>NC_073703.1:29956057-31206057 GCF_023634085.1 Falco cherrug
AAGGTAAGCACCTTACCTTGCTTTTGTTTGCCAGCTCTGCTGCTGTGGCTTTCAGGCACACACCATGCTGAAAATGCCGTTGTAGCTGGGGAAAGAACAGTTTTTACTTAAAAAAGAAATTAACACAAAATTGGTCAACTTCTTTTTAAGGAGACTTTTGTGCAGTCCCCATCAGTGGGCCCATTCACCAAGTGATTAGTATGACGCTGGAGTATGATGTGTGCTAGGAAGTGGTAGGTGGGAAAAGAGCTGGCAGGGGAAAAGCCAGGAGCTATAAAGGTGCAGGGAAAAAAACCTGAGGTGAGATTTCAGCTGTTAACACATAGCTTCATCTGTGCAAGCAGCACTTGACACCCACTGTGTGAGGGGAGGAGACGTGCTTATTGCATTCACAGGTCACCTCACCAGCACTCACCCCTCCATCAGGCAGGCAAGCAAGGTAAAGCTCAGGTGTAACCTGTGGGAGGGCTGCTGCAAGGGGTCCATGTGCCAGCAACCTTCACCTCCCAGAGGCTGGAGCCACTCAAGTCCCACTCACCTGGAGTGCCAGGTCCCGTGGCATCCAGATGCTGTTGCATGCAAGGGCTGAGAAACCTGCACCCACCACAGATTTAAAACAATATTTTATTATATTAAATGCCAAGAGTGATCATGCAAATCAGTACAATGCTCTCCCTCTTTCCATGACATTTTTTGTTCAGTTTAATTGACTTTTCTATTAGCCTAACATCTCTTGGTTTCTTACCAGGAGAGTTTTGCATCACCAGTACTTGAACCTATTCAAGGCACTGCCAGGATCCAGCCCCGGGGGTGGGATGGGAAGGAGGGTGCTGCCCCTCAGGGATGCAGGACAGGGCTTGGGATCGTTCATCAGCAAGTTCATTCTATGTTGCTACAGAAGCAATCAGCAGCAGGATGGTCAGTGATGCTGCCATGAACCTGGCTGGTCATTATATTTCAGATTCATTCTCTGGGGTGCCTCAATCTCCCTCTCCCAGATAACATAAACTCAAGAGAGACTCCCCAGAATACCAACAAACCTTCCAGTTTTCAGCCTGGATTACTTCACGGTTAATTTATTCTTATTTATTCTTATGCAACCTTGTTTTCTTTGCTTTTTCCTTTCCCTGGTGCTTGCCCCTTTGAAGTATTTATAGTTTGAACTCAGATCCCCTCCTTGCCTTTGCTGGCTGAAACAAGGCACACTCTTCTGAGTCTCTCCCAAGATAAATGTTCTATTTTCCTACCAATCTGCTTGTATTTCCATCCACATTATAGGAGTGACCAGGGCATGAGATCTAGTAGCCACACACACCAGGCTGGGGACAGCCTCACACAAGCAACCTCTTCCCCTTCAGGGCCATCCCTCACGGTGACCTCTCTCTTGCTCAACATCCCATGGGCCAGACACCCCTTCTGTCAACGGGCCCTAAGCACCAGCCTCAACAGTGGGGACAAGGGCAGGATTGCCATTGTGCGAGGTGGCACTGTCCCCACTGCCCAGCTCTTGACTGGAAGCCCCTAAACGGGCATCAAAGCCAAGGAAGGGAAGATGCACAAGGTCCAGCGACGTGAATGGGAGCACCCAGCCCTCCTTCCGGCCCGCTGCAACGCCTCTACCCATTGTGTGGGAATCGGCGGTGGATGTCACCCAATGTCCCTTTGCTGCTGCACAGGATGCGGTCCCTCCCGGCAGAAAGCCCCGGGGGGTTGCACAAAGCCCCCAGAGCGGTTGCTTTCCAGCAGCTGCTCTGCTCACACCCCACCAGCACGCAGCTCTGCGGGTCTGCCCCCGCACGTCTCATCTTCTCCTCTCTGCCAGTAGCACTTATGGGAATTTCATGGCGATGAAGCTACGCGGTGATCAGTAGAGTTTGCCTGGGAAACTGCAAGCATCAGATGGTCTAAATACTTTCAGGCCTCTGGCAGTTCACAGAGCAATACCCCAGGCAAAGAAAAAGATATCTTGATTAGAATAATTATAATTGTCTTTTCCTTCATTCTTTCTACAAAAATTCCAGGCTAAATTATCATCTAATTTCAGAGAGCTCCATGACCAAGATTATCTATGAGTCATTTGTAATTATGTGCCAGATTGTATTAAAGCATGAAAATACAAAGGTTTCTCATCAAATACTAAGGGGGGGAGAGAGAATCGAATTACACTGGAGCAAGATAACTCCTCCAGCCACTCTCTGATTCATGGCATCCAGCAAACGCAAAAGGGGGGGGGGGGGAAGAAAAATTATCATTTTAATAATTGTAGAATTGTGAAAACTGGAAAACTGACAAATTACAGGAAATTCCAGTTTAAGGCTGACATGTCACCAGTGCTGCTTTGGAAAACAGTGAAAGGAACTTTTAAGACACCCCCCCCCCATTCTGGTTCTGCAATAATTCCCACGGGAATTTCTACCACAGCTTTGCCCTGGGCCTGGGTTTAGCATTAAAAAGTGGATAAAAACTGCCCGTTTAGAAATGCAGCCCATATCTATCCAAACAAGTTTAGCTGGGAGCAGTGAACATACTGGGTGCCTTTCTGCACACCCTCATGCCCAGCAGCAGGCAATGTCCCCAGACTCCTGCATCCCTCTGCAGCCACCTCCCCAGCCTGGCTCTCTCCTGGGGCAAGAGCTCCATCGGCAAACTGGGGGTTCTCCCACGGCGGCACATCCACAGCCCCGGCTCTGCAGCACCAGTGATGAGCCCCAGAGTCAACCCTGGCATGATGCACATTGTGTTTTATATAGCCAGAGGGAAGCAAAGGCAAAAATGTTCCCCACATGGAGGTGTGGGGAGGAGAGGGGGCAGGACAGGGGATGCTGGAAACAGGGTCACTGGTTGCAGGGGCAAAGTATGGGGATGCATGTCAAGGGAGACCCAGATGACAGTCTTGATAAGGTCTAACGTGTTCGCTTCACTTCATAAACAAATGCACACATGAATTTTAAATGAAATAGTAACACCCTGTACAACTTGGATGGTGTCATTTGTCTTTCCTGAGAGAACAGTCCTGTTTTCCCCAGACAAAAATGAGCATTATTGAGCCGTCATAAACAACAGGGAAATGTCTCAAACCCCAACAGCCATGTAAAAACAAAGCACAAGATGATGATAGCTCCCACATGATTCAAAGATCTGGGATGTGTCCTCCATGCAGATTTCCATGCCTCTGGTTAACTTGGATGCTGCCCATCCAGCCGTGGCCAGGACTTCTCCAGGTGCACCTGCTGTCACATCCCAGGGCAGCTCACACCCACCTCTGCTCTCCACAGCCATGTGGCAGCTCAAACTCACCATCACACGCACAGCTCTTCCAGAGAGCTGCCTTGGGAGGAACTGAACTCTTTTTGTTTGGGTCCCTTGGCTTTGTTGATGACCTCTGCCAAGCAGTGAGAGCTCTGCCCAACCCACAGGGTGTCACCATTACTGCTGGCCCCAGCATTGGGCACTGGGAAGGTGTTGCGCTGAGTCACGTCCCAGTGCCCTGCTCACAGGCTTGCCCAGCTCCTAGGAGAGAGCAGCAGGGTTACACAGGTGCCTTAAATCATGCTTGGCTCACACAAGCCAGGTGAACGTAAAATGTCAATAGCAGCTTGCTCACTTCCTTACAGAGTACTTACTCAAACCCTCCGAAACAAGCACCACCATCACAAGTGTTTGTAAAAGCCAAGGAGAAATCAAATAAAGAAATATTAGCATTTAACATCCCTAGGGTGGCATGAGAACCATTTCCCTTGCTCCTGGCCACACAGCTACCCTGTCCCTCAAGGCACCCCTGCCAGCTGACCCCACGGCACACCTCACTGGTGAGAAGAAGCACCCTCCACATGCACCAACAGCCACCTTTGAAGCCTTCCAAGAGACATGACAAATTTTATCATTTCCCCAGAAATTCAGCCCATTCCTCCTGCCCAGGAGATGGCCTGCCCTTGTGCTTAACTAAAACAAGGAGAGCTTGCCCTCCATGGGATGCAAGTGTCTCCTAGAGGCTCATGCATCTGCCCAGCCCCTTAATGACTCACTGCCCCAGGGAAGGACACAAATTCCCCTTTCCCTTCCCCATCTCACTGGTGTGTTTGAAAACAATGAGATTCTCTAGGTGAAACTTCATTTTCACATGACCTTGTCCATGCAGCATGTCTCCAACACACATGGATGGCACAAACACCTACATGGATGCACTGACGTAGCTACAGAGACCAGGTACGAGGGCAGCCAGTGCTGGGCCCTAATGAGCTCCTGCCTTCCCATCCCCACCGTTCCAGCTTCCACCCCCAGTGAACCACCAGGCACCTCCACTGCTGGGGATGCCCCATGATGGACATCAGCGCTGCAGAGCACAGGCAGCTTTCAGGGACAGTAGCAGGCAGCAGTTTCATTTCCAGCTCCATAGGACACCGTAATCCCATGTGCTCTCTTGGGAAGCGGCTCAAACCAAAACATACTTTAGTTTTAGAGGGTGGAGAAAGTTCACTGCCACTGTGACTCTAGGTCAGAAGAGCTCCAGAGGTAGGTAGACCAGTTGCTTCTGGAGGGATCAGAGCACACTGGGATTGCTCCTGGGGGGAGTTCCGGTGAGTCCAAACCACAGCACGTGGACACAGGCACCACAGCAGTGGGCCAGGGACAGGAGGAGATCCGTTGTGTTCAGGATGTGGCTTAGCTCACATGAACTTCAGATTTCATTGATGGAGCCCAAATTAAACGTGCACAGGCACCAGGACACGACACAACTTCAGTAATAAAACTGCAGTGTGGGAAACGCCAGCGAAAGAAGCTAGCGGCAGCAATTGATGTGCAGGGCAAACAGGCCAGCTGCAATTTATTCTGCATGCGCTTCAGACATTTTAAATTGTCTTAATTCCTCACAAAGTTTTTGTGATGCTTGTCGCATGAGCATGTTTTAAATGCCAAATTTAGCTGCAATGAGCACTGCTTAGCAGCCTCACAGACACTCCCCCTGCCTATTGTGAAGTGGCAAATAAACAAGTTATTAATCTAAGATATTTATGGCACAACATTTTACAATGCCTAGTCAACCTAGCTATATATTAAAAGCTCTTTTGTTTTCTTCCGGGGCACATGATGGCTGGTTAATAGCAGAAGGGAGGCACTCAAGCCTCTCGTGCTGAGAACAGTTAGGGCTTTAAATGGAGGCTGAGAGGTACGAATGGGATTTCCTCGCCTCACCTCACCTCACCTCACCTCACTCCTGGTGCCTACAAGGCAGATGCTGTCCCAACAGCTCACCAGCAGCTCCTTTATATTCAGCGGAGAGAAACAGGCAGCTCAGGGAGTCACTAGGTGAGGATGACGGCTTTAAATGAAGCAAAATGTTCCTAGGGAGCCTAGAGCTCTGCGGAGATGTCCGTACGTATTTATGTGGGCATGGCTGGCACTGCTACACCTCAGAGCATGGAGGGGTGAATTTGGAAGACGTGGGACGAACAGACCACAGCAAAGGTGCAGTCAAAATGGAGCAAGAAGGTAAGTGAATCCCTGTCCATTTTTACATGATCATGGACAGGTGGGTCTGTTTGTTCCCAGAACGACCTGGCATGGAAACCTGCCCAACTGCAATGGCCTTTCTTCACCTACCTGAAACGGCAGAGGCCTGTCTTTCCCCTCAGTCCCCTTGGCCACCACACAATTCAATGTTGTCATTTGAGAAGAGTTCAGCACTGCAACATGTGCTGGCAGAGCCGACAGGGTGGGCTGGCTTTTATTCTGCAAGTCACAACACCGCGGATGGCAATTTGCTACTCGTCAGCCCCATGACCACAAGAAGGGCATGTGCCAGGGGTGAAGAGATGTTTTCATCATGTGGTGCATCTGCTGCTAGGGGCACAGATGCTTCTCGTCTGTCCCTGGCAAAGAGAGACATTGTTTTTCTCTTGCCAAGCAGCCTTCCTTTCAGGACAGGCCTCCACAGAAATACCTGCTGTTGGATGGAGAAAACAGAAGAACGTGGCAAGGGTCTACTGAAGAGTAGCCCTGGAGCTAATGAAGATGACTGTATGGATGGTGACCAAATGACAACAGATGCCCCCTATTTGCTACTTAATATTAGTATTGCAAAGCAGAGGAGAAGGTGAAGGGCTGGTACTTGCCTTGACACAGAGGCACCTTTGCTACAGGGATCCCAAAGGGCAGTTCACCCTGACCGCCTTCCTGAGCATCTCCTGAGCAGTGGGGCAGGGAAACACGCTGCCCTTAGAAGAAGGAAACCTCTTTGCATCAAATTTTTGGAGCTCTCAGGGCTTTTCAGAGCACCTGTTAGGGTCCTCAGGACTCACAAGCAGAGAAATTCTCCTCTGTTGAGTGTTAATATCCCAGCAAACTTCCTTGTTTTCCCTTCTATACATTGGTGAGGCTATTTCTAACAAGTCCATCTCTATAGCTCCTAGGTACATTACAGCATGTTATTTCTTGCTGGTGTGCAGGTGATCCTGCACGCTCAATCTGGAGAGAAAGGGCAAGGCTTTCCTTAATGGCCTGTGTAGCACATACAGCTGCGAGGCTTTTCCAAATCTGAAAAATGGCTTTTGAGAGTAGATCAGCTAGATCTAGAGCCACTAGAAGGACAAAGGTCTCCAACAGTGCAAAAAGCTGACACTGAAGCTTGGCCAGGTGTAAGAGGGTCAGCAGTCCAAGGGAAGAACAAAGGGTTGGAGAGACTAAGAAGGTAGCCAGGCAATTACTCATTTAGTAGGGACTTTTTATTGCTTTTGTGAAGCATGATTCATCTCTTAATATGTGCAGGGACAGCCAATCCTCTGTCTGTGCAAATGAATCACCACAGGCTCCCCATTCCCTGCTCCTGTGAGGCCAAGACCCTGCACAGCCAAAATAAACCCTTGGATGAAGCAGATCTGAAAGTCAGCAACCACTCACATTAAAAAAAAAACACAAACAAGAACTCACACATTTAAAGGAATATAAGCCCTCTTTCTCATGGATTCGGAGTTCCAGATCTGAGCATCTTTGTTACAAGGCAGCTTGCACCTCCAAAGGACGTGGCATTGCTTGCTCAAGAGAGGAATACAGGCCTGGAAGAACCATCAAGGCCTTGAAAGGTTTTTTTGACAGCCGTGTTCCTACCTGCTTTCGGCACAAGCTTCTTATACCTCAGGAAATCTAGCAAGTGTGGAAGAAGACAGCCCAGATTGACAAGGCTCTCCCATCTCCTTTTTCTTATCCCCCCATGCCGCTGATGCTGATATCCAGAAAGAGATACCCAGAAGGAGCTGGCACACTGCTGCCCTGCCTGCGAGGGTCTGCCTATAAGCTTCCCAAAAACATCTCTTGACTGTGGCAACAGAATGAGGCAAGTATATGAGAAATGTAATATTTCTCCTGAACTGCATCAAGTTAATGACATTTCCCTCTCCCTTTGCACCCCTGTAAATCATGGCGTGACTGTGGAACTCAGCGATGTTACACTGATGTAAAACCACTCTCCGGAGGGAACCAGTCAGCGTAAATCATCCACTTCTATTTCCTAGTACATAATCTGGTGCCAAGCTCCACCAAAAACAAGGACAAAACATTCCCAACATTTTTCCAAAGGCAACACTCTGTCTAAGCACAACTTTAAACGTCTGCCGTTAAAGTTTTCTTCATCTCATTAAAATGCCTTGCAAAACCATCTGCTAGCTAATAAAGATTTTTTAAAGCTTTATTATTGTATTTTATAATGAAATATACCAAGGGGAAAACAGGACATGTATTTAGAAAGACAGAAGAGCAACAATCTGCTGTTCTTCCACAGAAAGCCAAAGATGTTCACTCCCATGACTAATTAAAGAGACAGAAGACTGCAGCCCTTTGAACATTTCTTGTACAAATACTGTAATTCCTAAATGCATCCACATTTTTATTCAGGCTGCTCCCAGACACTGCAGCATTGCTGATATCACAGTGTTTTCAAGTTACAAAAAGCAGATTTCACTTTCATGTCTGATTCCATTCCATTTTGTAGCCTCTTGCACCTCAAATATTTATTACAGATTGCAGGGATTCCAGTAGGTAATTTTGCTTCCTCTAGAGACATTTTCCCTTTTTGCCAGCAGACAGGCTGACCACCAGGCAGGACTTCCACCCAGCCTCAGGGTGACTCTGCCACTGGGCTGAGTCTTGCCGAGCACCAACGGCTGCACCAGCTGAGGATGCAGCTCCAAGTTTTGACGAGCTGCCATCCAGAAGGCAAAATGCACTCCTGCCCCTAAAGCTCACCTCTGGTGTTGGTTGGGAAGTAGCTGTCACTCCTGCTTTCCAGTTAAACTGGACTCTGTGCCATGCTCTCTCACACGTTGCACCCTCAGACACATGGACTCTTTTATGGGTTACTTTCTGGCACTCCTGGCTGTTGCTGCTGCGGCAGCTGGTACATTGCTGCTTTCTGCACAGATCTCACAATGTTTGCAAGTGCCTGACACACAACAGCTGAGAGCAGCACTTCCAGAACTATTTCACAACATCCTTCTCTTCCAAAAACACCTGTGACTGCTATGTTACAGAGAAGGGCAGACAGCATAGGCGCTAAGGGTCTATGTGTAAAGAGGACTTAGCAGCCCCATACTGATTTGTCAAAAGCCCTCGGTCGTTCTAGATTCCCTGAGCTCCCATGTTCATTCCCTCAAGCTACCCACAAGAAATTGTACAAGAAACAAGAAATTATCTAGGTGAGATCGTCAGAGACAGCAAAGCAGCCAGACTGAGAGCAAAAGCATGGGTGAAACCCCAAGCAACACCACTGCTCTTTCCAGGGCAAGGGGGTGTTGCTGTGATGCCCCAGTCCCTTCACCTGCCGAGTGGCAGAGCTGGGGCAGAGCTGGGCATCACACCCATGTGAGCAGTAAATGGTGAAGAATAAGGGATGTCACAGGGAGCTACCCGAGATGGTTTCACACCCCTCCTTTGCAGTATTAGGAAACATGGAGCCTCCTCTCTCAGAGGTGAAATGAGGAGGAATTTCAGGTCACAGCTTACCAGACCAGGTCTCCTCCACTGTGTTCACTGCTTGCTCCTCCATCTCCAATGTGGGATATCCCTGGCTCTGATACCTGGAGCAAATGATGTTTTCACGCTTCAAGTTTCACCACACTTCTCCATCTGTGCTGCTTTTCCCCCCTTTTTGTCTCATTTAACATCTCTGCTCTTCAGTACTGATTGTTTACTCCTGCTGACCAGTGAGGACTCTGCTTAGAGGGAAAGCTGCAATCCCCAGCAAGGTCCATGCAATATACGGCAATAGAGGGAGTAACTTAAAACCACATACAACAACACCCCCACCCCCCAAAACCCCCCAAACCCCCAAAAGCACTTTTTCGGATGGCAAGGTACTCTATGCCCCAATTAACCTAAGATCTACCCAAGAATTTAATGACTGCTAAGCTTGGTTGGGAAAGCAGGCTTGCAATGACACTGGGAGAGCCACAGCCTTCCTTCCAAGCCTCAGCTAAGTCCTACAATAGCTGTGACTTCATTCTGTCTACTTTTGATCTTCACTTCAGGTGTCACAGATGACCTCAATTGCTTATCTCCCTCTGAGCATCATACGTGCTGTAGTAATCAAGGTGGATCAACGGATGGGACTCATCCACGGCCTGAGCACAGCCCTTGGGACTCCCAAACTACCTCTTTGCACAGAGGTATTAGTACAACTGTTTGTCCCCACTCACACGTGCAGCAGACTGGGACGAATATAATCTCTTTATTGATGTACTGTCATCTCCCAGCTGAGACGCAGCCCCTCTCACACCAGTATTATACTCACAAGCACTCACAATACCTGAGGTCTGTGCTGGGCACCTGTACAAGGGCTGGCACTACCCCTGTTGATAGAGACCTTTTGCTTACCAAGTGGCCAGGGGAGATCGGAAAGTCTAAACTTGCATGTGTGCTGAGAGCACTGGCCAAAAGTGTTTTAGATGGCATTTTATTAATGCAGTACAGCCAGCTCCTCCGAGCCAGCATCAACTATACCGGGAAGATGAACAAGATGAAAGATCCTTCATCTGAACGCAGACAGCAAAAATCCACTCAGACCCTTCCTCGCGGTGCCTGATGGCCCAGAAAGAAAACACAATGATTCACATAGCACTGACTTGCTGTTGCAAACCTCAGAGCTTACAGTAGGTCCTACTGATTTAAGGCAGCATGCAGCAGTATCAAACAATTTCCCAGTGGCCTTGTGTAAGAGTTTGCTTGAACACGCTGACTAGAGTTTGGAAACCATTTGCTTTAGCTATATTTTACCCTGTGTCAACCCATGAATCTTACTTGAATTGTGTTGGTATGTGTGTGGACTCTCCTTTGGTGAGCTCCCAGAGTATAGGCAGGAATCAAACCATCTACAAGGATTTAGCCCATTTCCCAGACATGATGCTGCTCTGGAAAACAGTTATTCAATTACAACAGATCCACATCAGAGTAGTTCTGACCACCCTACAGGAAGTTTTGACAGCCACAGCCGTCTCCCTGCAGAGCTGAAGAGGGATGCACTGCGTGCTGCTCACTACAGCTATAACACCACTGAAGTCCCTTTTCTCATTTATTTTAACATCAGCGGAATAGATAACACCACTTTGCTGGTCAATTAGGCAAGGCAGTAAGTTGTGCTTGACAAACAGAGTAAGATGTGGCTTTGGGTGACATACCACGATATCACAAACTGTTTTCACCCCAGAGCACTCTTCTCCCTTCCTTCATTACTGCTACCACTTCTAGAGACTGTTGCGAATGGCACAGATCCTGCACTGATGTAAACCAGCAAAGCCCTTACTGCCCGATGCGAAGTCACAGGAACTGCACCAGTTTACAACTGTGTGTATCTATCATGGGCATCTTCACATCACCTTCCGACTAGTTGTTTGCACTTCTGGGAACTTGAGATCCCTGACTGCTAACAGGCTCTTGGCACAGATCACACTCTTTGCATGGGATTTCTACTGAGAAATGTTTGCTCCAAAACCATTATGCACCCAAGGGTATTTAATGAAGACCGGGATTAGCACCTCTACAAGAACAGCAGACTTAGGGGACCCTCAGCAAGAAGGACAGGGGTCAGAACACCCACCAAGCTGCTGGCAGATGGGTGGCTGCACCAGCCACGAATGCTGCCCTCCAACACACGCTACGGCTCTGCAGCGAGGTGGTACCTCAGGCCAGCCCGGGCTGCGCAGGCAGCAGTGTAGCCTATTTTTTTGTTATGGTTATCAAAAGCTAGAGTTGAGAAATGAGCACGTGGCTTTTTTTCCCCCAAAAAACCTCACAGATTCTTCTTTGCGAATGAGCAGCTATGGGCAGGAAACACCTGCAACAAGCATGAAACCTGTCCACCAGCCCACGGGCAGGGAATGCTGCTGTCCATTAGCCAGGACTGGGGCAGCTGGCATCCCAGGGCCCTTAGAAATCACACCTCAACCTGACAGAAGCAGAGGCATATCAGCAACAGTGGCATTGTAAGACTTCAATTTTTAATGCAGCTGTGAGACCAGCTGCGTTTCCAGAGATGCAAGTATTATCCTTGGTCCATTCCTACGCTCACTGCCTGTGCACAGCCCAAGGCACATCACTGTAAAGAAATACTCCCTAATCATTCATCATTCCTGTTTTCTTAATGCAGCTTGTTTTTCTCCTTAACATCAACCTACAGTCCTTAAAACCACTCTAATGAATCTCCTTTGGTTTTGCTCAAGTGAAATGAAGACACCTCACCATCTCCTCTTCCTTACCTGCTTAGGTGTCCTACCTCTTTCCGTATCCTCCAGTGGTCTGCCCAGTCTGCAAATGATGAAGATGGTGCACGACATACCATGAAAGAGGAGCCTGGAATTCTTGTGAGGAAGATGGAAAATGCTGCCTCACCTCTGCTGCTGCTAAGATGCAACTTTTGCCCCTTGTAGTCTCTGCATATAAAAACCTTTTACCTTCCCCAGAGAACAACGCTGAAGAAAAACTACCTGGTAAGCACAGTGTTGGTGCCGTTTCTTTTTATTGCTTTGTTCAAATTCCCTTAATTTGCTGTGGTTTTCTGCTTTTGAAGAGCTGAGAAACTTTACTAAGAGCACCAAGAGCAGTAAGAAAGTATTCTTGGTGCAACTTTGCAATGGAAACGGTAATACTGTGACTGTCATCCCGGTGTCCAGTACACTGCCACTTACTGCTGACCCGTACAATAACAAACGTAAGATTCAGACTAGGAGTCATTAACTCTGTGCTCCTAGAGCCGTGTGGCAAGATGGGAATTTCATTTTGCATTTTTATGGAATGTATGCGCCTCCCTCATTTCCACAAAAATGCACAATAGTCCCATAAGAAAAAAAACAATTATGATGAAGGAACTCACCAAGTAAAGTTGTTATGCCCCAAGCCATGAATTTTCACCCAGTCTCCTTTTTTGTGTGCTTAACCCCTTTCACCAAACAACCACCACCTACTAAGACCACTGCCAGGTACTGGGGTTGGCATAAGAAACACCAAATAATACGCTGTAACTCTTCTTCCACACAAATAGAAAATTACAACACAGGAGTAGAAAATTACAACAGCCTTTTCTGCATGACAAAACGTGAACCTAAGAACAAGTGTGCTATGATCTACTGCTGACAAATGAAGTTAATATAAAGCTTTGCAAGATTTCAGGTTTATTAACATTATTTAACTTCTCATACCCTTAAAGGAGGTGGTGTATTTGATGAACACAGCTGGGGCAACAGAATGGTTTTGGTTATGAAAGCCTGGTGTGGTAGAGGAGAGAAAAATTACAGGACAAAGCCAGTAACTGTGCAGTTTGGGAAGAGCAGCAGAAAGTCCAAGGCCAAGGTGGCCAGTGCTTTTTAAGAGCTTAGACGTTATAAGTGAGAGCACATCAGTGATGAACATCACTGGAGAAGTTCCCAACTTCCAGTGGAAACGGTTGGAACAGCTGAAAAGAAATGAAGATAAAAACATCCCGCTGTCAGTGAGAGCAAGCATGCACCTAGAGATTATGGGAGCCCGGTGAAATGCTGCAATGACACATACTTACTGCCATATCAAAACTACTGTTAAATGTCCTACTATATGCTGGAACTCTGCTGTAGACACTCCTGAGGATCCAGTTGTAGCTCCCCTTCCTAGAAAAAAATAAAAGGAGCAAACACCCATATGCACAAAGGGTAGATGTGCATTTTGGCCTCCAAACTGTGGCGACCAGATGTTGATAAAATAACATGTTTTTTAACTCAGCACACACCTTATTTATCAAGCGACAACTTTCAGAAACAAGTACTGGAACAGGTCCACTAAACACACACACACTATATATTGTTCCCACAGACAGTTAATTATATAGCTTAGTGGAAAAACCTCGTTAATGTTACGCAGTTTACAGAAAGTATCTACATTTATCAGTAGAACACTATCTTGTAAAACACACTTGCCTGATTAGACATGTCTTCCCTTTTAGAGACAAAAGCAAGCTCTGAATTACAGATCTTCGCCACTATCAACCAATCATGCCACAATCAAAACCAAACGTTCATAAGAATGAGGACAGAAAAATCAGAAATTAGCAGGAGAGCATCATAAAAAATGGGTTATGCAAGGGTTTTACTTCTTATTTACAGCAAATATATTACAGTAAAAAAGCTTAACATGGCTCATATTGTGGTTGTTTAAGGATGATACATATGCTTACATCAAGCAGGTTTAATTTCCTTGGCACTAACTGAAACAAATACAAGGATTCAACACAAATATAAGAAACAGAACATTTATTAGGCAAAACTACACATTAACCATACACATCTGTGACTGGAGTTTCAATGCAATCCAAAGAATACAAACAAACCATCAGGATGGCAAGAACTTTTTCGACAATCGTGTTTAACCCTCAAGACAAGGCTGTCTGGCACCATCTAAAAGTTGCTGTACTGAACACAGAGATTTTAAAGAAATGTCACAGATGATTAAGACACTGAAAAAGCACTCACCACAGTGAAGAATCTCATTATTTTCCTTATTTCTTTCATTTTTTACTCCACAGTACAAGAGTGTTAAAAGGCTGCATGGCAGACAAGCTGGATACAACAGCTGGAGGGTTTTGCCTGTCAAGCAAAGTGACTTGCAGCAAGAGACATACTTTATGCAACAAAACCGATGACATACAGCTTGTGTGGGTTCAAATAAGATCTAAGAACAACAAATGTTGAAGCCTTATAAGCTCTCTTCATTATAATCAGAATCCTGAGAAAAGCAGGGTCCAAATTACTCCAAGTGAATTTAGGCTTACTTATATACAACAAAATTGTCCAGATACATCAACAGTAGTAAACAGAGTTAATGCAGTGTTAATCTTTTTACATTTTAATGACTGGCTATAAAAACAGAAACTAGCATGTTCTAATCTGTTTATATTTCCTGAGCTCAGTTAAATCAAGAAGGAATGAACATTATAAAAATCCCAGTAAGTCACCAATAAATTAAAAATGTACATAATCACTATACCTTAAGAAGCCTTACAATGCTCAGAGTGAAGTCTGCCTATCCAATACCATCGCTTTTCCTTTAGGATTCCTGTATGGAAACCATGCCATTAACTTCACCAGAAATACTGAGATGCTATGGAATTGTAGATCTTTTTTTTTCTTCTGCTCTCCAAATGCCCTTCTCGCAGACTACGAGATAGCCTTTCCTAATCAAATCATACAAAAGCATTCAAAAACTGCAGTCCTGCTTCCAGTGCAGGAAATGATGTTCTCAGAAATGCAATGTGCTATTGAAATCCAAATTTACTAGCAGCAGTTATCTGGGCAGACTCAGCTCCCGCACATAACATCACTACTACATTGGCAGCAAGGTTTAGTAAGCTTTGGGGGAACAAACCAAGACGGGAGGAAAGACCCTTGATAATAAAGAATTCATTTTAGCGGTTTCTTTAAGAGCCAACATCTTGCATTTGAGAAAAGCACTCGACCTACATGAGTCATATGCGTGTTTATTTATGCATGTTTTTCTCCTGCATAGAGAATAATGTGTACCTTGGAATAAAACCCGAGTTTTGAGAATACACTGTGAGTATGGGTATTTGTAGTAGCGCTATTGGCTAATTTGAACCCAAATGATCAAACTCAACTGTCTCAAAGACTTGCAGAGCATGAACTCTGATAAAACAAACTACTTTTTAAAAAGCTGTCTACTTATAGTATGATTTTTAATTATGGTGTAGATAAAAGAGAGGTAGAAAGGTTTATCTCCTCAATATCATTTTTCTGTGCAGTATTTATGAAGTATCAGAAAAAAATCTACAGTTTTTTGGTGAAAATGCCAGCTTTTTCCCTAAGAATTATATGGAATCTCTTCTTTCCACTGAAGTGCTGCAAACTAAGTAACTGGAAACTGGTTCAGAAGAGGTCTTCTTCCCATTAGCCTCACTACACCATTTTTGTTACCAGGTTCTGCTTTTAAGAAGTCATTGCAGAAATATGCCTACACAGGGCTCAAAAATACCCAACAGACTACATTTATCAGCCAAATAATATCAAGGCTGCTCTAAAAAAAAGCACTCCCTCTTGCTCTACATACATGATCCCTCTTATGCATGCTACTGAGAGGGACAGAAGTATGGAAGGCCACATGGCCCTTCCCCTCTTTGGTGACAACCACAGGTATTGGCATCATTGTCACCCTGGCTGGCAGGAGCTAGGGAGCTTCCTAAAGCTTCTGCCACGCTCCACCCTCCGCAGCAGGAGTATGGATGGTGCGTTAGCGATGAGCGCTCCTCAAAGAGGGTGGGAAGGACGAGCTGACCAGGAGAGACAGCTTAACAGAAACCACGTTGGTAAGGCAGGGATCCATCCTGCCCTGGTGTAAGACAAGCCTGCAGCGCTACAGTTTTCATGACTATCACTAGACGAGGGAGAGAGATGAAAACAGCTTGGGTCCCGCAGCTGCACTCATCAAGAGTGTGACCCAGCGGGCAGTGCATTTCCCAGAGCCGAGAGCCCTGGCCCCAGCAGTGCCAGGGAGAGGCAGGTCAGAGGCAACAGGGCGGGATCGGGCAATAGGGGCTCCTTCCCTGACCCCCACTCTCCTTGCAAGAGTCGATGTATCTGGAAGAGAAGGACCCACCTGTTGACATTTTGCGGCACCCAGGGCTGGAGCTTCAGCATCATCCACATTGCAGCAACTGTTCACGGGTGGGATTTGAGCCGTGAAAGCCAGACTGCTGCATGGTGACCTTTAATTTACCCATAGAAAGTTAAATAAATTACATTAAATTAAATTCAGCCAAAGCAGATGCTAGTTTATTTATTAAAAAGCTCAGCTTTCTCTTTCTTTCAACTGGTTTGAGAGACAGGCAGCTCTTGGGAGCAGACCTTCACCCTAGCTCGGCTGGACAAGAGCAGCGCCATAAAGACAGCCAGAGTGACTCCTGCAGCAACAGCAGGCGCAGCAGGACCTGGCTGTCCCTAGGGATGCCCAGCACAGGCGCATGCGCACAGCACTGTCACCTGCCAGCTCTCCGCGCTCCTTGCCTCACCCAGGCCTTCCCCCTCCTTCCACATAAACCACACCAGACTCACAGTGGAAGATGATGCTTCGCTGCCAACACTGCCTTCTATTGTCACATCTTTTAAGAAATCTAGGAATCGATTAATATAAAGGAGTATTTACTTCATTTCAGAGAAACCAATACTGCCCTGCAAATATACAACTTGTCATTACTTTTTGATAGGCTTAGGTAATGAGCTCGTATACAACAGCAGAGTCATGTTTACAATACAGGTTAGAAATGTTTCCTTTCTTTTGCTTGTAGCATTATGAGACAATAAATGCTACTGTACTCAAATAACCAACAGGCACACTTCTCATTTTTTACCTGTCCTCCTATCTGTCCTTCAGTCTGCTCCCTTTCAACAGCAGGCCTAAGAGCAGAGTCACATAAATAAGAGATGTGCTGCTTTCAGCCACACATGCTTTATACACAATCTATTTTGTCTCTTTTCTTTTGTTCTCTGGAGACATTACTCTCGTTAATTTCATCCTCAAACTATGATCCACCGAAAAAAAAATATATTCAAGTACAAACCCAAACTTTATTGCTGGGTTATGGGTCAATGTAAACTGACCAGAGTAAAAGCCAAACTAAAATTAGGTTTGCAAAAGTAAAGATTGCTTGATTACACTTGCTGACCATAGACAGCTTCTTTCACTATTCATACAGTTTGAAGACCAAAGATTGCTGGGAACAAGACACAGTCCCTGTCCTTTGGAAGTAAATGGAACTAATAGCCATCATCATCATCCATATCGCAGCCATAATCTGAAACACACAAAGACAAAAGCATATAAAAATGCAAATATTCCAGGTAGGCGGAAGATACGACAAAAGTATTGCTACTTTCAGGTTGTTTTCCTGCTGTGCAACTAGATGGTAAGTTTTGCCTTAAGAAAGCACCTTAAAAAAACTTAAGAAAGCAACTTAAAAAAAAAATTTCCTAGGGCTGAATAAAAAGTTCTTGCATGTAGTTTCCTCAATGAATAAAATTATTTGTAAGCGTGTATCCAAAAATACCTCTTCTCACTGGACCCTCATTTAGGAATACCTGGCACATGGATATGTGAAATACTTGGTTTAATTTAGAGGTTAAGGTGTTCAAGCCTGATTGTCACAAGTAATTTGAAACATGGTGGCTGATAAGCAGCAGCATACATTTACAAGTAGGCATGATTCTCACTAGACACAGCCACCAAGAAAAAAGCTGCCTTGTTTATATTATTCATGCATTTATAGGCTGAAACTACCAGAGTTCAGAGATAGCTCAGAGTTCCCATCAACCTCAAAGGAGTCATGCAACAAATCCTGACCAATGCATCTGACTCACATCTCCTGTATCTACTTACTCGTAAAAGAGCTTAAAATCTTGCCCAGATTTTTTTTCCTATTTTGTTTTCTTAAAACAATGCTGAGTGCAAAGACTGCGTGGTGTGTGTGTCAGAAGGCAAGTCTGCGTGTTTCTAATGCACCAGTTTCTCTTCTGTGTGCTTCTGAATGCAGTGAAACCTATTTTCTGTTACGTAGTCAAACCTACAGATAATTATTACGTAGGAGCATTCAGTAAAGTTAACCTTTATATTTCAAATCGAACACAGTGCAACATTTCATCCAAAGAGTCAAGCAAATGCTCGGAAGCAGAATTAAGTGTAATTTACAATAATTTGTGTAGAATTGGTGATGTTCACCATCTGTAATTCCTGTAGTTATTCCAGGCAGACAGGTCTAAGATCCATGAAGAAAGCAGTTAGAAAGGAGTTATTTGTTCTGCTGAGCAGCTCTGCACACCTGCATTTGAATTTTGGCAACGCTCCTTTCGTTTTTTTTTTAAACTCTGATTTTTCAGCTGCTGTCCAGACCAGACAGGGAGTAGTGGAATGTTCTCAGAATGGTTTAAAAATAGTAACACTTACAAAGAAAAAAAGCTCAGTGACCTTTATTCTATTTTTTTTTTTTGGGGGGGTATTAATAAACATAGACCTACCCACCCCCACATGAGTGCCTTGTCTTGGGAACATTATTCTAATAATAAATGCAGGCAACAAACTCTTTTTCCTATGGTTCGGCAATTATTTTCCAGTGGAGAAATAAATCTAAAAGCAACAGACACTTCTGTGAAATGTATGCATATTGTCCATGAAAGCTAAATTAATAGTACTGGAAAGATTTTTGCAGTAAATAACGTTTCAGTAGGAAACTTATTCCCATCTTGATTTGTCACAACCCATAATTAGCAGCTCTCATTTTAAAAATATTTCTGTATAT
The DNA here is from genome assembly GCF_023634085.1 of Falco cherrug. Taxonomy (NCBI): domain Eukaryota; kingdom Metazoa; phylum Chordata; class Aves; order Falconiformes; family Falconidae; genus Falco; species Falco cherrug. The sequence continues at coordinate 29,974,869 of NC_073703.1, forward strand.
TTTCAAAACTTAACATCTAAGGGGAAGTTTTTAATTAGGGATAAATGTGGATGTGTCCAGCTAGGAAAAATGGCAGCAGAGAGGATACTGCCTTTTCCTGCCAGCGAAGAAACCTAATTAAATGAGTGGCTTTGCTGGGTAACCCAAAGAAATGAGCACACATCTGTGTAACATACAGCACGCTGCACGCTGTCAATGCAATTTCTGTACCTGGTGAAGAACTATTTCCTCCCAACACTTTCCCCAGAAACAGAGTGTGACGATGCATTCTGTTTTGAGCTGGACAGCCACATCCCCAGGGCTCACGGACAGTCTGGACGTTGCTGCAGACCCAGCTGAGGAGGAAGGCAGGAGCGGGGTGGCTCGGCTCACGAGGCAACGAGCCCCAGGCACCGCTAATGGAGGGGTTACTGACCCCGTAATTCCTCAGATCTACATTAATAAACCTGATTCTGCAAAAGGCCTGACGTCGGTTTGTTCTTGAGAAGCCCTCTTAGCCTAAAACTCCAGATGCAAAGTTTTCTCAGGAGGAGTCACTAAGAAGGTCAGTTTTCAGACGAGGGTGACTCCGGGCTTTCCCACAGCAATGGGCAATGCCAGCAAAGCGGCAGGAGCTCCGCAAGGAATGAGCTCCTGGAGGACAGGGACAAACAGGGCAACCCTGTCTGTCCTCAGCCCTGCAACAACAAACCCCACAGCAGCAGTGGATTTAGAGCACATCCCAGCTTACCGTTCCCTCCCATTAACTGCAAGGCACTCATGCAGTGATCATCATCTTCTTCTATTTCTTCCTCTTCTACCTCTTCCTCAGGGTTGTAAGCTACTGGGCCACTTTCCACTAGCACAGCTGCTGGTTTTTCTAAGTCAGGGGCTTCTGCTTGTGCACTGGGAAAGGTCATCTGCAAAAAAGAAGAGGGGTCAGTAGAGCAGCCCTTCCTTTTGTTCAATATTTGTACAAAACTTAAGCAGCTTGAAAATGGTAAGGACCGGAGAGCTGGAAGGCCATGTCAGTGCTAGAGGTTTAGCTGTTCTAGGGCACATGCGAGTTGCTCAAAGAAACGTTGCTCAAATGAAAGTCAGGCACAAACGTCCAGTTTTCACATAATTCATAGCCATGTAACTGAAATACCCAGAGACAGTAACTGCAGAACAAGGATCCTCTTGCAAGCACAACTTAAGGAGAAATTTGGGAGTGAAGGCTCCTCAGCAGAGCTCTGCAGGAAAACTTACAACATTTTCCTCATTGCACTTGACTCACATCAGGCCTATTACACAATAACAACGTTATTGACAATTTAATGATAGCAAAAACGTACCCTTCAAATCAGAAAAAATGCAACCTGTATTAGTTTTGACAGCTCTGGCTGGATTTATTTGGAGGCACAATGAGCTGTGGAACAAATAGCACTCTTTAGACAGCACTTAATGTGATGGCAGAGCACTAGGTTGGTAACACACGCCAGCACCTGTAACATTACCTATGCAATTCATCAGAATAATGATCTCCAAACACTAACTTGGGAATTGATCACTGACGGGACCCATTCCATATGTGTACGTCCCCAGTTGCTCCAAGGTTAGGCAAGACACAGCAGGGAGGGAGAGAAAGGACAACTGCAAGGAGTCAGAGGTGAATTTGGAGAAGGTAATACTGTCTTTGGTTCACTAATAGCAGATCTGGGAATGGGGCTGGAACCAGCAACGTGGTCTGCCCCAGCACAGTCCAGGCTCTGGTCTCTCTGGAGCTCTCACTCCCATGGTGTGCTCAGTCCGGGGCTTTACCTCCCTGTCTCACCCAGGGAAGAAACATCACAGGAGCTTCACCTCCACCAGCTTTGTAACCCGGCACTTTTCACCTTTGTTCCGTACTTGGACGATTTGAGGCTTGTACGCTAGAGCCTGTGGCTCAGAAGTACATCCCATTAATGGCAAGTTGACGAACATTAAAGGTTAATGCTGCTGGGCCATGCCAGCAATTTTAAGAAGGTGCTTAACAGTACCTGTCACTAGTCAGCAGTTACCAGCACTGAGAGTAATCTCCCCTGCTAGGAAAGATGAAAAAGACTGGGACCACTTCCTTGGGAAGGACAGCGGTGAGGTGCTCTGAACAATGAATGGTCCAAAGGAGACCAGAAAACCCCAGCTCCTTGGATCCCCACCACAAGAAAAGTCCTACAGTGCTTTAGGTTTTGAATAACAGTACCCAACTAGGTACTGCTGCATCTTCTCCAGTTCCACTGGCAGCAAGTTCTGATACAGTCTTGTAATTTATTTTCACTTATTTATTTATAAATGTATTTACTTGGGATGCAGTAACTCCCAGAATCCCTGTGACTGCAGGCACTTTAGAGATACACCGAAAGAGAAAATCCCTGTACCAAAAAGTTGACAGTCTAATTATTCAAACATCAAAGCTGTTCCTGGACTTGGCACATACCATGACAGTCAACCTAAAGAATCTGCCTGAGTTTTTCAAAGTCACCTAAGGGTTTGCTCCAATAATTCATTAATAGGGCAAAAGACACCCATTAATTTTAATAGAAAATCAAGTATTTAGATATTCAGATCATTCAAACACAGGTATTCATGATTTTTTAATGCTCAAATTAATCATATTATTTAGAGGAACTTCCATCCATTTTATTTTCCTACCACTGCTTTGGCCTCTAGAGTGATCAAACTGAGTCCATCTAGGTTTCCAGTATAAGCAGAAATAGACACAACAGTTTGAGATGAATCAGCATCATAATATGTATCAATTTAGATGCTTAAAACTATCCATCTGTTCTGAAAAAGTGGGTGAATATAAAGAAGCTACAACTGAGTCATTATTTTTTAAAATTGCACTGTGCTAATTAAAATGTGACCTTCTTCTAATTATCATGTCCACTTCCAGACTGCTGTACTTCTACAAATGTGCGGAGTTTTCTAATGAGCATAGCGTAAGTGAAAATGTATTTCCCCAGGCAGGATATCAAACTGTTTCTGAAAATCAGTGGGTTTTAGTCATTTTAAAAATAAGGCAGTCAAATGTCTTCAAATAGAACTTCTTGAATTCATTTCCAGACAACCTGGACTTGAGTTTGGCACACACTGTTATGTATGGATGGGCAGCTGTCAAAGCATGTCACACCACCTAGGGTAACTGGCTCACTTCCAAAAGGGGGTCAGTGTCACATGTTCGTGGGAAAAAGAAGGACAAATACCTTTGGTGTATTAGAAACAGAATTTTTAGATATGTAGTAGACAATTATTTTGTTATGCACAGAATGCATATGTCTACTCTGTAGAGTGTGAAAGTAATAGTGAAAGAAAGCAATTATTGCTGTGACTCTGATAATAATCACGATCCCTTCAGCAGAAAATGCAGGGGCACAAAGCCACCCACGGAGGGTTTCTGGCAGTGGCCAGTTACTAGCACTAACTTTTCTGTGGCACCGTTACATTTTGAAACTAAGCAAACAAACCAACCAAAGAGTAAGCCGTGCTATACAGGGTAAGCTGTCACTTCGTGTTTCCTTATCGGTCTCCTGCAGAAGCCCAGCCCTTCCCTTGGGTCAGCACTGGCTGCACAGAAGCTGTGTTTTGCATCACCTCCCTTCTCCGCAGGGATGGTCCAAGCGCTGAGAAACAGGCACAAGCTCTGTCTGCTCCTACTCTTCCTGCCCACTTGTTTGATATGTACCTTTTCAGATGCTTGCAGGGGGTTTTCTCTTTTTTGCTGTGTAACCAGGCATTATGAGGCTGTGCTAATGTTACTGATGGATACGTAAGGACAACAGGCAATCTCAGCTTTGCAGTGTTTGCAGTAACCAGCTTCTGGTCTGATCAGAGAGACAAGACTCTTGCCCTCAGTCTCTCTTGCCCGTATCTACCACATAGCCAGAGCCAAGCTGAGAAAGGCTGTGGGAATTTCCAAATTCAAACTGTCACACTGGGAGAAGTGCTGGACTTCACATACCTCTTCAGTGTGAGCCTTCTTAGCAAGCTGTGTTGAAATCAAGGGTCTTAACCTGCAAAGAAGGAAAGAAGGTGAACATCAGAAAACTTACACCAGGCACAAGAGTTTGGCACAGACTATTCACCCTCCACTGAAAGCACTATGCAACTTTGTTATGTTGGGCAATTACTTTTTTAAAGACATGAGATATAGAGCAGAGAGCCGCAGACTCCACAGTAAATAAAACACTCTCCCTTGCAAGCGCCTGCCCCAGTTCAGGATAGGAAGAAAGGATGCTCGTTAACAAGCACAGTAACAAAACCTCACCTCAAACTGCAGCCCCAGCCCATTCCAAAGGCCTCTGGAATAGATGGTTTTGTCACGTATTACAAAAGTCAAAAGGCAACTGATTTTTTAGAAAAACGCAGACATGGCAAATCCGAGCCACACTCTGAATTACCCAGCACCACTCTGCAACCCATTCCCTGTATTTGATGATATATACAGGATACTAGTAAGATCATACACACAGGGTATCGTAATCATCACTGGCAAAATTCAAGTTCCAGCTACAGAAATCATCATCAAAAACAAGGGGACCCTGCTGCTCATACCTTGAATAAGAAACAGAAATTGGACATACACTTTTTTTTTTTTTTTAAATTCTGCAACAGATATGAAAGAGACCTGCATATTTTGGGAGAAAAGATGGATCAGTATTACTTCACCGCTGAGTGTTAAATACTGTTGTTTCTGAAAAACATTTCATAGCCTGTTTTCTCCTTACTGCAGGAAGGCTGTTCTCAATCCATCACTTAGTGTTGCCTTCTGGTCTCCCCTCCTCATCTAGAAGTATCTAGTCATGAACAAGAAGACTTGCTTTCTACTGGAACACTGCTCAGACATCTTTTAACTAAGTACATCTTTTAACTAAGTCTAGGCAAACAACTTAATGAATACCAATTTATGTCTCCAGAGATACAGTCTTTGATGATAAGCTGTATCTTTCCCTCAATTTTCTATTAGTCATTCCTCCCTGTTAACACACAGAAACCAGTTGTTTTCCTACTTGTTTATTTCAAATAATTAGCAGGAAGAAACAGAATCCCAGAGAATGACCAGGGGAGACTCAGATCATTATCCCTGATGGAGAAGACGATATAAAAATACAAAATATCGTCTAAGCTCCAAAAAGGTTCAGAAACTGGTCATCTCAGAAATGCTTCACAAGGCTCAAAAGGCACTTTGGCAACCAAAGTAGTCCAAGGTGCCTCCTTAAAGTAGATCTAAACAAAAAGAAGCCACAGGAATGCTTCAGGAGCTGTACCACCGAAGGACCAGAACACATTATTCTGCTACAGATATTTCTTGTCATATTTCAGAATTATCAAAAAGATCAAGAAAGAGATACTCTTGACCCACATAAACGATCTGTTACATAAAAGTCCTGGTGGACTTCTGGGCTTAGAGAGAATGTATTTGAATGCATGGACGCACTCCCCCTTATGTGCCTGGCCTTTTCTTTCCTTTATCTAATCCAAATTGTAGAGTTTTTACAGAACCACAGAATGGTTTGTGTTGGAAGTGACCTTTAAAGGCCATCTAGTCCAGCCCCCCTGCAATGAGCAGGGACACCTTCCACTAGACCAGGTTGCCCAGAGCCCCGGTCCAGCCTGACCTTGAACATTTCCAGGGATGGGGCATCTACCATCCCTTCAGGCAACCTGCTCCAGTGTTTCACCACCCTCACCGTAAAAATTTCTTCCCTATTGCCTAAAATTTTAAGACTACTGTCTTACTGTCAAGTACTGTTTTCCGAAAGTCACCCTGTTTAGATGCTTACAAACATACAGATGCAGCAGTGTCAAAAGGTTATGTAGCTGAAGGATGCTAATTACCAAACAGGTTGTATTTCATTGACACGACTGAAAAAAAATAACAGGGGTAAGAAATGAAGGACTTTTATTTTAAACCAGTAGTAGTGATTATTGCAATTAACATTGTACCAAAGATAGCACCTATTTCCTCCTGCTACCAAAAGACATCAGACCTCCCTGGAGCACCCTGAAATCTTTCCTCCCCCCAATTAAAATCAAGCTGTTGAGTAAGACTCACAAGGTAATCAGAAACTGCTGACATTTCTTTTAGAACAAATTATACATGTGCTCACACAGTGAGGAAAACAATCACAGCTATAGGAAGCAAAGAGTAAACATTCCAGTTTCATTTTAATTAAAATGGTCCCCTAATGAAAATAAAAAGATTCACGCTTATGAAAAGCCTATTTGCAAACTTTAGTGCTAAATCCAAGAGCCCTTCTATACCATTTTTCAGCGGTGAGTGACTCTCACACCCAGCTGAAATTAAAGCTGTATTTCTGCTCCAAGATAACTGCTCACAAAACATGCATCTTTATTGCTAGAAGAATAGCGCTGCCATTCGATCCGGGTGATACGGTTTCTCTCTCAGTGTAATATCTAATGCATCCAAAAGCAGCGGGTTGGATGCTGCTCCTGCTCTGGCTGGTGGGCACCTGCTGCAGCACAGATCTGGAAGGGTCACTCGCCCTGTGGGCGGCACAGCTCAGCTCGCTGTGCCGCCACACGATGTGCTACCTGCAAACACCAGCGATGAAAACGGAAAAAAGGTTAAACCACTGCAAGGGGAGACAAAAAACTTATTCCCCCCCATGAAATAATGTGTTTGATTAAAATTATATAAAAGTTATTAATACATAAATAGGTAAGCTAATTTTTCTCCCTTGACTCTCCTTATGCCTATGGAGAACCCTACTATTACTGTACAAAACCATTTAGGAAGGTTTTATAGCGAGGTTTTTTGTTTTTAAATGCCCCGGTGCCCTGACCTCCTTAAACCAGAGCAGCTGCTGCCACACCAGCCATATGGAGCAATAAATTACTGGCTGCCATGGCTACAGATACGGGCTCCTTCTGCTGTCTGGCTGCACCACAGAGGGCAGAAAAAAAGTGTCTTCACGGAAGAGGACGACTGATTTTGAGGCTGGGATAAGTTTGAATAGTTATGATGAAAAAAGCGCCTTGAAAAAACTAGTAGCTGATGTATCTTATCCAACTTTTATTGTGCATGAGTCAACCTCATCTCTAAAAGGCTACTAAGTACACAGATGCACACACACACTGCACGTGAAAAATCCTGTCCATCACGGTCCAGCTCCAATTCAGGGTTGCCAAGTTCCATAAATAACAATATCCTGCACTGAGATATGATCCCGTATCTACTGAAGCACCAACAGTCTCTATTGAAAATGTCATGTTGCAACTGGTCTTCAGTAGTTGTTCACTGTCTATGCTGACGACTTGTTTGAGGCACTTCCATTATGACCTTTGCAAACTAATACAGTACCTTGTGGCAGGGAGTAACAAAACAAGCAACTTTCTGAACAGCGACGTGATTCGTAAAAGGGGAAAAAAGAGATTTCACAGCACCAAGTGTTATATCCGCATTTCAAACTACTTCAAAAATTACACAGCTCTACAAATGCTCGTGTCAGCCAACACACATAACACTCGGAGCAGATAATCTTGACACGTTCTCGACAAAAACTAATGGCATGGTACATGGCATCAGAGGCTGCTCCCTGCCGAATCCACTCCGCTCTCAGCTGAGATCTGCATGATAACATCTAGGTTTGTCCTCCAGCTTAACAATTTAAAAGAAGATTCAGAATAATAGCTCCTGACAGGGCTGGAGATCACACAGACTGAACTTTCAAAGTGAGCAAATTTCTCTGAAAAACAAGCTGGCTGTGAGAAACAACTGTTTCTATTTTGCTTATTATTTAATAACAAAAGATTACACAGCACAGTACATAAAATACAAAGAGCACTGCGAGGTAATAAAACCACCTCACTTGCATCAGGCTGTTCGCCCACCAAAAAGGTTTACGATACCGCAACAACCTCCTCAGTGCAATCCTGCAAGTAATTTGGAAAGTCACCCAAAGCTCTGTTTCTTACTGGATTTAATTTAATCCATCCAAGTAGGGAACATCTTACTGCTGCTTACCACCCATGCTAATTTTATATGCGGATGATCCCAGAATACGCGATGGAAAGCAGATACAACGGAGCCCGCAGCCACAAGCCTGCAGTGTAATTATGCAGGTCATCTAAGAGAACTGCCCATAAAATGTATGCATCCATACCACAGGCCTTTCATACATCTGCCATTTCAGTGACAGAAAAAGCTATTGAGAAATGATTCGGCAAGAGACTGGTCAGGTTCTCCACGCTGGCCGAGATCCTCCTCCCACCTGAGGCCAGATGGTTTTGCCTCAGAAGGTCAGTTTACCAGACATCTGCGTGAGAAGGAAATTAATATAAATGTTTACCCCAGCTAAGAGCGCCCTTTAATTAGGTACCATCAATGTTATCCTTACCGGAAAGCTGGGAATTACCTCTCTGCAAGGATTTAATTCTCTTCTGGGAAACACAGCTGCGTCAGGAGACACAGACGCGCTGCTGTGCCATTAGGTCAGGACTGAGGGGTGACCCTCCTGGACTCAGACCACCGCTGTTTTCCAGAGGGCAAAACAGAGACTGCAACCACGACTGCGACCAGAGCACTTTGGGGTTTGCACATCCAGCTATGGATCCCACCATCTCCTACATCTGCTCCTGGCTGACAGCCGGGTGCTCACAAAGGTCATTCTCTCCCCTAGAGAGGCAACCAAGGTGCATGGCCAAGGCCATGGCTGGTTGTGACACCAAGGAACGGCTGCAGGAAGCCTTGAGGACGGGCTGGAGTGGAAGGGTGCACTCTAGCACACTGGGAAAAGTCTACACACAACCACAGACAACATCATGATCTGCAGAAAGGCAGAGCATCCTCACACCTTGAAACCACCTGTGCCTGAATATAAGGCAGGCAAGTATTTTGGGCTTTCTGAAGGCCAGGCTGACCAGCCCTTCACCCAACCAGCTCACCATCAGTGTGAAAGCCCCGAGGAGTTTCCCTGAATCACCCTCCCCAGTGACAGGGCTGCAGAGACCCCAACCACCGACAAAACAACACCAACTGACAGGCATGTCCACATTGCAACGAGCTCACCTCACGCACAGCGTGGTCCAGGTCCCTCAGAGCTAACCCCAGAGCTGCCAGCTGTGCAGACGTGACTGATGGAGCAGCAGGCAGGGTCTGAGCCTCCTAGATAGTGCCAGACACCTTGGCAACATGGTCAGGATGTGTTAAGAGCCAGCTTCTTCTAACTCTGCTCCAACACGCCTGTGCATACACAGCCAGCATTTGCCTCCTGTATCCAAGCAAGCAACACTACAGAAAGAGCCGTTTCAAGCAGAAAAAAAAGCAAAGCTGAAGTGACAACAAAAACTAGAGTGAAATGAGAAATTGTTCCCACTTCTGATTCCCACTCAGCCTTCTTTCATGCTGGATCACAGGACCTTCGCTTTCATCAGCGCAGCATCAGACAACGCGATGCTGAGAAACATCTTCAGTGCTAATGAGATTGGCCTCTTCTAGCAAATACCCAGGCTTAAGTATCTGGGGATCGAAACCCACAGGAGTAAACTGCCAAAAAATAAGCATCGCTATCATTCACTACAGGATATGTTTATCAGCACGGTACTAAGCACCTACGTCAGTCACCGAAATGCTTCTGAAAAGCAGGATTTTTGCTAACGTATCCTGAACACCTATTTCAGGCTTTTCAGCGAGGGGCAGAGGCCACAATAACTGTCTTCAATAACCCAGCTCGGAGCAGGCAGTATTTTTCTGCATAGCTGCAGCGCTCGTTCTTCAATTAGATGCTGTAAAATAGCAACTTGCTGTTCTTTCCACTGACTAAACCAAAAGATTTTCGACAACAAAAAATGAAAAGAATGAAATCTAAGGCCACCTTATTGCGACCAAATGAAATGATGTTACTGCAGCAGATCCGAAACAATCTCTGCACATATCTGCTTATAAAGGAAATTGCTGCAGACCATGGGAAATTACAATTGCTCCAGGACAAGAAAGGCTGACTGATCTAATATTTCTGGTCGACACACCTTCTTCCTGGGTTTGTCAATAAAGATACTGATGAGCTCATCTCTCCACAGGTCAGGAAATTATTAGTTGAAAATATGCTGTTTCTTTCACCATGGAAATTTTTCCAGATGAAATGATGGCAGCAAGGCAAATGTGCACCTTGCTGGGAAAAGCTACTTAAAATAAGGAAGCTATGAAGCATTTTAATGAAGGTAAATGAGTAACCATGATGGTCTCAGTTAAGCAAGTCTAATGGCAGTGTCACTTTTAAAACATAGGCGTGAGACAACTCATGTGGTGACAATCCGAATATGTCTAACTATCTTTTAGTGCCGTCTTTCAAGTGGTAACAGTGCAGAACACATCTGTTATGGCAGAAAGCACCATTATTAGCGGAGAAAGCAAACAGAAATAATTTTTAAATCACGCTTGGAACTACAGTAACAGATATTAAATTTAAAAAGTTGAACGAACACACTATCATCTCAACAGAAGGATTATGCTATTGAAAAGTTCTCAGCAGTAGCACTGCCGTCTGTATCTGGTGCGAGTATATTTTTCTAGACTCAAGAAATGAGGATCACAGATATTTGCTTTTGGACAGGTGTTTTGATCAATCTCAACCTCATAAAAACAGCTAATGAGGCAAAAGATGAAAAGAAAAACATCTTAGTAACCTGCAGTCTCTGAGAACAATCCACTGAGATTGTTATACCCAAAGGTGATGCCAGATATATCGTTAGATCTTCCCTGTTGACATTACAAGGACAAAAATCATGCTAGGCAAAATACTAAATCACCTCTTCTACCACCTCTGATAGCATATACCACCACGCACATTAAGTTTCTCTCATCCAATTATGCAGGCAAAACTAGTATTTCAAAATTCAGGTAACTATAGATTCATACAAGTAATCCATCAAGGAATAAAGATGGATGACAGATTTTTTTTCCCCCTTGTCTATTATACATTAAAGAGCAAATTCACTGCCAGCCATCTGGAAATCAATGTATTCCAAGCTTTATTTTATGATTACCAACATTCCCCTTCGTAACTCATTTCTAATTATAAGCAATAAATCATTCCTTCTTGCTTGTAATTTGTAACAGCCAATTAAGGCGAACCTCTTATTTAAATAGCAAATCTAGCTTTAAAACATCACATATTTTGAGGTATGCACAGAACATCTAATCACGCAGCTGAATGGTGGGACGATGATTTAACGTGGTTTCACAGCCACCAAGGAGCCACGTGCAGAAGAACCCGCTGTCCCCTGTGCCCCACGTACACCAGGACTTTTCAAAACTGAAAGCACAGGTCTCACCTGTCTGATTTAATGCAGAAGAGACTGAAACATGTATCATCATGATACACGAGCCAGGACACAACTCAGGGAAGTCTGGGTCAAGGCTTCCCGCTCCTGTATCAGGAAATGAATGAAGAGGCTGGAACGGAAGAAGGAGCTGTAGGTTGCTCTAGGAAGAAGTTCTGGACGTTTTCTGATTTCATTTTAGAAACTAACAGTGAAAGAACGCAACTCTAAATTTAATACTTAAAAAAACAACTTGAGCAGCTTCTCTCATGCCGGGAATGACGTTCGAGAAACAGACTGGCCTCCTCCTCCTCCTCCCCAGCCAAAGGACAGCCCCGTGCACCGCCTGGGCACTTGCCATCTAGGCTACTCCGTGTTGCACCAGGCTTTGCCAGTGTTAGCCATAGCATGGTGCTTGGCATGATCCCTCTTGGATCACTCCTCTCCATCCCTCACGGCCAGGAGAGGATCAAGCAGAACAAAGGAGTGAAACAGTCTGCAAAGAAAAGGTGTCACTATATAAATCCAGATCATTCCTTTGGGGAGAAGGGTTTAATGGTGGCTTCCTATGGCAACTCTTTCCAACAGAACAATATCAAAGAAATGTAGTGGAGGATGTCAGACCAGACCAAACAGGGTGGATCCAAAAGCACTGGCAAGGACATGGAGAAGTTTTTACTTGTATTTGTTCTTCAGTGTAGGTCTGAGCAACAGGCATGTGAGTGCAAACACAAGAGAGAGGCTTCTTATAAATAGCTCTGCTGGGATTTGTCCGTTAGAAAAAAACCCCTCACTCTTGTCAGAAAAGTATGTGATACAATTTTGGATACAGAATTTATTACATGAGAAACTGATCTCAGGAACGTGGAAGTGGTTCCCACTGAGATTTTATTCGGTCATCACACAGCTCAAGTCTGTTCCAGCTTCACATTGTGTCATCTGGTAAGCGTTTACAGTAGGAATCAAGGGAACTGGATTTGGAAAAAATCCATCACAACTGACCTAAATCTGATCTGACCTGAATAATCAAACTAAATACCAAATTCAAAAATGGCTAGACAAAAGCAAGGAGCAGGAGTTCTTCAGCTGCAGGAGTTATCTCTGTGTTTCCCCATGAGAGTTAGGCACCCCACTTTTTTATTTCTCCCCGATAAGCAGTGGTGATGGAGGCTATGTGAGCATCCCCTGGTACCAAAGGTGCCAAAAGCCAAGTGCGTGAGCGCTGCAAGCTCCGCTGCGTTCCCTTCCCTTTTCAGACACTATTTGCTCCTGAGAGAGCAGCACTTGCAAGCAGGAAATGGAAGACAGCAAGTAAATAAGACAATCTGAAGAGAACACCTTTGTAGGGCAGTGGTGACCATGTCGGTACCATCTGGCCTTGCCTCTGCCACACAGTCACCCCGAGTCACCCCAGAGAGTGGCCTGGGCCAGCACGGTGATGGCAACAACCACCTGGGTGTGGGTAATGCCACCATTAGACCCACAGCCACGGCAGCCCCCCTTGCAACTGCGTGTCACACTCACCACCTGCCCCGTCACCCAGGCTTGCTGCCCTGCGGCGTCAGGCTCAGAGCGGGTTATGCCACCAGCATCGCTTTATTCCTGAGCGACCCAGCTGAAGACGTACAAGTGTGGCACCACCTAAGCAAACACACAGCAAGTCTCCATAGATGGTTCATTATTTAGGTAGACCTTGTAGCAATGTGTTCAATAAAAAGTTTCACCGCTTTCAAGACTCCTTATCTTCTTTTTATGAGAGATCTCAAAACAAAGCTCAAAGACATTTTAACATCTGGTTTATTCTCAGCAGTGAGAACAAGACACTCAGAAGAAAACTCAAAAATAGCTGGCTTGATGTTGGTGAAACTTGGGCAATATTACTGGCAAAAACTTTGGATGAGGATGCAACAAAAAAGCCTGCACAAACTGTAAAGGGAGGGAGAAGCAGACACCAAAGCCTACAAATGTAATTTTGAAAATAAGGCATCATTCTTATTATGCCTGTGGATGTCTATCTTCCCCATATAAAGTTTTAAAAGCTCTATATAAACTATACTTCTAAGCAAGCTTGTAATTAGTTAGGGGCAGGCTTAGCTCTAATTATAACTTGTAGAGACACACATTATGGAAATAGTTAGCTAATAACCATAGCAATGCTCATTTGCTGGCTGAAGTCAGGCTGGCATGTGATTGCCCCGTAACCACACCAGTACTTTCTGCCTTGTGTAAACTGGGCTCCCTCATGAAGCCTGTAGGACCGGTCTGTCGGGTCCTCCTCCCAGCTCTGCCATACAGGGTAAGCCAGGAGTCGCTGCCACCGATGCTGTGATGCCCTTTGTGCCTGCATCTGGCCTCCCCTGCTCCTTACCAGTACGCTGTGGGGTACCCCTTCTCACCTCGCCAGGAGAAGCTGTGCCAAAGGGACCAGGGAACCTGACAGAGAGCCGAAACTGCACCATTTCGACAACAGGCAAGATCAGGCTACATCCAGCCCATGAACCGGTCAGATGTCAGCATACATTGTAAACATGTCTACATTAATCTGTACAGCCTTTTTCAAAGTTAAAATGAAGTCAGTCCCACATCCCATCCCAAAAACCCAACAGGATGCTCCACTGGAAGAATATCCCTCTACGCCAAATATCCTATAAAAGAGCAAGTTCACACAGCTCTCTCATACCTTTGGATCCAAGCTCTACTGACATAAGAAAGGTCCAGAAAGTAAACTGTACCCTTTTATTCCAACCTTGGAAGCTGCTTGCATAGCAATCTCTGCTTGGGTATAACTATGCATGGATAATACAGTGCAAAACCAGTACAAATCACTGGGGAAAATGGCTATTTACCATTGAATATGACACAAGTTTGAAAGAATTGGTACACACTACGGGAGCTTGCTCACACATACTGCTATGTACCAATGATCCACTGAACCGGGTTGCAGAAGCCCTTCATGTTATAAAAAGCCTATCTCCTTTGCAATGCATTTGGTACAGATAAATTGGTGAGTGTAAAAATGCAGCCACATTTTCTTATGGAAAGAAAATTCCAAATGGAAGTGTTAGGAAGGAAAAAAAAACACCTGCTGTTTCAAAATCTGTGTACAATACGTGTAATTCCTGTTTAAGAGACACTACTTTTGATGTGGGGAGCAAGCACCACCTTTTCTGATGTCTTGTGTAAGCTTCATATTGCACATCTGTGATTAAGTTAGATATTGTAGGGGATGCTACATGCAAAGCAGATTTATTTAATAGTGGTTTTCTTTAATTCAGCTTAATACTAGTGTTAACAGATACAAATTAACCAATGGAAACCTCATTCAAACTGCAGAGGAGATGCCTCTCGCAGCCTCTCGCACTGGTTTAACCGGATCAATTAGAAAACCTCTCCAGGTGAAGCCCATGCTGCCCACAGTTGGCTGCACAGGTTGGTGAAGGGGGTACCTCTGCTTGGGTCACCAGTCCCTAATTTGGCTCAGTCAAAACAAGCCAGGTCATCCTAAAAGAGACCTCTGCTAACTATTACCCTTTGAAATTGCTGGAGTTTTCGAAATCTGTTAAAGCGCACTTGCAAAAGCAGGTCAGCCAGCAGATCTGAGGGACGGCAAGAAGCAGCTAAGTTCAGCTGGGAAGATGTGTCCCTGACCTTGGCTTACAGCTCACCCAGGTGGCTCCTGACACCTCCTCTTCACCCAGCCCTCACCTGGATGGGCAGAAGGTTGACCCCAATATTAAACATCCAGATGGCCAAAACTTCTGTAACTGGGAATGAGTCACTCTTCATCAAAGCCAAACACAGCAAAACCTGCGTGACAAGATCTGTTTAAAAATCCTTACTCCACCTAATTTTTTTTTATCCATCCCTTCAAAGAACTTGTGGCCCCCAGTGCTTAGTTCTTCAGCCATCAAAAATCCAGTTTCTGAGGAAGGTCAGCGTAAAAGTCAGGCAAGCAATCCCTATTGCTGAACAACATCCTTTTCTCCACTTCACCACCGCTACAGAAGATGCATTAAAAAGAAAACTACTGCAGCTACAAGGCTCCATCCAAAAACTGCTCATGCACATCCTCGACTTTGTGTACACAGAAATAATGAAAGGCTTTAATGGCAGTGGCTGCCTTTCAGCACCGTGCTGCTCCCTTGGACGGGTACGGCCAGGGATGAAACCCTTAAGAGTCACAGATACACCGTGCAAGCTACAGTCCCACGCAGTTACTGAGATACGGACTGTGAATGGTAAAAGGAGTTCAACTGACTGTGAAACGTGCAAATACTACAACAAATAGATACTTTTACGCTGTCTTATTTATACAAAATTCCTCCTTCCTATCCTAGCATTCATATTTTGTCACCATATTCTGTCAAGTTTTTCAGACGCTTATTGATAACCGATTTTAATACAACTCCAGTGAGAATGAGTAAGACATGAAAGAAACACTATCCATCAAGTAAATCCCTGTTTCTTTCTTTGTACCTCAGAAAGCTTGCACTCGAACCCTGTAGTGAAACAACAATAGTATTGAGCAGAGAAGACAGTAAATTCCCACTGCAGTTTAAATCCTTCTAAATACTAACCTATGTTTGAAGATCAATAAAAAAAAGTACTTTCAGGTTAATCTTCTGCTTTTTTTTTTTATTGTTTTATTTTGAACTCCAACTCCTTGCATTAAAAATTTACAGAAAGCAATCCAATATTCCTGCAAGACCTGAACTACTTAAAGTTAAGTGCTAAGAAGTATTGTAAGACTTGCAGTGTACGGACCCTTTCTAGGCTTTATGCTGCACGCATCCCTCTCCAAAGCGAAGGGGCTCCCCGCCGTACACAAAGAGAAGGCTGTTTGGGCTGAAGTCACAACTTCAAAGACCACTAGCACAAAATTTGCCAACTCTCTTGGCCATTCAAGCAAATGTCAACTGAAACAAAAGCGCACTGAGGAAAGTTGTTACCGAATGCCACACGGGGAAAATAATGCAAATCTCTATCGATGATCAGCTTAGCTTTAACAACATCTAACAAGCAAGTTTGCTTATGTTCTTTTTCAGCACCACACTCGTTCTGCTCTCTAAAGGCATTTCTGAAGCATCAGTCAACAAAAAACCCTCTAATTTCAAAAAAGTGACACCCTTCTCCCCTTTTTTAAGAAACACTAGTCTTGAATGCATTACGTTTAGATATCCTACATTCTGTACTAGGTCAAAAATATGCAGTAAATGCCTAAGAAGTGCTTGGCTCTAGTGAGACAGCAGTCTGCACAGACTCACTTGTAGTATGTCTGCCTTTCAGCTGTTTAATCTCCATACACTGCATTTCCTTTATCAGCACTACAGCATCATTCCAGTTTGCCTTCGTTTTTTGTGTCTACAAGCATCGTGAGAACATCAATACTTGGCAGCCTAACACTTGGGTTTTTAGCACGACACCACAGATCTTTGAGTTACTTTGCTCAGTTGGTTAGGAAAATGTTACAGCAAATAAATAAATGTATAAAGTATTTTTTTTTAATGCTATGCAAGTGCCACATCGTAGCATAAACACTTTTCACTGTGCATATTTTTATGGAAAGAGCTTTTCAGAGTAAACTGTTTTAAAGGAACCTAATCAAACTTAAACACATGCACGACAGACTTACATTTGGAAATTAATTTTGTAGCAATTTATGATCCTTTGATGTGAACTTTCACAGTCGTTCTTAGAGCAAGAAAGTATTAGTTCAGAAGTGTTATGTTTTGCCTGGCCTCAACAGAGAAACTACAGCTGAAGCTCCTCTAGGTTCTTGTTACCTCTAAGCTTCTGACCATTAATACCTTAACTCAAAATCTTAAGAGAAACAAGAAAGCAGCATAAATCTCGTAAACAAAATACATACTTCTACCACGAACCTGCTTTACACAAAGGTGCTAAAACCAGCTGCCAACACTGGCAAAAGCTGATCCATTCCAATACTGAACTTATTTACCGCCTCTGCATCTTCCCACCGAATTACGTCCCTGCAAGCGGTCCAACATTCAAATTCCCCATCCATCTCACAGGACAGAAGTGAAACCATACACTTCAGAAACAGCATACGAGTGATGTGGTATTTTTACCAAATGGCAGCACCATGCAGAGAGCCCTGGAGCAGATTTCTCTCATCTCTCAACAAAAGAAATACGAGGATGTCATTGAGCGAGCGCTGTCCCTGTGGTCACGTCCCGGGCTCCTGGCCCATCAGTCCTGCTGGTGGCACAAGTGTGTTTGGCAAAACCATGCTGGAATAGCCCTCCCTCATCTGCCATGCACCAGTTCCTGTGATGCCTCCATGGCCCCCATTAACAGCTGACAGTATTTAATGCACATTTGTTCAGACACAAAATCATGCCTACAGGGTGTTACAGCTCCCAGGAGGCTCAGGGCACAGGCGCAGGAGTTTGGGATCACCAAACCCTTTCCTGTAAACATCACCTAAACCGTTTCTCCATGATGATGCAGGAGATGCCATGCTGATGATGATGCCTGACTCACCAAATCCAGCTCTGTCCTCCTCTCATTTTCCAATATTTGGAAGAGGACTCCATCGGACTCTCCTCAGCTCTAGCAACAGCAGGACAGACCCGACCAAAGCCAACTGCTCCCAAATGCTGGTATCCACCTTGGCCAGTAAGCAAGTCCAGGTGTGTACCCTCTTGCACGACCGGCATTTTTGCAGACCGGCTTTCGCTTCATGTGCACATTTCAGTGCCACAGTTCAGATAAGATGATGCACAAGCCCCTCACCTTTTTCAAAGGATAACAATATCGTAAGTTGAGTAGGTGTCTTTAGGAGCAAGAGCTAAAAAGTTAGATTCTACATGTCAAACTGCAACATGAAGTTGGCTTTACTTCTGACACAAATAGCGTGCAAGCTTCACGTTTATTAAAAACAGATGAAACAAGTCCCAATTCTTTTTGAATAGCAGAACTACTGAAGAGACCTGGTGGAGTTTAGCACAGCAGGAGTTTTAGTTCTCTATCACCACACGTTTAAACACTTGAGGACTTTGCAATAAATACTGAATTGAATTCACCATCAAAAGACAAAATCCATGTTCTATCTGCCAAAACCTTTAGCAGCCTAAACAGAAAATGTCACAATTGATTTTCAGCAATGGTATAGAAATAAAAACCAACATTTTAAAGTCTTTAGGGTGTAGACAGAGAGACAGATAAACAGCATGACAGACAGATGGATTTATTGCTATAGGTAATTTTTTACTCCTCCTAAGCAGAGATCAGGCTTCAAATGGATTGATACAGTTAAACAGATTAAGTAAAAAAAACTTAACTAATGAGTAATTTTATTTTTAAATTCTCTGGTCTGTCAGAACCATTGGCCCTAGAGGTATAAAGTGAACAGATTTCTTTTCTAAAGCACTACTGTTTTATTTGCATTAAGGTTAAGGAGCTTCCTCTCTCCTTGACTGGTGTCAGATATAATAAAACAAAAACATTTGAAAGGAGGGAAAAACCTCACCCTGAGCTATTAAAAGTGCTGGTTTTGGAGGCTCTTTTACTCCCTCCCCATTTCCCTGACAAAGTCATAGATTACCTTTGGGCTCACTTTGCATCCACAGAGCCACTGGGAGGGGTGTGCCTGCAGAGCCCTCCAGAACCCCCAGCCCCCTCGCACCCCCGCTGCCTCCAGCTCTCGCTGGCCAGGAGGTGCGTTTTTGGTGGGAGGAGGCAGGGCTGGTGTATTTGCAGATTCCCTCCTCTCTCTAAATTTAGCAGGGTTTTTAATGCTCCTGATTTAAACAATGCAGTGAAATACAGAGAGAAAGAAACGCAAGCCAAGGTCCGTAAACTCTCAAGGTTGACTGCAAGCATTTACCAAACATACGATACTGGCAAACAGCAGCAGCTGCTGAGCTGATAAGCTGTCTGCTGTGCTCACAGACAGGCTCCCACATTTAAAGGGGCTGAGAAATGAGCAACTTTGTAATACTGCTATAAGGGAATTAACGCTAATATTAGAAAAAGGAGTTTGAATAATCAGGCTCTGCAAAATGCAGTCCTACTAAGCAGCAAGCTGGGCCACTTTCAAAATTACCAAGTAACCTGTTTTCATATAACCTTCTTGACACGAATAACTGACCTGCATCCAGGATCACTGTAAATCAGATTTTAGTTTCCCCTTCTGCATGCTACACTAAACAAAAAAATGCTCAAAGTAACGGCTCCTACTCAAAATGTTAAAATGTCTATGAAGGCCACCAGAGTAGGGAAATAATTAGCTGAAGATTTATTTCTTTAGGACTAAACCCACTAACAGGGTCAACAGCAGCAATGGTGGAACAAGGTCAGGACAACTCTGCTTCATGCCAGCATCTCCCCTTGATACAGGCAGGAACTTTCAGCCACCCCCACCCCAAGAAGCGTGCCACAGTCACACTCCTGCAGGAGAAACAAACTGACCTTTTTACAAACTTCTAAGTTTTCAAACCCTTTCACACTTTTATTGGCGTTATTAGCTGGGCAAAAGAAAAAAAATATCTGAGGGTGCTGACTCCCACACAGGGATATGAAACTGGACCTTCCTGGCATCCTCCTCTCTCACCCGTTAGTGACCGGGACATGCAGCACCCTTTGCTTAGACATAGTTCAAAGTTCACCTCCAGCCACAGAGGACCCATGGGAGTGAAAAAATGGTTCTCCATCACCATTTATCTCTTTCTTCAAGTCTATGAGTGCCTTAAGGAACAAATTAGGAACATTCAGACCATCTAATCAAGACACAGCTCCAAAAAGAGACAAGGCACTTCTTAGGTCAATCCAGTGTTTGGCTGTCAACCTGTATTTCGATGAAGCTGTCTTCAAACACGGCACTCAGCCATACCGCCACTGAGACTTTCCTTCTGCCATCCCACTGAAATGAGCCTTTTCCTCAGCTGCAGCCTAGCTCTGCCGTGCCGTATGCTGCTGTTTCCCTCATCTACGCTCTAAATGCTTCCACGCTCATGTACGCGTAGGCTCCAATCATCGCACTATGGATAGTGTTTCAGCGCTTTCTCCAGATCATCACTAGTTTCTTGCTGAAATCACCCTAATGACTCCAATTCTCTTGTCCACAGAAGCAAACAGTTCTCCGAGACAGGCCTAATGCCTCCCTGATCTGTCACGTGCTGCTTCTCCAACACGTGGCCCAAATTGGTCCTTTTGTAGAGCCTCATATCTAATTTGCAGTCCACTATCTCTCTATCTCTTTCAGCCTTATGGCTTTTACAGCTTCTGCTCCCTTGTACGTCTGCATTTCAGATTATATTTCTTCGGATGCATTAGCCTGGATTTTTTCCAAGACGCTCTTTTCTACTTCCTGCTCTCAGTTGGTTGGTTTTTTTTTTTTTTTCTTAGTGGCACTGCTTTGCACGGTCATTTTCAGTTGTCTTTGCTGTATGACTCACTTCATTGTTTCCTGCAGATTTCATTAGCGCAGTTCTCCATCTCATTGTGAAATAGGACTGAATTTCACACATTGTTCCAGCTTTCCACAAAACATCTTCTTGCAAGTTCACACCCTTCCCACTGTTTGCTGGGGCAGACAAGGTACTCCCCAAAAGGAAAGACCCTGGGGTAAGAGAACCTGCCTAAATAACCCAAGTTTCCCGAAGGGCTATGAGGCAAATGCTGATGGCATTAGAGGAGCAGGGTACATGAACACCATTAGCTCCTGGAAGACTTTGGTTTTTCCCATGACCTGTTTTGTTAGGTATTTGAAGGTAACTCCTGCCAGGAACAGATGGTGTTCAAGCAGACAACTGGCAAGGAACCTAGCAGAGCGCACTGAGATGGTGGTGTGCCTAAGTCTGGCCAGTTATCCAAAACCTGGACTGAATACAAGAGGAGCTGCCAAAAGGCATTGTTTCTGAAAGAAAATGTAGTAAGTAGGACAAAAAAACCTGCAGGTGGGGAAATTTAAGAAACTTTCTGCTACAAGGATGGTGCCTTGTCTGTTAGCTCCATTTCTGAAGCATTTGTATCAAATAGTCTACGGATGGTTGGAAGCTAGTAACACTTTGACACGTGACCGTATAAAAGAATATGATAATGATCCTTCACAGATGTGATGGCACAATTAAAACAGCGGTCGAGAGAAGCACTTTTTGAGAAACACTTAAAAACAAACAAATCTTAATCCTCCACAAAATGCCTTCAAGTGGTTGAATAAATTTTCTCCCAATTTTTACTCCAATATTATCTTACTTCAGACCAAAAAAAGGATAACATAGGAGACCTTCAAATGAATTACACTATACATTATGTATGTGTTTCAGATAATCCCTGCTAACTGTCCAAAAACATTTCATTTTCAGAAATTGCACAGTCCCCCAGCATAAACATTACTAATGATGTAAAATAAAACCAGAAGGGATTCATCTCCTTTCTAATGCTAAATACTGCACAAGTAACTACCATCTATGTAACCTTAACGTCGCCTCCACACAATTTCCAAAATCGAATATGAAATTGAGAATAAATTGTTAGGAGATTACTCTTCAAGAGAACCATTGCCAGTAATCTCCTAATAAGACCTGTCACTTTGACCTTCATGTGAATTTTTTTAATGCCTTCACTTGCTGCAACGTTTGTGTGAGTCTAAGTGCAACGAGGAACACATTTAGGAAGAAGTCCCTTGTGCATTATGCCTCAACAAGCCACAGACTTGAAATATCCATGGAATCGTTTAAAATATTTACAGCCACCAAGGTCATGTTCTGGAGATCCTGGACAGAAATCTATCACACTTTGAGAAATGGAAATATTTATTTCAGAACTCCCCGTCCCCGCCATGGCAAAAAAGTATGCTAATAAAGACTCGAAAGCGTTGTTTCAAGCAAATCCTGCAGATACAGGGAAACTCATAGAGAGTATATTTTCTCTGTCCATAACTCACGTCTCTGCAGTACACAGGTAACACTAATCTCTACAATGCCCCCCTATAAAATCTAGATGAAAGGGGTCCTAACCACAAGATTTCATGCCTTTATTTTGAATTACTGTATTTCTGGGGAGCAGGGGATGCTGCAGGTGGGAAGCCAGAGACAGCATTACAATTCCAAGTGCCAAACACTGCAGCAGAAAAGCCCCATAAAGCTGTTTACCAAAGATAGCCCTGATGCACTATTACTCATCAGGGGATGGTAGGGCCAGAGCAGCTGCTGTGCTTCAGATCGTGATGTAATTCATTGTACTGTTGCAGAAGCTCTACTAAATGTCCTGAGGTTTCATCGCCCATTGTATGCCAGCTCCATATTTCTCTCATCTCAGGTCATGTATCTACCATTTAATGGACATATAGGCAATTCCACACTTTGGAACATTGCAATTCATTTACAATTCATTTTTAGCCACTTAAGCATCCCTCCTTGGTACATGATCTTTAAATGATTTTGATTAGAGCATCTTAGGCACAGTCAAATGATTTTGATTACGATACGACTTCTTCATAATCGAGTAATTCAGGGGAAGTTCTAGTTTCCTGTAGGTATCGTTTTGAAAAAAGTTGTTTGCTCTGTTCCTCCCACTTAAACAGCACCGTGTTCCTTCTCACTCTGAACAACAACTGAACACTATGGAAGAGCTACAAAGCCCACAAAATGATACTTGCATAACCATTAACTAAATGTTTGCTGTGAACAAGGCAATAATTACAAACCACTAAAAACAAGTCACAGGCTGACCCAGCATAAGTCTCAAGCCTTTCAGGCAATGAGAACTGTCACTGGAAGTGACAACTTTCTGGCTCATCAGGACACTGGCAAAAAAAAGGCCCCAAGAAATCTTGTGATTTTTTTTTTTTTTTTAACAAGACCCTAGTCTATCTCACAAGTGAGGTTTTCCACTGCCAGATGGTCGATAGGAATGCTAATGGAAAGAGTTGAAGCTGAAATAAATCTGCCACTTTTAATCAATCACAGACAACTGTGTCATCAATAAGCAACTCATGTTATGACAAACTCCCTTTGGTTCGCTACAAGCAAAGCTAATAAAACACATCATACTGAAGTATTCATTGCCCATACTGGGCAACTTTAACATAGGCATTTCTGAGGGTTAAAAATTATTCTTTCTCTATTTCATGCGATTTTGGATTCACCCTGAAAATTGCTCAAAAGAGCAACAGTTACTAAATGCTAGAAGATATTCAGATAGTAGCTTAGCTGCGGAAAAAAAACACGAACGAAACCCCAAACCTCACCAACAAAAGCTCCAAAAGTCCTATTAAATCAGCTCCTATGCAACAGAAATTCACTCCTTTTTTCAGGTCTTTGCTTACACACACAAGGTGCACTCTCCACTATAAGAAAAAGGTAATTATAGAAGGATAACTATGCAATATGCTGACAGTCCATCCATCTTCCTCTCCACTCCAACCCCTCCAAATGTCTGGGGACCACAAAATCCTACAGAGGTCAAAGTCACAAAAATAACCAAGTTCCTCTGCCCCTTGGCAAAAATCAGAAGTAGGAAGAGGACATCCAAAAGATTTCCCCCTCCAAAGGGGAAAGAGCTGCCCACATCCCACGCAGGTATGGGCTGGCCACCAGCTCCGTGCCTTGCACCAGAAAACCCATCTCTGCTAACAGGGAAGGCCCACTGAGGGGAGCTGGGGCTCTTGCTCCAGGGGAGGAAGGGAATGACCAAAGGGAAAAAGACGGCAACCACTAGAAAATGAAACTTCACTGCTTCCACTGCTCATGGCACTGGTTGCTTTACAACCATATTTTTAACAGAGGCTTCCAAATTCAGCCTCAGCAAGCCTTGTGTCTTTTTGCTTTCACTGACTATTGTCCACCAGTGTTTTGAAATATAAACGCAAAACCAGGACTCTATGATTAGGCTAAGGAAATCTAATATTTTCCCAATTTAGAGACAATATGGCATTCTGTTCCTTGAAAGAAAAAAAGAATAAATTATAAAAGTTACTACAGCACAAGAGCAAATGAGTAATTTCAAAACTACTTAAGGCGACACAGGAAATGGTAATTAGCTCAAACTTCATAACCTGTCTATCAGTACAGCAGTAAATACGTCACTAAAGACGCTTCTCCCTCCTCGTGAAATTACAAACTCCCAGTATCTTAACTTACAAAGACCACAAGCCAACACAAAAAAACTTCAAAGACAGTTTTGCAACTGTCACTGGGCAAAATCCTGCCGACACAGACACCCCTTTGCCTTGTGCTCATCGCCCAGCTGAGAGAGAAGTTGCCTTTGTAACACTGAGCATCAGGCATGAATCAGTCTCATTTTCCTTGGGTTTTTGCTTGCTTTTTTTTTTTTTTTTTTTTTGCTTGTGTTTTGGCATCCCTCCAAGTGTAACTGCTGCACAGGATCACTGGAACAGCATGATCACCCTTCAGTATCATTTTGAAAGAATATCGAACTGTGTGTGCACACAGAGAACACTGTTGATCCATTTTATGAAATAATGAATGCCAGGACAAGTATACCAATATCTTCAAAATTTAAAACCAGCAATTTTTATTCCAGTAATAATACTCTGAAAGATAACACGTTAGTCTTATTATAGACTGCTACAGCATCATAGATTAGTCTCATGGTATTGATCTTCAGGAGACCAAATGGCAGATACATGAATGTTCCCTACAGTTTAATCAGTGCACACCTTTCAATGTTTCTGAATTATTTTTTCTCCGTTTTCCTATTTAATCTTTTTTTGGGTGCTTTTGAAGTTCTAAGGAAACGAGAACCACAGCTATTTCTTCCTTTTCATTCAAAACTTAAGGTTCTTTTTCTAGATTTTGAGAAACACTGCAGTAAAAACATACATAAGAGCCTAAGTTAGACAGAAAGACAATAAATAACGTTGAGATACAGTTGATAAGAGCTAAAGAAAAGCAAGATTATTACACAAGGGTGATGCCCATCCTAAAAAATGTCTCACAAAAGGAGAGAAAACAAAATATTTGCAACAACAGCAACACACAGCATGTTTAGCAATTGATCAGGGAAAGCTGTAGCACAAATTGGCAAAAATTCAGATGTGAAGGAGACTGTTTTACCATTTCTTTCCAAAAGCGTGCCCAAAGCCTGAGAACATCCATTCAGTCTATGACCTGCCTCATTAGGGACCAAGGCTCACATTTCTTTGCAGTGCCTCTATACATACCAAAATACACTGTTCCACGGCTGGACAGTGCACAAGAAGTCCACCGAGGTCAGTGGGACAAAATCCAACCCTAGGTATGTTACAGTACAGAAAATCTTAAGGTGATCCATTAACAGAAGATTTGGGTGCTTGAAATCACTTACCTAAAGTATTCCCTATCTCATCTTAATGACATTTTTAAAGCAGCTAGGTTTAAATTCCTCTTTAAAAACTCTCCTGAATATTAGCTTTTCTACAGCTCCTGGCTTTGACCCTTTGGTTATGGTGGTAAATGGAGAGTGTTTAAATCATTTCAGATTTACTCTATTAAGTGAATTTAAACTGGAAGCTGGCCAGATACCTCTGGAGCTGTGATACAGAGCACAGGCGAGAGGAGCTCCGCTGTTGAGAGTGCTTTAGTACAAGATAAGTCTTCCAATAAAAGCCTGAAAATCTTGATCAATCTTTAAAATTACTTTAAAATAGAGCCTAATACAGGTACCCCTAGCTCCACTATGTCTCCCGCAGTGTACACCCAGCACAGGCAACAGCACCACAAACATCAGCTCTTAAAACTGTGGCCTGTAGAGAGGTAGGGTATTAATGGTCTTGATTACTGTGCTAGAAAAAGTCTTAGCTATTTCATTTGCTTTAAAATGGGTTTTAAAATGAAATCAGCAGATATTGAAATTGAAAAGAGAGGGAAAGTAATTTGGACAAAAATGCATCTGTTACTGCGGCTGGCCCCTCACAAGTACTCTGCAAAAACCATCTTAAATCTGGACTTCTCCGAGTTGCAAATCCTATCAGCAAATGCTGAACCATAAACCTGAGTTTTCTAGTGTCTGGTCTTCACCAAAAAGTTAATGTAACGCTGTGCTTAATACCTCTGAGCTACTGAACTAGCAACAAAACAACAAATATATACTATACTGCAAGGCCACTCAATGCCTGGGGTCTCAGGATTTCCTACTGCTTCATAATTTAAGACCTCCTCCTGTTTTAAGGAGTAATTTTAAATTGTGACCCAAAGCTAATTGAAAAACTACAGCCTAGTAATCATGAGATCTTAGAAATGTTCTATGTCAATTCTGACGATGAGATAGAAATAAATGCATAAAACCTGCATTTTCCTCCAACAGCTATTTAAAGAACTTTTCCTGTGAAGCTTGTGGGTTTATATATATATATTATACACATGCACACACATATATATATATAACATCCAGAACCAACAACCATGTGCTGAAGGAACAAACTTTCAATGTGATTTAATTGCATTTGTGTTTGCTGTAGTTGAACAAAATAGGCGTTATTTATCCGCTCCTGGATAAAATACAGGAAGCACCTGAAAAATGTTGATTCAGTAAAATCAACAAGTTTGGGCAGCAAATGAATCCTGGAGTGGGGTTTCCCGCCCCTCACGTTGGGAGCCCAGCACTGTTTTTCCCAGGCAGGGTTTGAGGTTGCCAGCCTGACCCGTAGCCACGGCCGCATTGTTGGTGCCAGCGGGTGAAGGCTCCAGAGCAGGAGCAGGCTGCTGCTTCCCTATAAATCACCCAGAAACACAATGGGGCTCTGGGAGACAATAGTGTCTACAGTTCCTTTTGATGTTAAGAGGTTTTCTAATCTCTTCAGGTTAGATTAAGAAAGAGGCAGCCAGGGTCAGGAAAGGTCAACGAGATGAGATTTATTTTTACAGAAACCTTTCCCTTCCAACCAAGGCTTCTCTAGCTAGTCGGTCACTCGCTAGTAAGTTATTTTGCTTTATACAGAATTTATGATTTCTTATGGCTTACACACACCACACTTCACATTGGACTCAGTTCACTGGCTGCAAAAAAACTCCAAGCCCCAGTGGCTTTAAATCCTTAATTAGTCCTTTCTTTGTCTTTCTTCCCTTCATGGCTTCCCCTCTCTCTGTACTTTTTTTTTTTTTAAATAGAACAGAATTGAGTATTGTCATTTCATGCTTTTAGAGTTGATGAATCAGTATTTATGTTTATTTTCATGAAATGTAGGACAGTCTATCTGAGCCATACAAGATCAATGTATGTAATCCAGTTAAACCAAATTATTTCATTATCCCGATGCTTTGCTGGTGAAAAGGAACGAGAGTATTTTAAGAAGTAACAGGAAAATAAAAAAATGGATGCATGGATAAAAAGTAGTTATATTCCTATAGGGATTTAAGAAAATTTAAGGTATATGTACTCTGAACTTTTCCCATGATGAGACTGAAGCTCTTCCAGCAAGCTTCTCTCTTACACACTTGGAGCATATATGTTCTGACTTCAAACATAAGGCCCAGTAATTTTTTATATTCCAGACTGCCCAAAGGTCAAAATCACATTTGGACTGGACCAGGTTGTAGGCAAAGAAAGTTCTTATTTCACCAATGCATTCAGAAGATTTAAAGAGGTGTGGCAGAGGTGGTATAATGAACAAATACATCAGCAAAAAGTAGGTTTTTTGCACCACCACATCACTGAGTGCCATTAATGATCCTAATCTTCTGGACACTGTCCAGAGGAGGAGGAGGAGAAACCCCAGAAGGTACAGCCTGATGTAGGAATACATGTAGAGAAATACATGTAGAGGAAGCCCACAACAGGCATCCATCAGCAATATCAGCAATCCAAGCTGCTCTCCTACCTACCTTGTTCTACAAACAACCTACACAAAGGAGTTTCTTCTATTCTGTTCCCATGATTTTTTCCCTGCGGTATTTCAAAGGGTATGAATAAAGTGCAAACATGTTTAAGATGTGTCATATTTGCATATCAATTTTTCAAGCCAATATTGCTTGCACACAGTTCATTTGGCAGGAAAGAAAACAAGTGTCTAAACCACCCTCAATTAGGCACAGAATTAACCCTTAAATTGACTTACGAAAACCCAAACTAGAAGGGGCCAGCTCTGCCCCCCGTAGCCAAGCAGCAGGCGATGCTGCCTTGGAATAACCAGTCATATGTTTTAGACCATTCCAATTTCTGTCTTGCTCCTCTTCACCTAATGATTTGATTCACTGTTGACTTTAAGCTCCATCATTAATTCATCAGATGACTGATTGATTCAACTACAGCTTTAATCTGATGATTGTCTCACTCGACCTCAACAATAGTTTTAGTTAAATTCCAAATTATTTTGTTTCTCTATTGCTGCATGATAAAATCCACGCAAAAGTGTGCAAAACCTCTTTCCTATTAAAACTACCACGTCACCACTCTAGACAGGCAAAGATAACCTTACAAAATAAATATGCCAGCCACTTCATTTCACTTCCAAATGTGCATGTCTTTCATACTTCAGATCTCAAAACACCCCGATTAAATATGTTGATAACTTCTTCCAAGAAAGCGGTGCTGTAAAGTTGCATATATTTCTTTCATATATATACCACATCTAGAACCGATTCCAAATAAAGAGACAACAGACTATCAAAACATGTCCAACACTTCTATGCTGTATGGGGCCTGAGAGTGCTCTCAATGTCCAAGCATCTTCCAGTGCTCCGATTCAGCAAGGTTACACTCAACTCTGAGTATCAATACAGGTTTCAAATCCATCACACCATGTCACTCTGTAGGCTCTAACAGCCTCGGTGTATCCTTTCCCTGCCAGCTATCACCGTCCTGCTTGAATGGAAAGATTTCAAATCATCTACTGTTTTTGACAGCTGCTGAGCCAAGCGCTGCCTTGAAACAGCACTCGGAGCAAGAGGTTCTCCACTTACATGTGCACTTGGGATACGGACTGCAGGTCCTGAGGTCCATGCACGCTATGCTCTGTACCTTCCCCCCCAACATCTCTAGCAGCACAGGTTTCTTTTGGAGTGTAAAGCGTGGGGGGAGAGGAAAATGTATATAAAAGTCAGTGGTTTTCTCCCTTACTTCTTTCTGGGTCACAAAGAAGGGGTCTGTACGAGAGAAGAGAAGGAGGTGTGCTGCTCTAGAGTCAGGGGGAAGTTTCCTTGGCTCCTGCGTAACCTACACACAGCAATGAGTTTGCTCAAGCTATCGTCATGCTGCACTGGAGGCAGGGGAAATGACTCACAATAAATTGGAAATTGAACAGCAGAAGAAAAAGTCAAATTTCCTGCATATATCTTCCAAGACCACATTTAGAAGTTATCTCAGCGTGTTTCATCCTATATTTAGTAACAACTGCAGCAAGGTAAAACTGAAATCAGTCAGCACACCAGAAGCATCACTGGGTAATGGAACAGCACTTACATAAATGACTAAGTTGCAGCAGACTGGCCAATTTAAAACTAATTATGTAGATGCTGTTAAATATTATGTGAACAAACAGTACTTGAAGTTTTGCAACAAACTGCTATAACTTTCCAATACTTTATCCAGCCGTGGTGAAAGAACTGCAGTCATAACCACATAATGACTGCCAGCTATCCAGCCCGGCAATGCGTGCAAACATCAAGAAACAAGAAGCTTCATGTGACTGCTCTCCTAGTCTGGGTATTAGCCTTGGTAAAATAACGTATACCATATTGTAGTGAGGAAAAGTTAACTTTTGGGTTGTTTTGCTTCATCATTTAACAAATATTTGCAGAAGATTAAACTACATTTGCAAATCCAAAAGACATCATGCACGCACTTCGGTTTATACTAAAAAAATGAGCAGATATCTGAAGATGGACAATCAGATACTGCTGGACTAGGATCAAAGGAAAATCAATTCTGAAACCAACCATTTTCTACTCATGAAAAAACCCAAAGAAATAAAAAGAAACATTTACAGTCTGAGAATGAGCATTTCACAGAGCTGAAGCATCCTCAGCCGTGACAGCAGGACATGCACCTCTAGGGTTTGATAACAAGAGCCATAACACTTCCGATTTCTTTGTTTCTTCCCAATCCTCTCATCCCCCACATCACATACAACTGTTTTTGCTAACACATTATTAAAGTTAAAGAGACTGCGCACACATATTTATATTCAGTCT
Organism: Falco cherrug; assembly: GCF_023634085.1. Lineage (NCBI taxonomy): Eukaryota > Metazoa > Chordata > Aves > Falconiformes > Falconidae > Falco > Falco cherrug. The sequence goes on from NC_073703.1 coordinate 30,005,246, forward strand.
CCCATTAGACCCACTGAGTGTAATTTGGAAGAAAAAGGCTCGCAGAGTATTTTCTTATAACCAACCTGAAAATGAGAACATAGATAAACAAGGCGCTCACAATCCAGCTGTCACACAAAATTATCTTCTGGGCTAAAATTGCTCCTATTTGGTCTTAAAACACAAGACAAAATTATTTCAGACAGTCACAAAAATCCCCTCCGCATTTTTGCACTGCCCAGCCGACCTCCCTTGGAATTTGACAAGGAGATGATTTTCTTGAGTGGGAGGCAGAAAAGCAATATCCAATTTATATTAAACAAACAAGAAGGCTGCTGTAAAAATAAGGAGACTTGACCTGGGTCTGGGCCACGAGGTCGAGCCAGATCAATGCCTTTTTAGTTTTGAATTGAAGGCATTCTAATCATTTGGGGCAAATGAAACTGAGCACTGGACTCAGCAGACAATTGTTATTTCTGAAACACTCACACAAGCCTGGATGTGTCCTCCCCCAGTCCTGAAAGGTTTATTTACATCTATTTCTCAAAGGTTCTCTTAAGTCCAAATAAATGACAGCTCAGGAACACCCCTCTGCAGTCGCAGCAGATTTTGTTCCCTTATCCTTATGCTAAAGCAAATGTTGACAACATTAAATGTCTGTCCTATAAAATTTGAATGCTCTTAATGAATGATGTACAACTAGAGATGATTTGCAGCATCACTGAGCTTACATAAATTGGTACAGTTCACATTGAGAAGGCTTCTTTACATTACTTCTCCTATCATTAAGCTATTCCAGGGGCATTTTTCTCCAATTATATTTTACAGAGTGAAAATACAGGTGAATTAGTTGCCATACTGAAATTTTAGCGTTTTATTCCAGTACTCGAAAATTAATGAATCCAAACCCAGGATTCTCAGGAAAAATACTCCATTTTAATAATTTAACAAGCTAGAAAACCTCTAACTTTGTTTAACTTAACTCACTGGCAGAACAAGCATGAAAGGGGGAAATGATTCTGTAACTCACCTCCTGCAGAAGGAAAAGATTGAGGGATGAAGCTTTTGGTAACCTCACAAGCTTTCTGGTAACCTCGCCCTAACGAACAGATGCTGCACACCAAAGAAGTGCAGAGCCGCTGGAGTAACTGCTGAAATGACCTGGGAGTCGATGGCAGAAGCAGCAGCACAGATGCATCCAGACCCTGCAGGCTGGGGATGCGAGCTGTGCCGGGTGATGGGTGGAAAGGAGCTCCTTTCCAAACACGGTGGAGCACAGCCATGCAGACCTGTAATCCATACGTGGTCCAGAGTTTAACGCAGCTGTATTTTCAGGGCTATCAAGCCCATCAGATGAGAAAGAAAAATGCTATCGTTGGTATCAGGGGGAACTGATCATCAAAATGGCCTGAGTAATCAGAATAAACGTCAGATCCTGACAAACACCTGCGAGCTTCTAGAAGGATGGGTTTAGGGAACTGGGTTTGGGGGTTTTTTTTATCCTTTTCTGGGGAAAAAAAAATAATTCCCCATCCTTCTGTCCTATCTCAGTTCCAAGAGAAATGAATTTGAGGGTGAAGGGATAACCTGCCGCACTGTTCCCCAGACAGGGTGCCTCCCTGGTCTCTCGGTGGCATTTGCTTACCTCCACATTTGCTCAGCAGCGTGGTGTTAGGCGCAGAAGGAAGGCATTTTCCCTCCTGTGTCCTCTCTTAATGAAGGAGGAGAGGCTGTTGGTCATCACATTTTAGCGTTCAGAAGTTAAAAACACACCCTCATTTTAAAGCACGTTAGGTCAGATACGTTTCTCTCCTGTTCTTGGCTCTGATTTATCTTGTTATTATAAAAGGCTTCTTAGCCCTATGAACAGCAGTAACCTGCAGCGTTAGCCAGGTTACAACACTACTACAGGCTTTGCTAGATCAACTCCTCAAATCAACTGTGAACAAGCAAATGCATGTGTCAGCTCCTTTCAAGGTCATTCGTAAAGCTCTCCCCCATACAGCTAACTTTAATAAGGAGATGCATGACTTGAAAAGCAGAATCTTGGAAGTCTTGAATTCATTTTTTCTTGGCTTTGCTTTTTGTAAATAAAATACTAAACATAATTTGTATAAGCTTGTCCCTCTAAAAGTTACAAGACTGGAAAATACTGGTAAGATTTATTTTAAGTGGAGGTACTTATCAAATGTCACCGTTTTCCTGTTCAAAATGACTAATCATTCTGATTAACCTTTGATTTAAATGATTATATACCACAGCAAAGCACAAACATACATAAAATTACACTCCAAAGAAATTCTCAAAGTGCAGATCACATAAGAAAACAGTTATGTCAAAGTGGTTAGAGAATTTATTTACCACGTACGTAATATTCAAACCAAAAGCTGACTCCACATGTTTAACGGGAAGGCTCCCACCACATGCACATTCTTACCCAGGAATCAGTCTAGTTAATCCCGTAGCCAACATGAGACTGGCTCCAGAGGAAACACAAAAAATATCAACCAAATAATAATTAAACTATAGAAGAAACTCCTAACTACCTTCTCAACAAGTACTCCCAGAATCTTCTGTAAGGAATTTTATTCCATGTGGAAAATCGGTGCTAGCATGTTAGTCACATATAAAAAGGCGGCCTGAAGCAGCACAAGAGAAGAAATAAAATTTAATATCTCACTTTGAGTAAATACACGTGAATTCCAAACCATGTAACAGACTTCAAAGCAGAAGGAGAAAAACAGGATATCAAAGGTAAATTAGACAAAGAGCTGAAGGCAATTCTGAAAAATAAAAATATATGGTGGAAAATTAAAGCATATAGAAACACTCTTAAGACCCCATCTCAACGGGCCAATTTGTACAGAGAATGCACACCAGCAAAGTGAGCACGGAAAAGACTCTCAAAAGCTTCCTATCTGCCAGACACAGGGGCCTGTCCCTCTCCAGCAGCTCTGCTTTGATGAACTGCTAACCAGCATAACCAGCTGGATGCCCACCAGCCCACCAGTCCCCACTGCATCCGTTGCAGTCAATGAACTTCTAGCATACCCATTCCCAAATTTTTCAACCACTACTGCAATGTCATTTTTCCTAATAAAAAAGGTTCTGAAAGCACAACTCTCTTCCTGACAGTGAATCCAGAGTGCTTTCACCTTTATAATCACCTGGGTCTAACCAATATAAAGGTTTATCAGACACCCAGGAATCCCTTGGATTATTCAAGCTGAGCTTTGCTTCATGCTGGTTTAGATTGATCTAATAATCTGGAAAACACGAGCTCACACTCCTCCCCTCCACAAATACCAGTCTCATAATGTAAAAAAACTAAAAATACTGTACATCAAACAACTCATTTGCTTTAGGTTTACGAAAATAAATTAAAAGCCATGGCCAAGGTAGACGAAGCGTTCAGGACATTCAGCCATGCAGCTAAGTTAGGACCCTAGCCAGGACATGGTACCACGCTCAGCACAACGCTTCCACCTGCCTAAACTGTAAAACTACAAATAAAGGGCATATGATCAGTGATCCTGGATGTGAGGGTAACAGGTGGTCGGGGCTTCTTCCCTCCTTATTCCCCAGAATAAAGAAATACAGATTCTGCTGGACATCTGCAGTATCGACAAGCGAAGAGGAAGTTTTCAGGCTGGGTGCGATAAACAGTACCCCATGCCCCTTTCTTCCCACAACATTACCAAAAATAATCTGGCAAAGCCAATGACATCGAAACAAACTTCCACCTTACAAAGCAGTATTCCCATCCTGGATGTCAGGAAGGGCCAGTGGCATGTGAGGGTGGGAGCTGGGGGGAGCTAGGGGCAGCGCTCCCACTGTCCCGCGGCAGGTGGCCAGCTCCGTCTCCCCGGGCTCCCTCGGCAGCGTGGGATCATCAGGCTCTCCAAAGCATCTAAATTAGGCTTCTGCCCATACATGACCCCCCCAGGGGAATGTGATTCCAATTAGAGCCAAGAAAGTACCAAGTAATTTATCAGGTTAAATGAGATGCTGAATGCTAGGCTGTAGAAGAGTATTACATACATTCTCCCTAATAATAAAAAGGGATTTTTCTGGGGTCGTGACACCCATTGAAAAGCCAACAAAAATGTAGCTGGAGCAGACTCTAATTGAAAGTGTGCATCCTAGGGCTGGACCCTGAGCAGCAGAACAAGTCCCCGGTACTGCACATGCATGGTTCACAACATCCAGATCCCATCGCTCCCAAGTACAGATGGAGCCACGTGCCAACAGGCACCAGCAAAACCGATAGTTGATAAATACAAGTGAGACCACCGAGAGAATTTGGAGGCAAGTTTCCAGATCTGAGATCTCTACCAAGGGCTTTCATCACACTCATAGTAGGCATGATTTGGTTTTCTGTTATATATTCATATGCTTCCATTCAGAACAACCTTGTTTCATTACAACGGATTCAGCCGTGCTTTGCAGTCCTGCTTCATTTCTTCCAAGGCAAATTCTTCAGGAGATTAACCTGACACATTTACTCCCCTGACAATATATTCTGTCTTTTCTGATATCATTACCAATTTCAAGCACATAGCAATAAATGGGCTTAAAGTTTTTAAAAAGTAGTGACTTGAAACCTTTCTTGTTCCCACATTTTCTTGGTACAACGCATTTCACTTACAAGTAATGTTCTAAGATACGGCTCAAGTAAATATAAAATAAATTATTAAGCTTCTAACCAAAAGCTTCCAGCCCTAAACCCCCTCTTTATTAGCCCTGAAGAACTCCAGCGCATGGCACAGCTCTAACTGGAGTAGAGGTTTTAAGTAGCTCAAAGTGGTAATTGTTCTTTTCTAGGAGTTCAACATATTATTCTTATGCTTCATAGGCACAGACGACATTAGTGAAGATAAACTGTGCAACTGGTAATTGAAATTAAAGTTGCAACATCTATTACGGTAATATCCACTGTGCAACATCTCGAACACACAGAGAATGAGATGCTTTTGCATATGAAGCACCAATCAGGATACCCACTGGAACAAAAATACATGAAGAAATGTAATGAAATAGATTTACACAATATAAAGTTTCCTCAAATTACTTACATTGTCATTACTAGTATTCTACCATCTTGACAGATACAATAAGTAAAACCCCAGTATAATTCTGGGAGAGGTGTTTTTTTAAAAAAACTGAAAAAAATTACACAGCATTCACTTAAAGAAACCTGTTCAAAAGTCCAGTTTCCTTCTAGAAGTATTGATGTCTACGAGGTCTGCTCATCTAAAGAGAAATCTGCCTGGTCTTTGGAAGAATTCTTTGAAAGTACCTTCTAAACAAGATCTCAGAAAATAGAAAAATTTCAAAATTAGGATTTTTTATGAAATGATACGCGCATAAACTACATAGTCTTTGGAATCCAAGTAACCATTAAATGATTATAGCAGCAACAAAACTATATTAAAAGGGCCACCAACTGAAAGAATATCCAGTTTTAGCATGCTCCTGGGACCATGCTCTTCAGAAATTTCTTGCAAATGAACAACTTCTTACAAGACTGTAAAATTTGCTTATCATTACCACATCGGCAAAAAAAAGCTTTTCCAATATTTTAACTGATTAACACTGTAACTGCTACTTTATGTCATATTAAAAAAAACCAAAACACCACCCAGAGATTGCACCACATCTGGCTGGGGAAACCGTTCCTCTCACGAGATAATCTGAAGTCCTCTATGTCGAAGTAACAGCGCAGAGTATTTTATAGCAAGGGGCAATTAGAAAGATGGAGATGGAGATCAACTTCCTACTTCCAAGGTGCTACATACTGTAAATGAAGACAATTTCTAAGACACATGACATACCTCATTGTATCATCTGTCCAAACCTGGTGAGGTATGTAAAATCTTGGCTTGCAAAAGGAAAGCAATAAAGATACTTCTCTATTTAAAAAATAATAATCTACTTTCCTAATTTTATACCTTTAGAGGACTGCTGCTTTAATCACGAAGATCAAGTATTCCTTTCCTAGCTTGTAAAGCTCCCTGTAACTTGGTACTGGTACCTTCTAATTGGGAACAGGACTAAATCAGTAGCTCTTTAAAATCTGACTGTAACTCAGATGAACTAAAGGGACAGATCAAAGCATGGTTATGCAAGGTGCTACTGCAGTCAGATGCAGCTTACTAAATATTGAAGACATACAAAGATAAACACGCAGGACTGTAAATCACTACAAACCAAAATGGTTAGCAAGATCTCTGCAAACGCCTCCTGGATAAAGACACATTATATGCTACATTCATTTTCTAATGAGAAATGTTCAGGGGTTTTATTATTATTAATTGCATATAAATTACCATGATTTTTGTATCACTGGGAAACTATTTAGCCATTCACCTCTCAGAGGAACAATGCTGAACAAAGGCAATGAATGCATGGCATATGAGAACAATGCAGAACACAGAAATTTATGCATGCCATTTAAAAGGCATGGCATTTAGAATATTAGCAAAAAAATCAAAAGTATGTCATAAATCTTTAATTGTACGAAAAAAATGTCCAACTAATGGTTTGCCAAGTCCTTCATACTATTTAAGCATGAACACTGCCTACTTCAGGAGCGCAAAATCTTCTCAACTCACGTATCTGCATATATCCCCAACCTCCTCTGAAGTGTTCTGCTGCAAAATTCATTGTATCCGAGATCTGCTAATCATCATTAGGAAACTCTGTTATGCATCTTAAGGACGTACTTTAGGCTCTCGAGAGGAAAAATAAACATGTTTTATTAGCTGCTTTTGGAAAATACTGATTTGTATTTATTTAGAAACCTTTTCAAGTTGCACCACTGTTAAATTAAATATTTATGGCATGATTTTGCAAAGAGTTTAACACCTGTTAAGCGTTTAACACGCTGACTTCAACAGGAGTTCTGAGCGCCCAACATATCTTCAAACCTCAGAAGTGACAAGGTTTGGACGTGGCAAAGCAGCTTGAGCATGCGTGTTACTGCTGAGCTCTGAAATGCAGCCATGGTCCTGGCCAGTCCTACTTCCCATCGCAACAATGCATTTCAGACAACTTAATTGGCCGTATTTTACTAGAAATACCGAATATGACTCATTAATACCTGTTAAATCCAAATAAAGCATAGGCTAAATGCTGTTAGTTAATCCTCAATGCATCCTCACGTTCCTTCACTAGTGGAAAACTTAGGTGCTCAGGTCATTAGACATCACCTTAAGTAGCAACTTAGCGAGGAAATTAAAATCCACAGTGAGTCAAGAACTAGAAAGCAAAGCTGTTGATATTAACAGTGAGAAGCTGAACGAAGATGAAGTCATCCTGGTAAAACACAGAATAAAGAAGGTACAGAAAAGAAAGGGAAGACGTTTGGTACAGTGCAAAAACCTGCATCCCAGTGACAGTGGGGCCAGCGAATGCTTTGGCTCTGGTATTTGGCTTTTCAGCCCAATTGAAGACCATGCCTCTGCCCTCCTTGTCCAACGAAGTCAAAATAAGGGTTACCCATAAAATAATAAGGGTTAGTCATCCTTATTTTGCTTAGCTTCTGAGAGTTGTATGCTCACTACCACTCCAGACGAACGCTTACTCCCCCTCCCAGCTTCACGTTTTCAGGTACCCTACATCTCCCGTTCTTGCACGAATAGCACCCAAACCTGTGGCTGCCTGCCCTCCGGACCTCCCTGGCCCTTTACCCGGTTGCAACACAGGCCTAAATCTGAACTATGATGCTGAGACATCATCTTATGTTTCAGAATTAAATACCTAAATTTCCGTGGGGCACCTGGCCTATACTTCTGGAAGTAAAAAAAAAAGTGTCTTCTAGGCAGTAAATAAATAAATAAATAAATAAAATCCAAGTAAGAAATTACTATACATAGACACATTTCAAATGATCACCTGACATGATTTCATAAACTGAAGACAAATAGAATAGTTTAATATTGCAGACAGGACACATCAATCTCCTTATGCACTTCACAGCACACTACAAATCTGCCCAGCAAGTCGAATATTCTACTCCTTAAAATAATAGCTTTCATCACACTATAAAACATTTGCAAATGCAGACCAGAAAACCGACAAGCGTATTTACTATAAAGCTTTATATTTGTGTCATCAATTAACAACAAAAGTTTGGAATAAAACTAAAATAAAAGCTAATCAAAACAGCTAGCTGTCAAAACAGATGGGAACTATATTTTTCAAATCAAGCAAAAAGCCAAAGCTTTCGAACATTTAGTGTCATGTCAGCTGATACAGACAACTTAGAAAGGAAGGACAGCAAATGTCAGGATTATATGAAGAAAAGGTGTCCCTGGCTGAAAGATTCACATTTATGAATTTCCATTGATTTTTTTTCTTTTTTTTTGATTCAGGATGATTACCTCGCACTAAAGCAGACCTCTGATATGTGAATTATAAATAAGGTGCTGCCACGACACTGCAGGCAAATAAATAAAAACAGAGCCCCGGCATTATTTTAGCCTCAAACAAATGTTTCAGTCCCTACACTGTCTGGCTCAGAAAGATACATAGACAGTCTCACAGACAGAGATATAAATGAACAATTGCAGTACCTTTTTCCCACACTGTTTACAGGGTTGGCTATATTCCTACTGGCAATAGATTTTCTTCTTGACAGCTTCTTGGTGTTGGTGCTGTCATCAGTGCTGTCATCCTCTTTCTTTGGTGTGTTACTTCCTTTGCTGTTCAGGTCCCTTAGCACATTATAATTAATTTTACTTGAGATTTTCTTCTGTTCTAACATCTTTTCGATTGCCTCTCCTGCTGTGCTGGCTTGAATTGGCTCCCGCTTCTTTGCAGATTTCTTTGGCTTAATTAAAATATAAAATTAGTGATGTAGATACAAACAAAGTTTCCTTGAAGCAGAAGGGCGAGCTGCAGTTCAGCAGTCCTGGCTCAGGTGCTGCTGATGCGGGGGGATGCAGGCGACGCGCCCAGGCTAAGCCAGCGCTCCCTCTCCTGCCACTCACCAGGACCTAGAGGTCTCTTTTCTCAGAGAGATGAGTGTTCACTTTTTGCCAAATGCCCGAACAGTTTACTACAAATTCTTTACTCAGTATTAGTAATGCTGCCAGAGAAAAAACATGGGCCATTTCTCATGCGTGGAAAAAAAAGGAGTGAACTCCTGTTACAAGAACAGGGACCCTGATAGCATCACTCAGCAGAGAAATAAAGAAGTTTCCCTGCTAAAATTGCCTTTAAAGTTAGAGTCAAGCTGGGTCATGACTCCCCTAAGCACTGACAACTCCATATTGAAACTGCAACGGTATTTTGTATCTACTCCGAACGCAGCGTGGGAGAGCATCCACCCAACCCATCCTCCACACTGGAAAAGGCCACGAATATCAGCAGCAGCTTTCTAAGCATGGACCGGCATTTACGCTGGCGGATGGGAAGCGGGAGGCTGCAGACGCAGGAGCACAGGAGCAATGTCACCTGCAACTGCTTTTCCCTGGCAAATGCTGCAAGCCCAAGCCCAGCGCTGCGCTGCGGAGGTTGATGCTGCACAGAGCCAGACAAAGAGAAATGACATCGGGGAACATTTCTAGCCATGCCCCATGCCTGGGTAGGTACGAAAAAGCCCAGAACCTCTGTTTCTCATTTGGTGTTTTCCTTTTCACAGGAAGGTTTTAACATCAAGCTCTGCAGGAGATTTATTTTTTAATGGATAATAGCCCCTCTGTTTACCTACATGGGTCAAGTGCTACCTTGAAATTGGAAAGCACTATATTAATCAAGTTCTACTCGAGCTGTCAGAAACAATACAGAGTTAGAGAAAAACTCCTGTGTTGTCCGAACAAAAAAGTGGGTGTTTGGGCTACTTGGCGGTGCCAACGAGTTATACAATTTTGAAAACTGCTGGTAGACTGCCACGTCTGCATAAACGTAGGATGAATGAGAAAGTCTGAAGCATAAAACAGTGTTTCATTGTCTGGTTTTGTTTTTATTGTTAAAATACCTAGGGGAAGTAGGAAACTCTGTCTTTCGCATTAGCCAGAAAAAAAGATAGAGGATACAAACACTAAAGCTAACATGGATTTTAGTTGCATGTGGAAGATTTGACTTGTCACTTGCTCAATTACACAAAACACTAATGCCGTAAATTGTGAATATACGGCCAATTAGGCTGCTTTAAATTGCTAAACATGGAGACAGGACATGCCATTTGTTAACATAACTGTCGCATTCTTTATGAAAGGTAGAACAAAATATTCCTTCAAGTGGATCTGTTCAGTTCTTCATAAAGAAATCATTATGGTAAGAGGCAAGAAAACTACTGAAGTTATGGCAAGTACAAACAAATTCCCCATGCACACGTTAAAAGAAAAATAAAAATTTGGCATGTCTTAAGACCTCTATTTAAATAAGCAAGCAATTAGGACAGCAATCATAAATGCAAAGAGCTAGCTCTGACTTTGCCATGCACAGACTTTTCTCGTAATAGTAATTTAAAATAAAATCTTGGGCAAGAAAGTTTTACTCACCACCTGAAAAATTATAGCCTTGTAATTCAATAACAGGTAGAGATACAATAGCTTTTACTCATTTAGTGGTGACCTGTACCATTACGCCCATACATCCTACATGGAGCTGATCAGCAAATGTAATGAATTCCAGGACATTTTCAAACAGACACAATTCGCACACAGTTTAATACCTTGTGTTCCTTATAAATCCCAAGTTCTTTCTCTTTTGCTATTCTTGCTTCCTTTTCTGAAAGATGACAAAAGGGTAACCAGCATGAAAATTACACAGACTGCATACTTCAGCAACACTGGCCAAAAGGAGAATTTCAGTCCTATATACTTACCTTTCTGTTCCTTCAAATAATCTGCATTTTCTTTCATCCACAGCTCTGCTTTTATCTGAGCTTCTGTTTCATTAAGTATATACTAAAAGACAAAACAAGTTTATCTACTTTCAGAAATCAACTTGAAAACCATGTAACAAAAGTGAATTGAAAAACCACTGGCAAGGTCAATTCACATTCTGTTCTTAAAAATACATTAATAAAAGAAAACTTGACTGAGATGTGACAAACAGAGCATTTCTAGTCACTTCTAAAGCCAGCAAAATAAGCAACGTTTTCAAAAAACAAGTGCTCAGTTTCCAGACTATGATGGGGCGATCAAAAATCAGCCAGGACTCATTGTACACGGTCTGTAATTAACCTAAAGTGATCCTGGTTTATGATCTCTTTCATATTATATGAGAGGGTATCGTGACAACATGGTCATCTGCAAGTAATTCTGTGTGTTGACGGTGGTCCGTAATTCAAAACAGTAGGGGAACCATTGCCCTGTGCTACCAAAACAGAAACATGTGTCTTCTGGGCAGGTTTCTGCAAAGGTTTAGGCACAGTTACTGAGACTAATAGTTCAATGGCCACATCTGTGTGAATGAAACCAGCTTAGACTGCTGGAGTTTTAGTCCCCTAGAGAGTTGGGTTCAGTAATAACATCGAGGCATTTTTCAGTTCACTCCACTTAGTCTCAGTTACATCGTTAGAAGGTATGGAGCTGTGAAACACATCTAGAACCTGTTCAGATGAATTACAGAAATAAACAGGTAGCAGGCAGGCTCACAGGTTGGTAGATAGATCTCTTCTTCAGTTACAAAAATGTAAAAATAAACCCAGAATTTAGCACAATTGTCCATGAAACAATGGAGAAGACAAATCGGGCCATCCTTCATGAACAAGACACGTCATATTTAGGCAGCAGACCCAAGACTTGTAAAATGATGTTTAAGTGCAAGAAAAACAAATTGAGATGTCTCCATCTTATGGGTTTGAGCATTCAAGATTTTGTCCTAAGTAAAATGTACATACAGGATTTAATGATAAAAATAACTCCAGTCAAATGAAACTAATGCAAGGAGAAGTCCTTCCTCCAAGGGCAACTGAGGAGAGTAAACAGCTGTGCAAGCCCTGGTTTATCAGAACAAATTTTCACTCTTTCATCTGCTTCAATTAAAAGTGGGCCATAATAGTAAAATACACTTCCTCCTAACTCAGTCATTCATTCTTCTTATGCTTTTAGAGAGTTCATAATCTTGGGCTTACAATACTACAGTCTATTGCCATGGAAATTAATATAAAGTCATAAAAGTAGAGTTATGACCTCTTCACAGAGCCTAGGAGGAGGAACGACCGTGCCGATGGACCTGCTATGCTGAAAACCTTCAGCCTTCCCACTCCTCCACACCACATTCACCTCACCCAATTCACAAGACCCTTCTGAATGCCCAGCCTAGCAAAACCCACTTCAAGGCTGAAGTCAAGCGGAGCATCTCTCTGCTCCACCATCCATCAGCAACATTTTGCAGATCAGTGACCCCTACGCAATTTCACTGCTCTCAATGACTTTGTACCCCAAAAGGAGTATTTAGCATTGGCATTATCTGTTCAAATTACACTTGCAAAGCAGTGTGGCAGCTGGAGAGGGCAACAGGCTCAGAGGCAGGAGAGCCAGACCTGCTGTGTGGCCTTCAACAAGCCGTTTTCCACAGCTGGCTGGCTGTCGTATTCAGGTTCTACGGTAAAGTGTATCTTTTACTGCCACACAAATAATAATAAATCCAGAAAATGTTACAGAAATCACTGAAAGAACACAGAAGCTGTACATGCTGGTTTTACAGTTTGGTTTCCATGGCAGCCTTCTATGTAGAGTATATCTTAATTAAATAATGAATTTAGAGCTCCACCGAACTTTTAGAAGTCCCTCTTCAGAAGACATTCTAAAACATAATTATTCCAGCATGGCAAGAGCAAGCAGCAGCAGCCTCACAGATATATATAACTTGGGCAAGGAACGCCAAATTCACAGGCTTGCGGGAACGTTAATTTTGAGATCTCAGATCACTGAAATCACTCGAACCTCTCTACAGATCAGAACGAAGAGGCAGTGAGGGGAGAGCATAACCCAGATAAGAACCGCTTTGTCCTTCTTGGATATCCAAATGCAGAAGACACCCTGGATAAGAAGATAAGAGGGAGACTTACCCGATCTATCTCACTGTCGTCAATCCCACTCAGATCTAATTCACCATCCCCTGTGTTCTCTACAGAGAAAAACACATTTTAATCAGGCAGACGTTTGTCCAAAATCTATTGCAATTCAGGTTCTATGATAAAGTAACACTTAACAATTGCCCTTCAGAGATTTGCATCCTTCCTGCATTCATCCAGGAGGTTTAATGTGTTGCTGAGTATTTTCAATATGGGGATACACATGTGTACATATTCACCACACTGAATTAATTTAACGTTATCAGCACTGTCTTCTTCAGCACTAAAAATCTATTAGACACTTTCAGTTGCCCTTTTTTCCCCCCATTTTAATTTACAGCCACAAACACTAAGCGGGAAGCTGGGGAAACCACTTCAAAAAGATGACCATTTTTTCTATCATCATAATATGAATTTATCTGTCAGAGCCTATAGGTCAACAGTTTATCCGTAAATTATGACTTAGAAAATATTTTCTGTTTTCAGGGAAGCAACATGGACCAATGAATAAAGACATCACGCTGACAGTCAATACCATGGCTTTCTTTTTCATTCTGATCTGTCATCATTTGAACCACTTACCTCATACCAGCTCTGTAAAAAGATGTGTATTAGTAAAATGGGAATTATTAAAACATTTCCAAATTTTAAAATAACTTTTAAAAGCTATGGAAGGTCTAGATAAATGTTAAACAATAATGCCTTTCCGTAATCACAATTTTACTGTCATCTTCCTAGCTTTGTATTTATGCAGACTTCTTCTGAAAACATTTTTTTTTAATATTCTATCCATTAAAAAACATTAACAGAACAGAACCAAGGCCTAATGTGGGACTGGCACAGTGTACAGCAGCAAAACCTGATTTTCCACATCACATGAATGTACAGTAGTAACACACTATTAATGTAGTTCAGGTAGAGAAGAAAATAAATTGTTCAACAAAGACTGATGCTGGGGAATGAAGCAATGTTATTGGTCACCTCTACTACCTGTAATCAAGACTAGACAAGAGATGATCTAACCAGTTTACCTGCAGAAAAAATCAACAAAACTTCAATAATCTGTAATAACAAATTAAAACTGAAATGGTGTAGAACAGCTTGGCAACTGTACAGTTCCTGCTCTCCAGTCCAGGAGATGTGCCTCTACACAAACCAAGACCTTTGAACAGTTTGATTCCCCAGCCTTGTGCTTTCTCGTGGAGCAGAGCTCCTGAGCAGCGCAGAGCTGGACCGGCAGAGGGGGAAGGCAGCTGCAGCCCTTTGATCCAACAGCAGGTTACGGCAACCAAATGGTGAAGACAAGCAAAGGTAGGCATTACGAGCACTCCCAGAAGATACAAATGATGCTCCACTTGGCAAAACTCAGGCATTTACACCAGTTGCCTGAAGTATGTGAAATCACAGGGTTGCGAATCCAACCAAAACATCTGGTTAGGAATAAAGGCTGCACTTCCTAAGGTGGTGCAAAGGTTCTGGCTGCTCAACTCAGCAGACATTTACTGGTATCGGACACTGAGCGCTTACGAACATCTTTCCAAAAAACACTTTAAACAATCAACAGGAAGTTTTAAACTTTCCACACCAAGTTATATGCGAAACAGGTTTCACCCCAAAGAAAATGTCCTGTCACAAGGAACTTCATAACACTGTGCTTTGATTTTTTTCTGAGATTGTCTCATAAATGTACCGTGAACTTTACCAATTCAGACAAACTGATGCTAATATGACTGGAAAGGCCTTAAGGAACATTTCTCATTGCCATTATGTTTAGAAATTAACTGTACTTTAGTCCCAGGCACCAGATTTACTTTACAACCTTTTCCCCAAAATATACTTTAAAAGTGTGAAACATTTTACAGTAACTATATAACTGTTCAATATATAGGCTTTCCTTCTTCTCTGATCTCTACGGAGCCCCCAGCTCCTTGTGCAGGCACCCCACTACTCAGCAGGCAAGGATGTGACCCAAGGACATGGCAGAGTGCACCCTGGCTGGAGGCTGGAGAGGAAGAAGAAAGTGACAAATTACATCCTGGTGTTTTGCTGCCTCTTTAATGTAACTCACTGGAATTTTTTAGCAAACCCTAACCATGCAAAGTGCAGAGAAGAATCGCTGTATGCTGCATCACTCACTGGAGCACAGAGTATTCTGCAAAACAGCACTACATGTCCCTCCTTCTGGAACCGAGATACAAACTTCCAGTGAGCAAAATGCTTAAATGTTCACAAAGGAAAGGAGTAAATATTGTAGTCCAGTGTCTGAGACCCTTTCTCAGTCGACTGTCCACCTGGGTCAAGAAATGTTGCATTACACAAAATAAAATAGCTCAACAGCAGAGTGCAAGAGTGTGCCCAGGCCAGAACAACCTGTCTGCTAGGTCATAAGAAGTTTGGGCAGAAATGGGACGTGAACTGGGTCTCCCATATTCTGGGTAAGCGCTTTAACCACCAAGCTGTAGGACAGAAGGGGGGATGGCCTCCCCCTTCTTTGTGTTATCTACCTTTTTTTTCTCTCAGTGTTATTTTGGGGGAAAAAACCCCAACTTTCAATTTGGTTTACTTGAGTGAATAAAGGATTAGGGGGTTTTTCCCATATTCATCGCATCAGATAGACTAAAATATAAACTATCTTGGGCTTGGAATTAGGGACAAAGAAAAAGGAAGCCAAACTCAAAAATTACTGGTACATTCTGAAAATCGCAGGCTAGAAAATCAACATTTGGAAGTGGCGACAGAACTACACAAGTCACTGCTCAGCTTCACATAAAACTGCATCCCAAAATTGTTTGTTGTAAAAACTGCCACAGCTTCTTATGAACAATAAAAATATCCCACTGAAACTAAGCTGCCACTGCTTTCATTCATCATTAAGCACCTTGCTCCTCCCATGCCCTGCTACATTTTTGGCTCAGAGGTTTAAAATTTAGTATGTCACAGTACAGTAGGTGTCTGTTGCCTTATACAGCCCTAATATGCCAGATTGAAAATGATGTAATTTCAGACACCATGAGCAATTTCACATGTCATTTTAAATATAACTTGTTACTGAATTAGGTGCTAGTTTTTCTCTTTGGATCAATTAGCAATGGGGACGGAAAACTCATTCTTCAACTGGTAAATTGCAGAGAAAAATCCAGAAGCAAGTTCTAAATAATAAGCATTTCTGAGACCCCATAATGGCAGTAGAGGGAGTAATTGCAGGATATCCTTCTGCCTGCAAGTCGCCTTTTTTCCTGCCAAGGCGATAAGCATTCATTAAATGTGAGGGGTTTTCAGAAGAGAAGGTGCCTTCAAATCCCTGGTTTAACACTTCCACTAGGGAGGAAAAAAAAAAAAAAAAAAGGTGTTCTGTTACAGAATGCCAATTCAAAACAGAATACACCCGTTTTGATCTGAAATTTTCCACGGCAATCCTTCCCAACATGAGTAGACCCTATCAGCCATAACTATCCGTCTGCTCGATGTTATACGTCTTGCTCCAGGACACAGAAAGTAAATCACTTGGGTTTTTTATATACCAGAAAGATCTTCCCAGCTGCTAAACTTTTAAAAATAATTCCTAAATGATCATTTTTTCTTTTAATAAAAGGGTCGAAATGAAATGTTCAATGAAATAAAAACACAGATGTGGCCAACATCTGGTCCAACCGCTTAAAAGCTTATTTAAAAGCAGTAGCATCACGTGGCACGGCTCTTAGACATTGTGGATTTCTTCTGCTAAGAAAAACAACCACTTCACTGCAGGGCACAGGCAAAAATAAGTTGGGCATTAAAAACAACACCCCCACCCCCAAATCCACTTCTTAAATGAAAGTACTATCAGGAAGAGCGTAGAGCAAGGCAGCCAGGAGCACACTACTCCATCCTCACTTAACGTCTCCATGGCACTTCTAGAGCTTTCCATCAAGGTCCCAAATGAACTACATTCATGCCACTTAAAATCATCAGTCACCCAGCCAGCTCCCCCAATATTTAAAATAAAAAACACAAACACCAAAAGCCCTTTCTTTACAGCCTTTTAATGACTTTCCAACTGATTCTAGTAGATGCAAGGGCTACAATCAGACACTGGGGATTAGGTTTGTAAACCTGCAGGATTATTTACTGTTCTTGTCATTACTAAATGCACGCTAAACCCTCTTTAACACACCGTCTCTCCCCTTCTCCCTACCTCTGCGCAGCTAGTTAAATGTATACATACATGCTATTATGGGGATTTATTACAGAAGAATCATTCCAGCTGATATATTTTAAACCCCACATTTTTAAAAACAGCCATGTGAAGAATGTGTTTTTCTGCTTCTATTACAGGAGGCAGCACTATTTATTGCTCTGCCTAGATAAGAGGATTTCCTTACAGACAGAAATGGAGGCTGAACACTTCCCAGGAAATCCTCTGGAGCAGATATAATAGAAGGCACTTGGTGCTGTGGGCCCATGCAGCAAATACACCCTGCGTCGCACCGTTTCGTAGCAGTCAAAGAGCCGAAAGAGTTTAAACAAAGAACCCTTCCACCTATTCAGCTAAGCACCCCCAGCATTTAAGAAACAGTTTGGGGCTAGAGCACCACAAAATCTTAAAACAGTTGGGAGAGCCTTTTTCACTAATAAAAAGCCGTAAGCAACAAACCAAACGACCTGAGCCCGGGGCACCAGAAATAGTGGGACTGATCGCTGCTCTCCAGGGAGGGATTAAAACCAACGGGAGCCACAGAAGGCTCCCACAGACTGTCGGAGGAACCTGACGGGGCAGAAACGCTTTTGCAGCTAAATCTGATGAGCGGTGTCGGTGCCACTTTGGGATTTGCAAGGAGCACAAAGGGAAGGTGGTAGCTTAGCATCAAAAAAGGCACTGCACAACCACACCAGAATATAATTGATTAGCTGATCAGAGGGGACAAGAACCCATCTGGAGGGGAAGATAACTGATTTACCAAGGGGCATGAAGAGAACAGTCATTAAGTGGGTAACCGGGAGGGTAGCAGCAGCGGCGCAGGGCAGACAAAGTGCCACAGTGATCAGATAGGGAAGAGAAATGGATGTGAAAACGCTGCAGCGGCAGCAGCAGCGCGGCATGAAGTGTGGCATACGAAGATCAATGGGTGTGCAAATGAATCTGCCGCACGCCAAGGGGCACGCAGAGTCCATGGGGCTGTATGAGAGCGGTACATGGTGAGTTTTATTAATATGGGGCTAGAAGCCTCTGCAACAGGCTGAGAGGTTATCTTGGCAGTTTTAAACTGGTGCCAATCTCAGTGCTCCAGATAACGCACCTCTTTGTGCAACCCCAGCCTTCCCCGCCATGCCCCGATCCCAGAGCGTGCAACCGCGCAGCTGCCAGTGCCTCTGCTCCCTCCGGTCACCTTCAGCAATGTCATCGTGTGCCATCAGAAGCATGCCACAGAAACAAAACGTAAGGAGTGAGCAAAATGAATTGCACTCACTGATGAAATTAAGGTCACAAAATGCAGGACGTTTACACTTGTATTTAAGTGAAAGCATTTTTTATTTTATTGTACCTGAAGCCACCTTGAAAATTACAGCCTACTCCTTCATAGTGCCAATTCGACACCAGGATTTAGGTCTGACAGCGTACGGAGCACACCAGGCTATGCATACAGCATAAAGATAAATGAAGTCTGTCACTTATATTATTTCCTCCTGCCAAGGCAAGGTTAAGGGGTCCTCTCCAGCTGAAGCCAAGTTTCCAGCCTGCCAGCTCCTTCAGAGAAAGCAAACACACTGCGCCACGCAGAGTGAGGCCCCTTCTTCTCAGAAATGTTCCTTCCTGCCGATGAGGGATGGCAGGAGGCATTGCTGGCTGGCGCCAGCCTGCCCGGCAGCACCAGGACACGCAGCCCTGGCACTGCAAAGCACCCACCGGCCGGCTCCTCGTGCTTGGACTGGAAGTATAGAGGCAAAGCCCAAAAGGGTGCAAATGAAGGGCAAAGAGGGAAAAGATGTGACCTGATAAAACCAAAGAAATTCCACATATATGCTACGTACCCTACAATTGCAAGCACGAGAGAGTGGCTCTGCAAGGCAAGCCTGCACAAAAGCAGGGATGAACAAGCTCATTAGCTCCTTCCTCACTCCTGTCTGCTGAAAATAGAACCTTCTCACAAAACGAAGAGGAACAAGAGCTGGGACCGATCCCAGCTGGTTTGCAATCACTGCACAATGCTCATCCACGTCGCTGTAAGCAGGAGGCTTTCCTACAAGATTCAGCAGAACTACAAACCCTTTAGTAAGTGCCTGCATCTCTATTTCCTGACACTGATTCAAGCTCCAGGTGCTACGTCTGCCCTACGGCAGCCAACGGACACCCGACAGCCTTCCCGCATTCGCTGCCTTTGTACAGCGGCCACAGAACAACTACCCCATCGCAGGAGCCGAATTTCGAACTTGTGTGTTTAATGGTATATGGGAAAGAATTATGAGAAAAGCTTTTCCTACCGTCAGTCATCTCTCACAGAACTTTTATTAGACACTGAACACATTTTTTATAAATTAAATTTCTGTTTCGAAAAAAACCCTCAACAAATACACCAAACCACCAACCCTGCTGCTTTTCTGGCAGCAAACCCACACTGAACCAAATACTATTGTTTCACCTCACAGTCCACAAAGGATCTAACCAAACCACATCCACACATTTTATATTCAGTTAAAGATTATACTGCTAGTCTAACAGACATGGAAGTTTGTTAAACACTATTTCATCACAAAAACAGTTAATCACTCCATTCTCTCCAGAAATCCTCCCTGCAATATATGTTTTTTGTTCAAAACCAGTCCAGCAATAAACAAAGCCTTTCTGATTCTGAAGAATTTTCTTTGAAAAGGTAAGCTCATGCTTACTGAACTACATAGCAATATAAAAAGCCCTTACGAAAAAATCCTTTCAACCTCCCCAAATAAATACAGCTGAAAGTTAATCTTTTGAACATCTTGACACTGTCCTCAAAACCAGCAGCAGATGTTCCTCTTCTGGAATAACGTTCACGTCCCCCAAACACCTTTTGAAAACAGTGAAAAAGAGCATCCTTTATGCAACCTACTTGATGCAACCCATCATTCTCTTTTAAACTCAGAACCCTGCTGCCACAACCAAGTGCTCAGAGGATGGCTGGTCTGAACAACATGAAAAAAGCTATTTGTTGCTGATGAAACCAATAACCATCAGCGATCAACTGGACAAATACTCACCTGGAAACATACTAATTAGCTACCACAAATGACATTTTCCCGCTCCAGAGCCCAGAAGTGGTACGAGCTCCCATGCACAGGCACAAGTCTTCTCCAACTCAAAATTTCTGCGTCTAGCAACACCCAGACTGGTCCTGCACTCCTGCCAAAGGTGTGACACACATCTCAGCGCTCGTCCATAGGTTCACCTTCTCCTGCCTGAGTAGTTACGGACTTAAAAGTTGTTAAAATGGAGAAAATATAGGACAGATTTCCCTTACTTATTGCTCTTTTCCATCCGAACACCAATTCCCTGCTGTATTTTCCTCCTTTGCCTTTTATGCTGTTCTTGGCATCTTTTTTCTCCTTTCCCTTCCCCCACCCTTCCTTCTTTTTGGTGCCTTCTGGCCTCTATTTTCTGATTTTTTTTTAATCTCTGCAGGGGTATCCAACAGTAACAGTTTATATAAAGGGAGAGGCTAGGGAGAAGAACTGACCAGCATCTTAATCAGTTCCCCTTTCCAAACCCTGCAAGTGCAAAGCGCCGCCGTATCTCTTGCAGAGGGCGAGGGCTGTACAACGCCCTGGAGAGCCGATAGCAAAGTCAACTGGGCTCAGATCTGTCTCCAGCCCACTCTCCTCGTGCTGCCAGACCACTATGTAAAACAGCAAGAGCACTTTACACCCGAGCCAGCCATAAAGGGAACAGCTGGTTTAATGTTTAAGTGCTGAAGCATCATTTCTGCAACTGCAGCTTGCCGGTTAAGAAGCCAGGTCTTGCTGTGGGCGCTAAATGCTCTGCTGTGCATCCCTGCAAGCCCAGGATCCTTGCCTGGCCGGCACTCAGCCACCCCAGTAGAAGGACATATGCTTTATTGAGAAAAATACTCCTGTAACCTCAAATAAAACTAGGCGGTGAGCTCTGCACTACAGAGAACTTAAAAAGCAAATCCTAGAATTTTGCTTGGATTATTTTTATTTCTATTTTTTTTTAATAATGAACCGATTTCTGTCCCACCAGGAAAAAAATTTAAATGTATACAGCCATATATACACACACAGTTTTTAAGCTACAAAGATACAGGGAAAATTTGAGGAGACTTGCAATACAACAGTTTTAGGTTAATTTGACTGATCAGAACTCAAAAGCAAAGCTAACGTATTTTCCTAGGACATTCACCGCTGGCTCTAATGATAGCCCAAAAATCAGAGCAATTTGCCTTTAGCAGAAGCACAAACGGTTGAACTGTCATGAGCAAGTGCAAACAGGAGCCCAGGCGAGCTCTGACACACCTCTTGCCTCAACGTCAGGGTTACCGCACTCACCCTTGAGCTCCCACCCCACAGCCCCCCACCCCCAGGACAGGCACTCAGCTTCCAAAGGCCACAGACTTACTGCCACATGAGCCTGGCCTATGCCAACTGTCCTGCTAAAGACACAGTCTTCTTCTTGCTCCCAGGACTGTGGTCTGGACCAAAGAGCTGCTGCCAGTTAAGAACAGCCTAGCAAAATAACTCACCCAGAGAAGCGAGAAAGAGGAAGGAGCTGAATTTCCATTTACAGTTTTCTTCTAATCACTCTCACTGTCTCTCAGCAAAGGTGGGCTGACTTCTGCACCCTCCTTTGAGGTTCAGAGCTGGTCTATGGTAGATCTGGCAATGAGCTCAGCACCAGCCACCAGAAGTCACCTGGACTACAGAAATACTTCAGCAATTAGCATTAAGACAACACCACAATATAGTATACGCAATTATAAACCTGAGTCTTTATTTAGAGGGGGAAAAAAACAATTTACATCCTGGACATTTACTGCACTGTCCAGGCAGGCTGGATGGTGAGAAGCTGTTAACTGCAAGAAAATTACCATGTAAGAAATTTCTTATTTTGTTACCCAGCTTCCTCCCACCTTTATTGCTAACAAGAAATAGCAAGCAGAGAATTATAGAGATGGGGAGAGGGAAGAGAAGGTAAAAGTTTATTATTCTTATTATTTAATATTACTATAGTAGAATAACTAGCAAGAGCAGAAACTCCCCTGAAAAAAACATAACCTTTGTAAATGAAGCAGTTAGGTGGGAACCTGGCCCAAAGGAGAGCGCCTCAGTGGCAGATGGGGCTGGATTCAGAGCAGCTACCAGGCAGTGTTTGATGCCACTAGGGCTATCAGAGGCATGGAGCAGAAAGAGATCACACAAGTAAGATCCTGACTCTGATGCAGTGATCAGGACCACCAGCTGGGGTTTATAAACCTGCAACAGGAGACATGGGTTTGAATTCTTAAAAGCTGGTAGCTACAGAAATGCAGATCTGTGTTAAGAGCACCAGTCCATTATGCAATAAGTGGCCGCAGCCAGCACAGACCACGCTTTTACATAAAAATCACGGCAGCTGAACTGGTTCTTGTTAGATTAAGTGCTATCTTTCTGCCTCTGATCATGCCTAATGGCTGAGCAATGGGTAGGTGGTAAAGTACTTCTCTGTCTTGCTCTAGACCCAGAGATCTCACAGGAGCATTGCCCCAGGGACCAATGCAGTGTTGCATCCATTCAGACAGCTAACTATATGAAGATAAAAGGATGGCTCCAGGTGACGCTGCAGTAGTGCAAGCTCCCTTGGTCATCCGGCCAAACTGCAGCAGAGTCCTGCGGAAGACAGCACATGTACTGCAGCAAACTCCTCACGAGGACATGCGCACATTCCCTCCTCCTCTCCCCAGATGTTTTAGGGACTACAGCGGGCCTTTTCCCAGATGCACAGTAGACAGTGGCAAAGATTTTAACATTTTGCCTGCAGCAACTCCGAGGCCCCAATGCCTTGGCATTTGGATAGACTGAACCGTAAGCACAGCATAATTAGCATGTGTACTCCATATGCCTGAGATCCATCACTATAGCGTTGGAATGCCCTCCGACACCACAGCTTTCCAAGGGAAGAAAGTTGTG
Organism: Falco cherrug; assembly: GCF_023634085.1. NCBI lineage: Eukaryota > Metazoa > Chordata > Aves > Falconiformes > Falconidae > Falco > Falco cherrug. Next base: position 30,028,392 of record NC_073703.1, read on the forward strand.
GCGAAGTTCCTGGAGAAGAAATTGTCTTATTCTCCAGGAACTGTGGAAAAAGGCTCTTTTGTGCATAGGAGGTTTCAGCGGAGCTGGAGAAATAACCTTTTCCCGACAAAGCCCAGCAGCATGATTCACCTATAAATAATGGAGCTGATTTCAAAGCCGGCCTTTCAAGCTAATGGCTATCAGAAAGGCCAGCCATATGCTTGTACAACCTGTCATTCTGAATAATCTCAACATCTGACTTGTATATAAAGTTTATATAGTAACAGGACTATATTTAATATGTCATTTTAGCTACATTACATATTGCTGATTTTACAGTTTCTCATGAACCTGCCAGTCTTCTCCAGGTTACAGGCACACAAAGGACCCTGCTTAAATGTTGATTAGATGCAGAGCGAAGCAAAGACTTTCAAAAGATTTTTAGTAAACCTCAAAAAACAGGTAGACTGGTAAAACATTCAAAGAGAGCACTGGAAAAGATAAGGTCCCATATCTACATGTCGTTATTTTTTTATTTGAATATATTCAATCTCTATTCAACACAGCACTGCAGAGGCAAGAAGGAAGCCACACATTATGTCTCAGTCTCACATACACTAAAAGGATTCATGGCTCTTTCTGCCACGCACCCATTTTATTTTACAGCACATGGCATAATATCAAAGTTGCTCTTCTTTAATTAACTGAGTAATGATGCTTTCCCATGAAGCTTAATCTAAGTTCACCATAACACATTGTATTTTGGCACCACTTCTCAGAAACATGACTACATGGTCCGCAGCTCATTTGGAGAGAGGGATGTGCATTTTGTGTACCAATTCACTTAAACACCTTCAGCATTACATGCAATACAGATCCCTCTGATTTGATGCCAGTGCCAGCAAGTGATGCCCAGAGCCTGGAGAGGGATGGCAGGTCAGCAGGAGAGCACCTCAAGAGCAGCACAAAGGAATTCCAGCCGCTCCGGCCACTCAGCCAGCCTCACCGGGGGCACAGCTTCAATGCCTCGATGCAAACGCGCGCAGCATGGGGAACGAACCAGAGGAGTTAGAGACATGCGCATGCCCGAAGGACTATGATCTTATTGGCACCACAGAGATGTGGTGGGATGGCTCCCATGGCTGGAGAGTTGGCATGGGAGGATACAGGCTCTTTAGGAAGGACAGGCAGGGGAGGCGAGCAGGGCGTGTTCCCCTCTGTGCCAGTGACCAGCCGGAGCGCACGGAGCTCCGCCTGGGGATGGAAGAGGATCCGACCAGAGTTTATAGGTCAGGATCAAAGGGAGGGCAGGGGCAGGTGACATTATTGTAGGGGTCTGCTACAGGCCACCCGACCAGGAAGACCGAGTGGATGAGGCCCACTAAACACTGACGGGAGCAGCCTCATGTTCACAAGCCTTGTCCTCATAGGGGACTTCAGCCACAGCAGTATCTGTTGGAAGGACGACAGCAGGGCATCAGCAATCCAGGAGGTTCCTGGAACGCATTGGTGATAACTTCCTCCTCCAAGCGACAGAGGAGCCAACAAGGAGAGGTGCTACGCTGGGCCTTGTTCTCGCCGACAATGAGAGGCTGGTGGGGAATGTGAAGCTCAAGGGCAGCCTTGGCTGCAGTGACTGTGTAATGGTGGAGTTCAAGATCCTTAGGGCAGTGAGGAGGGCGCACAGCAAGCTCGCTGCCCTGGACTTCAGGAGAGCAGACTTTGGCCTCTTCAGGGATCTGCTTGGTAGAGTAGCATGGGACAAAGCCCTGGAGGGAAGAGGGGCCCAAGAAAGCTGGTTAATATTCAAGGATCACCTCCTCCAAGCTCAGGAGCGATGTGTCCCAACAAAGAGGGAGTCAGGCAAAAGGGCCAGGAGGCTGCATAGATGAACAAGGAGCTCCTGGACAGACTCAGACACTAAAAGGAAGCCTACAAGGGTGGAAGCAAGGACAGGCAGCCTGGGAGGAATACAGAGACATTGTCCGAGCAGCCAGGGATCAGGCTGGGAAAACTAAAGCTTTGACAGAATTAAATCTGGCCAGGGACATCAAGGGCAGCAAGAAAAGCTTCTATAGGTACATCAGTGATCAAAGGAAGGCTAGGTACATCAGGTACATATAGGTACATCAAAATGTGAGCCCTCTCCAGAAAGAAACAGGAGAACTGGTTACCCGGGATATGGAGAAGGCTGAGGTACTGAATAACTTTTTTGCCTCAGATTTCACTGCCAAGTTCTCCAGCCACACCACGCAAGTCACAGAAGGTAAAGGCAGGGAGGGACAGGGAGAATGAAGAACCATCCACTGTAGGAGAGGACCAGGTTCAAGACCATCTAAGGAACCTGAAGATACACAAGTCCATGGAACCTGATGAGAAGCATTTGTGGATTTTGAGGGAACTGGTGGACAGAGTGGCTAACCTACTATCCATCATAACTTGCAAAGTCACAGTAGTCCAGTGAAGTTCTCAACAACTGGAAAAAAGGAAACATAACACCCATTTTTAAAAAGGGAAAAAAAGGAAGACCCGGGGAACTACAGGCCGGTCAGTCTCACCTCCGTGCCTGGCATGATCATGGAGCAGATCCTTCTGGAAACTATGCTAAGGCACATGGAAAATAAGGAGGTGACTGGTGACAGCCGACGTGGCTTCACTAAGGGCAAATCATGCCTGACATATTCAGTGACCTTCTATGACAGCGCTGATGGATAAGGAAAGAGCAACTGATATCATCTACCTGGACTTGTGCACAGCATTTGTACTGTCCCACATAAAATCCCTGTGTCTAAACTGTTGAGACACAGATTTGACAGATGGAGCCCTAGGTGGGTAAGGAATTACTTGGATGGTCACAATCAAAGAGCAGTTCAATGTCCAAGTGGAGACCAGTGACGAGTGGCATTCCTCAGGGGTCACTACTAGGACCGGCACTGTTCAATGTCTTTGTCAGCAACAGGGACAGTGGGACCGAGTGCACCACCAGACCATCATTTCAAATTCAGGCCTACTGTCCTTTCCTATGGAACAGACGTTTATTTATATTTTATTTTTTTATTTCTTTTACTTCTTTAGATAAGACTGGGATGTATTGTACTTTATGTTAGTTTTAACTAGTCAAACTCTTTCCAGAGCAGACTTAAGCATCATTAACTGTGCAGTAAAATAAGCCCAGGATAATGGGCTGACAGAAGGGACTGATGAGAGAAGAGCTAGCAAGGTGCACAGACAAAAGCCCTGTCTGCTGGAAGAATAAGATTTTGAATCTTACTAGCAAGATAAAGCAGAGAATACTTAAGTCCAGACAAAGCACTCCCATGTTAATTCCCTTCATCCCGTCAAAAACAACATAAAAACCTTTAAATGCTAAAATGAAGCCAAGCAAAGGAACATTACCGCCAATAAGTGCCAACTGAAATGAATGATCTGGGTTGAAAGCGTTTGCTGATGTAGCCAGAAGTTGCCACGAAGACTTGAGGGCTGTGGCAGCAAACTGGTCTGAGGAACAGATCCTCACCTCCTGCTGAGCCAAACCAGGCACGTTGACCTCAGCTCTGCCACCGCCCCCAGGGACCAAGGGGATGAGGCTGGAGCTATGCCACTCGAGGGTCTTTTGGGAGCAGGACCGACTGCACTCCTCACTCTGAACTGGGTGTAACACACCCAGGATGAGGCCAAGTTGCTATTACTGGCAGCAACAGCAGAGAACCCGTGACTCTTGGCCTTTGCCCAGAAGAGGTTTACAAGTCAAGGAAAGCACCTTATAGCTAGGACACGACTGACAGTGCCCAGGCATCCATACCCACCAGCATCACCCCGGGGAAATCCAGTGAAGGGGTACCAGGAAGCCGTGCCGGAGGCTGCAGAGGCAGGAATCCCAACATCTGCATCCACAAAAGTTTAATTCTCAAGGTGTTTCTCAGCTGCTACCAAGAGACGATTTCATCACTGCAAGCAATCAGCTTAACTGACCAAAAGGACTACACATCTACCGGCCATACAAACTTACCGACTACATTATTCCACATTTGACCCAAAAGAAAAGGACAGATTTGAACAATCCAAACCCATGTAAATCACAGCCTTAATTGTACTGGCACTTAGAAAAAAAAAGGAAGGAAACAACAACAATCTCAGACTTCCGTGTTCTTTATAGACACTACATTTTCCTCCATATCGCAGTAAAATTAAAAGTAGAAATCTTTGGATGCAGCAAGGAGAATGAGGAAGCTTGCCAAATATGGGGATTCAGCAATTAATATAATAGCAATTAATTCAGAAGAGTAACTACATGACACTGTAGGGTTCCCTGTGTGTTCTGTCCCAGCGACTGCTTAAAAAATCTGTTAAGCAGAGAAATAAAACAAAAAATATTCTTTGCTTATTTTTTTTTCTAAATTAGCAGCATTGCAAACTCATGCTGGTATTTGAAAGTCAGTCTGGGCTCTCCCTAGTTATACATCCTTATTATCATAAACATTCCACAATTGGAAATTACTTTTCATGATGCTTATACCACAAAGAAAATAGCTATATTGCATCTGCAGAACCAAAAGCAGTAAACTGTAATAAACATTAATCTTTGTCAGCGGCTCTGCAAACCAATCTGTTCGGCATGTAGGTGCCATTTTTACACAGTTGCTTTATTACTATATAATTATTGATGGATCAGCCAAGTGCTCTCTCAAGGAAGACTGTTCTTTAAAACGAGCTTATTAAAAGTTGAAGCGTAAACCTTAGGATAAAAGAACAGCAGTTAGATTTTATCTGATATAAACTTTTAAAGAGAGAAAAAATATGTTGGAGGGACAATTTCAAAAAAGGTTTGAGCCAGGCACGAAATTGAAGCAGACAAGAAACTTTAATGTGATAGAAAGAAAGAATTGGGGACATCTGTACTGAGAATAAGTTGTAAGTAGCAGGAGGAATTATCAATCTAGCGATGTGCCAGCTCTCTGCATTTCAACCGCCATACCATAAAAATTGTTTGCAATGAAAGCAGTACGAAGAATCCCTAGATTTTATTGCTCCCAGTGATATTCTACCCAGTTTGTGTGTGTACACCGATTGTAGCCTTTCAAGTACAACACCGTTTCATATTAGTACCTGTTTAAATTACTTGCCCACAAACATCGTTCCATGTTCAAAATACCTCACTATTAAATTTTCTGTTTCAGTCAAAGTACTTCAAGAGTTTCTATCAAGCTTTCAAAGGCAAGAAAGTTTCATGCATGCTTCCTGAATGTCAAGATAAAGCAATAAACTTTAAATATAAAAGAAGGCTTTTTCAGGTGAGAATTCAGCATGCCTTTTTGAATTCCCTCCCCACCTTATTAAATCAGACTTCTTCATTGCTCCCAGAGTTCTGAGTGCTGCATTTCTGGAGCTGAACTTCAAGCATCAACCTTACTCTCTCTACAAAAACCCTGCATATAAAATTATCTTGGGCAACAACATATCCAAAATTGCCCATGCCAGTTCACTGATGGAATGTAAAACCTTTCCAGCACTGATACCTCAGTGCAAGCACGAATGTCACTCTCAGCCCCCCAAATACATGTTCTTTGCTGCCGCAAAGACATGGTCCAAAGTGTTCCTCCAACCCTAGCGGAACTGGGGGAACTGGTTTCTGCCCCCAGTGTCAGCCCTGTGCCTTTCCCTCCGCAGCGGGTGCTGCCTCCCTCCCTCCTTGGTACCCACCAAGGCAGCATTCCCTAACACATGTCTGTCAAAATGACCCTGTTATTAAAAACGGCTGCACAAGCCTGTGACATTTTTGATTGACCGAGGTAAGGGAGTTACATGTGCACTAAACCCAGCAGATAAGAGGGGGACGAGCCAGTAAGGCAAGGCACTTCTTAACCCCAACCAACAGCACCCACAACATCACATCCTGACACACCTGCTCTGCATTAAAACTGGAGGCCAAATTCAAGCAGTGTGGTATAAACCTGGAATTTTATCTTTGCTCTCAGGGAAGAACTTAGCACAGGAGCTTCACATTAGTTCTGCAGCAGCTACAGAGCTGTGAGACACAGCAGTAGCACGGAAAGCAGTACTCCTACTAAGTGCAAAAAACTGGCTTGAAGTGCAAGGACAGACTTTATGGAATAGCAACTTCTCACTGGAGTATGTTTTATTTAAGGAAAAACACTGCCAGAATACACCACCACCACCACCAGTGACACAGTATTTCAATACATGACCTCTGTGGTAATGTGGATTTGCATTTTTTTACCTTTAGGAGGAAATTAGTAAGGACCATTAAGTGTAACTTCCAAAATCAGTTGTTTGCCTTGTTCTTCTATGTGTTAACGATTTGGTCAGAGTACTGTTTTACTTCCTTCCCATCTGTGAGCACACGGTGGCTTCTCCACCATAAGTAAATCAAACATGGCATTTAAGTAGTGAATTTGCTGGAAAATGGTATCCTTCCACCCGTTGTACCACTGTTTACTTCTGGCTTCTACATTTATACCTATCTCAAGAGCCTTGTTTCTTGCTCTGAATTTCTTCCCAGGTACTCCTTAACAGCATTATTTACCCTCTCTCATTTCATGTTCCTTTCCTTATTTCTGGAACACAGTTGTAAACGTCCAGGTCTTTCGTCAGAGAGAACAACTTCTACAACCTTACGTGCACATATACATTTTGATATGAAAGTGAGCCTTAACTTAAACTGCTGACACAAAAAAACCCTCAAAACCAAAAACCAAAAAGTAAGTTTCTTCTGTTTCCTTTTAGCAAAACTTGGTTGCAAAAAAATCCCTAGGGTCAACTCTTTGCTATTTCCCCCTAGTTTGCACCTTCCCCTCCCCACGCAGCCTGCCAGCAACTCCTCCTCCAACCACTTCGGACACTGACACAACACAGTCCACACAATCTTAGATAAAAGATCACGATTTTTGTAATTAACAACCAACACAAAATTGTTAATACCTGCCAGTTTCTACAGCTTTGCACCACTGTAATTAATGTTAACACTTAAAAACCTAAAAGCCATTTTTACAGCCCTGCTGAATGCAGTCTGGTGAGTGCATATGAAAAAAAAAAATTAATTGAAAAGCTGAAGACTACAGTAGCCTCATGTTGACAGGTCACTCTGATTCCAGGCCAAAGCAGACTCTATATTTGGCTGCTTTGATTATAATTGCTTACAGGATAAAAAATACATAGCAATTATCTCATTGTCACACAAGAAAAAAGACCTAATAAATGAACCAACCCTAAAGTAACATCGAAAAACAAATTATTTCAAAAGCAATCAGGAGTAGTAATTCAGTTTCCAAAATTGTTTTTAATTGCCAACAATGTCAACATTAATACTATTCGTCTACTGGATAATACATCCATTTTAGTTATGAAAGCATTTAGCAAACCAAAAATGTCAAACTGCAATTATACAAGGCTAAACTCATGACTGTTTTCATTAACAGTCTGTAGTGCCGTATCTGAAATCCCTAATTACAAGGGTCGTCTATGCAAGTCGCAGCCCAGCCCATGCATCTTGACTACTACGACAGTCCCATGGATTTCAGACCAACAAACAAAACAGATGAAGTGTGTAGGGGTGTGATGAAGTTAATCCTTAAGAGGATATAGGAATTAATTTTCCAAACTAAAGTCAAAGCTACCAAACAAAAGAAAAACAACAAACTGCTACAAAAAAAAATATTAAAACCTTGCCAAAACAGCACTCCATTTAAAGCATTAATTCGGTGGATTTTCAGTTTGCAGGTATTGCCTTTACCAGCTGAACCTGCACCACAAGAAAATAAAGTACTAAATGGAGGATTATTTTAGCTTTTTCAGAAGATGCAAGACAAACGCGAAGTGGTCAGGATCCACCAAAGCACTGCGCACGGATTTATTACCCATCATATTAAACCCAAAGTAGCTAAGCCTTGCAAATCTCTCTGCACTGTATTTCCTTCTTCCAAGGGCACATTTTGCGGCTCCTTGACCTAGGTTAATAACTCTTTATTCTCAATAACAACTGAGACCATGAAGACTCCCTGAACTGAACCCAGGCCTCCACTCCTGACATTTCAGATACCGTGATGAATTGCTCAAATAACATCCTCCTGAGCGGTTGGCTTTCCATGCAAATTTCACATCCTCTCCATAGCTTTCACACATTTCACTTTCTGCAACTCTCTGATGAACAATTTTAGTTTTCAGTAGAGTTATTTTGTGAAAGCCTTTTTATTTCTTTTTGGCAGAAGGGCAGGGCAGGAATGGCCATTTCTTCTGCAAACTGGCCACCTAACCAAATAACCGTGAGCATTAATGAGCTCAAATTCTGGCAGGTGCAGAAAAGGAAGTATCATATAACTCTCATACTAGTAGGGGGTTATTCAGCTTTTTTAGCCAGGTTTCCTGTGTGCCTGCAGGTGTCTGCATTGAAACCCCCCATCACCACCTTCCCAAGCCTCGTTTTAATCCGCAGCCTATTTCAAACAAGATTTAGGAGCAGCAGGGCAGTGATCTCTCAGATGGTTGCATTTCCACAGGTTCCTTAAGAATCAGCCCCCAGAAAGGCAGGAGCAATTATAAATGCTCCTGAAAGCATCTCCCACACAGAGAACCAGCATCTTTTTGGATGCTAAGGAGTGCAGAGAGGAGAAAACCTTGAAAAGGAGCCCTAAGAGAAGGAAAACCTTAGACTGGCACCTACAAATGCTGAGGCATCCAAGTCAACCACAGAACACAACCCTCCCTTAGTATTTGGGGAGCAACTGTTCATAATTCTGCTGCTTAGGTATGGGAAAAGGACCATTGCTAAAGGCCCAGCTGAGCTTTCTCCTCTTATCCCTGCTTGCCCAACTCTGTGCTCCAGGACATTTCTACCTCCTTAAGCCTAAACCTAGGAAGAGCAGATGACAGCAGACCTGGACTTCCCCTCACTGCAAGGGAAATCAACGTATAAAAACCCGCTGGGGTTGACTGCTTCTCCTTGCTCCATTAAAAAGCAGTATCGATGTAGCAGCACACACGTCAAATATCAGCACACAGAATGATGCACCAGAGCCCCTGTCCAGCATGTTCAACCTCTTCTCCCAGCCACACATCTCTGAACTGGAGACACAGCCTTGCTGCCACCTCCTTCTCCAAAGAGCCTGCAGCCAGCTGAAGCAGCAAGAGAGGAGAAAGCGGCTTTCTGCCTTTTTTTTCTTCAGGCAAGGGAAGGATAAGGCTTTAAGCGGCTGGTTAGCCTCATCAAAGAGCAATGTAAGGCTTTTACGCTACTCAAATTGAAAATAAAGCTGATTTTCTGTCATGCTTTTATTAGAGGAATTCAAGACAGAAAAGACACATTGCCCACTGCCCACTTAGCAGTCAGGATGAGGCAGGAGTCAGGAAAAAAAAAAAGAAGAAAAAAAAAAAAAAAAAAAAAAAAAGCAAGCCTGGAAAAGCTTTCAAGATTTTAAAACATTGCCCATTCCAGACCAGAATTTTATGAAATAAAAAATAAAATAAAAAAAAAAAAGAAAAATAAGGAGGAGGAGGAGGAGAAGGGCATAAAGACTTCCTGCCCTGAAACAGTCAGGGTAACAGGACAGCCAGCCTGGTCAGCCAGGGGCTAAGGGAATTCATTCACAGGGGACATGGCCAAGTGAGGTTTAAGAGACAGGTCTGCTCCGTTCAGCTCAGGAACCTGAACCCCATCCTCCAGTACCTTCTTCTGACCACAGCACCCATTACTCTCGGGCAGTTCTTCTTGACCAAGACTTCTGAAAAAACGACACACATTTTCCTGTAAGGAGTGTCTGTATTGATAAATCAATCCTTTGGAAAAATCCTGTAACATCCACAAATGTGCTAAAACTGTATTCACATGATTCACCTTATGCTTTCACTCAAATTTATCTCCCTGATGGCTCTAACAAACTGCAGGTTTCTCTCCAAAACTCCTCTCTAGATATGTTCGGAAATCTTTCAGCCAAACTGTATGATTAGTTTTCATCCCTTAACCTTCCTAGTTACTCACAGCATGAATATGGAACAAATTTATAGCATTCCTATCCTCTAATGAAATGCAAAGATCCTGCAAAAAAACGTATACACAGATTTTGGAGTAACACATGCACATGCAATACTTGTGTGTGAGTGACACGCATAGTCAAGGAAGAAAATCACGTCATCTGTAATTCATACCCAAGATTTCAGGTATCAAAAAAATGCATTCAAAGCAGCTGGTGGTCTCCTATTACCATGCTGGCTGCAGCAAGCTCTTCACATCTCATTAACAGCATAATGAAGGCTCAATCAGGGATACAGTCTATCAAGACTGCCAAACACAGGCATATAGAGGCTAGATGAGAAAGACCAGCTTGCACCACGGTTTTTATTGCTTAGATCTCAACATTGGGAAAGAGTCCGTCCTGCCACAGCAAATACTTTCCAATGAGCAAAATGGCACACAAAGATCAAACCTTCAAAGTGCTTTGAAGGCATCACACAAGGACGATGGCACCAAGCAGGTCACGCACACTGCCCATTTCCACAGGTGGGGCTTAAAACCACTGCAGTGTTGAATCCAGAGCCAGAAGAGCAACCAGGATGGGGCCATGCATGCTTGCACTGATGACCAAGAGTACTTTGCATATGTAACACAAATAGCGCTAAACTCAGCAGCTCTGTTGCTCATGTATGCAGTAATTATGATTTAATAGGGCTTCATAATGTTCTCTCTAATTACTGATTATATCTTTTTGTATACTTTTATATGCACGTATACAATTATAGATATTCATACTGATGTACTCAGACAAAATCTGAGGAAGCAAGGAGGATGCTAGAAGAAGCAGCCAGTACACAAAGGGGTCAACACCCACCTGTTGATGGGGCAGCAGCGGTGGCAGCAGTGAGCCTTCCCCCACCACCCCACAATTTCAGCTGGGATCCCAGGCAGGGCAAACAACTCTCCCTGGCCCATACAGCCACCAACAGTCAGTCTCCAACTGCTTTCAGCCTGCCAGCCCTTAAGGATCCTTCCACAGCAGCTCAGACCCTGTTAGAAATGTCATTTTTCTGCAAACCTCCCCGCACACAGTGCTGCTGGCACTGGTCGCCTGCCGCTGCCAGAAACAAAGAGGGATCATACGCACTTGCATCTGTCCTCGTTGGGTGAGGGAGCTGAGTTTGCTCACAGAGGGTGCAGGGAAGCCCCAAGGCCAGTATGAAATGGAAGGTGGCAGCTGCCTGCAGGGGATGAAAGCTGGAGGAGAAGGGTAGGACCATGAGGGATGAGCCCATCCCTATCTCATATAACTTCATCTTTAGCCACTTTTCACAGCCTCCTTAAGTAAGAAGTTGAAAAGTATTTGTACACAGGGACAACTATTCAATCAATGAACATTGTCTGCACAGGGTCTTTAACACCCACAGAAATCAATGGCAACATCTTTCAACCTCAGCCCATGCCAGATTATGCTGGCAGCAGTAACGGAGGCATAAATACGAGGGGGAATAAATACAAGGAGGAATAAATGAGCAAACTACAAATTCTGAACAAGCACAAAACCTTTCTCATATATTCTTTGTGAAATTAGCAGCGAATGCAGTTAGCTGGGTACCTAACCAAGCACAAGATGCTACAGGCACAGTGATTTCTCACTTCAAAAGCCGCTCACTTTCATGAGGACATGCAGGAGCGTGTTACCACCCACCTCATACATTATTTGAAACCACTGCTCTTAATGACTGTATGTGAATTTTGATTCAAAACAGAAACTAAACCAGGTCTCAAACACTACCTAGATTGTGAAGGGGAAGTTATATAAAGTTAGTTGGTAACTTACACCCTGTATTTTACCTTTATCTCTGTTATTATCAGACCTTGCTCACTTTTAGCCCTGGCCAAAACTAAATTTATGACTTTTGCTTTCTGTGGCAAGAACAGATGAACTGGCACTGTACAGCCTAGCAGCATGACACGGGAAGGACAGGATGACAGCCAGCAAACACCAGGACATAAACACCAAGAAAGATGATAAATTATCTGAAGCAGTACAAAAGGGACATAAAAATAAATTGCAAAGGGAAATTTTACAGCAAAGAATGTTATTTCTTGAGAACAAAGACCATGGTATTTGACCATGGCAGTCTCCTAAAGGAAACAGTGCCCTGTTTTGAGGAACTGCAGAATCAGGAAAAGCATGTAGAGCATCGAGAGGGTGCTGGGATGCTGCATGGCCAGGAAAATGGACAGACTGATGTACCCAATGTCCAACTCTGAAATGGAGATCTCATTATAAAGCGCTTCTATCATGAGAATAAGAAAGAAGCAGTTTGCAAAGACTCAAACTTAAATGTCTCTGCAAATTAATACACTTTGTAGGAAAAAACCAGTCAAATGTAGTGTTTATTCTAAGCACTTTACTGCCTCAGACTCATTAACCCGATACCTCACATGCTGTCTTTGTAATGCAAATTTGCTAAAATACTATGTTTTCCATAAAACATTCATATAGACAAGCTCACACTGCTCAAATATCAAATGTAAGTGGAGAAAAAATACACTAAATTTTTCTTAATACCTGGGCTCTGCACCTAAGCCTTACCTGCATAAGCAGTTTGCAAGAAACCTTCTGCTGTTGCTGCAGCCGCTGTGGCACAAAGGTGGAAGATTTCCCAAAACAGCTGATGTAGGCAATTATAAACTGAATTACCACATGCAAAAGCCAAATGAAAAGACTTTGTAGAAGGTACCTACAGCAGAGTGTTTTTTGAGGAAGAGAGATCATTACAGCAAGGAGAGGAGATACCCTGCATTTAGGGAGGCCAAACACTGCGCATACTGCACCTGCTTGCTGAGCTCCTATTTAATAGCCACCTGCCCAACCACGCAGTGTTATCACTGTGAGGGTCTGCAGGGAATCCTCACCACACTGCACCGGGCACGCTGTTTCCAGCCACTGCAGTGACTGGACGTAATATACCCATCCAACAACACGTGGAGCCCCGCAGGAGATAAAAATCATTCTGACCAAGGTCTCCAGCCTAACCTGAGCCAGATGGTCCGCACAGCAGAAGATGAGTCAGGGTTGCAGAGGGCTGAGGGAAGGGAAAGGTTCCTGGTTCATGACTTACACAGCTGTGGAGAAGGACCAAAGCGTCACCTTAAGGGTGTGATGTTACAATGACTCTCTTCCTTCTCCAATGGACGTAGGTGTTGGAACATGAAATACCACAACAAGTCTACAGCCAGCTGAGAGTCACAGTATAAATTGCACTAAACCGAATTCAAATACACAGGATAAATGCAGGAAATTTTATGATCTTTTCCTCCTCCCTCCACAGGTACCAACTACTTTTGTTTCAAGATGATTATGCCATTCAAATTAAACTCGGAGCAACTGCTCTCATCCTGTATTTAGTTTTGAAAACTGCTGTTCCTTTTCAGACTTGATGAAGGGCCCAGAAACCTGGAAATTGTCTAATTTTTAGAACTATACCAGTTGGCTTGATAGAAGAAGATACTACTTCCAGGTACAAGCCTTTCCTAGATTTCCCAGAGCTATGAGGCAGAACTCAAGATGTCATTGCCTGAGGTGACAGAAACATCTACACCAGTTTCATTGAGGTTCAGAGCTAAGATGTGCAGGTGACCAACGGGAGGCATCTTAACAAGAGGTTTTCTCTAATCTGCATAACGACATTCCAGCTGTAAGCCAGGTGTACTTCCCAGCTTGTCTGCTAGACCTGGCTCTCAATCATCCAAAACACATCAAGGCTCTGTTACTGCTCCTGAACCCCGATGACCTCCCAAAGGAAACAAGGTTCTCAGGGAGATGATGCACACGCACACCCTGATGCAGCCACACCACACAGGCACCATGTGGCAAGGGCTTGGAGACTGGAAACTGCACCCCAGCAAAACCATCCTGCAGCACAGACACAACCAAAATGAATCTGACTTAACATGAAACTTTAAAATTATTAAAATAAATTAGCAGAGTCGCTGGAAAAAAAAAAGTTTCAGGCAGGATCTATAATAAAAATAAAAACAAAACAGTAATTCTGCATATAAGCTTCAGAACATGTTATGAAAAGTACTTGTTCAAACACCCACAATGATTTCTCAGATGCATTAAAAGAGAATGAACATACTGAAACCCATTTGGTTTTGAAATTCAGCTCATTTGGCACATCTTCCACTTTTGAAAGAAAACAAACAGCAAATGCAGACAAGCCATAGCATGAGCAGCCATGCACTGTCCTGCCCACCTGCTTGAAGCCTGACTCAGAGGAACATACCTGGCTATACCAGCTAAGCTTCATCCTTCACCTCAGTCCTCAGCCTGTCCATTAAAATGGTCAATAGCAATGCCAGCTGAGAAACGTCCATCACTGGAAACTCATTTTTGCAGGTCACTGGCTAGCCAGACAACAACAGCTTCTAGCCATTACCGACAACTCTTCAACATGAACTGCTGATTTCCAGCAGAAAGACAAGCCACGAGCCATCCATTTTCTTAATTGTAATTAAAACAAAACGAAATCCACTCAACTGTTTCTATATGATTTCGTTTGTATAGAATATAAACATGCAATCATCCTGCCACATTTCTGGAAGGTGAACACTAACATAATAAGCATCTGAATGCATTCAGTTCATCTATTGAGGCAGGGAGTATCTTATTGTAAGTAGTTGATGCTGAACAGAAATTAGCATCAGAACAGTTTGGATAACAAAATGTTCTGCTGTGTCGACCCCCAGGTAAGCTGACAAAACAGATTTGGACAGGTATGTCTTATGATGGAAAAATTAACTGTGATAAAGAAAAGAATAAAATGGCCTTTAGATATGTTCTGTTCTCGTAGTCATTAAGATGCAAAAGGAATTTTTAAAAATGCCATCTCCATAAACCTCAAGCACACATAAGAAAAAGCAAACAAACCTGCCTGGGTGCCTGGCTGTTTGCAGTACTGTCTGCTTTAATGGTTATGGCAAAACTGGCTTCCTTAGTTGATCAGTCCCGCTCCCACTGTACTATACAGAGCTTTATAATGCAGATCGATCTGGGGGTTTTAAGAAAAATGGAGCAAAACCACCACGCTACACATCAAAGTTCATATCAAAGAAAAAAGCATACAACCGGTTATCTCCTCTTACAAACATTTTAAGTATTTGCCATTTGCAAAGATTCTCAATCAGAGAGACAGACTGCATCATGTTTGACTCCAGTAAAATGTCTCCTGAGAAACTCTGCCTTGATCTAAAATTCTCATACTTGGGTTTTAATTTCCAGTCATATTTACAGGAATCTGCTTCCTCCAACTTCCAAATTGAGACTCCATGGCTTGAAATATGCCCATTAGCTATCATACGACTGCAAATCTATTTGACTAAGAGATACACATTCTCAGGCTGCAGAAAATAATTAGGCACTCCAGATTTTCCTGCTGCTTCCTGAGGAGCAGATGCCAATGACCAACATCAACAACCAAGACCACTGGTCCCACCCAATCTCACAGCTCCTGTACATCGATGTTACAGTGATTGATGGAATTGCTAACCGCCAGGATACATGCAAATTACACAACAAACCCAC
Source organism: Falco cherrug (assembly GCF_023634085.1). Classification (NCBI taxonomy): domain Eukaryota; kingdom Metazoa; phylum Chordata; class Aves; order Falconiformes; family Falconidae; genus Falco; species Falco cherrug. The sequence goes on from NC_073703.1 coordinate 30,043,931, forward strand.
AACTGTCTGCATGTGTCCAGTTTCCACCCTGAGCTGAACCGATCTCCTACTCACCAGGCTCTCGGTCCTTAGTGGATATGCACTCTTTTATGGACTCTGTTATGCCAAGACTAGCTGCAGTGGGGAGTGGGCCAAGCAAGGATTCCAATGCGGGTGGTCTTACAAGAGCTTCCTTTCCATTTTTGTATTCCTCATCTTCATTTTTTTTCCCTCTATCCTTCTCATGAAGTTCATTATAAAAGTCCTTGTTTAAGTGATTAGCAGCTGCTTCCAGTTCCTCATCTTCTGCCTCCTCCTCTCCAAATATGCTAGAGGTATTATCTTCTATAGAATCTGTAAAGGGGAAAAAACCCAATCAGCCACTGCATACCATCCGTTACAGAAACTTAATAAATAGAGAGATGCTGACTTAAAAGAATAAAAACTTTTAGAGAAAATCTGTAGAAGAAATATACATTATTTTATTACAATATATGAATACATGGAGTTTTTAGATGCTCTTCCAATTCATTACCTCGGCTAATAAAACATATTCTTGTGAATACAGTCATGATTTAAAATAGAAGTATTGTGTTATCGAATTATGGCAAGTAAAATGGCTCTGTAAGAGAAGCCAGCTACTTACTGGTAGAACTACAAATCAAAAATAGCCATTTCAACACAGGCAAGGCCCTTTCACATCACCAAGTCAGCTGTGGGATTTGGTGACAGAAGGGTCTAGATACTGGTCCACTGCACTTTCAGAGATGAAAAGGAACATTCTTATGTGCCAGTGCCAAGCTTATAAGGCACCAGGAAAGAAGAACAACTGAAATCATTAATGAACAATGCAGCTGTTTTGAAGACTGATATATGAACCAACTAATTGGCAGAGAGAACTCCAACCCAATAGAGACCATATACATGATCATGTTTATCACAATAAAGTTTATACACTTAAGACTGCCTGCAGGATCTGAACCTGTTACTATTTAAGTGGTCACAAGACTTTATAGACTTACCATCTTTAGTGAAATTTGCAAAGACGCCTTTTGCTTTTGGTCTACTGTTTTCTAATTCAATCTCTATTTCATCTTGATAGCTCGATATTTCACCTGTGGTGTTGAAATAAAAATAAAACTCAGCAATCATTGATGTAATTTTGAACAAATGAGTGATATGTTACACTAAACACAACTTATACCTTCAAAATCCTCCAGCTTTTTTGATAATGCCTTCTCAAGCTGAAACAAAAATAAAATATATGTGAAATTACTAAAAAAAACCCACAACTTTCTACTGTTTGTGAACTGTATATAGAGACAGAGAATGATAGGGTATTTTAAAAGCAAAAAGCAAGTTTAAAACCCAACCCAAATTACTTTGCAGTGTCAGACAGGTCAGACAGACAAGTTTCAAAATACTGACCAATTTCAAATGTCCCACCTATTTCTGTATTTCAAAAGGAACCTTCACTCTGGCAAGCTGCAAATAAAAGGCCCCTTTCCTCAGCAGTCAAACTCTCTGACTGTCCCTGTAGACGCAAAGAAGTGCAAGGACAGTGCTGGAATTGCAGTGCCCAGCCCAGACATAGCACACAGGCGATGGCAGAGTGAAGCCCACTGACTTACAGCACCTGGCAGGCTCTTGAGAACATCATAAACACGCCTACAGACCTTTAAATGAAACTCCCTGAAAAACTAATAATGTAAGAATTGGCTGTGACAGTAGTAAAACGTTCTCTGCTGGTACCAGCTTCAGTTCATGCTTTGTAAAGAAATGAAGCCACATGAGAACTAATCTCTGCGGAAGCAGGTGTTGTACCACACAACAAAACCTGCAGTCTCATTGAAGTAATTGGCTTATTGTTTTCATATGTGTTTAAACAAAAGTTATATGTAATGGCACTTCTCCTGACCATGGGTATCACCTTAAAAACAGCGCACCGTTTCTGATCCAGTAACAAAGCTTACACCTTTGCAACCCTGGTTCTTGCTAACCAGGGTGGAAGACTGCACGCAGCACACAAAAGGGAAGTGCAGACATAAGGACAGCTACTCAAGACCTCCATGCCACAAGCTCAGCTTAAGCTGTCACATGAGAGCCTCCAGTTTTCTAAGGACAAAAAGATTTGACACTTCAGTAAAAGGGAAAGCACAAAAAAGGGAAACACACATGCAGCAAGAAAGCAAGCAAGAAGGAGGTAACTGTGCCCAGTGCAACTGCGTCAGCTTGCAAATGGGGGAGCATCTGGGCAGAGTGTGCTGAACCCTGACCCACAATACAGCAGTCGTGGCTACGCACCAAACCCTGGTAGCCTGAAAAACACGGAAGCTCAGGTGGTGCTTGTTTACTCCACTACCCAGACATCCTGATCTGCACTAACAAAAGCAGTGGCTCTGTTCTTTCTGCAGTGGCTGGCTACAACAGTAGACGTACTTCGATCCCTCATCAGGGAACGTTTAAAGCTACATTTGAAGCTACATATCTGGAAGAGCACATCTCTCTGGAGGAGTGAGCAAAAATGATACAGGAAAAAAACTTATATATATATAATTATTTTTTTAAATGGGAAGCTATCCCTTTGCCAGTAAAACAAAAAATATCCTTTAGTTAATGCACTGTGTATATCATTATATATGCATTAATGCTCACCCTTCTCTTAAGAACCTCAAATTAAATGTAACTAAACCTTATCAAAGGCTGGTCAGTCAGGATTTAGTATTAACTGATTCAAAAAGGAATATACAGAGGGAGGAGAGAAATACAGAGAGCATCCAATTCAGAATTCACCTGCTGTATCTTCAATTTTTTTTGACCAGCTGTAAACGAAGGAGGATCACATTCTTCTTCCAAGTCAATCTTCATGAACTCATCTATGGTTAGCTGACTTGTTGGTGTATCTTCGAACTCTGTCAACCTACCAAAGCATATAGCACATCACCATAACATCTTTAAGAACGCCTTTAAGAGTAACAAAATTTGTCAGTCTGCTAAGTTACAGAATAAACATGTCATCGTTAGAAACTCTGGCTCAAATGCAGATTACATTAAAACTGAAGTGATACTAATTGTTTCACCTGCTGCAAAGAAAGTAGCTTTTCAATCACAAGTTAGCTTTTGATTTATTACAGAATGTAACACACACTTTTTTTGATGAACAAGGACTGAACAGAAATACCACGGCCCCTATGGTCAAGTAAGTATAGACTGACAAAACTAAGACAGGAAACACAGCTCATCCCTCCCATCTCATTGTTTTGTTATCAACAGCAACAACAAAACAGATTCCCAAACTAAAATGTCTGCCGTCATAGTTTAGGAGTATGCTCTAAAATATTCCTGATATGTTAGCATGATTAATTTATGCAAAGCAAGTGTTAAAGTAACGTCTCTTCAGCAGACTGGAAGAAGGACAAGAAGCAATCTTCCCAGGACACACAAAAGCAGTAGAAAAATAAAAAGATCATCTACACGTTGCACAGATGGAATAGGCAAATGCATATAATTTTACAGTAACATACTTTGTATTTGTTTAATGTTTGTGTTTTAAAAGTTCCTTCCTATGTGAGAGAGAGGACTAGCTCCATGGGGAATCTGCCATGAAAGCAGCTGAACCTTTCAAAGGAGCTGAATCTTAAATGAGACGACGCCGTAATTTCATCATTTTATACAGGTGGTGGAGAACAAGCACATCCATTTTACAGATGGAGAAAGTGAGACAAAAGGTTAACTACAAAGCCAGGTCAGGAAATGTCTGGCAGAACGCTTTTCTGACAGAAAGTGCCCTTTTAATAATATCAACATTTTCCATGGGAAAACGGCAATGACGGGTCTGCAGCTGCTTTACTGGAATATTCCCATCTTCCAGAGGAAGCAAAGCTGACAACAGCTTCCATCTGCAAAGCTAGGAAACTAAAAAGGGTGATTCAGTACTCCCAGCACTGAACCTTTCGACATTTCTCCCCACCTAAACGCAGTCGTGGCTTTCCCCTCTACTTCTGACCGCAACAGAACTCCCTCCGAAGAAGTAATTTTCTCTAGCACGGAAATTCAGTTTCCAACCAATTCCAGGGTCAAACCCAAGAGCACAGGGCCACACTCTCGGCCTTTATCCTCATCAGTACCTGCATTTCTTTTTTTATAAACTGAGGAGCAAGGCAAGAGGGATGCAGGCATGCCGTAGCTTCAGGCCACCTTGCCCAGAGGCACCCTGCTCCTGGAGCACAGGCCACGTGTGGCACCTCCTGCAGTGACATGGCAGGGAGAGCCAGGCACCTCTATGCCAAACCAACAGCAAGCAGCACACCGAGCCCACGCACGGCTATGCCAGCCAAAAATAGTGCTGCTGAGGAGAAGAAAGCCTCTGAAACCTAGTCTTACTTTTGGAGTTCAGGCATCTCCACCAAGCCCCAAATTAGCCATGTATTTGAGAGTGACTGACAGCTCAAAACCTTCCCTCAGAGTACCAGGGACCAGCTCCCTCCTCCTCCCTTTCAGATCAAATTGGAAAGGAGAGGAGGATGCTGTTGGCAGCAGCATCACCCAGCTTTTAATTAACAGACTAGAAGCGTTTCTCAGTGCTAACGGGCTTCCAGCGCGCATTACCCACCTTCCAGAAGGGAGCCTCATCTATCAGGCTAGAGGGAAAACCTGGCTAGGGCACTGCTGTTATTATTATTTTAATTCAGGATTCACTTCATGCCAAACCCATGCCTTATTTTAGGAGCATGGATTTTGCCAGTCACCACCATTAAACTACAGTCCTCCATCTCGCCACATATGAATCATGCATTCACAGGTAGTTCCACTTCAGGAAGACTTTTCCTCCCAACCACACTCACCTCATTAAAGTATTATTCTCCTCCCACTGCAAAAAGCCAATATACACTTTGGCAAAGACACCTGGTTTGTTTATTCCACTGGCTCCGAGTCCAAGACGTGCAGCCAGACCCAGCGCCCAGCCAAACGACACCACCTCGGGGCGTGCGGAGCGACGTAGCAAACACCAGTAGCAAAACCAGTTGCTTGTGAAGCAAGGCTGGGGGTAAGATGACCATGCTTCAGTTCCAGCACCTAACCCCATGCACGTCTCCTTGCGGACATCGGAGGCTCTGCCTGCCCCTCTCCTTGTCCACCGTGTCGTGTGACTCACATGGCGCTCCCCGCACCCACAAGTGTTAGCCCCACGGGTGAGCCACCGGCCACCACCCGGCTAAAATGGCAGCATGGGTCTCTCCCAAGACCTTCAGTGCATCTGCGCCAGGACAGGACAGAGCTATGCCATGTTTGCTGGCAGTGCTAGAAGGAGCTCAAACCCACAGCACAGCACGGTGCGACCATTTGAGCCGGCCACCAGCACCCAGTCCCATGCCCTTCCTCAGCCCTGACACAAGCCAAACGGGGCGCAGGCTGACCACCCGCCAGCCACAGCATAGGCACAGGCCTGCAGCGAGCCCCAATTTAGAGTAGTACATAATTTCTTCATTTCTCACTAGTCTTAACCACAGGGCTCTAGCCTTCCTCCTGAAATGAAGAACCATCCCTGATGGCCAAGGATCACAGTTTGAGCATCATCTCTGTGGGAGAGTGAGCTGCTCACTCAACATTTCCTCCTTCCACTCGATATAAATAAATACCTGCCTTTGCCAACCATTTGCCTGCCTCAACATTTTACATTGGCTGATATCCTGTCTACATATTTTTAAACATTTCTTTAATTTTGGACACATGCCACCAAAGCAACAAACTGATGCACACAGCAGTCTACCCCGCATGAAACAAGGTAACATTAATTTGGCAGATAAGAAAAACTGATGCAACCCTAATTATAAGCACAGTAATTTCAGGGGCAAGGGAGTGCCCTCATGAAAAAAAAAAAAAATAGCTACAGGTTATTTTTAAGGTCCACATTAAAATGATACCCAAGTTCATTTTGCACTTTTGTTAATCTAAAAAAATCTAATAAAAGTTGCCATTTCAAGTTATACACAGAAGGAGGAAAATAAACAGATATACAAATTAAGATACTATTTCCTTGGCACAAATTCAAAAGGGCTCTAAAAACTGAAATTTGGCAGACAAGTATTTTCTATTTATAGTCGAAGCAGAGACAACCACTACAGCCCAGGCTAGGATTCAACTTCCAGTATAAACCCTCCTCATACAGTTTCTCACAGCAAACTCTTTCAAGCAAATTCCTTCGGGAGAAAAGTTTTTCCAGAGCTTAGTGTCATCTGCTCCTAACCCCAACCCTTTTTTTCAAAGAAAAATTTCCACGGCTTTTGTTTCATTCCTTTACAGACAAAACCACACCTTGTCTTCTGATAAAGCACTTCTGTGCACAAAACAGTAAACAGATTCTATTCACACTTAATTTTAGCTCCCAACAAGAGAAAACGGGTCAGTCATTTTTAAGCAAGGTTTTTTACTTTGTTTTGCTTCAGGGGGACTGTCCAGTGGAGAGTTATGAATCCAACCTACAGCCAAGGAAAAAAAAAGACTCCCGTGCACAGCTAGCTGCTCGGGTTTAATGTTTAATTGAAATTCTGCAGCAGTGGGGTGCGAGAAAGCACATAAAAGAACAAGGTCTTCTGGATCCCAACTCAGAAATGCTTCAGGAGTCCAAGTTCAAAGTCCAAGAGGGGCTTCTAAGCAGAGACCAGCTAGGAAAAGCCATGGTGTCATCCTACATGTACACAATTAGCATCTAGCTCTAGAAAGCAGGCAGCATAAAGCAGAGGTATCTTGTGCTCGACCCCTATACAGAAGGGCAAATTGTAACTTCAGAGACTTTTTTTTTTAAAGAGTGAACATGAAATTTAATCCTGAGCAATCAGCTTTTAAGTTACCTGTTGAGAAAGGTCTTTTTAAGGTACTTAAATTATTTTATTAATGGATTAAAAAAAAAGTACTGAGCTGAATATTGGCATATTGTTAGCAGAAATACATGAAAAGAACTTTATTGTGAGATAAGCTGCTGGTGGTAATTAAACTCCCTTGATTTTTCCAAAATTAACAATATAATTAAAAACATAAGTAATAACTTACATGATCTCTACATAATCTTAACTGTCGTATCAGTTACAAAAGTTCTAGTAATAGATCAGCTGATTTGACAACTCCAACATTCGCAGACTCTGGGAAAGGGATTTACTTTTTTATCTTGGTGAAGTACCAAAACCCTGCAGTAGATCACCACTGTTCTAACTGAACGTTCATCAGTGTTGCCTACCACTCTAAACCCGTGCACTCACTCATAGGAAAGTAGTTCAGAATTTACACTGATGTGGCAAACCATCACTGTTTTTTATACTACAAATTTAACAGTCTATTGCATCATCCTTCTCTCCCATTTTTTTTTTCCAAGCCATACAATATTTATGCATGAATGATTTATGGAAGTATGTAAACACATACCCTACAAGTGATACTTAATATAGAACATATATCAGAAACAGTTACTAAATGCTTCCTACATGACATGAAAAAAGTTTTCCAGTACCCATCAGTATGTAAACAAACAGAAGTGTAATCCTCTGGTATCTAATCATTGTACATGTAACACGATTTTACACATACTTGTAGCAATAAAGAAAAGGTATTTTTGAAGCCTACATGAATAGGTAAGGACAAAATCAAAGGCGATCCAGTTACTGTAGTGTTACAACTTATCACCTGAGCTGCGCTGAATTAGGCTGTCTGTGTTCCCAGCCCAATGCAACTGTAAAGAGAAGCATTTTCACTTCCACGGTGTACTACATTAATACATTCACCTCTTTTTGCAATGGAGTAAGAGCATACACACACAGTCATTTACTGCAAATTAATTGGTGACTGATAATTTAATGGTGCTCATTTGCTGGCAACTCTCTGTTGTTTTTCTACATATTAAAGAATGGGCACCTTGAAAGATGTATTGTACTAAATAAAGGACCCTTTAGAATTAGTTGGTTTTTACTTGCTCACACCAAAACAGAGATTTAAAATTCTCACAAATTCATTAGCTTAAATTTCAAAGCCCTGATTCTGCAAACACTTACATATGTGGTTAATTCGGGTTAACACTTGAGCACACGGTTAGCTCACCCGCTATCCCACCGATGTTATCTCCTTGGCCATCCCAGAAGTCCACCAGTCTAAACGATCTGGAATTTTTTGTTCTTGGGTTTCTTTCTCCACCTGATTCAAATGTTCACACCAAGCTAATGAAACAAAATGCTTTCACATTCCTTAAAATTTTGTTTCATTAGCATGATTCCTTCCACTGTGGCCTGTCAAAAACACTCTATGATCTCCTGGAAAAGTAAAATAGCGTGCTGCTTAATTTCTTAACAGCCGCGCAGATGAGGAAAGCCGAACACAGAGAAAACTGTTGACAAGATCTAAGCCTGAGTTAGTGCTAATAAGTTAATTATTGTTTCAAAAGTAACAGACACCAAATAATTTTGAAATTACGTTTTTTAAATAAGTATGAAGTACTAAAATATATTAGGAATCTAATTCATGTATTAGCCTACTAGCTGTAGAGAAGCTGGATTTATAAAAAGGAACACTGCCTGTGAAATTGGATTCCTCAGAAATAAAACCTTTTTTTCATTAAATCAGACAACTCAACTTACAAAGGTATGCAATACCAACCCGCATGGATCAAGTTGTATTTTACTCACCATACTGGAAAGATTTCTAGAAATCATCTATAAGCCACTTGAAATTATTGAACTGGGGACATAAAATATTTCTCAATTTACTTTCTTAGCTTATCACAATCAGCAGCCAGCGAAGGAGCTCCAGAGCTGCTGAGCTGAGATAGAGCAAACACCACCACAAGCTCCTTTACATGAAGTAACTTCCTCAGTTTTCTAAAATACCACAACTCGGTCATACTGTGCATCCCCGACCCTTCCCCGTGCTCAAGTATCTTTGGTAAACAGCTCTCACTTAATTCATCGGACACCTTTCACGGGATTTTAGCACGGCTTTACTTGGATCACAGCTGAACACAGACTTCTTCACGCCTTTCCCTTCAGCCCTGGCCTTGATACGACTTTGCTATTTTGGAAAACGCAACCGCACAGCCACCTCGCAGCTACGTGCACCCCTGCTATCTTCTCTTCCCAGCCTGACCCTGGACTCCTATACCGACTTGCTCCCCGCTTTGCCTGCTCTGGCAGACATCTACCCAGCTTGAGACTGCACTGGGAGCTTGGACATGAAGTTTATGTGAGCTATATATTGCAGAAATGAAAATAAGAAAAGCTGTAGGCAATACATTTATCTCTATGCATGAATCTTTAATTTTCCCAGAAAATTACCGAAGCAGGCATTGAAAGAGCTGTAGCTGGGCCCTCAGGATATGAGCAAAGGACCCCATTTATGGTAGTCCCTGCAGCATCTCCAACCAGAAACTGGAGTTCCTTCATAACAACTCTTGTCTTCCTTCCCCAGAAATGCTATTTTGTTGTGAGAAAAAATAGTCACCTCAAAAATGAGCCCTTTAAACCCTTTCTGGCCTTTTATCCAACTCCTTCTGAATGAAGCTTTACTTCTCCTGAAGTTCATCACAAATAGGTTTTTTAACAGACAGTACCTTATGGAACTGAGAAGAAGTATTTTTTATGTAAAAAGCAGCTTAATTTAAAGATAAAAAGAGTACGGCAAATAAGTAAAATATAAGTGTTAACAAAGATAAGCTGATTTACGGTTTTTTATTTCTATTCAAGAAGCGCCTAAGATCTTCAAACAGGCATAAGGGCCGCACAGTATTAGATAATGCACAATGGACAAACATCACAAAAATTATTCTCACTGCAGATAAAGACAGAATTTAGTATGCAGAGAAAGTATGCAATAGGTGAACAAGCAGATGAAGGGGGAGAGTATGTAAAGGTTAAAAAGGCAGCAGCAAAGACAGGTGCATTGAGCACAGGCACGAATGTGAGGGTTAAACTGAATAAAAGGGTTGGGTTTATTAAAAGTTAATTTCTGCTATCTCCACAGATGATTACACAGAAAATAACAATTTGACTAATTAGTTAATATTTGCACAGTACTTTGAATATATAAAGTGATATATAAGTTAATATCATTTCAATTAGACTGGAAATGAGATAGAATTATCAGTGCATTTATTAATATTTAATATGTTCACTTTCAACAACAGCAACAAGCTTTACATTTTAATTGTGTACTTCAAAACATAAAGCTTCAAGGCCCTGTGAAGGAACTACAAAGTGTTCTTCCCAAGATCCTACCAAACCCCCACACCTATTACAAACAAACATACACTGATTTTTAACCAAACAGACAGTTAAATTAGGAACTCTTGATTTGGAGATGAGCGACAGGGTCCACGGGCCATGCTTTGTCGCTTTTTCTTTCCAAAATAGATTCCCTTTATGATCGGGTCATTCATTTTTATGGCCTGAAGGCACATCCAATTTTTGTGAAAAGCCTCCTAAGGGCTACTCCTCCACCACACAGCAGTGAAAGAGGTGATAGACCACAGGGCCTGGGGGTCTCCAGATGACGGCCAACAGAGTGAACTAATCCCGTTTTACACAGTCGCATCAGCTGCATTGCACTGGATCAAAAACAGTGCCCTGCTTAGGGAAGGGCTGCCACCCCTTGCTGAGGGTCTTCCCAAAACGGGAAGCCAAGCGGGGCTTTCTTAAAAAGCATCGTCCCCTCAGCCAAGCCACTGTGGAACACTGCCCCGGCGCCCCCAGCTGCAGGCCTGCCTCCGCAAGGCAAGGGGGGAGGCGGCACCTCATGCCCGTGCTGCCGCGTCCCTTGCAGATCTCTGCCATGCAAGTCTGTCAGCACTGAAAGCAAATGCAGCTTCCCATGGTCTGTGCTTCCCCAGGGACCATGCAGCCAGCTGGGAGCTAAATCAAACGAGCAGGCTAGAAGTTTCAGGGTTATCTGGCCTCCTGTTTGGTTTCACTTCAAGAGCTGTCAGGGCAAAGCCATCAGCCATGAGCATAGCATCCAACGCCACCCGTTCATGAGTGTTCACCCAATTACGCTTAACACCTTCACAATGCTCCAAGCAGCAGTAGCTCTTTACACACCAGAGTAACTATAGCAATAATCACAAGGAAATAAAACTGTAGATCAAAAACTGAGAAGCTAAGTTCTTATTAATTTAGACAACTTCTACTCAATGGCATTTTGAGAGGAATTCTTGAAAGAAAAGAATAAAAACTGGAGTGCAGAAAGAGTTATTCAAAGTTGGGTTTTTTTAAGTGCCTTCGTTAAATACTATATTACGTGCTCTTATTTGAAAAACATCAATCAAATTTATAGATTCATGATAAATAGTTGTAATTATAGCTGCCTGAAAATAATTCAGCTGTCACGTTTACTCTGTCAAAGTAAATAACGCTGTCATTTTAGTTGATGTGTGTGACTTGAGTAAACATTTCAAAGCATGAATTTTGCAGTAAGATTTTTTCACTTGAAACAATTGCTCAAATTAATTTTCCTTCCAACTCTAACTTATTATGCTTATTTTCTTAGTAAGAACCAACTCTAACAATTTCACCAAAGGATCTTGAAGCACACTGTGGATATATAAATCATCAATCATACCAAATGCGCACTAAAACACATGACCTGTTGGCCAAAGGAAAAAAGTAGCTTTTGTACTACTCCATCCTTGCAGCTGTAGTGCCTTGAAGCATTTCAAACACTTTAACTTTACCCCTATACCACCCAGGCATGGTAGGGAAATAGCATCACTCCTGTTCCACAGATGATCTGGGGCAAAAATACTTTTCACAATTAAGAAGTTAATATTATTAAGAAGTATTAGACAGAGCTGGATGTGCTTAAGCTGGTCTCAATGAGGTGGAGAGAAAGAGAGACACCAGGAGAGCTTTCTAAAGACAGACCTTGATGGAACACACTTCAGAATATATTGGTGGTACAAAAATTTCCATCTGGGGGCAACAGAAAGCATTATATTTCACAAAAAGGTCATTTTTTACTGAAAATACAGGGAAAGAAAATGTTACAGCTTTTCAAAAATAAAATGAGGGAAACTGAGTGACTGCTTACTTCATCAAAATATGGAAACTAGTATTAGATCTTTTTAAAAAACCCCAAACATGCCAAAGGTACTTGGGAAATTCCTATTTTCAGGCTCACATTCTGCTGACAATTCCAGTTTGGATCCCTTCAGTGACCTTAGCATTAGACTCACTTCACTGTCTTCTATTTATTAGCAGTGCGACACTATCAAAAATGAACATTGCAGCAAAATATTTTGAAAAGTTCTGTTCAATAACAGCTGAAGGACAAGACCTCTCAGCACTCTATTCTGGATTAATGAAAAAAAAAAATAAAATCCCACAGTACACCCTCAGCTTTGAGAATCAATCAATTATTTCTTCTTAAGACATGACAACACTGTTAACATTTCCAACCCAACATTTTTTTGCCTTCAACTCTTCACCTGTTAAATGGGCACAGTGCTCCTTACCGTCTCTGCTAAGCATTTGAGCCCTTACATAAGAAGCAGGTGTTAGTACTTAAAAATGACCAGTTAAAAACATATTGTACTTACGTTATTCTTGGCAGTTTTGAAAAGCAAAAAAACCTGGTTTTCTCCGATATACGTTCGTTTTAGACTACACCACTTTTCAGTACTGTAAACGGAAGATAAAAGCAATAAAATTGCACTGACCTTTTCCTTAATGTAGACTCACAAACCTTGACCACCCTGATGACCTCTTTAACAGTACGTCGGAAATCATGCATTCTTGCTGCCACTAGCAGAGCTAGAGAATAAGCAGGGAAAGTCAATGTCAAAGAGGAAAATTTCCTGAAGAAAAGCAGAAAACAGTCAGATAACTATAGCCTCTCTTTGCCCCTGCCTTTGGCTAAAAAGCTGTAAATGCTTATGCTCAGCTTGCCGCTGAATACAGGTGATTGAATTGACTTCACAAACTTTGCTTCCTACCCAATAAAATTAAGCTGATTGCAAACTGCACCCTGAAAAATTCTGTGCTTCAGCATTTGGGCAACCGTGGCCAGCTACTGAAAATACAGCACAAGAACATCTCATTGATCCCATATTTTCAAAGCTGTCATCTTTTCAGCAGAATTTACTAGTCCTCAATAAAAAGATCTCCAGCAAAACACTGAATCTGCCTAAGCTGTTATCTTCATCATGGTCACCACTACCACTGTCTCGCTAGTGGCCAAGTACTCTCTGGCAAGACCCTCTACACAGCTAGGTAACTAGCACTGGCTGCATGTTCACAAGTCTGTTGATTCAGAGCACTAGCTCCGTTTTGAAGCATCACCCCCACCCATCAAGCAGTGGGTCAGTGCACAGAACAGTTTTAAGCATGCAGAACTGCTTCTTTTCAGTGGAAACTAAAACAGAGCTCTACTTCAGGTATATGTGTGAAGTGCTCCAGTTTCTAATGGGAACATCAGAGGCTGAACTAACAACTGGTCCTTCAAAGAACTATGCGTGGCACAGACATTTAGCCCAGGGAAACAAGCTAAAACCCGTCCACAGTACACCTCACGAACTGTATGTTGCATGGATGGATGCAGGGGACTCAGCACCTGCTTCCATCTATTGATCCATCTCTGTTGAATCAAATTACTTGCTCATGTGGATACAGTCTATGTAGTGAATGAAAGACCAGGCTGGTCTCCCATAGAGTCTATACCCAAATTTTTAGCAATGTGCAATAAGCAAGTACCGTTAACAAAAAGAGGCTAGAAATTTCAAGAAGACTGCACAGTTCTGGGTTCCCTAAGGTTTGACCACTATTTCTCGTTCCAGCATGCACATGTAAGATCTTTCAAATAAAATAAAGTGCATATATAAACTCTGTGACTATCTACACCCTTCATTACTCTGACCTCACTGGCTGGTACTGTCTACCTTTTAACCTAGCCCTCCCAAACTGGTAGGTTTTACGTAAGCATCATGACAGCAATGGATCTTGGAAAAAAGATGAAGAAGTAGAGGGAAATAATTTCACAGAACAGGTCAAAGAGGGCATCTCTTGCATAAGACTCTGTGTAAAGACACAAATCAAAGTGCTTGCGCTAATGGTGTCATTTTAGCTGACAAAAAAAAACCTTTTAGCAGCTAAATCTTGCAGAGAGTGAGGGTGAGAAGAGCGTCAGAAAGGAGGTTAAAAAATCCAAAATGTAAGATACAAAGGATCTGAGCAAGTAATGTAGGAGCAAGGGCAAAAATGGAGCTTGAATTTCAAAAACTGTTCCAGTGAAGACCTATATAATCTGTAGGTGCCTAACAGCACAAAACCCAGAGAATGTGGTATCACTGAGCAAATCAGAAAGTCCTCATCTGTTCCCAACTCCCAGATTCTCCTGTGCATCCCACTGTGAGGGAAGTGATACACCCAGCGTTTGACATACCTGCTCCGCAGAGCCCAGACGGCCGGCGGCCGGTGTGCATCCAGTCCCGCTTCATTCTCTGCAACAGCCTGAGAGCCGTCATGGACACCTCGTGGTTCTTATCCCCAAACTCAAGCATGTGTGCAAAACGAGGAATATATAAACATGGATCTGCAACAGAAAGAAAGAAAATTATTTCTAATCCTAACCTTTGATTTAGGAAATGCAGTACTCGAGCAGCAGCACTACTGTGAAGCTGTTATGGCTGGCTTGCTTCACATCTCAGCAAACAACATGGACTGTGCTGCTGGGCCAGATCCTCTGGTCACTGAGCTTTAGAAGCAACTTTTTAGTTAAGCTAAAACAAAACCCTTTCTTGCTTTATAGACAAGAGTTTTAAAGCATGCGCAAAGTTTTTCTTACATGCCTTTCAGAGTCCAAGGCTGCACATGCCAACTCCAACACATGAGCAGTATTACTGGTATCACTGAAATTATGGACAAAGCTAAGCATTTGCAAAAGCTTTTGCAGAATGAGGACTTGACTTAGACCCAATGCTTTTTAATGTCTCCTGCAAAGTAACAAGTAAGGTAACTTGCAGGTCTCGTACCTGACTACAAACTAAGCTTCAAAAAAAATCAGTTTGCTTAAAATCCCATGGCCCTAGCAAAAGTCTCCTTTACATCTTCAAATTTACTTCCAGCTCCTTCTCAGACTCATATTCCAACAATACAAAACACTGTTTATTGCAGATACTAAGGCATGCTCTCCATCGGCATAAATTGTTGGAACTCAATTAACGTCAACAGCGTTATGACAATTTACATCGGCCACGGATCTGCCTCCAGATGTATAAACTTATTACAAGTGCTAGCGTTATCAGCTTCAAACTAACCAAAATATGTCAGTACGGATTGTGCTTTGCCTAAACCAATTTATAATTTATCAAACAATCTTGTAAAAGCTACACTTAACACATGTTTACTCTTATTTGAGGTATCAGTTTCTCATTTCCTGCCAGCCTTTTATCACTTGACCGAAAATCCATGATGTACAGTAAATTGTTAACTACCAGGCTCAACTCAATTTCCTTAGCTGATCCCCTATGTGGGCACTTAAACTGATAAAGATGAAAATTCAGCTGGAAACACTGGAACAATCTTATGAATTTACAATTAATCAAAGCCATTTCATTTAGCACCGAGTTCTAACAATGATGCCCTGTTGCTATCCATAATTACCAAGATCACACCGTAGGTGATTAGGCCTGTCAGCCCTGCAGAAGCATTTAAATGAACACATTTATCGAGCAAGAACTTCCAAACACACTTCCCTCAAAACCAAAGAAATGCCGGAGTGCAGCCACCCTCTAAACGTGACCCTAAAACTCAAAGGTTTAGGAAGGATTAACTGATCCTGATGACTCGTAAGGGTGGTTGCTCTGCATTCCCAAGTATGATTTTAGAAAACTGCACTCAACAGAAACGCCCAGTTCCGAAATACAAGAAAAAACCCTTTCAGAAGCGGCAGCCCAGGGTTCAACAGACATTTAAACTTTGCTCTTCGCACTGCAGGAGCCTGTGCAGTGTCTGAGAGGGCCCAGCTTCAGCTCCGTGGGCGCAGAGTGGAGCAAGGCAATTCACCGCCTTCTCTTCCCAGTCCCAGGAGCATTTACACACCCGCCTTGTTGCTCCTCTGGCATTTCTGCTGGCATTCATGCCCACCCATCATTTGACAAGATATTGCACGTCATTAATTTAAATTCTGAAGCTACCAGCCAGAAAATGAATGCATGGGGGGTGGTGGGGGCACGTGTGCACGGACCGCAAAACCTGAAGGAGGCTGTAAATGCCCAGGAAGCAACACCAGCAATATAGAACTTGAATGCAGGGCGAAGGTTAACGTAAACATGTCCCGCGGGGATGCGAACTTTTTTTTTTTAGCCCCCCCGGACACCTGGCTCCCTTCCAGCGGTGGAGGGGGGGCGCCCCGCTGATGCTCACCCCCGCGCCTTCGGGGCGAGCCTCGGGCCGGCACCGGCCGTGCCAGCGGGGCCGAGCCCGGCGAGCAGACAGAGCAGGGACGCGCCGGTGCGTGCCGTAGGGGAGCAGCACCTGCCCTGCCGAGGGCTGCCCTTCGCTCATCGCTCGGGACCGGCACTTTTCGCAGCGCCCGGGCGCCACGCAGTCACAGGAAAGGTTCCGGGAACGGGCGGCGCGGCCTCCCCGCCACACAGGTACCGGGGGCGGCAGGCCCGGGGAGCGGCCCGGGAGCCGGGCCCGCCGAAGGCCGCCCCCACCCAACGGGCACGGGCAGCGCGGCGGGGGTGTGTGGGGGGGTGTGTGTGTGTGGCGGCCCCACGGGAGGCGGGCGGGGAGGGCCCGCACAGCGGGGCACGGCAGCCCCAGGGCTCCGAGAACAGGCCGGGAAAAGCCCCGCAACCACCCCGGCTCGCCTCGCCCCGCCGGGCCGTGCCCCTGCGGCCGCCCCCGGCGCCGGCTCGGCTCCCCCCGCGGGGCTGCGCGGCCGAGCGGAGCGGGGCGGTGCGCGGCGCGGCGGCGCCCCCGCCCGGGCCTCCCGGGAAAGGCGGTGGGCGCCGGGGCCGCCCGCCCCGCCCCAGGAGCCCCGGGGCCCGGCCCCCGCGCCGCCCGCCCCGGCCCCGCGCTGGCTCCCGGTGCGGCGGGGCGGGGGGGGGGGTCGCGGGCCCGGCGCTGCGCACGTACACCCGCGGCGGGGGGGCGCGGCGGGCTGGCACACGGGGCGGGGGCGGCTCCCCCCGCCGCGCCCCGGCGCTCCTCATTGGCGCGGGCGGCCGTGACGCGCGGCGCGGCGGCTGCCTATTAGGGCGGGAGGCGGAGGCAGGGCCCGGCAGAGCCGCGCCGAGCCCGGCCGCGTAGCGCCGCGTCCCGCCGCCGCGAGGGGAGCGCCCAGGGCAGCGTCGCCCGCCCGCCCGGCGCGGAGGAGCCGGGGCGCCCCGCGGTCAGGAGCAGCGCGGAGGAGCAGCGCCGTGCGGCGGCGGCCGCCGCGGGTGGAGGAGGAAAGTTGGTGCGAGCGGCGGCAGGGCCGCCCGGGAGCGGGACTGCAGGGAGCCGCCGCCTCGCCTCGGCCCGGCCGCCGCGGATGTGCCCCCGCCGGGCGGGGAAGGACGGAGCGGAGCGCGGTCGCTGGCAGCGGGGACTGGGCGGCTGGCTGCGCTTCACCCTCGCCGGGCTGCTGCACTCGGAAGATTTGTGGATTGACTCTCGCTTCTGACCCACTGCCTCGGCTGGATTTGTGGGCTGTTCTGCGGCTGGATTTTGGCTTTTTTTTTTTTTTAATTATTTTTTTTCTTCTTCTCTTTCCCTGGGGGAAGGAAGTGCCTGGCAGCCCCGCTCGGGCTCCCCACTGCAATCGTGGCAGTGCCGCGGAGGCTGGGACCCCCCCTGCGAGCCAAGGTGAGCGCTGGCACCGGTCCAATACAGCAGCATCCCTCTGCCCCCGGAGAGGTGCGGGGGATTTAACCACCGAGCGCGCACACACACCAAAAAAACCAAAAGCGTACAAAATATCCAGATAGTGGGACTCGCATTTGGGATCTGTTAGTTCTCTTGCTCATGCCACTGCCCCATGGTTGCCTCAATGGCAGGATCATGAAGTGTTTGACTTTTTTTCTTCTGCTTCCAGAGACCTTAAAGAAGTCCAAAAAGAGTGTGAGGTCAAACGGCAAGGTGCCAGGATGCTATGAGATAGTGCCCCTGTCCCTGAAGAAGAAGATGGCTGCAGAACTTTACCCTGCCAGCACCAACACCAACATTGCAAACAGTAACGCCGCCGCCGCCGCCGCCACCGCTGCCAACAGCAAGAAGAACGCCCTGCAGCTCCAGCAAAGCGCCCAGCCGCCCCCGCCGCCCCAGCTCCAGAACCTCAACAACAACAACTTGGAGAGCGCCAACTGGCAGTCCTTCCACCCCACGCTGCGGGAGAGGTAAGGGCAGCCCCGGCGGACCCCCCGCCCCGTGCACCTGCGCCAAGGCCGGGCTGGGGCGGCCCCAGCACCGGGGGCCCCGGCGGGAGGAGGCTGGGGCGGCCGCGGCATCGGGCGAGGGGCTGCCCGCGGCTAACGGGGCTTCTCCCCCCTCCCCTCGCTTGCAGGAACGCACTGATGTTCAATAACGAACTCATGGCTGACGTCCACTTCATCGTGGGCCCACCGGGCGCATCCAAGAAAGTTCCTGCCCATAAGGTTTGTACGGATGATTTCTGGGTCCTTAATGCTGCTGCGCGTATTGCCTTCTCCCCCTGCCTTCCAACTAGGTTCCACTTTTTTTTTTTTCTAATTACAGCTCTCGTCTAATCCCAGAAGTAATTCACATACGCTGCAATTAAAGGGAGCAGTCCAAGGCAGTCTTCTGCCTCCACTGCAGCTTTTAACTTTCCCTAAGCGTAGCTCTTAGCAAAAGCCAGCGCACTCAGCATTTACTGATGTGTATGACTGAGGCTTCTCTCTCTTTATTTTCCAGTATGTTTTGGCAGTCGGTAGCTCAGTCTTCTATGCTATGTTTTATGGCGATCTCGCAGAGGTCAAATCTGAAATCCATATACCAGATGTGGAACCTGCAGCCTTTCTAATCCTATTAAAGTAAGTGGCCACTACAAGTCTACTAATTACATGGACAGAATCAATGTAGCTTATAAAATATACATCTCCTAATTGGCATTGTGCAATACGCACTTATTACTGTTTACTTCATGTGCTGACAAATGCTGAACATCAGATTCACTGCCAGCAAAGATGATGATAGATCAATCTTTCATGGCCTATATATATATTTCCCCCCCTCCCTAAGAAACTATCTTTTTCCCATCTAGATACATGTATAGTGACGAAATAGACCTGGAAGCTGACACAGTTCTGGCTACGCTGTATGCTGCCAAGAAGTACATCGTGCCGGCCCTAGCAAAGGCTTGCGTCAATTTTCTGGAGACCAGTTTAGAAGCGAAGAACGCTTGTGTCCTGCTGTCTCAGAGCAGGCTCTTCGAGGAGCCAGAGCTGACGCAGCGCTGCTGGGAAGTGATTGATGCTCAAGCAGAAATGGCACTGAAGTCAGAAGGCTTCTGTGAGATAGATCAACAAACACTAGAGATCATTGTAACCCGGGAGGCGCTCAACACCAAGGAAGTGGTAGTTTTTGAGGCTGTTCTCAACTGGGCAGAGGCTGAATGCAAAAGGCAAGGGCTGCCGGTTACGCCACGCAACAAGAGGAACGTATTAGGAAAAGCTTTGTACTTGGTGCGGATTCCGACCATGACTTTGGAAGAGTTTGCCAACGGAGCTGCCCAGTCCGACATCCTCACCCTTGAGGAAACTCACAACATATTCCTGTGGTACACAGCTGCAAATAAACCCAAACTAGAGTTTCCGCTGACAAAAAGAAAAGGACTCGTACCTCAGCGATGCCATCGGTTTCAGTCGTCTGCATATCGCAGCAATCAGTGGAGGTACCGAGGGCGATGTGACAGTATTCAGTTTGCTGTAGACAAACGGATATTTATAGCAGGACTGGGATTGTATGGGTCGAGCTGTGGCAAAGCTGAATACAGCGTCAAAATCGAACTGAAGCGCTTAGGAGTTGTCCTTGCTCAAAATCTGACAAAGTTTACTTCTGACGGCTCCAGTAACACTTTCTCTGTGTGGTTTGAACACCCTGTGCAGGTTGAGCAAGACACGTTTTACAATGTAAGTGCTATTCTTGATGGTAATGAACTCAGCTACTTTGGGCAAGAGGGAATGACTGAAGTGCAGTGTGGGAAAGTGACATTCCAGTTCCAGTGCTCCTCGGACAGTACTAATGGAACTGGAGTACAAGGAGGACAAATACCTGAGCTCATTTTCTATGCATGATGCATTTCACCTTGATTGTATTCCAATACTGCAATGATGCACATTAAGGGATTTTTCAGTTTTACTATGAACTCTGCAGCAGTATGGAATGTTACGCTACTTACCTATCTGCTACATCAGGCTATACAAATAAGTGAAGGAATGCTCTTGAATTTAATCTTATTTTATTTATTCATAAGCTATTTGACTTAATTATTAAGACTGCAACAAGCAGAAAAATGTTAAATTTCGCACGTACTGTGCTTTTATTTTGTATATAGATAACTAACTTGCAGAGTGCAGCTGACTTAAAACAGAATGTTCTAAACTAGAGCAGTTTATGAATCTGTGAAATATAAAACATTTTTACTTGCCCTAAATCCTGTGTACTTGATCATTGCTGATCTTATGGCTTGTGTCTGTTAATTCACCTACAGTACAGTTAACAGGGGTGACAGTCCTGTAGTCTGGCCCCTGCTGTGCATCTACACAGGGCATTAGCTATCACTGCAGACACGAAAGCTGTCTTGCCTGGTAACGGAGATTACCCAGCAGCAGCCTTTACTTTCCTTCGTGAAAAAGGGTGCTGACCTATGCAGAAGCTCAGTTTTTTTGGGTGTGTTGCCTAAGCTGAAGACCAGCAAACCATGAGTGTAATCAGGGTTGATCAAAATCATCCAGTGGTTATATCTGAAAGCTTCTGATGCCCATTCACATACATCCTCTGACTTAACCTCCAGCTTGCCCAGCAAACGCCACACTGACACTTGCACCTGTCAAACTGCACCCCACTCGAAGGGCCCGAGTCAAGACATACAGATGAAGTTTTAATGCAGTGACAGGCTTCATCACAGGTTTAGCCCACAGCTGTGATACTGGCAACCACTGTCTAAATATACATCCCACCCTCACATTTAGAAGCAGACGTTTGAGAAATACTTGCAATGTCATCTTTTAAGTTCAATTAATTAATAATTAGAAATAAGCCACCTTAAACAAAAGCTGCTGCCTCTTTCCTCCCTCTTTTTTTTTCTTCAAGCATAGTCTCCTCCACTATGAGCAGCCATTGTATAGTTAGTACCCTTTTCTCAAAGGGGGATAAAAGTAGGTATTTTTCTCAAGTGTCTGACAATCGTTACAGAGGAGCCAATTAGAAATACTTACTGTTTTTTAATAAATATATTTTGTCATAATGACCCTGGAAAGAATACTCAAACAGCAGTCTAAAACCAGTATTTTTTCCATGTAAAACAAGTACCTCTACATTTAATTTAGAAGTGTTTTCTGTTTGTCTCTTCCTAAGCTGCATTAATTTTCACCTTGAAACTAAGCTGCAATATCAATTCTGCCTGTTCTCTCTTGAAAGTAATGAAAAATAAGGCGGCAGCTGAATTATTGAATACAAGAACTTTTTACCAGATACCAGGCTATGCTAATGAAGCCCGTGCACAATAGCTGTGCACTGCCACATACTACTATCTGGATGCTGTTATGATGATGCTCTGCATGTGAGCTGCTGGTTCTTTTGCTGCAAAGGAAGGCAGTTACATGCCCAGCTGCGTACATCTGAAGGGGGGGGGGGGGTGGTGTATGTCTTGTTCTTGAACACAAAGACATCTGATTCAGTACAGATTAAGGAGACAGAGTGGGAGTGAGAGCGCGAAAAGACACATGAAAATTCCTGCACAGAGGTGGGTAACAGTCACAAGACCTCTCTATGAACACTCCTAACTGCAATTGGCATGACTTCTGTTGGCTTAAAAGCTACAGCCAAGACAATAGCTTTTTCTACCCTTTTGACAGGTTAAAACCCACCTCCCTATCACTGTACAATTTCAGTGATTACTTACTAATAAAAAAATTATGCATATGCTTGGAAAAAGTTGCTCCTCTTTTTCCATCTAGCCACTTGTATTTCAAGCACTGAACACAGCTACAGGTGATGGACAGATAGTAAATTTGGCAAATAATTATGAAATGTCACATCTCTGTGGAATTAGTGTGTGACAGACCTGTGCAAGCTTGTAGTTGTAGACGCACACAAATTTGTTATACATCAGCCCATTGTTTTAGCATAGCCTAAACTACTCTCAGAAAATGCAACAAAATTACTTGTAAAAGAAAATTGCATCTTGCTCCCCAAAAAACACTCTTACATAAAGGAGAACAGGCTCTTGTAGTCAGCAATGCTCTTCTGCCTGGATTGATTCCAGCTTCATTTTTAAGTTACCACTCTGGTATTCATCACACAGTACTATGTACATATACATACATGCATATATATTCTTGTCAAGTAACCATGCAGAAAATACACCCAAATACTCAGAAGTCAACTCAAAGAAAATACCTATGGCTGGAGCATTTATGCAGAGTTCTCTGGCCAACAGAAGGAAAGTTTTTCCCAGCACATAGACATTCACCTATTAAAAGACAAAAAAACCCATTATTTAAATCTTAAACCACAAATGCTTTTAATAGAACATTTATATGGAAAGGAAAAAAACCCCAACTTTTGGGATCTTAAACAACCTGCTTTAAAAAAATTCCATTGAAGTAACACAAGCGATATTCATTAGGTATAGAATAATACTTGGTGCTTGTCAAGAGCTGCACAAATTAGCCTTGTAAATCAAAGCGTAAGCTTATTTCGAAAAAAAATGAAAGTTGTTCATCATGCTCTTCAGTGGGCTCAGTGTTGCTCTAGTACTTGGACAATTTTTCAGCTGTCACCTAACACTGTAAAGCATGAAGTAGACTTTAATATAATATCAGTACTTGTAAAGTGTTATTTATCTTGCAACATAACAAAACCTGTGCAAATACTCACAAGTTAGTGCAAATTTCAGCTCTGCATGATCATGTGAAGTGGGATAATTAAAGTATTGCACAAGCACACACAAAACTTTTCCACCAAAGCAAGGAGTGGTGCTACATGCTCCAAGGGTTATTTGTCAACTCTTAGTGTTTGGACATTGACCCAGATCACCCTATTTTGAAAAAAAGATAAATCAATTCAGAAAAGCCCTAAACCACACTAAACCTGCTAAGGAACCAGGGACAGAGCCCTGCTCCCCTGCCCTCCTTCACTGTTGCACTCAGGAAGATACAAACTGAAAGAGGAGTTACTCTTTATAATCTGATTTGCAATTTATAGCATAGGCAGCTACATTTGTATTTTTAAAGTCTGAGGAAGTTTTCTTTCCCTATCTTAAGATGTGTTTTTGTGGTCAGCAGGAAAGGCAGGATATACTTCAGTTCGCAATCAGCCCCAAATGTTCCCACAAAGCTCCATGAACACCTTGTTCCCCCAAGGTGTATGTAAAGGCCAAAGTTAGTATTAAAAAACAAAACAAAAACAACCCAAAACAACAAAACCCTCCATCCTCCTACACTACAAACAAATAATTATTTTTTTTTTAACCATAGTATATTGCTTTTATGTAACAGAACTGCAGTGGTCGGTCTTATGCCAGGACAGTGAAGGTGTTTACTAAGCAGTCAGTTGCACAACTGAGTTGCTGATTATGGTACAAGCCCATGGAAATAAAAAAAAATAAAATCCTTGTTAATAAGTATATTCTCTTTCAGTTTCACAAAAGAGCTTTAACAACATTAGTTTAAAATACGAAGTTACATTTAAACAAAATGAAAACAAAACCTGACACGTTTTTACCTACACTTCCAAACTTTTCTTCATGAGAGTGTTATGTGTTTTTCTCAAACTTAAAAAAAAATTTAAAAGTGAGAACTTTAAATAAATCCTCAGAATGATCATTTATCCTGCAAGTGAGTGAGCAATCAAATGTATATGGTATGATGGTAATTCATTCCATATTTAGTGAAAAGTGCTGAGTATCTTCCATGCTGTGTGTGACCGATGGTTGTACTGGCTTAGAAGATACAGAAGTATAGTCTTAAATTTTATTGTCTTTTTCCTGAAATACCGGACAACACAGAAATACTATTCTATGGACAGGAAGGGAACAAAATATACCCTTTGAATAAGAAGAATATTTCTTAGGAAATAAGCCACCGAACTTTATACAGAAAAGTAAGCACCTACTGAATCTGGCAATTCATGTAAGAGTGTGAGAGTATGTGACTCTACCTGAGCCACAGAGAACAGACATCACTACAGCAAAGTATCTGCAGTGTCTCAGTTGGCTTTAGATGTTCCAGATTCACTGCAAGCTTGGAGTGGCTTATTTTGACCTTTTGTCTAAAGAATATTATAAAGAGTGCGGGTTTGGCTGTAGTTTTAGCCTTCTACATTGGCTGACCAAGTTTCTATAAATCTTAAACCTCATCACTTCGATCTTGTTCTGCAAGGACAGTTTCACTGCACAAATCAATACAGTTACTTCAGTGGAGCCAAGAACACATTATGTTTCCATCAGAGGCTTCACAAACTCGTCTAGTTCTTTCATTTTAGTCTAGGAAAAAAAACCAACCCAACCCACAACCTCAAATTCAGACACTTATTTCTCCTTCTGGCTTTTCTTTGTCATGACATCCAAATCCTTGATGTCTGTCCCCATCAAACCGTGTCACTTTAAGAAACT
Organism: Falco cherrug; assembly: GCF_023634085.1. Lineage (NCBI taxonomy): Eukaryota > Metazoa > Chordata > Aves > Falconiformes > Falconidae > Falco > Falco cherrug. Next base: position 30,068,720 of record NC_073703.1, read on the forward strand.
CCTCCCAGGCAAACTTTCCATAAATGCAACCATCAAAGAACAAATAAAATTCAAGAGGCATAAAGCAGCAGGGCTTTTCAGTGAAGTTCTAACAATCACAGTGGGTGCCAAATTAAATCTAAAGCAAAGTCAAATGCATAATAAAATTCCTTGATGACTATCTTCCTCACCTTGGCCTAACTAAAAGTCTCTGGATCCATGGTCTACTTGAGAAGTAATGTACTTAAATCTAACCCGCTTTTCCACTTCACCCACATCATCAATGGTTTATGACCAGCTTCAAGGTGTAGGCAGTATATTTACACAAAAGAAATTCAAAATAGAAATGGAACATCAGGGAATTTCTTTCTTTTGATCATCAATGCATTTCTTTGCAGTTTCTGGTTACCACCAATTTAGAAAGCAAGCATAATATACAGTGGATTACATGCCCATATTGTTTTTCTCATGAAGCTTACATGTTTTTAATGCCAAGGTAAAGTCACAAAAAGAATCAGGAGTATTTAATTGCTTCCAGTTTTCCTGGAAAATCAGTAGGAAAAGAGACTTCAGGCCTCCTCAAACAGTACGCTTCTCATCTTTAAAAGTTACCAGACAGTCACAGGTGCTGGTGCATGCGTCATAAATGGGAAATTAAAGATGGCATAAAGCTCACCCAGAAATCTGTAATGGCACTGAACTGCTTAAACATGGTATTTAAGAACTTCTGGTTTTAGTGGAGGAAGGCCCTTTCACTAAAATTTTATGCCACTGTCACTAATTTCAGCTACTACTCACGCACACAGGCACATCCTGTGACAGATGAGATATGATATATAATAGGCATATAGATAGTGTCTTTCCTTACTCTCATCATTTGTATGTTTTTCTGCACTCCATTAAGCTCAGAAAATTGAGAATTAATTTAGAGGCCTACTTTAATTTCCAGTTCTTTCTTCATTAAGAACTTCTTATACAAATTCATATACTCCAAGCCATCAAAAGCTTAACACTCCAAATTTAGAAGCATATGACATTTGCATTCATAAAACCTAATTTTATATGAGTCCTTACAATGGTGAATAAACAAAAATGCCCTTCTAAAAGGATGTCTCTGGCTTAGACTTGAATTGGTGCAGCTTTCAAGCTTACCACATTAACTTCGGCCTTTTTCCCCTTCTTAATTTAAAAGGGCCATACTGAAAAACAGTGTTTCCCCAAACTCTCCCCAATCAAAACTGTCAAGTGTGACAACTGTTTCATAGACTTTCATAAGACCTACGCTCTTTGTGTATTTTCATCAAATATTAAAATTTCCTGAACTTGATGCAATCATTATATTTGAGCATCAACACCTAATACAACAGAGAACAGTGTCATCCTCTGTCAGAGGGGATATTTTAAAGTAATATCTGCATACACTGATAATGTTTACCATATTATTTTACATTCAGTTCACATGTAACAGACTAAGCTTAGGAGCATATGGACCTGCCACTGAGTTCTTTAAAAGAAACACTTAAGATTCTTCAGCAAGAAGGCATCTTTCAGACAAAAAGTATGTACTCAAAGAACTGCAAAAAAACCCCACCCAACTGGTTTTACCCTTTTTACAGAGGGACTTAAGATTCTCTAAGATGTTGTCTTTTACCAGTAGTTAGTTTCTGCTCTTGTTATAGAACTTTATATTAGTTAAGTAACTTGGAGAAGGAATGGCTTCCAATTACTCATTTACATCTTTACAGAAAGATCCTTCTACTTGCTATACTCTTTGCCCTTCACAGTATTTTTTTGGAGGTACAGTCTTTTCATCTCACATCTGTCAGTCATCAGATGATGATTTCAAAGGGACACTTCCATGGGGACTCTTATCCTTTCAGAATTTCCTCTTGCCTTCACATCATGCCTGATGTGTTCAGAAACACCAATATACTTCCACTTTTAGAAATAACAAATACCTTGTTTTCAATAACACAGGAATTCAGCTGTTCATCACTAACACCTTTCAGAATTTAAAAAAATCTTCTTTGGGAAACAGGGAATCTCCCATTCATACAGTTACCAAGTCACTTTACCTTCTAGACAGTAGAAAAAATAAAGCTGCAATCATTGAATGGAAGTTTTTGCTTGACCATAAGTTCCATAAATTTATAAATCAATACCCTTTCACTATGAGCAATTTCCAAAAAGGTTTTTCAAGACCATGATGTGGCAATTCTGGGAAAATGTTACACATTGTGATGGTGGTTAAGGTATTCTGTCTTTTAGAAAGCCAAAGACTGGGCAGTTGGAATGCAATGAGAATTCACACTGTGAAACATCCATGGCTGCTTGCCTAAATAATTAAGCAAGCATGAAAAGCAAATGAGTTTTTAAGGAGACTGTCTGTTGCTGGGGAAAGAGGCACCTGTGGTTATTTGATTCATTATTAATATTACTAGTATAGTAATGCCTGAAGGTCCCAACCAGGTTGTTTAACTCAATCAACATAGCAATTTGCATAGGGGCAATAAAGGCAAATGCCGTCAACATGTTAATAACTTCAAGTGAACAAAGGGTATTAAAAAACGAAGCAAATGAGCATAGTCTTTAAAAAATTCTCTATTTTACCCTTCTACACACAGTAAACAAACTTATTTTTTGCATCCATATTGCAACCAGAACATTACATTTATCCTCAAAAGACAATACGCAAAACTACAAATGTACTAAACCCAGCTTGTCAGACTGCAGTTCAAAGAGACACAAATCACAATTAAGCAGCTTCCTCTCATGCCATGCTTTAAAGTGTGGCCTTAAGTCTGGGGATTCCGAAGTGAAAGCCTACTTTCGCTAATCGCATATGTGGTAGTCCTAGCATTCTTCCTCTACCACCACAGCAGTACAATTACTCATTATCATTCCGTCTACGCAAGAAAGTCAAAAAGGAATTCGCAACAAGTATAGAAGAATCTGAGAGGCCAATGCTGCCTGTAGAAGAAATAAATGAAAACAAGCATCCAAAAGTAACTTGCAATAAAAATCCTTCTGGACAAGAGTGCAGTGTTACTTGACTAGACAAACTGAAGATAAATAGGGAGTGAGAGCTGTGTTTTGAAGAGAGACCAAAAGAGGACTAGATCAAGCAAGTACTAGTTACTGATGTTCGCTTCTTGTGCACCCTCTTTCCATATCTATAACCATAGTATAGCTCAGGTTGGAATGGATCTCAGCAGGCCTCCAGCCCAAGCTCCTGCTCAAAGCAGAGTCAGCTACAAGAACAGACCAGGTTGCTCAGGATCTCAAAAACCTTGATAGACAAAAATCTTCAGAACTGTTCTGAGCAATCTGTTGCAATGCTTGGCTGTCCTCATGGTGAAAAACCTTTTCTTGATATCAAGTCAAAACATCTCATTTAATTATGTTCATTGCTGCAAATCTTCCTCCAGCGTACTCCTATAAAGAGCTGGGCTCTGTCTAACATCATCTCAGTAACCAAAGCATTGGCCTTATTTAACAGCAGGACACAACACAAGGCACACTAAAAATTATATTCTACTAGGCTGAAATTGGAGATCAAAGCACTGCCAACACCTCTTCTCAAAATCTTTTATGACCACATTGCAAAGACCACTACATTGGAGATCACAAGAGAATAAAAAAAGAAACTGCCGTTTCTGAGGATGAGAAAGGCAGCGTTTCACCACAGTGAGATCAAAACTTCAGTCAAATAGTTCTGCAGGTGCAAGGAATGAGGTGCTTCGAAACAGACAAGCAAACCTAAACTGTTCAAAAGTTAGGCCAAGGCTTGACAGGCTTCGCAACTCTCCGAAACAAGCAAGGCCTGTCGCTTAAGTTGGACTAACAAAAAAGCAAACAAAAGGCCTGATTACAGACCTCTCTAAAGACTATATTTGCAAGTAAAATGCAGTATCTGAAAATATAACCAAGTACTTTCCCTGTCAGAGACTGATGACTGATCATCCTTCCAACTCAATCAACATGCAGCATGACGGCCCTGCACCGGGAAGGAGCCCCGTTTGTAGCTGTGGTCTGGACATTTTCAGTTCATTGCAGATACTGCTTTAAAGTCTAAATGTACCAAAGGCATACTGAATCCGACAACACTTTCAACATGGGGTTTCCAAGACATATTTCACCTGAAGACAAAATGGCAGAAAAAAATACCAAAGAAATTGCCTTTCCAATTAAAAAAAAACAAACATACCATCAACATTTTGGCTTGTTCCAAGATGACAGAAGTTTTGAAGCTCATAATCCTATTATGAAATGTAGCAGTTCTCCAGTGGGATGAGACAAACTCCCACATCTCAGTCATCAGCATAAGAGGAAGGCTTGTATGACTTCTTAAACAGACGGCCATTAACAGTGAAAATTAGGCTGCTCTATTGCTAAGTTTCAGCAGCATAATACTATTCTGAAAGCATATTACACTACAGGGGACAGCTTTTTTTTTTTTTTAATGGAAAATGAGGAACCAAATTCCAAAGCAATTCAATAAAAGACACAAAGAAAGGCTGTACAAGAAGTACAGACCAGAGACCAAGAGGCCACACTTAGGATTTCCATACCTCCTGCCTTTTGTTTTTGTTTTTTTGGGTTGGTTGGGGTTTTTTTTTGTTTTTGTTTTTAAGCTTAACAGAACAAGAGAGAACGAACACAAATACGACAGGTCATTAAACAAATACTGAGTTGCAGGTAACAGCAGATTCAAATATTCATTACTTTTACTTTTAGCTACTACCTTTCTTATGCTGGGAGTTACAGAGGGTGTTAACTCTCCCAGTGCTTGCAAGACACTGGCTGAAGGTCACTGACGTGCAGGGTGCCATCAGTGGGACGAAGAATGGCACAGCTCCTATTCTTTCCAGCTGCAGGTTGGCAAAAGGAAACAATGGACAGCCTGTTTCACAGGCTTTCATTTATCTTTTCTGCTGGTAGCTAGAGTTAAAGTTTGGGGGTTTTTATTTATTTGCTTTTAGATGAAGCAATACACAAAGGGTCATTATGCCTTTCCCTGCCCCCCACAGCAACTGAGCTGCATCAAGTAGAACGTTCAGAAGAACAATCTCAAAATTTGCTGTTAGCATCTAAGCAAGAGTTGGTGAAGGTCAGCAGTAACTAATTTTTTTAGACTTTCAGATGTGATTTTTTTTCCTGATATAGAATTGACACCTTTCTCATTTTACCAAGAAAAAACAGTTACCTGAACCAGCATGACATATTTTCTACAGATGAGTCTGAACAAGTAAACTATTTTGGAAAGATAGCACCACTCCCACTACTGCTACAGGTAATAACCTTTCTTCTTCTTTAATGGCATTCACATCCCAACTTCAGGATGGGAGAGCTGTCCTTGGAAAAAGGCACTTCAAGGTAATATATACAATCTAATGAACTAATTGCTTTTCATTTTTAGGCACACTATCTATGGGCAAAGGCTGATCTAGAGCAGAATGTACTGAAGTTTTCTGCCTGGGCCATAAATGTTTGGCCACCAAGTTTTTTGTTGGGTTTTTTTGGTTTTTGTTTTAAACAAACTCAGGGTGGAGGAGAAGTCAAGCTAGGACCTGAAAAGCTCATTTATACGTTCTCAAACAGGACTTTCTAGCTAGCTCCAGTTAACAGTAACATTTAACATTCCTGTTTGCTCAGATTCATCTTAAGAAGCTATAAAGTAGAACACATCAGAAGTCTTCACACAGTTAAATGCATAAATACAGATCATTATACTGACATTTTGCATTTTTCTTCTTTCTGGGGTTGATTATTTCCCTACTACTAATCTATTTCTGTCTCTCCCATCTTTTTATTTACCACTCTTTAAACTTCTGGTCCTCATATGCTCCCATCCTGACACCTTTTCTGGCTGGAATGTACAGAGGCAAAAAGACAAATCATTCACTCTTTCCTGTCAGCAGGAACAGACAACAGATTTTTTTTTTTCTTTAACTGATACCTCTTATTCTTCACACTATGTAATTATGCCTCCCATTCTACACATGCAGTATTTGGTTATAAGTAATCAAGATAATTCAATAAGAGTTCAGAAAAAAGTTACTGATTTTAAGAATTAAAAATTCATTTGATTATTGCAATTGCAGCAGATTGCTTCAAGCAATAAATAGTCTTCAGAGGGATGCCATTTACCAAGACAGCTGGGAGGACAAAAATAGATGCAACTAACCTACTCACATTATATGTAAAACAGTTGTAACATGGAGAATGGGGGTAAGACAGCATATGTCAGTAGAGCTTTCTCTTTCCACACACAGAGCAAGTATGCATTTCTCTCAAAATACATTTCATAGAACACATCTCTGTAGTGCACTAATCCATTTACACAGTATTATCTAGAAAAAAATTACCTGTCTTCAACAACTGTTGTTTTAAAAATGTAACATCTGACCCTATGCCATTGCAGTGACTCTGAATCCCGACGAAAGGATCATACTAACCCTTGACACATTATTTGTAGCATTAACATTTTTGACATGTAATGTTACTGAGATTTACAAATCCAGTGATTTTCCAATTCAAAATTTTTAGAGAGAAACTGAAACATCCCGAACAGCCCACACTGACAGCTCTCTGCTTGCAATGAATTTTAAACTTCAACAATTCAACAGAAGTTTCAAATAAAAAGAGATACAATACCTGAAGAAGGTCACTGAGATCAAGTAACATGTCTGTGAAGAAGTCAAGGAATACACATGCTTGTTGAATGTGACAGCGTTTCTTAGTTTCATTAGCAACCACAAAAAAAGGAAGAAATAAACCCAGGTTTAACTGTCAAAGAAACCAAATACAGATTAAGTACTTTGATGTACCACTTCTGCTAACAGTTGGTATGCAGCTGACAGTTCAGGTCCCCCAAAAAGTCCTGCCAGCACTCACTGCATTTACCGCACAAGTTGTTTATGTGGAGTGATAGTCTCAAAGGACAAACCAACACCTTGTGTGATTTAAAATACCATATACTGCAGCCTAAGAAAGACCCATTGATAAAAAAAAAGTAATAGCAGCAAGATAGTTTATTGCACTTCGTTTAAGAACATAAAGCATCAGTAGTCTTCTATCCCACTTTAGGAGCCCAGGTTCCCAGAAAAACAGGTGGAAGAGCAAACTAAAAAAACAGCAGTAAGTTTCTTTTGTCCTCTTCTATTGGGACCTGTCAAAGAACTGGGAAGAGAAAGCTGCTTTGGCTACTCTCTTCTCTGACCAAGCAAATCAGCTGTTACCTTAGAGTTTTGACTCCATCTATCATATCCTACACTGCTGCAAAAATACTAGGTCACCATCTACTACTCATTATGAGCACACTTGGAACTCATAATAGCTAACAACAAGCAGAAAGCACTACAAGTCTCCATTAGATTTTACTGAAAGCAAGCATGCTTAGAAATACACTGTGTAACAGTACATAAGAAAAAAGCCAAGCAGCATTAAGCTTAAGGTGCAAAGGTAGCCTTCTTGCTGCTATCAGAACACATGCTGGATTTCCTATCAGCTACTCGGGTGTGAATTACACACTGTAAAGGTGTTCCGGTTTTACCATTAAAAAGAGCGTCAAAGTAAAGTCTGAGAGAAGAGAGAGTGAGGCAGGCAAAGAAAACACGTGTGTGAGGGTGCTACATACATAAATGCACATACATGTTAAAAAATCCAGTATTAAAAAGAATACAGGGACATCGGTACGTTTGGTTCATCATGGTAACACACATATTATGTTACTGAAGTATGCCAGAGTAATATAGTAAGTGTTTCTCCTAAATATTATCAGCCATGGAAGGTGAATAATTCTGATACTGTTATCAGTTTATACATAAACATTTGCCTCGCTACGAATTTTTATCCTTGAATATTTCTATCCTTAGTTTGCATTTGAAGTTGTAAGAATTTAGTACTCCAAATCCGTTACAAAATTCAATATGTTATGTTAATATTATTTGGTGAAACGTAATTTTAGCATTAAAAAATACAGCATAGCTGGATATTTAATTAGCTGAAAACTCAACATGTCTCTGAAAAAATCCAAAATCCATTATAGACAGTATTACGCAAGACATTAAAGTAATCTTAAATTTTAACCCAGTAAGGAAATTGCTAACAAAACCAACCTGTAAAATACATAGCTTAGAAATCTATGCAGAGCAATACTGAATTCAATGCAACTTTTTGGTCAAAGTAGCAAGAAAGGAGAAAATAGAATAATAATGCAATTGCCAAGAAACCATAACCGTCAGCTTATCTAACAGACCTAGGAAGAAAACATGACACCAATTTTATGCTTGAGAACTATACTATATTTGAAAATGTTCCTAGTTCATTACTGACCTGAAGTGTCTGGTTACCTTACACTCACCCTGAGACACCTTCACCACTGAGATAAACAAAATTATCACTCTTATCTGATAGATTCTGTCATAACTTAGAAAAAACACAACAAGAACAAATAATAATAATAATCATAATGCGGCTTGTAAGTTATTGAGGCACTGAAGTGAGCAACAGAGTGGTCCCAGAGCCAGTGCTGTCACCGGAGACAGAGGAGGAGCCAGAAAGACAGCATCAGTGCCAAACACTAATTCACATCTTAGGTGAGCCAGAGAGCTACTTTTCTAACCTAGACATTTCAGTTACAGTCATGAAATCTGTATACCAGAGTGTTCTTCATCCTCCTGAAACTGTTAAAAAACACTCTGATGGAAGACCTAAACGTAACACATTACAGGTGCCCAGGCTTTATCACTGTAACAGGCCGGGGGAAACAAAAAACAAAACCAAGAACACCCACACATTTTGTCCAAGTGAGAAGAAACAAGAGAGCATTGTATGCATTTATAATGGCATAAGATTAGAGCTAAGCAGATGGGAAATTCACTTGCAGGGTTCAGGCAACTCTGAAGCAATTTAGAGCTACACTATAGATGCTTTAACATACAGTTGCTTTGGTCCTTAGAGAAGTTAGTTCAAGCGTCCACTGAAATTGTAAAAGCAAAGGTCACAGTAAAAATGTGGCATTTCTGGATTTCATTTAAGGTAGCCTCCAGCAATCTCTCTGCCTGTTTAGACGGGTAGCTGCTACAGTGAAGCAAAAGCAAAGGGGAAACTTGAGTCATGCAGTAGCAATGGGTTGGCCTTTACTATGAATATTGTGAGCACAATTATCAGCAGGAAGTAGTTGTAAAAACAGGCAGTTGTTTTCAAACTCCTTTTCAGAGTTGGAACAGTTCGGGAGAACGTACAACAACAGCTGAAAACAGCAGATAATACGTACTATGAATTCAAAAATTATACAATCATAAGATCGATGTTTTCTTTGAGGCTGAAAGAAAACAATGATGATTTTACATACAGAGCCTGCTAGCACATGGAAAGTTCTGAAAGGGACAGAAAGCTACTGATATGGTAGATATACACATACAAAATAACAGGACAAACACAAGGGAACTTAGGTTATAAATGCACCCAAATTAAAAAAAAAAAGGAGAAAAAAGCTCTAACAGTTTCAACTGCTTTTCCTTTGCTATTCATTCTTGAAATCAGTTTCAGCAAGGTAGGCAATTGACTGTCCATCACTAGAAACTTATAAATCAAAACAAGATGAGTCTAAAGTCTTCACTTCAGAAGATTTAATTCAAGGGAATCCTTTGACCAATATGATGCAAGAGGTCAGACTGAGTGGCCAGAACACTCCCTTTTCTGCCTTTATAATCTAGTAATCTGTGGATTATGTGAGAGCACCATGAATCACAACAATAATGATCTCATTCCAGCACCAGAGGAAACAAAAAGTTCATAATTAAATGAATACTACCGGAAACCTAAAACCCAAAAATACCAAAACAAGCATGCATTTGTACTTCAGATAGACCTACATTTTACGTATTCCAGCTATCCTAAAAGTACTTGTACACAGCAAATACTGTAGTGAAACCCCCTTGGTTTTCAATACTAACATTTAGCAGGAAGTAAAACTGGCATTTGCCAAAGTTTATATATAGAGATGCAGGAATAAATTGTAGAAGATGCTTTTAAAATAACAACTATAATTTGCAATGCAGTTGTTCCCAGTCCTAAAAAAAAAAAATTACAAAAATTAATCTGTATTTTAGTGTCTGACAACCTACAATAATCAGGAAACCTTCAAACAGATTATTTCATGCTATTGAGTCAAAATTCTTCCACTACGTAGCATGTCATATCTGGGAGATACAAGCACAAAAAAGCAGTGCAGAGGAGACAGAGTCTAGTATTTACTTAGGTTTTGTAAGTTATCCTCAGAACGTTTTTTACTTATTTTTACAAGTTTACTACAAAATCAGCCATCCCACGGAAAGAGAACAAATGCCCAGGAATCATGACTGCAAGCCTCTCAGCAGAAATCTGACATCCGTAACAGCCATGCTGTCCACTAATGAAGCATTACCTTTTTTCAGCTGAAGCTAAAATGCTTTCTGTTTCTATCAAAAACTAAAACCACAGTCATTAAATTTCTAAATTATTTAAACATAAAGTCATTCTCTGTACTCAACCAGAGCAATTCAACTGGCTGCAAACAAAAAAGCAGAGCTTAATAGGAAATCTGACTGAAAAGCAAAAAATAAAACACCAATTTGCTGAACAGTGAAACAAATTTTCTTCAAGTTCTAAATGAAATGAAATATTTGCAATTTCAACGTCAGGGTTCTGTATAAGCTACATAAGAGATGAGAACTTCCCAGAAGCACTTACAGTAACACACACAGTAAGACAAAAGGGAAGACAGACACAGAGTGATACCAGGGTGAACAACTAGTGCCAGCATTTGGCTGGCCCCGAACCCAGTTTTCCACCTTTCAGTTCAACACCCAATTCACAAACTCCCCTTTCCATGTTTTCATACACCAAGTGATTTCTGACTACAGCTTATCACGATTATCTCTGCTGCTTTACAATCTTTCACCATTTTAATTAGCAATTAATTAAAACTGACTGACAGCGCTAATTGTTTAAAGTAAACATTTCTCTTCCCAATGACACTGAACTAAAACGATTGGAAGATAACCACCAAAACCAACGCTTTTGTAGAAAACTCATTTCTGATAACTCTAATAAAAGCTTTGCCTTGAGGCTGAAATCCTACAGAGCCAGTTTCCAAAGTTTAAGTTTGCAATTTTGTCTGTGCAAGGAAGCCCACATAGCACAGGCTCCAGTCAAGTATACAAATAAAAACAGCATTTAACAAATCAAACTGGTAAACACAAATACCATTTTTATAAAAAGCTATCTTTATGTGTAGATCAATGCATGATTAAAAAAAAATTGCATTTTGGTCTGTGGGTTTTGGGCTTTTTCCTTCTTTGCACACAGCTGCATGTCTGTGTTTCATAAAACCATATTTCTCTTTAATCTGTACTCTAAAATCCCCAACTTAAGGACAAAAAGCAGCACCACAATCCTTCCACAGGTAAATCCGGATGTTTCTCTAGCACTTCCCTTTCAACATGTGCAATGTCACTATCTTCCTAGCTAGGACAAAGGCAGCAGCAATAATTCAGCAGCAGTAATTCAGCATCATACAACCACCTAGGCAGACTATGAAAAAGGAGACAGGCATTTTGGGCTGCATTCAGCCTGCCTGGTTTCATGGCATTAACTGAAAGGGTTAGAAGTGTAGCTTTCTGTCTCACCCAAGATCCGAATTAGCCTCTGACACCAGTTCTCCCCTCCTCTATCTCCAGTGACTGTAGACAAAATCTAGGGCAACTGGGCTGCTGGCTGGCGCCACAGCCAGTTAGACTGGATGGATCCAATGCCTGCGAGCTGTACCAACCTTCAGACTCCCCAATGCACATACAGTTCAGCCTTCACTAAATTAATGCTGTAGCTTTTCTTAATAATTGTCTTCAGAGTCATTCCCATTTAGAGGAACATTTTCAAAAGTATGCCAGGCTAGCTGAATATGCAGCGAGCATTCAGCACTTTTCTTGAAAACACTGCCCTTGGAGAATATGATCTTCAAAGCATCGGGGCTAGGCTGTCTTCCTAGTGCTACTGACTGCAAGTAAATAACCTGCTTTGTGGGCTATTTGCAAAGTATTTACATAGTTGCATGTAAATTTATAACACAACACAACCAAAAAAAGTAAAAAAAAAACCAAAAAACAAAAAACCCCACACAACAAAAAACATTTCTTGTCCCAAAATGCTTGCGCAGTTAACTTGCAATTATTCAGGACATCAAATGGATAAAATATGCAAAGAATATCCTGTAAAAACTACTGAAAGATAATCTAGTTAGTATATTTGCTCTGGGAAAAGAAAATTTAGGCATAGAATGAAAATGTAAATACTAATTTAGAAGTTTTGAGAGACATGAGGTTAATCTTCAACCTGGATGATGTGACCATGTATAAATAAACAGTTGGCTATACTCAGACAACAAAAAGTCTCCAAACAAGAAAGAGAGACCTCGTTCCCTCCATAGTAAATTGAAGAAGCGCTGGTGAGGGAAAACAAGAGAGGTTGCTAGGAGAAGCAAGGTTTAAGGAAGAACTCAGAAGAAGAGTGGGGCTGGCAGACAAGAATGGGAGAGAGGCACCAGGAAAGGAGCAAAGCTCAAGCTGGAAGGGAAAAAGAAACAGAGTAAATAGTAAAACCACTGCAGAAAACATCCTGTGTCTGAAGAGTTCAAACATATAAGCAGCTATGAAATTGCACAGTTCAAAAATCTGCACAGAACAACTATTTGATAATAAAGTAGGCATAAAAAAAAAGCAGCTGGGAAGGAGGACACCAACAGTAAAGATTTACGTAAACATAAAGAAATTCAGTTCTCTCTCTTTTCCCCCGTGTACAAAATCTGTAAAGGTCATGACTCTTGTACTGACAGCGAAGGAAAAGTTTCACAAAACTCAGAGGTGCGGACCTGGAAGAATGATGCTGAGATGACAATCGGGAATTCAGCACAGCAGCAACACACACACATTTGGAAACGTGAAACAGCCGGCTGAGACAGAGAAACTAGATGCAGAGAAAAATCACTGCCTGCTCAGAGGTGGCAAAGGACAACCAGCACTGTCATGAGCCTGACACTCCATTTTTCAAAAAACTCCAAATGGAAGAGTTTGGAAAAATGCAAAAAAGAAAAAGAATAGCCCCCCCAAAAAAAACAAAACAAAAAACCCCCCCACACACAACCCCAACCAGAATAATCTCAGACAGCCTGCCCCAAACTGGCTAGATTCTGGCCCATTACCATCCCCAGGCTGGTATTTGTGCAGCAACGTTGCAAACCAGCCTAGGGAACTGTCTGAAGTCAGTGGTTTTTCTTTTTTTCTGCCCACCACCCCCCTTTCAGCTGGTTTAACTCCCCTCTTCCGATGTAACTGCAGGAACACCTGGGCTGATAGAAGGCAGGGGATGGACTGGGGGAGGACTGAGCAGACAAGGACAAAGCAAGATGACTTCTTTCTGAAGCTGTGCCAGCTCACGCTAGCTTAAAGCATTCATCAGAACTAGAGCCTGAGACAATCTCTCGGTCACCCATCCCACCTTCTCAAATTTCTCTTTAAAGTCAATGTTTGCAGAGCTCTCCCCAGCTTGCTCCAAAACACAAAGACTACCTTATCTGAAAGAGAAACCTTAAAACAACTAAGGAGCAAAAGCCTGTGGAATACCTGCTTTACAGTAAATCAAAATCTTAAAAAACTGGTAACACCTTCCTTATTTTAAGTACATACAGAGTTCCTGTGCAAAAGTTCATCATAGTACTGCTCTGCTTTACCCACTACAAACACCCAGCTATACTCTTCAAAAAGTAGCATTTCAGTGCTTAATTAAACCAGAACAAAACCAGATTCTGTAGATACAGAATGTTTTACATTTTCGATGCTTGAAGCCAAGTGGTAAATCTTTGCTTTCATACCCATACTGAGTCTAATGCACCGGTATTAAGTGCTCCTCAGAGAATTATCTCAACAGACCTTTGCTGGGACGGGAGTGTGGTGGCTGCTGTACCCAGCACCGGGATACGCCAGAGTTTGCACAGAAATTCAGGTGTTGCTTTCCTGCCAGTACCTGTGAACTTGATTTATCTGTGCATAGGCATTATCTGGTATCTTACATGTAAGTGCCACTCATTTAGCAGAAGATTTCTGACACTAGAGACTTTGTTTTAAGAAAAAGCACGGCTTCAAAAAAAATGAATCACTTGCCTGCCATTCTGAGGCTGCTGAATCCTTAATGGCCTTTGGTGGGAAGTACAACAATCGGATGTGTTAAAGCTCCCATTCTCAGAGGCGTTCAAGAGAACCGTATCAGCATATGTCATGTAACACTAGGACAGAATAAGCCCCTCTGTATCAGAAGCCTGCAGGCACCTAAGAGTAGAAACCTCTCTCATGACACCGACTGGATACTTAACTGCCCGGCACCAAAGGGGGCCCTTGTATTCAGAAAGCAGGCGGTACAGGGGGCCTTTCCCCCTACCAGTGTATTCCAGTTGATCAGAAAACCTCTCCCCAGCAGGTGGGAGAGCTCTGCATTCCCACCCTCCCACACATCTACTGCACTCCATTGGGAAACACCAGGCATGATGGCTTCAAGGCTGCGGCTGGCTCTCTCCCAGGGCACAGACTGAGCACTGCTTTCACAAGTGCTACCAAACTGTTAATTGCTAGTCTCGTAGTAATCAAATCAAGTTTGATTAAAGGCATTGCAGTAACTCACAATAACTTCCCCGATCACCTGTCTTGGTTACAGAACTTAAACGGTGCACAGAGCTGAAAACCAGGAGCTTAGGACTAGCTATCGGCAGTGCTTGGAAGTCAGGACAACATGCCACTTTTACACTAGCTAAACTGCTCAAAGCAGTCTGTTCAGTCATTTTCAGTAAAATAAAAAGGAAACCATGGTGCTAAACTAATGCACTGCATCAGTGGGTTGAAAAATCCTCAACGCATGCTTTCACTTTAAAAATGCCTACACTACATATAAAAAAAGGATTTCTACATGTTCACTGTAGCAGAAACCTACATAAGTCATAACACAAGGTTATACAGAATTTGATTTTTATTAAAGAGTTACATTTTCTAAACTGGGCTTGCCTTATGGATCATAAGTAGCAGCTTACCCAAATGAGTTACTAATAAAGCATTTCAGCAAATACAGAACAACATATCTTGCACAGGCCATGCTTTATCGTACCACTCTAAGAGTGTTCAAGGGAGGTTTATTTAGCAGTATGGGAGTAGAAAACTTGAACTACCTGCTTGGACAGCTATCCAAGTATCTTTGGATATGGTAACAGACAGAAAAAAACTGAGTTAGCACATCTGAATTTACCAACCTCTGAACAATACACAATATGCAACACAATACACATATACACAATATGTCTTCACATCTACTTCACAGCAATACACAAAGGAGAGATTACCTTTAGCTGGAAAGGTGAGAAGATACCTTCGCTTCCTGAGAGCACAACTGAACAGGGCTCAAGAACTTACAAAAAACCCAAACAAAAAAAATAAAACAAAAAAAAACCCCAAACAAACAATGAACCACAACAGTTTTTCTAATTTTAAAAATAGCAAATACCAATTTTAAATACCTTTGAGGGCCAGAGATAAGCGATGCATCATACTTTGAAATGGATACAATACTCAGAATGACACATTCCCCTTCAAGGACATAATATACTGGATTCTAAATTTAAAGCAAGCTTATATCTTGAAAAGTTGCCCCTAGAAAAAGATTACATTTGGTCCTTGATCGAGTACAGTACAGCAGGTGGAGGGAGTTGACATGGCACAGAAGAAAGATGACATGTCTGAGATTTTAAGGTAGCTAACTTTTCAGAGTGTTCAATTACAAGACTAAATCTTTAAGATTATCTACTAAGCAGGGAAAATACAGTCACAGACGTTTGATCCACTTTGGATTTTATCTACATGAAAGGGTGCGAAATAAATGCTTTCCTTTAGGGATCAGTTTTTCCCCAAGAAATTGAAAGCCATAGCCCAGGGGCACTCTAGGCTGTGCCTCAGGACACTGGGTTTCTGTTCCCGTTTTTGCCACCATCCCACAAAACACATTTCATCTTTATCATGTTTTTATAATGAAATCAAGGAAGGGGAAACTGTTGCCAAAATGCTCTGAAACCTTCTGATTATTTTATTATTATAATATGCATTTTGACTCTGGGGTCCCCAGAGTCTCCCCAAAGAGTCAGAGAAACAAGCCTTCAAATGTACTTTAGGTATAATCTTCTAGTAGATAACTAATGTTACGGTCAACAATTACTTTTCAGACCATCTCCCTGCCTTTGAAAGGCCCAAACTACATCCTGTCTTAATGCAACATCCTGATCTAACTAGTGGGTTTACGATATGCAAATCAACATAGACATTTGTCCCCACCCAAAACATGCAAAAAAAGCTTAAGAGCTAAGTGACATCCTCAGTGCCTTATAATAAAGAGATTAAATGCATTATCACAGATTCAGTCCCCCTTGCAAGTATGCCAGCTCTAATTTTCACGCCTCTATTATCCAAAACACATAGCTAAGAAGCTCCTGTAACAACTTTAACATCCTTTATCCAGTTTAATATTTAATTCAATTTTGCACCAATTTGCTCTAAAATCACTTTGTAAATACATTTAGTAAATAAACTCTCAGTGTCAAAAAAGATAAGGCAAGTGTTAATTCCTTGTTACTGATTACTCATCTCTATGAAGGGATCCTTAAGGAGCAAAAGGAAACCCCTTCATTGGGGCAAGGCATGTGGGGGAAGAGGAGGGTAGGAAAAGGTCAGAATACACATACCAATATCCTACTGAAAACTCAGGTCTTCAGTAAGCAGTCTGCTACAATTCTCCACTGGTCATGGATCCTGCAATTCTGTTTGGCATTACTGCCCATATATACCTCAGTCAGGAACTCCCAAAGCATCACAAGACAATGTTGCAAAGCATCCGTTAGTGAATACACTGAAGTTAATTTACTTGCAAATGAAACTTCTCACATTCTTAAAAGTTAACAACCTTCATTAAATGGTTTTAATCAAGATGGAAAACGAGGAATATTTTCCTGAAGTGTCATGTTAAACTTTTATCCCTGTATTATCTTCTTTTGAATGCTGTAGCAATGGCAAGCACTTATCTCCTGTCTCTCTTACAGCACAGAGACTGCTCATTCATTATCAGTTTTTAAGAAGCTGTAAACTTATCTCAGCTGCTGGAATTCTTCATGAGAGAATGAAAAAAAAAAAAAATCAGTAATGGTGTACATATCATCTGCCTCTGGGAAAATAAAAACTGCCAGTGATACGCTGGGAAAGATCTCCTTAGACTCCTTGAACACAGTCTTGCAGTCGTTTTATTGTAACTTAGTGGTGTAATTTCAAGTAACATTCTACAATGTGCTGATGCCAAGCTCCTAAAATACAGCTCTGCTCCGAACAACAACGGAGAATGCTATTGTGGGTTTTGTGTTTACAGCTGCTTGCTGATTGTGTCTTATTTGCAAGGCTTTCAAGAATGACAACTTTTTTTCCCATCAGCCTAGGATTTTGGTAACAAGCTCAGTACGACACCATGGCTAGTGAGCCTGGAGAACTTGCTCCTCTTCACAATTTTAGCTAAAAATTCCAAGGGGTTTAGCCAATAGACTTGAAAAAGTATATTCCAGGGTCTTAGCAAAATCAAATAGCAGTATGTAGAACAGGACTCCTATGTTGTGGGAGGCAGCAGTATGAGGTATAGACACACATGAAGCACAAACATATCTACATCCTACTACTGCCTTGATGAGCAAGTAATTTTGCTTCCCTTCTGTGCCTCAGTTTCTCCACCCAGAAGATGGGGATTGTAATACTGACCTTCATAAAATGCTACAGATTCTATACCTCCATCACCAGGACCCTCAGCTAGGAGGAAGCAAACTGGAGTTACAGTCCTACTGGCAGGACCGGTTACATATTAGGTCAATACAATCACATGTAATAAATACATCAGTTAAAAAAAAACACCGAAGACAGACACAGAAATAACCTAAGAGAAAGAAGCTGAACAAGGTATACACCCTCTCTCAAAGCCTGGCCATTCACCTACAAAAGCTTCTACTTATTTGCTTTTCTTCTGGTCCCACAATTCTTGCATTTCAGATTGCACGGCAGCAACAGCTTCAGAAGGAGAACAGGCAGGGCTTGGCCCCGATTACCCTCTCAGCTTTTAACTCCCCTTACAGAAGCAAATCTGGGTTTCCTGCAAATCAGCAAGAGGCTTTAATCACCAGCTCTAAAAAAAAAAACCCAATAATTTAAAAAAAACATATCAATAAGCACCTGTCATTGTGTCACCCACCATAAGATGGATCACTCTGGGCTCTGAGCAAAGAGAAACTCTCCGTACTATAACACTAGCCAAACACTTAAACTGCCAAGTGGAAAGATAATTCAGCTGCACCCCTGAGCAAAGTGTCACCTACCCATCAGTCTTCCACGGCACCCTGATCGACATGGGCTCAGGGGAAACTGGCACTGTGGTGGATGCTGCTTATCTTGACTTCAGCAAAGCTGACGACATGGTCCGCCATGGTGTTCTTAAAGCCAGATTGTTGAGACATTATGGTTTGGCTTGCTGGCCTAGAAGGTAAGCATAAAATCAGCTGGACTGCCAAGTTTGAAGGGCTGTGATGAATAGTACAAAGTCCAGCTAGCAGACAGTTACCGCAGGCATCCCTCAGGGGCAACACTGTCTCAATTAGCAAGGAGACAGCAAGACAGAAGGCGCCCTAGGCAAGTATGCAGCTGACACCGAGCTTGGGGAGCAGTCAATACAGCTCAATCTGTCAGAAGGTGAGGCTGCCATTCAGAGGGATCTTGGCAAGTTGGAGAACCAGGCTGACAGGAGCTGTATCTGTCTTTGAACTTCTTAAAAGTCTCACAGGCAAGACTCAAGACAGAGTAACCCCTTGCTACAGTACGGGCTGGGACTGACCAGCCAAGGAACAGCTTGCACAAAGGGAGCTGGAGGTCCCCACGGACAAGTTGAGCAGGAGCCAGCAGGATGCTCTTTTGCATCAAGAAAGGTGAAACATGTACTGAGCTGTACTAGCAAAAGCACAGCCAGCAGTCAAAGGACATGGTTATTCCCCTCTGTTCACTACCTACAAGGCTACACCTGGAGTGCCATGTTCAGGTCTAGGTTAAGTGCAGCACCAACACTCTGGAGTGATGACTGGAGGGCCACTGAGGTGGCTGAGGGGCTGGAGTGTGCGATATACTAGAAATGGCTGAGAGCTGGGCTTGTTCAGCCCAGAGAAGAGAAGGCTTCAGGGGACATCTAATGCTGTCTTAACTACTTAAACGAGAGGGTATAGAGAATATGGAGCCAAATTCTTCTCAGCCACACACACACAGAACAAAAAGGTAACAGATACAAGTTGCAGCAAAAGAAAATCTGATTAGATATTAAGACAAAAAAAAATCTTTGCCAAGAAGGTGGTAAAACCCAGAGAGAGTATGACATGTCCATTGCTAGAGACAACCAACACTCTGAGCAGGGCTTCAGCAATCTACTGAGGACATGAGCAGGGGAACTGGAGAATTGACTTCCAGAGGCCCCTTCCAGTCGAAATTATTCCACAACCCTACATATGGCACAAGCTTTCTGGATTATCTCCTGCATATTTCATCACCTTCAGATACAGGGAAACGTTTATAGAGGCAGTGTATGTACCACACCTGATTGCTGGACAACTGGCAGAAAACACTCTATATTCTCCTTCCTCCCATCCTATGAACCTGTCAGTAGGAAGGACTGTTGGGATGAAACACTTCCATCATTATACTTCTTTTGCAGCTCTTTTGGGGGGGGATGTCCTCATGTTCTGGATACCACCTTCTCAGCCCACATTCTTGGCTCCCGATTGTGCTCCCATCTTTGCCAGTTGCAACAGGAGGAAAGTGACCAGTTCAGCTCTACTGGGAGGGCTGCCAATGTTACCAGCAAAACCCAAGGACTGGAGTATTCTCTTCTTTCATCATTGAATGACTATGAGAAACAGCTGAGACTCGGAAGCCACCAGTTCAAAGACTGAGGAATTAATATAAGAGCAACCAATACTTGAGTTGCTTTCCTCTGTCACAGTAAGAGCTTAGAGTTGAGGTGGAAGATAATAAATATTAAACTGAACGTTGACAAAAATATTTTTCAACCGAAAAACTGTAATCTGAATACGTGCTGGAAATAATTATTGGCAATGAACTGGGTCCTCCAGATGTGACAAGAATGCAGTGATTTGGGAGTCCCTCAGAGACAGCAGCACAGATGCAGTCCATCTGTTGCATTCTCTAGAAGACTGATCCTTTAAGGACCAGAAATTCTCATACAGAAGAGAAAATTCAACTTAGATTCTGCAGAAGTTAACAGCACTCATGTGGGAAAACCAAACTTTCAACTCCAGATAAGTACAAAATAGAGCATTCTCTGATTTCAGGTACCAGCTGAGACACAGCAGCTGAAACCTCCAGATGTCTCTTTAAAAGACAACTTCTTTAGTAATGACTTACAATTATTCTACATTTCTTTCCTCATTTCCCTGGAGATCAAGGATGGTCCACTGGTGATTTCAATGGCAAATTTCAAAAGAAATATTCTCAATTCAGACAGCCCAGCTCTTTCACCCGACAGGAAAAGTCACAGAACAGCATCTATAATTTCACAACCTTTGGAGCTGAATAGGCAGAACTTCATTACTCTGGAGCCATGGCTTCATTAGGGAGGGGGAAAAAGGGAAAAAAAAAAAAAAAAAAAAAAAAAAGTAGTGTATTTTTAATGCAAGTTAGCTAGAAAGGCACAAAATCCTTGCAAAGCAAGGACACCGTGGTGCTTTCTCAGAACTAGCAAGTTCAGGTAACCTCTCAAATTTTCTACAGTCTAACTTGAAACACCAGCTCTTTGTCCCAGAATTGTGCCACACATTACAGTACCTGAAATGACAATCACAACTTTGTTTCCCCTTGGAAACTGCAATGCCAAAAGGCTCTCTACAAGCACAATAAAAAGTTAAGAGGACCAATTATAGAAGGAAAAATATTGTAAAACAGATAAGGCAAGAAATTCTCCCAACAATAAGACAGAGGCAAAGTTTGCAGTTCTGTTTTTTATGAAATAGAGACTTTCACATTTCAATTATTACATGTCCTGTTGCTGAATATGCATTTTTACTGCACAATTTTCTCTTCATATTAAAAAGATTATAGCATAAATTAGACAATTTTTTGGAAAAAAAATTCTGTTAATGTGGGCAGTCTGTGTATTTCCCCTTTTCCAAAATTTGGTTTTCATCATGAATAGTTCCTAATATGATAATATATATAGTTCATCATTCCTTCCTGCTTACCAATAAATATAAAAGGAATATGAAGAGCATTCTGATTTCTACTCCCTGTCAAGGCATAAGCTAAGATTTTTGGCAGAAAAGCTGCTCCTTCATTGAAGAAACAGTTATATATCACCATTTAAAAATACCGATTAGCGAATCTCATAGCACTTTACCAACACATGCAGTCAAAACATCACTGAGACTACTGTGTTTCTCCCAAACTGGAAGGATGTTGAAAACTTAAAATGATCCACTTACAGCTGATCTAAAGACGAGAGCTCCGCAATTTATGTTTTATTGTCAAATGTTTAAAGGATTAAATCTAAATAAAATACACAATACACAAGCTTCAAAGCACACGTTATCTTCAACATCTTATTTCCAATTAGCAAGTCAAAATAAAGAAGGCACAGGGAACATTTGGCTTCAAAAGCAAAGCTCTGGAAGAAATCAAGATTTTGGTTGTTTTGGGTCTCATTTAAAGCTGCCGTTTTCCCAGACTGCTGAAACTGGATAAGATGGAAAGATTATTCTCTCTCTCTCAAAGGGAAGAAAATAGCAGACATACCACCATGTGATCGAGTATTACATCATTCATACTTACAACAATACTGAGCCAGTCTGGCAGTTAAACTTAAAAGACATTCTCTTTTGCCTTCAAGGAAGGACATGGACTTACCATAAAGGCAGGCTAACAGTGAAAAGATTAGAAAAGGCTCAGCTCACAATTTTACTTGACATGAGATTACAGAACGCTAAAAATCTTTTATTGAGAAGCTTTTTCAGTATGAAGTTTGTGTGTGAAGACTATGTCATGCAAACAAAATCCCAATGACAAACATCTGAAGAAATAAGACAGCTCTTGAGAAGGACTTTTACCAATTTTTAAAAGACTTACACTTCATTAGGATGTTAAGTCATTACCAAGACCACTTTCAAGGTAGGAGGACAGGCCAACTATGAGAATGAATCCTGTTCTTTCCAAAACAAATTCAAAAGGTAATATTGTTTCTTAGATATGCATTCACTTTGTTCTTACAACATCAAAAAGTGCATGGTGAAAAAAGCTGCATAAGACTTAAGAATATGATGAAAGTGGACACAGTTTTAGAAGACCTCAAGCTAAAACTATTTGCAGATAGCAAGCACAGAACTGCTTACAGGTCTCAAAGCACTGGTGGCTTTTATTCACCCTATTTTGCATTACTGATCTCAAACTAATAATATGAATTTGTCTTCTAAGGCATCATTCTTACTGCATTAAAATGCAAATACACAATCTTCAAAATTATTTTAATGAAGGAGAGCATTTCATTTTCTAATTGACTTCTAAAATGCAGAAAATCAAGATGGCTACAACCAGGTATATTTTTCAGTGACCGGATCAAAAGCATCAATCATCAATCATATTTGCTACCAGGTTTTATTTAAACAAAGCCTATAGTAATGGTTTTTTTTCTTTTCTTAAGCGAGGGTGGGCATGCAGGGAAGGAAAGGGAAGAGTCTCCTCCACATCCCACACCACATCCAGCATATCCTCTAACAAAAGCAAGAAGATGCTACACAATGACCAGCTGTACCACACTGGTTTTTTATTTAGCTGGTGTTTGCAACGTATTAGCTCCCATCAGGTCAAAACACCACCCAGTAATTATGCTGTTTTTGCTAACCTAAGCACCAAAATTCAGATGCAGAGATAAACTTCTGAATTAAGCAGAGAGTCCACCTAATTATTTCCTCTTTTAAACAAGCTTTAAGAAGATTGTTAAATATTTATTTTCACAAGCATGCAAGGATCACTGAAGGTCAAAGACATCAGAGGTGTGATCCCCTTCCTTATCGTCCCTCCTTTGTATTTATTTCACTGGAAGGAGACTTCTGCCATCACATTTCCCACCCATCACCCAGAACTCATCCTGCCTTCATTCCCCTCATTAGTTCCCATGTCTCTGTCACCGTGTCTCATAGCATCACCCCCTCTCAGGGCAAGGGCTGCCCCTCCTATTTTTACTCTAGTATTACTGATCCCTTTGTAGCTCTATCGTTCCCTGCTTCTGTCTCTTTCCTTGTTGCATCTTTACCATGACAGTGTTCAAATGTCTCAACTGTTCAGAAACCCCAAACTGGAACGTAATTACTAAGAGGGGCAGACCATGCAATGAATTTATTATTTTTGTATGTATGCAATAACAAACCATTATTACATGCATTAAAAAACTGGCTCAGATGCCTCTTCTGTAAGTACTTCTGCATTGCACAAGGCCTGACATGGTGACGGAACACAGGACTGCCAAGCAATAAACACCTTTTCTACCTGCCCATAATGTAATCCAAGCCCACGCTGACAAAGGCTTCAGTGGACCTAATCCAGAAGCCTACAGAGTAAAGCCTGTCCCTTCTTTTCAAAGGGGGGCTGTGATGCCTGGTTTTGTCCCAGCACTGAAAGGTATGATAAGCAAGGCCAAAGGATCTCAAAATTTAAAACAATCTAGGTGCAACAGCTCTATTGAGCGCAAACTCCATGGTTTTCAGCAGTCAGACCCACTGATGTGAAAAACAGCTGCCTAGAGGGATTTAAAACCCTCTGCTCTGTAAAACAATAAAGTATTTCTGCAGTCAAATTTCAGAAGAGGATTATTTTGACCTTCACTGTTCAAAATTTCCTTTAAATGAATAAAGCAAACAAAAATATCAAAACCAGATGAAATCTATAATCCTGATAGGCCATCTTGTGACCCTTGCCACCTTTCTATCTCTACAGATACTTTGTTTAATGCTACATTATGGAAAAGTTGACAATTTGAGCCACCTGCTGGGTACCAACATCCTGAGGGGAAAAAAGTTGCTCACTCCTCTATACAAAAGCTGGTGAGAATTCCGTCAGCAAATTCAATGGGGCAGGATCAGGTCTTTCCTTGCCAGCACCGGAGGTCAAATACTATTTTAATCCAGAGTTAGTAACAAGTTAACAGAAAAGCAGATTTTCAGAGTGTGCAATTCTTAAACAAAACATCAGCCTGAACACACACACACATGCAAAATTACGGTCCTCCTGCTTCTTTTGGATGATATATTTAGAAATCCTATTAGCTGGAGAGATCAACATTCTTATCTGAATTTCCAGGATGCTGTAACATGCAAAATTAGAGCAGCTCTCTTAAGTGGGTCAATTATCACTACTGCACTTACAGCAGCTTTTCCCCTCCCTCCCTGAAGCATCCATAATGGGCACTTAGTACAAGGATTTAAACAGTAAGATGTTGAGTTGACACACAGCACAATGCAAAGTTCCTTTCCTCTTTTATATTTCTGGAATCTTAAAGGAACAAAGAAAATCACCCAAGTACTGAATCTCCACATTAAAATTACAGTCTCCCCGTGGAAAGCTTCGATGACTTTCAGCAACCAGGCACCCTGCAGGATAATGGTAGTCAGCAATCATGCTCACTATTGTCCTGCCACATCCGAGTCATGTACAAGTAAGGTTTATGGCTTTCCTCCACCAAGAGACAAGAGGAGAACCTGAGGACCACTAACCATCTCCCCAGCCCTGTCCCCCAGGTGCAGGGCCATACAACCAGTTTGAAAAGCTTCAGGTTATTTTTTTCTCAAGAGGCAATTCTCTTTAAAAGACACTGCAAACCACCAGATCCAAGCCCAACAACTCAAGTACCCAGCATCACTTCAGATAGTATAAAGACATCCATAGCAGACTGACAGATATGACACTGGACCTAGGGAAACATAAGCTCTTCTGCAATACAACCGGAGGCCAGGCAAGATACCCAAGAGTGACACAGCCCCGACTCCTCCAGCCTCACTGCCCCAGCGCTGCCCACCTGTGAGCACAGGGCAACAGCCGGGAGCAGCCCCTGCAGTGAGGGGGTGCAGTGGGGAAGAGCATGAAGCCATGCAATGCAGCATACAACATCAACAAGAACATGGAAAGTTTTACTTCCCCACCAACAGGAATCATAAAAGACCTCATTCTCTCAGCAGCATGCTTGCTTTAGATGTACCTCTTCATATGAAAAAAACCTGTGGGGCAGTACTGCCAGTTGCATGATTCTCCTTCACTCCACGGAAAAGGAGACTGGATATACAGGCTTCAGGTCATGAGCCTTGCTGTTGAAATTCAGCAGTTCCAACCCTGGCTGGAGGAACAGATGACGGGGAGAAATTAAGGTGCTAAAATTAAATTTCTATTGCTGTCCCTGGCTGCCCTCTTTGCTATGTCTCCAGCATTTTCTCCTGTGGTACCAAATGGGCACGATCACACAAGCCAAGCATAACCAAACACATGAACTATTTGGCAATAGATGCAAATAACATGGGGCAACACCAGCCACACCCGACTTAAGACGGCCATTCTTCATTAACAGATTGAAACTCTCACAGCCAAAATCTATCCCCTCAAAAGCATTCCAATTTTAAAACTTCATTTTGAAATGGACAAGGCTTTCCCAAGACTTCAAGCCCAAGCAAATGCTTCATTAGGAAACATTTATTTACTAAGGGGGTGATCAAACACTGGATCAGGCTTCCTAGAGAGGTGGTCAATGCCCCAAGCCTGTCCGTGTTTAAGAGGTGTTTGGAGAATGCCCTTAACTTTTGGTCAGCCCTGAAGCAGTCGGACTATGTGATCGTTGCAAGTCCCTTCCAACTGAACATAATCTATTCTATTCAACCTTCTATGAAGAAAGTTCTTGGCGTCCTTTACCACACACACAAAAAAAAATAATCTGGTGAAATGAAATAAAGTAATTTGCTTTGGTAAATATTCTATTTTAACTGCAATTTAAAAACCATTTTTAATCTCTTATGTCCTTGTCATACTCAACACTTGAACAAAACGTTTTGAATGCAACTTTATTTAATCAAAAGTAAAAGGTCAGTTGCTAAAAAGGAAGTCCTTAACCAAAGAGAAATAGAAACTGGTTTTATTAACTTCCCTGACCAGAGCTCTAAAACTTTGTTGATTAAAGCCTAAATTTCAAAAGGTAACTTTTTAATTGGGAACACTAGGGCCTGCTGGCTCCAGGAAGTTTTAGTAGAGGTCAAAAGATTGATGGAGATCTAATTTTTCATTTCTAATAAAAAAGGAAGTCTTGCCCTTTTCCTTGCAAAGACAGACCTTGAAGTGTTAGTAGGGAAACAAAGAATGTATCCATCAAAGGCTCTCATGGCAAGGTTATACAAAGCTTCCCAAGACAGTATGGAAGCCAACAGAGCCTGCTAATGCTCGAGAGGAAACCAGCCGAACTGAACTTGCAAAGGCCAGCAAGGCAGAAAGGCTCAGGAACTGCTGCCTAATCTAGGATTAAAGAGACCAGTTCCTTACTCCATCACAGATTTTCTGGGTAACTTTGAATGTGTCACAGTCTCAGTTCTGCACCTGGAAATGAAGATAAATACTTGCAACTTCCCTTACTGTGACATGAAAATAAACACATTAACCCAAGAGCCATTCAAATAGCTTGGCAATAAAGCACAAGTACTTCAGACAAATAGGAAATAACAAAGTACTGCCCCATTCAGTGAGGAGATGCCCATTTTTATTTTTTTTTCCTAAATCCTTCTTGCCTGCTGGGATCCTGCAATGCCCTCAAACAAAAGGGAGGTTCACAGGGCAGAGGAAGCAGGGGAGGAAAAGCGCCTTATGCTTTCCCACCCAGTGCAAGTTTACACATAAAAGCCACCAAGGCACCAAACTTTCTCCTGTCAGCCTTCTGCTCCCAGCGCTCAAATTTAAGATGTTATTTTAATTCGACATTTAATGGAAAGGTTCTTCTGCAAACAACTTGGAAGAGAGGCCTCCCATGGCTGCCTTGGACTGACCCCAGGAGGACCCCACCTCTCTCCTCTGACACCACACAAAGCTGCTGAAGACCACCTGAATAACCTGAGCAACCTCAGCCTGTGGGGGCTGCTCCAGCCCTGGGCGGTGGGAAGGGCTCGGCAACCCCCCCCAGCATCGAGACTGATCAGCTTTACTGGAGGGGGGGAAAACCTTCCTGAAAGGCAAACAGAGGAATATTTACACAAGATAGCTGGCGAGGCAACTTTGTGAGGACTCTTCTCATGTGGGAAAGGTTTTGTTTACTATTCTCTAACAAGACAGGATTTGGTTTACAAGGGTGCATTTTCCAGAGAGCTTCAAAGGAAAATAACAAATCAGTAAAATAAAGGTGCATTTGTGTGGGATAAAAGACATTTACCATGTTGCTGTAAAAAAAAAACACCCGGGTGGTAGCGCTGGAAAATCTTACAAACAAAATAGCAGCCAGTTGTACAGTTGTTCTAACAGTTGTGTACAGTAAAAAGGATTACAAACAGAATGAAATGTTCCTTGATTAAAACAAACTGACATCCCACCTGGAAAATCCTGGCCAGGCTCTCATTGTTCCTGAGTGACCCTAGGGCAGCCACGGGTTACAGCCAAGCCCGTAAGTCACTCAAACACCCTGCCCAGCTCTTCCCAAGTTCTCTCCCTTGGGAATGGCAGGACAAGCTAAAGAGTCTTTTGTTTCCATTCAGACATATGTAGGGGAGGAAAAGCTGTTCAAAACATTAAAGAGAAACAAGTGAGGACTGTTACTATTCCAAGAAACAAATTAAGAGCCTGAGTTTGAAATGCCCAGAGCGCTGGCAGTGCCAGCTGAAGTCAGATGTCACTGTAAACGCTCAGCATTGCCTCAACCCCTGGGAGGGGGGGAACAACCAGTTCCATCAAACTTGAGGATTTAAAAATCCCTATCTCCTTCAGATGTATTTTTTGCATTATACCTTTACTTCTGACACTGATAATATAGACACATTTTATAAAGAGAATAATAAATTAAAGCTTTTATAGGTAGCTCATCAAAAGGATGGAAAACCTCCCAAATTCAGCTAATGGCTAGTAAGCCATCTTCCCTTTAAAACATTAATGCCGACGAGTAATATAAGCAAGGCAGATGAAAAGCTGTGTCAAAGTTGCTGCATTGTGGGGTTTTGTGTCAAATAAGCTAATAAAAAACAAACATCTAAAATCAATTCAGATCTCAAATAATATATTAAAGTTTCTAAAGATCTATCAATAAAAGCTGCATAAACTTCTTTGTTCTCTAAGTTCTAGAGCTGTTTTTTTCAGATTAAAAAGATTTGTTACTGGAATATTTTGCATTTTTGCATTAATTAAACAACGCATGAGAACCAAGGAGAACTTAATGTTTTCCTGTTTCTGGCTGAGGTTTATTCAAGCATAGACTGCACCAGACTTGGCTACAATTTTCTTCACATTTTCACAGAGGCTGGCTGGCGACATGTACGTTATGAAAAAAGAAGAATAAGCAGATATCCATGTCAGATAAATACATTCCACTCCCTCAAACTGAACTTGCAGACACAATTAAATTCTGTTTTCCCTCTCCACACACTTCCCACTCCTTTGGTTCTGCCACTGGAGAGAGCACAACATTCCTTGCCACTTCAGCCCCTGACTACATCCCCACCGTCACTCCCTCCCCAGGCCACATACAGACTTTGCTCCTGCTACTATTTTTAAGAAATATGTTGTCGTCTACTTCAGAGACTAATGCATTCCCAGATCATGTCTCTATGGCTTGCAAGTCACTCTACTACTTCATTTGGGCCACCCAAAACCAAGGCTGCTGTCTCTGAGCTCTGGGAATACTGCCGCCCTTCACTACTTCTTCCACGTTATCTCCTTCCTCTACAATACACCCACCAATCTTCAGTCTTTAACTTCCTTTTCTAAATTTCTCCCCAATTTCTTTGTGGAAGTTCTGTATTTAACACAACGACAACACATGTTTTAAACTCAGTAAATCTCCTTAGCAGCATATATAAATCCTGAAGTGTTACAAATACTGTACGACCTTTGTACAGTGTATATTATGCAGTATATTTCTCCTCTTTGGGTGCCATCCTCTGCTGGCTTCTCTAGAAGACCCAGAACAACTGCAAGCTTATTACCCTGAACGTGCACCTTCACTCTTGCTAAAGCATCCTGTCACATGCCATCCTCTACATCTGCTCTTGGTCCCTCTGGACCAAAGGCCCTGGGAACACTCCTGCCTCCTGTAGTGCATTTCTGTATTGTATTTGTTTCCAGCCTAGATCTGACAACACACTGGTAATGATCATCATAATTAATTTGTGGAGGCTTAGGCGTATTTTAATTGCAAGGGTCAGCAATATGCACCTGTGGCTCTCAGGTTTTTAAGTTTCTAATGAACAGACAAGATACCAGAAAAGGAACTTGTATTTCAGTGTTCAGAATCCATCGTTTATTTGGGATTTGTTTTTCAAGCCACACTGAGCTTTAAATATTAAAAAAACCCACCCTAAAAACCCCCACCACCAAGCCAGAAACAAACTACCATCCAAACAGCAGAACACAGGCAGAAGCTGAACTCACTCTCCCAAAGTAACATAGTTAAATTCTTAATAACAACGACAAAATTAAGTAATCTAATGGATTTTTAAAAAATCAACACTACCAAAATCAAGCCATACAGTCATGCACCAGTACTTCTTGATTCCCAGGTGGCACAGTAACTGTACAAACGAACATGAAATACTTTATGATACTGATACAGAAACTTTGCAGTCTTATTCATACTTTACTCCTAGTATTTTATGTGAAGTATCACAGAAGACCTCCACTTAATGAAAAGAGTTGGGAAATGAATTTAGGTATTCATGAAGCGTCAACCAGACCAGCACATCTTGCACATAACAGATACACACTGAAATACTTTAAAGAAGGATATTAAGCAAGCAAAGGATGGGTTTGGTTTTTTTGCTAGAAAAGTTAGTCATACTTGCTGCACAGATGGATGCTACATTAAATGTACCCATTTGCCTCTTACAGCTTATACTGCTTCAAATGCTTTTTTGTCACTACTAGTGGGGGAAAATGGATTTATGTATTACAGCTAGGCTATCATTCAGTAGTATCAAATAACGACTGTAAATAAATTACTTTGAAAATGTGACATGGGCATAAAAAAACTGTTGGTAATGCTTTTAAATCAACAGAGTCTTTATGGTATATGATAAATATACTGTTCAAAGTTCACACAGAGACTATACATTAGAAGAGACCGATGTAATAGGCAAGTCTTCCTTTTAATTCCATTATTCCTGCAAAACCAGTTTTGTTTTTTAACCATGAAATGCAATGACCACAGCCACTATCAGAAAGCACTAATTTTAGAATACTGAATGTAGTTTCCAAAACTAAAACAAAAACATAATCTCAATCTTAAAAGGAAAGCTAAGCTGTTCGACTGGTAAAATACAGAATGAGAACAGCAACCTAGAGAAAGCATCAAACTGAACAGAATACTGACGATATGCACATATAGCTTTAAAGTAGAAAAGAACTAAAATAACACAGAATTGTTTGATACTGAACTCCAAATCCCAGCAACTGAAAGACAACATAAAAGAAAAAACTATAACCCAAACAAATTTGGATGGTCATCAGTATTTAAAGCTTACATAGATTTTAATGAAGTTCTTTCCACAATACAAAAACAGAGCTGACTTGGAGCAAGGAGTACTCACTTGCAAATCTGGCCTGTGTGCAGTCCCACCTCCAGCCACTGATCTCCTGTATGATTTTTGAGCAAATTTCAGAATCTATCAAATGCTTTTTCCCCAAAACTAAAATGGGAGCAATACTGTCCTTCCCACAAGCATTAAAAGAAGGTAATCCAAGCATCTTGATGGGAAACCCACTAGAACTCATATCTGTTCTTTAATGCTGACACTGCAGAAGGCTTGAGGTTAATTTTCATTTGTTTTAAAAAAGGAAAACAAAACAGAACATACACCAGGAACAAATAATCCCTAGCAAAGCACAGGAAAAGTGCAACTTTACACTAGAAGAAAATGTTGAGAAAGAAGAAATTTAGGGTTATTGATGTGTGGCAGAGTGACATTTATAAGCTCCTTGTAAATAATAAGTATTGCACGTTGAGAAAAGGAAAAATTTTACTTGAACCACATACAGGAAAAACTCCCATTCACTTCATTCTACAAAAACCAACAGAGACAGAGTTAGCTCCTAAACACTTACCTTTTCAAATTCTGAAACAAGGTCTAACTGGGATAGTTGACTTGCTAAAAGTGTGGTTTATTTATTTAAGCATGAAAGGATACGAGGAGTTCCTTCTGTCCTACACACCAGGTAGAGGCATGCAGCAATTACGTGGGTCATCTTTCTCCCCCGGGTGAGGTGTTTGCTCACAGCCATCTTGAAAAAATTAAAGGCAGTATCCAGACAATGTTGATTGAGTTGAAGCTGGTTTCCCAAGTGGTGAATCTGACGTTTCCCTAGAAAAATTAACAAGGAAAAAAAAAATTGCTTAACAAGTTTGTAGTTAATGTGATTTTGGGTTGGGGTTTTTTTGGAGTGTTTTTTTAAAAGACAAAACTGAGGGGGCGGATTTTGGATTTCATCTCCGCGTGAAATACAGTAACCTCTCAAGTTGGAGGAACTATACATCCTCAGCTTCTCAGGACAAAAAAAAGCCTTAAATGACTGCTAGAATTGAAATACATGCAATCAATGA
The DNA here is from genome assembly GCF_023634085.1 of Falco cherrug. Lineage (NCBI taxonomy): Eukaryota > Metazoa > Chordata > Aves > Falconiformes > Falconidae > Falco > Falco cherrug. The sequence continues at coordinate 30,100,661 of NC_073703.1, forward strand.
GGTCTGGAAAATAAAACCACAAACATCAGCCCCAGAAAGGATCCAAAAATATGGCCAAGACTTCTCAGACAAAAGATCATGCCCCTCTCCCCCAACATAATTTGGCAATTGGCACTTGGTTAGCTGCAGCAATGAACTTCTGAGAGCCAGAATGGCACGTTTGACACTGACATGCAAACAGAGACATTTTGCTGCAGCTCTCCAAGAAGCAATGAAGTTTGCAGTTCTTCTGACCACAGCCAAAGCCCACCAGGAAAGAAGCTCTGCTCCAGGCATGCCCGTGACCACCACCAATGGTGCCCTTCCTTCCTCCGAACACCTGCACACCCCAGCCCCCATTTAGGGCTTGGCTGCCAGACTGTCGAGGTTAGTCTGTGGCTTCAGGAAAACAAATATGCCTTCACCCTTAAATAAAACAATTAAAAAAAAAGTGCATTTCAGATGATTCATGGCAGGAAGCAGTACAGCTGCTGGGACAGATGTGGGAAGCAAGATCCAGTCCATCCTCACAGCTCCAGCTTCAGAAGAGTGTGCTGAAAAGACAACTTAAGAAAAAGATGGGGAAGTCATGAGGAAAACAGAGCACTGAAGCTTCTCTGCATACGGGGTCAGACAGCACATCAAGAAAAATCCTTTAATTCATTGTGCTGGGCAGATGTTTCCAGTACATGTATTTACAGGAAACGTTCATCTGTTCCCTTGAGAGATGTCATGAGTGGCTTTGCTGCAGGGGGCACAGCGCCCGCCACGCGCCTCGGCCACCACTGCTCACGGACAGCCACAGCCACCACGCGATGCTCACCCCAACACCACCAGCACCTCCACAGACCACCCAGCTCGATCTTATGCAAATCCCTACACCATCATCACTAATAACATGGTACAAATGCTTAACCTCCCAACAACCTCCTGCCAAAGACATTGCTTCGATTCAGCTTTAATAAAAGGTGACTCTGGCGCGCAGCCAGGGTCAGTGAGACTCCGGCCAAGCAGGAGGTGCCACAAAGCGATAGCTTCTCCCCCCTCCACGAGTGGCAATTAGTGCACTCATCGATGGGATCTCCTTTAAGGCACATTGTTGGTCAACCAGGTGTAACCCATGTGGTTGACGAAATAACAGAGGAAGGATATATCACTTCCCACAGGAGGTATGGGTACAAAAAAATCTGGAGTAATCCAAAGCCCAAAAAGCGAACAGTTTTTCCACTGCCATCAGCAGGCCCTGGACTGGTGCTCACCAGCCCCAAATACAAACGCTACATCTTCCCAAAACTAAGACACTAACTAGCAGTCACTCTCCCCTGAATTTTATTTCCCACTCTACAACCTGTATGCTGAAGCAGAATCAAGACTTTTATGTCCCTAACAAAGAATCAGTTTGCACTCATCTGTGAGGGGAAAGAAATAATAACGCTATTAGCCTTCAGTACTGAAACTCATTTTTGCAGTGGCATCAAAGCAGCTTCCCTGAGCAACCCCTCCCCAAACAAGTCCACTCAAGAGGCCAGTGTGGATCTGTGAGGCTATAGAAAGCTGCCTCTTCCCATCACTTATTTTATCTGGTTGTATTCTGCAATGCATGGCTGCCAAGGTGAAGACACAAGGAACGGTCACCTGTAGAGATTTTGGGCAATGAGCAGCATTCCCTTTAAGACAGATGGTCCAATTCAATGTCCTCAAAGCCACAAAGGCAGCTGATAAAAAGAAACAATTTCAGCAGTTTTAAGTGTTGTCTGAATTTTGCTTTTAAGTAAAGTTTTTGCAGAGGACAGTGGCTCCTATGCCAAGGAAGAGGCACATGCTCTCCTGAATGCTTCTTGGGCTAATGGTGGAACCAGTATGCAGGGCCCACCAGGCTCCACAAGGGCCAGGGTGGTGGTGCAGAGGTGGTGCAAGAGGTGATGAGGAAGCTTCCCATGCCACCAGCACAGCAGCAGTTGATGTGGTCCTGGGCATATGCCAGAGAACAGCCCAAACGAGCTGGAGATGCAGAGTAAGAACAGCACAAGCATCCATGAGACTTCTCCCTCAGCACTCCCCTGGCCCATCCCCATCACGAGGCAATCCTTCTCCCAAGAACACCACTCTCATTCAGGACTCCACACCTCGGAGGGCACTTTAGCAACAAAATCATACCAGAACAGAAAAAAAAATAATATTGAGGAAGATATTTGGAAAATAATTTCTTTCATAAGCTATTTTTCCCACTGAGCTAGTCTCATCCCTGAACTACCATTAATATTCTTTGAGTATTTAACCTTTTCATAATTTCAAATGTTGAAATATAATTCATCATAATCCATCCTACATAAACAGTATGCTTATTTGAGTAATATATGTTTTTTTAGCTGAGTTCTTCATCCAACATCCATCTTTTAAAATGCAATTACCTTAGGGGTGACCAGTCATTGTCTACTGACAAATACCAAAGAGACCTAAGAGCACAGAAAGCTACTCGTCCACTCAGGAAATGCTATTTCTTTGAATGTTTTACTCAGTCTTCAGCAGACCAACGAAGGCTTTAAATCTGTGTGCTAGTACTCCCTCAAATGGCTTTGCAGCATTGCATCAGTCATAGTTTGTGGAAAAATAAGACAACCGTTACACTGCTGTTGATCCCCAAAACGAGCAACTTACAGCAGGACAAAAACATCTTAGAAATTATGTGCATCTTGATGACTAACTTGGTTTTTGTCCTTATCTGTGAGGAGAGAGAAAGAAATGTACTACTTATAGCATCATCCAAGATAAACATTTACATTCTGTAACCAGTCTCCTGTTTACTAAAGAAAGATCAAAAGCTTTGTTGTTCCCCCACCACCACCCCCACTCCTTAAATTTAACATGACAACAAAATTCTATTTTTCTGGTATCTTATGTAACACCAACAAAAAAATCGCTGCAAAAGTCAGCATTAGCAACTATGCCTCCAGATTTCTCCACAGGGAACACAAGTTACCTTGTGCTCCTTCTGGTTCCTTCACATATTCAAGCAGCATCTCCATTCAAGAGGTCACTCCAAGAAAAGGCTGGCATCGGCTAAATGGCTGTCGCCCCAGTACAGCAGTACCATACCAAACTGCTGTACAGTGCCCTCATCCCAGTCAGATGATGACCAAAAGTACGTAATTTTGTGACTTGCAACCTTTTCTGCTCATCTCTCTAACCTGACATTTCCAGGGCTGAAAAATGCATCTCCGTAATATTTTATTTAACTATAAATACAGCAATTTAACCTGTTGGTAACTGAAGAGCAAATGTTCATGCTTGGAGAAACTGGGCATAGTAAAATAAATGATCGAAATAAAATTCTGTATCCAATGCTCCAGTTACTGTTGACAAACACGAGCAGAGATCAAATACCCATTCATACTGCTTGTCCTCAACATGAAGAGTCCTCCTAACTGTGCCACAGTAGCCACAAACATTGCTAAGCATTCAGATACGTTCTTACGTGCTGCTCCCCCAGCAATATGGCCAGCGCAGGGAGGAGCTGCAGAGCAGCTGCAAAAGCGACAGGGCTGGGAAGATGAGCAACTCCCTCCAGCCAGCCTACAATACCGCATTATGTCTATCAGCCCTTGAACATACTCCCAACTCCCACTGCTCCTCACTAGCTGGGTGGCATTTTATAACCTTCCATTTGCTGTTTATCGCCTGACTGTCTCTATCGTTTGTCTCTAGACTACCAGCGTGGCTTCAATCAGCCCTAACGGCTGGCTAATGCCCTTTCCGCCAGTTTGACCATATGGTCCTAGTGTGCAGTGAGCTGGTTCAGCTATCTGCAAGAATGCAACAAGCCTTATGATCTCAGCCAAAACAGCAGGAATATCCAATGTTACAATGCAATTTATTAGCAATCTGCTTAATTCTGTATTCACTAGATTACATCGCAGTGTTACAAACTCAAACAAATTGAACTGCTTTACTGGATGGAAAAGAACATAACTGCCACACCTTTACACCCTGTCGTGCTCTGGGTTGCAAAACAAAACTCAGACCAGCAGCTTCTTTACTTTCTTCTCCATTTTATCCACTAGAACAGTTTTTTTAAAAGAAGTTTGAGTGGGACACTACTCCAAAAACTTGCAACTACTATCTCAGTACCATAAAGGAATATCATCTTGTGGAAGAGTCAGAAATCAGTATTGCATTTTGTCAAAATTGCTAGGCAAAAGTACAACATGCAAGACAAAATATACAGGGGTAAAACAAGTCTCTTAGTAGGTACATCTTTTATTAGTAACTTGCCGTAAGAGTTGCCTCCTTTGAGCCTTACAGGTTTTTGAGAGATCCTGGGATTATTTTTTTAAACCAAAAGAAACAGAGCCTTTAAGGTCAAAGCTTACATTTCATGCTGCCCTTGCAATTTAGTGATGGCATTAAAGTGGTGTTTAAGTACCTTGGGGAAAAGGACAAGGAACAGTGTCTTTCTAAAAAGGCAGGGAAGCTCATGAGCAAGGTTACAAAAATCCTCCCCCTCCTCTCACTGGTAAAAAAGTAAAATTATTCTCCTTTCAAAAGCAAAAGAACTGAAGTCTAGAAAACACAGAAATTTTTTGACACATAGGACACATACCAGGCAGTTCCCATTTATTTTTCAAAGGCTCATCATAGCATCAGGGTGGAGGGGGAGAGAGAGAAGCTCATGCTTCTGTAAGCAACATACAAAATCAAGTTCCCAGGCTACCAAGTAGTAAAGTTTATCACGCTCCTGAATCTGCATCTAAAAACAAAAGGCCTTTTTCAGTTTTTAGTTCCAAGCCTACTGAAAAAAAGCATTTCTACTCATCTACTCCCAGTACGCTGAAAGAGACACCGTCATCTTCTCAACTGATGCCAACCTCAGTGTTTTGAACTGGCACCTAAGACCTTAACTGACAAGTTCAGATAGGACCGCTGAATGCTACTATCCTTTTATTTCAGAAAACTTCTGTTCTTTTGATGGAGGAAACAGTGGTTATTACAAAACAAAATGTGTAGGCTAGAAATCACTATAACGAAAGTAGATTTGCAGAAAATCTTGGTAATATTAAATGCTTACACAAGAGGCAGTTGATGGCAAAACTGCAGCTTAAGTTATAAATAGGAGCAAAATAGAAAGAGGGGAAAAAAAATCAGACCCATTCTTTAAAAGCAATTTTCTTTCTTTTATGATCTCGTTACTACAGAAACATCTTGTTCTCTTCCCCTGTTCAAGAGGAATCATACTTTTTTTTGGATCTCTTAAAAGTCAGTAATGTCAAGCAGCGACAGCTATAGATTACTCTTATCTGGCTTCTGCCTGCTCATCTGCAAGCCTCCCCTCAGTTGGAGAGAGACTCTAACATTGCTATTTCCAAGTAGTACTTTTCAGTATGAAGCATAAGTTTCCAGGGAAATAACAGGCAGTACACAGCCAGAGCTTAAACGAGTTATTATGATACTAAACTGCATCATAAAAATCCAGGCATACAGATTTTCCCCCCTTTCTCCAATTTGCTTGAGGGGCCCTGGAAACTAGCACCACCTGAATCAGGCAGTAGAGTCATGTTAAAACAGCACTAATTCTGCCCACCCCCAAAAAAACCCAACACAAATATAAAGGATTGTTATGGTAACAAACACTAGATTCTATTAAAAGGAATGTTTTGGATGGGTTTTGCTTGGGTATTCATTCCCAGAATTTGAATTACTTTACTGACTGAATTTAATGTGCAGATTTTATTTTGCATTTGGAGTGAAAACCCAAATTTTATTTCTTTGAAAAGGCTCCCAAAAAAAGGGGGGGGGGGGAAGAGTACTTTTTATGTGTGGGCATCCCTGTATGCTTTGTCATATCTTTCAATTTCCACAAGTCCCAGCTCAAAGCCTGAATGAATTTCCTGCTCTTTGCTGGATGCCAGGCTTCTATGTTATTTGTATTTCAAATAAGTAAAACAAACAAACAAAGCCACAACAAGGAAAGTCCAGGAATATCAGCAGGGCTTCCTCATGAAGGCTAGTCCCAGAAACCTAATCAAGGGTAGAATCCCATGATCAAAGACAAGAAAATATTTAAAGCTCAAACAATGGGGGAAGGCAGGGAGGAAACACGCGATGGCTGCAGCGATCACACCGAGCATTTCCAGCAACACACACAATACCATGAGTGAGAAGCAGCTTTATCTCAGTGAGCCTGTAACAAAAAAGGCCAACGAACAGTAAAAGTAGCAGCACTGTAGGACATTACAGCAGTGCTGACCCAGCACAGTAAGACCTTTAATTTTATTAAGGATAGCCAAGAGTTATACCCAGCAACACCTAGTTGCCTATGAGGAAAGCGATGAACATGCTGGCCTCATTCCCATGCTTTTGCCTACTTCAGCCTAGCCTCAAATCACCACTGTCATGACCATCTAATCGTAGGTGCACCCCACATCCCCAGACCCATGCTCTTCCCCAGGATGTGTCAGCCCCAGGGCTGAGCAACCAGGGGTCCGTGCACACTCAGCCCCCCTCCAAACTGATGCATCCCCATGCCTGTGTCACCTGGCAGACCTGCTTCACGGGCTGCCCAAGGGTACCACTCTGTTCCTGCTACCTCAGCAGAGACAAACAGTTCCTGACCCTTTTTCCCTGTGATACTCCACCAGCTGCACCAGCACAACTGCTTGTGGGGACACACAGAAAACCAAATCAGTAAACTGATCCTTGTTAAAAATAATAATTAAAAAAAAAAAAAAGGCTTAATCCAGACCTGTTTACTGGAGGATTGATGCCTCCGCTTTATCTTCTTTGGGCCAGAACCAGACTATCTCAGTGCAGAGACCTGTATACAATTTCTTTGCCTGCTGACAACAATCCAGTCCCATCCATTTTGCCTCCCATGAGAGTGCCCCAACTACCAGGTGCAGCTCCCCATCTCTCCCGGTAAAGCCCTTCCATTGCATGTCAAATGTTCGCTCATCTATTCAGCTGAAGAGAAGTAGCATGCATCTTTAAGATTAATGGCTTAAAAATTCAGATAGTGGTCACTACTCCAACCACTTCTTAAATATTTGATACTAAGCTACTTTTCTTTCACCTAGAAAATCTGCTGTTAACATCTCTTCCCAGCACTTATCTGTACTTCTTTAAGTATTCATTCCCTCAAAATCGGCCCTTGTATTCCATTAATGCCAAAGCAGGCCTACAAAGCGCCCACGAAACTTCCCCCACCCCCCTCCTCAAGCACTTTTTCCATTCCCCGATTATATGATACCACTTCCACATGGACAGCCTCTTTGCATATACAGCAACTGGCCATTTAAATTAATTTGCCTTACCCACTCCAAAATATTTGGCATTGTAAGCTGTTCCTCTTTTTCCATTCAGTTCCTGGAATTCTGCTTCCCTCACAGGTGGCACTTCTACCGCTGCCATTTCATTCCCAGTATCCATTTAACTGCCACCCCCACTTCAACAACAGACTAGAAGTCATACAGTTTATTCATGGGCTGCACCTAACCTGTTACTAATCTTGCCCCATCATCCTTAACACAGTGGCTTGCTTGTTTCTCTTACCCCTGCTTATTTTTTTTTAGCCCATCTAAAGTACTTCTTGCTTGTAAAGGCCTTAATGAACTTTACTTGTCAAACTGGGAAACCACAGCCATGTGGCATTAAAGCGCAAACAATGGGGGAAGGCAGGGAGGAAACAGAGGCGATGGCTGCAGCGATCACACCGAGCATTTCCAGCAACACACACAATACCATGAGTGAGAAGCAGCTTTATCTCAGTGAGCCTGTAACAAAAAAGGCCAACGAACAGTAAAAGTAGCAATGCTGACATTAAAAAAAAAAGAAAACCTAACAAAATAAAAAAAACCAACAAAATCCCTGCCTGTTGATTCACTAGCATCGGAAGGTATTGGATCATGACAGTTTTAAGTCAAGTTAAAGCCCAAGCTGCTGCTGCAGACAAAGTTCCCACCTCCGGCACGACATTTACGCAGCCTCATGCTGGTACAGATGAGGGAACTTGCTCTGCTGAGCATCAGCCCAAGGAACAAAAAGTCAAAATTTTCATTTGGACCAGTTCCCTCATATAACTCCACAAGCAGCCTCCCAAGCCGTAACGGCAGCAGAATGAGGCTGGGGGCGAGGAGAAATGCTGTCAGCAGCAGAGTACATGTGGATCGACTTAAAGCAAATGTGAGACTGCGGCCTAAACGGGTCAAAGAGACATACACACTATCCCTGCGCCTCCTCCTGCTTCCCTGCTACTGCTCCCAGCCCTCGCCACTCCTCTCACACAAGTGAGCTTACACAAAAGTCTGACTTATCACAGTTTAAATAAATGCTAACGGGTTCATTAGTTGTTTGTATATTAGAATGCTTCACTTCAGGTTGTGTAAGATTAACTTTAGAAGCAAGCAAGTACAGACTTATCTATATCCAAAAGTTTTAACCGAATTTTTTACTCATGCAAGATTTGCAGCTGTTTCAAAGTCAAAACAGCTGGAAAGCTGCACTACTGGCAAGAACTGATTAATGTAGCATAACCTTTATCTATCTGACATTAGCAGAATTAGAAAGAAAAATCTGAGACCCCAAGAACTTTTAGGTAGTAGTAGCTTTTGAGCACTCAAGATTTCCTTCTGAAAGCACCATCAGTTAGGCTTTGCTTTAATCTTCCTCTGTTTTGTTTGGGCAGTGATTTATTTTTTTTAATTACATTTTAAGTGACAGTTATTCTTAGAGATTTTTCTGTATCTATATACACATAAAGCTTTTTCCCCCGCACTTATCAATTACCAATTGTTACTCCTGTCACAACAAGAAATGAAACATTTCTACTGTCACACAGCATTACTGCTGATCTAAGCACTACCTTCAAGCATCCAAACCTATTTCTACATCACTGCAAGAAAAAAAAATTGTTCATGACATAATCTGACAGTTTTTAAAAGATCACTTTTTAAAAGTTTAAAAAAACCATAATTCTAGCATTATGAGAAAGATCAGAATTTGTTTCAAATCTACAAAGCAAAAAGCATTTAACATGCACTCTCATCAATCTACACAGCTAGAAAAATTGAAGACTACAGTGCAATATAGGAGAAAATTCTGTTGCCTATTGGTAAGAGTTATCAAAATCTTTAAAATAAAACAAAAATGAAGACTGAATATAAAAGGATCCATCGCTGCAATGAAAAACTTTACAGCATATAAACTGGTGCTGTGCTACCGCTCACTGACAGCAAGTTCTAGCACCTTCCCCACAGACACAGGCTTTTGCAAGGCAAAGAAGAGTAAAAACTGAGAGCAGCCATTTTTCAGTCTTGTGGACACCACAGAAGCAGACAGCAGGCCCAGAAGTCAAAGTGCTTCGCACGGATGAGGAGGATGGAGGAACTAAAGGTATCCCCTGGCCAGAGCTGCCACTGAGGCCAAGAGGACAGGGACAAGAACAGAAGTAATTGTTACTGCAGCTGAACAATTACCATTCTCAGCTGCACTGCAGCAACTATTAGCTTAGGTCACACATACTAAATTTGTTTAAAAAATAATAAAACAGCATCTTCCTGTTTAGTCCACCTTCCCCACTATAAAAGCCAGTCCAGCCTTTCCCTTTTCCTGCCAAGAGGGTACTGCACATTTCTGTGAACCCTCCCTACTTCCCAGGTCCATCTTTAATGCTTACCTTTTAAAACATGTCTGAGAAATTACCTGTTCTCAGACACATGCAGAACAATTTTCCTCCCCTAGAGTTTAGCCCTGCTCCTCTGCACACCAGTTGTTCTGGTCAAAATACAACTGTTAGTGGTAAGTTATTTCCACTCTCCATCATCCAAGTGTGTAGGCAGGAAAGACCTTACTGACAGACTAATACCCACTCTGCTCTCAACCCATACTCGACTTCAGGTTGCTGCTGCTTCCTCAGGACTGAAAAAAAGCCTGTGAGCCCAAAGCTACTTCGGGCTCTGGTTGTGGAGGTGGTTGGGGGTTTTGTTTCTTTTCTTTCCTTCCTTTCCCCTTTAATTCTACATGCAGATCTAATGAAGGGCACCCTCTCCCCATCCAGACCTTACCCAACTGGCAATCAAAGAACATGTACAACACACTCATTCCAAAAGTAGAAATTTCATAGGTGTCAACTAATTGGCAAATTTCTTTATGAGAAGGGAGAAAGCATGAAGGGCAAAAAGAATGCAGAGAGAAGTAGTTGAGGGGGGTGAAGAAAAAGAAGCAGTTATTAAAGATATCAAAGGGATAAGAGATAAAACTTGATCTAAAAATGGAAGCAGAAAGAGAGAAGTAGTGAAATCAAGCTGGGAAAGGCACAAAGCCATTACAAAAGCAAGCAAGATTGTATTAGGTTAATACTTATTTAAGGTACTTTTATATGAAGCTGACAAGAGCGGTCAAATACTTCTTCCTTTATACAAGAGGGATAAGAAACCTGGCAGTTTGGTAAGACAGCATCAATCTATCCAGGCTGCAGCTACAGAATGATATTCTGCCCTTAAGTCTGTCCCTGGCAGCCGAGTCCATCAGCTATAGCTAACAAGAAAGGAGTATAAATCTGAGGGGGCTGCTCTCCTTTACCACTACAAAAGGCCCGTTTAGATCAGTTACACCTACCCCTGAAAATTTTATCTGTATGCTGCCCCTAGATGATGAAAGAAGTTATGGACAGTGCTTCAGCCTCAACTTGGCATTTCCTTCCGTTTTAAACTAAACATAAATGAAGGTTGCCACAAATCTCAGCTAAACAATGTAGTGAATCAGCGATGCTATTTATCAAGCCAGTCTCTTAGTGCTATCTGCTTTGGTTTGGAGTTGAAAGGAGATTTAGGTTTAAAGAGAGAATGAACATATTTCAGGAACAGCCTTATATTTCTTTAAACAGTAACATTTATAAAAGTCAGATGTATAGACTATTCTAGTAAAAACTTAGAATTACAATGCCATCTATGTATTTCTATAGAGCCAACGTGGCCCTCAGATATTATTCAATTACGCCAAATATTTTCTATCTGCATGTTTGTGATCCATTTATATGAAGCCACCCTTTACATACGGGACGTCATCAGCAACTGTTTCAGGAGAAGAAAATTCTCACTAGACTTCATTCTCCTCTTCAGGAACCCTGATCTGCCTAGAATTAAAGATGGAGAGCACAGAAGAAAAATTGGGGGTGGGTGCTTAAAGACCCAGAGATTGAACTTAAAGCTTTCACCAAATTATCAAACATGATTTGTTAAGAGCAGAAGGCCCCTAGATTTCTTGAAGACAATGGAAGATTAAGCTATAAATAGATACAAGCATGAGTTCATGCCTAAGGACTAATAACATGAAATTAAAGGAAAATATAAGCAGCATGTTAACGGGAACTTACCACAAAACTCATTGGACCTCATAACAGTTTCCCAAGGGAACTGATGGAAACTCCCACTGCTTGGAACATATGAATCCACAAGGAGCAAAACAGATGAAAAATGCGTGATGCAGAGTGATCCCATTTAAGACAAATGGGCTACAATGATTTACTATGTTAAAGTAAGTTCTTCTGCTTTTGCAAAACTGTAAGCTTAAGAGAAAAGCCTCTTTGCAGACAGAATCATTCTGTATCCTGAGTGTACAGAACGGGGCAAAAAATCCCCCCACCCTTTCCTCCCCAAATTGCTGACTCTCCTGACTCAGTCCACAGCTTTCCAGCCTGCTCAGTTTGGCAGCAGAACAATGCAGACCCAATGTCCATCAAACCATCCTGACCCAAACAGCAAAGATCCACCTGCTCAGGTTCCTGCCTCTTAGATTCCGCACCCCACCCCACCCCCACCCCCCGCCCCGTAGTCACCACTCCATTCTAGTTTTTCTAAATTAAATATTGTATTAACAACACGCCCCACAAAAAGTCTCAAAACTTGTTCATGTAACAAAGAATCAGAAATTTTGTCCATAACCAATTCTTTAGATACCAACTTTCTTTGCTCTTCTAGACAATTCACTTGCCTCTAGTGTGCCAGTTAGTAAGTTAAAAGAATGTTTTGGGTAAGCACATTTACATTTTCCTGTTCTTTATGTGCTCAACCTCAAAGATCAATTACAACAGGGTTTTTTCTGTGCAGTATGACTCTAAGATAGGATGTGAGATCATCCATTAAACATACATACCCAAGACTAGACGTATTATTAATTCATTTTCCCCTAGGTAATATGGCATGGTGAAAAATAGCTACCAGAGAACGTACTGACTAAAGACTTAAACAGAAATCAGTGGATTTATGTGATGATTGCTATGCAGCAATGTAACAGATCTCATTAAGACAGACATGGATTCTTCTCCCCTGATATTGTCACTGCTCCTACAGAGTAGACACTGATATTCAACACAAGAGTATTGATTGCAACATACCCCAGAAATAGTTCTTACACTAGTTGTGAGAATGATCTATACGAATTTAATATTGCCTGAGTCTGACTACAGACAGGTCTCAACTTTATAGCATTTTTCTGATTGGTGACAGTATTTGGAAAATTTCTTTTTTAAAATAAGTTGGCTATAAATCAGTTCGGCAGGTGCTGTAAAAACCAAAATGAGTTTTTACTGTTGTCCTCTTTGACTTTGTGAAGCTGCAATGAAGGAAGCTGCCCTAAGGAATCGCATAACATCAGCATCACCTTGGACCTAACACACTGCTTTGGTAGGGTCCATACAGTAAAGTCTATTTAGTGACCTCTTTTAAGATCCAAAAGAATAAGCAAACACTTCTATCAATTGCCAGCCTCAGACCTGTTTATGCTACAAGCCGTTCCTCACTGAAGGCCTCAGAAGTCCTACTGCTACATTAATGAACCTCAAGGACCATGTTTTTCCTCCACAAAATGATCACTGGCCCTTCCTGCCTTCTACCTTTTGTATTTTACTCTAGAGTATTAGGATATGTAGATAGGCAGATGAAATTCTGCCTAGCTTTGTGCAAAATAACCTTACATCCACATATCCATGGCACTGGCTGCTATAATAGCAACAGGACACACTCAAGTTAATAGTTCTGTATCCTACATTACCATAGAAGTAGTATAGGTGCCACTTTGTTTAATCCAGCTTTAATTATCACAAGCATTCAACTCCTAATGAAAGTCATGCTTTTATAGATGGGAAGCTGAACTCGGCAGAACTAAACATTTCTGAGAGCCCAGAATCAATTGTGGTTTTAACTTCTGGTAACTGTGCCTCTTATAGTTTTGAAATCACAGCACTCAAACTTCAACAACATTTTGTTCCAAGTGGCTGTTGTTATGTTGTCTCCCTTTTATGCTTGCTACAGACTGAATCAGGAATGGATATCTGACATAAGGATCCTTCTTCTCAGCTTCATAGTGAGCGAGTGTGCCTGGAGGAGACTGAAAAACACCCACAGCTCCCCGTGTTGAACCACAGAGGCAGGTGGCAGTCCTTCACTTCTGCGAGATGCAAAGGAAACAGCATCTCCAAATGTACTCTTTGAAGACGGTGATTTTTGTTTCCATGTATACCGTTGACAGTCCTTTATGCTCATCTTTATCTTTTGCTGAAGTTTTCTTAGGATTATGTTTGGTACTTAATATTCAGTGTCACCATAATCCCACAACTTGACTTTTCTGGTGTGATAAATCAATGTTTCTGAGAAATCCCAAACAACATCAAAGCTTTTTCTTCTCTGTGTCAAACACCTTCATCAACATCAAGCTTCCTTTTCTTCTTAAAGCTGGTATCAAACACTGCAATGATCTTGAAATGAAATCTGTTGTATATGCCAGAGAGATAAAGAGCAGAGTTGGGAGGAAGCAAAACTACCCACACTACAGCAGACAAACTGCCTAGCCAATGGTGAAAAGTGTGTGTAAGAACCACTATAATCCTTCAAAAAGAACATTATTTCTATTCCCAGTTCTCCAGGATCTGAAATAGGGTGCAAACTACCCTTGAGGAGACCATCTACCATCAATGCATGGTAGACTCACCATGGATAAAGAATGGAAAGAGACAGAAGTGTGTTTATGATCCACAGGATGTCTAACAACATCATTTTGACCAAAGCTACAGATTCCCATTTACTCCCAAGAAAGAAGCTGGCAGTAAGCAAGAGTTAACTTTTAGTATAGGGCCAGCTGGAATAACACAGACCACTCAGACAACAAATGTCACCTCACAAGCACCCTGGATTTCTTCCAAAGATCACTTGAAAAGTGGTATTCTTTCTTGATACACTCAAGGACTGATTCTACTTGCACCAGCAGCGGTACTTTTTTCTTTTTTCCTAGTGCATGTTAGGAACTATAGGTTCTAAATCTATTTTGAGATTATTTTGAAGAGTCTCAAGATACACGTTTTCCCGCAGTAGCACTATGCAAGCTTGTAAATTATTTTCCATGTATTTAAGCTTAAAAGACAGATTTCATGCAGCTAAAAATGTCAGATTACTTCCCCACCTCAAGAAAGAAGCCTTTAGATATAAAAATATTTGTTTTAAGGTGGAAAACTACTGTATTTGCAGAGCTATTCACCCATATTAGTACTGTTATGAAATCACAATATTTCAGCTGACATGCAATAATTTTATTTCTAGCTATTTCCCTGAGCTTACAGAGCTTTCACGGCGAGGGAAGTAAGCAAACATAACACCTGCTTGGATTTGGCAAGCTGCATGGGGCTCAGAATAATAAGGCAAACCCTCTAAAATCCCCCTCATTTACAGATGCCAATTTGCTGATGATAGGAAGATAGCTGTGCTCACCTTTGGAAATGAGGATGAATTTGGATTAGCAAATACTGCAGATTAATCTCACATTTAAAACGGAGGCTGGTATACTTAGAGAGGGGTGAATGATAAACTAAGAGCTATTACTGATTTACTGCTTTTTCATATGAAGTCTGCTTTCTTCCCTTCACTCCACAGCAAACCTAGGGTAAGAAGCAGGAGAGAACACATGAAAACCTCAGCCTGAAGACTAGGTACAACTGGAGAAGCTACAGCTGTATTTTTCATCAGTTTTATTTTATAAGAGCATTTTTCTAATCTTTTAGTGATTAGGAGAAGTCTGCTTTCTTTTATAACAGATCAGGTAAAATAGCAGAGGATGACCTTACCAGAGAGAATTGAAAGGGGAAATCTGACATCCCACATCCATCCCACCACCACCCCTTGCACCAGCTCCCAATGCTCTTCAGATTTTGTGCTGAGCCACAAACCAAGGAAAAAAGAAAAAGCCGTTTTCTACAGGCATCAGCTAGAGCAAGGAAGAAAAGTGAGACAAGCACTGGCAAGAAGTACAGCAGCAAGCCTTGAGAGCAGTGCATTGGTAGCAGGCAACTCCTCCGATTTGTCTAAGATGCTACAAAGAGCTTGGAAGAAGTTTACAGCTGTCCATCTACTTCCTCAAAACATGCAGTATACATATTCCATAAGCAAAGGCATCAATCTCCTAACCTGATTCAGAAAGTAGCTTTTCCTATGCAAATGGATTTCTATGCATCCATCTAAGCTTGCATGTATACGTGCACGCATGCCTAGTGGAACCAGAAATGCCGTTCTGCGTCAAGTGGCTCCACAAAACCCTGAAATTAAGTGCAAGGATGACTACTAAGGATGATGACCCACGCTTCAGCACGCATGCTACCCCATGAGAGTGTGGCTGGAGACTCTCCAGTGTTTGTGTCTCCCTTTTAGGCAAGATAATGTGATGCTTTCTAAAATGGAAGAACATGGAAGATGGCTGTGTCTTATATGTCAATTTTACAAGGACAGGAAACAATCTTCGGGTTCAGCATGTTCTATACTGTTATCAAAAAACCCACCACTCTGACCAGACATAATGACTAGTGTCTGGAGAGCAACCTGTTCTCAGAAATTCAACCTAAATGGCTACAAAGCAAAATGCAAACTACTGAACCTTATACAGCTCCCTCTGCAGCGATACTAAGTTCATGATTCCTACTGCAAAAATGCATGGAATGCTTTCCCTGAACATCGATTTATAAAACCGATCAAATATATCTAAGGTAAAATGTAAATACGATTCATATACATTCTCTCTAATGAATGACAAACATACAGGAAAGCATGAGGGTCTAATGCACACAAATCCAGCTCTGTACATACCCCCAGAATCAAACTATGATCCTAAAATGCCTTCTTAATATTATGCAATTCATAATATACTACCCAAAAGTATCATTACTATCTGTGTGGGTTTAGAGCACATAGAAGAAAGATGTATATTTTAAAAAAGCGATTTCTAATTTATTTTATTAAAAAACAATTTATATGCTTATTAGCACAATATAATTTTGTAGGGATTCACACATTTGAATATGATCAGCCACTTGTTTTGTTGCATTCAGTGTTACCAATCTGTCTTTGAAGAAAGATCCATGTTTGATTTTTCTATTGTTCAAACTTAAGAGAAGCCTCTTTGGATTGAAAATGCAGGAATCCTCTGAACTGACTTTTAAACAATTAAGCAATTAACTACTTTTTCACTTAATTTATGCTGTGTTTGTTTGGGACAGCTTTGTTGTAACAGCGTGAAGGCTTTAAATCAGGCTATTAAAACCAGACTTGTAGGTAGATATTTGGGATCCCAAATAGTAATGCCAAGCAAATACAGCTCCCACGGACATTCAGACTCGGTCTAAACAGCACAGCTCAAAACCAGGTTGAAGCATGCTGAACCCAACTCCTTGCCACACTGCTGGCAGTCCTTACCCACACTGGAGCCTGGGTTCGAGGAGACCAGGCCGTACTTCTGTCTGCTTTGTAAGCATCACTTGCTTATAATTGTTATTAGAAAACAAAGTAAAAAAAAAAAATCACTACGCAGGAAAAAATTCAATTCATTTTTCAGGTGTTACATTCTCAGTGTAAGAAGTTACATCTAAATGATAGCAATAATAATGCCTTCAGGAGAGGTATGCTTCTGGTAACTCTTCCCCCCCTCCCTCAATTACTTAAAACCTCCTTCACTTCTACCTACATGGTTGGCAGTACTTAGGTTTAGTCTACGCAGACTCATACTTGGCTGTCTTTATTGTCCAAAATGATTCAATTATTGGGGGGGGGGGGGGGGGAAGGAGAGAGGCGGGAGCAGGGTGGAAATCTTCATCAAAAGGAACAGTTTGCAACTTTAAACTCATGATTTCCCATTCCATGGTTTATCCATAAATAGCCAGTCTGCAAAGCCTTAGGAAAAAAGCAGCTTTCTTTACAACTCTAATTACCGTACAACTGTAGAGGGACATTTTTTTAAATTCTTATTTTTTGCTATATTTTTATATGTATGATCTAAAGTTTTTCTAAATAAGAGGAATAGCATTACGCTTATTGAAGACATTACATAGAAGTTGTGTTTTAGGAGCTTGGAGTTGTTTGGGGTTTTGGGTTGTTGTTTTTTTTTTTTTAAAAGAGCCTCTTTCCACAGCAGGCTGGAGTTCTTGCCCTTCAAAACTCACAAGGTTAAATTTAGTGTCATTCATGAAACAGATTATGTTCAGTTTATGAGGAGACATCACGCTTCAACCTTCCCCCTTTGATAAAACATGCAGAACCTGAATGTTATCCTCCTTCATTACTTAATGCAAGCCTTCATAAAATCACCCAAGAAGGAATCACATAGGCTACAGCCCAGATATGGTCCCACACACCTGGCCTCCAACCTCCTAAATTATCCCATATAGTTTATGAACATCTCTGATGTAAAAATGGTATGTGCAGCAAATTTCACTCTGAGCAACTAGCAGAAGAGCAAACCCAAAATCTTCAGGAAAAGCTCTGCTTTAAAGACGTGACTAAATAAAGAAATTTTCTCTCTCACCACTCCTCCCATGAAATTACAGTTGAATAACTATGACAATGGCAGAATTTAAACTTACTTTGAAAAACCGTTTTAAGCAGTAACAGCACCACCTGGTGATTGTAGCCATGCAGTATTTTTAAGGCATCCACTATAGAACAGATTTTAGATTCTGCTAGTGAATAATTTGGCATTTTTTCCATTAAAAACACATGCAATTTCTACCAGTGAATAGTAACATTTTGTGATTCTGTTGCAAAACAAATCCAACCCCTCAGAGCAAGCATCAGCCGACTTCCACCAGTAAGTGTCAAAAGCTCTTGACAGCAACAGCCAATTTAGTAAAATGCAGTAACTGGTTCAAATTTTTTAACATACTAGGTTAATGACTGTTTAGAGGTTTGGTGTTTGGTTTATGGTTCATACAGATGGAAAGGCCGCCTCGGAAAGAGTCAGGCCTAGGTTATTAAAAACACTTGAAAAATCAAACTAGATGTCACGTGTGCTGTATATTCTGAATAGATTAATACATAAACAGAATTAGCATTTTGGTCCTAACACATTAAGAATTGTATCACAGAACATCTAACACACATTGCTGGAAAAATCCTTAGGGATCCTGAAATGAAAAAGTACTCCCTGAAGACGTCGCAAGCGACAAGAATTCTATTAGAGTTAAGCATTTCTTCTTCACCACTCCTTTTTAAGTTGCGACTAAATTAGCACAGCCTGCACACTCCAGGGTGTGTGCTGGGAGGAGGGAAGGGGAGAAAACGGAAGATAGAAAGGCCTGAGGCACTTCAAGCAGAGAGCATCCATCTGCTAGCAGCAGTCAATGAACAGAACATTTCTAAAAAGCTTCCCACGCATATTAAGCCAAGCCAAAAGAACAGAAAACACCTTCCTTCGCTCTGACTGTGCAGGACTGAACGTAACAGGACAATGGGTTATAAATACATATTTGTGAAAAAAAAAAAATTAAAAAAAATGAGAGAAGAGCTCACAACACAGCCCTGCGTTCAGACTCTCCTGCTGCAAAGCTGGTTTAAGAGGCTCCTGCTCATCTCTACATCATCCATTCAGTGGTGGCATGTGGAGGAGTAAAATGATCAAAGGGAAACAGAAAAAAAAAAGAAAAAAAAAAAAAGAAAAAAAGGCTGGTACTGCTTGGGTGTGGCTTGCTTTTTTTTTTTCTGTTCCAGTAAACAGATGCATTGCCCGAGCTAAGACCCGGATATTTGTATAAGGGGAATGGGAAAGGGCAGCTGAGGACTGGGAAATGCCAGGATCAAACTGGCTTTGCTGTTAGAAATGCTGATGGTGGAACTGGACTCCAGAGCTGCAGCCCTATGAGACTGTTGCCTCTGATGGCAATACCACTCAAAGGAGTTCCTGATCCTTTACATAGCATCTCATTTTCCACCCACGCACCACAGCACGTCAGCTCTCTGGGCTGACACAGCTACTACCTACTGGGAGCGCAGCAAATCCAGCACAGCAATCACCAAGGCCCAAAATAAACCTTAATGTGTGCACAGAGTTGCTCTGGTTCAGGCTGGGACCAGGGTTTGTTTTTGAGGGGGTTTTTGCTTTCCTTTTTTCAGCAGGGGCTTGACATATGACAGCCTGCTAATAAATTTGCTGGTGTGGCTGTACCAGACACAGGACGACCCTCCCACCAAACATATTTCACACCTAGTACAGAACCCTGTAGTTTCTGTTCATACGTATTCAATATCCAGACTTACATTTGGGCATTCCAGCGGTATACTGTATTTGCCTGGGAAAGGCTGCTCTAGCAGTGGCATTGAACAGGAGCCAAAGTCTTTGCCTGAGTGACTTTTGAATAGCACGTGCAATGGCAGTGCTTGTCCATCTGGGAGGATGTTATCACACAACTGGGAAAACAACAAGGACAATCAAAGCTCCACATGCACTTCTGCACAAGGCATGAGGTGATAGCATTGTGAAGAAGCATCACCACGTGTGCTGCTCTGATACCGCTCCCTCAGCCACCCTGGATGCCTATGACAGATACTGTGCCAGATGCAGGGCTGTAACACCACCAGCCAGACCGTAGCAGGAATACAACATGCCTGCACACCCTGTCACGAACACTTTTAAGCTGATGTCCCCTGTATCCCACATCAACTGATGCATGCTTGGTTCCTCCAAGACCATCAGCCATGATGAGATGAAAGCAGCTTGGAAGAACCACAGCTAACTCATGTCCAGCTGCAAAGTACAGGTGAAATGTGTACAAGTGTGTCTACAAGAACACAAGCAAATAAATCATAGTCTTCCTTATAAAAACAGCATACACAAGCACTGAATTTTTGCTTATTTGTTAATCCTATAGACTCTCCATTTAATGCTGTGACCATTATTTAAGAAAAGCCATCTTCCAAGAGAACCGAAATAGCTCCACCAGCAAATCACACTTGCAGACCCTCAGGCTTAGGGAATGCTTCCCTGCACTATCATATCACAAGCTATCCAATTTATTTCGTAAAGCAAAACAAGAAGGCACTTTCAACACATGAAAAGGAAACCAGGTGCTATCAAAGAACACAGCATTAAAAAGCAACAACATTCTCCCTCTCAGGTTTTGAACCATAGTGCCTGTGAAATGACACAAACACTTCAAAACTTACGTTTGAATGTTTAAAACAGTCCTATGCCATATAAGTGGCACACATTTTCCATTATGAAAAAAAAAAGAGCAGCAGCTACGTGGAACTTCAACCAAAGCTATGTTACCTGAAGTATATTTCGAGTTTATCTAACAACATTCAAAAGCTAAAATGGTTTAATGCAGAAGCTTGTTAGAAGCAGCAGATTACTAGCACAGAATTTTATAGGCATTACTACAGGGGGTGGAAAGATGAGAGAGGCAGTTGCCTATTTTCTGCCACGCTGCATAAGGAGGAAGATAGTCCTATTAATATCCAAGTACATCCCCTTGCAAATGATACTCAAAAAGCAAATGTTTTAAAAAAACATTAGCCTACTAGGTAAACTGTCTTTAAGGAATGCTCTCAAGAGAAATGACAGGTTCCAAGTACCTACACAAGGCTATAGGAAGATAAATCTCCATCAGTGAATTCCACAAACGCGATATACTTTGTCCTACTCTGTCACATTGAAATTGTCAAAGTTAACAAGGAGAAAATTTAAGTTAACAGAGGCCAAAACTTAAATATCCACACAATAAATTTCGCAGGCATGCAGAATTTTAAAATGTATTTCTTTTTTTATTTGTCAAAATGAAGCAGAGATTTGTGCTTCCCTGGCACAACAGTTTTCTGGCCCACAGCCAACTAATAAACTAAGAGACAGAACAGACAGGAGAGGAGACAGAGCAAAGGAAATCATGAAAGACACCTTTAACTAACATGAAAGACACCAGTCAAACAGGTCAATTCAAAGCAGCTGAACACGCAAATATTCTTTGTTATTAGTTAAGGCAACACAAGTTGTCTGTTAACTCACTTAAGACCTCAGTTTTGTTTTTTTTTCAACTTCAAGGCCAATCTTCAAAATTAAAAGAAAAAGGTAACAACAGAGATCGTGCTGAGTCCACATACAGACTGAACACACACCTTCAAGGAATTTTAGAAGTGCATTTTCTAATTTTTCCCTTTTCTGGCTAAGCAAACACAGGAACAGAATAAGACAGACCATCAAAGCTTGACTCAGGTATTTCAGCTGAGTGGAATGCGGTGCTCAAAGTTTTACATCAGTTGTCCATCAGTCTCTTGGCAAAATCCTACCATTAGTTTTTATTTTTATTTTATATTTTATACCTGCACTCTTTACTTAAAGGAACCTAGACCCTATTCATTATAACTATAACAGATCTCATTAAAGGAGACATCAATTCTTCTCCCTTGATACTGTCATTATAAGGAGAAGCAGCTCATCAAAAGCATCTCCAAGACAGGTTACTTTTTATGTCATTCCCTATCAAAACAGAAAGATGGCAAAGGCTTAAGACAATAAAAATTTTCAAACCTGAACTCAATAAGAACTAATTAATCAATGCATAACCAAATGGTTGTCCCAGATCAGCTGATGAACTGGTCTCTTAACAAAGATAACTGGAGATCATTAAGCAGAGGGTCTCATTAGCCACCTGAGAAAGAAGAGATTCTCCATGTGCTGAAGGAGAGGCTACAGTACCAGAAGGATCCCTGCTTCCTCAGATGCCTCTGAATCAAACTCCACGGGTCCCCAAGTCTAACAGGGAAACAGGAATACATTCTGCTGCTATTTTTAACCAGCATATGTTCTTCTAAGAATTTTGATAAAGACTGGCGTTTCTGCCTCTGAGGGTTTTTTTTGTTTGTTTGTTTTTCTTAAATAAGCAGTTTCTGTGTCTCTTCAAGTCTTTGGTGATTAGTGAAGTTGCCTGCAAAGCCTGAAAGCTGAAGTTCTGAGAAAGGTGCGTAAGCTATTGAGACACCCTGAAAGTCAGCCATCAGGGACACCAGCATCTAAGTTGTGGCTTATGCTTCTGTGACTTACCAGAACCTGCGTCAAAGCAGCGGACCAGGAAAGCCCATACCTACTGACACTCAAGCAAGCCTCAGAAGCACAGAGGTCCAGGAAGCTGGAACACGCACACTAACACCAGGAAAGTTTTCTGTTGAACTGTTACGTGGCAAGTAACAGTGATCACAGACATGAAAGGGCAAACAGGTTGGGAAAATACCATTCCTTTTAAAAATTCTGTGATGAAGACATTAAGCTACCAAAGATTTAACATCCTGGGTCACAACTTTTCTGTCTTCCTGGCTCTGGAGCTGTTCTGATCAGAAAGGAAGAGCAATGAAAGTCACGAGACACTTGTGCAAGAAATAAATACGTGAGTGTCACAGCTAGGACACATCCACATTTTAGCAGATGCTGGAAAAGATGGATCTACAAAACAGGAGAAGGGAAAGCTGCAAGTGGCCTCAAAAGGAGGAAGACTGAACTTGTTAACACGCAAAAGAGCAGAGCAGTGAGATGCAATTCAGTAGTTCAGTTTTGGCCATGTTAAGTCTGTGTCAACAGGGGATACACAAACAAAACCAAAAGCCTTAAATCCATCACCCTTATCTTCAGAGATGAGCATCTGAGCTTAGTCAATCTAGACTTCCTTTCATTGAGGAAGAGAAACAGACGCTTAAGAGAATGAGTCATTTGACTTCCCTTCCGATAAAATTAATCACACCCTAAGTCTGTCTGCCTCTGTGCTGAGACCCTGAAAGTAGTTCAGGACTATGAGCTCACACAGACATCTAAACTTTGTTTGCCACTCAAGCTGAAGCCATAACATGGGACTAGATGGAACAGGTATGCTGAGAATGAAGAAGTTTACCAAAGGAAAATGTTGCACTTGAAACAACTAACCAACCAAAAAAACCACCAAAATACACCCACACACAAAAAACCATGGACTATCATCCCAAATGAAAAGGGGAAGATGCCCCTTACCCTTCCTCAAGGAGAAATGGAGAAAGTGAACACATCAAATGGAAAGATGAAGGAAATGAATGAGACAAATTGCTAATGACAACAAAGGACTCTTAAGTAGACAGATCAAAGTGGGTAAAACTGAAGCAATGGTCTGGCTAGAAGAAGTAGTCTTTCAAAGCCTTACTGACTAAAGAAATTTAGGAGGATACAAGAAAAAAACAGAAGAGGAAAATTTTAAGCACTGGTTGGTTTAAAAGACAAGACAAGAAACCCCAGTGGGGTACTAACTGAAGGCGGAGATGAAAGGATTAAGATTAGCTTCCATCTCAACAGAAATAAAAGCAAGGACATGACAACAGCAGAGAGACTAGACTAGAAGTTTCATTATTGAAACCAAAACTAGAGACAGGAGCTGATACAGGAGGAAAAGTCAAAGAAAACATTGCATCCAGCAAAGGAAACAATCAAAGAATTCAGTGGACGGACAGCTGCAAAACTACGAATTCACAGGGAGGTGAAAAATCTGTGGTGGAACAGCTCACGTGACTGGGATCATGACATGGATAGTTACAGGGTCCACAAGAAGGCCAAACAGAAAAGGTCACAGGGGAAGCTCTGCTGAAAAACAAGTGACAGGCCAGTAAAGAGTTAATAGGTCTGGATGAGAGGCAAGACCAAAGGAAACACTGTCATGAGCACCTGCTACAGACAATCTTATATTGAAGATGAAGCTTCTTTAGACAACAGGAAAATGTCCTGGTTCTCATGGTGAACCACCCCAGCATCTGCTGGAAGGGAAGCATAGCGGGGGAACAAGCAATGCAGTGGCCTTCTAGAGCATGTCAGGAACAGGTCAAGTAGGAGAAGCACTGTGATACACCTACCGTTCTCTAGAAATGAATCAGTGGTGGAGAATGTAAAGTTTAATGGCAGGCTCGCTTATAGCAACCCTAAGATGAGGAAAGTTTAAGATCTTGAGGGGTGTGAGGAAGATGGGTAGCATAATTATAACACTGGATTTCAGAAGGCAGGCTTCAGTTTGTTCAGAGAGGTGGTAAGCAGGACCCCTTGAGGTACAGCCATGGAGGCCAAAGGGGCCAGGAGGACTGTCCAGTCTCCAAATACAGTCTTTCCAAAGTACAAGGACGCTCTACGCTGATGTGCTGGAAGTTGAGCAGGCAGGGTGTATGACAGCTTGGTTCTATAGCAGCTCATGAGTCTCCTTGGTCTTCTGTTGCAGTGCCTGTTTTCAGGTGTCTCGGGTCTCTATGTGAGTTTGGAGGAAATGAAACATTTCCCATGGTAGAGAAGGGCTCACTTAAGCAAAATCTACATACCTAAGTCAATTAGACTGGATGGGATACATCTGAGGATGCTAAGGGAGCTAGGAAAAAAAGGCATCTTTGCCATCTTTAAAAAGTTGTAGGAATCGGGGAAAGTACTCTACGACTAGAAGGTGGCAAGCATAAGGCTTTTCTTCCAGAGGGGAAAGTAGGACACTAGAGGTGAGTCAACCTTCCCTCAGCCTGATGGAAGGCTATGGAACAAATCTACCTGGAAACCATTTCCAGACACACAAAGGGTAAGAAGGTTACCAGGAACTGCCAGCACAGATTTAATGAGGGCAGATTGTGCCTGACTGCAATAAAAGCCACACTGCTGTCAAGGTAAACAGCAACCACTGCTCCTCTCTCATCCCATTTCATCATTCTCCCTGGCAGCCAAGCCGAGGAGATACACACTAGACAGATGAACTACAAGTTGGGTGAAAAGTTGGCCAGGTTCAAAGGGTAACGGTCAGCACTTCAACCATCAGACTTATGAGTGGGATTGATACTGAGGTCAACACTGATTAATGCCTCCATTAACAACATGGACAGTGGGACAGGAGGTTCCCTCTTCCAGCCTGCAGACATCACACTGGGACAGCGGTCAATACACTGACGGGAAGAGCTGCTATTCAGAGGAATCTTAAGACACTGCAGAAATGAGCTGACAGAAACCTCATGAAGTTCAACAAAACAAACGCAGTTTTTTATTTTTTGCACCTGGGACAGAACAACTGCAGGGCAACAATACAGGCTGCTTGGCAAGGGAATAGCTTTGCAGAAAGGGATCTAGATTCCTCATGGACAAAAAGACGAACATGACTCGGCAGCATCCAGTTGCAGTGACAAAGGCTAACTGCATCCTAGAGCTGCATTATTAAGACTGTAGCCCGCAGGTCAAGGGAAGTGATTATTATCCCCTCTTCAGCACTTGTGATATTGTATTTAGAGTACTTTGTCCAGTCCAGGACTGCTCTGCACAAGACAAGGCATTGACATATTGGAGCAAGTCCAGCAGAGAGCCACTAAGATGATTAGGAAACTGAAGCACATGGCATGAGGCCAAAACCTGAATTTGCTCAGTCTTATGATAAGAAAGCTAAGGGGGAGGTCTCATTGGTGTTTTCAGCAGCTACTCAGCAGAAGATTATAAAGAAGATGGAGCCAGAATTGTCAGAGATGCACAGCAAAAGGACAAGAAGCAAGAGTCACATTCTATCAAAGTAAGTTCTGACAGATACAAGGAAAAAATTCTTCACTGTGAAGGTCGTCAAACATTAGAAAGCAGGTTGTCCAGGGAGACTGTATCATATCCTTCCTTCAGGATACCCAAAGCTCAGCTGCACTATGCCCCAAGCAGCTTAATGCAACTTCAAAGCCACCACTTTATAGACCTCTGGAGGTCCTTTGCAATCTAAACCATCCTAGAATTCTACCATCCTCTCCTCTCTCATTATTTTAGTTTTGTTAAATAGTGTTCTCTGTTCCTCTTCTTTGGGTACTTCTGTTCTTCACACATGTAGTATGTTGTCCTTATCTAATTCATGCCGTAGTTCTGGCAGGAGGTAGAGAGAGCCCTCCTCCATAACCACTTGTAATAAACCAGCTATGAAACTAGTGATGACAACAAAGGTTAAAACATTTAAACTAATTGCTGAATTTTAACAGTCAAAAATGCATTAAAGTATATCTTCAGAAATACCTTTCCATTTAGCATCAAAATGCTGTTAGCTACTTTTTGGTATTTAAGAGGACTGAGGAAAAACACACACTCATGTAAAGAAATCATTAAAAACACAGCACAACAGTTCAGAAATTGGATTAAGCTAGCTGCAGCTGCAATTTTCAAACTTAGTTTAAACCAAATTTGAATATCTGCAACTGAAGCTTTCAAGTTATAATCATGCCATTGACCTTCCTTCCCCTCTCCCTTTTCTTTTTGGCCACTGAAGACTATTGAAAGTATCAGAGCTCCAAGTCAAGAACAACTCCCTTGTAACTACGACTTTGACATGGATATAGTGAGAGCAGATTGCCTACAAGGAAACAAGAATAAACCAGCTATTTAGAGAGATTATGTAATGCAGCACAGAGCTGTAAAATGAGATTTAAAGAGACAGAACTCTGCATTTCAACCCTGTAAGTAACCATAAAAGTTAGGCAGTACTGCAGCAATTTGAAGAGGTGCAGACAACACAGGGAGGAATTCTTGCCAAAGGGTCCCCCCTCTCTGAGCTAGTATTTTATTCCCAATTCTTGTCTCTCACAAAAACAGTACTGTTTGGTTATTCTGTCAAATCCTTTAAAACAATGCTGAATCACCTCTTCACATCATCTCATAGATGTGCAGGTTTTCACTACAGAAATGAGCTTTATATGAACAGATACAAAGCGTTTTGTGGACCTGAGGTGGTTGAACTTGCGGAGCTTAGCACGCTCAGCTAGCACAGTACTTCACACCAAAAACCAAACTGAAAATCAAATACAACAGTATTAGGCCTTTCCTGCATAAATATTTTAGCAAGTGTAAACAAGATTCCAGTTTTTATAAGCAGCCAATTCACAAATGAACGTTCACAAACATCAGCTGGTTTAGCAAAGAAAGGCAGAGATGATGAACTGCCATGCACCACCACATCATAAATAGTGAAGAAACATACAGCAAAGGCATGTGTGATAAGGGAGATTAGTTCTGTGAATTAGACATTCTTGCACAAACCTGGAAACTATAAAACCTCCAGTTTTCCCAGGGCTCTATTTAGGGGGTGTGTGTATGTATATATAAACACTAATGCACAAAATATTTTTTGGTAGACTAGTCCAGAACTGCCGAGCAGTTGGAACATTTTACTTCTGCATTTCTTCACTTTAAAATGGAGGAAAAGAAAAAAAAATCATGAATTTTTTACCTTAGGTATTCTAATGGAAAACTTTTTCATCTAATTCTAAATATCCTTTCATTACAAGCCTCAAAAAATAGCAGCATCATGCATTCAGCCAACCCCAGCTGCTCTGCTGTGGTTAAGCAAGAGACAGTGAGCCCAGATCACCTCCCTTTCACCTTCCCTGAAGAGACAGACATTACAGCAAGGAAGAATTTGGCCCAAACTAAGTGGGGGAGGGAAGGGAAAAATTTGGCCCAAACTAAGTGGGGGAGGGAAGGGAAAGCAGGGGGATGTTGTTGGTTGGTGGTTGTTTTTTTTTAAAAAAAAAAAAAAAAAAACCACAACAAAACCAACAGCAAGTCCCTGCTGCCTTTGCTGGACTTTTCTCCACATCATGTCAAGCCTGCAGGTTGCTGGCAAGCAGACCAGGCACAGTGCAAGACCTGCCAGCACTCTCAGACCACACACACGCACGCTCTCAGCTGCTCTCCAGTACACTGGGGACAACCTCCAGAGCAATCCGAGCTCCGCCACCCATCCGTACTTCCCAGAGCCTGGATCTTCCCTTTGGCAACAGCTTGTATAGAGCACCATACAGAAGAAAAAAATCATGTGCTTACACAACTGAAGGTAGCCCACAGCCTTGACGTAAGAGCTATCAGCAAGTTGCAGGAATAGGCCTCCTGAAGCGTGCTCACAGGCTGCACTGCGCCAGCATCTGAACAGGAGCTAATTTCAGCAGTTCATTTGCAACTCAGTTAACTTTGGAAATACAAACATAGTAGTACCAGCAAATAAATAAGCAGCTCAGCCTTTTTCTGAGCAGAAAGCATAGCACTCCAAGGATAACTGTTCATTTTTAATATAGTTTACTACGTACTTCAGTTTCATTCAATGAACAATCTCATGCTTTTATTTTAAATTATATACAGTAAGTATGTTTACCTTGTTACACTTTCAAGTCTAAGCACAATGGATATTAATATAATTTCACCCAAAAAAGCCATTATCATGGGCACACAGTGACAGGGTGAGATTTTCTAAGTTCACTGCCATAGCTCAATTTGCAATTAAAAACTATGTAAAGCTAGAAGTGTGATTAAATGCAGCAGACAACTAGCTCATTATACTGCAGCAGAAAGAAAAGCCTTTCAAACACCAATTGCTCCACCTGAAATATCAGCTGCTGTTGTCATGCTTGGGACTGAGCAAGAACATCACTTAGCTCATTGAAAAGAACTTTCCCAGAGACAGATTGGCAGCATGACAAATGCAGGTTGGTTACAGAAATCAAAGACCAAATACTTTTCTTTATATAAAGGATAGCAACAAAACAAAAGAAAGAGAGAGAGAGAACCTGTAAAAAGCCTCAGACAGGTATAGGTGAAAAGACAAATTATTTTCCCATTTCAAAACTGTCTGGGAGATAATTTCATTCAAAACAACTACAATTTCTTGTATATAATACAGATAGACTTTAGCCAAGTCAGAATCACTGCGTATGATTGGGGGGCCCCCCCACGCACAAAAGCTGTGGGGAAGGATGATGCTCAAAAATATGCCCCAGCAAACACTCATCCAAGAAAGAAGCCATGTTTGGACCCCAGAAAAACATCTACAATGTCTTGTGATTATCCTTCAGCATAACCAAAAGGGGCTCTGAAGGATTCAAACACTCCAACAACACTCAAGCAACAGATCAGGATTTTCTCCCCTCAGCACTTTACTTTTCTACAGCTAAAGACAAGGAACTGGGCAGTCCTTAGGCACAACATGCCAATTTATTTTGAAAACACCCATCTAAAATTACAGTTTTGTTTAGAAGTGCGTTCATCCAAAGACAAACTTCACTGACTGCAAAAGGCATTCTAGTGGTTTTATTTCACTTACAAAGGTTACACTTTATCCAGACATTTTTGAAACTTGTAAGATAGTAACTTTGGACCTGACACTGAAACTAGCTCACACAAAGCACAAGCTTTACTCTGCCAAAAAAGCACAGCTCATTACTGTTCAGTACAAACAGCTGAATAAAACACTCTGTATATAAATTAGCTGAATAATGCTGAGTAAAGCACTCTGGTTATATTTCAATAAGGTAATCTTAACCTTTCTATACCTATGGAGATACATCATCAGATCAATCTTATCCTTTGTATACCTATACAGGCATAATACCAGGTAAGATTTTCTGCATTTAAGTTGCAAGTGTAAGACTTTAATTTAGGAAAATATCTAAAATATCCTCCCCCCCCCCACAATGAGCACCATATCAGTAAAACCCATCTATGTCCCTTAGTTAATTACATGTCAGCTTCCGAGTCTTTGATATGACAGTCCATCAGCTGTCATCTCCAGCAGTCATGAGACAAGAGTATTAATTAGCAAAAAAAAATAAAATGACAACTCCTGCCCATTGATATAAGTTAACAGCAATTGGAACTGGAAAACCATTCTGTTTCTGGAATAAAAGCAGGTTTTATTCACTCTCTGTAAAGAGCGTATATTATGTAGATCTCAATTAAAATGTATAATATGTAATGAGAGTATTTATTTAAGTATCATTTGAATACTTTTTTCCATCCCCCCACCACATTCGTCACATATGAAGCACAATTACTATTAAGTGTGCATAAATACATGCATTCTCACACTTACACTGCATAAAACCAAAAGCATTTGAACAATTATACTTCAAAATAAACATGCATAAAGCATTTCAAGAACCCTGAAAACTTATAAAATAAAACGCCACAATAGGTTAACAGATAATAAAAAGGTGCAATGGGCACGTCAACCTTGAAAAAGTCCTTTTAAACGACGATAGTACTGTCAGGTGCCATTACCCTTTGTCAGCCAGCTACCTGACCTCATAAATCAGGTATAACAACCAAACGAGAGCACAATGTAAAATCAGCGCTAGTCAGACTGGTCTACTGAATAACAAGTGGCCTGCCAAGGTTTTGAGGTCACATTCAGAACTAGAAATTAATTGTAATCAACCACATTAATAATAATAATAAAAAAAACCCGCCATATCAACAAGACTAGAGCTTGCAAGTACCATTCTGTAGAGTTTGCGCTCGTGACTCCTTTCCCAGGTTGGCATGGAATCCTCCTCCTAAAGTTGGTGTTTTGCCTGCACCTATTAGAGGGAGAAAAAAAAAAAAAAAAAAAAAAAGAAAAACGAAAAACTCAGACATGTCAAATGCAATAAATGAATTACAATATTACAAGGAAAGTTACTGTGCCACTATATTCAATATCTGTATAATTTACAATATGTCAAATTACATTAAGAAGGGCAACAGAAGTGCTTGAAGGGTTTAAGATACTGAATGTAAATCCTGTGCAGTTTATTTCTTCTGTGGGATACCATAGGAATTACATGGCTCCATAAGTCCACCCAATCTCAGCTCCAAAGAAAAGTACAAAAATGTTGAAAGCCCTATTTCAGGCAGAACATTAAAGTCAATATTGTAAAATATTTCTTAAAGTAAATGATGAAACAATTGCGTAGTTAATATTTTTTGTCTGAAGAATATTCAATACAGAATTTTAATAGCTAATTACTGGCACTACAGGATATAAAACACCTTTAGCACTCAATAGTGACTGTGTTGGCTACTACAGACCTAACGCTTACTTTCAGATAACTTCAGTTTAACATTAGGCACACAGAGCGACACTTAGGCTACAAAAACTGCAAAGCTGGAACTGCTGCTTCTATATCCTGAAAGGCTGGAGACTAAAACAAGCCCGAGTTGTAAATTAGCATAAACTAGAGGGTGGTTTATGCATCTGTGCCAGTGCTGAGAAGCCTGAATGCAAAGTCCACCGGGAGTCAATGGAACTACTCACAGAAACCAATCTTGCAGAACAGGGAATTAAACTACCACGGACAGAAATAGTCTCCCACTGAAGCAAGGATTTTTTTTAAAAACAATCAGGCTATCTCAAGCAGGATATTCAAATCTATCAGCTTAACAACAAGTGCGATCAAAAAGCTATATTGCACAGTATTAAAAAGAAGTAATTTGTTAGTAAGGACTTCTACTTAATTCAAGTAGTCTGCTCTTCAGAATAGGAAAAAAGTCAGAGTCATCTTGTTCCTATGATGCCCACAGTTTTTCCCTCAAGTTCTTGTAGGTATGTTTTCCCATCTTACACCAGTTCTCTGGAACAAACTAGAATGACTTTGAGATAGAAAAAAAAATGTCACTTGAAAGCCATTCAGGGTATTTCTCCCACACACCTGAATAAATACTTCCATAGCAGGTACAAGTGATGAGAAACTGTGACCTAAATTTTCCCTTTTACCAGACTTCCTTAGCTAATCTCCTCTCAGCTGCCTTTAATGTACGTCTATGCTGAGGAAAAAAAAATAAACCAAAAAGCTAATACTCCTGCAGAATTACTGACTATAAGCCTTCAAAGCTTGATTTTCCATCCAAACTCTGAATTGGGTTTCCAGCACTATCCACAACAGAAACTGACTTCACCTTCACTTCATTAGCAGATCATTTCAACAAACAATAATCAGAAGCTCTCACAGAAATGCCCTACAGCTTAAGCACTTCAGTTCAACACCCTAATTAGAAATGAAAAACACTCTATAGTGACCTCCTCACTGGGTATGTCTCCCAACTCTGTATTTGCTCCAGACCACTACAGACAACAATGGCTGCTTGCCATTCTTATAGGTTCTAAAACAAACCAATGAAGCAAAACAGAGAGAGGTTACTGAACTACCCTAGCACACAAAACATTTTTGGAATACATTTAATAAGAATGGTTTACCTGGCAAAAAAACCAGTATCAACAGTGGCAACAGTTTTATGTTCCTTTCCTTCAGTAGCAAATCTACCTTCAGAAATTCTGTCTCTTACCCTCCATTTTTTGTTGTTTTAAGGTTTGCTTTACCACAGGCTACCTCACTTGTCTGATTTGCAGCTGGAGAGCGCAGGCTCAAGCATCAGTACAGCGGAGGAGGCCATAAACTGCAGGGCAAGAGCAGGACCAAACAGCAGGGCAGGCTGGAGCAGGCTCATCCAGCACTTGGATCCAAGGGACCAGTCCCCTTCCTGTGCACAAAGGCTCCACTTTTCAGTCCCCTCTAACTCTGAATACACCAAAATACTGAGTTTTATTGGATCTCTGTCAAAACTACAGTACTCTTTTATAGGTTTCCCTGTCACTACTAAAAAGCTTGCACAAAAACAATATTACAGTAGTGATAAACACTACTATTAACAAAATAATTTAACTAGCTCAGAAGCTAGAATAAAAAAAGCAACAAAATAAAATTAAGCTGATATTTCAGTGGTTTAGTTCTTTAAGATTCTTTTTCATTAGATACCAAGATACAACATTGTACATAAAAGTTATTTCTTTCCAAGCTACAGCAGATACTAGCAGAGCTATCTGAAAGACAAACTCTGCTATCAGAATTGATGTGCCCATTTCTCAGCGAGTTAACTGGAAAGACTGTACATCTCTAATTAGCGTTTGGCTTTGAAAACTGACAGAATACTAGTTTGTTGAGCACTTAAGACCCTCAGAACTGCAAACTAACATTGCCATTGACTATGAAGTCTCACCAGCTTTAATCTTTACAAGCAGAATGCAAACCAAACTCATTAACGTAACTGTTCAGCTGGGTAATAAAAAGATAAACTCTTAAAAAAAATAAAACCATCAAATTCATTTAAAGACAAAAATCCCTACAAAGCTAGTCATTTAAAAAGTACAAAGGAAAGGAACAGCAATTGCTAGGCACAACCAAATTAACATCCCAGCTTAACTGAAATTTTTACATTTCTTGACCTTTTCCATTTTTCCTCCTCTAAAACTTCGAAAGTGAATTAAATAGGCTTTTGGTTTTCCACATTCAGCTTTCAAGATATACAAAAATATATCCGAGAAGTATTTGATGTCTTCAAGGACTGACTGTCAAATCTTCAACATTAACACTAACATTTCCCTAAGCCAACTCAAATACCTTCATGAGGCAGCGCCTCCCAAGGTACGGAGTTTCTAAAAATAATCAGTAGATGACAAACTCAGATTCTCAGCTTTGCATAACTGAAGACTCCTCTCTGGACATTTACATTAAATTTTGGACCACAGAAGGTGTGGAGAGATATGTTAGACAGCTCAGAAGCAACCTTTCTTTTTTTTTTTTTTTTCCTTTTTTTTTTTGTGGTCCCCTCAAGTAGGGCAGTGTCCTGAGACACCAGAAGAAAGGAACTGAAGACGCAAGACATCATATGCCTATGAATTTTACGATACTTGGTCAAAGCTTACACAGGTCCAGACCCAGCCTATAACTCCACATTACTTGAGTGCTGAACTACAGCGCCCATCCCACAAGCAGTCAAGAGCAGCCATCCCCACATCTGCTCCTTGCAGCAGTTGGAGGCACAGCTGCTGTGTGCAGGGTCAGACCCAGGCACCTGGGCTATTTGTTTTGCTCTAACAACTCACTAACGAAGGGAGTCACATCACTGCTTCTCTACAAAAACATTCCTCAAGCAGTAAATGGAGCAAGCAAAGCTTGAAGTCTGTGGTAACCTTGAACAGCAACAAAAAAACCGACAGCTAGCAGGAACAGCACGTATCACATCCCTCCACACAGAAGAGGCAAAGGGCAGTCACTCGGGCATCTGCAGCTTAAAGGGCATTTTTCTGAGAGCTAGTGACATGCTGAGTTTCAGATTCAACACCTGGAGAAGAAACAGATTCAGTCCCATCATGACGGATTTTGTCTCCTCTACATAAATGAGGAAGTAAAGACAGGGAATGAAGCTGCTTGCACGTTGAACTGAAGCGTATCTATTTGACAGGACTGATCCTACCAAAATCCTTGCCTGTGAAATCAAAACCAGCCCTTTCTTCAGGACAATGTAGGAGAAAACTCTCCAATTTAAACCCCACGTATTTACAGACCAAGCATAAAATCCGAGTCTGATAAAGAATGCAGATTATGTAACACCAACGGTTTCATAGTCAGGGTAGACTAGATAATCTAAGAGGAAAAAAATGAGCTTCCTACTTAAGTTAGACTATGAAAGTCACAAGGAGATTAAGTAAATGTCCCCATTACAATTCATGCCTACAAAAGCAAAATGATGTGTTTAAAGTTTTCTGAACGCACAAAACTACTGAAGTCTGTAACTGAAATAATTCTTTTCTCAGTCATTTTTACAGGGAAGTTAACAGATCTGCACACACCCCAGCCTGCTGAAATGGTACTGGTGAATAAACTTACACAAACTTTTTATCAACTCCACCATAGCTAGCTAGCTATGGCCTTATTTTCATAACTACCAACCAAAGAGATAAATATACTCTTGCGTCTACCACACCCGAGTTTAGGGCTGCACAATTCTATGAAACCAGTCTGCATCCAAGTTACGTGCTCAATTCAGCATTTTCACAACTGACAGCGGTACATTCTGCAGCACTTCAATCAAGCATTTGTTGCCATCACGAGGACAGCATATAAACGACTCAATGCCAGAAAAAATCCACGATACGCTTAGCTGACACAGGATTGCCACCTGGAGGATTACAGAAGCAAAAATGGATTCAGTCCCTCTCACTAAAATGTATAGCAGATTATTATTTTTTGCATTAAGTAGATGCAAGTTTCCCCTCTTCCTTCCCAACACAGCATGATTATAGATTTTTTTTTTAATAAGAAAACCTAGCATACACTAAAACAGGTAAATGTTCTTCAGGATTTCCCAAAAAGTCTGCAAATCCAGCATACCCATACTTTCTTCTGTGTTGCAAATTACATCATGGCCACTCTACATAATTTAAAGTTATCAGTGAATTAGTGCTATCTAGAAATCTGCATCACAAGTATGAGGAATTTTGCTGACATTAACATTACTTTTACTTTTCAGAACCTAGCACTTTCATTTCAATTTTAGTGTGTGCATTACTACAGGAACCCATTTCAGGACTGTTCGAGGCTGCACTGTACTTTATGTCAGGATTTGGCCTATCAATACATCCTACATGCAAACTAATTAATAACTACCAATTAAAAACAAACCCACCACTCCTTCCACTTCTGCATTATTCAAAAATACAGAAGAACCCTTTATTGTAGGTAACAACTGACCAGCCAAAGACACAGAACTGATACAAACACAGAGCTCATCCTCTTTACCAAACTATCTCACTAGCACTGTGACAGTAATTATCCACCTTAAAAAGTTCTAGAGGAAAAAAAAAGCACAGATCAATGGCTAGTAAGCTTAGCTGAAATTTTATGGAAGCTTTTTCCTCCCTGTACCTAATCCCTCTCTTCTTTCCAGTTTGCTGACCTTTTTTTTTATTTTTTGAAACTTTCCATTTTCACAAACTCCAAAAGGCTGAAATACTTATATCAAGGCAAACTACAGTCAAGTTCTGCACTTAAGGTCAATGTAGTTCACGCTCTATGATGTGAAAACATAAAGAGTTTTTTTAGGATAAAGTAGCATATACAAAATATTTCAGTAAGCTTCCACAGGCACACCTGAAAAATTGAGCATACCACAGCTTTACTAAAGAAGAAGATACATTAAATTTGTCTGCAATAACTGCAGAGTTAAGAGTACACATTCAGCAATCATGGCAGTGCAAATGGGTCACTGTAGTAAGTTGCTTATAATTTACTTGCAATGAAAGAATTGTATGAGAAGGAAGAAACTTTTCCTTGATACTCTAATATTTGAAGCAGCCTATAATATAAATGTTGTGGTGCCTCCTGAACCAGAAGTTTTAACAAACACTCGGTGTCTTAAGGGCTACTAGTTCACAACTTTCCTTTCTCCTTATGAGCAAAAGCTAACAACTTTCCGCAAGAAACATTCTTCCCAACAGCCTCAAATCAGTATCTTGCAAACTCATACACATTTGGAGATGAAGGTCCTAATTTATGTCATGCTGTACAAGAGCCATGAGCTATATGTGGTCCTGACTCAGTGCTGAAATTGGACTAATGCTGTCAATGCCCGCTGCAGCCTCCCATCCACGCAACTATGACTATATATTTGTGACTGACCTAAAATCTCCTGACTTAAGTCACTGAGTAAGAGTAAGGTAAAAGACTAATTCACATCTGTTACTATAAATCTCAAATAACAAATGCCAGCTTAGCATTGAAAGAAAAGAACAGGCATTTTTAATTTAGTTTATTACATATTTTTTAACCAAAAGCCACCAAAAAAAAAAGAAATTCCAAGCAATCAACCATAAAACAGTAAATCTGTTTCAAGACAGTCACACTGTTCAGTCTCACACAGACACACCAGTGATGCTCACCCACCTCAGACCCCAAAGGCAGGGTGAGTCCCGTGGGGCAAGGATCCCACTTCAGTGGCCAGGCTACTCCATAACCCTCCTAGTGAGGCTTTCCATGACATGCATTTAAGGATGAAGTATCCTGTAGGTCTTATCTGGAGTTGATAAATGCCCCTAGCTCCACCAACTTTTCTTCTCCACCCCACAGTTCTGTTGCCTCAGCCTGCAGAGGCTGCATTTCGTTATGCTAACCTTCAGTTTTCACCTTGCTTTCCAGAGGGAAAACAGTGTACAGAGCAACGCTGCCCATCCTTTCCTCTCTGCCCAGTTTCAGACAAACCTCAGAGGGCAACAGAGGTCTCAAAACTACAGGGATACTATTGGTTTTGTAAAGATAGACAGCTGGTTGGGGAAGACACATGCTAATTAAGAGTTAGCTAAACACTTCTGAAAAATAATCCTGATTTTTTACTAGAAATGTGACCCTGAACTCTGTAGCAGGATGGGGCAGCTGCAGCCCAGGGCACTGAGCACCTTTGTGGGTCCAGGGATGGGCTGAAGCCAGGCAGGATGTCAGCCTGCACGTGGGGGTCAGGATCAGGCCCAGCAAGGGGAACCGCATCAGACACGGCCCTGAGACAGGTGGACAGGGCCATAGGGATAGGGATGAGGCCAGGTGGGACACAGGCCTGGCTTGGCAGGACCCATGGCCAGGCAGGGCAGGGCTGTGGAGTACTGAAGACCAGACCAGCTCTGCTGCAGAATCACTGGGGCAGGGGCTGATGTCCCTGAGGGTCTGACATGGGGTCTTGGGCCATGGGCAGGGTTGGGGGAGCCCCAGCAAGAAGCTGGTCACGGACAGCAAGGGACAGCAGTGCCTGGCAAAGCAGCCAGCTCTCCTGCCACCAGACCGCACGCAGAGATACCCTTCACCTCAAAGGGTAGGTTTCCAGATTGCCTTATGGTTTGTGCCCAAGAAGCTTATCAGATGCTGTTTTTCTCAACTTACTACCAAGCATTTAAAGGCAATTTCTAGAACAACAGCAGCTGAGCTTCCCCACATACATGTTTCAGGATCACAAGCTCATGTTTCACGATCACAAGCTTGGTATGCCTCGTGGTGCCATTTTCTCATGCTGTGTTTTCTGTTATGCCTTCCAGCTTGCTGCTGCACTGCCTGTACATCAGCTTTCTCAGGTGGGGCTGTTTTCTTCTTCTTTGATTAGTGTCAGAAGCCCTAGACTTCCATTTTCTCATCTTCTTTAAACAAAAACCTGAAGAGACATCTGGACTATCAATGTTTGCTCCATGTTCAGCTTTCCTCCTCTTACTCTCTTCAGCTTTGTACTTGTTTCTTCTCCTGTCAGCCTCAGGGAAACTACTTGTAAAAACAGTTTCTCCCAACAACTACCACAAGACAGGGGGGCGGCTCCCACCCAGGCACAGTGAAAGAGTGATCAGAGAATTCACCATCTTCAAACATGGCACACAACTCACAACTTCCCTTTCTACAAAAGCAGCAGCCATCAAACAAGTGCAGACTGGCAAAGGGCTCGGAACTCAAGTCTTCCAGGATGCAATTACAGTGTAATGGAGAGGGAGAAACATAGCTCACTCTTAGACCCTGTATCGCGGTACTTCATGCTGGGAGGTGTTCAAATGTTACGATCGATAGGAGCCGGTTAAGAACTTATGTATGAAGAAAAAAAAAAACCCACAAGATGCATTCATTCCAATCAGCAGAATGAGGAATTTTAATTCAAATGCTCTCAAATTTGACAAGTAGTCACAAAGAACAACCTCTTTCAGCTAGTTTGAGATGGTCTGAGCTGGCTATCAATTATAAGGTGGATAGTTACTCTTCAAAACTAGACTCAGCTAGGAAAAGCACAGGCCTCAAACACTTTCTGTGCAATTAGCAGAGTTCCTTGAAGCTCAAATATGCGTAACAACCCTTTTCCACTCATATCTGACTTACCCAGGGTCAAATTAGTTAGGCTCAGAAACTCAATTTCAACGCAGGGCCTTCACAGGCTTCAAGAGAATACCACACTTAGTTAAGTGTTGAGGCTGGACTGTGACCACTTGCAACAGAATTGAATTATAACTAACTGGACCAGTACAGGGCCTATTAAAGCTTTCACTAGCTTGTGCTTTGTGAGGACTTTCCTCTCAGAAGATCAATAGAAAGATACACAGTAAGCCCCTTCTAGAGCACGAAGAGGGTACTCCCTTGCAAGTGAAAGAACTTACCAGCTCGTGACCCAGCAAGTCACAGGTGCCTCACAACAAGAGATGACCTGCCACTCCCCAAGACAGACAGCATTAAAAGGAATTATGCGATTGGGATCAGGCTAGCCTGCAATCATATCTGGCATTTCCATCAAGAACATGCTAACAAAGACACCTGTCTCAGCATACCACCACCAGTGAAGTCATGCCCATCTCCAAAGGGCATCTCATCAGGACTGGGGTGGCCTAGCTCCCCCTTTGTGTATTTCTATAGGACCACTATGCTCTTTTATATGCCCCAACTACCACCAGGGAAGATGTCCTTATTACAAAGTACTGCATACACAACTTCATAAACCTTACTCTAAACAAGTCTTCACCTTGCAGTCTGGATTTCTGGACACTTTATCAGACTCTCACAACTGTAAATGTGGCTACTACCTACTTCTCACAAGGAGGTCAGAAGAATTAGCTAAGCATTTTCAAGAGCGGGAACATATCTATATAATTGTCGAAGTCAGAAGAGTTTTGTGCTCACCGCTTTCCAAAACACAAGCTGAAAAAAAACCCCACAAAACCCCAGTATTAATTCATAGGGACACCTACTAAACTTCACGCTGCAAAACCATAGCCCTCTGATTCTTGGACCAGTTTTAAAAGAATGGTCAAAGCCCTCAAAAGCAGCTCTCTCGAGCTCAAAGAACATGATCTTCCTCTGAAGACTCAAAAGAGCAGCTGTGCCAAAGGTCAAAAAACTATCTAGTCCAGTATCCCACCCCTGAACGGTGAAGTCTGTTAATATACCTGCCTACAAGTGAACACAAAACATAGTAGGAAAGCTTGTCACAATAGTTCTTTCATATAATTTCCCAGAGTCTAGAGATCTGTGGCTCAAAGATTTCCTGAACCAGAAATAGTAGCTTTTTTTTTAATGGCTGTGACACATTTTTATTCCATTTGCTCAATCCTTTTCCAACTCATGTAAACTTTTAACATCCACAATTTAAGACTCACAATTTCATTTATTTTTTTTCAGGGGGTAGAGGCACGACACACGACAGACACAGCACAACATGACACCCAACAAAAAACAAACAAAACCCCTCCTAATGCTTCTGAACTTCCTACGTGCTACCTTTAAAATAAGCCAGCTGCTAGATTTCTCAGTGCTCCCTGGTTTTTGCATTGTGTGATACTGAACAATTGCTCATCCTTACCACGCTATTCCACTGTATTTACAGACCTCTACTACGTCCCCATTCAATCATCTTTTCCAGTCTGAAGAGGCTGAGTCTATTCAGTCATTCTGAGAAGCTCTTCAAGAAGCACTCCTCTTAATCACCCCATCTTTCTCTCCTGATCTTTTTTTTTCCTAGTTCTGTTAGAGATTTTCTTGAGGAAGGGGAAGAAAAAGAGATAAACACACTAGAACTGCACACAGCATTTAAATTGCAGATAGTGCTGAGGATACCTAACAGTATACATACATGCTGTCATATTCTTTTCCTGATAACTTCTAACATTCCCCTCACCACTCTGTTTTTTTTGTACTGCAAATGAATGTTGAGCTGAACGTTTTTACAGAATTATCCATTAAGACCTAGGGATCTCCTTCCCAAGTTATACTAGCCAGTCCAGATACGACCATCCCATATGTGGAAGAAAGGAACAATCCTAACTCTCACTGCAACTCTTGATCCCACCTGCTATCCTACTACCCAGCTACTAAGAGCAACAGGTCTTTCTACAGTCTTTAATAACCCAAATAACTTAAGTGTTGCCAGAAAACCTTTAACTCGCCATTCACTTGTTTTCCAGATCATCAGCTCAGATTCTATTGAACTTCACTGGCATCTCCTTCAGGAGACTTATTATTTATTTGTAGTCTACATTTCTTACAATTTGAGTAGTTACTCTGCTCTGTAAGGACCCTCCCTTATTCCCTTATTCACTACAGCTCAGATTCTTTAAAAGCTTCTGGTGAAAGATCTTGCTGACCTCCCTTCACAGATCCAGCAATCTGCTTGGTCCACTTACTGACTTCTTTAGAAAGCTCCAAAAGATCCACAAGGCGCGCCACTTTGCCAAAAAAACATTCTTCCCCCATATTTACCTGTACAGCCACCTATTTTGCCCGTCACTGCTTCTACCCTTTTGCCCAACAAACTCGTAGCCTGCATTTACCCCAACCTTCATGCAGTAGCAAAGCAAGATCTCTCCCTCATATCCATGCACAAACCTACACTTTCACAGCACACCAATGCTCGGTTGTTAAAATTGTCAAAACAGAAAGAAACAAGACTCACACACCTGCACTGGAAAACACTGGCTACACCAAACTTCTCTGTGAAAGAAATCAGTGTTGAGGTTGTGGCTTCCTACACTAGGCACACTGATAGATGAATGAAAATACC
Organism: Falco cherrug; assembly: GCF_023634085.1. Taxonomy (NCBI): domain Eukaryota; kingdom Metazoa; phylum Chordata; class Aves; order Falconiformes; family Falconidae; genus Falco; species Falco cherrug. The sequence goes on from NC_073703.1 coordinate 30,142,067, forward strand.
GCCTGGGAAAACTTAAGTGTGGCCCCACACATTCTTTCAACCCTGAGAGAACAAAAGAAGGGGTTTCCCATGTTTTACAGTGAGGTTGCTGGGCTTATTAGCAAGCACTTGGCATGATCTAGACAGGCCACTTCAATACAGAAAAGCGCAGGAGACCCTTCCTTCCTTCAGCAAACAAATTCAGAATCTTGCATCCTTTACATGCAGCTTGGCAAAACAAAAAGGTTTGCTAGATGTACCAAGAAGTCAGCAACAGTATCTCCATGTTTTCTACTCCCTTTTGGCTCTTTATTATGAAGATTAAAAAGTTATGAATAAAGGCATCTATAACTATTCAACATATATTAGCACACAAATAGAAGCCCTCATGGATCTTTGAAGGGTTTGGGGAATCTCGTTGCACAGCCAGGAGCTCTGAACTCCATAGACACCAAGAGTCCCATTCAACTCCCAGCTCTGCAACAGAGAACCTGGCAACCCTCACACTTTGCAAAACCTGGACAACAATCTGAGTCACCCAGCCCTACTGACCAGGGGCCAGGGTCTCAAGAACAATAGCCTGGGCACCTCTGACACTGCAAATGCTCCACACATCACTGCCCGTGATGACCAAACTGCAGTCCGAGGAGCCTCAGCCCAAGGCATTTCATACACAGGGGATCCCTCAGAACCACAGACCTAAAGAGTCAACAAAGACGACAGGAAAAAAAGTGTTAAAATCAGGTAACTTCAATGGAAACCTGCTTACTTAATCAGAAGTCGCTGAAAGCTATAGCTTACTAGACAGTGCTGCTTTCAGCAAGTACATGTTTTCTGACTTAAAAGAAATATACGTTCCATTGGAAATTCTCCAGCCAGCACAACACTTAGATACAAATTCTGTCTTGCTTACACAGGAAAGGGCTTTTCTCCCTGCTCCTAAGGGCTTAAATCAGTGTCATAAGTTTAAGATGACAAGCAGACATCATGAAGACACTGTTACTGCAGCACAAATACATCTCTTCAGATTAGCTTGCATCACTCAGTTTAAGTCAAGTAAAAAAAAATATTTACAATAGAAGCATCTGTTTTGAAACAAAGAATTATACCAGCATAAAACAACCATATCCAAATTTCCCTAAAATATTTACTATGTGAACAGGGCCCCATACTCATCCTTGCAGTAACTTAGCAACTTGTTTTGAAAGTCCTGTTCTATTGTTTCTACAAACAACACTTCACCAAAATACATACATTAATGCACATGGGGACTTGCTAGACTAGAAGGTCACAGTATGAACGTACAGCGAAGCCCCTGCAATCACACCTTGTGCCAGCCAGATACAGCCACCATAGGCATGCGAGAATGTGCTCCGATTATGTTTTTGCTTTTACACACCCACCTGTCCTCATGGTGCTTATCTGTCTTCACAGATGCTAGAATTACTTTTCAGAGTAACATATGACAGGTAACTAACTAGCTATACAAGAGCAAAGGATTAATGCACTAGCCATCAAAAAAAGATTAACCAACAGCAGCATCTCAGGACTTGCACAAAAGGGAAAGGGTCCCTTAAAGGAACTTAAGAAAGTACTGTGCAATTCATCCAGAAGAAGAAGCAGCCTCAGTATGGTGCACTTATCTCTTTTCCTTTTGACATTTTTTTCATAGGAAAAAGGCATCCCAAAATCCGCTCTAGCTTGCATGCCATCTGTCCTGCATAATTTTGGGTGGGAGAGAAAAAGCAGTATAAGCCCTTAAAAATGTGGTCTCCACATCACTACAGGAAAAAGTGAAGGATACAAGAACTGCTCACAAGCTATAAAAAAGAGGCAATGCCAGCACTCTGAGTCGGAAGACAGGAATGCCATTAGACAAATCCTAGCCTACAGTAAACTCCCAAACTCCAGTATGCAGTGCTGCCCTCTCCACGCACAACTGCTCTTTCCCCACAGCCATACAGTCCATCAGCCCCCTTGTTTCACTGCTAAGCTCCTTCCCATGCTTCTTATATTTCTTCCTCCTTATACGCATTCCCCACAACCGCTTTCCTTCCCTTCCAAACACCGAGTCCTCTTCATATGGCCTTTTTCCAAGTACACAGGCCTTATCGTCCAGGGCATTCACACAAACACCCCAACCCATCTAGGTCACAGAAGCAGACTCTTGACCCTTCAGATCCAGCCTGTTTCTCCTCCATCACACTGCCTCTGTGCCTCCCCATACTCCCCCTACTCAAACACCCAACTCACCTGTCCTCTACCCCAAATTTGATATACCTTCCCATTCCCTGTGCACCCAGTCCTTCCACTCTGAGGCCAGCAGCATGGGAGCTCCAGTCCCTCAGGCACTTACTCCTGTCACACACAGAGCATCTCTCCCACCTCGCACATCTTCCCCCCCCCCCCCCCCCCCATCTGTTTCGGTCTCACCTTGCACCACCTGTCTCCCATTTCCACCTTGTGCAGCACCAGCATCTCCCACAGGCACCACCCCATCCCTCCCTGGCACAACACACTTTCCCACGCACCCTGTGCCCCACAGCACCCTGCACAGCACCCTGTCGCCGGGCACCCGCCCTGCACCCCATTTGCCCAGCACCCTTTTCCCTATACACTGTCCCCACCCCCAGTACCCATACCCCCCGCGCCATCCCTAACCCTGCCCTTCGGCACAGCATCCTCACCCCCTGCACCGTCCCCGTCCCCCGCAGCCCCTACAGCACTGTCCCCCTCACGCCACGTCCCTGGCCCCCACCGCTCCTTCCCCTGTCCCCTCAACGATCTCTCTCCATACACCGCTCCTTATTCCCCTCACACCTTCACCCCACACACCGGCCCGTGCCCCCCGTGTCCCCCGGCCGCCCCTCCCCACGCACCGGCCCGTGTCCCCCGGACCCTCCGGCCGCCCCTCCCCACGCACCGACCCGCGTCCCCCGGACCCTCCGGCCGCCTCTCCCCACGCACCGGCCCGCGTCCCCCGGCCACCCCTCCCCACGCCCCGGCCCGTGGCCCCCGGCCCCCGCCACACCCCCCCGGCCCGGCGCACGTGCGGCCCGCCCCGGCCCGGCGGCGCTCACCATCCAGCGACACAAACTGCCCCACGGCGGAGGAGCCGCCGCCGCTGTTCTCCACGAACTGCACCTCGGAGACGATGATGTTGTCCTCCAGCACCGAGCCGCAGCCCGTGCACACCGCGTCCCCGCGCGCCGCGTCCACCTCGATCTCCGAGCAGCCGCAAGCGGCGCACACCCCGCCCGCCCGGCATCCTGACTAGCGCCCCGGGCCGGGCCCCGGCCCGCCGCTGCCTCCCTGCCGCTACCGCCGGCCGGCCGGCGCGGTACAGCACGGCCTCAGCGCAGGCCTCTCTCGCCGGGACCGGCAGGGGGAGGAGCGCGGCGGCGGCCGGCCCCGCCCGCTCTCGCGAGACTTCGTCTGCCGCGCCCCGCCCCTCCGCAGCGGCCCCCGCCTCACCGCCGGCAGCGGGCCCGGCCCTGCCCCGCCCCCTGTCTGTCAGAGAGCGGCGGCGGCTCCCCGGCCCGGCCCGGCCCTCCCCGCGGGGCTCCCTCCTGCACCCCCAGATAAACGGCCGCGAACCGCACCTGGCCGCCACCGCGCTCCAGGCGTGACCGCGACGAGTGCGGTGGACACCGGTTAACGCGGCCAGACCGGGCACCGGAGCGGGGCCCAAAGGCTCGGAGCGGGCTCCCAAAGGCCAAGCCGGGAGCTCCGACCCAGCGGGCCCTCGCTTGCCCCCCACGGCGGGGAGGGCCGTCAGGGAGCCGCGGCCCGGGCAGCGCTGAGCTCCTGAGGGGGAGGGGGCCGTGGGGAAGCGGGGATGGCTCGGGAGGCGCTGCCCGGGGGTGGCTGCGGGCCCCGCGCCCAGCGGGAGCGCGGTGTTTGCGGCGCCATGGCAGTGCGGTGCTGCCGCGGGGAGCGTCCGCCCGCGCCTCTGCTGCAAAACCGGGCCCGCGGCCTCTCCGGGTCAGCGGTGCCAGTGTAGAACACCAGGATTCCCAGAAAATTTCCCCAGTATTCAGTCATTTCCCCCCAGACTTCTTACCTAACCTCGTGTGAGTTAATAAATTCACACCATGGTTTCTGAGTGATACAGGTGAGAACGCCTCTGTTCTGCCGATCGTTGTCCTTCCAGTTTAGGTGGTTTGACTTTTAACAAACGAGGTCTGCACTGCAGCTGAATGTTACATTATTTCTGACACCCTGTAATAATTAAAAGTTGTGTAAAAATACATGGCATACAGTGAAAAACATGGCCCTCATGGTTTCAACTTCTGTAGGCTAATTCCTGCGTTCCCTGAAAATAAAACTGGGGCTACAACACTGATACTTGCATTTCAAGGATATAATGTTTGTTACGCTTCAAAAATTATTTCATCAATCAAACATAATCGATCATTCTGTAATACTTAGATGAAAGTTTTGTGTGGCATAATGAATGGGTTTCAGTAAAGCACTTTGAGTTCTGCATAACAAAGGTGACATATCATTAGGGTCTAGTGCTTTGTAACTCTCTGGGTTATTAGTTCCTGAGTCAAAGAACTCAGTTTTCATGCAAGAAAGTTATTGCTCACTTTAGCGCTCAACCCGCATGTAGTAAATTCATGCGCCATGCCACAGATGGGAAGGAAACTAAGCAGAAAAGGAGGTGGATGTCTGTATAGACTTCAGTCTGTCAGCTTTTGAAATACACGAGTCAGTTAATGCAGAAGCAGAAATGTTCACCTTACAAATTCCCTGTCAGTGTCTGTGTTCCACCAAATGACTCAGATGCAGCCACGTATCCCACACAGATCTACAAACTGACCAGAGGCATGGTACAAAATGACTTGCTGAGGCTCATTTAGAGGCAATAAGTAAATGTGTAAAAAATTAAATAAGTAAAAAAAAAAAAAAATGGGGCACATAGTAAAGCTATGTTCCATTCAGAAAGTTGAGTCTCTCATAGTCATGACATTACATCATATGCCTAAAAATCTGCATATTCTGGGCTTTTGCAAAAGGAAAATAGCAATACCATAATGGAGATTGTGCCACTACATACACAGTTTGGCTTCTTTCTTATTGTCCTTTTTATTCTGTTGTCAGAGACAATTTGTGAAAATTGGAACTTTGGGGTTTTTCAGATTCCTTCCACTTCTGAAAGTTTGCATCCTTCCTGAAGTTCCTCCTACTGCGAGTGATGTAATGAGTGCCAGAGCAGCCAAGCATGATCTCACAAAATTATACACTGTGTAGATAATATCAGGGGAAATGATACCCTGATAAACCAATATTTTAGCAATAATAGGAGGAGAAAAAATCATGAAATAAATTATTTTCCTCTCTCAGCAAAGTCCCTTGAGTATCAGAAGATTTTAATCAACACCTGTCAACCCAGATCAGCTGCAACGTCGTATACAGTGCTCCTGACAGAGGCTAGCACAGGCACAAGAAATCGTGCAGCAAGCAGTTTTGAAATATCTTTCAGTTAAAAAGTTTCTTCTTGACTCACTTAGAAACTAATGTAGTCCTGATCCATGAGGACCTAAGTTTTACATCCCTTCCAAAATTCTTGGTGTTTTGGTTGGTTTAAGCGGTACAAGTCTTTCCTGGGAATCCCAAACAAGTTTGGAGGTTTTCACTTTGAATGTGAGCAGCAGAGGGCCCTAGTGAGAGTAAAATATACAGCCGCTGGGAAAAAAACCCTCATTTAGTGTCATATTGAAGAAGGACGTGTGTTTTAATTTTCATCTTCTTACAAGGTGAGGTTAGTGCTGATAAGAGAAGATGGGTTTCCAGTCCTGAAGAGTGAAGCCCTTGGCCTCCCACTCATGAAAGCTTTCTTATACAATACCCCATAAATATTTCAAACATTTCTGTAGGACCATTTCCTACCAGCCAAAATGTAAGTCGTTTTTCACCTCTGCAAGATCTTTGTCTCCTGCTTGCAAGAGGGTTAACTTTTTGTGATTTAAGAAAAAGAAAACACACACACAACCTTTTTTTTTTTTTGACCAATACCATCCAGCCTGCTGAAAGAATAACCCATAACTCAGCTCACTTAGGCTAACAAAATTTACCTTTTTGTGAATTGTCTGAAGCCCGACAAGAAGACCTGATCGATTAAAAATTTGTGTTGACAAAACTACGTTCCCTGCAATATTTTGCCCTTTTGGTTAAGAGGAGGAAAGGACCCGTTTTCCATTTCACCTGCTCTCTCACATTTCATACCTCCTATTTTCACTCCTAAGTGTGACAAAAAGCGGTGATCAGGATGTCTGTTAGCCCAGACCAACAGATTTCCTTCCTGCTGTGTCTCCAGGAACCCCGAATGTAATGCACCCGTGGGTGTGCATTTGACATTCAGTTGTTGAGGTTTCAAAGAGAAGAACTGTTCTCGTTTGCTTGAAAAGCAGATTTTTTTTTTCTACTGCCCATACAACAGTAGGAAGAACACAAATGAGTTGTACAAATTCAGACTGGAGTGCAAGGGAATCCCACTCTGCTCCTGTGAATGTGAACAGCACAGCAGTGAATATATTAGAGCAAGATGACGACACATTACTATACTTCCACAAGAGATGGATCCTCTTCTATAAATACTATGATTCGAAGCAGATGCTTGAGTGTCATATGACAGAAAAGCCAGAGACTCTCTGGCTTTGTGGTTGTAGCTCACCTTCCTCCCCACACACCAGCCTGTGGAACAAATAACTTTCAGTTAGAGGCACAAATTCAATCCCTTGATCCAATCAGCTGCTGTGAGCATCCTCATCTCTCTGGCATTTCAACTGGAATTGCTCCTCTTAAAATCAGACCTAAAAGTGTTGATGAAGTCTCCCGAGATGTTTGAATATGCACATAACGTGGGACAAAACACAGGCAGAGGAAGCCTTCTATGGGTTTGGACTGTCCAAGGTAAGGCGTAAACTGTGCATTCAACCTGCAGATTTGCACATGGATTCTTTGGCTATGAAGTCATAGGGATATTAGATAGAGGGGGAACAAAGGATTTGGAAATGGATTAACCTTATAAGGTGATAGCAAGTGGGTATTTTTCGCCTGTGCCAGTCCAAACGCACTTGGCTACACTAGAGGTGAACACGAGGGGGCACCCAAGGAAAAAGAAATCGTCGAGGAGCTGCCACATTCCAGCAGCTTAGCCTGATTTTCCATCTGTTTTCCTTTGGTGTTTTGGTTGGGGTATCTTTGGGGGGTGGTTTGCGGGTTTTTTGGTGGTGGTGGCGGTGGTGAGAGGGTTGGGGGATTGTTGGGTTGTTTTTTTTTTCTGCATCTTTTCATGGCATTCATCAATAAAATGTAGTTTTAAAAGCTTTGGGAAGAACATTCAGCGAAGAAAAGGCTTTGGGATCTATTACGCAGTAAACCAGCTTAGCAAACACCTGAACGTATCTCTGTGCAATCACATCCCTGCTGTTCAGAGACAGCACTTTGCAGCTAAGCCTTGATCCCTAAGTGTCAGAGACCCCATGGCTTTCCTGGGTACCATCCCAGGGTCCGTGCCTGGTACAATTCTTAGTACATGAGGACAGCAGAAAGCACAAATACTGTAGCTTAGAAAATCCACCCAGAAATTAGCAGAGGGAAAGTCCAAGAATATTGAGTACAAAGATCCAGAAGCCACAGCCAGTTGAGGAAGTCTCTCATCAGCAAATCACTGGAAGCTGTGAGCAGCTACTCCGTGCTGAACATCTCCCACTGCCAGCACACCGCTTGAAGATGCACAGCTGAACAGTGAGTGCTTTCAGGAGGGATGTAAGCAAGGTAAAAATAGATGTGGCCTCCTAGTTTCTAGCAATCTGCAACTTAAGGATTTAATCAGATGAAGGCTCATAGACACTAGCAGACTTTTTATCTATCCGTTTGTTTAATCAGTTTTTGATCTCTGTATGCTTTCAAGATCCATACTGTCCAGTGGTTTGGGTGTATCACAGTTTAGTTGGGTAGCAAGTGAAAAAGTTTAAAAATAGCCTAAACATTTCAGTTTATCCTGAGTTCTTGTGCTATAATGAGTGGCAAATAGGTGCTCCCATCATACCTCTTTCATGTCAGTCCAGATTTTTTATACCTGTTTTACAGCTTCTGTCAATCAGGATCACTTCACAAGAGCAACTTGTCCCCCAGATAACTAGTGCAATGCTAATCAGTCACAGTCTGAACACAGAATAATCTGTTCAGGGAAGTCATTTAAGTAGAAACCCTTTTTTTATGAAGCACTGGTTATATTCTGTGCTGAACAAGTAAAGGCCTCCATCACTTGAGGGTGTAAGCACAGGCAAATATTCCAGTGAAAACACAACTCTGCTTGTCTGCAGCTCTTGTATTCTGAGACTTGTGCATTCAAACAATGAATTCATCACTTACCATCAGAGAACCATTCCAGGCAGCCAACTGCCTTTTTAAGCAACTGTCTGTGTACCTAGAAATTGAACTGCAATGAGGAAATAGTGGAAGGTGTCCCTGCCCATGGCAGGAGGGTTGCAACTAGATGATTTTTAAGGTCCCTTCTAAGCCAAACCATTCTATGATACTATGATTCTATGAAATGCCTGTTTACAAGTGCCATTTTTGGGTGCATACTTGATAAGTGGATACTTTGGTGCAAATACATCTTCTATATAGACTGAAACTGAAGCTTTCATTAAGTGTAAATATTCATGTACAAGGGAAAAAAACCCAGGGACATTACACTGGATGGATCTGCACACACAAATGCAGAAGCAAATCATACCTCTTATTGATAGTTCCCTTTTTTTCTTTCAAATTTGGAACAAACCAAAAATTCAGATCAGCACGTGGGAACCTGTAGAAGCACATCAAAAAGTAAATATGAGTCTTCTTTAGCTTTGATAAATAAGTTTGGAAAAGTAGTTGCATAATAGTGGATTATCTGCTTAGCATCAAGGTAAATTCAATGCAGTTAAAAAATAATGCTATAAACTATGTCTGTAAAGTACCTAAGATGGTGTTGGCCATTTACAAATTATACATAACAAGTCATAAATTGGATTAGGAGAAAAGATTGCCTCTTAAACAGGAGTTTGCTAGCTACGTTAGAGCAGGGTATTAAAAATCCTGCTGTTACCAGGCAGTGTTAATAATCCAAACTCTCTTTATTGGCATTTCATAGGCAGAAGTCTGCCGTAATCAGAATGACTGTGCTAGCATCAAAGAAGAACATGCCAGGTAAGTGTTATTTAAGACCATGAAACGTCAGTGTGTCAACATAGTCTCAAAAGTGTGTATTTATGTATGATAATGTCATGACTCCTTTGGCCATCAGGGACCCCCTTCGGACAGAAACCTGCAGAGGTAAGAGAGAACATTGCTGCAGCCGCACGCAAGCCTCTGCCTTGGCCAGTGCAAAAGAAAGTCTGGAATCAGGGTAAGGAATATGGCATCCTCCTTCACACAGCCCGTTAGCACCAGGAAAAAGTACAATGGAGCACACAGCTTGGCTGAGTATGGGTTGGCCTGTGGGTGAGGCCAGTTCTCTCCCATTTGGGTCCTAGAAGACATCAAAGAATTATCCTTCCAGTGAGCTGTGTGTCATTGCCTACTTTTCTGCCCAGAGAGTCCTATTACCTCAAATATGCCAAAATTAACCCATTGCTAAAGAAACCATCAGTCAATACTACAAGTTGTCCACTATCTAAAGCTATGAGCAGGCTAAATAAAAACAACACTAGACTTTAGAGAAGCCAGAGCATAATCCTTTCCTGTTGCCAGAAAATTTGCAGGAATTTGGCAGGTTTCCTAGTTTGAATTAGTTGAATAAATTAGATGCCTAACATTTTTCAGAGGGCAGCCATAAAAAATGCTTGGACTAAATCAAGCTATTTCATACTGATACTTTGAGTTAGCCTAAATTAGAAAAAAAAATCATTTCAATAATTTAAATATTTTCTTTAAATGTGAAATTATCAAAAGGGTAAAATCTGCCACAATTTTCAAAATAGACATTTATAGTCAATTTATGTCTCAGAAAGTGCTTTTTTTTTTTAATTAAAAAATAGTTTAAGGAAAAATTCTAGGGCTGTGCAAGCCACATCTTTCCTTCCCCACTCTCACCCCAAGGTAGGAAGTCTCTTTTACACCTCCAGAAGCAAAACAGGATCTATCCCCAAAGCAGTACATCTTGCCATTTCTTCAGAAAAAAGGCCACATCAGTAGTGCAAAGGGGGAATGCTGTCACCATGGGCATGCCAATCTCTGCTTTATTCAGAAAGGGCTGGGGTCACCTCTCTCTCCTGTATTTTACAGTGCACCCTCGTAGATGGGAACTGGGAACCACAGCATTGATGGCCTGGAAATTAGCACTGCCCTGGGACAATGGGTTGGTTCATATATCTTAGCTCTCTGTTTCAAGGCACTGCAAACTCAAGACTACCACCTGTCACCATTAAAATCACAATTTTGAGTTCTTCTTCCCCATCTCATGGGATAAACACGGGGTTTTTTCAGTAAATTAAAATTGGGAATCTAATATAACAATATGCCAGTAAAATCTGGAGCCTTTGGCTTGCCCTTCCATTGTCTGTGCTTCAATCAGTCAGCTCACACCAAGATTATAAAAAACCTGACCCAGGAGTTTACAGTCTGAAGCCCAAATTGAACAGAGCAGTCAGCAGATTATGTATTCCACTGAACAATGAGGTCTTCAGTCCCTTTTTGAACCAGATTTCACTACATGAGTTATGGCTGTATCATATTGCTGAGAATTACACAAAACCATTATTTTTTATATGAGTACAACGGACAACAATGTCAATAATGCAAGTTGTTAGTAAAGTGCGTATATTAATAGCAGCATGAGAAACATTTCAGAGAGCTCCAAGCATGTTCAATTCCACACCCATATGCATGCAGCATTTCAGAAGATGTTAAGCTTAACTACTAAATGATTTCCGTTGGAAGGGAAAGCTAGAAGAGGTTGTTCCCATACATATTTTGCTTATGATATCTTACATATGTACAGCCTCTACTGAAAGGGACTTTATATATAATGTGAGTAGAAAAGATGACCAAAAAAGAATAAAATTAAAGTTTTGGCATTTCTAACAAGTATCCTGTCATCCCATCATAGTCTATCCCATACTAAACAGTAACAGTAGAACTTTCTTCCTAATAAAGCTTTAGAGCTACTACCGTGACTTCTCACCCGTGCCACAGAAATGCTATCCAGATGACCAAAGACTTTGTAATGAAGCAAGCTGCAACAAATATCCAGCTGAAACAGCAATTTAGTGGGCTTAGAGCAAAAACAAACTGTCCTTGTGGCACATAAAATTACGAATAGCCTTTCCCAATATATACTGTGACTAATAATCATCAGCCTGTACAACAATGTACAACAATGACATTTTAGCCACTCCCTCTGTGGTCACCTTTCATTTGCAGCCATTGTGTCTGCTAAAAACAGGATGAGAAACTGCAGTTAAAAAGTGAGATGCTATCAGCTTTCCCAGACAGAACAGGTTGGGAAAGGTGAGAAAGAGAAAACTTCCTCTCAACTTCAAGGAATAAATGAGCAACTAATAAACATTCTAATTTAATAAGTGCACATATCCTGCTAACAAATTTTCTTTTGAGTAACAGAACTGAAAGGTTGTTGTGGTGTTTTGGTTTTGTTTGGCTTTGGTTTTTTTCAAGGAGTAAATCCCACAATTAAATTACAGAAATAATGAAAAAAAAATTGAGCGATGTCTACATAGAGTTTGAGCTGGGAAATCACAAGGCAAATGTTCTTTTTCCAGTCCAGAAATACAATCCTAACTTGCTGATTTAGATTCCTTCCACACCATTTTCCACTCAGTTCTACTGCAAACAGCACTGGCCTGGGTTGGCAACTCTTTTGAAAAGCTCATGAACCTTGAACAGGGTTGCTGAAATCCTGCATTTCTGCTACAACGTGCCTGGCAGTTCAGACAGAGCTGATGTAACTGGCATCAGATATATATTCTCCACGTCAGCAGAGCTCTTGCTTTCCTTGACTGACATGGGGGGATGCTGACATGCAGCATCGACAAGGTGACTAAAGGAGCATGGCTTACCCTGGGTCCCTTACATGTCTTCACCAGCCCAATCCAATCCATCAAATCCCATGGCTTGAAGGTGAGACCTCAGCCAAACTCCTCTGCAGATGAGCTCATAGCACAGATACCTGTGGTACCACGCCATGCCCTCTTTCCCTCTGCGTGACTGCCCTCCTGCACCACCATCCATATCCACCACGATGGCTACCTCTGCCCTCTGGGGTCTCAGAGAGAAAGCCTGGCTGGAGAGGTGTCATCTAACTCCATGCAGTTCCACTGAGTAGCTCATACATTGTTTTCAACCTGTATTTGCCACAAGACCATGACCCATCAGAGTCTCCCAGTGTCCATAACACTGCTACTTTGGCCTTTCACTGAAACATAATCCCACCTATTTGACATTTCCTTCAGGCTGTAAGAGGCTTTGCATTATCTCTGTATTAGAAAAGGCGCTTGAGGGACCCAAATGACAAAAACTAGCCGGTCCTGAAGGAGCTCTGGAAAAGCAGTGCAGCTCTAACATCAGGATGTTAGCAGATAGAGCACCCTCCATCTGTGGGTTCATCAAAAAATTCATCAAAACGGGAATCTTCATGTAAACAAATGACTGCTTGTGGGTTCTTCCAGCCCAGCAGGCCAGAACAGTTAAATATGCGCTATCTCAGCATTCCAGCAACTATTAGAAATACCTACAGAGGTTTCAATCATGCTTAGTAATTAAAAGCAAGGGAGGGAGTTTCAGGTAATTTGTTAATCAACAGGTGCTAAAGGAATATGACCAGATTCCGCAGAGGCAAAGTCTGGCATGACAGCCAGTTTTTTTCCATGACACATACTAGAAAGCACAGAAACACAATCAGCAAGATTATTTCCTTGCTTCAAGATTCAATATTTTAACAAGTGAGTCACCGATACAAGCTTCAGATATTCCTATGCTAAAACTAGAGTATAAGTCATGCGTATAAAATCCAGTCTTGCCCCATAAGCTGCCTGTGACAGATTTTTCCAAATACTGACCTAGAGTATGTCTGGTATGTTCAGACTGATGTAAGAAGTCTGGATTTTATACTCATGATCCCAATTTATCAGCAGATAAATGTCATTCAAATGAACTTGTCTCAGTGCTGATTTCAAGAATTAAGGAAAATTCAGAAACAGAAAAACTTTGCTGGTCCATTAGCTGAAGAAGCCAAATCTCATCAGAAGTACATGCTCCCATTGCTTTAGTAAAGGGAAAACATGGTTTTGTCAGACTGAATCTCAGTACACAATGAAGAGTTCATGACAGAAATTGTTAGAAATTGAAAGAAAAGCATTCATTAGTACATGCAAGCAGAAGTGTAGAAAAGAGCTGTTATGGGTGCTCTAATGACTAAGACAAGGGTCTGGGATACAGCAAAACTGGATATAATTGCAGGGTCTGACACAAACTTTCTTTATGACCTTGGATACTTGGATACTTAGATACTTAGATACTGCTGGCCCCAAGTTATCTAGCTATACAATGGAGATATGGTTATTTACAGTCCCTTACTCTTTTTTTGATTGGATCTCCTATATTGTTACACACAGACATAGACCCAGAGAGAGATTTCTTGATTGTGAAGGAAGGGAACGATGAGGTTGAAGAATCCACTCAAAGATGAATATGAGCTGATCCAAGAAACAAGGAAAGCACAGATTTGGCAAGTTTAGGGGCTAAAGAAGAGGCTTCATCCACACAGATGGCATGATGGTGAGCTGGTGGGACAGGGACTGCTGTTGAGCTGTCAGGAGCATTAGCACCGTGCAGAGAAAACACCTGCCTGGGAGGAAAGCACTTTTACCGGGCAAAGCCGCATCTGACAGCATGGCACTGCGGCTGATGTGCTGGAAAGGCACAGAGGGCAGGGAGAGAAGGGGAAAGTTTTTAAGAGAACTCACATCAAGGAGATAACTGATGAATGCAGAAGCCCACAGACCTTTCAGCAAACAGATCGAAAATGACAGTAGGGGGCATCTAAATATACAACCAGGTTCTCAGGCCTGGCCCATACTGAAGAGATTTGTCAGACTAGCCTTCTCCATCATGATTGCAAAAGAATCATGCTCATAGCCCTGACAGCTAAAGCCTCGTACTGATAGTGTTACATGAGCCAAGCAGCCTCTGCCACTCTACGTCCCTTCATGCAAAGCGCTGGAATCAGACCTACTGTTCAAAGCACTTTCCTGCGGATATAAGCTGTGTTTCTGCTAGGAGGGTTTGCCAAAACAGTTATACTGGTAAAGCGGCTAAGGTTTCAAAGCCAAAGTCATCTCCTTTTACTTCAAATCAGAGCTACACCGATCTGCACCAGAGAAACAGCTGGCTCTGAAACCAAAATAGCTCATTAGTCAAGGGCATATTCCAAGGCTTGAATCATCTTTAGCAAAGGAAAGGGACTCAGTGTCAGTAAGTTTGACAGGGGACATGGGAAAGGCTAACTGACCTTTATGGAGAATGTCAGCACAGGGAACCAACGCTTAATCCTCAAAAAGCCCTGAGGTATCACTCTGGCTGGTGCCAGGAAATTTGTGTCCCTCTGGACAGGCAGGCATGCTTACCAATAGAGCATGCAGATCCAGATGCTATGTGTGCCCCGATTATTGCATAATATTATCAAATAACATTTTTTAAAACCTTTAAAATGCCTTGGTCAAACAAATTAAGCTTCCTTTTTCAGTGGTTAGCCAAAAGACCAGCTCATTTTTTTTATGTAAATATATAACTAATGAGTATGTTGAATCTGCTCTCTCCCTGTATCATCTCTTTCCTGAGGAGAGTAAAGTGGCATGTTGCTGGACACAATTAATTTCCCTTTTGCCAAACTAGAATACCACCACTGGAGCATGAATTGAGTAAGTTGAGGAATTTGCTAAGCATGGGATATCTCAGAAAAGTAACTATAAGAAGCACGGTGCTAACAGCTTTGCCTTGTAAGGATGAGAAGCTCTTGACATGCATAGGTCTCTGAATTTCCTATAAACCTACTGTATTCCTTGTAAAACATTTTTAATTGTCTTGGCAAAACCACTAAGCTTTTATGAGGATGCCTTTGTGACTTGCCTTTTTGAGCTTCATCTCCCTCTTTCTGCTTCTTTTCCAGTTAAGAGCAAGCAAGAATTACCCAGTTCTCTGGGATATACTGCTGTCGCCACTGGACAGTCTGCCACTGATGGGGGCCAGCTCTTGCATTTTGCTCACCACTAAAAACGGCATTGCATTGAGAATTAATGATGTTATGAAGGGTGCTACAGTTGTGTGAGTATAAATAAACGCAGTGCTAGTAAAAGACACTCAAGGATAAATAGCAAAGGTACTGCATTTTGCGAGACCAAAAATAACTTCATGCTGTGCACGGAAAGTACCTTCTGCTGGCTGTCGTGTACCTGCTGTTACCAGCCAGGGTTCTTGTCTTCCTCTGAAAGGCAAAAAGCATGTGTGACTTCAAAAGCCATGGGACTTTTCTCTGTCCCTCCAAGACAGTGACACTGAGAAGCTGGGACCCACTTGTACGTACACTGTGAGTAACAGTGCTCCACCTCCCAAACCTGTCTATGTTCTGTGCCTCTATTCTACCTATACAGAGCTGTAAAGATCCCAAGCAAATACCAGCACCCATATGGGCTCTTCTCTTCCTCTCCCACCCTTGCAGCCACGGGGTCTCTTCAGCAGCTCCCTCTCACAGGGCCCCATTTGGGGGGTTCAGCCATGCTCTGTGCCCCCAGAGGAGGCTTACAGTTGGCAAAAATGAACTTAAACATACAAATGGCTGATGTCATCGAGAAGCAGAGGCATGACAGAAAGATTTGGGCTAAGCCAAGTGGCATATTTTGCCTGAAGGTATCTCACCAGTTTGAGTGAGAAGGTCTGGGGGTGCTTGGGAAAGTGAGGGGAGAGAAGGATGCAACAGGTCTGAAATGCCTGTGTTTTGTTGCAGTGGGTGGCTTCAGCAAGAGCCAGGGTCTGCAAATTGGACCAATTAAATACGATTTAATTCTAGACTAATGGGTACTGAAAGAGTCACACTCCTGGCATGTAACTCCATTGATATTAATTCTTTAGGGATGAGCTTGGCTTGGATGATATGTCAGATGAGAACGTGAAACCACAGAAAAGTATTCTGTCTAAATGCAATATAAGGACAAGTTTCTGATCTTCAATGTAACTGACAAAGACATCTAGAAATCATTGGAAAGGTAAAACAATTGTTTTGGCATTAATAATGGTGTTTGTAAATGTCTTCTTAACACTTGAATTCCGTTCTTTCACATGACGAAGTTAGTATTCCACTGCTTCCTTTTTTCTTTGTTTATTCTGTTTTAAATTAGAGCATTATGGGGAAATCCAAAACTAGGAGCCAATTTGTCTGTTTGTTCTCACTCGATAACTCTTGCTCTCCTGGGTACAGTGATGTTTATTTTTAAAGGAATCTTTCAGTGATCTTTGCTAAAAATAAAAAATAAAAAAATGAAGAGACAATTCTTTTCCTGCACTGCTTATTGTATCACATGTAAGCCCATTTAAGCTTGATATTAAGGCTAGATTCATGGTTTTTTACCTGGCTTTCTGCTTTGCTACCAACCTTCTGCTCAGTGTTGTACATCAGTTTTCCCTTCTTTGAAGAGAATGTCCCCTCTTGGGTGGTATTCTAGTCACAACAGTCAGATGTTGTTATGATGTGCAGAGAAGGTCTAAAACTAAAAAAGAAAATAGTTCTACTCATACCAAGTGGACAGGAACACAGCAATCAAGCCTGGTTTGGAAATGAATACTTAGTATTGCATAGAAACCTATTATTTTAATGCATATATGCTCTCAGCAAGGTTTCTGATATTTCCATAGTCACACAACTTCTGCTGGAAGATTATACGTGGGACTGACATTTGGACTTCCATCAACCAGTAATGCAGACTCAACATCAAGAAGGACTACTGTTCCCAGAGATGACATGAACTGTCTACTTAATTGTTAACAGGCACATGCAACTTTGTTCTGTTCGCTTACTGCAAAGTTAAGCTCAGTGTTTGCATGGTTTTGCTCCCCAAGATTTCATCATCCACAGAGAGGTTTCAGAAATTTTGAATTTTGCTCCAGGACATTCATGGCTCCATGTAGTCAGTCAGCAGGGGACAGAGTGTCTCGCTTGTTGAGATACAGTCTGATGCTTATGGGCCTGGAAAATCTGCTCATGCTGCCAACCAGAAGTCTCCAGAGGATTAAGTATCCTCCAAGGCAGCCCTTCTAAAATAGTGTTAAAATAAGGAATGCTAACATGTCCAAAACACTGATTAAACATAAATTAAACCTGAAGTACTTATGGTAGCCTTTCTGTGGATGTGAACCTGCTGAACCAGCAGCTGTGCAACATCTGAAGAAACAGCTGTTCAGAAACAAGGTAAAAGCATCAACGAGAAAGCCAAGGTCTTCTCGGGGTATGTTTGCACTGTGCACTGAAGGTGTGCACATTGCAAGCTCCTAGGATGGGTACCAAGAGCTGTGAAGATACAGTAGCATAGGTGCCAGTCCACCCTAGCAACCTGAATATGTGCCCAGGGTTCTCAGAGAGCTTGTCTGCTGGTGCCTAATCCATGGCAAGACCTTCTTGCACTCTGCTGCTATTGTAACCTCTGCCAGCTCGGCGAAACAAGAACAGATGCATGATCAGCTGCCACAGTTGCTTACACTGATGTCAACACAGTCTCAGGTCTCAGCCTACCCGGGACTCTTGAGAATGATCTGTTAGGGACTCATGAAGTCTTTGGAGAGTGTGACACCAACACCTTGAGCATTAGGACGTTCAAGACAGGAAGTCCTGGAGTACCTGCAGCACACCTAAAGGGTGACAGATCAGAGTGGAGCAGCAGAGAGCACTGTTTAAACCCCACTAAATCTCATGACCACCAGCTAGAGACTTTCCTGGCAGCTGCAGTCCCTGTACCACCACTATTACCCTCTCCTCCAGATTTCCATGACTCATGGGCCATTTGGGGGCTGTATGGCATTTAGGCCACGCTACATTTGATGTTGCACAATTTAAGGCACATTTCCAGGGGATCTTCAGTATATATTCAGATGCTTACTGAGAATCATAGAAAAAAATAGGTTGGAAAGGACTTCTGCAGGACTGTCATGCAATCTTGTGTTTAATGAAACAGAAGGTTTCTCAAGGCCTCATCTAGCTGAGTTATGAGTGCCTCCAAAAATAGAAATTGCACACGCTTTCTGGGCAACTTGCTTTAGTACCTGACAGCCCTCATTATGAAGAGTTTTCTTCCTTATTCCTAGCTGGATGGCATCCCATCTAGTCCCATGGATTTGTGTATATCCAGTTTACTTAAGTGACATCAGCATCACCCTCTTTAAATGTGGGTAGTACCTCTCTCTTCCAAACTATTAGATGCGGATGCCTGGGAGAAGACTCTGCCAGTGAAGACTGAGGCAAATAAAAAGTCTGAGAACCTCAGAGGTTTGTGTGTCTTTCATCACTAGATCACCTGCCCTATTCAGCAGCGGACCCGTATTTTCTTGGTCTTCTTTTCACTACTAATGTACCTGTAGAAGCCCTTCCTGTTGCTTTTCACAGCATCACCAGTTATCACCTCGAGCCCAGCTTTGGCTTTCTTAATCCCATCCCTGCATGCCTGTGTAGTTCTACACCGCTCCTTGATTGCCTGTCCCTTCTTTCCCCTACTACATGTTTTCTTTTTATGTTTGAGCTCAACCAGTAGTTGTCTGTACACCCAAGCTGGCCTCATGCACTGCCTGCTTAGCCTTCTGCATAACGGCATGGACCATTCTTCAGCTTTGAGGAGATGTTCCTTGAAGATCACCTAACCCTCTACATCCCTTCACTCTTCACAGCAATATCCCAAGGGAAGCTGCTTGCTAGTTCCCTGAACAAGTCAAAGTCTACTCTCCTAAACCCAGGGTCATTCTTCTGCCACTCACCTTTCTCTGCTTTCTCATGATTTTAAAATCTACCACCTGTTGGTCTCTCCAAAGCTGCCACTGACCATCACAACCCCAACCACCTCTTCCTTGTTTGTGAGCAGCAAATCAATCAGAGCATCTCCCTACTCAGCCTGTCCAGCACCTGTGTCAAGAAATTGTCCCTGACCCACTCCAGAAATCTGGATTGCTTGTGCCCGACTGTGTTTCCTGCCCAGCAGATTTCAAGTCAGTCAGTGCATCTTATAAAAGCCAGGGCTTGGAACAGCGACCCTTCTTCCACTTGTCTAGAGAAGGCTTCATCTCCTTGGTCATCTTGACCAGGTGATCTGTAGCAGATGCTTACTACCATGATGTTACCTGTGTTGGCCTTCCCTCTGATCCTGGCCCATAAGCTCCTGACAAGCCCATCACACAGTCCATAGCAGATCTCTCTGTGCAGACCATAACCCTCCTGTGCATCTCACCTTCCTCCTTCTAAAGAGCGCATATCCATCCAGCACAGCACTTCAGCTGTTGGAGCTCTTATAGCTTCTAAGTACAAAGAAGCAATGGGTGGGTCAATCCCCTGCCTATCCAGGTCTGCAATACTGTGTCTCCCAATCCAATCAATATAGAGATCTGGGCACTGTCTTGAGATGACTTGCTATGAACACCTAAATTAGACGGTGCACCTTCGGCTCTTGATTATTATGCTACAAAAGGCTAATAACAGCCTTAGGACAAGTCTTTAATCCACAATCCCTACACATCCCATTATAATCAGAAACACGTCATGCATGCTCTTCTGGGATCAGTAGAAAGAATAACTATCCTTTTCTCATGTGATAAAGACAGATGAACCATGGAAGCCCTCTCTCAAAGATCTAGTTTCTGTGGCAGGACTTCACAAAGTCAGGGACTTCCCTGCTTGCTCAGACATGGTTACGGTTGATGTGCTTCTGTTGGCTTGATACAGGAGAGAGAAAACTGAGGAGCCACACAGAGGGGTCTGACCTTTTGAGGTCAGCCCTTGTCAGGACCGGCAGATTTGGGAATGTGTGTGCAGCAACTGCTTGTTTGTGATTGTTTCTACTGTGTTCAAGGAAAGGGGAAAAGGCTTTCTTTATCCTTCTGTAAATAAACAAGATCACAGGAGAAATACACTACATTCATATTAGCAGTTTCTCTTCCAAATAGGAAAGTTGTAACAGGTGACAGTATACTTACAGCCTGTTCTTTGAACCTTTAAATGCTCTCTCTCACAAAAGCATTTTTTCTCTTCAATGGAAGAACCAGGGTAAGAACATCTCCTCATTCTGCAAATTGCGGTTTGGTTTCTTTGATTCAAGCTGTAAAAATCTCACTACAAAATTTCACAATTTAGTCTGAGCCACAGGAGCTGTAACTGGTACATGGTGCTTCCAGTGCAGTTTGTTAACAAGATGAAGGCCTTAGTCCCAGCCAGAGCAGGAATACATATCACAAACATTTGGAAGACTTGCTTAAGGAAATCCAGACTGACAACCTCTCTTCCTACTGCAAATCACTGTCTGGTCTAATTTCCAGTTTGACTGCTGCTCTCTTTCCCCCAGCACACCTGCAGGGAAAAAGTCATCACAAGCAACACGCCTGTCCCCAGGTGAGGAGCAGGCAGGGTGATGGTGCCAGCTGTCTGTACAAAGAAGCTGCTGTTGGTCCTTCTTGGCTGGAAGGACAATTGGTTGGTAGGTGCAGCTTTGGCTTTGAGAGGGCAAGGGAGACAAGCTACAGAACAAACAGGAGGAATAGGAAGCATCTTCAGAGCTCTGTCAAATGTTCATGGAGTGACTTGTCTATTTGAGAGGGGAAAGAAGACGGACTCAAAAAATTTCCCCCCCCCAGACAGGGAGGGGACACTGGCGGGGTCAAGAAACAAAATGGCATCTTTCACCACTGCAGTATCCAGTGAGTCCCCACTTGCCTAGTAGTAACAAAGAGTCACATTCCTGAATGCATATAGGACTGTTAGCCCACTGGTCTCACGGGAGCTTAACACTACTAAAATGCCTGTGTGAGTCCAAGCAAAAATGGATAAAACATGCTATTTGCTGATTAAATGCTGCTTTGGCCTGTCTGTCTTGCACAGAAAAATGTGCAGGGTCAGACTGCCTTGTTTTCCATGTAGATCAGGCACTGGCCCCTAACAGGACAGGAAGAACAGGACTGAACTGGAGGGACCAGGGACAAGGAACCTGCAAGACCTCCAGGTCCTGCCATGCCAGCTCACAGAGATCTTGCTGAGCCCTGTAGCCCTGCTATGACATAGGTTACTGCTCCAAACCCACCTGCAACACGAGTAGAATGGGCATGAGCTTACTTTGCTTCTTTCCATGCCTCAAGACACTCAACTACACATTATGGCCACACCACATCTAGATGGCTCCCTTTGCGACACTGCCACCCCTCTTCCAGCTATAACACCTGAAACTCCCAAGGGCAAAGTTTCCTTAATTAATCATCAGGCAGTTGTTTTTTTCTCTGTCTTTTTTTCCATTTCTGAGTTGTGCTGCCTCCTGCCAACTTTCTGCTTGGCATGAATTTCTACAACAGAGCAATATAAGTTCTTCTGAAAATAGATACTTAAACTGGAAAGCCTGACACACCCTATATGGAGCCTGTGAGTGGCAGAACCATAATCAAAAGGCAGTCAAGACACCAGGCCATGCTAGCAGCATTCAATTAAGACTCTGAGTAAAGCAGCCCTAAGAGAAGAAAGTAAATGTGAACGCTATAAACACTGTTGCACAGAACCCTCCAGGCTCTTTTCATCACTGAGAGGCATTTGAGTTCGTACTCTTTATGGTAACCCTAGCTCAGGTGTTATTTCAATGTAGCTGGCACATTCAGAACTTCTTTAAAAATAAAAATTCATGGAAATGGCCAACCTGCTGTGATTTCCTGTTATGAAACTGCATGCAAAGCCTATGGGGAAAAAGCCAGTAGCCCTACGATACAAGTCTGAGCTCTGCCTCTCATTAGCAAGGGTGGGTTTTTCAGGATAAAATTCTCCTGGGCCAAATAACAGGAGACGGATAAATAAAGTTTGTCAACTGCCCTTTCTGACTCACTCTCTCCTGCTGGAAGGATGACTCACTGTCATGTGTAAAAGGCTGCCAGGTCTTGCTTACATGCTTAAACAAGCATGGGTTGTCTGTTAGATGTGTATTGCCTCAGAAGAAGCAGACACTTAACGCTGAGAAGGCAGCCCTGGAAAGGACTCTGCTGACTAAAGGATCTGAACTTCAAGGTATTTCTCAGTCCTTTCTGGAAAGTTCAAGGTTGTTGTTCAATTAGCACAGAAAACTTAGACCCAAAGCCATGGCTGAGGGCTTGGCTGAGGATCACAGTGTTTTAAACCAGGGCTCACTAGGACCATCAGATTTTGCCCAGGTAACTCCTGCAGAGTGAGCCAGACAGCATGTTCTAGGTGCAGACAGGAGTAACTCAGACAATGCCTAGTCCAGAACTACCTTTTGACCAAGGAAAACAGTGTGCCAAAAGCAGTCACTTGTTGCTCATTATTTCATGCCAAGAAGTAGCTCCGTGGGGCTGCTCCCCTTAAGGAGACTGTGAGAAACCTGCATTAAATCTGGAGAGGGGCAGACATGGATGTTGAACATCACCTCTCAGTCTGAGTAACTCGTTGACTCTTTTTGAGCAACACCAGTAGCTGCTTAGCGCTTCCTCCTCTCTGCAGTGACACAGACCCTGGAGGTAAGTGATAGTGCACAAAAAGCTTGTTTGCATCCAGGAGCTTTGCTGCCTGCGTAAATGCATGCTCCACCCTTTGGTCTTCTCCTGTTGTCCCGGGCCCACCACAGGCCAAGTGTGCAACTGTGAAATCTCTGCCCCAGGCAGTGCAGTTCACAAATCCCAGTTATTAGCAGGTACCACAGTCGCCCTTGTCCTGCAGGGCTGATGTGGCAAAGGACACTTTTCACTCATACTCTTTCTAAGGCTCCATGCAATGGCTGTTTGCTTGCCATGACAAAGCAACATGTTTTTGCAAGGACTAGTGCACTGGGATGTCAATCCACAGATCTGAGAGGGCGAGAGAGCCCAGTGTCACAGCTAGAGAGGCAAAGCTGTATCCATCCTTTAGCATACAAAGGTCTCCTAATGCAGGAACTGAAAAATTTCTCCCAAGACCAAGAGAAGGGAGCTGTGCTGTAGCCTCCCTCAGCACCAGGTGTTAGGCAACATCTTGCTGCATCATTTGGTAGGGAAACGATGCTGCTGCAGGGCAATGATACCACAACTGCCGGTTGCGTGTTCAGCCAGGTATGTACCATCCAGGAGTCACGCATGCAGCTGGGAAAGACAGCTGTACATGCTTTGGCCCAGCCAGGGTCTCAGAAAACCTGCAACTAAAGAACTGTCTCAAGGTCTCGTCACCATTTTTCAGACCAAATGTGCACTAACCTGCCTGCCCAAAATGGATGTATAACCTATAAATGTTAATTTTTAATAAAGAGTGTACCATTCCACATCATGTATATGAGGAAGATATAGCAGTCTCACCTACAGTTCTAAATATAATTTTTATATTTCTTCTCCTTCGCAAGAGAATATGTGTTTCCATCCCACAAAATTTCAAAGGTGTTATTTTTAAATATTTTTGCTCTATACCAGAACAGATATCTAATGAAAAGCTTGAGAGAGAAACTGCAG
This sequence comes from Falco cherrug, assembly GCF_023634085.1. NCBI lineage: Eukaryota > Metazoa > Chordata > Aves > Falconiformes > Falconidae > Falco > Falco cherrug. The sequence continues at coordinate 30,165,764 of NC_073703.1, forward strand.
GCCACAACAGCCTCATGCAATGGTTAAAGGACTGACCTGACACATGAAAACAAGCCTAGGCCACAATGCTACTTAGGCATTAATATAAGAGGTGCCAGTCTAAGTAAAGAGACTAAATGCTAGCTGTGAATCTGCAGTTCAAGTGTCTGTCTCAATAAGGCAGTGCAGGGCCATCCCACATAAGTGATCCAGTCCCTGGACAATTGGTTACTCTAGAAGTATATTTCTCATCATAATCATGCTGCAAAATTTCATCCTTTTAAAAACTGAACCACACATTGCAAGGGAAAATTGTATTATTTTTATCCAGCCTAGATACATTTTGCTGAAAATCTTCCAAGCCAGCACTAACATGTCAAATTTCTTCTCTCAACAATGATGGAAATATTACCTCTCTGGTTTTCTTCCACTGTTTAATCATCCATTATTTTTTCATTGATCCTTATTGACTGTGACAAAGTCAGGTTTTCATCCTAATTTTTCCTCCTGATGCTAATGATTAGCAGGTACATATAGTCTTACAGGTAAAATGATACTGTTTCTTGCCATGAATTCATTTTGTTTCAAGATACTGACATCCCAACTGCATATTTTAAGTTTGAACATCTAAGATCTGCTTTCCCAATCATGCAAACTCAATGATAAAAATAAATATCATTAAAAAGATACAATCAAATGAAGACTTGGTAGATATTTTAAATAACAGCATTTCTCTTTGCTATACTTATTTCACAATGAGTCATAAATTAGACTAGCTATATTGAAGAACAAAATGAGAAATGATGGAAATAATAAAAAAAAAGGAAACGCAATATATTAAAGATGCCAGAGTAACTTCTTTCAAAAGAAAATTTCAGAAACTTTTAGACTGTAGTAAGTCGTGTCTCCTGGTTGCTTTGCTAATCCTTTAGAAAAAGAGTGTTGACATTAAAATCTATAATCAAATTCATCTGCAGGTGTCAAAGCACTTCCCCAAAAAAGTCAGTAGAATAATCTCAGAAATGGTGCAACAAAGGCATGGAGTTGAAGGAGGAATTGTTAGTGACAGAAACAGGCATTACAGTCCAGGTCTCCAATCACCCAGTCCAGGCCCTTGCGTGCTAAACTAACTCACCTCTGACAAATGAGTTAGGCTTCTTAAGATGCAATTTCAAAATTATTTTACTTAGCAATGTGAAACCATGCCACTCAACACAGATACCACTTCTGCTAGCTGCTCTGATTACAGTCACCTTCTGTCATTGCTCTTGGGAGCACAGTGCTCTGACTACAAAGCATTTCTCCAGATGGAGAAACCATTCCTTAATTCTTTCTTCTTGTTCTTCCTCTTCCTCCTCTTCCTCCATCGTCCCAGCAGGCATGCTTATAAGAGATTTAACTCACTACAATGAGCTCTAGTGATGCCCACCCTGTTAGAAAACATCCTTTTTTTCACTGCTTGACACAATGAAGCAAAGGAAAACAGGAGAAAGGGGGACAGATTTGTAATATTTCCTAGGTAAACCAGCAAGGAACCTTGCCTCCTTTAGCAGAAAATATCTGGTCTCCCCCAGGGAAAAACAAATAACCATGCTTATACCCCTCAGCACCTTGCACAGCATGTCATGTTTCTGTCTGGAGCACACAACACAAATTGCATACATCCAAGTGAAGCTCAGCGCTCCCTGGAAAATTTGGCCCTATTGCATATGAATTACATGACTTCCTGCATAAGCTATAAAGTCAAGATGCTCAGGATGCACCCAGCTTCCAAAGCATGCACAAAACAGTTACATGTGCATTTGTAGTAAATTCCACGCTCTCAAGAAATATCATGGCTGCATGGGAAATGGAATTCCTCTCATATGGTATACCCAGGCTTGAAAGATTTTGGTTTTATCATGAATCAGAAGAAAAGGTTCTATTTCTATTATAATCAAAATTATATTTTAAAAGTACAATGTAGTTAATAAAATCAGGTTTTTTGGAATAAAGTACATCAGTAATATCTGATCAGAACACTATTAAAAAATTAAAAGTCAAGAAGTAAGAAATCAGAATGAATCATGAGAGGGGAGAAAAAATAAACATCCTATTTTGATTTTGAGAGGGTTTGATTAACTTATGTTAAAATTTATTTTAAAGCATAGTTCCTTTCCCCAGAAAACTTTTGAGTTTAAACAAAGCACTGTGATGGACAGTAGCTGCTTTGCCATCAGTTAACCAAGAGTATCACCTCTGCAAGTTCCAGGCTCTCTCAGGACATACTCTCCTGTTCCTTTCTAAGTCTCATAAGTCAGGCCAAATCCCGAGTCCAATGGCCCCTCTCCCAGTGAGGAAGAGCTAGCTGTTGGACATCCTTCCTCATAGCACTACCAAATTTATTTAGGCAAAGGAACAGCCCCTTACTTGGTAGTGAATGATTCTGAGAAGTCCAGCAGGCCATCACATATGCCAGGTCGAGGGTTTCTGCCCCAACAGCAGTGGTTCTAGGAGAGGTACTGAGCACTGTCCTTCAGTGAGGGCAGCAGTGTGCTGAGCACTGGTGAGCGCTGGTGAACCATGCTGTTTATGGAAGGATGCTTGGCATGGACTTTTCTTGGTGGAAAACAAATGCAGGTGTTACCTCAGTGTATTCGGACAGATCAGGTTTCCTAAGGACTCACCAATGTGTCAAACGTGTGCCTCAGATATGGCAAACACACTGTATTTGTATTAGCAGTCCACTCTCCTGGTTTCTGCAAGTCAGCATTGTTCCTGTCTCTTAAGGCAGGATTGAACACGTCAGAGCAAAGAAGCCTGCCAATTTCTTCCTGAATCACTTGGAAGTGCCTCTGTTTGAACACAAGACAAGCCACATAGCTGCAGAAGTTGTAGAGGCCCTAAACTGAAAACACAGGTCCCCTTTTTACTGGGAAAAGGCCCAGAGTCCTGCTGCATCCCAGAGTGCAGGTTGGTGTCACTCCATTAAAATGCCATTTGGCATCAAACTTCACCATGCGTGCATCAGTGAAGATTTTAAACCGTTTTTTTAAAGGTGTGCAGACAGATGAGGCTAGAAATGGAGTTAGCTCAGATGGATTTCATCTTGCTCAACTCTGACCAATTTGGCTTAGTCTTGCTGCTAGAAACTGAGGAGATACGCTGAGATCACCACCCAGATTCCCTCAATAATCAATGGAAAGAGACTGATGGTGAGTCATTCTGGGGGGGGTCCTCTCACACACACCTATCTCAAGAGGCAGCAATTCACCCTCTGGCTGAGCTGCTCTTTTCTGCACTGGCTGTCAAGGCAGCCCAAGGGCATGGTCTGACTGGACAGCTACTGTCTGGGCTGCTGCAGGCAGACAAGATGATCCCCACCCTCAGTGATGACAGTACAACCACAGAAAATATTGCTACCAAAAATGAACTCATTGCCTCTCACCTCCGCATGTCTGCTTGCTGATTAAAAAACCAAAATCTAGCTCTTCACTCCTATTTAACATTTGTGATCCCTGGCACAAGCTGAATCAACTCTCAATAAATGAAATCTCTGCTAAGCCTGTTCTTGAAAAGATGGCATTGTTGGGACTGCTGTGCATCCTTGGAATTCAATCCACAGACCCCTTATTTTAAGGAAAGGCTTCCTAGTTTATGAATTACAAAGCATAATTTGGGCCCAGCTGTTTTGTATTAATTTGCTGAATCCCTGCTACATAGCTGAGTCTCATAAATAGCTGATGGACCTGTATGTGGCAGGCCAGAATAGCTTATTGGCATCTAGAAATGTCGCCAAGGGCAACAGAAATAAAAGAAGGTTGTAAAATTTCTTACCTACAGAGATGAAACTGAGGCCGATCATGAAAAGAAACCTACAGACCAGCCTTCCCAGAGGGACCTCAGGCTGTGGTGGGAACTGCCTGGGGTCCAAGAGCCACAGAGAGACTGAAACCCCTCAGCTGAGGGCTCAAGGGAAAAAGGCTTGGGGTGAAGGGCAAAGAGATAGTATTTTACAGGGACATCCAGGCCCTAGAGGTAAAGCTTTATTCTAGGCGTTCTGCCCTACAAGTAAACTACGGGGGGAACTGAAAAGCAAAGGATTTGGATGTGGGACAGGCTCTGGGCTGACACTCAGTCACACTCTCCATTTATCTTTGCGTCTTTCTTACCTCAAAGAAGTTCTGATCTTTCTGCAACATTGTTTTTCTCCTAAGGCAGTGAACAAGAGCACAAAATTAATAGCAGCAGTCATCCTTTCAGTTCTCTGAACAGAGCATTGAATATGAGTCATGGGGCTATGCCAAGCTGGCATTTCACCAAGGCAATAAAGTTGTTGCTGGTCGATCCTCATTACCAGCATGTGGAGACCCACTGTCCAAGAGAAAGGCAGGACTTCTGCATTGCCTCAGAAGGAGAAAATGCAAAATATTGTATGGCTCCGTCAATTAAATCTGACAGAGAACAAAGCTGAATGTGATGAGTGGGTGAGGTTCCCCTGCTATGTTATCTAGACTGAGCTCTCTGCATGGGCCTCTCAAAAGTGGTCAGCACTGATCTAACCCAGTTCCCACTGAAGTCAATAAAAAATTCTCCTCCTGACATCACTGGAAAAGCAACAAGCAGAGTTACCGAGGGCACAAAGCCAGGGCAATGCTGAGACAATAAACTTGAAAACCAGGAAGGAGATGCCTGATGTATCTCCAAGAAGAAATGTAAAACAGGCCCAAGAATGACAAAAGGCCTTTGTTTAAGCAGCAGCAATTTGCCCAGTGGAAGCCTGAGAGATGCTCTTGCCACCCACTTCAGCCTGGGGATTCTCACACAAAGCCAAATTACTGTCTATCATGGAAATGGCCATTAAAGCAGAGGGTGACGAACACATCCCAGCAGCCACTCAGTTCTCTTGGAAATGGCACAACTCACCTTGATGGAAATGAAAGCAAATTTTCCCTGCTAGCCTACAGATCCCCACAGATCTGGCTTGGTCCTGCCAGATGTACAGGGAAGCCTGTCTCTGCATCAGCTCACCAACTCCTGATGTGTCCCTTATCTTCCTGGTAACATCAAGTGTTCCACACATCTAGGGTATCCCCAGCTGTCACGACCCCAGAAATGTCAATGCAGAGCAGAGCATGAAGATAAAACCTTTTAGCCCTATCGCTCTATTTGCCAACTGCTGACTTTAATTTATTGATTTTTTGATCAAGAAGACCATGTATCTCCCTACCTGGCTCCCACCAGCCATAATCCTGCTGAAACGTCATATATTGTGCAAGGGAAAAAACCTTGACTGTGCAAGTTTGGCACGGCCATTTGCCAAAGCAGAACTCCCAGAACAACTCTGAAGCTTTTGATTCCTTATGATTTCTGGTAAAGCACAGTATTCTGTCTTCATTCAGAGTACCAGAGTGGAGAAACCTAAAGTGACCTCAGCTTCACCTTTCAACATTATATGGCTCATGCAGAGTCTTAGAACTAGTCCCTAGTTTAGCAGATAAACTTACGTATAGAATCATAGCATCATTTAGGTTGGAAAAGACCTTTAAGATCATCAAGTCCAACTGTTAACCCAGGACTGGCAAGTCCACCACTAAACTATATCCATGTACAGGCCAGCAACAGAAAACTATGCTAATAATTAGAGTAAGGCTGGGGGTCTCTACCTTTCTTTCTCCAAGTGCTTTCTTCCCTGAGGTGAGGTATTAAGCTAAGAGACCTGCTTGAAGTAAAGTTTCCTAAAATAAGTGTTGAACTAGGAGGCACCTCCCACGTCCAGGGCACAGTTGCTAATTACCTAGGAAAATACAGAAAGGGTTGGGAAAACATCAAACTTGCAAGAAGCTTCAGGACAGGACTTGTAAGAAATGTGAAAGAGTGAGCAAAAAGCATCATACCTTCTAGTAATGTAGTAATATTGATTTCTTAGGGCTCTGAGTGGGACAGGATGAGTTCATGCATAAAAGGGGACAGCACAGCCGAGGGCAAACCGTGCAGTAAGCGTGGGGTTTGGATGCAAGTTGATAGCAGCTTCAGACAAGAACTACTGCTGTGCACAGGGGCACACGGTGAAGAAATGCTTCCTGTGACATTTAGCAGCTCCCTCTACTGCAGCTGTGACTCTAATTGCCCATGGATCAAGCTAGCTTCAAGATCAGTAAGGGCTGGCTCGACTGTGTTTGTGCCATTGATGAGAGGCTTTGAGAACTCTCTGTATTTTTCCCATTATGACAAATGCCCATAAGGAAACTGGCACCACAAAAGGTTGCACAATCCCCATCAACTTAAAAGGAGAAAGCCAGACACACCTATTCCTTCCTCAGCGTTGGAGGCACAAAAGGACTAATTCTGACATACACAAATAACAGGTCTGGAAGAACTCTCTCAAATTCCAGTCTGGGACAGTATCAAGATAGGATTTTAATGCTGCATTTTACAAATCATGTAAATTGTTAAGATGAAGATGTTCTCCACCTAAGCCTCCCTTTTTAAAATTTCAGAAAAAAACTTTACATGAAAAATCAATCATTTCATATGAACACATAGACATTTGGCAGATTTGGCTGGGAAAGCAGTTTACCAACATAGTATAAGATTTCATTAAAATGTTGCTATGGTGAATTAGAGTGAAAAGCAAAAGCTTCAACACCATCATGAACCCATAGTTGGTTTGTAAGAAAATATAGTAAAACTGGGGGTGGTACATTATGTGTAGTTTCTCAGCTCTTTAATCTAAACATTTTGCAGGTTAAAAAAAACTCATCAAAAGTAACCTTCCCCACAGTTTCCATTTTGATGATGGATCTTTCCCATCCAAAACCATGTGCGCTCAAAAAATTCCTAACCATCTTTTAGAATCAAGAGTGTTAAACAGTTCTGTCCCGTAGCTCTTGTATTTAGCAGTTCATATAATGGTCTGGGAGGATCCAGATAACATTTAAGGTTAAACTGAGTCAGCCTGGAAAAGATTATATTTATATAATTGCAGTATGGTATGGGAAGTGCCCTATACTATAACATGCTCAGCATTAGCCTAACTCTGAAGTCAGCTGTAGTCAGCTACCGCCACCCTGCTATGAGTAACTCCGTGAGGTCTTTCTTCATACAGCACCTTACATCATGAAGGCTTTAAGGCACAGCTCTTTTCTAGTCTTTCATAAAATCATAGCATGGTTTGGGTTGGAAGGGACCTTAAAAATCATCTAGTTCCAACCCCCTGCCCTGGGCAGGTACACCTTCCACTAGACCACTTGGTTGGTCCAAGCCCCATCCAACCTGGCCTTTGTGTTTTCACAGCCTGGACACCATCCCAACCCAGAGCCAGCCTCTGACCCCCACTGTAATGGAAATATTAAAGAACACAGTTTCTTTTTTCAGCTCTCTGCTCTCACTCCCATGCTGGAGATTTTTGGCTGCAAGACCTCTTGCTCCCCTCAGCCCTGCACATTCCACCCACCAGACAATACAAGTGAGTGAAGAGACAGTAGAGCTAACTAGCTGGGTATACAACAGGTTGTTTAATCTTTAATCCAGCTGCATCCAGTTCTTGGATTCAAGTTACTTTCTACTATAAGTTCCTCCAAGTCTCATTAAGTGCAGACATTAGGCCACCCAATAGAAATAATGAAATGCTGTCGTGACCCTCCCTGTCCAACCAGCAAGAAAGTTAAGAGGATGCCTCTGCTCAGCAGGAATCTGGGAGCAGGGATTTGGCAGAGAAAGCTGCTCCCAGGAGTGCTCAGTGAAATGCCTGTGTGCCAGGATGCAGAAGGAACACATTCCTAATTCTCAAGGTCCAGCACCTTGTGGCATGGGGCATGCTAAAATGAAAGCCCTGTTGGGACAGCAATTTCAGCTCCCTTTTAACTCCATCATTTCACAGGTTACCTTCTCCTCTTAATTAGAAGGAAACCAAGGTTGCCCCACCCCAGACAGGAGCAAGGTTACCTGGAGATGTGTTGCAGGAAGGCAGGTGAATGTTTGTGACTCCTCTGGGGGACTGGCAGCAGTTTCACACCGAGTGACTGAAAAAAATGCCTGATACCATTTAGAGAAGATCCCATGGGACTGAGGTGCTGGGTGGGGACTGCCAGGAAAACGAAACATTGTGCAGGAACATACATGGCTGAGGAAAGAGTCCCTAACACTAGCACAGTGCATGATGTCTCTCCATCCACTGACCATTTTTTGTGGTGCTTAGTTGCCAGCTAGGGTTAAAATACAGCACCCTCACCTCTGTTTAAACTCCCCTTTTCTTGTCCTCATCATTCCCTTGGTTTCTCTGCCTTTTCACTCTCCCATCCTCTCCTGCCTTCATCAGTTTCTTTTTAAATTCCCACTATGAGTCTTTCTCCCCTTTCAGTTCATTGCTGGGAGCATTGCATTTAAAGAGCAGTTGGTCTCCACCACTCTGAAAAAAAACATGCACCATCTTCCCTGCTCAGAGGTAGGAGTCCTCCTCTTCCAATGCCCAAGCAGACCTCTTCTTGTCTCTACCCCCTTCACTTGTTGGCCATTGGGAAGATGGTCTCCTTCACTTGCTGACCTAGTCTTACGCTATCTCAGACTTGGCATAACAGAAAATTTATGCAGGGATCAGTGGCAAGCAATAGGTACGTAACATCTGCTTTCAAGATTTAGTTAAGTGGAAGTGGCAGGGGTGAGATCCATGGCTGGCACTGATTTTTGCCCTGCTGACTTTCATGTTGAACCCGTTAAAGTTTCTTGCTCTGTGTATCTAGCAAGGCCTCCACGTACCAGAGCTTTCCAGTCTGGTATCCAGAGCTCTGCTGCAACTCATTGTGCCCAAGTCAGCTGGCAACAGCTCACCAGAAGCACTTTTGGAGTCGGTTATGAGATGAGATAGAGCTGCAGGGAGATCAGGGCACTCTGAGACACTTCTCTGTCTCAGGTCCCTGAGCCCTGCCTGGCTCCTTGGTTCACCAGACGTTTATTACCCTGGGCCTTCACTTGTGCCACCTGGCAGAGGCTTTGGCCCTGGCTGCCGTAGCCCTTGACATAGCAAGAGTCCCCAGAAGGAACGGGCTTACTCTCCACCAGGCCTGTGGTGCTGCTGTGCCATGCCTCACCTGAGGACACAGTCACAGGTACACCCTGGCAAGGTGAACCCTGGCCACCCTAACTTCGCCAGCACATCATCCATGTCTTTCTTCTCTAAAAATATCATAGTCTTGCTTAAAACAAAATGGGAAAAAAAGTTTAGGAAAGGTGTTCTGGACAGAAGGGATGCTAGGAAGACTGGCTGTTCCTGAGAAGTAACACAATTTTTGTGTTACTGATTACAAAATTGTGTTCAGGCACACAAACCACCATGCTGGGTGGCACCGCTGTCAGGGGACCCTCCGCAGCCCAGCCGGGCTGAGGCACTTCCAGCGCAGCTCGGCAGCACTGGTGGGGCCGCAGGGCCTGGGCCCAGACAGCCTCTCTTGCCCCACACAGCTGTAAGCTGCATGCCCACAGCCCATCAGATTGCCATCTTTGATCCTGCATACTTGTGAGCCCTTTCTGCAGCCTGCATGAGAGCCCTGGAGGTGCATTTAAACATCTCCAGGCGCAGGCTCTGTCCTGGGGCGGCCTGGAGCTGCAGGTCTGGCTCACTCAGAGGCAGCACTTACTCCTCTGCAAAAAGGCACACGAGGTGCTTGTGGGACCGCCTCTAAACAAGAACGGCTGCCACCGCAAGCCTGTATTTTAAACCAGCTCAGATCAAACACTAAGGAAATGCCAAACCAAAGGGTTTTCTATTTCCTCTGCTTCCCCTGTAATCCACCCGGCTGTCTGCCAGGGCCTGGGAGTGCTGTCGGCCTCAAAGTTACCAGCCTCCTTTCACGCTCAGGAGAGCTGGTTTTATCTGTCCTATCCCTGATGGCCTCCGGCCCTAAAGCTTCCTACACAACCCACCTTTAATAAATTAGGACAATTACTCTATGCTTCTCAAGGATAATTGCTAATAAAATTCAGCTGATTTTCCCCAAAAGACATGAAAGGGATGGAAGCAGAAACAGAAAATAAAGGGGAAAGAAAATGCAGGACAGAAATAATAGCCCTTTTTCCATTCATGTCTCATCCACTGCTAGTGAGTTTTTGCTCTTAGAGTCACATATTTCAGAGGTGAATACTCCCAAGCTGTCTCCAGTGGGGGAATGCCTCATGCCCACTGTTTTGGAAAACTGTTTGGTTGTTTTTGAAGTTAGTTACAAGATCTTTCTGAACCTCGAAAATGCCAGAAGAGCCTCAGGCTTGGATTTACAAAGAATCAGCATGACATCAACAAAAGACAAAGGCGTAAAAAGTCAAAGATGTCCAGATTAATCCTGACCTTCTCTGACAGGAACCCCTTCCAATACTTTCTTTTCCAAAGGAAGTTTAATGCACAGAAGCAATGACTTCTGAAGGTAGGATGGTCTTAGGTCTTCTCTTGAGGCACTGTGGACACTGATGCTTCTACATGGTCTAGGTTCAAGACAGTTGAGGAGCTACTCAGGCCTGGCTCCCTGTGGACAAAAGGAGGCCCAAAAGATGAGTTAGGCATCTCTCATAGGCAGCCCAAATGGCAGGAACCCCAAAACACACAAACTAGGAGCAGGAATAACCAGCGCTGTGTTACCGGGTTATCACACAGGGTCTACGAGAATAGCAGCTCAGGGACTGCACAGCTGTTGGATGTGACTATCATGTGGGAACATGAGGCTGATAAAGGACTAGGCAGGTCACAAGCCCTGTCTCCAGTTTAACTGGGAGCAAATTATAGGTATTACTAACAAGAAACATGAAATGGTACAGGCGTGTCTTGCCTCCAGCCTGTCTCTACTCGTGGCACATAGCCAGTACTACAGAGGAAAGCAAAAAAGCCTCTGAACCTAAATTATATCTTGGAGGAAGGGGGAGGGAGTTTTCTTCCTGAGCAGGTCACCAGCAACAGCCCTGAGCGTGGGATTTATGTCAGATAGATATAGGAAAATAAATGGCTATGCAGTCTTCTTTCACATTCTCTCAAATATGTAAACATATCACAGACCTAAGGATTCTTATCACAAGTGTAATTTTATGTCATTATGATTCTATTATGTAGTTATAAAATCCCTTTCACAAGCTCACAGAACTCCACCTTCAGAAACAAAGTAGTTTTCTTGGCTGCCCCCACTACTTCCTAGTGGAAGACCATTCTAGAACTTTGCTCCACAGGAGGGAAAAGACAGTCCCTGCTACATTTGGCATGAAATACAGCACATACCAAGTTCAGAATTAGACCAGGTGGATAATAGATGAAATGGGAGGTCTTGAACATGGAAAGAAGATGCAGTATCTGAAAGCTCTTCACACTGTGATTAATACCTCCTGGCTCCTCCAAGTCAGCTAAGATGCTAAAACAATTAAGGATGAACTTCAACATTAAATAGGACCTAAAATTGCCTTTTGTCATTTTATTTCCCTTCCTTTTATTTATTCTTCAGTAGATCAATACCCTGAATTCCTGCTTCTGCATGGTGTCTCTTCTTTAAGCTTCTCTGATGTTAACACTGCATGCAGGTTATCCTGACAACCAAGCCACTTCCCTTCAGGGGATGTAATGAATCTAAATGAAACAGTATTGTAGAAGTGGTAAATCAGCATATGTTTCCCACCAAAAGGCAGGATTCATTCTGGGAGCACTGCATGCCAGAGCACACTGATATGTCTCTCCGGGCAGGATTTATCCAGTGCTTATAGCTGATACCTACTAACCAGAGCCCCCTTGATCCAGGAAACATAATCCTATATTGCAATAGGTCCCAACTCCTCTTTGTTTCAGTCTGTTTCTGTATTTGCCACATCACTAGATGTTATGAGCCACACTGAGGTGTCATGACCCATGGAGGGGCCTTCTTGTCCTTTACCAGCTAAGAATGAGCGGATCATTTCACAAATTGCAGCTCAGAGCACCTCAACTGCATCTGACCTTTGTGTATGAAACTATGCTGATGGTTTTCTTTATTTATGAATTATTCCTTGCACAATGAAAGAAACACCTGTCAATCTATGGATGTAAAACAAATCAATTCCTTAAGGCCAGCAATCCCCCAGCAGTCTTTTCTTCAATCCACTCAGCCCCACTTTATATCAAGGCTTCATAAACTGTGAAGTAAGTAATCACTAAGTGTTTTAAGAAAATGGTTAATCAATTCTTAGAGACTATTATAGGCTCCAGAAAATCATTGAAGTTTCTTGCAATCGTGGTTTGTAACTCTGCAATGCTCTCTCCCGAGGCGTATAACCCTCTAACACAGCAGCTCCTAAACTCTTCCCCTGGCATCTCAACTTCCACTCTGCAAGGCAGCAAGCATGGTCACACACCCTTACTTGGGAACTGCTTTCCTAGCATATATTCCTCATGTTGTAACATGTTTCTAGCACCTAGAAACGAAGTCTTAAAGCAGCGTGACCCACAGCACAAATTAACAACCAGCAGACTGAGCTGCAACTATTTGCTGCTCCGTATTGCAAGCAGCAATGACTGGATGCTAATGTTATTACTGGAAAATGGCATTAAGGGATGGTAATTCAGTCAGAGCACTCACATAGATTTAACATTTGTGGTAGTACTAATGATTTATTCAAATTGCAGCATTACCTTACGGAGCCAAATTGTTTGGTGACCCCATTGCAGCAGGACTGGATACAGCCAGCATCTTGAAAGGGAGACTACAGGGATCTATGCCATGTTAACAACAGTGCATGCTGCTAAGGGCAAGGATAGGGAAAAGCGGGGTTCAAACCCTCCCAGACAATCCATCTTTCTACATATTCAGAGGACCGTATGTCCTGTAGAGCACAGAGGACAAGGGGACAGGAGACACAAACGGTGAGACCCAAGGGGTTTTTCTCCTTAGAGAATCTCTAAGGAGACTCTCGCTAATTCTGACATGAAAGACTGCCCTGTGATTCCACATTTTCTGGGGAAGCTCTGTGTACTTCCACCCCTAAAGTCATGTACTCACGAAATTAAGGACCTGCATTTCTTTTCCATGGCAATTTTTTCCAGGTAAAAAGATAGGCAGAAGAGCAAGGCCATGAGGAACTCATCTAGTTTCTCATTCCTAAATGGAAGTTAGAAAGATCACTGTGAAGTCTATGGATTTACAGATATAGACACCACCACACCATTATGAAAAAGAACAAAGTCTCTGCTCAAGGGCCTGCATTACACCGAATACTAGCTGTATGGCTGAGACCTATTCGTAGCAAGCACTCCACCCTACACTAAGACTTTGAAGGCTTTTAGAGAATTACTAACAGAGTCCAATAAACACACTGAGGAGTAGATTGAATTGAATATTACCAGACATAATTCCAAGAAGCATGTTTTCTGCACTGAACATACTAGAAGAGTGGCATTCACATTCAAAGGAAAAGGGGGACAACTCAGACACCTCTCCCCTTCTGAAAAGACAGCATGGCAAAGGCTCAACAAGGTCTAAAAGGCAATGCAGCCGCCGTATGGCCCTGGTGATCTCAGGGATATGCCTCTGAGATATAATGCTCCACCTACTGCCTCCTCACTTTTAGCCTATAGAGAAGTACTGCTGAGAAGTGACAGTACAAATAAAGAGCCCTGTAGCTCTGACAGGAATAGCAGTAGCACAGGAAGGCAGCCCAGATTTCCAGTCACGTTAGCATTACTGGTGCACCCAGTGCTGCAGATGCGCTGGCTAACGTGGAATTTAATTTTGAGTAAAATAGGTAACAACCTTTGGATTTTTAGGCCCAAGTTCTTGGCTTCCTTTAGGTAACAGAGTGGAAGGCTTTCAAACAGATGATAGGATTATTTCTCCACGCGTGTCGAGGACAGCATCTATTTGGTATTATTTCCCACTGAACCTCACAGATGAGAGATTTTAAACCTCTGATGTTTCATATTCTACTTCTCATACACCCTGGTCCCTCTGCTACCATCTACATGTACCTAATTCTCAAAACAAACTCTAAATGACATACCTCATAACTGCTGCAAATGATAACATGTGACTCATTTGCTTCTTTCAAAAGCAAAGCAGCACCTGAAAATATACAGAGGAGAAAACAAATATTTTATACAAAAAATTGCTAGTGTTAGTAGTAATAGCTTTCTAACTCACATGGGTGATGCCTTGCTGATATGAAACATGAGCAATTACTCACATTTGACATCATCCAACACCTCATATTCATGCTGTACCCACTTGGACAGCCTATGCAATTTTCCTTCTTTGTCAGCCAGCCTTCTTTCAGGGAGCATTGCACTGCAGTCATCTTGGAAGATGCTAGTGGTTCACCCAATACATAACATTTAAGGACACAGAGTTAATTCTAGTTTAAGAATTAAGATTATCAACCTGGTAGGTACTCTCTTCATTGCACTCACTTTCAAAGGGATAGGCAGTGAAATGTGTTTGGCAGGTATCCTGAACTAACTTTCAACTATTATAACCACAAAACAGGCTGGAGATGTTGAGAGAAATAGGACATTTCACCTCTAAGGTTGCGTCTGAAGTTGCTCTTTTAGTTGCTAATATAATAAATTGCTACGGTTTTATTTAGATCAAAGACATTTTAAGTAATGGATGAAAGTCAGCTATACCATGTTGTGAATTTATAAAATTAATAATAATAATAATCATACTTTAATCTTTGAAGTGCCTTACACAGATGAATTAATTACCTCACAATACTCTTTAGAGCAGATGAGAATTATTACCTCGTTCTGAGAGATCTGGAAACAGCAACAAAGACGCTGAATGACTTTACCAAAGTCATAGCAGGCTAGTGCCTGAGCTAGCATTCAACACCAGGCATGTCTGGCTCTGTTTTTACATTCAGACCACTCATCCACCCTGTTGAAATGACAGCTGGCTTCCTGTTTCACATGCTTTGTTCAGGCATGATCCTCAGACAATGGAGGAAAATATTTCCACCCAAATGATCTCGTTTCTTTTTTCAGCTATGCTAGTCAAATTGAAATAACCTCTTTAATGTCTCGACACGCATTTCCTGAAAGTGAATATTTTTTCCTGCCTTCAAGTTTTCCTTTGCTGTGGGACTGGAGCTGAAATACAGAGTATGAGCATGCAGTAATATGAGTTTCAGTTACTAGCAGCAGTACAAAGAGGTCAATATCCCATGATACAAAAGCGTATCTATTTTGGCCTCTAATTGGCACTAAACAAAACATCTGGGTTGTGGTGAGGTCAATATGAGACATTGCTTTCAAGAACACAGAAGCAAAGAGTAAAGGGACTTCCTCAGGTCCTCCTGCTCTGTCTCCTGCTGCCATACGCACTGCACCAGGTAAACCCTTTCAAGCAGTGTCTCAAGTGGCTTTAGAAAGATTTTAAATGTAAACTGTTCCATTCCAGAGCTTTTTGGGGGGATTATTGAGGGCAGAGACAGGCAGAGGTCACCAGGGAGCTCACACCTCTCCCTGGAGAGCTACCTGGCAGAGTCAGCAGCGTTCCCAAGCCCAACAGAGAAGTTGGTCGGAGCTGCTGAGACACAGACCATGAAAGGTGCCTGCAGTAGCCATGTGACCAGCAGAGAGATGAGCAGCCTGGCTCCACTGTGACAAAGGCTTGGAAAATGCCCAGAAGGGCAGGAGGCAGCAACAGGCAGCGTGTGGCTGACCCACTGCTGCCGTGCTCCACCACGCTCCCTGCCCTGCACTGGAGAAGTCAGCAGCAGGGATATGGTTTGAGTGTTGGGTTTTTTTGCACCAGTGGTTTCAATGGCTTGATACAGTCTTAATCCACAGCTGCCACAGAGATTCAAAGAACAGTTACATGCACTTTGTTCCCTGCAGAGCTGCGGTTTCCCCAAAGTTCTACAGTCCTCTGGTGCTCACCATTGCACAGGGTCATATGTAACACCAGCAACAGGGAACATCACCCTGTGGACCTCCACCTATAGATTACCTGGGGTGGCATTTGGCCCCCGTGTTCAGCACTGCTGCCCCAGCGCATGGTGCACATTTCTGACGTGGCAGGACTCACCACACACTTTCACCACCCCGCTGTAGTGGGTTTAGCTTGAGAACAGTATGGAGTAAATGCATATTTCTGATTTTCTCCATTAACAGGATGCCACACAACAGCAGTTAAGGAGCTCCAGTCTCAGTTGAAAAAAAAATAATTAAGAATTTGTCCTGCAGTTGATATTTGGGTAAAACAATATTAGGTTCTGATTTTACCTTACTTGGAACTGCTGTATGAAGGCCTAAACCTGCATAATTTGAAGGTAAACATCATTCTTTTTTTTTTTGCAAAATTTTTTGTGTTTGTATCACCTTTCCAGTACCACACACCTGTAGTTAGTTTTATCGTCTTCAAGAAAACAGCATAGAAAGTTCATGTCATAAATCTATGCTCAAGTTCTCAGCCTAACAAAGAATTTATAATGCAAGCACTGTGGATATGGGCCCACTTTCTATCTTTCATCAGGCTGCTTTTCACCCAGGTTTTGTTTGTTGTTTGAACAGAAGTTGTCTGAAATTAAAGGTTGCCAGCCTAAGAAAGAAAAATGTGTAACCGTCCTTTTTTATGTCTTTCAGTTATGAATAAATAATTGAAAGTTTGCTAAGGAACATTGATTGACTGCCAGTGAATCAATAAAGACTAAGAAATCAAATGGAGCCACGCATTAAACAACATATGGCTTTTATTTGGTTTTTTTAATAATATTTATGTAATTGTAGTGACTAAGTATCAGGAGAAAGGAAACCTTTGTTTAAAAATGGAATACATTATGCACTTTCCTGATATCCTGAGAACTTTAAATATACACCAGCTAAACTATTCAGAGGATACTGGACAAAACTACTAGTAACAGCATTTTACAGTATCTATGTATTTTTAAAAAATCCATACCAAAAAACAAATCCCTGGAAATAAATAAGAACTACTAGTCCTTTCTTAATTAGTGAAAGAGACTTGCAAACCCTTCACTACTATTTGCAGGTCACCTTTAAAGCAAAATTGCCCTTATTGCTGAAATCCTTCTGCCTATAAATTTAAACCGAGTGCAACTTCAAGGCTTTCTGTGACTTTTTGCCAGGTACCAGACAGCCAACCAGCCACAAGGCTCTCACAAACTCTTGCTCAACTTAATTTGGTAGTAGAGCACTGGATATGGGACACTGGAATAATTTCATGTCAGCAGCCAGCAGCCTATGCAATGGTTAGATCACAGAGATGAATATTAGGAAACCATGGCTCTAATCCTTTGACAAAAAGTGGTTATTTCAACTTGTCTGTTCTAGTTTTCGGCTCCAGCTTTCTAATACCGGTTTACAACTCACTGATGAAAAGGGCCATGCAAATGCTGTACCTTTTTGTTACACACAAGGGATTATAAGCCGTGAAGGCAAAATAGAAAAGGTGGTAATATGGCATAGCAAGGCCTACCAACACATCACAGGAAGGAGAAAATACAGTTCATGTGTCTTCAAAACACATCTCAGCTGCTTCTCACTAATACAAATGGCTGAATGAGTGTTCCCAGCCACCTTGCTCCCTGGCTGGGGCAGTGGGACAGGTCCCTGCCCTGCCCATGGGACCTCCCATGGGTCCCAGGACCTGCTGCAGAGGCAAATGTAAGCAGCAGCAACAAGATGGTCCTGGGAAAGGTGAGGAGACTAAGAGATAGCATAGTGCTTGGCTGGGGCACATCCAGGAGTGAAGGGGGTAAGGCAGCCACTGTTTATAGCAGTATGCTGGTGACAGTCTGCTGTCCCCTGGGAACTGCAGCTCCCAGCACATAAATCCCCTTTCAGCAGGCTCTGCACTGGCACTCATGATCTGTGTGCTCTGCTCCTTCCCAGCTTTGCTAAGAACCTTCCCTAGGTAACATTTTAGTCCAAGCAGGAAAATTCAGTGCTTTCCACACAATAACATCTCTGCAGGCACTCACTTGGGCTTACTGTGTTTTTGACGGTTGGGAGCTGCAGAGGTTTTCCTGGTTCCTGGCCCAGGGCTGGCAGCAGCGAGGGCAGCTGCACCTGGTCCCTCTGTTATGGGCATTAGTGTCTGTTCAGCACTCTGAATGTTAAACATACTTTCGCTTCAGACTTCACAAGACTTAAAAGTGTATCTACCAGGTCACAAGTCTGTGACACGACCTAGGTCCATAGGTGAGCAATCAGCTCAAGATTTGCAAGTTGCCCAAGGAAATAATTCCTGTACGCTAAGGCAGGCATGATTCTGAGGAAGAGGTTTTGATCTTTGGGATACTGTGAAGCATTTGCTTTTGCAAGTGGATAACCTCTCATAGTAGTCATTTGCAGTGGATTAGTGTCATGTATAACCAGGACTGCTTAGATCACACCCAAAATTGGTACAAGTTATATTGACAAAAGCACTTCTTGCCAGTAGAAGTCAAGTCCCCACAAAGAGTGAGGTTTCATGTTACAGCTAAGCCCGTCCTCGTTGCTAAGCTAATAGCTAGTTGTTGATGGAAGAGGCATTCTTGCTCCCATCAAAGTTTTCCCACCTTTGTGTTGATTATTTATCTTCCCTGTCCCCACAGCAAGGCGGCTCCCTAAACTGTAAAAGAAGTAATCCAGCAAAAATAAATTAGAAGCCTTCTGCTGAGTTAGCATTTTACATCAGTTCATGGTGGAATCCGAGAAGGGCCAGTGGAGATGCAGATAAAGATAAGGGGACAGGGGAAGAAGGCACCTCTCAGGAGATCAGGTCAGCTAGAAGGTGAAAACCAGCCCAAATCTGAGAAAACTTTGCTAGTACAGCTACACTAGGCCAGTTATGTAATTTAAAGAGATTAAAAGACCTGACCTAAGACTTTAGACAGGTCAGCTCAGTAAGACAGAAGGAATGTTTCCTGTGCTTTCAGCTCTTAAAAATGGCATCATTCATTTTTGCAATGGTTTCTAACTAGGGAAAACATTCCTGGAAGCAACACTGAGATGTTCCTGACTACATGGAAGAACAAATGGACAACACAATGTGGGGAAAGAAAATGTCCATAAAGCAACCTGGCCCTAACTTCCTCCCATATCCATAGCCTTCCAAACACTGCATCTTTTCTCCTGTAGGTACTCTTTAAAGGTTTATTCATGCAAACACAATCAGTCCATGGATAGCTAAGCAAGAATCTCAAATCAGCCTGAAAATTCAGCTCTGGCTCTGTTCTCTACACCCAACTCTTTTTTTTTTTTGACAATCATATTGTGTATGTTGTGTTTCCAGTTGCTATTGCAGGCTGCCAAGTACATATCCATGACTTGGCAGCCAAGTTACATATTTAAGAGGATGAGAGAAGCAGGTTTGGGAATGACCTCAGATCTCACCCATGGTAGCCAGGCAGCACTATAGAAATAGGGTCTCCATAAGGGGAAAGGGGGAGGTATGGAACTGATGGCTCATCAGCTCATTTTTATAAAGTGGGGCTGTCACCAGCCTCAGGAGACCATTGACCCATCTTGGCTCCAGTAGAAGTTGTACCAAAAGAACTGGCAAAAGTAAAGGATGTGTTGCAGACACTCAGCACTACCTGTGCTGGCGTTCACGCGCAGGAGGCAGGGGAGACAAGCCTTCAGCTGCACTAGAGTTGGGAGAAAATTGGCACAAAAAGCCCAGATGAAAGATGTAGAGAAACTAAGACTGAGAACTACCTACAGGGAGAACAACAGTGAATGTTAAGACTAGGACTGACAGCTAAGGACAGAGCCAGCTAGGCAGGCAGGGAAGGCCTAGGAATCAGTGCAGCAGATGAGAAAATGAAGACAAATCCGGAAGCAATGTGTGGAGAGTGAGACAGGATTAGCTCTGGCCCAGCACAGGGGCCAGGACAGGCAACAGTGTTAGGGGGAACCCCAAGACTGACTGAGTTACCAGGGCAGGAGACGGGATACTCAGATGCAGCACTGTACTACCCTTAACCAAGTGCTTGCTGGAGATCAGTTCAGCCCAAGTACTTCATGAGCTCAGGCCACAGAGGTGAGCACCAAACATCCCATCTGTGCTGAGGGCCCAAATGGGTATCGGTCTGGAAAAAAAAATTAAAAGCCTGGCATTGTGTTGTAAGAGTTGGAAGCTACAAAATGAGCAAGCCAGAAGATTACAAGAAGTGAAATTAAGGCGTAATGGTTGAAGCTGTTGAAGGCTACGTGGGAAACTGATTTCCACATGGGCTTGGGTCACAGAATGCCAGGCAAATCACTCCAACCCACATTCAACCCTAATGACCATTATTTGCATGCTCTTTTCTTTCTAAGCCAACAGCCCGGCTTCATGGAAGTCTGAAATGCGGACTCAGGATCCACAGTTGTGACCGAAGCCAATGGGAACTTTACTTTAACAGTCCAAGAAATGTATAATATTAAGCTGTCTGAAAAAAAACAGCTCCTTGGCATTTCCAGTGGAAAACCCCATAACAGACAGATGGCATTTGGCTTTTCCTGATTTGTTTATCACCTTCTTTCTGTGGAAATTATAGCCATCTCAGTGGTAAAAACTAAATGGCTAATGTTGTGAAGCACTCAGGATGTAATGTTGATGAGCTCCACAGGCAACATCCTAAGCAATAATTCTTCTCCAGAGCTGGAGCTGCACAACACATAGTAAATAAGGTGTATATTGAACTGGGAAATACTACTTCCCTAGAGCATACACTGCCTGTTGTGTGCGCTGACTGAGGCAGGTGTCCTACAGAAGAAAAAAAAAAAACAAACCACAAACCTGTTACTGTGTAATTAAAAACTGGATTATGAGGCATAAGCGCAAAGAAAGCAAGAAATAGGCTTACTCTGATCGTCATGATTCTGAACAACTGACCTTGCAGCTTTAATAGGCTTCTTTTAATGTTGTTCCTTGTGGTGTTTGTGTGTCCATGTGCGTCCCAGTAGCTGAGAGCACTCCACAGTATGTACATGTATCCATTCTTTAGGTATATCTAATGTTTAATTCAGATATCACACCCAGAAAATAAACACATGCATAAACGCAACAAAAATATCACTGACTCACCATCCAGTCATTCACCTTTTTTCTGCCTCTTGTTTCTTCTTGCTGTGTCAAGTCTCTGTCTTCCATACCCACTGTATTAATTTCCTCTTCTATTCCCAGGGGCAGTTAAATGTCAGCCCTGATTTCTCTGGGAATATTAGACTCTGTGTGTGCACACTACTGTTTGTATTAGACACACAAGTGCAGAATTCATCTTCACAGTAGCCAATACCTAGTCCATGACTACGCCATTTGCCTGCCAAGTACTTCTGCCTGCCCATTAAAAACAAAATCATGCTATATGAGTGGAATAAATAATGTCCTTAGGCATACTACTATGAACCACTAGTGTGGTTTTTCACTTCAGATTTGTGCAAAATTGAAGCTCCTAATTCCCTGTTTTCAGCAATTTGCACTGTTTTCGCATATCAACACTGCTGCATTTCAGTCCCATTCCTTGAATCATCCGAATCAAAGAGCAGTTAGACAGCTGCACTGTAACTTCTAGAGACATATCATGTCCTCATCTTCCTGTGACACCAGCACCAGCCTTGCCCCATATTCAAAGCCCTGTGGCCTGGCTACCTGCCACATTGCGTGGCAACTACATCCACAGAGGCAAACTGGCTAAAGGTGTTTGATAGGCAAAGGCACAACTAGCTACTGAGTCCAGATCAAAAGTCCAAGGGAAATGGGGAGACAATGATTGCCTAGCACCGCTTACAGGAACACAGGCTGCTTTTGGAAAGCCAGAAAAACCAGCTGCGCATTCTTTTACTGAAATCCTTACGCAATTACTCCCTTTGCATGGTTTTATCAGATGAGATTATTGAACATCAGCAGTTGTCAGCTATTTTCATGCAGCTAGGCATTTGCCTTGTGCTCCTAAAAACCAACCTTTTGTTATTAACATGCCTCTAACAGAAAGAAAGAAGTATTTAAATGTACCTCATATCCAACAGTTATTTTCAATTTTTTTAATTCTCTGAGGTGCTCAGAAATCTATGGATCTTAACAAAAATGTCATAGCCTAGTTTCTAGTTCTTCTGTAGGATATAATAACTTTTCCTGATACAGAATTGGGGGGGGGGGGGGGGGGGGGCGGGGAGTGAAGATTTAATATAGAAGTACTATAGACAAGATCTTCTCTTTTCAATTCTGTAAGATTTGAAGGTAACTATTGCAGAGAACATTACTTTCAGCTTTTAGTTTATTACAGAGACTTTTTAGCTCATTAGAATTTTTAGTTTAATTGTCTTCCACCTGTAGTGCTGGGGATAGGACTAAGGACTCGCTTAGTCTTTAACCAGGCTGTGCTAGTATGTTTGCAAACATGTTGTGAATGAGGTCTGCAGCAGGAAAATAAGGAGTCTCTGCCAAATGAGAAACAAATGTGGTTTTAAAAGAAACATGTTTACGGTTTTAGATACAGCCTGGCAAAAAGAAATGCTGCTTTCTGCTATGACATGTGATTGCTAGACTGACAGTTCAACTGTGCAACAGCTCTTACAGGGATTGACTGAAAATATTTCATGGTGCTTGCCACTGAATAGCAAGGCAATCAAAACCCCTAAACCCATCAAGTTTTCTATAGAGTCCTGCCTGAAATACATAGCATTAGCACTTCTGGAAGTGTTTTTGTCTCCTTATTCCTATTCAAAATAGATTTTTAACTGCTGATGTGCAATCATTTGGAGCAGTGACATTTTGAACTGCCCCAACAGATAGGGTACAGGAGCTGCTAACTGCTACCTAAGCATGAGCAAGAATGACCTCACGCTTCTTGATCCAGGATGCAACAGCAATCTGTCAACTTTTGCACAGGCCAACACACAAAAACCAATTCCTGAATGTGAAAGAGTTATCTTCAGCAATGAAAAGGAACAAAAATTTCCTATATTGCTCTTGATTTTCTTCAAAGAAAGACTACAAAAACATGTTGGCTTTTAGAGGGAAATTCATCCCCTCTCTAAAATTCCTGACTGGTGCTGCTGTTGGGACGACAAGAGGAACCAGCTCGTCTGTGTCTCCACCCTACTGATGCAGGAGAGAGTAAAGGCAAATGGGTCATGCAAGGGTGGATCAGGAGTTTTTAATACTGCTGTTTCATATGTGGAAGTGAAATATGTTGTTGCATCTGGAAATGCTGGCCTGCCCAACTATATAATCACCATGCTGCTGCAAGCAAAATCTACTCTAGAGGCAGGTCTATGCCATAGGCTTCTGCCTGCATAAATATGTGGATGAGAGTGGCGGAGAGATGTGATACCTGACCCACATAGGTGTGCTAAAGAAGCTTTACTAGCATAACTTGTTTCGCTGTGGGGTAGGGAGGGGTGATAACTTTCCTGTGATGAACAACTACAGAACATAATTTTGCTTCTCTAAAAGCATCCACATGCTTTGCTGGTTTCATTTCCCATGTGCCAAGGTACAGTGTCCCTGATGTAGGCAGAGATTAGACCACTGTGCACTTTCTAAAGGGACACAGTAAAGGAAACTCATGCCAGGCATGGGGCAAAGGAGGAGGAATGTGGAACACCCTTTAAATAAGTAGAACTTGAAATGCTATTACATTGCAATGCACTGACAAGACTGAAAAAAGGAACTTTAAAATTAAGTATGCATGCTGGGTGTGAGTGCATGCTTTTTAACATGATGCCTTGCGTTGAACATAAGTGCCGAGACTGGAAATGTGAATTCCCTGAATATTTTCCCCTTTTCTTCCTCTTCCTCACATGTATGCGTGGGAGTGGCTTGCAATGGGTAAGACAAAATTTATGGTAAAGTCCTGAGCCGTCACTCTCCTTCAGAATTGTCGCCCCTTGGCTGAGCCCCACAATGCCCCAAACCTTCAAGAAGAACCTTTCAAATAAATGACAGCTCCCAAGAGCAAGGCTGCCCAGCCTGCAGGGCTCTACACAGTGTCTCCCAAGAGATAAAAGGAAGGCTGCTGGGATATATTCATTCCTGTCTTTAAGATGGTATCACAAGTGATGAGCAGGGATGCAGCCTGTCTGCTAAGTTCTCTGTGCAAAACTTCAAACAGACGCTCCGGAGGCGGCAAGGCATGGGGCTGACTCACCCGGCCGGCTGGGTGGACGCTGCCTGTCCAAGCACGTTTCAGCTTTCCAGCCCCTGAGTGGGTTGCCCTCAGATAGCTCTCCTGTCCTCAGCTCCCTCTGAGGGCTCTCACATGGCACACATTATTTTAGTAATGCTTTTTGCTTTGTCTTTTTTGGGTCTTCCCTCTCCCCTGCAAAGCAACAGTGGGGAATTGCAGGCCAACCTGCATCGCACACAGAAGCGACTGCTTTGCATTGCCCCACATCTGGCTGCACCGTGAGTGAGGTGCTAAGATGCTTAAGGGTTTTAATTTGAGTGATTAATTCTCCAGTATTAATGCTAAGGGTGTTCCTCTATATGAAATAATACTATCCATATAAACTTGATCAGCAAATATAAGGAGCCATCAAAAGTCAACACTGTAGTTACACAAGTGCTACGAAGTTATAACCACTTTATATCCTTCCTATGGGCTTGGTCTTTTGCACAGCCCTGTTTAAGATTAAGCAAAGTTCAGAAACCCAGGCCGATGGTTTTGGCAGAAGGAGCTGGCTTTCCCTGTGAGTCAGGACAGCACAAAGGATGACAGACACTGAGCATGAAAGCAATGAAACTGCAGATTTTACACAAGATTATTTTCCTGTCTTTGCCAAATCAATTTGAAAAGTGCAACTACTCCCCAGAAGTACATGTACACGCCAAATACACCTCTTTGCAAATGAGGAGCAGCATTTCCCCCTCTCATTTATTTCTTTAAGAAACTGGGGGGAGGGACGGGGGACGGACACATGGGACACGACACGATGAATATAGACCCACTGGAGTCAGTGGGAAGTTCCTACTACAAGGATCAGAGTTCACTCTGAGTGTGAACTCTGAGTATATTGTGAGTACAATATACTAAAAATCAACTCAAAGTTATTTGATTTATAAACTAAGCACATGAATGCAAGGAATCTACCTCTGAGTCCTTCAAGTTTTCTGCCTCTTGCATTTTGGGGGGTTGTTCACATATATGAAAAGCTGCTTTGTCTCTCAAATCCTCAAACCTTTTTCCAACCATGTCACTCAGCAGAAGTTTCTCATCCTTTACATATCCCACACAAAGTCTAGGTGTGTCCATACTAAAAAATATCCCTTTCCTAGGCAAAAAAGAAATAAAATACACAATTACTGCAGTGTTAACCTGTTCATGTCTTCAGCCCCTGGGACACTTTAACGACCTGGACAGGTGCGTCACTTCTATGGTCTCTGTTACTCCCTGCCTGCCCCACTGCTGAAACAGGCACAGAGCAGCAGTGGCTGAGGTGAGGGAAATACCAGATGACAGAGCAGGTGTGTGACAAAGTATCTGCTGTGTGCATTTAGCTACATTAACTCTGCAATACACTTAAATAGACGTTTGGGTAAAACAACAAAAATTGTGTTTAATAACTGGAAGCGACGCTCAGGAATGCACACCAAGGGCTGAAAACTAAAGGAAACTATGTGGCAAGGCCAATTACCAGTCAGGTAATAGAAAAAATAGTTAACCTGCATTTGCAATGAACATGGGTGCTACCTAATCCTTATTGTCATCCCACAAGAGTGGGATTTGGGTTAAGAAGAGCGTATCTGAGAAATTACTACAGTTTGCAGCAAAAACTCTTCACTTACAGATAACCTACTGTTACTCATAAACATACTTATTAGTTCCTAGGGAAAAAAAATTGGAAAGTCATAGTAGCTTCTTGTTCTAAAGGGTCCTGTATATGTTACAGCCTGGTAATCAAGAGGCTGATTGCCAGGAAAATGCTGTGTACATAAACCCCAAAAGCACCCAGCCTGATTACAGCCCTTTGAGGTTTCACTGAAGCAGATGCTAAAGTTGCTGCAATTGACTTCTGCGATCTCGCTGCCATGGCACTGCTCTGTACCTAGAAACTGTTCAATAAACTTGAAGTGGTTTTGAATCACTTGCAACAACAGCTGATCAAACAAGCTTTTTACAAGCCTCGCATTCCCCCATGGCAACTGTAACCCCTTTCTGTAGCCAGCCAAGAGAAACCAGCTTTCAGTGTCCTGGCAAACCAGCCAAGAGAAATCCACACAGTAAACCAGAGGTCTTACACCTCTGCTGATCATTAAATACTAACCAACTTAATTTTTATCCGTCTTCTCACCACAAAGTATTTTTTAGAGATTTCTTTTTGTATACATCCCCTATAAGACATAAGGCATGGGGAGAGCTGGAGGGGCTGGCGGGGCAGGCCGGCCTGCTCATGGCGCAGCACGCCAACGCTAGCAGCAACCTAACACCGCCTAGCCAATGCTTCCCTCAGCTGCCCGCTGCTCTGCGGTTTCTTCCCTGAAAGGACAAGCCAGTCGAAAACGTGCGTGTCATCAGGCTCCTCCATTAGGGCTCATCAATTTGCAGCTCCTCAGACTCCCAGCACTGCGGGTGTTTGCTTTCTTAAACAAATACAGAACCTTGGAGACGGTTTGTAGTAAAGCCAGACAAGTTTAACTACTACAAATTTTGCCTATTCTATCAAGTTCTGGCCTCCCGGCTCTCAGGGAGCCCTTGGCAGCTGCACTTGGGCTCGTTTGCAGAAGGGAAAACGCACATTCTGTACAGTATCGAAAGCTCAGCTTGCACACTAGCCACCCCAGAATAACTCCGCAATTTATACAGCTGGCCCCAAACCGCTCTGTTTTCCCCAGCCCAGGCACCTGCCAAGCAGGACTAACTCCTGTCGCGCCGGTTTCCCCCCCCATCTGTCGGTGACAGACGCCAGCAGCCTCCCCGCGCCCCGGAGGAAGAGCAGATCCTGCCCGAAAACAGCCCCCAACGCGGGGAAACCTGTCCCCGCCGCGGCCGCGCTCACACCGGCCCCTGCTGCAGGCTCGGGGCTGCGACATCCCCCCCCCCCCACCCCCCCCCGCCGGGGGAAACGGCTCCCCCGAGCCACCCCCCCCCCCGCGCCTCACCCCCACCCCACCCCCACTGCCCCTTCACAGAGATGAGGAGGCTAGGTTTATGCTTTAAATATGTTTTATTTGTTACCAAAATTTCCCGAAGCCAAATTTGGCTTGCCTTTTTTTTTTTTTTTAATCTTCCCTAAAGATTTTCATGCATAATTTGAAACTTGCCAACTGCAACAGGCGAGTGGTTACGGAGAGACATTTGAACAGAGACAAACATCCAGAGTACAAACAGCAGTGTCTGAATTAACAAAACTTGTCTATTACTAACCTTATAAAGCAGGACGTGCCTTCCCTTTTATCAAAACCAAGCTGACAGATCTGCCTTTATACACACCCAACAGAATAAACTCTGTTATCGGCAAGGACGTTTTCCTTAAACATTAGGAAAAAAAAAAAATACAAAGCAAAGAACAGAGTGACTGTCCATAAACCAGTCTATACTTCAGTCCTCTTAATCTACTTCTTCGATGGTTGGGCCACCGGAGCCGCCTGCCCCAGCCCCTCCAGCTCCCTGGTACAATTTTGTGACGATGGGGTTGCAGAGTTTCTCCAGCTCTTTCTGCTTGTGCTCATACTCTTCCTTCTCAGCCATCTGGTTGCGATCGAGCCATGAGACCACCTCCCGGCACTTGTCGAGCACTCGCTGCTTGTCCTGGTCACTGATCTTTCCCTTCAGTTTATCATCCTCCACCGTCTGCTTCATGTTGTAAGTGTAGGACTCGAGGGAGTTCTTGGCTGCCACCCGATCTCTGTTAGCTTCATCCTCCGCTTTGTATTTTTCCGCCTCTTGCACCATACGGTCAATGTCATCTTTGCTAAGGCGACCCTTGTCATTGGTGATGGTGATCTTGTTCTCCTTACCCGTGCTCTTGTCCACGGCACTGACATTCAGGATACCATTGGCATCGATGTCAAAAGTGACCTCAATCTGGGGGACTCCACGGGGTGCTGGGGGAATGCCCGTTAAGTCGAACTTGCCCAGCAAGTTGTTGTCCTTAGTCATAGCTCTCTCACCCTCGTACACCTGGACCAGGACACTGCTCTGGTTGTCCGAGTAGGTGGTGAAGGTCTGAGTTTGTTTGGTGGGAATAGTGGTGTTGCGCTTGATGAGAGCGGTCATCACTCCACCAGCCGTCTCAATGCCCAGGGACAGAGGGGTGACATCCAACAGCAGCAGATCCTGCACATTCTCAGACTTGTCTCCCATGAGAATAGCTGCTTGCACAGCAGCGCCATAAGCAACAGCTTCATCGGGGTTGATGCTCTTGTTGAGCTCTTTGCCATTGAAGAAGTCCTGTAGCAGCTTTTGGATCTTGGGGATACGGGTAGAGCCACCCACCAGCACAATCTCCTGTATCTGACCCTTGTCAAGCTTGGCATCACGCAGAGCCTTCTCCACAGGCTCCAGGGTGCCACGGAAAAGATCAGCATTGAGCTCCTCGAAGCGGGCACGAGTGATGGAGGTGTAGAAGTCAATGCCCTCGTAGAGGGAATCAATCTCAATGCTAGCTTGTGTGGAAGAGCTGAGGGTGCGCTTTGCCCTCTCACAAGCTGTACGCAGCCGCCTCACTGCTCGCTTGTTGCCAGCAATGTCGCGTTTGTGCTTACGCTTGAATTCTTCCACAAAATGGTTCACCATGCGGTTGTCAAAGTCCTCCCCACCCAGGTGGGTGTCACCAGCTGTGGACTTCACCTCAAAGATTCCATCCTCAATGGTAAGAATGGACACATCAAAAGTACCCCCACCCAAGTCAAAGATGAGAACATTCTTCTCTCCAGCCCGGGTACCTTTCTTGTCCAAGCCATAGGCTATAGCAGCTGCTGTGGGCTCATTGATAATACGCATCACATTAAGGCCAGTGATGGTGCCAGCATCTTTGGTAGCCTGGCGCTGGGAGTCATTGAAGTAAGCAGGCACTGTGATGACAGCATTCTGCACTTTGCGCCCCAGATAGGCCTCAGCAATCTCCTTCATCTTGGTAAGGACCATGGAGCTGATCTCCTCTGGGAAGAAGGTCTTCATCTCACCCTTGTACTCCACTTGCACCTTGGGCTTGCCACCCTCATTCACCACACGGAAGGGCCAGTGCTTCATGTCAGACTGCACTGTGGGGTCATCATACTTGCGGCCGATGAGGCGCTTGGCATCAAAGATGGTGTTGGTAGGGTTCATAGCCACCTGGTTCTTGGCAGCATCACCAATAAGGCGCTCCGTATCAGTGAAGGCCACATAGCTGGGTGTGGTGCGGTTGCCCTGATCGTTGGCGATGATCTCCACCTTGCCATGCTGGAAGACACCCACGCAGGAGTACGTGGTGCCCAAGTCGATGCCGATTGCCGGCCCTTTGCCAGACATGATGACAGGTCTCGCTGCTCAGCTGCTCACTCGCGTCCCCCCGCCGCCCGCTCCCGCTGCTGCTCGCGGTGCGATGTGCCGGCACAGCGCCGTTGGCGCCCGCTTTATAGCCGGCTCAGCCGTCTTCTGGAAGCTGCCAGAACCCTGATGGCCAATCTAGACGCCCGCGCGCCACTACTGACCAATCGCCTCCGTGAATCGCAGAAGAGCGCCCGCCCCTACCTCCTGGCCAATCAGAACCGTGGCGCCCACCCGTCAGCCCAACCCTCCCCGCTGTACCGCGGCCAGACCGTGCTGCTTCCTGTTTTTTCTCGATGCGTCTCGCCTTGCAGTTGTGCGCCGACCGCCCTCGACCAATCACCACTCGCGCTTCGCATTCGGCCCGAAACTCTGCCGGAAAGTTCCAGTAGACTTTCGACGCAAGCTCGAGGATTGACATCACCGTTATCCAATGGAGAGCGGGCAGCCACTGAGGGGCGGGGCGAGGGCCGCCGCGGCGGGGCGGGCTGGGCCGAGGGGGAGCTGCGCGGCTCGCCTGGCGCTCCGCAGGGGCACGGCGCTGGGCGCGGCCCTGCCTCCCCCCGCCGCGGCCGCACGTAGTCCGCCAGCGGCGGCCGCCGGGAGCGCGGGGGGAGGCGGGAGCGCGGCCGCGCCCCGCGCTCGCCTCCCAGTGTTGGTCATTCCTGACGGCTCAGCCCGTGTCCCCGCAGCCAGCCGCCAGCCGGTGCGGGATTTACCCTTATTTGGTTGCAAGGCGGCAGAAACTAAACCCGTGGGCTCCCCCCGCCTCGTCAGGCCGGAGGCCGCCCCCTCCCGCCGGCGGGGCTGCCGGGCCGCCAGCCTGAGCGCCGCGCTGCGCTGCGCCGCGCCGGGGGCTGCGCGCCCTCCCTCGGCGGCGGCGGGGCAGCCAGCACGGGCCGGGCGGGGTGCAGCCGTGTTTGCGCCGGAGCCAGGCCCATAGCCCCCGCGGGGGGCGGCTGGCGGCGGGCAGGGTCCGGCCGCTGCCTGAACACCGCCCAGGGGAGCGGCTGGGGGCTGGCGAGCCCTGCTGGTGCCTGGTGGCCATCGTTGAAACGCCTCCAAATTTTTGTCTGTTGTGCTAATGTAAAATGTCGTCACGCCTACATTTAGCAAAAGCTATGCAGCTGCTAACTCGGAGCTAGGAAAGTGCTTTGATGAAAATACCTTAAATATTAAAATCTGCTGTGCTTCCTCCTCCTTACTTTGAGACAAACACTTAAAAATACTCCAGTTCTAGTAAGGAGAGCAAAATACCACGCTGAGTGAGATCTGTTTTCCTCGGAGGCTTAGGGAGTAGCTCTTTTCCGATAGCTACTTTAAAAGTGCGGCTGAAGTCTGCTACCCGTAAGGCTTTACGTGTTACATGAGAGAAGGATTAAATACACGGTATGGTTAAACCATCTTCCATTAATTCTCTCCCCAGCCTTCAACATTATGCTATAGCAGCCCTCATAGAAAAGTACAGCCAGTGTTTTTCCCAGAATTATGAGTTCATGCAGTTACTACAGATACTCTACCTCCCGCTCAAAAACGTCCTTGTTGCAATTAGTGTGTTTTTCAAAGCCTTTGTACAAGACATGAGGATTCCACCTCTTCTGTGTAGTATGTGTGTATGTAGTTTTGAGATGGAAGAGCTTCAGTTTCAGATGGTAAATACTGAACGTGCTTACAAAACTACTTTTCTTCCACAGAACCTGGTCTTTTTTTCACACAAGTCCAGATCTTGGAGAAATCTGAAATAAATCAATGGAAAATGGAAACGGCCAGCTCTCCCTACCTCCAACAGGAGCTGTTCTGTATATAACGTATGCATATTTCTTTGATGGGAAGGGTGCCGATTTCTGTTGTAGTTAAACCAGTGACTGATTCATCACTAAGCTATTCTCCCTGAAATTCACTGCAGCTTCATTCAGTTGACTGTATCATATGGGGCAGGGAGAAATGCCAGAGCAATACAAAGAGAGGTGGCTGATAAATTCCATTTCAGCTGAAAAGTTCATAGTTTTTATTATTTGCGAGGATTGTCCCTTAGGAGCACTAGTAATGCACGAGAACCCTGTTTGGATACCTGCTGTACAAACTCAGACCCTGTTATTTCAGAGTAAAAAGAGGATTCCTGCCTCAAAACCATATGCACAGAAACAAGAGATGGAGAAAACAAATGGACTAAGAAATAACACAAAAATATTAATTAGCACAACAAGTTGTCTTTGCAGCAAAATTAATTTGATATCTCATTTTAAGTGTAGCTGTAATCAAACAGGTCTTGACAGATTTACACGTGGCATTTCATGAATTTGGCCCAAAGCTTTTAGCTACATCAGCCCAGGCACCAAATAGGTCCAACAGCACAAGACAAAACCAGTTTGGGGTTTCCTTGGCCCAATAACCAGTATGGCCCTGATACGGTTGTGCTGATACCCAGATGTCCTGATAACCTGCTAAAGAGGTGTTTGCATTGACTGAATTATACTGCTCACCCTGATAGTACTCCCTGAGTCCTATTCATTTCATCATTTCAATTATTGTTTTGCTATAGCAAATTTGGGGAAAAGATCTTGGAGGAATATATGAGCATAGCATTTTAATGCTAATGGTGCAAATTACACACTTGTGGCCATTCTCAGGAAAAATCAAAAGGTCTTTAGATTCAGGCTACCAAATATTTCATTTAGCCTGTTGCAGAAGTATTTCTTTTCCAGTTGAGCATGCAGATGCTGTTTTCTTCTATATACAACCAATGTATAGGTCTGAGCTGCCTTTTAAGCTTTTGTTCCTAATCACAAGTTCACGTGACGTTCTTGCCATCATCTCTCACCTCTTAACGATGTCCTTAGAGAAAGTCCAGTCTAACTAGAGGGAGCAACCTCTAAAACCTCATTAGACTTATTCTTTCTTCTCAGCAGAGCTATTGCAAGCCTGCTTTTTGTCAGCAGTTCTCTTAAGACTTGCAGCACAATTTGTGAACCAACTCATCTATGCAGTCATCCTCTCATATGGGAAGAGCCACATTATTTTCTTTTATGTTGCTTCATATGCAGTCATGTTATAGGTGAGCCAAACAGACTGGTTCAGAAATTAAAGAGTGAGCTTTATGGTGAGGTCTTGAGCACAAGTTCAATTTTCCCTTTAACAAAGCATTCGCTGTTATTCCCCCATCCTGAATCTGTAAGCCATATCGTCATAGTAACTTCCAGAACTGCAAGTTGGCACCTCTGGAAGTAGCAGGCCTCTTTCTGATCCATTTATTTGTGTTTAGGATTGATAATGCACCCATGTCTCCTGTTTGGCAGCGTTACGTAATACGCTGTAGGCTATTCTCCATTACACCACCCAGCCAGAAATGAAGATGATATTTAGATTTCTTCAGTGAAGCAAGAGCTCAGTATCTGGAGCAGAACTGAGAACTCAACCCTTATCTTTATCTCGATAAAAGGAAGATTTTTTTTCCTCCACATATTTCATAAGGCAATGTAGTATAAAAAGTAGGGGTGAACACAATTTACAGTTCAATCAGACATCAGCCACTTGGATCATTAAAATTATAAACTTGAAATGCAATGGTCTGTTCAGGTTTGAAAATCAGAAGATCTTAGACCTTAAATTCCGGTATCTGTTTCCCTCATATCCATTTCATCTCCCTAGTAAAACTATACAGAAAATTGCATAAATCAGATTGAATTGGGGAGGCTGAATTATTTTATAATACAGCAATCAGTTCAGAAAAGTCTAAGCAACAGCTGTTCTAAGAATGAATAATAGTTTGTCATAATATCTTTTCATCACTGAAAGTCTTAATCTCGTTTATATTTGTAAATATATGTATAGTAATTGAAAATCAGACAAGAACTACCAGTGTATGAAATGACAAGATTCTTCTGACAAGGTGCTGTTGTGTTAAAAAATTGCAGGGTATGTGGGGGAACTACATACCTTTTTTGTGTTCCTTTGTTTTTATATACCTCCACTTTTTGCACACAGATGAACCTTGTTAATTTGAAAGGCAGCCACATTATATGATCTTTCTTAAGTAAGTGTTCCTTTGTTTTTGTGAATAACAAAATAAAGTCCTGCAAATCAGTATAACATGTTTTTGGCAAGTTACACAAATGTATATCAATAATATGGAAATATTCAGAACAGCAGAATATAGGGCATGGTAATTTGGTATTGCCAAACCAGAAGTTCAAAAACCATGAGTCAGATCTCCTAAAATTATAAACCTAGTTTAAAATTATGAGCTTAAAAAACTCACGTGGCTTTATTCACCTTCTGGCTTTTTAATCTATGGCATATGTTCAGATTATACTTTTACAATTTTCTATATAATTTGCAGAGCTAATTCTTTTTAATAAATAAAATAGCTGATTACACCATCTCACAACTAAAACCAGGCTGCCTCAGATTGATTAGACTCAATAAAATCATTGAAGTTGTCAACACTGATTAAACTAATGCTTGGTGTTTCAAGGAATAATTATTTTATAATTAAGTGGTTTAAAAGCAAATTTATTTACATAGACTTCTGACAGTTTGCTGAGGTGTGATTAAAAGCTGAGGTTAGTATCACTAGAGCTAACTAGATAAACTGGTGTGCTGTGCATTTTAGGCAGTCAGTTCTTTACCTTCTTGTAACTGCAGCCTCCTTTTCTTGCAGCCAGTGCCAGCTCTACTGATAGTAATAAATAAGGGACTTTATTAAAGCAAATAGTTTGCAAGTTATCATAGAATCAGACCAGAAAAGGACCTCAGTAAATCCTTTAGTCTCATTTTGTGTCTAACCAAAATCTCCTTTCTTGCAATTTAAGACAATTATTTCTGTTCCTATCGATTGTGAATATGAGAAATATGAGAAATACGTGAATATAAGAAAAAGTTATTCCATTTTTCTTTGCAACCAGCTTTTATAGATATGAAAATTGTTGTGTTTCCTCTCTACCATCTCTTTCGTAACATGACCTAAAATCATGCAATCTGTGCTGAAAGGCAAAGTTTTCTCGCCTTCTAGACATCCTCATTGCTTTCTCCTGGATTCTTTGCATGCAATTTGTATCAAGTCAGTGATCAAAACTGGAGATGTTACTAGCTCACACCTTAGCAGTTTTGAAGGACCAGACTGTACTCCAGTTTAGACATTTCAGTTTTTTAGATTGATTTGCAACAGCATGATGTTGCAGACTCATTTTCAGAATTTGATCCAAAATAACACGCTGATCCTTTTCAATGGAAATTAAGCAGCTGTTCCTTTCCTTGCACGCCTAGTGATCCCAGATTGCACTTGTTCCTATTAAATAACATCTTAGGTTTTTGGATCATGTGTGTACCTTCCCAGGATTATTTTGAATTCTAATCTCATCTTCTAGTATACTTGAAGTCAAACTCAGCTTGGTCTTGTTTGAAGATAGTAAAAAGATACACTATATGGTCCAGGGGGTGAATAAATGAAAACAGAGAATTTTGTCAAGAAGTGCTGTGAATGGGGTTAAACGACATACTGTAATTATTGGCAGTAACTGTAAAGCTGGAAAATTATGCTAAGTCTTAAACATGGGAAACTGTGTAAACACAGGCAAGACCAATACTTCATGCTCAGAGATCAATATAATTTGATTAATCTCTCAAATTAATTAAATGCTTAGTGTGAAGAATTTTTATAATAATTGAACTGCAGCACTGCTATAAATTTCTCTTATCTACTCATTCCAACGATTCTTTGATCTTTACTCATCTCAGTTGTCCCTCTTGTCATTCTTAGCAGGTGAATGGGAAAAACACAGGAGCAGATGAAGCAGCTGGTAAAAGGAACTTCACCCTGTTACCAGGACTGCTATTAACTGAGGTATAAGATGGAATTAAATGAGAATAATAAGCAGATTTGTAAGAATATTTTATTAAAGATACTGTATCAAAGCACAGAATAAGCTTTAAAGATGATGAAAGCTAACCTGGAATGTCTTCACTGATACTCTACAGAGACTACAAATAATTGCTAAGTTACAGAACAGTCACAGCCTGTTCTAGTTGTCCTATACTTAGTGTACCATTGAAGGCCTATCTTTAGGTGATGCTATAAACATATTTCCCTTCTCTTCTCTGCTTTGTGGTGGTCCTACCGTGAAGGTCCTTCCTGTTCCCTGTGGAAAGGCCATCCCATTTTCTATTGGACTTCCCAGCTATATTGTGCCTTCTCCCTGTGGAGTCCCCAGTGGTCTCTGGCTTTACCCAGACATTCACCATCTTCCCCTTTGCTCCAGCACAGCCACTGGGACAGAAGTTGACATTCCAATATTGCACTGAAGGCTTTTAAAATACCTATATTAATGTTTAAGGTGTTATGTGTTAATAGAGCTGCTACCTTCAACATCTATATGCTGAAATAATTGGGACTGTGTAATTAGATTAAGCAACAACATTCAAAGATATCTGAACATCTTTTCTTGCATTTGTATAGCAACTTTATAAACTCAAAAAAGAGTAAAGCAAGCACAGACATATGCCCTATACAAGCTGCAATACAGACAGTATTTTACACACTTCATAACAACAATAATGAAAATTATGCCAATTATAAATAAGATTATAGACAGACTGTTCTTGAGATAACAGTTATACTGAACAAAGAAACATCTTTCTATAGTCATGAGTAGAATTAGTAAGATGCGTAACTACAGCGGAATATAGATCAGCATGTTTAGTCTGCTTACATGTCTCTATCTGATCCAGTGTTGTCTGTGGGAAGCAAAAGAAATTAATATTTTTGTAATCCATGCTGGCCTAATTTGAAACATCTACTGCCTTGGTTTTTTGGTTACGTTTCTCCCCCCGTTATTTTGGCTGGAATTCCTAAAATGCTCAAATCTGAACATGAATACCTGATTCTCCTCTTCAAGCCAGCTTTTGCAAGTTTGGATCTGGAACAAGGTACACCCTGTGCGCTGTGAAGATTATTTCACATTTACTCATCTCTTTTTTGGTAAAAATTTTTCACTGTTCTTGTAATAAGACCAGAGCACCATTTCTTTACTCTCCGCATACAGGCACTGTGCTCCAGGAAGGGGCTCTTCAGCTTGCAAATGATGAACATGGCAGCAGGGGGAATCAGGTCAGCTGGATCTTTCTCACCATCCTGTCCTTCCTCAGGGACCCTTTGTCCTCAGTTTTTAAGATTTTTTTTCACCTCATACTCTTTCCACCCTCCCCTCTTTTTTAACACTGATAGTTTAGCATTGTAACTGTCTGAAAACACACAAGTTTTAGTTCACGAGTATACACTTCTAATGTTTGAACTAAAAAATCTAGACAGCTTTTGACATAAACTCGAAGAAGCCTCATTTCAGAAAAGGAGCACTCCAGCACATGAATAGCATATTCTGCATGCTCATTTCAGCGCAGCCCTTAACACCTGGCATCTGCCTCTTGTGGCTGTCTGCTCCATGAAAGGAGACTTCATATTTGTTTTTTTAACAGGTGTAAATAATAGTCACAAGGAAAAAAGTATTATAATACAGAGAAGAGTCCAAAACAACTTCTACTGCGTGTTCTAATTTGATTGCTTTGGTGCCTTTTGCGACTGCTGCAGTATGCCAAAAAAGCAAAGGTGGTGCC
This sequence comes from Falco cherrug, assembly GCF_023634085.1. Taxonomy (NCBI): domain Eukaryota; kingdom Metazoa; phylum Chordata; class Aves; order Falconiformes; family Falconidae; genus Falco; species Falco cherrug. The sequence goes on from NC_073703.1 coordinate 30,202,727, forward strand.
AATTCAGATCTGGCACACGCGGTTCTGAGTTTTTATGAAATCTTTTGCCGACCAGTTCTTCCTCATGTCTTCTTCAAACCTGGTTCTCTCAGTTGTTCAGAAGCTTAGAAGTCCCTATTTCACTACTGCCATGCAGAAAAGAAATGCAAGAAAAGTATTAAAAGTCAGAAGCCCACACTCCAGTACTGTATTTGCTAGCATGATGTGGTCCCTCCCACCTCACAACGGTGTGGCTTTGCTCTAAACACCCATCATTCACTTATATTCAGAGCTCCCACCACAGTCAGGAACTCTGTTTAAAAGCCATATGCTTCATTTCCTTCAACCCCTAGCCCACCAAAACATAATTTAAACAACTTTTTTTTTGTTTCAGAAACTTTTGGGTTTTTTCTCCTTTGCCTTCCATTTTCAAAACAGCTAAAGATTTGTTGAAGAAAAACTTTGCCTCCCAAGCCGCCCAGAAGTTATTTTTGATACTGTATGTGTTACTTTCCAGCAGTGGTTTATGGCTTGGCTTAGTGGATGCTCAAAAAACTGCACAAGTATTATTTCCCCTCAGCCTGGACCATAGCTTGGAACATGCTCACCCTGGAATAGTTGCTACCGCTTTATATTTGTCTCTGAGTTTTTTCTTTGTTGGTTTTTTGTTTCATTGCCTAAATCAGAGGTAACTGTTATATATTTACTGAACTCCCCTCCCCAAATTCTTATTTTTGGTTAAATGCAGATAAATGATATAAATATTTACAATTAATGTAAGTCTCTTTTGACCAAACTAATTTATGACAAATATGAGCAGCTTTGCAGCCAACAAGAACAGCTGAGAAATCTGAAACATGTGGATGTAACTTTTAAAGACAGTCCTCAGGGTTTTTTCTTCTCGGTATGCTGACTTCTTTCTCTGGATATGTAAATCACATAGTACAATGTATACGGTTGTCCCGCTTCTGGCTAATTCACACACGATGTCTCTGTGCACGCTATGGAGACCCTGGACCAAAGGGTCGTGTCTACGCTGCAGAGCAGGAAAGGCTTCGAGGCTGCAGGTGAAGCCAGGTTTATCAGCTGTCTGCATTACTTACCTGCTGGTGCATCCTCCAAGCCAGCTCAGGGCTGCATTCCCTGGCACACCTTTGAGAGGAAAGCCTTGAGTGGCGCTCCACACTTCGGTGTGCGTCACAGGCTGCCCTGTGTGACACGTGGCCAGGCCTCGCAGCACAGGCCAGGCTCAGAATTGCCTGTATGTGGTATGTGCCCTCCGTGCCATCGGCGCATACTTGATGGGGGGGGCCAAAAAAGCCATCTGGGACAAATGGCTTTTGTTTCATGCCAGGAGGGCGATGTGACCATGGGGAAGCAGGTCTTGGGCAAACTGCTAGCTTCAAAGTACTGCGGGTTCTGGCAGCTGGGCCATGTGCCTAATACCTTCTTCAAATCTTGGAGGGGGGTTCATTGGACTGATGCCGTTATTTCAAAGCAGCTCCTATTTGACTAGCTCAAAGGTCAGGGAATGCTTTTTTTGTTCGTTTGTTTGTAAACTAATGAAGGAGGAAAAAAAAGGTACTGTAACTATAGTATGCACATGAATATTATTTTTCCCCAGGCAACATCAGTGTTTAACGTTACTGTTTGTTATGATGCCAGCCTGCATTTGACAGTCAAAGGTCTCTGTTGCTTACAGATCATACACAGCTCACACGGCATGACTGAGCTTCTATCCACCACCACCACCCTCAAATACACAGACTATGCTGTGTGGGACCACCTCTGAGTGTGGGAAGGTAGGTTGCCCGTGTATATTAAATTACATTTTTCCGATGAGACTGCAAAAATACTGTTGATCAGTGCCAACTGCGGCATACATACACAGAACTGCAAACACCAGGGAGCTGCTGGCACTGGTAACAGCTTTTAGCTTGCAATCCACTAGAGGTAAAATGTCGTGCCCTCCTCCCAGACTCCCAAACTCGCTAGCTACCCTACAAACAAGCTGGTTCAGGAATGCACAGCTGCAGGAGGATCTGCCGCGCTCCCCCCCGCCCCCCCCTCGCCCTGTGACCTCTGCTCAACTGCGGAAACGCGCTGAGCTTTCCCAACGCCAGGGGCGCGTTTGCGGCTGGCCGCCAGGTGGCGCCGCAGCGCCCGGCCCCCAACGGCCACAGCGCTGCAGGCAGCTTGCGAGGGATGCCGTTTCTCCCACTTCATCAAAGTCAGGAAGTCTGTGATTAACTGGATGTTTACAAATAAAAGGAGGATCTGGAGATAGATCAAGGATAACGCTCCAGATCTGGCGTGATACCAGGTTCCTGTACTAATAGCATCTGCATGGGTTTGACCGTTACATTAAGCGGTTGAACTTGGCGTACGTCATCATGTATTAATAATGCTTTTCTAACGCTTAGTGCATTTATTAGAAGTCCAAAGATTCAGCCAGCTAAGGGCCTGAAAAAAAAAAAAAAAACCAAAAAACCCCAACACCCTTCAGCTAACAAGATCTTCAAGGCTCCATTTAAGAGAAGCACCCACTGGGTTCTTCCTCACCCTGCTTTCTGCAATGTAAAGGGAATTGAAAAGCAAAGATAAACCCTGTTCCAAAATCCAAAGGATGTAGTATTTCAAGCTTAGTAAATAGGAGCAGTAGTGCTCAAAGCCTGTTCTCTAATGAACGAAGTAGCTTGGATGGTCCAATCCTACCATATATGCTGCTTTTTACTGAGAAGTCTATAGTTCATCCAGGATCTCGGTGACTTTGGCACAGCCCCAATGACTGGGGAAAAAAGCAGATCTGAGATAAAAGATTGTGGTGTGTGAAATACACTGAGTTAATGTATATGTGTTTTAAGGGACATCTTTGTTTTGACTCTGCGTAACAAACCAACATAGCTTGTGAGGTCTGGAAGGCCACAGACTTCTCCTACTTTCATAGCAGTCCTCTGTTTGAAGCTAATATTTCTATTTGGGGTCTAAGCCACAGTGAACTTGATCAAATAAACATTCTCCAAAGGAAACTGCTTTTGAACTATTTAACTCTTTGCACAGCAAATTAAAGCTGAAAGAACTGTAACAATTACTGTAAGGTTTCTTGTGTCCTAATTACCTTATTTTTCAGTTTTTAAGTTACTGTTCATCGGGACCTTTGTCTCTTCTGGAAGCATTGACCATGTTAGCAACAGCCAGTAAAATCCAAGTGAAACACAACCCTGTCTGAAAGCAGACTAGGTGGGGCTAATCCTCACACTTCCAGGCACGCAGACTGTGCCAGTGTCATGTTTTACAGCGTATGTCAGTGTATACAACTTATATTTAATCTACCTGACAGCAGTGCAGCTCAGAGGTCCGAGCTCTCTCCTGGGCTATGGGATGTAGTAAGACAGTTTCTTCATCAGTTCCAAGGGATCCTACCCTTTATTTTCTCCCACAATACTACTGTATCGATCCTGTTCCTGAAGGAAGGGTATTCTAGATCTCATTTCTTAAAATGTTTCCACTTTGCATAAGTAATTAAATAACCAATGGCTAGAAACCAGAGCCCCAGTAGTTTCGTAGCTAGGACTCTACCAGTAGGTACCAGTAGTAACCCCACAGGCAGCGAGGAAACAGGAGCACCATCTTTAGCATCCCGAACAAATGCTCTAACAATGACTTGTGTAAAAGGAAGGAGCATAACCGATACCAGAAGTTCAGTGTATCTATTGCCAAACCCAGAAGTAATCTACGCTATTCTGCAAACTATTTTTAGCCAGCATATCTGCATTTCCACAAACTTTCATGGTCTTGGGGCTTATTGCCATGGAGAGGAAGACATTATATTATTTCTCCCATTCATTTTCTGGGGGGTCAGAAGCTGAAGTCCCTCTGGTGACCATCCCCAATGTAGTGGGATGGTTACCTAAAAAAGGAGAGAATAGGTATTACTGAGGTGTGTAGGTTCAGTTGAACATGTGAGACTATTAAAAATGGCAAGTTCTTAGGCCTAGTCATTGCTTTAAAACCAGAAGAAAGCACACCTTCCCATTTTTAAAAAAAAAAGCAAACAAAGAGCCAAAAGGATGGATTTTTAAAATAGCAGCCTAATATCTGCGGAAATGGGGAAGAATAGATGGGGAAACACTGATTTTTGCATTTTTCATGTTGGCAGCGCTGCTGCTGCTGCAGAGACCTCGGCAACTGCTGACACTGGTGGCACTATGCCTGGCAGACAGGTTGAGAAGCCAAGGATTTGCACAGTCCTGATTTCCAGTGGATTTCCCACAATCCACACAGCTTCCAGTATATGGAGACCTTTAAGGAATGCTCTCTTCTTATTCCCTGTCAGGAGTCTTGGGGTGCCTACAGAACCACAAGACATACTTATCTGAGATCAGCTCTTATTTGCAACCCAAAAAAAAAAGCAGACCCCAAAAAACTCACTGATTTAAATCACAGCTAAGAACCACAGCAGCATCAGGACTTCGTCAGAGAGGGAAGTTCTTGAACAGCTCTGAAAGGGCTAATATTTTTTTTTTTCTCCCACAGGAAATGCTAGATGCAGCATCGTTTTTGTGGCTGTAGCTGCTGGAAGATTTGCTATAGTTTTAGTATGCCAGAAGGCACAGGAAAAGATTAAACTTCTTCATTTTCTTGCAAGAGGATCGAAGATACTGACCAATTCTGAAATTCTGTGTTCTTGGGATGAGGTGTGCCACACTAGACAGTCAAAATCTGGCCTTGGACTATCTGCTGATTTTTCATCTCATAATTTTGTTATGTTCCCTTGAATACATTAGTATGCAACTTTAAAAACTTCTTTTCAAGTACTTTTACATAGGGAATGTGCACAAATTACTGAAAAAAAGTTTCTCTAAAAGCATGATGTGCAACATTGTTTTCCTATGACCTAAATTAAAAAAAGCCCCTATAAGACATATGAGGGCAAAAACGTCCCTGAGAAAGATGGATAGCGTTTGTCTTGTAAAGTTGGCACGGGTCAGTCAAGTACATGAAAAGGAACATGTACATGGAAAGGAACATGGGCTGTTTGTTTCAGAGCTGAATATTTATAGCCATGATGAACTGACTCCTGAGTCATGAGCTCTGTTGCCCTGTAACAAATTAAGATTTGCCTTTCTGCATGAAAAAATAAAATAAAATCACAATCAATTCCAGAATTGTAGAAGTGACTGTAGAAGTGGCAGAAGACACTTAATTTATAAAATGTGTCCTGGTTTTTGGCATCTTCCTCCTTCAAAATCTCAGCTTGCTAACACGTCTCAAGAATACAATGCACAGCAATATTTTAGGAGTTTTTTGGAAGTTGGAAGAAAACACAGAAAACTGGTTTACAGCGCGAACTACAGAAATGTCAGCTTTTAAAAACATGTTCCTAATTTCTAGCCTTCAGCAGACTTTATAAAGTCAAATTAGTCACGCTTCATCTTGTAGGTCTTTAAGTCTGTGACAAGCATCAAACCAACTGATATTTAGGGAAATCAGAGCATTTGATTTTTAACCCTTTCAGATTAGGAAACACTTAAGTCAGAAGCAGGCACAGGGGGACAGTAACAGATACTGCCAGCATTTCCTTAACTTATGCAGGGAATTATCCTGAGCGTTCAGTATTGGACCGAAAATGAGATGACTCTCTCCCCTTATCGCAACACCCAGAAAAGCAGATGGCATGAGTGGCGAGGGGTGCAGGGCAGCAGCATGGGGCCTGCTGCTGAGCGTGGGCAGCACAGCTGCATCTGGGCCCACAGCTGGAGGGCACAAAGACCAGAGGAAGGTGGGAGCCATTCCTGGTGTTTGGCCAGACAAGGGGCCCAGCTCCTTCCTGGCCTCGGGCCAGGCCAACCACACGAACCCAGTGGTGTGGAGCGCTACGTAGTCTGTTTCAAGAAAGACTGAGAAAGCTCCAGAGCATATTTGAGGGGTGAGTGGAACGCAGGAAGGTTTCCAGTTCTCATAAAGAGGGCAGAGAGCGTAGATGTGCCTCCTTTGTACGTAAGAGGCTGGGCTGCCTTTTTTCCCTTATCAGGAAATAGGAGGTGAATGCAAGAGTTCAGCTTCCAGGAGGATGCTTGGGGGAGACAGAGACCAAGTTAAGCTCAGGATGTGCTTTGAGTTGGCACAGCTGGTTTAGGCAAAGGACCCCCCTCCCAGCCGCTCATCTCCCCTCGTGCCACCCCTTCTATTGTGCTAGCACAAGATCTGACATACAGCTGGAGAGGGGAGCACAGCGGGGAACTGGGCCAGCCAAAAAATAGCCCCACGGGGAATAAAAAAAAGCCTGTTGTTTGATTCAGTTCATTGTGAAGCTACATAAATATGTGATTTTTGACCACGGAGAGGGTGGCACACACAAGATACGAGAGCTGAAACTAGGTGGGGAGGAGACAGGGGCTGCAGGGGCTCAAGGTGGCACTGCCTTCAGGAACAAACTTAGGGCCTCACCAACAGCTGAGATACTCTTGATGGTTTAGCACTAGTGTGTTCAAATACAAAAGTATTCCAAGTATTCACTTTTACAACAACGTATTTTTGATATATTCTCCAGGGCAGTACATTTTCCGTCTTCAGCTTTAAATAAAAAATATGCTGAACTGTATTTTCTCCATTACTTGAAAATATTAAATAGAGAAGTCCCCTAATCAAAGCATAAATTCTTAGAATTCTGTGATATCCTGATCTATTCAAATCTAGATTTCTCCACAGACCTGTTGGCTACCAATATTATTATATACAAATCTAAATACTCTTTGAATTAACAAGTTGTCAATAAGCATTTACAAGTATATTTTTTTTAACATTTGAAACGTCTCCTCTGAAACTGAAAAAGAACCTCAACAGCTTTCTGTGGTATTCTAAAGCTCATTCCAGGTCTTCATGAATTCCCTCTTTTTAACCCTCAGTAAATCCTGAAAGCTAAGAGCTAGGCTGGCTACTTAGAAATTATTTTCAGGGCTGCAGACCGTACCACTGCCAAAATGAGGAAAACAACTGAACAGAGAGGTCTTCCAAAAATCAGAAAAGCAAATCACTTAAAAACCTAAGTCAGAGTATCCAGCCAGTCTTTCTGTTGCTGGCTGTGCCATGTGCAGTGGTACTCTTACACCTCCACTGCCAAAGATCCTTAAGTGCTTTTACACTCTTAGCAGCCCACATCGCACCGTATGGAGATGCAAAGGATCTATGTTATGATGACTGAGAAGTACAAACTTGTCTGAGGAAACAGGACTCTCAATGAAGTATTCTTGCTTCCCCTTCACTATCTTTCAAGTAACAAGATTTCTAGGATATATATTGGGGGGGGCGGGGGGGGGCACGGAGTTAGGTCTGCTTTCATTCTGTCTTGACAGTAGGTAAGGTTTATCACGGTAGGAGCACTGAAACACTGTCATTTCACTCTCCTGTGGCAGTTGTCCCAATCTGAGGAGAACACCCCTGTCCTCAGGGGTGATCAGGCTGCCTCAGCATCCACCCCTTCTCCCCCTTCACAGCAGCCAAATTCCTCCTTTTCTTCCAATAGTCCCATGCTGTTCCCCTGCACGCTTTTACACTCACCACAAACACTCTCCCCATCTACTTGCAAGCCAAGCTGTTCTTGTTTATGCCTTAGTACCTTTGATTTGTTCTGCTGTACTCTCCTTGATCACTCTTCAGGCTACTTCATTCTGTTTTTTTCTGCCTACATACAAGTAGAACCACTCCTAAGCTCCCTTGCAGTGCAGCTCACGCTCTTTTTGAGCCTTAGTTTGGACACTGATACACATGAACTCCAAGGCACTGGGTTTTGTTTCACAAGAACGGGAAAAAACATTAATTCAAGTTTAGATAGAAAGGTTTAACAAACTTTCCTGTGAAAGGCTACTACAACACAGCTTATAATTGAAAAACAAAGGTATTCCAGGGTGTTTATAAAGTTAGTACACATAAATACTATCATTCCTTGTTCCTCCATTTAACTCCTGTAGCTGGCAAGTCTACTTACACTAGGAAGTAGCTTTTTTTGTGAAACATTTTTGGGTCAAGTTCAGACCAATACATTGTAAACTCCTGCTCCCAACCCCGAGTAGGAGTCTCTGTAAATCACCCTTAGCCCTTCACTGTGCTCAGGAACGATCTCTTAGTTCACAGAGGTCACCTCCTCCTTTTCAACACAGTCTTTAATCTAGGCTTTGCTGTGCCACTGCAGTCCTGCAGCACAGGGGCTGGCTGTACTTGGTACGCAATCCGTGCTCGTTTGTGCCATAGCGCTAATCACCCAGGCCGACAGCTCTCCCAGCCAAGCTGAGTCACTCTCACTCCGGTCCCACAGGCATCTACAGGACATGTCATCCACTCCTCCACCCGCCCCCTCCGTGCCACCTTGGGGATTTGCTTCCCACTGCCCAGCTCCAATCCTGCCCCCCAGACTTTGCCACTCCCTCCCACTCCGGATCTCCTCTCCCACTCAGCCCTCCTGCTCCCCTGACGCCACAAGACTCCTCTGCCAACTCCCCCAGCACCCTCCAGTTCTCCCTCACTTCCTTTGGCTGCTTTTCCCAGTCCAGCCATGGCTGATGCCTAAGCGATAGCCTGCATGTCAGAGAATTGCTGTGTGCAGCGTATTAACCCCCCCAACTCTTCCACTACAGCACCTGACTACTTCATCCCCACAATGACCATTCTAGTTAAATAATTTTGTCTTTTGAGGAGTCTTAGAATTGCTTTAGCACAGATTCCAGTGCTAAAAAGTGTTAAAATACCCATCCCACTTATGCTTTGAACTCTTCCATGCTGAGCTGAGCTTTGGTGTGGGTTGGGATGGGGAAATTGGAATAAATCCTAAGAAGGGGGAAGCTCAGAATGAACTAAAATGCTGGAGTGCATTCACGTCCATGGTCTTTTTGACCTCAGTGTTACTTGGGACTTGGTTGGCTTCTGCAGCATCCAAAGAGATATACGACTGAGCAGTTTTGGCAAAATGCTGACGGCCCGAAGTGCCCGCAGCCATCAGTGCTCGGGGAGCCGGCTGCCGGCTCAGGACTGAAGTCTGCTGGCAGGGTCCTTCTCCATCATCGCAGAACTGCACACATCTAGCAACCAAGAGAAATTCTAATCCACTTTTAAAACTAATTAAATGCAAGGCAGCTCATATAAATTTAAATAGTTATAGTGGAGATTCTTAACTGTATTAATTTCTCTAAACAGTCTAACATTAAAGCTCAATACCCCTCGTAATCCCCAAGAAACAACAAGGGATCAAAACTCAGCTCCGACAGCAACAAGTGTGTGAAAGCCCCAGGCTAGACCCTCAGCTCCTGGCTCCCATTCTCAACGCAAGGTGACAGAACAGAGTATTTCAGTTGGAAGGGACTTACAATGATCATCTAGATCAGCTGCCTTAATTGCTGAGCTAAATTGCTTTCCTCCCTCCACAGCTCAGTAGGAAACAACATTACTAACCCTCTTTGATAAAGCGAGATCTGCTGGGAGAAAGTACTGCTAGGCTTTATTTTTTAATAGTTTTCCTCCACCATTACGTATTAGGATCCTTTCCTCCCCCCATTAAAAATCGTGCACTTAACAAACGTTTAGACAGCTGGTGCCTAAGAGTCAAAGCCAGTAGTTCTCTCAAAGGCAAAAGTGCCTCACTGAATTGATGTCAGCTGGTACTTAGCAGGATTTTTAAATTCAATTAAATTAAGAGACAAGCTATGCAGATTAGGGCTATACTAGAATCAGAAAGGAATCTTAAAAGGCATAAAATGTCTTTACATTTATTAAGTAAACTCTGCAGTCTTTTCTTGTTATATTCTTGTTGAAAAACAGAACATTCAGAAAGTATCATGGAAACAAGAAACAAAAAAGCTAAGGTTCACACCAGCCACACTCCCCCTTCCCCTCCCCGCCCAAGCCATGGGACTATCTTCACGCCCATCCCACTTCCAGCTTTCCAACACAAGCAGCAAGGCACCATTTACAGCTAGGCTGAAAAACGCCGTCTTCAGCGCACGTGGCCATTCTGCATTCCTAGAAATCCACCACCACCACTCGTCCCTTGTACGTCAGGGTGAGCGGGTTATATACACCCAGGTAGGTACAGACGGTAAAAGAAAGGCCAACGTCAGTTGTACAGTTCTGCTAGGACTTCAAGTCTGGAAAATGACCACTGGGAACTCCTCGGTTATCCCGACGGTCATCAACTCCCTTTCCCTTTGCGCACACCAGTCCAAGTCTGCACGGTTTAACTGAGCCTACGTGCTCTCCCCCCTGGGATGCACGTTCCAACAATGCCAAGAAGCAGAGGACCAGGACAGCCAGCTCTGCCCTCACAGCAGAGTCAGACAGCAAAGGATTATTTCTTGGCATTGGGAGGGTTTTTTTTCATTTTGAAAATTAATTTGGGGATTACGGGCAATTATGCTCTTGCACATTAATTACTGAGATCTAAAATTTTCACATGAAGAAACAACACATGGAAATATTAAAGCACTCATCTTACGGACATGGATCCGAGAACTGTTTAATAGCAGTCAGTGAAGGGGTAACATTGTGCTTTTAATCTACAGTTTAAAAATAATCATTTGTATATCTACTTAGTAAAACAATAAAATTAAGAACAGAAACTGATATTAGGAAACAGTGAAAATGTAATAATTAAACACATAATGCTTTTCAAAGCTATATACTTAATGAGCCTAAATAGACATCTATGGTTAGGAGGGTCTTAAAAAAAATAATAAAAAAGAGACTTATTTTCAATAACTTTTTTTTTTTTAAATGTCTACTATACTGTATGCCTTGCTTTGGTGTTCTCTCTGCTGCCAACTTAACGCTTTAACAGTATGTTTACACTTATGTTCTTTTCAAATGCTTGGCATTATAGTGAGATCTCATATCTTTCCTCAAATTAAATTTTGCTCCACATACTCCACATGTATACAGATGAACATCCATGTGCTGCTCCAGTTGCTCATTATTTGGGAATATCTGAAAGCAGACCTGGCATATAGTCTCTCCAGCTGATAAGTGAGATATCATATGCCGTACATGGTCATGTTTTCGGAAGTTTCCTTGATCACAAATGGAACAGACATACCTGGCCATGCCTTTGTGCATATCATTGTGGAGCCGCAACTGGCGCTCTCTTAAGAACTGCTTCCCACATGTCTGACAAACAAACTGTTTTTCCTTGGTATGAACGGTATAGTGTTCCCGCAAGTGGCACCGCTGATAAAATCCTTTCCCACAAAGATTGCAGAAATGCTTACGTCTGTGATCCCTCTCGTTCTCTTCCATCATGGAGCTCTTGAACAGATCTTGCTCCAGGCAGTTTGACATATGTTCAACCACTAGGTTTTCTGTTTCAAAACGCTGACCACAATTAGGGCATCGGAAAAGACAGGCAGAATGCTTGTATAACTGTCTTTTTTGAAGGCTGTTCATTTGGAAGTGACCGTCCCTGAAGTCCTCTAGCATCTCTGCAAACATCATGTCCCTTATTTCCGATTGCTCCTCAGGGTTTTCTTCCAAGTCCGTTTTCTCCTCAGAATTTCTGATACCGTTCATGGTCAGATCCTGGGGCTCTCCACAGGTCTGTGCATGATCCTGTAACTGCTTGCCTTTGACCAGTATTTGACCGCACTTGCCACAAGCACATATATTTTCTATATGTTTGGATAAATAATGAGAGGACAAATCTTCCTCGGTGATTGTTAGCCCACAAAGTTCACAGGGAGCGTTCTCCACATCTTCCTGCGCTGAAGGAGCCTTCCTGTTAAGGTGCCGCGGACTTTTCAAACACTTTCGTTCGTCATCATCCATGGACAAATGGGGTTTTAAGGTCTTCCGAGCATTTCTCTTCTCTCTGATCTCTTCCTCGACATAGTATCTGTAAAGCGGCTCTTCCTGTTCATCATCTAGGTCGTCATTGTCAGAAGACTCATTGCAGTCTTTATCTGTCACCTTAATAATATTAAAATCCTTCAGCTCATCTGCAGGATTGTCCTCTGGTTCCATCTTGATGATAATCCTCTTCCTTTCAGGGGCTCTGCTTCCTTCTTCACCTGATGTCTCGGAGGCAACTGTGCTGCTTTTTCTGCTCGTGATGTTTGACACAGGAGACGAAGAATCATCCACAGCTTGGCTCGAGTCCCCCTTGTATTTTTCTGTTTGCGTGGAGATTATTTTAGAAGTAGAGTCCTTTTCATTAAAGTCTATTTTTTCAGCCCCGTAGTACCTGGCACTTTGGTAGGAATGCCTGTTAGTGCACGTTAACACGTGCTCATCCAGTAGCTTTTCACAGCTAAAACTAAACCCGCAGCTGTCACAGGTGAAGCTTCTTCCAAAACGGCGCGAGTGGGACACGCGCTCTTTTGTGTGAGAGAATTTGGACGTGGTGCTTTTTTTGCAGACATCAAACAGTTGTTCGGGGAAGCTGCTTAGCTGCAAAGCTTCTTCATCAGGCTCTTTGTTATGGGATGTATTTACTGTTGAACTTGGCGGCTCCATGCCCCACCTGTTTGCTTCGCTGCCATTTCTAGCCAGCGTGTCTTCATACATTCTCACGCCAAATATCATTTTACTATTCTGGGTGCTAGAAGCAGAAGATGAACATTTTAAACTAGACGAGTCTGTATCCTGTATATCTTCTAGACATTCAGGTACGTTATACAGCTGTAAATAGTTCATGGCCACTTTAAATTGCTCAAAATTGGCAGGGGCTGTCATAATTTTTCCTAAGTACATGAACTGTAAAATAAGATCAAAGCACTCAGCGCTAATCTTCATGTTGCTTAGATTCAGCTGGGCTGTAGTGTGTTGATGGTTCATAAAAAACATCCTAAAATAGGAGCTGCATGCAGCAAGGACTGCTTTATGTGCTTGAAAATAAATATCATCAATAGCGATACAACAGTCGCACAGAAAGCCCCACTCTCTTTGGTTGTTTAGCTGCTGAAGGACATAGTTGCTGTGGCTGGTTCTTGCCATCTTGTACTTCAGTTATAGTCCTGCATAAAGAAGAAGGCATTTGTTAAACCACGAGCACAAAAAGGAAAACCTACTTAAACACAGGGAGGAACTGCCACCTTTTTCCTCTCTAGATCTTCCCATTCTCACCCCGTTTGCAGCACAGCTTCCTGTCCAGAGATCTTTGCTGGTAACTACTCACGAATATTGATGCCAGTGAAAACATCCGTAATTCCATGTTCTCACCACTCAACTTACAAGACTAGTACACTAATAAATATCACCACCACACGTGTCAATCAGAGCAACCCTGCTAGAATAGAAATTAGCAAATAGATCTCAAAGTCCTACAGCCAAGATTTTTTTCAAGATATGAATTCTGACCGCAGAACTGCAAAAGCTCCACAGGGCAGGCTTCCGTAAGGTGGCCCCAGGACAACACCTATACAAGGTAAGCTGACTGTAAGGAACCACTCCTGAGTCTCAACTTGCCTTTTTCACCTGTCAGTCCAACGGACGTATGATGCGACACACACTGGAAACCAGGCCAGGCTCAAACTGGTCTTTCTCTCCCCATTAAAGGAAATGGAGAAGACACATCAGTGGAGCATCTGCAGAAGCTACATCCCCACACTTTTTGCTCTTTAGAGCAGCTCAGGGATGGCCTCCAGCTTATCTGCAAGGTGTCCTGCAAAGCCGGAAGGAACTGCAGACTCGGATGCATTCTGAGAAGGGCAGGGCGGCCGGGCTGCTGGCACGTCCCCCAAGGACGCCGGCTCAGGGTGGCCAGGCTAGCAGTGCGGCAGCCGCAGAGGCAGGAAGCGGTGCATGCCGTGCCGCCAGCTCTCAGCACCGCTCCTTCAGCGCGCTGGCATCTAACCGAAACGTGCACAGGGGAGACCGGCCAACGTCAAACCCAGCAAGGGCGAGCTGTGAAGGCTAGCGAGCCAGAGCTGGCACCACAGCAAAGTGAAGCCCTGACAAAGGCCAGAGGGGAAGGTCTGAGTCGCTGAGGTTGCTGCCAGTGAAAGGTCTAATCTGTCCTCAAGAGAAAAGAGGAAGAAAACATACTGGTTTGTGTTAACAAAAACATCCAGAAGAAACGTCTTGCACACAGGAGGCGTGCGTTTGATCTACAGAAGATAAACTTGACCAAGTGCGGCCAGATTCAACAGCTAGTCGCTACTCACTTCAGAAAACCTTCACTGAGACATAATCTGTACTAACTGCACAGGGAGGGGGCTGAGAAACCAAAAGAAGGTATGAAGAACACCCTAACTGAAACGAAAACCTACAGCAATAAATAACGAGCATTCTTAACATTTTGAAAGGTTATGGCAAACAATGCCAGTAACTGTAAGAGATTTGTACAAACCAAGTACAGGCTAGCAAACAACATACGTTAAATGGCATTTTACAACTCGATGAAACGCATGGATTGATTTGTAACCATCCTTTCAACTGTCCAAAATTTAAACAAAATACATACACAAATGCTCCCTATTTCTTCTTATTCCCCCAACAGCTTACATCTCCTAGAGGCTGGGAAACGGATGGAGAAATTAAATTCCACAGTGTTGAATTCGCAAGTCGCAGGTGTTGCCTGGCTTGCTAAGTAGGAAACCCGGTGTTAAGTCACTGTTCTTCATTCCACGGAAGACTGCCATGGAAAGGAACACGGTCAAGCTCTCGAGACCAGAACATGCTCACCCCACCTACCAGCCTTCCCTAATACAGCAGCACCTACTGATCACCATCAGCACAGGACCTTGTCCGGCAACAGGAACCTTTAGATTTGGGCTGAACTACACTGATGATGAGCATCTGAATGGCACCATCCACACCTAAAACTCAAGCCGAGCACCCTGCCGCAATTCTCTGACCAGTCTGGCCCAGTGATGTTCGCTGCAGAAACACAACTCATCACATGGAACTCATGTAATGGCTTTCTTACCAAACTGCAAAAGGGGGGCTTTGAAACTAGGAGAGCCTCTTGAAACAGTTTCACATCTTTTCTACAGAAAATCGATTATTGTCCAAGTCACTGGGTAACTTCACTACGGCAACGAAGCTGGGGAAGGGTCTGGTGCACAAGTCTTATGGGGAGCAGCTGAGGGAACTGGGGTCGTTTATCCTGGAGAAAAGGAGGCTCAGGGGGGACCTTCTCGCTTCCTTCAGCTGCCTGACAGGGGCTGTAGGCGGGTGGGGGTCAGTCCCTTCTCCAAGATATTAAGTGACAGGACAAGAGGCAATGGCCTCAAGTTATGCCAGGGAAGTTTAAATTGGGTATCAGGAAAAATGTCTTCACTGGAAGTGTGGCCAACACTGGAACAGCCTGCCCAGGGAGGTGGCAGAATCACCATCCCTGGAATTGTTTAAAAAAACACGCTGATGCGGTGCTTAGGGACATGGTTTAGAGGTGGACTTGGCAGTCCTGGTTTAACGGTTGGACTTGATGATCTTAAAGGTCTTTTCCAACCTAAATGATTCTATGATTCATATGTTTCTGTGAAAAATAACAAAGCCCTCAACATCAAGTAATAACAAAAGTGCATTTTATATTCTTCCAAGTGCAACGTACTTGGGATTTGAAGCAATTCCTTAGGTGCTTAAATGTAATTCAGTATACCATATCAAGTACTAAGAACAGCAGCTGCACAATGACAAAGAATTGACTTCAACTTCCACATTGTAAGGGCAACAAGAAAGTGAGAAGACGCAGTCTGAGACACCACAGGCCTCTTGGTGTGAATTGCCATCAAGACAAGAAAAGTCTCAGGATAGCTCATTTTTAATCTCGTGCTCATAAAGTGTCAAGTTTCAGTGTAAAAAAAAATTCAATAAAACACTTAAAAGTTCTCCATTGTGTCCTCCAATAGCAAAACAGCAGTACAAGCAGCAATCCTGTACCAAAAAGGTGGTCACAAACTACCTGCACACACCTGCAGACTGGGGCATTTCCAAATGGTGGGAACAATCTGGCAGCCATTGGACTGACCACAACTCACCTTTTCTAAGTTTCCTTCTTCTTTGAAAAAGGTAAAAGATACTTCTCCTTTTGCCAGAGGAACTCCTGCAGAGCTTTCAGCCACTGACGTGACTCCCAATAGGCAACAACGACCCCCGGGCAATGCCTGTCCCCTGCCACCACTTGGGGAAAAACCAACCAGAGCACCAGGTCACTTGACCAGGATGGCAAGGTGCTCAGATACGTACCCAGCCTCTACTGCAGTAGTACTACATGTAGGTATTAAAAAAAGAGTGTTTGAAGTTATTTATGTTAATGAAAGTACTGGCATCCTCCCTCTGGATGCTGTTATCAACCTGCTGGATGTAACTATATATTTACAGCTGCCAACACTTCCCACCATGAGCGCCCGTGTTGGGCTATTTAAAACCTTGACACATTTCAACCAGCAGCGGCAAAACTTTCCTTCTGAATTGTCTGCTTTGGACGGATGGGGTTTTTTCCCCTCCACAGAAAATTTCAGTCAAAACGGTTCCAGAAATGAAGCTAAGAAAAATCTTTCGTATGTACAGATCATCACGTTTTCTTTTAAAAATAATAAAAGTTTCTCTTCCAAAATCTTTGAAGAGAGATTTCACACAGGAGAAAGTGCTGTGTCTTGGATATGTCGTCGCGATATAAAAATCTGCCTGACTTTGGCGAAGCTATAAGCTTGAGGGGGAGAAGATAAAAATTACCATTTGTTCGCACTTGGGACTTTCGTTAGTTACTAAAATCTCAGATTACAGCCTCACTGAGAACATTTCACCCCCTTGCAGCTCCTTTGTATGTGGGGGGCCTGCCCGAGCCATCCCACCCGTGGCGAAAACCCCCTTTTGCACAGAGCTCTGCCATCGTTTTCACCTGCAAGAGGGTAGACTCAGGCTGGAAACAAGGAAGAAATTTTTTACAAGAAGTGGTAAGCGACTGGAGCAGGTTGCCCAGAGAGGGGGCAGATGCCCCATTCCTGGAAACATTCAAGGTCAGGTTGGATAGGGCTCTGGGCAACCTGCTCTAGCAGGTGTCCCTGCTCATTGCAGGGGGGCTGGACTAGATGGCCTTTAAAGGTCCCAACCCAAACCATTCTGTGGTTCTATGTGCCACCTCCACAAAGACACGAACTGGTAACAGGGCTTGCTGGGGGTTGCTCCGTACCATAACTTGCCGCTGGGTTTTAGCATCCCTCCTGGTAGCTGGATGGAGAAGATGCCCAGCTGCAGCTGATGAGAGCCAGCTCCAGGAGAGGACTTAGTGAAAGCACAGGAAGATTAGGAAATGTAAGAAGGATGTGAGGGAAAACCTCTAGAAGTCAGGAGAGCAGGGAGAGGCAGGCTGGGAGTTGGACTGCTGAGCTGAGAGGAGGGAAGGAGCAGCGGGAATAAAAAGTGGGTTAAATGAGGTTCTACATGGTGGAGGGAAGCTGCCTGAGCAAGGGGCTGGGAAGAGCCAAGTTGCAGGGGCTAGGGCAGATGGGGTAAAAAAAAAAAAAGACATGCTTTTACTGGGGAATGGGTGGTAAACAATTATAGCATTCACCCCTTCAGAGCTGGGTGAGTTGAACCCCAAATTCCCAATTCGGCCATCCTTTTGCCATCATGGGCTTGCTGACAAACTCCTTCCCACCAAGAGCAAGCTCTCAAAAGATGACAATTTACCATTATTTTGTTTCTTTAATTGCTCAAATGGCAGAGATCTGCATTTATCACCCATGTGGGTGGTTCAGTAACTACAAATTATTTTTGAAGTCTGCTTTGGAAAGAAGCAGAATAAAAACAGGCTCTTTTTACAGAAAAACCATGGTTTCAAAGTTAGAGCACATACCCAAGAGATGCCATAATTAATGCAGGATTAATTCTGCTGCCGATTTATGTATACACCATAATACAGCCTTTCAGCCCTCTTACCAAAGGTTCCCTTCCTTACCCAGTGCATCCTCTGGATCTGTCCAGGCATGGATCTGAGCAGCAACAACACAAGATCACTACTTATTCAGCACAGCATTTAGGGGATGAAGAAGTGAATGAAAGAAGGAGACAACAAGGACTCTCACAGCAACAAACACTGCCTTGGAGAACAGCATCCCACCGCCATCGATGCCAGGGCAAGTAATTTCAACCTTTTTTAAGAAGTCTGGCTTGTATTTTTTGGACATCCAATGTATGCACACAGGGAAACACCATCAGCAGCAACTGAGGCCAATGGGAGCTATACTCTGCATGTATTCATCTTTGAAAAAAAATCGAAGTCCTACACAGGCAAGTTTGTCAATCCAAAATTTTTTAAGTATTTCTGATCCTCTCTGACTCTTTTTGATTTCAAAAAGAGGAAAAATGCCAGCCACTTGGCCGATGGACTAGCACACTACCTTTGTGAAGCACACTGTGGTCACAAACGTCATGAGGCCACAAGGAACACAAGTAACTCCATCTTCAGCAATGATCATCTGTGCTGTCCACACAGCAATGGGCCATGATGCAAGCAATCCTGAATGATGCAGAGGTGTTCTGAAAAAATATGCTAGACAAGCATCTAATAGGAAGATGAAAAGTGAAGATATTTGAGTCAGGTATTTTTACTCTGATTTTCAAACTCAAAGTCTCCATATTAATTTTATTTTCCTTCTTCCCCCCCCCCCCCCCCGCCACACTTTGATTTGAGCTGTTTTTCTGCCACCAGATTTTTTCTTTTGAGTCACCACTCAGATACTATTACTATTCAGATGTTACTACGAACAAGGTAAGCTGCACTATTACACTAACCAAACATGTTGTTTGTAAGTCTTGTTAACAAGAAAGAGCAGGTATGTACTATAGTATAGCTCCATGCTTTTTTTTTCACTTCCTCACATTCAATATTTTCTGAGATGTTCTAAAACTAAAGTAGTAAAAGTCCTCAAGCAAAGAACTTTTGCTAACTTCTCAGTCTTTATAAAAGACATACCACAAAGTTCAGAACTTAGCAGCCTTTCGGCTCCTAAAATTAGTAGGTGGTTTCCAAAACCCAGCATTTCCACTGCTGAGCAGGCAAAAATGGAGTGCTTACATGCTCAGTTACTGGCTGCTTTTCTTTGGAAACTAAGAGCAGGCTGGACAAAAGTATAACAAATGAGTGGAGAATTTGGTGCTAATAGAAAATGAGACTGGAAAACCTCAAGAAAACAACGCCCAGTTATTCAAAGAAACAAGCACGTGGGCAGCAGAAAGCAAATTCCCCATCGCAGTCTGACGCCATACCCCACCCTGGCACGGGTATTCTCCTCCCTAAAGGGTTACTTTGCCTCTGCAGGCCAGATCCACCCAAGATTCCCAAATAACAGCACCTAGATGCTTCGGAGAAAATTCTACACGACACATCTAAATCCTCTGTGTGATGCCTGAAAAGTTTAGGCATTGGGCTAGTGCATTGACCACGGAGTTGTCAACAGGCTACAGCTTTTATCTAGACATACTCAATAGGAAGCCACTGAGATTGCTCTGGGACTGTATAGTCCAAGATGGTGCCTCAGTTTACACAAACTTTGCAAAAACGGCAAAGAACTTGGGGCCAGGTGACCACCATCCACCTCAACAGTGGATATGGATAAGATGCAGTTCACGTTGCAAGTGTAGCCTTGATCATGAATTAAAATAATGATAGGAATTCCATGTACTGCCAGGGAAAATCTAATGAAGCTCCATTGTTCAGGCTACGGAGGATCGAAGGTGTAATCCACCCTCTTCCCACAGCCCTTTCCATCAGCTGCCTTCAGGCACACTACTTGTGAAGCCGTTTCCAATGATGTGGATACTCATCTTCAGACCCATCCTAATGGCTGAATCAACTCATTTTTAAGAGATTCATGGCCAGTGTATAGAAAAAACTTTCAGCTGACACTTGGGCTAGATCTGAACCAGGGAAAGGTAAGATGCTCCACAGCCCCCAGCCACGAGCTGCCGGAGCCACTCGATCCCCAGCAGGCAGGTCTCCGCTGATTCAGCATCCACGTCCACAAATGAGAAACAGCAACTTAGCAAGTTATGATTCTCAGCTGCTAACTGAGAATTAGTTAAGATGTATGACATGTTCTTAGGTAAGAATACTCCTCAAAAGACAACGAATAAGGTGTCAGAAAAGCAAGAGTGAATAAATCAAGAAAACAGAGTTTGCACTAAAGCCCCATCTCAACTTCAAACAACTTCAGATCACATCTATAGCCTAAAAGTACCTGAGAGAGCTTATGCAATCTTTTAAAGCAACTTTCTAGCCACAAAGGATTACTCTGGAAAGTCACAGTTATGTTTTATCTAACACCTTTCCAGCTGTAAAAAGTTGTCAAACAACACGGTAATGATATGTTTAAAAGAAGCAATTAGTGGGGGAAAAAATCATGACACCCCATTCATGCCTTGCAGCAGAAAGATGAGCCTTTTTATCTACGCTCTCTGAGTTATACCAACTTTCAACTTCAGAAGGCATCTTGGTGGTTTAGCCAGCTCCTGAGACCCTCAAATGAAGACACACGTGCCTTCCAGGAAAGCATCCTTTGGCATAACAACTTGCTGGATGCACATGAATGAGGCACAGTACCTTGTCACACAGCTTAGCCTACGGCTTTTGTTGACTCTTTCTGGTCTTAAATGCTTCACATTTTACTTGCAGCAATAAAAAACCCAATAACAAAGTCGATAAGGTATTCATCCAATCAAACAGGTTTTATACGGGGGGAAAAAAGGCAACAGCCAACTAATTCTAGGGAGTTTTGCAATGGCACAAACATGCACAAAGAAAAAGTTACCGGACAAATTTGAGGATATAAATGGTCTTCATGCAAATTACGTCAGCTGTTGTGCCCACAGGCTGTGTCTGCAGCAGAACTCTTTGGGTGCTGCTGTTACTGTGCCCATGCAGAGGCAGGGCAGGATAACCCAACCACTGGGGAGCCACTGGTCGAACTGAAAAAAGCACACATGGCTTCTCACGCTACATGCCTGTGGGGTCCGGAAGGACTCCAGTGAGAGGTCCAGCTGTATCAACTAAGAGAAGGGACACCGGGATTTTTATAAGGAAACACTGGTTATCGCAGTCCCATGCGGCTATTTTGTTTCCATACAGCAGATAAGGGGCTCTCCACTGTCCCGCAACAATGGGAAACCGTGAAAGAAGCAATTAACCTCATACACTCAAGGAAGAAAGCATCTAAAGACCAAAATCGCTGGTTGGTATGAGCACTATGAGCACTCTTAACGTAATTGCTGCAAATTCCTGTGCCAGTGACACAATGGTTGCATCTGATGCAGAAGAGGCTTGTGCAAGCAGAGCTGGAGCATCTGTTAAGTCTGTGATCTTAAGTCTACAGAAAACTTTCCGGCTACTAGGAAGAAAGGGCTTCTATTACTTCTCTGAGCTTCCCACGCAGCACTAACCCATGCCTTCATCACCTCAATCCTCCTGCAGCCACCCCCCTATCCACGCAACCCCCCCACCGGCTGGTTCCTGGCTACCTCAAACAGCAGCAGAGCGCAACGAATACGACTCGTTACCCCTCAGGTTTTCTGGCCGCTCATCCAAAAACCTCTCCGTAACCTTGTCATCTTGCTACGCTGCTGCCGAGGATGCTGCCACCACCAACGATGGGCCGGCGGTCCCCAGGGCCAGGTGGCCACAGCCTTGACTTGTAACTCAGTACTAACTGACAAGCCCGCATCCCTCCTGCTCCCAGCTGCTCTGTGGGTTTTTCCAAGAGCCGTAATGAGGAATGTTAAACAAACACCTTTAATTAAAGGAATGTTTGTTTAATGTAATTAAACGCCTAAGGAAGGCCAGGCTGTGGCAGCCCCGGGAGCGCTCCGCAGTATGTGCTGTACCTCACCATCCCCTAGCGCAAGGGAAATACTCGAGCAAATGACATAATCTGGCAGTAAATACCCAAATATCAAGCAGCATCCAGCCCCTGCTATCCGTTTACCAATGCCTACGTGTCAAGAGGAGCCGGCACTCATCTATCAGCCGACAACCAGGCCAAACTGGGGAATCCGAGTTACCGAAAAAATCCTGGAAAACAGACAGGAATAACCCCCCCTGCCCCACGCCCGCGGCCCCCTTCCCTCCACCCCTTTTACTACCTCTCTATCCGAAGAGGGGAGCGGAGTCCTTTGAGGAACGAGACTTTCCGCACCGCTCCCGGAGCGACACTGGGGTTGTTTTGATGTGACAAAACTACTCCCCTTCCTTCCCCGCCGCCTCCGAGGCGATCCCGTGCGCTGCCAGCCCGGAGTGAAACCCAAGTCTCCTGCCTGGCAGGGTGGAGCATTCCCGCCGGGCTGCCGCTCCGCTCGGGCTGGCGCTGAACTACTGCGACTCGCTCGAACTTCGGGGGGTGGGGGCGGGGGGGCTGGTTTTTTGGTTTGGTTTTTTTTCAGAGCAGAGGAGGAGGACGCGGGGCTCGGACCCGCCGGCCTGCTGGCGGGGGGGGTGGTGGGGGTGGATCGGCGGCGGTGGCGGCGCTGGCACCGTGGAGCGCGGTGCCGCCGAGCCCCGCAGGAGCGCGGTGCCCCCCCGCCCCCCCCGCCCGCGCCTCCGCATCCCCCGCCCGCGCCGCTTCCGCAGGGCCCCGCCGCCCGCAGGTGGAGCGCGGCCCCCGCGCAGTGCCCCGGGAACCGCGCCGGACCCGCCGCCGCGGCGCCGCCGCTCGGCCCCCGCGTAGCCCGGGCGGCGCCGCGCCGTGCCAGGCCGCCGGGCGCAAGGTCACCGCGGCGGCCGCCCGCCAGGGACCGGCCGCGGCCGGAAAGCCCCTACCTGGCAGCGCCGCGCCCCCCCCCGCGCCACTATGGCGGGCCATGCCGCGCCGCGCCGGGCCATGCCGCGGCCGGGCCATGCCGCGGCCGGCGCCGCTCGGCACTTCCCACCTCCCGCCGCCGGCGGAGCTGCGGCCGCCGCGCCGCTGCACCGCCTCCCGCCTCCCCCCCTCCCGGCGCCCGGCGGCGGCCCCCGGGGACGGCGCCGAGGGGCGCGCAGCCCCCGCTTACCCGCGGCGCGGGGCGAGGCGGCGGGGCCGAGGGGGAGCTGCCTGCGCCGCTCCCGCTGCTGCTGCCGGCGCGGCTGCAACAAAGGACTTCCGCCCCGCCGCGCCTGCTGCTGCCGCAGCGCCGGCTCCGCCGCGACCGCACGGAGCCGGACCCCTCCCCTCGGCGGCCGGCGGCTCCCGGCCCCGCCGCTGCCAGCGCTGCTGCGCCGCCGCCAATGCCGGGGCCCGGCGGGCGGCTCCCTGCCGCGCTCCCCTCTCCTCCCATGCCGCCGGGGAGGCGGCGGGGCCGGCGCGGCGCGGCCCGGGCTGGCGCTGCCGGCGCCCCCTCCCCATGTGCCGCAAGCCCGGCCCCTCGGCCTCCCCCACCCCCACCCGCCCGGCGCGCAGAGGGGGACCTGGAGCAGGGCTTCGTCCGGCGGTGGGCGCCCGGCCGGGACCCCCGGGGCCGACGGGGCAGAGGCAAAGCCGCCCTCCCCTCCCCGCAGCCGGCCGCGGTCGGCGGGAACCGGGCAGCCCCGGCTGCCGGCCAGCGACTGAGCCTCGGCCCCGCCGGTGGCGGCTTCCTCGGAGGAAAGAGTTGCACCACACAGTACGCCCCGTTTGCTGCAGTTCCAGCGGTAGCATCCCCGCCTTCACTCCTGGAGTTCTGCGATGGTGCAGGGCGCGCAGGGGCTGGCAGCCGCTGCCATGCTTTATCCCGGATCCCGAGGGCAGCACTTCCCCCCCCCCCCCCCCCCCCATCTTTCTAACGGCTTTCTCAGCCCCTCTCCCCATCCCGCTCTCTGGACTTCTGTCTAATATCCAGCCCCTCCAGAACCGGCCCGTGTGCGCAAAGGGGATTTCCAGAAGCTGCGGGCGGCCCCTCTGCTACCTGCCAGGGGGCTGCGAGCAAACAGGCCAGGGCAGGCTCGCCTTCCCAGCTGCCACTTGACTGCCACCTCCCAAGCCACGTCTGTCATTCCGCACAAGCATCAGAAGCGTTTAATCTGCACGGCTCCTTCATTCTGGCACAGTTTCTACAGATCCCATCGTTTTTTACCTTTGCTGCAACTATCCAAGACCACTCATAGCTCCAGACAAGCCAAAGAGGACAATTTAATTGTGGCAACGCTAAAAGATTTGATTACAAATTTGACAAGGACAAAAGTAACAAAAAAAAGGCAACAAAATAAAATGCCACGACGTTAAAACCTACCAGCATCCATCCCTGCTTCAATGACCCCCCTCAAGGTTTTCCTGAAGCCCTTTTTCCCCCGCTGACTATATGATGCTGGCTCAGGGGTAGGATGCCCGTGGCAGCACCAAAGCCCTCCGTGGCTGAGGCCCCAGCCCCTGCAAAAGGCAGAGGGACCCTGCACAACCTCTTCCTAGGTTTTCCTGTTTTATAAGAAGTTAAACAGCCTCCACAAGCTGACACGGTTGTGGTTTTCAATTCACGCTGGAAAGTTCTTTTTTCTCATGGTTCAAGGGTCTTTTTCTTTCCAGCTTCTTATGTGTCTCAGGGCAGCACAAGAAAGAGGGCCTGTGCGGGGCTGCGCAGCCCCCTGCTCTGTCCCAGCCCTCCCACATGCCTCACACCAGGAGTTTCTGCCACCTCTAGTAAGACGGGGCACGAGGCAGTCCCCCTTCTTCACAGGTCCCATTCTCTCAGTGCCCTCCCACCACACTTGCTTTTCTAATTTGTTGTATGACGATGATGATTATTATTGCTACTATTACTTATTTATTTTTCTGGCCACAGAGGCGAGCAGAAGCAGTTATGAAGATAGCTGTGATTATGTCCTGCTCCCTTTTTTGACCCATCAGCGTAGGCCGTATCACTGTACTTCTGCCAAGGCGTGTGATGTCATCACCTGTGTCTTATAGCAAAATACCAAATTTAATTTCTCATCATCACTTCCATCCTTTTGGCTTCAGTTTCTCTGAAGCTCTTCGAAGTCCTCTTTGGACCACAGTCAACCTAAATAACATGTAAATAATTAATCTTTTAAATAAATAACGTGCCATCTGCAAATAGCGACTCACTCTGTACGCAGGTTAATAAATATGGTAAATAACCCAGAACAGGGTACAAAACCTTGAGCCACCTGCTGCCAGCCTTTCTGGGGAAGAAAGGGTGCTACCGATATTTACAGGAGCAGCAGGATTGTAGCTCCATCAACTCTCAACCCTGCTGCTGTGCAAACACGGGAGGGAAAGATGGTCCCTGAGCCCTGTGAGCTTTTTATCTAAAACAGAGTAAAATATAGAGCAGTGGAAAAAGAGAAGGCTGTACAGTCAGTGGGATAAGTGGCAAACACTGCATGGAGCAAAACACTTTGGAGTCTACGCTTTGTTTTCCCAGCCTGTCTCCATCCTCCACCTCAAGATGTCACTGGAAACGGCCCGTAAGCTGCTGGATTCCAGGGGGGCAGGGGCATCCTTTGCCCTGAGGATTTGGGAATCACATCAAAACATCGCAATTAGGGGAATGCAACAGGAAAATGAACTGCAAAGTACAAAATGCTGAGAGAAAACCAAGAGGGATGGTCCAAAGCACCACATGCCTTCTGCAGAGGCCCTGGGCCTGGTGGGCACCAGCTGCCCGGGGCTGCCCCGGAGCCGTGACCAAAGCACGAGGGCTGCCATCATCATCATCATCACTGCCTCTTCCAGCCGCAACCCAACCTGCGGCCATCGAATGGACCTGGTGACAGCAAGCGGCTGCGGGGACTGGGACTTTACAGAGGTTCAGAAGGCGATACCACCAAACCCATGGGAAGGAGGAGGAGGCACCGCCGCGATGGCTGCGGCAGCCGGCGGGACCCGGCGGTGATGGGCTGGCCGGGGCAGGGGGCAGCGCCGGTACCCGCACCGACCCGGCCCAGCGCCGCGGCTCTCGCCCGGAACAGCCCAGACTCTGCCAATTAACAGCCCCTGCTCAGATAATTAACAGCCCGGGCTCTGACAACTGGGAAGAGACTGGAGGCGGCCCGGGTGGTCAATGGCGCGGCCGCAGGATCCACCGGCGGTTATAGCAGCGCCGGGGCCGCAGACGCGGGGGGACGAGCCGGACCGGAGGGGAGCCTCAGTTAACACACCCCCGACACCCCCAGAGCAGCCGCGGCCCGCAGCCCCCCACCCCCACCCCGGAGCGCGGCCCTTCCCCGGGGGCTGCGGGCGCACCGCCGGCACCGGCACCGCCCCCGCCAACGCCGGGCAGGGGCCGCGCTGGGGCCGCGCTCCCTTGTTTGCAGGCGCGGCCCGGCCCGGCGCGGCGCAGGAAGCGCGGGGGGGCAGCGCCCACCCCATCCGCCGGGCTGGCAGCGGGGCCGGGCCGGGCTCAGCGCTGCGCTTCCGCGCGGGTAAGCGGCTGCGCGGGGAGCCGCGGGGGGCCGGGCCGGGCCGGGCCGGGGCGAGGCGGGGCGGGCGCTGGTTACGCTCCCCTGGGAGGCTGCGCTCGCCTTGCCTGCCTGCCTGCCTGCCCGCCTGCCCCCCCGCCCCCCCCCCCCCCAGTTTTCAGCGGAAACAATAGCAAATATCAGCATTTCTTTGCTAAGGGGCCGCCGGCAGGGCGGGGGCGGCCCGGCACAATAGCGGCTTTGGGGGGCGGCGCAGGGCCCCTGCGTGGCGCCCCCCCGCCCCCCGCGGCTGCGGGGCCGTGCGCGCGGGGAGCGGCGGCGCGCGCAGCGCGTGCGGCGGGGCCGTGCGCGGGGCTGGGCGCGAGGGAGCGTTGCCGTTAGTGCCGGCACCGGGGGCGGCCGGGCTGCGGGGGGGCGGCCCCGCGCGCAGCGGGCACGTGGGGAGCCCCGGGGTGTGTGTGTGAGCTCAGGGGACGCGGGGTCGGTGGCAGAAATGACGAAATCGGGGTCTCGGGACCTCCCGGGGAGTCCGTGAGGCCGCGCTCCGTGCCGGGGCCCGTCCCGTGTCAGCGGTGAGAAACCCACGGCTGAGCCTTCGGGGGGCTCCGTGACTCCTCCGTGCGGCAGCGGCGCGTTCCCCTGCTCCCAGGTCCGCCATGGACACGAGCGGCCACAGCATCCTCCTCCTCCAGCAGCTGAACATGCAGCGGGAGTTCGGCTTCCTGTGTGACTGCACGGTTGCCATTGGAGATGTTTACTTCAAAGCCCACAGAGCGGTGCTCGCTGCTTTTTCAAACTATTTTAAGATGATATTTATTCATCAGACGAGGTAAGGACACATGGCTTTTCTCCTGCCTTTTAACCTCTCTACTCAACTTGCTGCTTTTTCCCCTCCTCCTTAAAGGTATTAAAGTCTAAAAGAGCATAAGTGGGGATGTTAGATGGCCTGAGATTATTTTCCTAACCCAGCATCCGCCTTGGCTCTCTAAACATTCCCAGTCCAAGATGTGCTGTCCTTTAAAACCACCTTCTTAGTCAGCATACGCCAACATCAGGCCCCGCATTTTGGAGATGAGGCAGTTGTGTGACCAGAGGAAATAAGCACGTAAGTACCACAGCCTCCTGCAGTGAGAAGGGCCCAGATTTGCAATCTAGGGATATCCAGGTACCTCCTGCCCATAAGCAGCATGTGCGTGACATTGCCTTGGCTTGTAGGCGAGCTTGCTGGGCAGGACTGTCCCTTCTGGCAGGATCCACAGGCTTGAGGCAATGGAGGAGCCATCGCCTTATCGCAGTTCTGTGCTTCAGACTCTTGCAGATAAGGGCTGAGACTGAGATCATCAATTTATTTCAAGCTGCTGTCTGGATGCTTCACTCCCCTGGGTCAGGAGTGGTTCTGCAGGTATAACGATGATGGTGGTGCCCAGGTCTAATCTCATCTCTGATCTGGAGCTTGCTGCTTGTAATCTATTACACTCTTCTCCATTCCCCTTCCTTTTTGAGGATCGGGGCCCAGCACCTTTGCAAGATAATCATTAGCCATCGGGCCGCGTAGCCCTTCGGCTGGAAATGAGGAGATCGGCTAACTTCCTTTTCGATAGATGTTGTTTATTGACACTTAAGTGCAAAGCTCATAAAGATTACACAGTAGTGGCAGCTGAATTTATTACTTAAACAAATACTTATTGCTTCGTATTATTGGAGTGGCACGCACCGGTGATGTGTAGCTTGCATGGCGTCGCTGTGGTGCCGTACGGCGGCAGTTGGCTGTGCACGCAAGTGTTGAGGTGACCAGGAGCTGGCCACCGTCGCCGTTCCTGGCTGTGGTTGTGCACATGACCTTTAAAATCACAGGGATAAATGCACGCTCAGACACTTTGCTGTGCAAACAGGGCATATGCGCTTCTGCAGGTCTTTGCGGGGAGTGCTGCTCATGAACTGGGAAGCAGGCGGCAGCGCACACGCTCTGATAGCAAACAGCAGCGCAAATAAACGGGCAGGTAATGGATCAGGACTGTAATTTGGAGCCATGTATGTACTTAATGATCTGTCTTGTTTCAGTGAATGTATAAAGATTCAGCCTACAGACATCCAGCCTGACATATTCAGTTACTTGTTGCA
The DNA here is from genome assembly GCF_023634085.1 of Falco cherrug. Taxonomy (NCBI): domain Eukaryota; kingdom Metazoa; phylum Chordata; class Aves; order Falconiformes; family Falconidae; genus Falco; species Falco cherrug. The sequence goes on from NC_073703.1 coordinate 30,231,129, forward strand.
TATCATGTACACTGGGAAAGGGCCAAAGCAGACTGTCAGCCAGAGCCGACTGGAGGAGGGCATCCGCTTTCTCCACGCAGACCACCTCTCCCATATTGCCATCGAGATGAACCAAGTGTTCTCCCCAGAGCCGGTCCAGTCTTCAAACTTGTATGGGATCCAGATCTCAACTGCACACAAATCGGCCAAGGAGCGCCTGGGAGCGAAGGAGAGTCTGCCCAAGGTGGGCAGCAGGTGTGCTGTCCAGGGCGACCACCCACAGCTGCAGCTCTCTCTGGCCATCGGCCTGGATGACAGCTCCCTGGACCAGCAGGTTGCTCGCGCCTCTGCTCAGCCTGCTGCTCTCACCAAGCCAGCAGAAGAGCGTCCGAAGCTCTCGGTCTCCATAAAGCAGGAGCAGTGTGACACAGAGCCTGTGGTGTCCCAGAGCTGCACCCCTCCTTTTCCGGAGGTGGCGAGCCCCATCTTTGCTAAGGCCAGCCTCAAGGTGCACTTGTGCCACTACTGCGGGGAGCGTTTCGACTCCCGGGGTGGGCTGCGGCAGCACTTGCACACCCACGTCTCGGGCTCGCTGCCATTCGGTGTGCCGGCCTCCATCCTGGAGAGCAGCGATCTGGGGGAGGTGCAGCCTCTGGCTGAGGATAGGGAGGCTGGGGATCGCCACCGGCTCGGGGCCTTCCTCCTCAAGGATGACGAGCATCAGCTGGACCCTCCGAGCTGCAGTGATCTGGAGCCTCTGCAGATCGGCCAGCTCTCGCTCATCTCCAAGGACCACGAGCCGGTGGAGTTGAACTGTAACTTTTCTTTCTCAAGAAAGAGAAAAATCAGTTGCACTGTCTGTGGCCGCACGTTTTTCCGGAAGAGCCAGCTGCTCGAACACATGTACACACACAGAGGGAAACAGCACAAATACAGCCACTGCCAGCGGCTGGAGAGCCCTGCGACCCCCAGGTTCCATCCTTATTGTGACAGCGAGAGCCTGGGGAAGAGCTCCAGTTTATCCCAGGACCACTTAGATGAATGCATACTGGAGTCTGATCTCATCCAAGAAAGTGTTGATACGATCCTGGTAGAGTAGTTCTCCCCCTGAAGTAGCCTTCAGGTGCTGAAACTCTGAATATTTTGGTGTTTTACCACCTAGCGAGTGGCTGCTCCCCGCAGCTGATTTTCTTTAACAACCATTTCCCACCATCTCTGAGATAACTGTGAAAGACTGTGTACTTTGATTTGTGTACTTGCTTTTTTACTTCTCTAACTTTTACACTCAATTCAGTTCCCATCTAAGTCCTTCTCGGCAAGCTTCTGTGTAACTTGGTTACATTTTTCAGAAATGTGAACTTACTCCTGCTCTGCTTTACTAGAGTTAAGACTGTAGTGCTGGGTGTGAGGTTTAAACATTGTCTCATATGCTGCGTGGTGCCTCAGACGGTTTGTATCCCATAGCATTGCTTTTTTGAAACTAGATGAAGAGAAGCGTAGAGGGAAAGATGTACTGTGTTTCCCAGACAGTTTGTTTTTAATTAAAATAAATATCTCAAGGAGATGAATCCTGAAGTTTGTGTTGTATAACTGCAGTTAATCAATCTCTGCATAAATACATGCAGGAGTTATAAGGCTGGTCTTTTCAAGGCAACTGGCAGTGTTGATGTAGGGGTGGCAGCCTTCACTTTGACAAGCCCTGGAGCCCTCGTCAGTACAATCTTTTAAATTTACTTTTAGACTCGAGGGGTTTGCATATATTTTTCCTCATTCCTACTCCTCCCTCGTCAGCTGCTACTGCATGAGCAGAGACACGTTTTGCCACCCCTCTAGGACCACATCCCATTATGGGACCATCTTCACAAGGAGGAATGAAAGCTGCAAAGGAGCATCCTCTTCCTCTTGGAGAGGAGGCACATCCTAACCTAAGTCCTTTACAGGATTAAATACTGCACATGGATTTTCTCAGTGAAAATGATTTCTGACTCTTTGAACAGCTTGGAGCAAACACATTCTTAAATATTACGATCTGTATATTTGCTAAAAGCAAACATACAATGTGTTACTTCTTCTCTGCTTGCGGCACCACCACAAAATGGTAAAATGCAAGCTTTTTGCCTTTTGTGTATCATTGATAGCTGAAGTGTAAGATCTTAAGCAAGAGGCTTTCAAAATTGTACATGTTCCTCCTGGATTTGTATTTTGTTCCTCTGTAGTTTTTCACCTGAGATACCCCAGGCTTCCTATCAGATGGGTGCCAACCCATCCCCTCAAGAGATGCTCTTAATCAGAAGGCCCTGAAGAGGCACACACAAAGTTCTTACAGTGCAGAAGATTCTTTTGCAACGAAGAGCAAAAGCTTTGTGAGCTGCTTCCGTAATCTCATTACCCAGTTTTTGAGAAGCTGGAAGGCTCCCTGCCAGTCCTGGTGGAGTTGAGTCATTGCCTTCGGAAAGGGGGAGCCTGAACAATGGTGAGAACAGTTTACTGTCAAAATGCCCCCTCCAAAGCTCTTTGTAGTCAGGACCCTTGAGCTGTCTGTCCTGGAGCTGCAATTAAATTGCTCCCGAATTAAAAGACCATCTGAGGTCTTTGTAAGGGCGGCTGCTGTTTCTCCTGGGCAGGGAGCTGCACACTCCAGGGGATGGATTGGCCACTGAGAGCTGCCAAATTGTGTTTTAAGACAAAGGAGAAAAACAAACAGCCTCTGAGCCTGCCTGGATGATGTTACAAAATGCACACTGTGGTTTGGTGTGTGCTTGTCTGCTAGGCTGAGTGCTTCTCTCGCTGCGAGTACCCATTAAAGCTGCTCTGGTGTGGATGCATTTTAACTCGGCTTAAAAAGGTTTGCTTTAAAACAAGTGAACAAAATGACACCCAGGCCTGCAAATGCTGCATCTGAACATGGAGCGATTCACATAGAGCATTTCCTAGAAGAGAGCCGCCAGGGTCCGTCCTGGGCTAATAGCATCAGCTAAATCACATCCAGCACAGACTGCTTATAACTGGTGCAAATGCCCTCTGGCTTCCACTGACCTCTATTTCTACATGATGGTTAAAATAAAAATAAAAATGGTATTATATAGTCATTCCCTATTTGTGTGCGACACTTTATCGAGTGGGCTGGCTTCTCCGGGTGCCGCTTGCTTCACTCGGGTTCCTACGTTGAATTTCAGAACAGAGAGGAGTGTCTGCTGGGTTGGGTATAGCTGTAGAGAAGAGCCAAACCTGAGTTTTCAGACTATTCAGTCAGCAGATGAGCCCCTCGGAACTTCACCTAGATGCCTAACTTGCCTGAACTAATTGATTTTGAAAGTCAAATGGCCCTTGATACCTCTGCGAAGATAACCAGGTAGTGGTAATAGAGCTCAGTACTGGGGACAGCAGGGGGGACAGCAAGCAGCAGTGCCTGGAGGCATCTTGGGGACATGCTGCTCAGCTTCAGGTTTGTGGGCAGGATTGTTTGGTTCGCTTTGTGGCCATTAAAAGGGAGCTTTAATAAAAACCATGAACTCATGTAGAAGATCCAAATGTCTATCAGCTATACATGCGTATGTGTCGCAGGAGTGACTCTGTGGTACCAACTGCAAAAACATCAGTAAAGCTGAAATCGTCACTGTGTTCTTGTATGTGTTCAGTATGTCTTTGAAAAGTTACAACTGTAAGTGATTTTTTAAAAAATTGTTACACCTCTTTCTAGGGGTAACTCTAGTTAAGCTTTGTGGTACTGAACATCTGTGAAATCAAACATCTGTGAAAGGTATTTTTTGCATAATTTGCAATACAAGAAATGCATTTTCAGCAGTTTTCTACTGCAAGCATTAAAGCCCTGTTATAATTAAAGCAGTAGAAAAAGCTTGAGAGACAGAAGTCATCAGCTCCGAGTTACGTTAACTTGAAAACATCATTCTGTCTAAGTCTTATGAATAGAAAATAATTTTAGAAGACAGTTATGTTTGCTAAGTGAGGGCAGCAGCTGCTCCTGGATACATCATAAGAAGTTTTGTTACTGTATGTATAAGACACTTGAGTTACTGAGTGTTTAACCTTTATGCCGGTAGATGCTTGAAAGTTTGCCTGACTTGCACAGCTGGGCTTGGCAAATACTCATTTCTTGTTATTGTGTTTTGTTTTGTTTTGGTTTTTTTCATGAAAACATAAAATAATTTGTCACAGCGTGCAGAATAATGATGCTGGTGGTTCCTTCCACGTAGCGGCAGCTGGCTACTAGATGCACATGGGCTTAGGCAAAGAAAGCCCCAGGGGTGTGATACTTGTCGGATGGAGTCTAAAAGCTCCAGGGGATTCCCAGAGCTTTGCCCTGTGTTGCGGGGTCCCAGCATCAAGGGTGCAGAGCTGATGAACCACAGGCATGGAAGTGCCTCATCTGTGGGCTCTGCAGCTCATGTTTCATGAAAACATGTGAAGCCTGGGGCTGAGGCCCCGCCAGAGTCCCACGGCATGAGCAGACCCCTCGGCCAGCTCAAGTTAACCTCTGAAATGGGTCAGTGCTGCAGTGGCAACCAGCACTTTCCCACGTAGCTGGGTGCTGGCCTGAACGTGCCGCCTGGAGGTTAGCTGGCTCAGTGACCAAAGCATGCTAGACAATTTTGAAATGGGTATTTTGAAATATTTTTAGTGCTCTGGTGCTGAAGGGGCCAGGTCCAACAGAAGCCATGATTTCTTGAGCTGCTTAGGGTGCAGTAAAGGGTGTGGGCTAAAGGCTATCTTAATTTCCCCTTGCAGCATGATGTCTAGGGATTTTACTCAAAACTTGCTTCTCACCACCTGCAGTGCTGGCCGGAGATGCCATTTGGTAGCACGTGTGCAATGAAAGCATTAGGCTGAACTGCTCCTGCGTTACTGGTGCCAGAGGGGCAAGACTTCAATGCTTGTTACTTGTCCAAGTCATCCTTCAAAGGTGACCCATCCCCTCTCAACAGTCACCTGCAAATGTTTGGGTTTTACCTCTTCCACCTTGCATTTTTGGGCAGCTGGGGGAGAGCAATGCCAGCACTTGTCTGCTGGCTGCCCAGGAGGTGATGCTGATGGGTGGGCCGTGCTCGCCCCGTCTTCACATAGGATAAAAACCCCCTTTATCTCATTTTACTTTCTGCACAGACTGTGGTTACAACATGTGTCTTCAGCCATCTGGCTGCACCAGCCACTAAGGCAGGCTCTTCGCTCACATGTTGTCTCTCAGATCACTGCCAAATCAGGCGGCAGCAGAAGGCAGCGGGTGCAGGAGGGCCGGCAGCCCATCCATGGGTGCCATGCCCCTCACCAGAGGGGTTTGGGACATTTGTGCACGCTGAGAAGGTTAAAAAGGGAAAATAAATTTGCTGTCAGGATGTAAACCTGAAGCAGTGAGCATTGCAGTTCAAAGCAAAACCATGAAATAATGCTCTCATCAACTTTCTAGAAGGAGTGTGATGCTGATACTGAATACTTTTCCACTATTTTGGAGGCAGATGGTATAAATCCCGCGTAAGCAAAGCCTCCAGAAGTGCTTTGAAGTGCAGTGAAAAGGGCTTTCAGCACATGCAGTTCAGCATCAGTGCGTTCAGGACCGTGCGCTACAGTGGCCAAGCCAGGAGGTTTTTTCTTGGTTTGTCAAAGTCCTCCCACGGCAACTTGCCAACAACAGGTTGTGCTATATTGCTGCGATTGTCTTCAGCTTCGCTGTTTAATAAAACCCAGCCTCTTCTTTCCCCTTCTTGCCATGGTGTGCCAAAATGGACTGCAATGGAGTGGGCTTCCCAACACTTTCCACTAGGAAAATATATTCTGAGTAATAAGAAATCGTGAGGAAAAAGGTAATGAGGATGGATCTGCCCTAAATTACATGCCAGTTAGATATTTACAGCCGGAGCTGTGTCAGGACTGAATTCCCTGAGACACAATTGCAGCATTTACATGTTTCATTAAGAAAAAGTAATGAGACAACTTCAAAGGCAGCCTAGGAGAGGAAGTGTTTCCAGTAACTTATTCCAAACCAGACGCTGCACCCTCAGAACAGGGGCGTAGCAAAGCTCAAAACCTTCCTGCTGAGCGAGGCTGATTTTCACCTGAGCTGAGATGCCCCTGGGAAGCTTTGCAGGGCTCTGGGCAGCCCAGCAGCCCGCGCATGGTGCCACCCTCCTGGGATGCACAGGGCAATGCTGCTGAAGGCTTCCAGTGGCAGTCGGGCAAAATGTAGTCCACGTTAGCCCACCTGTTACTGGGACAAATGGTGTAAAAAAACATTGTATAAAGCCCTCTGTCCCTCCTGGTGCTGAATTTGCAACCCAGCAGTTGCAGGATGTAAAGCCAGCTATAGGCACTGGGGTGGGGAAACTGGGGCCATGAGTCATCGGGGGTGATGCAGGGGAAGGAACCTCATGGCAGGCAGCAGCACGGTGTCAACCATCGAGCCAGGCCTCTTTGGGGAAGGAACCTCATGGCAGGCAGCAGCATGGTGTCAACCATCGAGCCAGGCCTCTTTGGAGCTGCTGCCAGCACCGGGCAGCCTTGCCAAGCCCCAGCTGCAAGCGCCGTCATGTGGGGGGTGGAGGCTGATGCTCAGCGTCACCCCCCTTTCCCCGCAGCCATCCCGGGAGGGACCCGCTCCGGCAGCAGTCTCCTCCGCCACCCCGCAGCAACCACCACCGCCCCAGCAGAGCAGGCGCCAAAGCCTGTCATTAGGGGCCGAGCATCCCCGGCCAGGCTCTGTTTATCCTGGCGGTGTGGTTGTGAGCCGCTTACTCATGGCTTTAATGAGCAGGGTGCAGGTGTGCATTCCTGTTGTGCCTGTTGCACACGCCTGCCGGCCCCTCGCTGGCGAGCCAGCCAGCCCCCAGCCCGCTGTGTCGTGCCCGCAGGCTCGCAGCTGCTCTACAAACTTCAGGGAGATGCGGGGTGAGAGGCTTCCAGCGCTTCGGCCTTCCCTGCCTTGCTCCAGCTAGTAAAGTACATGCAAATTCAGTTGCAGGCTGCCTGGGCTGCGACAAAGCGCCGCGCAGCGTCCGCCCGCGCTGCACCCGCACCGGCCAAGGCTGTTGAGCAGCAGCAGTCTGGGGGAGCTTTGGGCCTGCAGAAATCAAGTGGCTGAGGCTGCTGGCAGGAGCAAGGGGATGCATCGCTCCTCCTCCCCAGAGGGGATGCTGAGAAAGCACCGTAGGAGTTGGAGTACTTGCGCTTCCCACCCAGCTGCCATCTCCCCAGCCTCACATCACACGGAGCTGTCATGGCACTGAGCCTTGACGCATCGGCACCTCAGCCTCGTGTCTTCATTAAAATGGCAAACAGTGAGAGCAAATGTGACATGAATGACTGTTGTTAGATGACAGAGACTCCCTCCCTCTCAAGATTAAAATTTGCTGGCTGGGACGGCAGCAAAGTGATGCTTGGTGTGGCCGTGCACCTGTGAGGACTCGGTGCTGGAAAGGCACCACCTGGAAGGACACTGTTATCCGCAGAAGGGACCCCACTGGGACACCCCCCTTGGTGGGGGGTTGTCTCCTCTTCCAGATTAAAGAGGTTTGAAAGGATGATCTCTGCTAGGTCTAATTTGAGGACTGATGGGGTGACTGCCAGTCAGCTCTAGCTGCAGATGATACTTTCATTTTAGCAATCTGAATTGCAAAATGTGTTTTCCTAACGTCTCCCCCCATTTTGTATCCAGCATGTTTGTCAGTTTTTATGTAACAAAATCTATTTTAAAATGCTAGGCTTGGGTATTTTAGCTGAAATCCACTTTCCAGGCAAATGGGCTTTCACCCCACTGCAGAAAAATCCCATCATTTAGCACAGATGATTTGCATGCTTCACCGTTCTCTGCAAAAAGAAAGAAATGTGAACATTCTGCCTCCTAAAAAATGTTGAACTATATTGTTGCTTAAATAACTGTATAAGAAATAACATCTTCAGATTATTTTTTTAAATCACATTTAATGTGAAGATTTTATCTGATGGCAAAAGAAAGTATTTCATTATTTTAATACCACACAACAAGAGCTAACAAGAACCATTTCTCTGGGAAATAAAACTGCAGATGTAAAATAACATTAAAGCAAATTATTTAAATCAATCTGTTTTCTTGGAGCATTTCATTGTTTTGAGTTACTCATGTTGAAAGCCTGTATCTGTAAGACAGGCAGTATTAGGGTTTCACTGCCCTTAACACCCTGGTCCATCAGCAGGGCCTGGCTTCCATCCATCCATCTCAAGCACAGACCAGGATTCCTGTGTATTTCATGACTCTGAAAAACAAATAAACAAAACCAAACAACCCCCCCCAAATGCCTGGATTTTCATTTTTATACATAAGGATGCATACAAAAATGTTGGTCATTCTTGCAGGGACTGCATTGTCAATTCAGACACTAGATTCCTGGCTGCTGATTTGGTCCTTTGAAGCGTACGGAGCTGCAGTGACCTTCGACAGCTGGAGCAGACCTAAGCAGTCCGTGCATTTCTCGGGCACTTTTGATGTCCCAGGGCAGGAAAGAAAAGGCAACATTTGTTTGTGCCATCATTGTCTACCAGCAGTTTCCAAAAGGAACTTTTCAGTGGATACCTTTGTTTTCCACTGGGCTCAGTGTTGACTTAACAGAAAAGCTTTTTTTCCCCCTGCAAGCCTTTCTGGGCATGAGTTATACTATTTAAACACTCTTTGCTGCTAATACAAAAAAGCTGTAGGAAATGAAAATATTCAAAAGGCCACATCAAAGCAGGGATAGAGGACTTGCTGAATATAAAGCTGAGTTGTCCCCACCGAGGACAGCACTGGAAACATCTGGGAGAAAAGCAGCAGCACAGGCAATGGGTTGAGAAGAACCAAATAATTCATTAAGATGATGCTACAAAGCAACCACTTCCATAATTCAGAGGGGCAGCAAGCGATGAATCCCTGGGTAAAGAGCCAGACAGCCCAAAAGCAATCTGAATGGGGCTATAAGAAACAAAGGTTGCGTATTATTCCAGTTTATTTCAGCTGTCGGTGAGGAATGCGGTCCTAAAGCCAGGCCACCCTTTGGTGCTCTGGCACAACCAGGCAGTCACATCCTCGCAGCTTTCCTGGCCCAGTACTCCTTTGCAATAATAATTTTTTCCTTCCTTCTCCAAAAGAATAAATGCTTTATTAATGTTCAACTCTCTAATCATAATGAAGGAGTAGAGAGTCTTAATTAAGCCATTAGGTTCCGTAAACCAGAAGGAATAAATAGTATTAATACTATTACAAATGGATAACTGCCCCCCCCCCGGCCCCTCCCATATTTTCTGTGTTATAAAGTGCCTTAAGAAATTACATGAAAGATGTTATGCAAAAAAATATTTCAGGGTGCATGGCCCATTTGAGTCGTAACAGAAAGCACTGAAGCGCCAAACTTGCTGCTCCTCATCCCAAGGTGCTATCCCTTGCCACGGACCTCATTAGCACCAAACCAGGCGCTTGGGAATAGCAGCCTGGAGCCTTGGGAGCAGAAAGGGTGACCCAGCAGCTTGCAGAGAAATCCAAACAACCTGCGCAGGATCAGCAAGAGCTCTGCCACCCCATGCACAGCATCGTACGGGACAGCTGACGGGGAATTTAACCCTTCGGAAGTAGGACAGCTTTTCTTACCCACTGGAGATTTGTGATCCTTCACAAATACTTCACAGCAGCCCCTGGGCAGCCAGGACTCTGCAGTGGAAATGACTGGTCATCCACCGAAAGGAAACCTTATAAAAAGAGCACAGGAGGAGCAAGCCTCCAAAGAATTCAGGTCCGCTACCAACTTTAAGATTTCTTTCTGCTCGCCGTATGGTTTCCTGAATAAGCTGGACACAACAGGGCACCGCTGTGAGTTTATCCTTTCACGTCTAAAATCTCTCCTTAGTTGCCCACTCAATCACAAGGCAAGAAAACAACAGGTACATTCAACTTTAATGAAATAATCATCAGTTATATGTAGAGCTATAACAGAGGGAAAAAACAGCCACAGAAAGGATGCAAACACAACCCTGGATGCAGAGCAACAGTCGCAGGGGCCAGGCTGGACCAAAGCATTTCTGCCATTCTCCTCCTCTTCTGAAGATGTGTTTTGCCTAAAAGGCAATACTGAAATACATGAAACCTTCCCAAAACTGCTTAGTGGGCTGGCAGAGCAGGGCAGCCTGGCCCCACAGGGTCAGTTTGTATTTCTTTACTAGAGCCCAGACATCCTCATCCGCAGTTGACACCCGTGGGGCCGCACAGAGCCGCTGTGGCCCATTGCTCAGCGCTGACCTGCCGCCGTGCCCAGTGCAATCCCATAAGCAACCTCCGGCACCAGTATGGCTCTTCTCAGGGTGCTGCAGCAGCTCCAAAGGTACATAGAAAAGTCTTAAAAAGTCCCTTTCGAAGCTATGGCATAATACCTGGAAGGAGTAGTACGAAGTACAAAGCCATTAAAATAGTACACACGGAATTATTGGTATCTGAGAACTTATGGAACCAATTCACAAAAAGCAGGACGATGCTTTTTTTTTAACATCCTCTGATTTTTCTTAAGTTTTACTTGCAGAGAAACAAGCGGTGGCACTCACTGCTCACAGTCCTCTTGTAAAAATGGAGATGCTTTATCGAAGTTTAAAACGTGGTTGCACACCAGGTACTGGGAAAGTTTACAGCCCTTGTATTTTAACAGGGATCCAAATCCTACGCTGGGAAGGGAAATCTCGTGCACCGCCTATGGTCAGTGAGCAACCGCCGAGTGCGGCTGCTATTTCTGTACTGGCTGAGAAATACGTAGGAGAATTTTCTCAGAAGAACAGGCTGATTTGCCTGCAGCTGTACGTAAATCCCAGCTGCGCAGATGCAATCCCAAATTATTAAAAGGCTCCTTTCTCTCGGAGAGCTGGTAGGTAGAGGCGATGCTTGCACACACGCTATGCTGGCGCAACCCCCCTCGGAGCAGGGCAGTTTGTGGGTTTTGACAGCGACTGGCCCATCCAGGCATTTCCCAGCCATGTCCCCAGGCCCTCACATCCAGATTTTTTCCCTGAGGACTTCGGTAACATTGCTTTGGCATTTCCCAACGTGTTTCAGAGCAAGCTACATGGCGTGCCAGAGCCAGCCAGAGCCCGGCGGCAGCCAGCCGGCTGTAATGCACGTTTCCCATGGGATGCTCGGGCTCACTGAAGTCAGGCAGGCTTTGCAGCGCGGGGGGAGCTGTGCGGGACAGGCGCTGCCAGCACCCAGGGATGCCAGCAGCGGTCAGACCAAATCCAATCAATTCCAGGGCTGGCAGCGCATCGCAGCTACCCAAACTGTGTCAACACAGAGGCAATAGTTGACTGCTAACACGCATGCAGCTCACTGCTATTTATATCACATGCCATATATCAAAAATATGCTACAGCCGAGGACAGCTTCACCACGAGGACAGCTTCACCACGGAGGAAGGAGAACGAAGGACAGGGGCTGCCTGCAGCAGTGCGCTCCTGCCCAGCCTGCGCCGCTGATGCTGACGGGAATTTTGCCCATTGAGCTTAATGGTGCGAGAACAGCCCCCCTGCCCCCCGCCAGCGAAGCACTGTCATTTTCTTGGCATTCAGGCAGCCCAGGGTCAGCAAGGCGAGCAGCTGATGCTGTGCTTTAACGTGTCTGGAAATGCACAGGCTGCTTGTGACGGGGGAAGAGGCCGAATGACAAACACAGCTCACTGCAACCATCCACCTCCATGCAACGCAAGGGGTGACTATGGTTTCTGGCATCGGCACCTTGCAAGTACCTGTTTGCAATACTAAACACTGGCCTGAGCCTGTCTGGCATCGGTATCTTCGTGTTAACACTGCGGTCACTTCACCCTCCCTTGTCTCCAGTGAACCCCAGCCGCATCCGACGTGCCCCGAATCCAGCCCAGCAGCAGGTTGGGCGCTTGCTGCCTCTCGGGACCTTTCCCTAAATGCACAACACATATAGATCTACAGCATGAACAGCAGGGAAACTTAGCATGGATGACGGCAGAAATGTGGCCTTGACATAAGGATGCCAATAAATGAAAAAACACTCACTGCAACACCTTCATTTTTCTGCAGCTGCAACCACCGGCACTGCCCGGAGCTCCAGCCCCAGGGGACACGCTGTACGTATGGGACTGCCCCATGTCCCACGATCCGTTTCACACAGACACACAACTGAACGGACATGCAGAATTAACTACACCTCAGCCCCGGGAGCCCTTGGAGCTCTCCACACACACCCCAGGCCAAGCGGAGCTTTAAATCACTCCCTGTACTCTTTATTCGGGGGGCATCGCTGCCATCACAGAAAACTGTTGTGTTTATTCTGTTCCAGGGCCATTTCGTTGACCAGCTGCTCTATGGACGACTGAATGGCCGCCTTCACCAGGGAAGACGCGGTTTCTATGAGGAGCAATTCATACTGCTCCCCAGTTCTGTGCCCCTGGTCACCCAGACCTTTCTCCTCTGCCTGGGGGTCGCCACCAGCCTCAGGGCCCTCTTTTTTACCAAAATCAAAGCTCCTGCTTGATTTTTTATTCCCTTTTTGCTTATTTCGGTGCAAAACTGGGGACGGTTCATAGGCCTGGTCGGAGTCGGTGTTGTCAGAGTCCTCAGCTTCGGTGACGGTGATGACAATGCTGACGCCGGCGCCCACATTTGCTTCTAATGTCACCTGATGGCTGGAGCAGCCCTGCAGACTCCCTGCATCATCTTTAAATGCTGACTGACTGAAATCCATCACAGTCTCTTCAGCTTTGCGCTCCTCAGGAAGAATTATGCTTTTTTCTGATCCATCCCCTTCGGGCAGCTCTTTGTGGATACTGGGGATTTCCTGCAGCTCGGTGGTTTCAGGGGTGCTGCTGGGTTGATCCTTGGGAACGGGTGGTTCGGGAGCAACCTGCCCGCCTTCTGCACATGCTGTGGTCTGGGGTCGGCTCTCCTCCTGCAGCTTTTCCTGGGCTGTTTCATTAACTGTCTCTGAATCAGTTATCTCTGACTGAGCGGTACACTCTGTATGCTCCTCTGCATCTGTATGCTCCTCTGCATCAGGTGCGGGCTCTGTCAGGGGCTGACTTTTTCCAACAGAGTCGGCACTTTCCTTTGCCGTATCCTGGTCCTCTGCATCAGGTGTGGGCTCTGTCAAGGGCTGACTTTTTCCAACAGAGTCAGCACTTTCCTCTGCTGTATCCCGGTCCTCCTCCTCTGCATCAGGTGTGGGCTCTGTCAAGGGCTCACTTTTTCCAACAGACTTGGCACTTTCCTTTGCTGTATCCTGGTCCTCCTCTGCAGAGATTGGGCTGAAGGATTCAGACTTGTCTGCTGGGGCCAAATCCTCTGGTTCTTCACTAGTTTTCTTTGAAATGCCCATCACTTCATTTGCTTGAACGCTGCCCTCCGACTCCTCCACTGCTTCAGAGGGGCTGGGTTTTTTCTTGCCTCTGGAGAACCGTACACAGGGCATCTTCACCCTCGAGCTCGCCCGTTTCTTTGGGAAGCCCTGCACACAGCCCTCCTCAGCATCCACCTCCAGCCGCACTTGGGAATCGGAGGGCACCTTCTTTCGCGATGAGGATTTCTGCTTCCTCTGAGGTCTTGCGAGGCTTTTGATGGCTGCCCAGGCTCCTTTCGAGGACCGCGACTGATGAGAAACTTTTGCCTCCCCTTGGTCAGCGCTGACACATTGGCTTTTCTCCTCTGAGGCTCCTTCACACACATCCTTCAAGGCCAGCCCCTTCTTACAGGACTTCTTCCGCTTCTTAAAACAGAGCATGGAGGGTTTTTCTGCCCGTTCCTCTGACGGGGAGCACGTTGCCCCTGTGCTGTGAGTCTCTGCCTCTCTTGGGTTCTCCATTTGAATTTCCTTAGCTGCCTTCACCATACTCACTCTTTTCCTTCATTTGCATTATAATACCAGTTTTCTTGATGAACGCATCAGACACAAGAACGGCAAAGATGCTCAAAGCGGATTTTTTTTACTCAAATTGTTTTCAAAATAACATCAGTTGCTTTTTCACGAGCGGATATGGTAGTGGAGAGAAGTTCTGCTGAAGCTACCGCATCTGCTTTGTAACTCCCACTTTGCCTTATTACTCACTTCATCACCTCTCCAAGGAATTTCGGGTAGACGTGACGTTGAACAGGCTTCTCCTTGGCTTTGCTGGCCAGAGTCACTCTCACCTCCAGGACCACCCACTTCAAGCTGTGCTCGGTCTAACAGCACGACTATTTAATTGCCAGTCTGACATTACTTTTCTTTTTCCCCCAAAGGATGACAAATCAAGGCAAGAGTTAACAATTTTTATTCACCCCAAGGACCTGGAAAGAACTTGCACTTTTTGAGCTATCTGCAATTCCACACTGCAGAAGGAGCTTGACGGGAGCACCAGTAAAACCAGCGGCAGCCAGTGGCTGTTTTCTGCCCCCCAGTGACAAGGTCAGATGCTGCTTTGTCTCGGCTTGGCTTTCTGCTTCAGTTCCCCTTGCAGGTTATATGAGGTTTGCTGCGAAGCATGGCCAATGCTTCCATCTTTTATCTGTAACACAACAAAAATGGTAAGACCTGTAGAGCAATTAAAAAAAAAAAAAGTATTGATTCTTTTTTTAAAAAAATATTAAATTTTGAGAGGCGGACCAGGACTGGAAAAGCAGTTCTGCCCCTGGATGTGTTATAGCAGTTTTTTCCACTAATTAACATCAATATGCAAAGGGAAAATAGGGCCACCAAGATGTCAACCCAGCGATGTTCCACGACAGAAAATAATATTTCGCTGTTTTGTGTGGTAAAAGGGGACTGTTGGGTGTTTTTTTTTTAACTGCCCATATTATGGCAAATATGTATTATGCATGCACACGCATATATTTCCTTCTCCTACGGTTAGCTAAATCTTTCCCCCACCGCTCCATATGCACTCATAGTTCCAGCTAGGGAAATTACACCCTGAGACAGCAGATATTTTTATCTTTAATGCACCATATGACAATATGCAAAAACACAGAATACAAAAAGGAGGCTGGTGGAATACAAAAGCGAAATCACATGGCAAGAAGGGCGCTTATTTATACTACGTGCATGCCTTCCATGGCAACCTCAATTAACACCGCATGTCTTCACCAGATAGATGAGACTGTAAGATACATGTCACCCTTTACCGAAAGAAGAAAAAAATAAAATAAATAATAAAAAAAAAGCGCTGCCTGAAAACATCCTCAGAACGTTTTTGGATATAAAGACGCAAAAACGTGCTCCTGCAAACAGCCCAACTTCTGGGGGACCGGCTGAGGGACTCCAGGCAGTTCCTGGCACAGCCGTCCCTGCTCTGCCCTTCAGCAGTGAGACCATTAAAAGGGGGGCTCTGGCGGGGCGCGCTCCCCCGCCGGGCTGATTGCATTTCTTAATTTATTTTTAATTTTTTAAGGAGTAAACGAGCAAGGCTGGCTGAGGCGCGTGTGCGGGAGCGAAGCCCGCAGCTGCCCTACCCCGAGCGCAGCAGCCCGGAGTCCGGCGCCACCGCAGCCCGGGGCGTCCTGGGGGGCGACCTGGAGAGGGTCCTGGGGGGCGACCTGGAGAGGGTCCTGGGGGCCGCCTGGCGCCGCCGCTCCCCACCCCGCCGCCCCCCCCCCCCTGCCCCGGGCAAGGGGGACCCCCGCAAGCCGAACCCCTCCGAGGCGATGGGGGGGCTCCTCGGGCGGCCACCGCGGCTGCAGGGGCCGAGCCGGGACCCCCCGCCTGCCGCCCCCCCCGCGCCGGCGCCCCCCCCCCCCGCGCCCTCCCCTCCTCACCTGCGGCCCCGCTCCGCACCGCTCCGCACCGCTGCGCCGCCGCCGCCTCCGCCGCAGCCGCGCCCCCCGGGCCGGCGGGGAGGGCGCTGCCGGCAGCCCCCCGCCCCCCGCCGAGGCGGCCCGCTGCCGCCGCCAGCCCCCGGCCCGCCCCCCGGCCCCGGCCCGCTTTACGGCCGCCTGCTCGCAGGCTGCGGAGGGGGGCCCGGGACCCCGGCCCAGCCCCGCCGGCGGGACGGCACCCCCTCCTTGCGGGGCAGCACCCCGCTGCCGGGCCGCCTCTCTCCCTGCCCGGGGGCTGGCATCCCCCCCCGCAGCGCAGCATCTCCCCTGGCGGCCGGGACCCCCCGCACAGGGACCCTCCTTCCCCTCCCAGGTCGCGCACGGTAGCGGCAGACACGCAAACCGCGAAGGCCTTTCCGGGGTCCGGGGCCGGTGGGGGTCCGGGGCCGGTGGGGGCCCGGGGCCAGCGGGATGCGCCGAGAGCAGGCAGGGTCCCGCGGGAAGGGGCCACTGGCAGCTCCGGCCTTTGCCTGGCTGGGTAGGAAGGAAGGGGGGGGGTCTCCCTTTCCACACCTGGAATTTGTTGTGGTTTTTGTGTCCCACCTGAAGCCCTTGCAGCTTTAAGCAAACACTGCCTGGCTTGCTGCAGGAGCTACACCTTCTGAGGTGCTGGGCAAGGACAACTAAGTTAAATTAGTTTAGGTTTAAACTAATCCTTGCCTTGCCCAAAACACCGGAGAAAGTGCCTCTTGGTTCTCTTCCATGCATGCCTTTTTTCATCAAAGCAGCTGAGATCAGACTTTAAAAAACCCCTGCATCTCCAACTGTCAGGACTGAGGGGCAGACCTCTGGAAAAAGGACTCCCAAGCGTAGCTCGAGGTGCCCGACTGTCCCCACTCACCCCCACCAGGAGCAACTGATGCCCACAAAGGTTTTAAGAACACAAACTGCTTCACAGCAGGCTGGCACAGAGGAAGCTGGGTAAAGCAGTACACTGAACCTGCCGGTGGTCTGAGTGTAGGCCAGCCTTAGAAAAATACAGGTGCTACCCCACCTTGGCTTCTTTGTAGAAAAAAAAAAAAGGTACAGAGCAGGTTCACCGGGCTGAAACGTTAGCCAGTGGGGCAGAAACGTGGATCCAGCAAGAAGGAATTGCCTTCTCCAAAGCTCCCCTGTGAGATGCGTTTGCATCTTCATTTGGAAATGGCATCTCCCCCGAGGGTGGCCGGTGGGTCCTAATTACAACCCGCTTCTGCATGAAAGCCAGTCGGAGGCAGGAAAGCCGGCAGCAGGAGCCAGGTGGGCTATGCGCGCTGCCTTGGCCTTGGGGGTGTCGAGACGGAGGCAGGCTCGCCTCAATCACCTCGCATGGAATTCAATTATTCCTGCCGCTCCAGGGGAAGACGGCAGCACCGCAGGCTATGGTGCACGGGAAACAAACGGGGGCTGCAGCGAGCGGAGCATCTGGTCAGAGGGATAAGCTTGAAAGAAGATCCTGGCTAAGCTGTATGCTCTGGTCTTCTTTCTGGGACCAGCACCAAAGAGCTGGTGACATGCAGCAAGACAGACAAACAACACTTTCTCCTTTTTCTTTTGTCCCTATTGTTAGTCCACCAAAAAACACCCTTCAAAACTAAAAATCTTATTTCTTACAGGATGTGATGTAGGACTCTCATCACAGCACAGCTGGGGGAACGGATGCCCATAAAACCATCTAAGGATTCTGGGCCCACAAATAGCCCACAGAGAACAAATTTGTACATAATTAGTTTTTTCTCTAGGCAACAGGAAGAGAAGATAACCTTCCAATATTCAGTTAGAAGAAATTAAGTGTCCTTTGTGTCCCATTTGATTGCATGAGAACTAGCTTGCATACTTAATTGCAAAGGAGAGTTAAGAAAAAACAACCTATTTGTGCATCGGTCCTGCAAGACATACAGCAGGGACACTGGAGAGCTCACATCCCAGCAGGCTGAAAGCACAGGTTAGAAAACCATTCCCCACTAACCTCTAGAGAGGCTTGGGGCTATTTTTTGGCCTCCACACTTTGTTGCTATCAGTTCTGCCATGCATAGCAAATCCTTACAGAGTTTCATGCCTGAGCCACTCTTTGCCTCACTGCAGGAGCTGGACCAGCAACCTCTTGAACCATCTCTCTCAAGCACATGCCTATGATCTCATGCTAAACGAAAAGGAGGCTAATCTTAGCATAAATTTGCACTTATCCCATCTTTCGTAAGCATAAAATGAAGGTGGAACACAGAGCACGCAGAGGAAAGCAGTATAGCAGGAGAGATTAAATGCAGGAACTGACAGCAGATTTGGCAGCATCAGCTCTGGCAACTTGCTTGAAGGGAAGGCTTGACCGAGGTGCTGCAGGTGAAGAGGCACTCAGCCAGGTGTGGGGTCCAGGGCAGCATGTGGGGAACACCCCTTCTGACCCCCCAAAAGTGGCCTGGGTGCGCTCTGGCAAACCTAGCTGCCAAGAAATCCTCAGCTGAATACCATCAAAAAGAAAATTTCAGAAGGTTGTGGATATATCTCAAATGTTCTTATGATGATTTAAGCTGTTCCGTCTGCTTCTGTGACAACCAGGTAATTTCTATATAATTATTCTCCCCTCCTGAATAACTTGAGAGATACAGATCTCGCTCTCTCTCCATATATATATATATACACACACACACACAGAGTATCTGCATACTACAGATGTGCCCTTACATTGGTGCACACCTACATCCTGATGTTCCAGTTCTCACCAAAATTGGAGTATTTTTAGATTCAGTTCTGATGCAAGCACATAGGCTTTGCAAGTCTTAATTCAGATCTTTTACCGTCAACTGCAAGTATCTCAAATCCAGGGAATAATTCAGGTAGTTTGTTTCCTATAGATGACACACATCCTCTAGGAAAGGAAACAAGATTAAATGCACACACACAGTGGTGCATTGCAGGCAACTTATTACTGCAATAATCACTCCTACTTGTCAATACAAGGATTGCTGCTGTGTACAATTAATCACAGAAATAAGTTCTACTTCAGTAATCTCAGTGCGTACATTACAACCCAAAAAGCACCTGAAGTATTTACCAGTTTATTTGTATTAGTTAAAAATTTGGCAGCAACAACATTTTTACGTTACAAAATGATTTCTGGCCTGCTGACAAAACCTACTACAAGTGACTTGATCACTACTCAAGTTCTCTGTTCACCAAAAGGGTACCTTAGGAAACAAGGCTTGTCAACAGTGTAAGTGTACTTATTGTTGAGCATAAAATCGTTCAAAAGACACGTCTGGCAGAAGCCACAGGCATGGGCCAGAGATCCAGTCCCTACAGATCTGATATCCAGAGGTTTGATTTCTATAGTCACAGCTGGGCTTTCTAGAAAGGAAATTTGATGTGGCTCAGGTGTCTGCAGGCATAATTCACAGCAGAAGCCAGGGTAAGCACTCCTGGCGAGAGATGCGAAGCAAGGGGAATTCCTCTTTGCTCCCTCTTTTAAATGACACTGGTGGAGTTTCAGAGCCCAGCTGTTTCTCCCACACTGTGAGAAATGGAATACAGAATTCAGTATGGCAAACAGGAATATCCAGTATACAAGATTTTCAAAGATGATATATGCTACAAAAACCCTATGGTTAAGACAGTTACGTCCCAAAATGGTTTCAGAGAGCTCCAGCTTTAGGGTTTTTAACTATTAAAATCATGTCACTGAATCAAAAGAGGTCACTAAACCCAAGCTTCGATACTCCAGCTACAACTATGATGCCAGATGTTTGTAGAGGAAGCGTGCTTTATGTGTCAAGTGCTGCTTGGGACGCAGCAGTTTAAAAATCATTACAGAGTAAGTGGTTGATGCTTTAGCATGCCTCCTTCCAGTCAGTTCTTGCACTATATTCTCAGTCATATCTTGTTTTTACTTAAAAAAAAAAAAAAAAAAAAAAAATCAGGGCATAGTTCCATTTGCATGACTCATCAGGTGTTCTTCTGGGAGCTAAAAAAATAAAAATATTTCATTACTATTTTGTAGTACTGCAGGCAACTTTTAGAATTATAATCAAATGCCATTTGGAAACATATGGCACGAGGTTGGCTTAACTCCATTATCTCAAGATGAGAAATAAAGCCCAAATATTGAAGCCTTCAAGGCAGCACCTACCTTTGGTTAACCACTCCTTTCAGAAGAGCCCCTTTACTTCTCCTGACGCTGTGTCCAAGTCTATATCATAGAAACAGGGTCTTGTAGGAAGTCCTGGCATAGTGCTCATCTGCACAACAACAGATAAAATGTTAAGATGGAAGCAGCGCAGTTTCATGCGGAAGATCTAATACTGATTCACTGCTGAAGACTACAATGGCAACAGCTCATGCAGCTGCTTGTACACATAGATACTAGTTGATGATGGTCACGTACCATTTTGAAGCACACCAGGAGAATCAGCAACTCCTGGCTCAGTAGACAGATCTGTGGGTTTTGGTTTTTGTATTTTTTTTTTTTTGTTTTTTTGGATGAGGCTTTAGTTTGGCTTCTGCCTCTGCCAGTGACTGAGCCCAAGATTTGGCAAACTACTTAGATATCCAGCTGACCAGTTAATTGTTAGAGGAGAGTTCATGGACCTTGCTGTGGTGAGACAACTACTTGTGACAGTTCCCTGGTTATTAAAATGAGGATATATGTTTTAATACAACTTTGCTGACTGTAAAGTTTCAGTTGATTAGAATTCTTTGAGTCTAGAAGTGTTAAATGCTTAGGAATAATTATTGTTGAGAAGAGAGTTTAAATTGGGTAGGTGGGTGGGTTTTGTGTTTGGTTTGGTTTTGGTTTTTTGGTTTTAACTGGGCTAAAGCTCAAATAGAGATGGAGAGGTCAGTTCTCCAGACCAGAACATTTCTGAAGCATCCAAGTCAGAAGGCAGTGGCAGAACTGAAGCTAGCAAAACAGCTGCCAGCACCATGCCTGCCTCAGCCCAGTCCTCTCCAGTTGTCCCACTGCTGAGTACCCAGTTTCAGAGCCATAGAACGCAAGGCCAGCAGGGACTACACTTGGCCCGATTCACTAATGCAGCTGACAGGATTTCCCCTTCCCTAACTCAGCATTTAGCCCAGCAGCACATGTAGGCTAAACGTGGATGTTCTACAAAGGTGGGCAACTTGTGGCTGCACTTGGTAGTTTGTGCCAGTGGTCACTGACACCTTTAATAAAATAATTCAAGGTCTTGTTTTCCATCTGCATCATCTGGCCTCAGCTTTCACCACCAGTATTGTTATGCCTGTCTCCATTAGATTAAAGATCTCTTTGGCAACCTGGTATTTTCTCCTGGAGCAAGTATTTTGCACGCTAATCAAATTACCGCCCAGTCTTCCATTTGATTATAAGCTAAGCAGCAAGAAGGCAAAGTTCTATTGGCTAGGTGTCTTCTGCAGTTCTCAAAACTGTTCAGGGAGCTTTTGGAGTCCCATCCCATTTTCCTAAGCCGTTTACAAGCGCTAACGACAGTCCCATATGTACTGTGCCACTGCAGGTCTTGCATGGCTTAAGCGGAGGTAAAAAACATTTCAAGTCTACTCTTTTTAATGAATTCTAGGACAGCACTAGCTTTTTGTCAAGAGCTGCTGCTTTCCCAGACAGAGAACGGAGGGCTACAGAGAAGACCCCTGTTCCTTGTCTTTGTGTTTAGGTGTATAAATATTTTGCCCTCAAGAGCCAAGGTATTAAGAGATTCAAAGTGCCTGGAGGGGTTTTCCCTGCTCTCACCATAGTCGCTGCCAGCCTCCAGTCATGCAGAGCAAAAAAATTCCAATTTATTTATGTACATATCCCTGAAGAATCATACAGCTTTGCAGATCTCCACCTACAGACTCGATTCAGAGGGCCACAGCAGGAGCTGAGACAGTAACATTCAGTAGAGCAGGAGATGCCACATTGCTGAAGATGGGCCTGACTTTACTATTTCTTGCACTTTCTATTTTGAAAGGAATGGTCAGTTTTCCTCCTTTCCTATCCATAGGGCAGCCCACAGTGGCTACTCTGCTACCTATTACTTATCTTAAAGGCAGTCTGCTTAAACCCTGAATTTTTAGGCAGTACAGGATAATTTCCATCCAGGCTACTAATTTTCTGTACAAGTGCCTACAATGCTTAATGCCCCAGTTATTTTCAGAGCTTAAGAAATGGAACTTTTCCTCCATTATCCTCCTCCCCTTCCATACCGCATGTGCTGAAAAAGAACAGGGTAATTCACGCTATTTACTTACATGAAAAAATAAGACCACATGGATCTCTCAATCCCCTTGCAAGTTTTCAAATAAAATCAGTAACAACCAAGCATGTATTATTTATTGCACTTGTGGAACTTCCACCAAAAAGAAAAAAAAAAATAAAGTGCCATTTAGGGAAAAAAAAACCCACACCAAAACCAAGAGCTGAATAACTTGTTTTCAATTCATCAGCAATTCCAGAAAAGAAACCCCACCAATCTGACTCCAACAATTAATTTCACTTTCACGTTAAATCTAGATAATCTTTGAAATTATAATTCCTTTAAAACCTCAAAGTATTTTGTACAACAGCTTCAACTTTGAGCCAGAAAGGGAAAACCCCAAAACTGAGAAGCTGAGAAAAAAAAAAAAAGGTGATATATCTTTGTGATTAACTTCAGATAAAAAGAATACACATGCACTGCTGATTAATTTCACCTCAAATTTCTCATAAAAGCTTCTGCATAGAGCTATACATTTGCTGCATTTTCAGCTCTCAGTTCAATGGCTGCTGCCAAAAATTTATTCTGAGGCTAACACACCTCCTGCTGAATGGGTTTAAAATAGTGATCAGATTCAAAATGCCCTGGATTGTTTCTCTTCCCTGGCTTTGTAGGCACCACAGGAGACTGATCTTCATGTCCTTAACTGGAAGACTTACTGTTAATTCGGGCAGAATTAACACCATGAATTACTACATGTCCAAGAAAACATTAGGAACGTGGGAAGGGAGCAGAAAGGGAAGAGTCCAACTTCATAGAAACAGAAGACGTTGGAAGAAGAGCCAAGATGTTAGTTTTAATGTCTGAAAACATCTTTCTCTCTTGTGTAGCTCATTAATGCTGTGTACCCTTTCCTTCTCCAGAACTTGGAAAAAAATATATATATAAGAAGTAATTGTTTGGCTTAAATCTTGGCTTGCAAAAAAATGCCATTAATAACAGGAACAAGCATGCCATCTTTCATTTTATCCCAAAACACACATTACTCTTTATAAAAAGATGGATGACCCAGACATTAATCAGTATGCGGTTATTTTATTTATGTTGGCTAATCTGGAAACCCTTACCTACTTTTTGTTTGTTTGCCTGTTTAGTTTTGGGTTTTTTTTAAGAATTAAAAGAAAAAGATATCCTCTATTTGGCTCCAGCCGGCATTTTGAAGAAGGGATTCAACACTTAAATCAGCAAGTTTCATCATTAAGCCATGCACCCTTAGTGCTTTTGAAAGCTTATTAAAATAAACATGTTGCCATAAAGACTTCATAAAAAGGTTCAGGCCCAAAAAATAAGACAGAGCTGCTTGCTCCAACTGCTCCATCCTCTATATTCTAACAAGTTACTTAACGTTTGTCCAGAAGAGATAAGATTTCCAGTGGATGCTTTCATCCTAACATTCTTTCTCTGGATGCAAACCTGAACATTTTTTTTTCAGGTAGCTTCTCTTTCTGCCAGGCAATACATATTAACACTGTTCCAGGATCCTGTTTCCATTGTAGCTACTCTCTCTCCTCTCAGCTAACATTATGCCAATCATGTCAAAGAACAGAAACTAAAAACTCAAGGGCACAGTGAAATGAATTGTCGGAACTTAGGCAAGCTGAACAGCAAACAGATGGTCAGCAAAACTCTTGAGAACCAAAAGGGAGGGGAGACCGACAGACGACTAACGGAACAGGTCAGCTTCTCTTTGGAGGTATATCATCAACAGTTGTTTTGTAAGCTGTGCAGGAGTTGTCTTGTTCTACCCTGACCTGCAGGTGTACACAGAATTCACCTGCAATACTGCAAAGTATTTTCATCAGGAATCCAAGTCACAACAGCGGTTAGGTGGGCCAAGGATTTCTCTCTTTCCCTCTACGAGGCTGCAGTTCCCAGAATTTGTTAGTTACAGAGCTCACCCTTTCCTCAAAATCCAGGAAGCCAGAGATGTGGGACCTGAGGAGTACGGGGGCTTGGTAAATATTCAAATGGTCGGATTGTCTATTGTAGCTACCCTCCTGCCTCTGGAAAAAACAGCTATTAAGGGTATCTAGTACAGCGGACTGTTAAAACATCAACTGTAAACGACAAGGACTCTCCTAATTTAAGACACTTAAAAGTAACTGTTTACTGGAATGCACGTTTTGTTTTTGTTTTTTTCCTCAGCCCACAGCTGAGGGTTTCACTCAATCACATACCGTTCCTACTAGTGGATACAGGAATCCAGCACCAACACTGGCCCGAATGTCTCGGATTGGCAGAATAAAACCTGTAGGTGCTCCTTTTTGTTCAGGGTCATGAGACAACGACAAGTGAGTTTTAGCCATGCAGATTGGCAGGTTTCCAAATCCCTGGGAAAAGCAATGAAAAGAGAGAAAGAGGAGAGAAATAAGTGAAAAAACAGTAACCCCTCCTTTTACACAAAGGTAATTGCTCTGTTCTGCCATCCACTACAGACATCAGACATTTTATCAGAACGTTTTACTCCTCACCTTCATCCACAGCCTGCCAGATTCATTGATATTTCTTCATCTCCATTCCTCCTCTCTCAAACTCTCTCCCTGCCCCCCTGCTAAGTATTAAAGAACAAACCACCACGGCCCCCAGCACATCCAACTGAGGCAAAAATTAATAGTATGGAAGCGTTAGATATACAACCCTGACAGCTAACTTACTTTCTCAACTCTCTTCCCAAAACATTAAACAGCTCGGAACTAAAGTTCTTGTTCAGCTGAGGTCAGTTGATTAGAAATGTTTGATCAATATAATTGCAGGTTATGAGTAAGTGGCAGCTTCATGCCTACAGTATTTTGATAGACTTGTAAAGGAATATACAAGAAAAATGAAAGTGAGAAACAATACATGCCAGTAGTAAATGGACTGCAAAAGCAAAATTACTCAAGCACACTGTAAACAAAGAATGGCTAGTTCTCACACTTCAAAGCCGTTTACAGACCTTCATTAATACAGAAGCAGGTAAATTCACAAGAGTATCATGTTAGAGAAGAGTAAAAGCAACACAACAACCAGAAAGCATTGAATTCAACAACCAGATGCCAGGTGCAAAACTTACAAGCGTAGAAGTTTTTTCCACCAGAAGTATTTTAACACCTGTGGAACTCTTATCCTGACGCAACTGTGACTGCCAAAAGCCCACACGGGCTCAAAAACGGATCAGACAACTCAGTGGAGAAAGATACAAAAAAACCATCAGAGAATATTTAGCATCAGCATGACCACTTGTAGCTCCCTAATTCCCAAATCGTTGAAGGACTGGAGAGTGCAGCAGAGAAAGATCCCAGTCCTCCGGTCCTTCTCTCCCCACACACATCACAGATGTGATGGTGGGCCAGATGAGTCCTGCCTCCTCCACTAGAAGCCAGAGCCAGTTTCTTCCTCCCCATACCACCTCCTCTTCCATAGCAGCATCTAATGAGTCTGGACAAGGACATGATTTGAGTGATGATTCCCTTCACGCATAGTTTGACCATCACTGTTCAATATGAACATTTTAACTGAAAAGCACCACTGGTATCAGGTGATGTGGAAAACTTACTTGCTTAGTGTACATGGCGACTTTCTCCTGTGCTTCTGGAAGCAGCTCAATGTCACTTGCCCCATAGATCTGCTTTGCAATAAGCCTGATCTTATCTATAACAGGGAGCTAGGAAAAATAATAATATTAATTAAAAAAAAAGACAGGCAAGTCAGTGTGACCAAACCACAAAGAGCCATAACGTTACAGCAGCTTCACAATCCTCCACGTGTGTTGTATCTGTACATGGGCCCTGCACAAGACCCATTTCCATTTGCTGTAGAACAAAGCTATACAGTAATTTGAGGGTTTTCAAAACAGGCTTCATTTATCTTGTTGCTGTTGTTTCTCTTGGTAAGAGAGCAAAAGTAGTTTACCACAGTCAGAAACAAAATGATACAACAGTATTTCTTACAAGCTGTGCTTACAAGTTAACTACCCCCACTGCAGAAGAGGCACCTTTATTCTCTCTCAAGTCTAAGTCAAATAGTGGACAAAAATAATTTGAGGGAATAGCTCTGTGCCTCATTAGGTTCTTGAATAGGTGCTTGCTATTAAAGGAGGATGCAGGCCATACCCTGGGAACTAACAATGACTTCATCACCTCTAAGTCATCTGTCAAATTTGCTTAATGTACAAAGTCATTAGAAATACACATGCTCTCTCTTCACTCCGCCCCCCGCAATCTGCAGTGTGACTCCATAACCCTTACTTGCAGAGAGAGAGAGAGAGAGAGAGAGAGAAAAAAAGTTTTAAATGGACAAACTCTGTTCCATAGCCTGTATAGATTCCCATCCTGAGCCACAAGTGCACCCAGAATCTCTGCAGTTAAGTAACAGTTTGGTCAGGCTTGTTCCAGACCATGCTCTGACAGGAATGCATGCCTCAAGTTCAAGAACTAAACTTCCCCTTAAACCTGGAACACGACTGCCATGGTAGAAACCTCTAGCACAGTCACAGTAGCATCTTTCAGTGTCAAAAGTAAATGGTATTTCACTGGATAGTCAAAACAACGACAACTGACTAGGTCTTTGAGGCTGGTGAAGTAAGTGTTATGTTCTAAACCCCAAATTTTTGTTTCTCAGAGCAGCCTCTCAGCTAGCCTTCAGCAACTTAAGGTACTGAAACCAAGTAAAGTTTATAAGTGCAAGTTCTTACCTCCAAGTTATAGAGGAACCTGAAGTTGCTTGGTGTCTGCGATGCTCTCTGAACAGCTTGGGCCAGTGCAACTGCTCCTTTACCTCCCTCTGCCCAGTGAGTGCACTCCACAGCATCAAACGCTCCCGCTTCCTTTGCCAGTTGTACTACAAGGGCCAGTTCAGCCTTTGTATCTGTTCTGAAAGGAGAAAAGTTTGCACATTTGTACCAGAATGCACACGCAGTAAATTAACTGTTCTAACCATTTCCACTCTGGACAAGATCCAGAAGCTGTTCAAAGCAATCATAGAATCCAGCCATCAGGAAGCTGCTGAGGGGCTATCTACCACAGCTTTCTCCACATTGGTGGAGGAGGCTACTCCACAGAGGAGCAGACAGCAACAGGTAGGTCGGGAATTACATGCAGAAACCCATGGTTAGTGACAGAGCAGTGTTCCAGACTTTCTGCTGTTTCTGTCCTGTATCAACAATGCAACTCCTGTTTTTGTGAGCAAACTCAAAAAGGTGTTAGTATTGCTGATTTAGAGATGCTAAGGTGTGCTATATCATGTGCACACTACAAGCTAAACCCCACAATTTCTCTAGATCAGCCAAGAGGCATTCGTTCCAAATGAAGAATCCTTAGCTGGCTACTCTGTTCCAGCTGGCATCAGCTTTACACACCAGTTCAAAGCCCTTCTGCTTGCATAAAAAGACCACACACAGATGCTATCTCCCGAGCAGTGCAACGTGCAGAGCTGAAAAGCTTCTCAGCGGGGCATAATTACTCCATATAGCAGACCACTGAACACAGCATGGTTGGCAGCACTGGCACCTCACCATCTATTCTGAGCTTAGATTCCACATCATGACAGGCACCTTTCATCCACAGTAATTTGCCCGGTCAGGCTGTAATAGTCATAAAATCTTAAGCTAATTTGAACTAATGAATGCATCTGAAATGACCAAGCAGAGGTCCCCTATTTATTCAGCATCTTCCAACAATGCAAAATGCTGCAAACAATACATAAACAATACCGAAAACAAACATATTTATAAAGTGTCACAATTTTATACTCATGCATCATTTCCACATCCCAGCTCACTTACTTGAAAGCATTCACAGCCACTACTACTGGGACACCAAACATCCGTGCATTTTGGATTTGCTTGTTTAGGTTACTACAGCCTTTTGCCAGTAGTTGAAGATTCTGTAAAGACGAGAGCAAGCAGGAAGCACGTTTTATCCGGGGCAGTGAAACTTTTTTTCCAAATTCACTACATCCACAGCTAATGATAAAAACATCAAAATGGGGATGAAACCACAACTGCAAATCCCCAGTGCTGCTTTCTGAACACTCCAGACCAGGGCATCCCCTTGGATGGAAGACTGCAAAAGGAATGACTGCTTCTAATGATCACTGCTTTCAGCTGCCAACCCAAGGTAAGAGAAATCACTTTTTACCAATTTTTTGTTATTCTTAGTAAGTTAACACCTGGGCTCATTAATTCCCCACAGTAAAGCCTCATTTTCCTCTCTGACACATTTGTCTTTAAGTATTAAATACCATTAGTGTGAATTTCATGACACTTGTTTGAAGTCTATGGCAACAGCTTTTGGTTTATGCATATTTACATTTTGCAGCATCAGAGACTACTCATGGAAACCCAGACATTTCATACCTTCCTATGCAAAGAATAATCCATACAGAAGCCCCACAAGTAAAAAAGCTGCCACAATGTAAAGACAACCAACCCAATAATCCAAGTGTACACTGCCATTCACGGCACAAGGATAGAAGCTCAGACTTCAGTTCGCCTTCCTCTCTGCTTGCAAAGAAGGGGCGTATGTGGAACAAAACCAAAACTGCTGCTGCTAAGAAGAGTGTAATTACAGAGGTATTCTGCATATTTTCAGAGACAGTATTTCAACCAAGCAATTACTCCATACCGAGAGGGTCAGGGGACACAGAGTAGATACTGCTATGAAAAACTGAGTGCACAGACAATTGCATGAGCCCAGGAGAAACAAAAACGCTCCAAATACCAGCTAGGTCAAGTACAACAAATGCTTGAAACAGCACAGCCAAAGTAACATCATTAAAAAAAAAAAGTAAGAACATTACAGCTTGTATAAGGAAGCATTTCCCTGGCAGCTAAAGAAATGACACACTAGCTATCCAGGCATGCGCTGCATGACAACATTGTGTCATGACCACAGTTAGCTGATTTAACAAGAGCTAATGAAGGTTACCTCTTCCATGTACTCCTTTGGTAAAGGTACCCCAGCAGTGACCTAGAGAAGAAAAAAAGAGGGAACCCTGTAAGATCTATGACAGCAATCTGTGCTTGAGTCTTATTAAACAGCATCAAGATACAAAATTCTAGTCCAGGCTGATCCTTTTTCTAAGAAAAAAATAAAAGGAAGAACAAAAGACTGCAAGATGCACTCCTAATACAAAAAACAACTGTGGTAGTATCACAAGTGCCCCAGCATACAAGCACTTCGCTGGGACAATTAAACAAGCAGGTATGTACCTGTAACATATTACAACGAAGCAGCTTACAAGAAAGAGGGACATACAGAATCCTTTTACAATTGCAGATCTCGGGACAATTACAAACAGATCAAATGCTAAGGCCTTTAAGCGACAGGATCAGAACAACAGTAACAGCCCCTCGGGCCCAAGGAACACCTTGCCCAGTACTTACTGCAGGCCCTCCGCCATGCATTTTCAGAGCTCGAACAGTAGCAACCAACACCACCACATGAGGCCGGAGACCAGAATAGCGGCACTTAATATTGAAGAATTTCTCCATGCCTATGTCTGCACCAAATCCTGCTTCTGTAACTAGAGTAGGAATTAAAAGAAAAGAAGCTTGTGAGAAGTTGCTGGGTGGAGAAATCATGCCCCAATTATACAAATTGGAAGCTTCTTCCAAGAGGAAAACCCCCAAGCCAGTCATGATAAAAAATGGCAGATCCCTCCCTGCAAAACAAACAAACAAAAAATGCACTCCACACACTTACCAACAAAACCCTCTTTACCCACAAGCTTCAGTGCTATTTTGTCTGCCAACACGGAAGAATTCCCATGTGCAATATTGGCAAAAGGTCCAGCATGAACAAACACTGGTGTTCCCTAGAAAATGGGGGGGGGGGGGGGGGGGCAGGGAGGGAAGAGAGTGAGAACAAGAAAATCAGAGGACACAATATAGAAAATCTGGAGCATTCAGAAGTTAAGTATTATGGTAGCTGAAGGTAAAGAATAACACTTTTAGAAGACAGATCTTAAAGCCTTCTGATCAAACGTTTGTTATCAGTAATAAGGACTACAGGGCAAACAGGATTATAATAATCTCCACTTGTGCAGATATTAATCTGCTTAGGAAAAGGACAGCTAATGCCATTCTCCTGCATCCACACCATTTAGATTCCCAAAACACTTCCTGGTATTAAAGACAACAGAACAGAGATACAGCAAAGTGTAGTGCATTTTCTTGGAGTCATCCCACATGCCTTCTGCCGTAGCCCTGAACTTCAGGTAAGAAACCACAGTAAATCTCCAACTCTAAGCTGAGTAAGCCCACACTGATCGTGATGAACGAACCACACTGGTTGCTTTCAGCTTTGAGAATGCACGTACAGCAAATCACCTGTGCTCACCTCTAGCGTCTGCATGAGGTTTGGTTTAACAGCATCTTTCATCAAGACAGCCAGAGCACCAGTCACTCCCTAAAAGAAAAAAAGGGGCAATCAGTTTCCAGATGTACTGAGACCCTGAAACAAGTTCCTATGCAGTGTCAAGGCTCGCTTTTGTCCTTGTGAGCCTTCAAGACCAGAATCAGCAGTTGCTCTAGATGTAACTAACCCTAGTCAGTGCAAGGCAGAATAATGACCTTTACATCCATGTAAGAGGATCTGTGATTTCTGCTGAGGACAGCCTCTTGGTTGTGACTTTCCTTGGCCGTAACTTTATAGTGAAGGCATAAGAACAATTGGT
The DNA here is from genome assembly GCF_023634085.1 of Falco cherrug. Taxonomy (NCBI): domain Eukaryota; kingdom Metazoa; phylum Chordata; class Aves; order Falconiformes; family Falconidae; genus Falco; species Falco cherrug. The sequence goes on from NC_073703.1 coordinate 30,261,773, forward strand.
GTTTCAATGCTATAACAAGGTTAGTAAATAGTAGCAAAAAAAGTAACCCTTATGTACGTATGGTTTACTGGAGCCTATTCAGTGGTACAAAACAGTGTTCTTTGGCTTTGCAGGCAGATTTGTCTTGAACTTCTTCCCTCCCTCAGCAACTAGGCTCTACATACTGACCTTGAAATGTCATAACAAGCTGCTACATACTGCCCAAGTCTCTTGTGCTGAAGTAACTTAAAGTGAACATCTACACTCATAAGAAAGACTATGCTGACATCATGAAAGGCAAACACAGGAGGCCATGTGTCCTCTGAGATGCAGCAATATAACCTGCTGCGATTCTGCTTCCTGCAAGGTGACAGTTTGTGATTCCATCCATGTCTGCCTTGGTAAGAGAAAATGAGGGTCTGGTTATCCTTATGGCTGACAGTCCAGTGGAAACCAAACCAGATGATGCCCAGCATTTGCAGAAGTAACTAGAATCACTATCATGGGTACTGAGCCAAATGGTCACAGCAGTTATGAAAAGTGAACCAGATTTCTTTTTCTTCCCTTTCAATTGTATTGCAGCACTCAATTATATGAAACTTTTTTTTTAAAGACATTTACTGCTTTGTTTCATTAGTTTCAATCTTGCCACATGAATGCTTATTTAACATTTAATGGATAAGCTTTAAACTTCCATCATCTCCAGAATAATGAAAACTACAGAGCAAGATTTCCATGGTGACATCTGAGGCTTGCAGCACTCAGTACATCCCATATCTAAAAACCTGTAGTCAATTTTTGATTCTACATTTCTTCCCAGTTTCTTTGCATTTCCTGGTACCACAATCATGACAGTGGTTACATCACAGCAGAAGGATCCAGACATTTCATTGTGCCAGTCTGGTCTCTGCAGTCACTGTGTTTCTGCCTGCATGAGTACGTAGCACAGTCCTAAAGATGAAAGCCAATGGCTGCCATGTGTGCAAACACACAACTTTCAAGAGAACCTGTTCAGCAGGTCTGATACCACCTCCATTCTGCAGTTGCATCGGACAAAATCAAACATAATTAGGTTAAAGTAAAAAAATTGTTGATATTAAAGACTTCTATCACCTGGCCTTTATATAAAACTCGAAGCAACTCCCTGCGCAGGCACCATTTGCCTCAACTGCTGATGGGCAGCAGGAGACTCTCCTGTTTTCCAGAACAGGGTTTAACTTAGGTACTTAAGGTTAAACTGGCAGCGTGCTAGCAGCAGGAATTAAGATCTCAAAGCTGCCTGCAGAACTTTGGCACGTGCCCTCCCTCATTCCCAAGATGTCTCAGATAAGAACATCTACAGACAAATGGTTCCCAGTCTAGCCCTTTTCCTGCAAGGCCAGGGTCAGGCCACATTGCTAATCTGCTGTTTCTTCGGCTTATCCTGAAAGGAAGTAAAACAAAAAGCCCATAGCAAGATAGCAAGAGCTTAGTACTGTGTGCCACCTTGCTGGAAACACAAGTCAGGATACCCAGGCTGTGGATTTGTCTCTCTCACTGGAAACGTTCATTCAGAAAATGCAAGACAAACCTCATTACCACCACATCATGCAAATTTGTAATACTCTTGTCTTTTGCAAAACAGGCTGTGAAATATCTACTACACGGGACAGCAGTAAGCACCAATACCGTAATTCTATTGACTAGTGCAACAGTCCTAAGCCTGTTCTCTGCCTTCAGGCCAAGCGGCAGGGCACAGTTCACACACAGGGCTCAACTCCCCTTCCCTTCTCCACACAGGGCTGCCGTCTTTAGGACATCTTGGAAGAAGTGTCTAGGTCATAGACTATTCCTCTGAGAAACCATGTGAAGCATCATTTGGGAGAGTGCTAGCTGACACACTCCACAAACATGCCAAGTACTGTAATAATTATTGCATGGACAGCTGCAAGACAGTGCTGCAGCTAGCAACTGCTGCTTAGGACTGCTTTACACACTGGTAATAGACATCACCAGTGCTACTACATTCAGCATTCCATGCACTGGAAATCAAGGATTTGTGTCCTTCAAAGGCTGCCTTATGGAGACCCTGCACTTTTTGCAAAGGGTTTGGCTTTTATAGCATTCATAGCCTCCCAGAATAAGATACATCCTCACCTACAATTAAATATGCACGAGGTTTTGTTCCTGCTCAGTGCTGTCCTCACTCCAGGGAGCCTGAGAAACAGGATGACCAGCAAGATGCATTTTAAATTCTTCCGACAAGCAAACAGGCTTTTTATTTAGAAGCCACCATGTATTTCCCCATTAATTCCTATGGTGCTAGCTCCAACTCAACACACAGCACATCTCACAGGACCCTTTGCCCCTGCCCAGGTCACACACACACACACTCTGGATAAGGTGCTAGCCACACTGAAGTAAAACACCTTCATTAACTCCAGGGGCTATGATTTCATCTTTAATCTTCTATATGCTAATGTCTTTTCTGTACAGAACTGTCCCTATGCTTTTCAGTCCGAGAACTTTCAGAAGCAATAGGAAAAAGCATTTAAGAACTGAATGACTCTTACAAGGTCATCTGCTGTAACTGGTTCTCCTCTCTTGCTGGAAGCTACTACCATTCTGCCCAGTCGCTTTTTCATATCATCTAGCCCATCAGAGAGAGCCAGAACTGCCATGATTTCACTGCTCACCGTGATGTCAAACTGAGCCTGCAAGAGAAGAATAAAGAATGCAAAGTCATCAAGATTCCCTAGTAGCAATCTTTACTTGCATTAAATTCTTGAAACAAGGCCAATTATTACCATCGTAACAACAACAACAAAAAAAATACAGACATACAAATATAAAAGATAAACTAAAGCATTACTCTCAGAACATACTTCATTTAATTTGACCATTTTAAACGGGATTTTTTTTCTGCAGAAGTAAAAACTACCTGTTTCATTGCTATTATATGACTCTCTCCTGGTACATACATTAGCGATTCATGTAAGAACGCCTGAGTAACAAATTTTATTTTTGAAGATTGAGGTTACTAACTCATCTGACTATCACTAAACAGTACAGTAAATGAAAAAAAAAATCATATTCTATAGGAAATGAGGGGTAGAACTCATCTGACATAACACAGACACCTCCATCTAAGCTAAGCACCCTGGGGACGTTTCAAGTCAATAGAAAGAGGCTTTTCTGAGCACAATTCATTTGAACTATTAATTTGACAGTTACTTAAGGGATGGGAATAGTCACAGCCCTGACTGCCTATTTTACTCTATTGATTATATAATGAATCTAAAGAACAAGCTCGGATACCGTGTCTAGTTTTGGCCAGATACATCCCACCCAAAGCATCTGCAGTGGTGAAGATTAGCCACTGCCACTTATCATATTATATACCACTGTTACTATGCCAGTTAACCCAGCTTGGGAAGCCAACATTCAGGAGAGAACAGGGAAGGAGGGAACAGACAATGAAACTGAGCACTGTGCTGGTTAGCGAACATAACTGCTTGGCTGAAGGGACTTTCTGCTTTCTCTTTAACAAGGTACTGGTAAAAGATGGAAAAATCTGGAGTTACAGAAACTTGCTTCAGGACCTCATTTTTCAAAGGACTTTTAAAAACATGCAAGAAAAGGGAACAATTACCGTTCGTGAGAAACCTTTTTCCGTTGGAGACTGTCCAATAGTGATTTTCCTAAGGAACCTGTCATTTGTATCCAGTACTGTGAGGAATAGAGAGAAAGATGAGAAGTCACGTTTCAAGTCATGTCACATCTGTGCACCATGACAAACACTCAAAACTCAACTAGATCACCTACGAAGGGAGGATGGCAGTTTGAGATACCATCCTCTCCTGAAGAATGGCAAGTGCTACTCAACATGATTCTTTCCCAAAACTGAACTGCAACAAAGTCAGGATACCCACCGTCACACGCGGGCCCTGCACTGCATCCAGAGGGAGCCTACCTCCCTCTACCCATGAACCGTAAGTCCAAAGCCTTTCTGAAAAGCAGAGCTGCTAGTATTATTCCAATTGCTTTTCCACCATCATTAGTCAATGTGGAATCAGGAAATTATCACAGCCAAAAAAGAAATGAAAGTATAATTTTAAAAAGTTAAGTGATAAAATGGTCAGATTCTGCCATTTAGTGAGAAAAGTTTCACGCAGCCCCATTAACTCAAATTACCCTGGAAACGCAAACTACCAAATACTGGCTTAAATTTGCTGTTTCTTACTATCTGCTTGAAAAATTCTAAGAATTTTATAAAATATTTCCCATGAGGCAGACTACTTTAGGCCCATTACAAGTTATGAAGCAGATTTTGGAGTACATTTCACACTGTTTTAATAAAAAGAAGAAACTTCTTGAGGTTTAGATCAAAAGAAAAATTTCCATATTTGAGATTTCTTTTGCTAGTGAAGTATGAAGTCTGCCAGACCAGAAACTGATTTTACCTTCAGGTATCTTTTAAAGCCTTTTAAAAATCTGGTCTTTATTTGCTGTCAGCCCCCAACAGAGCAAGTGGGCAGATTCAAACTGAGTTTAATCTCAGAGCAGAACCCTCTCCTTGCCCACCGGGCTTTCTCAGTCAGGTAAAAAGGCTGTTGGCTACAGCTGCCAAACTCAATCCCCTCAGTGACCAACAAATCCAGAAACAAACTTGCACCAATTCAGAGCAGATTCAAGCCCATGCATCAGACCTTTTAGAAATGGGATGCCAGCTACAGGCATCTACCCCACCAAACACTCAGGAGAGGCCAGCCCTGCCCTCTTCCCCATTTTTTCAGTAAACAGTTCCTGCTGCACTTGCAAACCTCTCTTTTGACACACGTTTTGTTTCTTAATAATTCCTTATTTAATGGCTCTTGTACCTCTTTGCCACGTTATGGTGCTTGGGTCAATGTCCAATCTCACAAAGAAGTTTACTTCTTCCTTTGTCAAAGTTGCAGGATCAGTTTTGTTAATGCCTAATTTCTATGGCAGGAAATGACAAATAAAAGAAAAAAGGTATAATGAAAAGATCCACAGAAATGAACCCTTCACTAGAGCAATGAGCCTTCGGCAGTAGCATCTGCATATTCAGAAATAAGGAGGGGCTGCCTTTTCAGTGTCCCTTCTAGACCCCACAACAACGTCAGATGATCCATACCGGTGTGTATCTGGAAGCAGAGCTTGCTGCTGGGCAGCTAGTAAAAGGCAAAGCAAACAACAGAGCTCATTAGGGTAGGTTATCACCAAGCTTTGTGCAAGGTATCTACAGAACGAGTAAGAGAGAGCGCTTTGCAGTTCCTTAACATACCTTGTTCTAACCATTAGTCTCACATGCTTACATCCACTTCTCATTAGTCTGCCTAGGGTCACTGCACGCAGCCATACGTATTTAAAGACACTGCTTTCGGCATGCTGGTTAGGCAGCACAAAGGAGGAATTAAACAATTCAGTCACAAGGCTGTCAGCATCCCAGAAAGCTGATCTTGAACATACTGAGAGGATGGGCAGCTTGCCAAGTTGCTTAATTGAGAGAAGAATTATCTCAAGAAGCCTGACACAAGCGCAAGCTTAGGAATGAGGAAAATGACTGAGTTGATTTATGAACGAGCAAGCTTTTTTTTTTTTAATTAACTAGACAGCTAAGTCATATTTTGCTCCTGAAGTAAAGCAGGCAAGAAGAAAGTCTTTTCCTCTTCAAGCACACAATTTAGAAAAAGAAATAAACGAACCAAACCCACCAACCAAACAAAAAGATATTTTTCTGGAGTATTAGCATCCTGTTCACATCTTGACATTTAATAATGAGAACAGTGGTTAGGGTAGACTTCCCTTAGCCATCCATCAGGAACACCAAGCAATATGATGTAGCTTCTTTGCTCAGCAACGGAAGCAAACCACACGTTCTCTAATGGTTGAGACATTATAGCCAATTAATCAGTTTTAGCTTCCTAAGAGTCTGACTATTGCTCCTGAATTCCAAATGGGCAACTGATCCAGCCTGAATACTGCACAAACGGGTTTGTACTGTGAATGAGCTTAGCAGGCCCCAGGCTGTCCTCCTAGCCAGAAGGTCCAAGCCCACTGCAAAACTATTCCTCTGTCAATATCATTTTTGCAGAAGTCAGGGACACATGCTAGTTCATATTAATTTCTAAGGATCAGAAGGGGAGCTGTGGTCTGCTCAGGGACTGCCACTCAGTGACAGGGGTACTCATCTTACTGGGAATCCTTTTTTGGAAAGAGGAGGAGTGGGCAATGTAGGGGACAGGTAGTTTTCAATTTTTTCCCCCATTCAATCTGGGTAAGACAAAATTCTGTATGTTTGCTTTTTGCTGAATTTTATAAATTGCCTTTTTTTGTGCTGTTATTAGCTATATAGCTGTCACATGGGAACTGTTCATCTCTAGCTGTAACTGGCTATAAGGTATGGAGACTGATTCTGGTCCCTTCTTAAACTGCATTAAGGACACTGAATTGACACTATTAACAAAGGGCACTAATCTCTTTGCCTACTCCCACTGAGTTACTCAGCATATGATAAAGAGAGTCCCATCGATGACTCTTCCCCTTGGGGCTGCACCTCACTGTTTTCTGTGCTGTAAGAAGGGCTATGGCTACCACACTTTTGCACTCTTACATAAAAAATAAATTCCAGCAGAATAACCTAGAGGACAACACAAGGGTTTCTGTAACCTATCTCTGCCTATGTTAAGGATGAGTAAATGGAACAGAACCAGAAACCAATGCAAAACCAGTGACCTTACCTGCAGTCTTCGGATCTGAATGTCTGAGAACTTCCTAACACCATTGACAGAAGGTACCAAACGGCTGTAAAGAGCCTTGCAGAATGAAACAGGTAGTTAATTAGCACTGTTGGCACACCCAAAACATCTTGGCCAAAGTGGGCTGGGCTCAAAAACATCACATGAAAGGATTGTACCTGGTCAGTCTGAGTTAGCTCATGGAATATACGTGCATCGACAGCAGCAGCGACCAGGTTGTTGGCTGCAGTGATAGCATGGATGTCACCAGTGAGGTGAAGGTTAAACTAGAAGAGATAAAACATATCAGTTACCTCATCCTGCTGCAATTTTCATTTATTTCAATTCATTGTAGACAGATGGAAAGAGAAGTATTAATAGCAATGTTAAAGTGAATGAGGGTGGAGGGGGAGAGATTGCTCAGTGCAGAATGTGGTAGAGAGGAAAGAATTTCTCTAAAACAGAAAAATGCCTCACCCACATTTATATCATTTTACAAACTTCCAGAATGAAGCTGCCAAATTAAAAGGTTTTTTTTTCCCCACAATAACAGTTTTCACAGGCTCCTTGACACCTGAGAAGGGCACATCTGCATTGCTCCTCTTTCACTTTCCTTCTGACCCCCTCCCATTATAAGCACAACAGGTTTCACACATACATTAGCAGAAGCTGCTGCTCCTACAAAAGTATCTGAGCTAAACTGAAACTAGCAACCTTGTGTAGTGCTAGCAGTAGAGCTGTGGTTGCATGGAGCTCTGCAAAAGCTAACCACTCAAACACTGAGCAGCACAGGCAGAACTTGTAGGCCACATACTACACAGTGACACTGCTAATAGTTTTCTTGATTCTAGCTCATTAAAAGGTGGTTTGTGTCTACATGAGCTATCTGGCTGCACTGTAGCTATACTGACAAATGGCTTGGGATATATAGCTTCCATGACAAACCTGCATTATGGTAAGGGAGTAAAAGGTGTGGTTAAAACAACCTTTTTTTCCTGTGTAGCAGAGCAACAAAGGAGGAAAACGAAAACAGGACATTAGAAAAGGTGGTATGACAGAAGACCTGACAATACTGTTCTGTTGAAGCCTTGCTACTGTGGTCTTAAAAACAGATAGCTCAAAGCAGAATGCAGCTAGTCACATGCTGATGATAAATCTTAATTAGTAAATGCTAATTGCTGTCTCATTCTACATGCACGCAACAAGAAGAAATTATTACTACCTTGGTTCTGCAGCATGAACTCAAAGTTTTTCACTTGCTAATCTTTTCCTAGGATGAAAGACGCATGCAGAAATACCAAATGACGTATCAAGGTCATTACTGTAACTAGTGACTCCATATACTTCAGGTTTATGAGACATCCACTGATTAAAACACCCCCACAACACTATGTGTATTAATACCACACAGATCATACTTAAAGAAAGTCCTTTCAGCCAGTTTGGTTCCAAGAGCGGGGCTGTTTCCCACTGCTGCACACAGTCAAGTATTTTGGCTCATCTTATTAACACCCCCAAGGAGGAGGAGATTATTTTTCCTGTCACATCTATCATTCACACATGTTCTTGGCACCTGACTAAATCAATATTCTGCTTCCTAACATTTCTTTTTTTTTCATGGACTTGCTGCATCAACTGGAGCAAACAGCCCTTTTGATCATTTCTGCTTTTCTTCCTAAAATTGCCCCGTGTCAATCTATAGTGCATGAGACAAAGGAAGAATTCTACAGGCAATTACTTAGAGAGTTGAGAGAAGCACGAGAGCACGTGCTACACGTGCCTTTCAATTCCCTGCCCCCAGACACAGGATTTTACTTGTTGCCAAGTCACATCAGAAATGTGCTGCAGTGCCAGTCCCCCATGGGCTGAGGTCTTGGCATTACTGACTCCCAACTTCTCTCTTCTCATTTCATGTTAGTAATCTAAAACACAAGTACACCAAAACAGCTCACAGAAAGTCGGTAACCACTGCCACTGACAGAACTCCTTAATATGCTTCCAAAATGTATTAAGTCGTCATCATCATCATTTCAGTGCTAGGAAAAAGGGACAGGGGATGTACATTGCTCAAGGGTATACAGAAATTCAAGGCACAGAAGGGGAGGGATCAGAGGAACTGGGAATCCCCAGTCCTGTTAAGTTCCCTAACCATGCAGGCACCCTTCTGAAACAACCAAAGATGCCTGTTCGTTGTTTGTTGTTTTTTTTTAAAAATGTGCTGAAATCAAGCATGCAGTTTTTGGGAGCGCTACACTGGGACATAAAAAGAAAAGATACTTCTAAGTTATCTGACTGCAGACTGCAGTATCTCCTCAAGGTCTGTGAGCTATGTGTGCAATGAGGCTTTGTATAAAGATTTACCTCATCCATGGGGATAACTTGACAATAGCCACCACCTGCAGCTCCACCTACAGAGAGACAATAGTCAAACCATGCAAATAAAGTTGTCTCCAGCCCAGAGTGGTATTACATGTGCTTGCTTAATGGCTTTCAGAAGGCACCTACTGTCGAGCTGCTTAGTTTAAATCCCAGTACAGCACTTGAAGACAACACTGTAGAACTTACCCAAGGTTTTTGTTTCTTAAAAGAAATGCAATCGTAAATATGAATTACGTTAAACTACAAGGCAGCAGAATAAATCTCTGAATGCCACCTTCCCCCATTTAGTTCAACTGCAACCAACAGAATACCTCATACCTTTTATACCAAAGGTTGGCCCCTGAGAAGGCTGCCGAACACAGGCAAAGACATTCTGATGAAGGTGTGCTCCTAAGGCTTGAACAAGACCGACAGTGGTGGTGCTTTTCCCCTCTCCTAGGGGAGTAGGAGTTATCCTGCAGTGAAAAAGCAGAACAGACACAATTGAACACTTGTAGTGGGTGAGACTCAACAGGGATAAAGCAGTCACCCAGCGATTGCAGTTAATGGCAATTCAAATTCTGGATTGGCTCAGACTTCAGCTAATCTTCATCAGTTTGAAACTGGAATGAGATTGGCAAATTATCCTATTATCTGCTGAAGACTTCCCCCTGAAACAACTTGCTAGTTACTCTTGAAGGCAGGCTACTAGACTAGAACTTTGACTATGATCCAGTCTTTCCTCCATAACCCTGACCTGCAGACCAAAACAATTCATTTCCCAGAGAGAAATGTTGAACTACATTCCACAATTTGCCACAAGAGATAAATCTATTTGCCAAACCACTAGATTTTCACAGTGTGATGTACCGAAAGCCAGAGCACCCCATACAGTCACCTTAACAAAAGACAATACAACAAGAAGCCATGCTAATAAAATTTCTTTCAGCTTGACATCATGTAAGTGATGCCTCTGTTAAGGCAATACCTACCCAGTTACAACAATGTATTTGCCATCTGGCTGGCTCTTCAGCCGTTCCAGAGCTGACAGATGCACCTTGGCTTTAGTTTGGCCATAGAGCTCCACCTCATCAGGGAACAGGCCAACTTCTCTTGCAACTTGATCAATGGGCTTGGGTATGCAAGACTGTGATATTTCAATATCACTTAAAGAAAGAGAGCAAGGTCAATTCATAAGTCAAAGACTTCTCACAAATTCCCCACTTCTGGATGGCACAAACTACACTTAATATATATTTTAAAAGGGAAGCTTTAACCCTTCCTAGTTAATCAATCCCACCCATACTGGCTACAGTAGAATAGACACATCCTCAGGAGTTCCTTTTATTTTTTTTTTTTAAAAAAAGCCAAAAACCCACCACAAACCAAACAACACCCCCCTGCCCAATCCTTTCACTTCAAGAATGCCTTTTTGTAGGCAATGTGTTATGCTCCTTTATGATATTTTCAACTGCTCCTTGGGGACTTGACACCAACTTCTATTTCAAGCTGCTAGGCTTCTGCCATGTCAGCCTGAAAATTTTCCAAAATACAAGTGTCTCGCTATTTGCTCAATCAGCAACTACCTAGCTGGCCTAAGAAGTCTGTGGAAGTCCATGTTCAGGCCTTAATATTATCAGGATGACCCAAGCCTACCCTTCAACATGTCACGGCACCATTGCAGGTTAGCTCTGCACTCTTAGGAAGACCTCACGGAACCTTCTCTCTACTTCTCTCCAAACTTCAATGCCAGCTACAATCTACATACCTGTATGCCCTGTATTACACAAAGCTTGGGAACAGAAGCAAGTATTATGCTGCATGAATACTGCCAGTGGCTTTATTTGAAAGCATTACCTTGGAACAGGCACCTTTAGGGTAAGCTGGTTATATTGGATGTTCCATTTTCCAGGCTGGAACTTCTCCAGAAAACGCTGTGCACTTTCCACTGTGCTCTAAAATGAGCATGAAAATGCGTTATAGCAACCACCACCATACGAACCATGCCGGTTCACAAAGACTCAGAAAGGGTTTCCTGTCCCATTTGTCTCAGTTTGAGATTAACACAAAGTGCTTTGATTAAAGCACATGCTGAAGTCCAAAATGAGATTCTGCTCGTAGTTTTCTTAAGAAGAAAAAAAACCCCACCGTGTCTATCTATCCATCTACCTATTTATCTGCCAGCATGCTGGATTTTTTGGGGTGTTCTGTGCCAGCAGGGTTTCTTAAGCAAAGCAGGAACAGAAGGAGCTGACTTATACTTCTACTCTCCTCCTTTTTATCCAGTCACCCTGTGGACAGTTCTAGAATTACAGCCAGAACACTGTAAGACAAGCCTACTCTTGTAAGATAAGCCTCACTGTTTCATGATACCACACTCAACATCACCCACCCCCCCAGAAAAACCCCAACAAAACCCTAACCAGAAAAATGCTGTCCTAACATTTCCTTAAGCTCCATCTTTTTCCTCAGTTAACTGAATCCAAATTGTTTGGACTAGAAGTTGGAAATCCTAACCAGACCTCTGTAAGAGCAAGAAGGAAGCACCAGTTGCTTTGCTACTATGCTGAAGGACAGCAGCAACATACCCCAATTGTAAAGGCAGAGGAGATGACCAGCAGTCTCAGTCTGCCCACATACCTGCATTAACATGGCCACAGTCATAGGCCCAACACCACCAGGAACTGGGGTGATGTAGGAAGCTCTTTCCTTTGCTGTACTATACGCCACATCTCCTACAACTCTTTTTCCACTGGCCTTTGTGCTGTCTGGGGATATAAGGAAAAAGTAAGTTACACATCACTGTAGGAGGCAGCACTGGCTGAAACTGAAGACTTTTCCTCTGTTGGAGTAAACAAAACAGAAGCTGAGTATCCAGGAAGCTGTAAAAAAAGATAAAAAGTTAGAACAACATCACAAAATGAAGCTGTTATCATCATACTTCACTCAGAGTGTCAACATCTCATGCAACGTGTCTTTCCATTAAGCACCATTTATCCTCAGCCAGACAGATCTCCCTTGCCTTGAGACCAAGTGTTTTCTCAGTGGCACATGGCCCATAGGGCAGTCTTAAGATTACTTCAAAACAAATGCAAAGGGACCAAAGCACAGACCAAGCCTTACATCTCTGCACTAATAAACCACAAATGGGACACACAATAGAGATGTCACCTGAATGATTCTCTTACAGCTCCTGCTGCATTGCGCTGAAGGATTAGTACGGCTTCCAGTTTGAAGGAGATATAAGCTAATGGTCTAAAAGAAGTGTGAGAGAAGAAACATGGCTGACTTGTTCCAAAACTCTAGGTTTACATTTGCTCTGTTCCATCTGGGAGGACATCTTGGCCTTACTATTGAACAAAATCACCTGCCTTTACAGAAACTGAATGCAGAAAGTGCTGAACTTTTCAATTACTCCTTGCCGTTCTAATGATGGACTGGTAAATACTGCAGTTCACAGATCAGAGCTGTGTCAAAACAAACCTCACAGGTGGCTTGAGAGCTCCAGTAGAATAATCTCCTTTCTCTCTGACAAAAAAAAGTGAGAAACAAACAAACTATATCCTGGTGCACTACATGACCTGACAACGGAGAAGCAGATACAGCACTTCTTTCCAGTGGTGACCTTCAAGGTCTCCCATAAAGAGAGAAAAAGACAAAATGCATTAGTAAACTAGCACAGTCATCTAAGGAAGTTGCTGATTACGGACACAGCCTATCAAAAAAGGAAAATTTAAGTTCCTCCTGGAGTGGCAGATCCTAATTTCAGATCTGAGGACTCTAGGGAACTTAAGCAGTGTGAAAAACCTGAAGATAGATTTTAATGTTGTTACATTGCGGTATTATATTGCATACAATAAGTGTACATTTGCACAGAACACAATCAGTAAGTTTAACGTACATTTGGCGAGTGGGAGGAGTAGAAGAGAAACGAAACTCCTAAACAGCTGATTATATAAAACCAAAGAGGGAACAAAAGCTGTTCCTGCCAACACTAATTTTTAGCTGCACTGTTGCTGACAATTAACAGCTTGGATGTTTTGCTGTGTTTATGTTTTAATCAACGCTTCTCCCTAAAGTTCAAAGCCTGATCAACATCACAGCTGTTAAACACTGTTTTTACAGCAACTGTCAGCTTTGCTGCCTGAACTGCAAACCAGTCTGGCCTTCCAGCCTAGAGATCAGCTTAATCAAGATTGCAGAAGGCAAATAACATAATCATATTTTCTTCTAAGGTTACCAAGCAGGCTTACCAGCCACCCTGGCCAGGAAGTCTCCAGGCCCAAGAATGAAGAAAACAAGTAGGCACTCCAGACACAAACAGCCTGATCTGTTACACAGACACAGTGATGAGCACAAGCCAAACAAGCCCCCAGACCCTGCCCCTGCATCCTCACCTCACACCAAGCACTGCTGAGCACAACTTGGGAGCTATTCCATTACCTTTAAAATATTCTTTTGCAGGGAAGCTCACATACAACACTTTCTGCCTCTCCCCGTAATTTCACCTTCTCAGTACTCATTATCCCACTCTTAACAAAACAAACAAACCAAACTACAGAGTATCAGTGACACCATAACCATTCCCACTGCCTGTGTCTTCTCTGGTCCAGCAGGTTCTCCGGCCAGCTGGAACACACAAGAGTGCATATCCAAGGACTCTGAAACCAAAGAAGTGAAGGACATGCCTACATGTATGGAATAACAGGTATGATGATATCCATCTGTCTCCAGAGACAGCTGTATGACAGTATGTATGTTGACAGTAAGGTGCTGAGAGTTAGGTATGTTGAGTGCAGCTTCTGGACCACAGCTAATTCACAGTCTTGCTTTCACCAGGCACAGGCTGGGAATATCCACGTGACTTCCAAGCAAGCCTGTGCCAACGTACGTGCAACTAACACGTGCAACTACCATGTTTCTCATGGATATATGACTGCAAATATACAAGGCCATACATGACCCTCATCTATAAAACATGATACCACCTGCCTACAGTCCGCTTTTTTTAGACACCATTCTGAAAGGTGTTTCATGAGGTACCCAACACAACCTGACCTTACAGGCCTGTGATGACAGCTTGATTCCTAGTACACAAAGATACAGAGTATCAAGTCAAGGCTTTCTATATCTTTCTAGCTCCTCTGGTATTTAAAGAGCGTGGCCACCACGATCCAGAGGCTGATCCTCCTTTCCTGCTCTCATATCCTACCATTCAAGGTTCCCTCTTGGCTAGGGCTGCAAAATCCCATAGCAGAGAAGAACGTTGAATGAAGTTGCTTCCTCCATCAGGACACAGAGAAAGACACCTCAGGGACTCTGCCATCTCTAGGAATATCCTCTGCCTGCACTGTTCTCTCCTGTAGCAGAGCAATTTCTACAGGCCTGGATTAAGGCATTCAGAACATTTGGAAAGGGAGAAAGACACACTTGTCTGCTCTAATAGAGGTTTCAGGAGATCCTCTCTTGTCTGTCTCTACCTGGAAGAGATTCTGTTCAGCTGTAGAACACATGAACATAAAGCCAGATGTGCTTAAACTGCCTACTCTACCCTCCAAACTGGCAGCCTTGGGGGTATACAGGCCACCCTCCAATTAAACATGTAACAGCTGCATTTGCACAGAGCTACATGGCTGTAACATTTTTTTAACTCTGCCTCAGCAAGTCTGCAAGAGGTTGATGTCCCGATATGTCAAATCATATTGGGATTTAACTGTACAGGGCACCCCGACTTGCAAAGTATAAGCATATCCAGAGATTGCCATGTCCTCCACACAACTCACACCTACACCTAGGAGACACTAGCTGGGTGCACTTACAGCTATGGTAAGATGTATGGCAACTGTGCTATTTTTCCACCCCTGCCATGGTCAAAGCACCACCACAGCTAGCAGCAATATTCTATCTGTACACTGATGCAGCTGCAGAAGCTGGCAAACTAGCCGCTGTTCCTTCTGTAGCATTGCAATTCCCACAATTCTGGCACTGTTTTCCCAAAAGATTAATCTGAAAACTTTTTCACAACCTATTAGAAGAGAAGAAAGAGGCAGGAGAAAATTCAGCAGCTTCAGAAAACCACATGAAAAAAAGAAAGTCTGCAGCATCCATCAATTTGAAATCTGACAGTTTCCACCGTACTCTACCAAGCCCCGATTACCGAGTCTCACAATGCCATTAAGTGCATTGTCATGCAACGCTGACTAGGCTGGGTGTACAAAAAGCTCAGATCTCTGTGCACAGCCCAAGGCAGCCTAATTGCAAAGAAGCAGGGATGTGTCCTCAGAGATGCAGTTTACATCAAGCCTGAAAAAAGGTCATACCATCATATGTCAGAAACACAATGGTCGTTTTATTTGCAGCATGTTAGTGGGGGAGGCTCCAAGCCATTCTGCTTCATGCAAATCAGCAGTGACCCTGTGGGTTTTGGCACACTGCCTAAGTTTGCGTAGCTTAGCACAAATACATCAAGCAACAAACAGCAACAGCAGATGACTTTTTAACTTTAATTAAGACAGAAGAATAATGTTTTAAAATGCAACTCAATGTCATCTGTGAGGAACAAGACCGCCGAACAGAAATTTCTTTACATTCCATTAAATAATGGCAACAAAATGTCTGATTAATTATGAAAACTACCTTTTAAAAGCCTTGTGGGCGTAGCAGAGAGATAGTTGGATGGTGACAAATTTTCCATATCATTCAATATCTGCAATTTGGATTTAAAACAAGATGAAAACAAATTGCCAGACTGTGTGTTCCTCCTCTATAAGGAAGGAGTAGCTAAGTGAAACCCTATCCTAAAATCCAGTATGTTAAAGCACTTTATTCTAGGCCAGAGCCACTGTCACCAAAACTCTTGCAGAAGCTGCTTTGTTTCAAGACAACAGCTATTCAAGCCTAAGAAGTTAATGTTGTAATTCAACAAATCCACAGCTTCTTTAAGAGACCACTTGCCATTTATGTATTTTAAACATGACAGCTTAATCAGATCTAACTGCAAAGTAATGACAGCAAAGTTGTGCACTCACAAGTAACAACAGCCGCAAGACTTCACTATGTAGGTGGGGCGAATTACATTGATACTCTGTTGTAGTATTTCCTAGGCTTCCTCTTTCCTCTACTAATCATTAGCCTTATCAAAGGCAGAAACAAAACTACCCCTGATCTGCTTTAGAACAGTACTTTGGACCAAACTTTTTCTTTACTCTGGCATCTTCAGAGGTTGCCATCATTACCTAAGACAGATTTAAAAGAGAAAGAAGTCTGCATTGACTAGAAACACCAAGGAAACAGTATCCATGTACTTACTTAGCAACTGCATTTATATACAAATAAACACATCCCCACGCTTTATACATTACCCACGCACCTGGCACATGGTTAATTCCACAGTCTATTACGATTGCACCAGGTTTGATCCATTCACCTTTTACCATTTCAGCTTTACCAGCTGCAACCACCAGGATATCAGCTTTACCAACCTATTAAAATAAAAAAAAAGTCAAATAAACAACTCCGTATCACACCAGTAGTAGAAAAACACAGAGCTGCTTCAGCAACAACTGAGGTCAACTCCAGTTGCAATGAAACTGTGTGCTCACCCATCACCACTGGAGGAATGAAAGGGCATCATCAGCAATTAAAGGTAGCTAGCAGTTCCTTGGCAAGGACAAATTCTTGCAGGCAGAAATTATGGCCTATTTTCACACTCTGTATACCCTGAACTACTGATAGTCAACACTTCCCAACCTCCTTTGAACTCCTCCATGATTTCAAAGTAGATCACACAGACTACTTTTAGACAAAATTAAAGCCTTCTGCATATTCTTATCTTCCTCCCTTCAAATATCCCTGCATATTCAGCTGCTCTTTTCAATGCTAGAAATAACCCAGCCACTCATCAGACAGCAGCCAAGAACAACCCCTGCACAGGATGTGAAGCGGCACTTCACTTGTGGCAGCACTGCCTTGTGGTTTTTATGTCCAGCACTGTGTAACATGCAACTCCAGGGCAAGCTGATTCTAATTCAGCATTAATATTCATTCAGACAGTAATCAGTAAATTTGACAGATCTGGTCCAAAGCTGGCTGATTAAAGCTCGTTGACAGTTCTTGCACTGCTTCATTCATGTT
The DNA here is from genome assembly GCF_023634085.1 of Falco cherrug. Taxonomy (NCBI): domain Eukaryota; kingdom Metazoa; phylum Chordata; class Aves; order Falconiformes; family Falconidae; genus Falco; species Falco cherrug. The sequence goes on from NC_073703.1 coordinate 30,278,983, forward strand.
TGCTTAAGAAGCTGCTATCCCTTGGAATTTTTTGTTTAATCTTCAAGGGAGATAAACTATTTTTAAGATTTCATTAAGAATTAGCACTTCAACTGTTAATCAACCTAATGACAGTCTTATTGAACAGCAACTTAACGGCATGAGGCATTGCAGTGTTTCTGATCATCTTTGTGAGTTATATTCAAATACACCTACCCCCTTTTCAGCTGTAATACTTGCCTACAGAGCCTGGCAATGTTGATTGCTCTACAAAATCCAAGTAGGTGGCAGCACAGCAACACACTATTTCTGTCACTCTCACTGCTAAAGAGGAAAATGGTACCAACTCCCAATCACAGAAAACAGACTGAAGAAAAACCCTGGAGAAAACATTTGGTCTAGCATTTCCCAGCCATTAGAGCAAAAGACCACCTGGCCTTTTCAGAAAAAACCCAAAACATATGCTACCTTGTGGGCCACTACATGGAGATTAGGAAAGGATGATTAAATTCTCAGCTTTTGCCCAAAGAAAACAAAACCAGTAATTTTATCGTTATACTTAAAACACTCTAAAGGGCCAAAAATAATCCAGATCCTATTCCACCAGAAGCACTTACACAACCATGCAATGAACAGGACTAGGAAATTCTTTCAGATGAAAGACAACCCCGACCCAATGAATTAAGAGTATCAACACACCACGTAGCAACACGCAGCTGGCAGCATTGGCTTGCAGCAGGTAACTACAGCCTCGTGCATCCAGCCTGTCCTTACCTCCTCAGCCAGCGTTGTGGTCTTTGAATGGCAAGTGGTTACTGTTGCATGATTCCAGAGCAGCAGGTCATGCATGGGAGCACCAACAATCTTACTGCGACCAACAACTACAGCTCTTTTCCCTGCAACCTGGACACCTGCACCACAGAAAGTAAAAATAAGTCATTGTGCATAACAGTACAAACTAATCCAAATGGCTCTGGAGTCTTTTGGTCAGTTTAAGTCTAGCTCTGGTACTTCAGGATACTCTTTTTCTTCTGGATTGTGTATGACAGGGAATTGGAGTCGGGAGGGAAGAGGGAAGGACCATTTTAAAACTAGTTCTTTTACTACCTGAAAATGCAGAGATGAAATGTGGGATCTTAACAAAAGTTTGCATGTGCAGTCTTGTAATGTGCATAATTTCTCCCCTTACTAGAGATTATTGCACTCAGGAATAATGGATGGAAACCTCCTTACCTGTCTGCCTGATCAGTTCCATGCATCCTTTTGGTGTACAAGGAATAAAGCAGTCTCCAAGGTCCCCTCTAGAGAGTTTCCCGGCATTGATGCTACTTAAGCTGTATTTTGAAAGAATAAAGGCCAAGTAAGATTCCCAGCCTCATGATCACCATTCAAAGGAAAGAAAAGGAAAAGAAGAAAAAAAAAAGTTTTCTTTCTGGAGTAGCTGTCATGCTCTCCAGGGGTAAAGTCAGTTTACCCATCTACATCCTTCTCGGGTGCAACAGCATTGGTTATTTTTTCTGTATTGATGGGTTTATCAGAGTCAAGTGGTAGCTGCACTATAAAGCCATGAACAGCCGGGTCTCCATTCAAAGAAGCAATGCACTTGAGGACCTACAACAAGTAAAAGCCAAAAATCTAATTGCTGATAAACTGAAATATGACTGATGTAAAGGAAAAAGCATAATACTATCTGGATTAAAAGATACACACAATACGTTTAGGTTTTCCACCCAAGAGTACAATTGACTCACTTTTTTTTATTTTTAGAAAAATACCTGTTAAAGTCTTTAAATTTTACATTGTAGTGCTTTAGTTTTCTTTTAAAAACAAACAAAAAAACCTCAGCAGGTTCCAGTTCTTTTTTTCATGAGTTAATATCCATAGGCAAGTATTTTTTTATAAAATGAGAGTACAAATGTAAGTTAATTTCCTGAACCCAACAAAGTTATGTATGTTTTCATTACTGGCTGTATTACTTACGTCAGCTTCTGTTGCTGTGTTTGGCAGTTTTATGTGATTGGCACTGATCCCAATCTGAAAATTAGAACACCAACAAATTATCCGATTTGTGAACTGAAAACAGAGACTGATGTGGCTCTTCTCTCAGTCCAGCCGCGTCACAGCTACATTCTGTCACATTTCCCAGGTCTACCTCCTGTTCCTGTGGCTACAGTCCTATTATTTGGAAATACCATCAATGAAAGGTAAGAGAAAAGATTAGTGCTTTGCCTACTTAGATTGGTCCATACTTCAACTGTCCTATTTGCCTTTTGACATGAGTAACACCATCTTGGCTTGACAGCATACCGTACAGAAATGCCAGCAAAGATGCCAGATGTCACCTAAGGAAACAGGGACTCATCTATGTCCCGTGCCCTGCTGTAGCATGCAATATACCACTCAGTGACAGATGCAAGGTAACTGCAGGTACCAGACATTCAGGGAAGGTAAGCACATGGCCACAGGTCAGGAAAGACAGAGCACCAGCACTTGAGACACACACGATCTAGGAGATGATCACACAAAAAGCGGCACCAAGCCACGCTGTTGTTACTGGAGCACCCCACTTGGCTAACTGTCAGGCTGCACACCTATACTACTTCTTTAAAACGAAGATACCAGGCTAACGGTGGTTTCTCCGACATGGGCAAAGCTGAGACAAACCTATTGGATTTGCATCTGCTTTTTCATATTCAGATTTGACCTACTGTAGGAGTGTAAAAAGAAATATTTTTGGCAACAAGTTTGGGCATTACCTCAGCAGCAGCCTTCAGCTTCATATTAATGTAGAGGTTCGAATCGTCCCGATTTCCAACCTAAGGATTAAAAGAGTTGAGTCACATTGCAGAAGTGAGACCTAGTCACAGGCTGAGATGGGCTTAACCCTTAGCTTCCTTGGAGCTACACCAAGGAGACAGAGGTATCCTTGAATAACTGTAAAACACACTGACAGAGGCTATAAGTAGCTGGAGCTTACAGGAAAATGTTCTTTCAAGTAACAGGCAGCTACAGACAAGTTGTCTGATCTCCTGCATAAACACATTTACACCTGTTGAAAAACCTTAGAAGTTCTCCAAAGGAGAATATACTGCCTGCCATCTCATCTAAGAAAGTTAATTCTCCAGCTAATTAACATGATCAGCAGGTGTTGATAACAGTCAATTATCCGATTAAGGCTTTCAGAAGAGTTGGGCCTCTTTGATACCCAGGAATCTTCATTTCATGCACATGTGTGCGCCTTGATGGACAGATTTCTTCCAATGCTGTTTCGAACCTTGAGAATTTTCTTGCCAAATGAAAAAGCAACAAAACAGGAACAAAGTGATGGGCAAAGAAAAAGCAGTAAGTGGAACAAATGCCTGTAGTTTTTGGCAGTATGGGGATGCTTACAGTACAACTGCATTTCAGAAGACCGTCTGCATCATCCTGTATGTTTTGTTAAAGGTAATACTCCCCATAACCCTAAGAAAAAGAGGGGCAAATAAGGAAAAGCTGACAAGTATATTCTTGAAACCCCATTCCCCGGTACTTGGGAGCTATCCCCAGTTCTCACACAGATTACAAGCTGCAGGGGTGACTGCATTACCTTATCACCCAGCACACACTGCTGCTTCTTCCCTGGGGTTAGACAAAGGGGCTGTCTCCCCTTCAAAGTCTGCTGGGTTTAGGAAAAGGTATGCCTCATACAGGGCAGAAAAGTGCAGGCATCAGGAGATGTCAGCAAATAGACCATACATATATTGTGCAAAAGAGGACCTTCTGGACTACAGCACAAAAAATAAAGATGCACTGACTTATTCTTTGAGGTCAGAGAACACCAGATACCTCCCCAAGACAAGAGCACATATTGTGCAGGGTGCTATATTAACAGAAACAGCTAGCTGCCCTGACTTAACTGAAAAATAGACAGCTGAGAATATCAGTATTAGGAGACGACTCCAAGCCCAGACCATCTGGTAGCTTACAAAAACATCAGAGAGCCAAAAAGCAAACAGGTTGTAAAGGACTCTGAGACAACTCAGGATTGATGAGAACATAGGCCAACCAAGAAAAAAAATCCAGTAACACTACAAGAAAGCCATTTTTGAAGACAGTTTACAAGGTCAGCAATTCAGCAACTTCCATCAAGGCATTCCTTACTAAATTTTAAATAAAAGACTTTCTTCCTTCCTTTCTAAGCACCTGAGGACAAGTCTTCTCTAGATACGATCTTCTTAAAACTAATGGAAAAAGAAAAACAGAAAAAAACCAAACCACAAACAAAATCATCCCTGGCATTGAAGAGAAGCACGGTCTTTCGTATTGTAGTAGTCTTTAGCACTCTATTCCAGGGACAGGCAATTCAGGAGCCCAAAATACTGAATAAGGACAGAAGCTACTTCTGTAAGCAGCCACTTACTACAGTCCATCAATCCTTTGTGGCTACACAGTTCCTTCCTGTTACATGACACTTGCTACTGCTAGCCACCTTCTGATCTAATAAGCACAAAGAGTTTCCATTTCTTACAGCTGCAAGGAAAAACAAAAATCACCGTAATTCTGCCAAACACAGGCCACATCCCTGTGCCGAAGAGTGCATTTTTCCTCCCGAAGTGTTTCTGTGTAGACTTGAGCCCTTACTCACACTTCTGACAGGCCTCAAGTTCACCAGTGGGATTTTGTTCCACCCTGTGCACTCCAAGTCTTCTTGGCCAAAGGTGGTTTTGGTTGGGGTCTGCCCCTCACCCTCTCTCTCCGTGTTCTGATGTAACAGCAGGCCAAATCCCTTAATAAACACCTATTTCAAAGATTTCTGGTACAAACATCTCTGAAAGCTGACATGCTTGGGGGCTCACACAAACGCAGAGACTTAGAATAGAGGCTACAAGCACTGCTTCCTCTTAATGGGTAAGAAGCCTACTTTCACCATTTCACAAACACAACACTCAGAGAACTGCAAGAGTCTGATGAAAGAAAATAACCCACTCAAAACCCCCAAACTGTTTCTGGGCCTCAATGCTTGGAGAAAAGGCATCACAGAACTGTGTCACCATCCCACAGGGAACTCTGCCCTTCTGTTCCTTACAAAGCGTTATTGTTGCAAGGCAGCTTCAATGGAGCTCGTCAGCTGTACACTTACCATTGCAAAGCAACACAGTTTTTCTGTAGTTGTCATTAAAGAAAACAATACCTGCAAAATTGCGAGTCCTGGTCTGAAGCCTGGAAATTTCTCTTTCATCTCAGCAACTTGCTGCTTTAGTCTCTCTCTCACTTGTCTGAAGAGGAGGGAAAAAAAGAAAAAAGGTAGGAGTTAATCAAGGGGTTGAATTCTCATACAGTGTAAGTCAGGAGTTGAAAAGATGACAGATGGGCAGACAGGCAAACATGTAGTTATGCTTTGAGTACACAAGCCCCAGCCATCTCAAAATAATATTAATGTCCATAAACGATTATGATGCTTTGGAAGTTTCATTTAAACTGATTTTTTTTTTTTAAACTTCACACAGTGTTTCTCCACCCTCCTCTTCATCACCTCATAGGATAAAAGGGTAAAAAAAAAAAAAAAGTACAAGATCTGGCATGGCAATTCCTGGGATTTCAAACTCCCTACTCAAAAGTAGATAATCTTTCCACATATGCTGTACCAGATCTAACAGTCTTCCACAGACACCAGTCAACACTGTCACACGTGCTGTCCTGGTAAAGGATGACCAATCTACAATGGTAAAACTCTGGAAAAAAGCTAAGCAAACAGGGGGTACCCAAAGATACACCTCTTCTGCAGCTGGGCAGTACTATGTGTTTCTATTCCCTGCCTGCTTGGCCTAACCCAGGCTGGACAGGCTGCAGTCCTACACCCACCTTCCTGCCACCAGTCTGCTGCTGGGCTTGTCAACACACAAGCAAGAAAATGCCCCCAGCCTAAGGGCTTCCAAACAAGAGGAAGACTTTTCCATGGGAGCAGGAAGAAAAATGGGAGGTGGAGAGAGGTGAAGTAGTCAGGGAAATTAGCTAAACCCTGGGATGCAGTGTGTGGGTCAACTCATCAGTGAAGAATAGTTTAAGGATACAATTACTAAAATACAACTCTGAAATGGAAAGCATGAGAGGATTCCCTGCCTAGTTAATCTAGCTCAGATGTCAGCTCATACCCAGTTTACTATGCAACGTTTTAGAGAGAATAAGCACCCACCACTGATAAGTTAGTCACAGACAGCTCAAAAGCCACTGTCACCACCCTCCCCCGCCTTGTACTGCTCTCTAATTTCTCAACCACTGTGTGCCCCCACATGCATGAACCTTCACTGGGGAAGATGGTGGCGAAGAGGTGCTGGTACAAGGTTCAATGTGCTCATTCCAATTTGAAATTCTGCCTAGATGCAGACCCAGCATCACTGCTCTATCTCCCCACCAGAGGCACTGAGGATTCAGAGAGAACTGACCAGTCATGCCCACCTCAGGCTCACGGTGCTGGAAGGGGCTGCGGCACTTCACTGCAAATGCAGGAGATACTCACTCAGAAGCAAAACCCAGGCAAGCAAACCACACAGAGGCTTGACAGGTCTGTGCTCCACCACATGATCTCCAGCCCATGTCCCACCCACTGTTTATTAAAGAGATGAGAAGGTTCTACCACCACGCTTAGCAAATTTACCCTGCTCCAAACACCCTACCATTTAAAATACAGATGGTCTCCCTCCTTGGGCTCATCTACCCAGCAAACGAGTATCACAAGGTCTGCTACTTCCCAAGCAGAACCAGACTTCCCAGACTGGAGGAGGTGCTGTTGGTGCCAGTTCATTAAAAATGCACAAGTGTACAGGGACAGAGAAAGTAGCTGATGCCAACTGGGAGGCTGTGATTCCTGCTGCCATATAGGAATATTCCAGGATGACAGACAGCCAGTAAAACCAACTCTACCCAGTAAAGATGAGCTCCAAATCAGCAATGCCAGAGGCAAGAAGAAAGGGAAATGGGAGCACATGGCTCTGCTGCAACCCAGCGGCACTGATCCCAGGGGACCGTTGCAGCCAGCCCAGACAGAAGCAGCCCTGAGGGTGGTTAGGTCAGATCTTGGGGGAATCCTGTAATGTCCTAAATCACGCACCTCTTGGCCCGCATCCTGAATCATGCGGTCAGAGCTCTGCTGCACCTGAGGAGTGGGTTCAGAGTATTTATAGGTGTTTGCGTCTGGCCAAGCTGTTCAAAGTCTCTTAACATGCTTTGGTAAAAGAGGCTGTTTTCCACCTTACTTAAGAAACAGTAGTTCCTAGGCTTCCTTTAGATATCACCTCTGTAAAAGACCTGACACTAAGACTGGCTAGTAAGTTCAGAAAACAGTGTCATAACAAGCCTTGTCCTAGCAATTCTCCATGCTGAAGTGACAGAAGTTCATCTGCTGGGTAGCAAAATCACCAACTGCCTCTCCTTACACTCCAGACATAAGCTCCTAGGGAAGGCACCGAATCTACAACTGCAAACACAACAGGGGCTGAGCTCATGAGCAGTCTGTAACAACAATGCAATGATCCCAAGAAGCATCAGAAACCCACTGCACGTGGTCTGTGAGTGGGTACTGCGGGCCAGCTCTTTGATGGAGCTGTTTCTGAGAACTGCCTCCAGTGTTCCAGTAAGGAAAGCACAGCACTGGTTTGTAGTCTGCAAACAAACGTGAAATGTATCATAATTTATGACGCAGTAAAGCCCTCACACGGGACAGTCAACTGGAAAGGGTCTCAGATCTGGGTTTTACTTTTAATCCAGTCTTCTCAGTGCAGGAGAAACAAGCCCTCCCAAGGGTCTAGTTTCCATCTGTCTCCTGTGAAGCAGGGCTGTGGCATGCTTTTACCCCCAGCAGCCATGACTATTCACACACTATATTGCTGTCATTTTCTTTAATTAGGCACTAGCGCACTTCCCCTTCAGCTACAGAAGAAAGGTAGCACACGCTTAAAGTGGTGCTGCCGGTGCCGATCTGCTTCAGAAGCCCTGAATCAAGAAATCACTTGTTAGACAGCCACCTAGTGTTAAGTTCCACTCTAGTTACCACAAAAGCCACAGGTGCAAAGGTTTGAGAGAAAATTAAGGACAAAACCCCCAAATCCTTAACTCTGAAGACTGGCAAATACATTACAAAATAATCTTTGTGAGCCAGCTGCTATTCAGTGATATAGTTTGTGAAGTTTTATTGTAGACTTCAGATCTTCACACAGATAAAAGTTCATGTTGGCAAAACATTTTTTTCCTAGCTGTAGGAAAACACTTTTAGCCTTCAAACATAAATTTGCAATTGTATGTGGCTGTTTTTCCAAAAGCCTTCCCTCTGACGCCAAGACCCCTCCTGTGCCCACATGTCCTTCCATAAACTAACTCACCCTGCAAACAAGGGTCCAGGGTCCACGCAGGTTAAGGACAGCACACAGCTCTAAGCATACAGTGCAAAAGCCAGCTCCAAAGATTAAAGAACTTGTTAGCCTTTCCTTCTCTAGACTGCCAGAGTGAGATGAATTTAAATTCATTAAGTGAATTTCCCAGATCAGCAAAGGACAAAGCACACTCCTCCAGCTCTGCTGTAAATGGAGAGAAGCACAGCTCCCACTCAGTGCCGCCTCAGGCAGACCCCACCACCACACCTATGGGATTATGCACACGCAATGGCCCGGGTGGCAAACATACATATCACCATACTGAAGATGACATCAGGCCGCTTCTGTCCCTCCTGTGAGTAACAGTGTCCAGGGTCTATCTGAATATTGTCGAACATATGACCTGGCAAGTACCTCCTCAGAGACAATGATGCTCTAGAAGAGGTCTGCCCCCAGGAGGGTTTGGCCTTACTGCCTGGATCACAGATTCTCCAAAGGTTTCAGAAACACGCATCAGAAATGCTCTTGCTGCAGCCCTCCAAAAACATCCGTATGAGGCTGATGGCCCTCCCCAAGGTCCTCCACCTCCTGGTCAGAGCTGCTGTCCCTATAGCCATTCCTCCTTACGCCCTGCAGCACTGCCACTGCTCGCTTTCTGTTGCCCCCATAACAAACGAACTGCAGTGTGGAGAGACAAGCTTCCCATTCTCCAAACCATCACGGCACCATGTCCTAGCTAGCAGCACAACTGCACTATCTTCAAATACTCTGAAGATGCCGCAAACAAGCACGCCCTAAAACATCCTACTGGTACACAAAAAGAGACAGAGGGTAGTCTCTCCTCTGGGAAGACACAGGTTGGCTGTCCCAATGGAGTGGCACTGAGATGGGAAATGCCTTGGGGAAGTCCATCTGAACACTGCTGGTAATTCGACAGATGGCTCCAGTTGAGGGAAGACATCATTTAGGCAACAGGGATGGGACCAGTTCACAAGTCTCCTGCCCTCTTATCTCATGTTCCACCACTGCATGATCCTGGCACACTGTCACAATCTCCTAGAAGAACTCCCTACTACTTTCTATCACTTCCACCCTCCCAAGTTTTTTAACTGCTCTTTTGGTTGCATCAGCACAAATACTTGCATGAGCACTCTTCAGGCCAGCTAAATACATGACAATGCTTTTGCTTTTTTAGACAGTTTTTTGTAACGTCCAGAGCATTAATCCAAGGAGGGCTACAAAACGGCTGAGCTGAAGAAGCAATCATCTGTAGGGGATGGGACAGACAGCATTTGAAGACTTCTTAAATGTGGCTGGCTGCCAACAGAACAACAGTTTCAGTTTCACATGAAGGCGAGTCTTTAAAACTTATATATGAGTTTGCCCCAAACGTGAGTTATACCATGAACTGTCATGACTGGCTTCCTATGCTGCAACATCAATCACACCAATCAGGTCTGCATACCAAAATGGATGTCATGTGCAACGCCCAACCACCAGGCGATTTAATCAGAGGAAAACGTTAAGAGAAATAGATTAAGGACTCAATCCACCTTTGTGGGGCAGCAAGCACTGCAGACAATACTCTAGGCCATATCTACAATATTCTGTCTTCACAAAGAGTGGTATCAAAATTTTCTTCTTTCCACAAAGGGGACATGGCCGTCCCTACAAGTTTTTTTCCCTTAGGACTCCCCTTTTCCATGTAATCTGGTGGTGATGTGCACAGATCACAGCACTGCGGCTCTGTTATCCACCAGACAATGTTTTCTCCTAGCTTATAACCTCTTTGGAGCAGGGTTCCATTTTTTTTTTTTTTAATTCTGTGTCTATACAGCATCTAACAAAAGGATTTCTGGCTGATATTTGAAGTGGTTTGGTGGCACTGAGCGGTACTGGACCACACAGTTCACCTTAACTTAGCACATCTGCAGTGTAGGACCCTTCGGTGCATGCCTGAAACATTGTGGGTAGAATCTGGAAAACGAGATTTCACAGAATATGGGGTTTTTTTTCAGTTCAGATTAGCTTTAGCTGGAGTTTCAACAGGGAACTCCACAAAACTTTTGAAGCCCAGCCTGAAAAAGCTAAAGAGTTGTCCCTGCACTGTTACCTCCAATTATAAGCTGAGCCTGATCATTGCTATATCCAGTACTTAAAACTCAAAAGTACTACCTGGCCCATCCCCAGGGGCTGCGAGGGGCATTAAGTCTTCCCTGCCACCCCAATTATCAGCCACTCATCCAGTGGGCATTGGTCCACTCCTGGTGCTATCAAACAATTCAGGCCAAGTCAAGGATTTCCAAATCTGGCTACTTCGGATCATAACAACCGAACAAACCTCTCACTGCAGCAGACACAAGCTCTAAAGAACAGCCACTGCAATGTTTTGCTCTGAGTAACTATTTTAGACACAGAAACTGAGTATTTTTATTTTAAGAGAATACTAGTAATAAAATAAAAGGCTGGGAACACTGTATCTTGATTCCCTTCAGCTCTCCATATTCTGCATACTTAAACCACTGTTTCTCTGCCTCTTGTAAGTCATTTGTTACTGTACCGTTACACAATAACTCACCTTTTGCAACTCATTTGACAATGAGGCAAATTTAACTTGCAGCAAAATTGAAGGCTGAATTACTAAACAGACATTCAGAAAAGTAGAGGAAAGCTACACTGAGATAATTAGCCAGCTCAGACTGATGCATAACTCATCCAACATTTAGCATCTTTCAAAGACTGTCAGGTACAAGTTTATTTCTACTGAAAGAAGAACCCTTAATGAAAGGAACATTAACTTAAATACCAAAATCCTACAAACACGTCTGCTGCCCTGTATATTCTCCTTCCCATGCACAACATAAGCACAAGCCACTGAAAATGTCTATTTTCCTTTGTACCTCTTCCAAACCTTTCAAAACTTTCTAAGAGTGAAGTAGCTTTATCTCCTCATCAAGTCTTCCTTATTTATAGAGACAAGGAAGCTTGCTGTCTCTCTCTCAAAGTGTTTATTTTCTTTACATGTTTCACAAAACTAAGAATGCCACTATCTACCTGGATTTTTGTTTAACTAACTTGCATGACTCTGAATCAGTTATTTTTTTACCTCTCTTTGGGGAAGGAGTGGTTGGTGGCAGAAGAATGTTCACCATACTTAAAAGTTTTGATTTAAAATACACACAGAAACCCAGAATTATGTAGCTGGAACACTACTTGATTGATTCACCTAATTTGTTCGTATCTGACTGACTTACAAACAAACATTTTTCTTGATTGAAGGATAAATTAACAAAACCCACCTCCTACAAGATAGCAATTGAAAAGATTTTTGCAATTGATGCAAAGTCAGAAACATTCTCTTTTTAAACAGGCAATTCATTTGAAAATTCCTAGAAAAAACACTTGCCTATTGCATCTGCTGCTGCTGCCAGACTCTTGGCCTGCAGGGGAACTCTGCACAATGAGAACCCTCTGAACCAGCACTTCTCTAGAGGGTCTGGAAAAAAAGGGACAGGTATCTGCACAGCAGATAGCCTATTTCTTCATGCCTCCTTCAAGTACTCCACTAGCAAAAAGCAGAACTACATAAGCCCATTCCCATGGAGCACACAATGGTTTTGTTATACTGGACATAAATACAGCAGAAATAAGGGAACTGGTACATCTGCAATTATTTTTCCATTTTGTGTTTCTTCAGGCCAAGATTTAGTCCCTTTGGAAGACAGGCTTCAGCCAAATACCTCAAGAGACGTGCTGGAAACTAGCAATCCTTTCTCCTGTACATGCCTATTAAAAGCTTATGCCTCTTCCCAAGTATTTGCACATCACCAGGGTCTTCATCTCTGAAAACAGCTGCTACTGTAACACAAAAACCAAACAAAAAATTTCACCACTGCATCTATAAATTTATAAGTAAGTAATACAGTATGCACTGCCAGGGAAGCTAGAGGTTTTAAGGTGAATGCTCAGAATACCTCCAACAGACACTCAATGTATGCAAGTTAGTATCTTTCCAGACTTCTAGTCGCTCTAAAATTGCAATAACATGGATCTTGAAAGGCCCTACTACAGTTCAGGGGCACTTTCTATGCCAGAGAAAGGAAACCTGCACTAAGTACCAGCAGCAGCAAACACAGGCATGGCAGAGCGTGCAGGCCTCAAGACTGCCAAGAGCACCAGGCGTAATGATGCACATTAAGACTGAGAGACTGCAATACCCGAGTGGTCCCAGCCCAAAAATGATCAGGTGAAAAACATGCAAACAGCGTTTCACCATGGATATTGAGGTTCAAGACACATTAGGCTTACTTTCCAGAAACGCTCCGCTGCCAGTTAGATGCAGATGTGTTGTACGTAGCAATACCTAAGATCAGGTCTAACAGCTTCTCTGAGATTACTTTAGACTACTTCAAATTTACTCTTTCTGTCCAAATCCCCTGGTTATAGATGGCAAGTACCCAACGAACCTACCTAACCAAACCCTGCTTCCACAGAATATAACAGAAGCGTTACTTTTTGCTAAACACTGCATTTTCCTAGGGTTAGGGGAATTTATTTAGCTTTCTTACAGGATGCGTACGTTTAGTAGCAGCAGGAATAATAAGCAAACTAGAAGACGCAACACCGGCTCACCTATACTCGGGCCTTGCCATCTAAGTAAAACCTGACAAGTGCACGAAAGCCTTTTTCTTTGGGGTCTGCCGAATCCTCCAGCTTTGGCTGGACAACCGTGCACCCCCACTTTTGTGTTACCCGACACACGGGCCAACGTATTTCGGTCTCGGCAGCCGGGACCCGCGGGCACCGCGGCACTGAGGCAGCTCCCGCCGCTGCGGGGCCGGTGCTGCGCGGTGCCGCCCCGCTGGGCTTCTGGGGGGCACTGGCAGTATTCTGCCTTCCCCTGAAGGCTTGTAATGCTACCTTCATTTTAATACCTCCCACAGCTGCCAGCCAGGCAGAAGCGCGCTCTGACTGCAGGGCTGCGGCAGCGCTTCAGGGTGTCTTCAAACCTGCTTCGTCCCGGCAGAGCCGGAGCCAAGGCCAGCACTGCCCCGCTCCCCTGGCCGGCGGGGCTGGGACCCCCCGGCCCGCCAGCCACGCCGCTTTCCTTCCCCATCGCGGCCATCCCGAAGGCTACAACCCCCCGCGGCTCCCACAGACCTTCCCCGCCCAAGGGAGCCCAGGCCCGGCCCGCGGGCGCACGGCGGGAAGGGCGGGCGGGCGGCCCCGCGGTACATACGCGGAGACTATCTTGCCGCTGAGGATCTCGGCGGGAGCCATGGCGAGGGCGGGCTGGCAGCGGCCGAACGCGGTGGGGCTCCTGGCGCGTCTGCGGGACGTGCCGCCCCCCCAGCTGCCCTACTCCGCGCCCCACGTGGCCCCAAACTTTCGGCGCCCACCGGCCGCACCGCGCAAGCGCTGCCCCCGCCCCGCGCCGCGGAGGGAGGCGAAGGGCGCGCACCGAGGGGCACGGCACGGTCGTCTCCTTCCGCCGCCCTGAGGAGCTCGGCACCCGGCCGCGGCTTGGGCTGAGCGGCGCGGCGAAATGGCCGCCAAAACGCTCAGAGGTGCCGCTGCCAGCTCCGGCCTCGGCCTCCCCTGGTGCCCTGCGCTGGGGGGAGCGGGCCTGGGCCGCAGGGCGGCTGGCAGGCTGGCAGGGCGAAAGCTGCCGCCGGGGTGGGGGGCTGAGGGGGGCGGGCTGGTGTCCAGCGCTGGGCTCCTGGCAGTAGGCTCTGCATAGCCAGTTCTCGGCCGTATCTTTTAGAAAATAGCAACTCTGCGTAAGAGTAATCCATGTGTTTCATGCCCTGGTGTTGTAGTACTGTGGTACTCCTGTGTAACTCTTGAGAGGTTAGGCTAAAAGCAGTTCTTACTCTAAGGGGTTTCACCACATTAGGCCAGCATCAAGCACCAAACCACTGGCTAGCCAGTGAAGAAAGAGGGCAATGAAGAAGAGGGCAGGACTGTGGCCTAACGTTCACAGGAGGTGGCAAGAGTGAGAAACAAGTTCCTAACGGTGGCTTCCAAGGGATGTACTTGAGGTAAGTAATCCCATTAGGACTGGTGGAGGCGCAACCTCTTGTTAGATCTGTGCAGCTGACCATGTGTAGTGTTATCTACATAAGCAAGGCTTCTCCTTACTCTGCAGGCCAGCACAGGCATTTTAGGATGTTGCTTAGCGAGTCAGTTCTCAGTGGTTTTCCTCACCCATACGGCAAAGAAGTGATTGGGGCCCAGCCAGAGCTGAGGTGGGGAAAAGCAGTTAAATGTCACCAAGGCAGATTTGGTCAGGCAAGATAATGCCATGACACAGAGAACTTAAGGAACTCATCAGTGTTCCCTGCTAATATCTAGGACACAGTTAAAGAACAGGTCCACAACTCAAGAAACTGACATTTAAAAGGTCAGGACAGGGACCTGGCAAATAGGGATTGATGATGGGTTGGGCCCATGTTGTTGGGTTGCCGTTGAGGGCTAGTAACCCGTTCCTGTGCCCACAGTAAAGCCATACTTTGTTTTGGGACCTGGCCATGTCTGCTACACATGGTGTAAGTACCGCAAAGAAAGAGGATAACCTCACTGTGAGTTAAGAAGCTATGGAGAATAGAGGTTGGATGCTAAACCAGCAGTGTTCCTGCTGAGAATTTGAGACTGAAAAGGCCCACGTGAAATGCTTTCACACAGATTTTTACTTTGCATAGAATGCATAGGTTTGAAAAAATAAAGAGCCTATTCCAAAGAGTTTGCTGTGAAAGCGTTAAATCCTGCCACTCCATAATGTACTTGGTTCCAAAAGGGGTTTGGGGAACCATCAGATTTTGAGATGGGAGAAGTGCAGGCCTCTCAGCTTCCACCTAGGGCACAGAACTATGAGGATGGAAATATATGGGTCCTTCTGTTTCAGAAGCTTTATGGTTGCTTCTCTGGTATTCTAGAAGGGGAATATAAACCATATATAGTTAAAAACTTATCTGAAGATAAGGCTTTTCTTCTTTGAATTTCCGTTCATAGCCTAACAAGTGACATCTTTTCTGCTTTCTTTTCTATTGAGGGGAGAGTCTGGTACCTTGACTTGATTAAACTACCTTAAATTAACATGTTGTAATTGTAGGATTAAGGGTCAGAAATTTCTCTTTAAAAGTGACCTGGAAAAGACAGAAAATTTGGCATTTAGGGCTTTTATATGCTAAATAGAAAAAGCTAGAAAGAACGTCTTTTTATCTTCTTTCATTATGTATTCCTTGTATTTCTTGGAATGCTCCAACAGGCACTTGCAGTGTTATACAATCAAACCTGAGTTTACACATTTAACTGGGAGAGGGATTTTTCTAGGTTATAATTCTGTGCTTTATTTGTTTCTTCTTTGCCTTTATCTGTACCCTGGGGGGGCGGGGGGAAACCCCGTGTTTAAAAAAATATGCAAAAGATGGACTCCTTCAGTTAAGGACAGGACAAGGTCACAAAAACAACTTTTGCCAAAAAAAGATTTGACACTCAGGATGGTAGTGTAAAAATACCAGGAAATGAAAAAAAAAAAGCAAGCCACCTATTTAAAATATTCAGATGAGCCTTATTTGCAGAGCGAGCAGAAGCTGTTGCCATCAGGAGCTGTGGATTCCTACCCAGAGTTGCTAACTTGCATGATTTGCCTGCGTGTGTGAGCATTAACATCGTATGTTGCTTTTCTTAAGGCCCCAGCTCCTGAAAAAAGATGTCTCATGATGACAGATACAGCTTTGAAGATGACCTGAATTTATTGTAGAGTCTAAAAAATTGGAAAGGAAGTAAAAATAATTCTAAACAACTTATTTCATTATTGTTGAGCCAGAGTCTCATTTTTGGGGACAGGCTCATGAATTTTAAATTATTATGCCAGAAAATCAGACTAGCTAACCTCCTTTTCCTGTAGCGTCAAGTTCTTTTGTATTTCTGATTTGTCTCATGTGGCAGTCAAGTACTAAAGCTGAGATTGTTACTTATGCCTTTATGTAAGAACATGTTCTTTAACATTTATTCTTAATTGTCATCCTGAGGTTGAAATACTGAAAATGGGGTGGGAAAGGAACAGAAAAGGGATTATGTGGTGAGAAATGGCTGACAGACCCTTTTGTTCAGTTCATATCAGAGCCTAATCCAGCCCCAAAATGCAGTAAAAAAGTTAAAAGCTACTATTCACATATAGGAAATCTCAAAGGAACACAGTGGTAAAGGAGAAAAATGTTTACAAAGTTTGCAGCAATGATCAATGTTTTATGCTTCCAGTACAATTCTTTTGATCATATTAATGCAAAAGAATGAGGAAAAAAACCCCTAATACCATGATAAGAACAGACAGAACATAGTCTTTTTTGTACCAAAGCAAACTTATTTTCTAATGGATCAGTTACTTCAGGATGGGCTGAAGCCTCAGAGTAAGAGAGATCTCTCTGCTCCTGAGTATTGCCCCAGAACAGTTGTTCTGCCTCACTCACCTCCCTGCCAGGCATCCCTGGGTTTGATTTGGCAGCTCCCACAGTTTGATTGTTTACCTTTGCATCCACCCCCTCTTACCCAACATGTCAAAAGTCATGGAGGTTACTCTTTAAAAAAGCCACGAAGGCTGCAAAATGCATGCCAGAAAGACTTTCATTGTTGTTGGTGAGCCAATGGCTGTGCCTCTGATAGCACAGGGCCCCAAAATCTGGAATTTGTTATGAGAAACTGAATCATCAAACTAAGGAGAAACATTAGGCTTTGTTTCACCCCAGAGTGGGACAGTTAGGATAGGACATTGTCTCCAGTTAAGGAGGAGGAACATAAAAGTAAGATTAGCTTAAACCTTGGTCAGAAAAGAGATTTTGAGAAAGCCTGTTTGTGGGAGCATGTCAGAAAAACGGTATTAGACTGATTCTTCAAAGGCTTACAGGGAACCTTTCCTGCTTAGAGAAATGTCCTGCTGAACAAAGCAGGACTGGTTAAGTGAATGTGGTTGCTCTAGAATGTACCTTACCTACCGTGATGGAGAATGCAACTTTGTAATGGGGTAACAGTGACACATTTAAATACATGCTATTGGTGAACTCTCCCTTTGATGAGAAGATGACTGAATTTTGATGTAAGGCTTGAGGTTGACCTCAGTGTACATGCTTTGAAATAGCCCTTATAGCTAAGCTGTGTTAATGTAATAGTCAATAGCATGAGCTAACATTTGTTCCGTCATAAAGTGTCTCCCAAGTGTAGTTAACCCCTAATCTGTGTAGCTGTCTTGTGTGCCCTATTCATTTTAGACATGTCACAGAAATAACAAGTTGGTGATGCAGCGGGCTGTTGCATAGTCACTGCAGATGTATCTGTCCTGGGTTAAGATTGTATTTGCTCTCTGACCTTCTCCTCAGGGTTCCTGGTCCAGTGCCTGAACTAGCAGAAGAGGGACTTGGAGTGCTCCTCATCCATTTCAGTGCAAAGGCAGACAGGTTAATCAAATCGCTTCTGAGAGCAGTTTTGACTACAATGAACTAATTTTCTATAAAGCAAGTGAAGGGTACTTTCATCACAGGTTTTTCTGGCAGGGAGGTAAAGCTGGTTGTGTCCAACAGAGTGGCGGTAACAAGCAGGCCTCTGAAGTGCTTTTCTGACCCCTGTCTCAAGCTTGCCATTCACTTGCCTACTGTGCAGGGGGTTTGTGTTGACCATGGTTTATCTATCACTCTAAGGACAGCAACAACCAGCTCAGACTATCTCCAGACTTCTACTTGCATTACTGTGCCAGTGACACAAAATGCATACTTGAGTGCATTTTCCATTGGCTGCTTTTCTTGTTGCTCTTTTAGCTAACTTGCTTTAGGTACGTCACCTTACCTTCACTCAGAAATCTTCCGACACTTCTCATTGACCTCCTAGGGATCCTGCAGAAAAAAGATGTCTTGTTAACAGCTTGAAGAATTTTGTGTCACGCTTGATTCCACTGTAAACAGTGCAAGAGTGAATGATAATTATGGGCCCCAGGTTGTCCTGACTCTTTGATGTTAAGAGATAATTCAGAGCAAAGAAACCGTTTTCTAAGTAGTCCTCTCTCTCACATAATAACCATTCCTAATACTTCTACAGCATGTTGTGGCACTCCCTGCAATAAAACAACAGCCTAATCCACTCTCCCAGCATGCTTGTGAGTAGTGTATTGCCCCATTTTCCAGATAAGGTAGCTGAGAAAGGATTAATTGATTGCCTAAAGAAAAATACAGACATAAGCAGTGGAGCTATGATTAACTAGCTTGTCATTTCTACCTCCTCCTAATTCTCCTTGGCTAATAATTTTTAGTTAATGGCTTCTGGCTACATAGGACTTTCCCCCTTTTTTTCCAACTGCTAAATTTTACTAGAAGAATATAAAAAATATATTTCCAATTTTTCTATAGACATACCCATTATACCAGTTCCACCTTTCTAACTGCATAGGAAGTTGCACACGCTGACACCGGCAGAGATAGTCAGGGAGAAGGGTGAGTTTCAGGGCTGCAGGTAGGAGAATGTCCAGAAGACAGATTTTTTCCATTGCAGTTTAATCCACACAGCCTCTTGGATAATTCTCTGAGCCCAAGCAAGGATATCCTTGGCAGAGCAAGTTTGCGTCACTAGTTCTGTGCCGTCTCTGCAAGTACCTTCATAGGGTGCTCTCTCAACCAAGCAAATCCTTCTTTTGCAGTGTCCTGCAGAAACCAGAGGAGGATGAAAAGATCCTGTGAAGTCTATGGTAGGAGAAGTCCAAGGCTGGCATGAAACCAGACACAGACTACAATTCCAGCAAGTGGCGTATTTGGAGTTAAAAACAGGTAAATGGAGTTTTACAGTTCAGACTTGGGTGATACAGTCTTCATGCGTGTTTTAATGTCCAGTTTGGAATACTGAGCAGTGTTTGATGATGTATGCACACAGTTCATAATATGAAGCAGGCTTAAGAAGTTGTACCTTCAATGTGCTTTTACTGATGGCATTCCTGATTCCAATACGTTTATTTCTTTCTATGTAATTGTCTCTAGATCATAGGACTGTCTATACCAGATCAGACAGAAGGTTGTCCCGGCTCAGGATCATGGCTCTAATAGTGGCTAGCTGCAGATGTGTAAGGAAGACTGTAGGAATAGGGCAAAATAGGTTACATTCCTGGTCTCCAACCATTTACAGCTGAAAGAATTTCTAAGACAAACATGATAATGGAAGTGGGGGAGAAACAGGGTAAAGTTAGGTGCAAACAGAATGATTTGAAGCCACATGCCTCCTGTTCTCAGAGGTTCATGAGAGACACAGATAATTTCCTTATGATATATAAAATGTCTCAATTTTTCTCAACACACAGGATCTTTGTGTGCTTCCTCTTTAGCATAACACCTCTTGTCCATGTGAATCTGTTGGTTAGTTTTAATGGAAACAGTATTGATAAGGTACCTTCGCATACTATAGTGGAGGATTTTTTTCCTTTATTTGGTGTGTGCATATTTTTTTCTGTCTCTGAAACATGGATATATTTACCCACTGTGCTTCATAATCTCCCTCTTGGGGTTGTTCATAACTATACTTTGATTTCTTAGCATTAAAAATAAAAATCCGTATTTATCCCCCATTGCCCATGTTTGATGATTGGTGTTTGTAATTAGAAAGGAGGAGTAAATTGAAGGAGGAAGAAGCCTAACTTAACTGCTCTGGAAAAGCAGACATCTGTGATGTGCTGTTCATATGAGCACATGCCCACACATACATGAAACAAAAAAAAATTTCTTTCCTTGAAGGTCTCCTGATTTAAGTATTGGAGCTGATTTTCAGCTTCTTGTGAGCACAGCTTGAAAGGAGTTAAAAAGTGGTGATGCACAGACTATTTAAGTATCTCATTCTTTTTGACTCTGAGCAGTATGAACATATAAGCAAGCTCACTGTAAGCTTGTTCCACACTCATTTATATATGTACCTATATATTTGTGTGTATATTTCCCAGTTTATATGCCTTATATTACAAACCTTTGTATCCCAAAAGTTTGTCGGCTTCTAGTTGGAGCGATCACATTTCTGCCTTTTCCTTTTCCCTAGGAGCTGTGTGATTTGTCTGGTATTTAAAACAAGAACTGCTCCATTTATAAACGAGGCAGAGTCTGGTGGAGGCACCAGATTCAGGACACATTGCTAATGTTTGCCCTGAAGCTGTGCAGTGTGTCTGCTCCTGCATGCTCAGCTGCATCAGAGAAGAGCAGTAAATGAATTAACCTCACAAGTTGTGCAGAGCTCTAGTGTCTGTCCTGTGCATCTCTGGGAGAAAGATTTCTCAAAAGAACAGCAAGGCTTGTCATGTCTACTACTGTGAACTCTCTTTGAGCTTTCTGATTCATAAACCAGCTTGAGATCTGATGAGAAAATCTGTGCTGTGAAATGGTCTGTCCTTTGCTGCTATCTCTGAGAGCTTTAAATAACCCAGCAAGGCAGGATTTTTGTCCTATGACCTGTGTCAGCCGTAGGTGACAAAAAGCGCATTAAGGGCCCTTCTGGTCCCCTCCAGCCATCGTTCTGAAGCTAAGCGTTTTAGCATCTCTAGCCTGTGCACCCTGGTGCAGTTGCTGTGCTTGCACATGGAATAGTTTTGCTCTGCAGCCCCAATGCTTTGCAGTGCAAGCCATGATAAGCCTGTGCTGACAAACTGGGCCTAGGGAAGAGACAGTGACTGATGCTTGCCTGGACCACAGGAAGATTCAGAGCCTGTAGACTTGGTGTGGACCACGAAGATGCTGAATTCAGTAGGGTTGGCCTGTGATTCCTCTTAACAGCCTAGAAGCCTGGAGAAGAAAAAGAATAATCCTTCCAAGAGGAGCTGTGCCAAGCTGTGATGTTATTGGTGTCTCTTGTGCCTGCCACAGCAGTGTAAGGACCGGTAGGCAGATTCTGAAGGAGACTGAGTCTCAGTACGAGTCATACAGGGTCAGCAAAGAAGATGCTGTAGCAGCAAGTCAATAAGACATACAAAAGATTTGGCCCTAAGGCCTTTTTTGCATTATAACATTGATGCTAGTGTACGCATTGGCCCTCTAGGACAAGATAAGCAGTACAGTCAGAGCTGCTGCCACAGAAACACATTTGAGGCCTGAGTCTTCCTTCCCTTTTCCTTTGAGGATTCAGTAGCATTCCTGCAGCTTTGTGAAAGGATCTGGTGGATGGAACAAATACTTTCCACCTTCATGGGCAGTTTTTTATTCCTGGTTCCTTTCACTTTCTATCATTTTTACCAGTTACAGGATAATGGAGGTTTTGTGCTACGGGCAGCCCATGTGACTTTCGTAGAGTAGAATCATAGGACATCTCAGGTTGGAGGGGACCCGTAAGAATTGTCAAGCCCACCTCCCTGCCCCTCACAGGACTACCTAACACTAAATCACAGTGAACTCTGACAGGCTTGGTGCTGTGGGGAGCTTGTTCCTGTGACTAACCACCCTGAACTTTTTCCTAATGTCCATTGTGAACTTCCCCTGATGCAGCTTCATTCCATTCCCTTGTGTCCTATTGCTGGTCACCAGAGAGAGGAGATCAGCAGCTCCCCCTCTGTTGCCCACCTTGAGGAAGCTGTAGGCTGTGATGAGGTTACCCCTCAGCCTTCTCTTCTCCAAGCTGAACAAACCAAGTGACCTCAGCAGCCCCTTGTAAGTCTTGCTCTTGAGACCTTTTACCATTGTGGTTGCCCTTCTCTCAACACACTGTAATAGTTTATGTCCTTCTCCTATTGAGGTGCACAAAACTGCACACAATATTCGAAGTGAGCCAGCACCAGTGTGGTGTAGAGGGGGACAATCACCTCCCTTGACCAGCTTGCTAAGCTGTGCTTGATGCACCCCAGGACAAGGCTGGCCCTTTTGGCTACCAGGGCATGCTGTTGACTCATATTCAACATGCCATCAACCCAGATGCCCAGTTCTCTTTCCATGGGGCTGCTCCCCTGCCTGTGCCCTCCCAGTTTGTACGTATAACCAGGATTACCCTGTCCCAGGTGGAGATGTGTGTACAACTGTTGAGAAGCTGTTTTCCTGGCTGTCCTGGGATCTGAAGAGGGGTGCCTTGACATTTTAAGCAGAAACATTTTCACACAGGATTCCATGGCAATTTGGATTTTTTCTTTAAAGAAGTCTGATTTTGAGACAGTACACATGATGTCCTTCACTCGAGAAGGTGCCCTTCACCCAGGCATCGCAAGCGTGAGTGCTCATGACAGAGAAGCATTACAGCTTCACATGAGGGGTGATTTCTAAAGCCTGAAGACTTGTCTTGTATTCACTGATTGGAAAATAGTGACACATAGGCAAATAAATCAGTGAAATTTTTTTCAAAGAGAAGAGTGTAACAGTTCTTTAGTTACTGATCAGTATTCAGCTGTCTTCATGTATTCCAGGGAGAGGTTCAGATATCACCAGCTTACACACAGGCAAGAGAGGAGGAGCAATTATTTATTTTGGTTCCCCACCTTACTTTATGCTTTTGATCTGTTAACCTGGTATTGGTGATTGAAAGAGTCTGAACTCTGTATACCACAAATATACATATCAATGACAGCATGTATACACATAGACTTGCTCCCAGCTGGAACTAGGAGAACTTTGAATATGAAGGAAATAGTTTATGGAAAATCAGTAAATGTAAATTTTTGGTATGCTTTCAGGTGATGTTTTAAAGCAGATGTAAAACTAAGTGCTTGATGACATAAATATGAGCCTGTTCCCAAATTTGCTTATTAACAGTTTCTTATGAGAGGAGATTTCCTGGTTGAATATTCAGATTAATGGCAAGTTTATGGCAGTTCAATTTGAGATGTGGTTACTAGGTAGTGTTTCTGTACAGTGGGGATGCACAATGCATGCTAAGACTTAGGACTCCAAAGAAAATTTATTTTTCTTTAGCTCAGCCTTGGAAAAAATCAACATGCCAGAGTGCTGCACACAGCCTGTATCCACAGTGAGGCTAAATGCTCAGAAATGGCTTTGAATTCAAAGGATCAGGCCTTGAGGATGGAGAGAAAGAAAGAAACCTTTGCTGCTTCACCCATCTGTTGTTGTGGCCCTGCTGTGGGGTGGTTTGTGCTCCCATTTCACCTTCCCAGGTGTGGCTGCAGTATCAGGACTGTTCCACCTCTTGCTTTCTGTGGAGGTACACAGCTCTGCAGGAAGGAGTCCAGAATGTGTCAGATGGGACAGCAGTGGCTGTGTTTTTGTTGTTTGTGAAGTGTTGCGTTAAAGGGGATGGAGTAACTTAGCAGAAAATACCCTCCCCCCACCTTCCAACTCTGCTCACCGAGGTGGGAGGTTAGGTGTGGCTAGGTTTAAATTCTAAGTGATGTCCAATTTACCACTATCAGTCCAGTCACAATATATATATTAAACTACCACGGGTTCGGATACACTGATAACAGTCTGCACTGCCGGTCCAGTCATGCTCATGAGCTAGCATGGCCACACTTGAGGGGATGGTCACGTTCAATGAGAAACTGCAATGACCAGCTACTTACCAGTGCAGTTTTATTAGTGCAACAGATATACAGGTTTTTGGATCGCTGGTGATAGTGACTGTCTGCAAAGGGCACATGCAAATAAAATGTTAGAAAGTATAAAACCTGAGGAAAAGTTATAAACTATACAGCCTGGCTACAAATATTAAAAATGACTCTCTAGAGCAGGGGTCCTCAAACTGCGGCCCACGGGCCGGATATGGCCCCCCAGGGTCCTCAATCCGGCCCTCGGTATTTACAGAAACCCCCTGCCCCCCACCCTGCCAGGAGTTGTGGGGGGATACCCCACAGATGACTTCCTGCCACTTAATCCGCGTGCTGGCCCCCTGGTTAAAAAGTTTGAGGACCCCTGCTCTAGAGATATTTCTAAGTCTCCCGAAGAAGCACTGTGTTTGAGTCTCACCCAAGGCATCCCAAGTGGGGGAGAAGAAAGGCTCAGCTGATCCCAGGAGTCAGTCTCGGGTGGTATCTTCCCTTAACTTGTTCTCAGTGGTGTCTTCTCCCTGGTCCCCTCATTCATTCACTTTTTATACTCCTCTTACTCTCAGGTGGAGCTTGGGTGACCCTAGTCATACATTCCTTTATTATGATTGGTGCAAAGTTGTCTTGCTTTCATTTAAAGATACAGTTCATTCTAAATTTACTGCGCATGCTCCGCGAGTGGGGGATTCACTCTCTTTGGGGGGGCCATTTGAATAGGAGGTTGCGATCTCCCACTACCACAATTATTTTACCCTAGCATCCTTGAATTTTATCTTTTCAGCTGTTTGTTTTCTTTTAGCAGTTAGCACGTAATAGTCAGAAGGCTTTGAAGTGCTGAGCAGGCCTAGTTCCTGACCTCTTGCAGATAATGAGGCTTGTGCTTGGTCTTTGCCACAGTTGTTGGCCCAGCAACAGACATCATCTCATATATTTTACAGCCGTTGTGCAGCTTATTGGCTGTATGGTACCATCGTGTTCCCAGTCCTGCAGGGAGTACAGCAGAGCCTGGCCGCAGTGTCTGCACTCCGCTCCACCCTCCACTGCTCCTCCAGGATAGCAGGTTGTGTGGCTTTAGGGAACTGTGGTGATGGAGATTTCATGCATGCCAACCGTCCTGAAGGCGATAGCTGTATTTTACCCTAAAAAGCTTTCTGTAATACTATGCTTCTGTTAGGACCCAATTTTTTTTCTAAATCCCCCCCTCAAGGTGATTTTCCCACATGAAGGAATACTTTTCTAGTTTGGGAAAGCACTTTTTAATATATTTTGGGCAAAATACCTCTCAAGTAATTCTTGCCTTGCCAGATCCAAGTGCTGTTAGAATCAGTAAGGTTAATTCTATGGCTGTTAGTTCAGGAAATTTGTGTGTCAGGCATGTCTACATCCCTTTACCAGTGGACTTCTCTTCAGTTGTTGTTCATCATCATCACTGACATCAGCAAAATTAATGGTATTTTTAAGAGTGAAAGGGATAAAAAATAATAATTGATTATCCTATAAAAAGAAACCACCATCCTTATCCAGACCAAGGCCTTAGATTTTGTTGAAAAAGGATGCTGTCAATGGCATTATTAACATAAATATTTGTCCTGGTTTTGGCTCAAATAATTTTCTTCCTAGTAGCTGGTACAGTGCTGTAGTTTGGATTTAGTATGAGAATAATGTTGATCACACACTGATGTTTTAGTTGTTGCTAAGTCATGCTTACCTTAAGTCTAGGACTTTTCAGTTTCCCACGCTTTGCCAGTGAGCAGGGGCACGAGAAGCTGGGAGGGAGCAGAGCCAGGACAGCTGACCCGAACCAGCCAAAGGGATATTCCATACCATGGACCGTCACACTCAGTATATAAATGAGGGGGTCAGCTGGGGCCTGCTGATCACTGTGCAGGGACTGGCTGAGCATTGGTCAGTGCGGGGTGGGTAGCTGTATTGTGCATCACTCGTCTATCTTGGGTTTTATTCCTCTCTTTTGTTTTATCTCCCTTTTCATTAGTATTGTTATTACATTTTACTTTATTTCAGTTATTAAACTGTTCTTATTTCAACCCATAAGTTTTACCTTTTTCTGATTCTCCTCCCCATCCCACAGGGGGCTAGAGGGGAGTGAGTGAGAGGGCTGCGTGGTAGTTGGTTGCAGTTAAACCACGACAGGATGGGATAGGGGAGAGAATTGCAAGAGAAAAGTGAGAAAATTTGTGGGCTGAGATAGAGACAGTTTAATAGGTAAAGCAAAACCCCACACATAAGCAAAGCAAAACAAGGAATTCATTCACCACTTCCCATCAGCAGGCAGGTGTTCAGCCATCTCCAGGACAGCAGGGCTCCATCACACGTAATGGTTACTTGGGAAGACAAAATAACCCAACTCCAAACATCTTCCCCTTTCTTCTTCTTCCCCCAGCTTTATATTGCTAAGCGTAACGCCATACGGTATGGAATATCCCTTGAGGCAGTTGGGGTCAGCTGTCCTGGCTGTGTCTCTTCCCAGTTTCTTCTACACCCCCAGCCTGCTTGCTGGTTGGGTGGGGTGAGAAGGAGAAAAGGCCTTGACTCTGTCTAAGCACTACTCAGCAACAACTAAAACATCCCTGTATTATCCACAGTTTCCATCACAAATCCAAAACATAGCCCATACTAGCTACTCTGAAGAAGATTAACTCTACCGCAGCCAAACCCAGCACAATATTTCAATTGATTTTATATAAAGAACTTTTTATTTCCCCCAATAGCAGGGTGAAGCCTTTTAAATTCAGCATATGCAACTGTGTTACTGCTGTACATCCTGGCTGGATAACTGGGAGTAGGGGAAAGCTGTCTCTGTGCACCTGGCAGCAACCTCTCCTCTCCTGTGGCATTGCTGTCTCCCACAGCTGCAGATAAAGAACCATAAATTCAAGCCAAAAATTACTTTATGCTGGAATTGAGTTGACCAATCTGTCAAGAAACACAGGAAAATATATATTTTGGGTGCTTTTAAATTCTATACTTGCTGTGTCTCTTTCAGTTGATGTAAGTTGAATGCCAAGGTCCACTGTGCTGTAGCTTTCCCCCTTCGCTTCCAGGTGCCATTTGTAAGTGGACTCGTTTTTGCCTGAAAGAGAATACTGTGGCACATGTACTCATGATCCAGTTGTACAAACCAGATCTTTCTTTAGTTTAACGTCAATGTTTCTCATAGATAGACCTTACTGGAAAACTGAAGGAAACTAAGATACATGGTTTCTGAAGGTGAAACAGTGGGGTCTGGCAAGGTGGACAGGCACGTGTCATAGCTGGCACTGAGAGGGAAGGGAGGAGTGGTGGGCTCTGAGGGCAGCCTCTCAGGGGAACGGCTTTTTCTGTGGCTGCTGAAATGAAAACCACCATACGGTAGGTAACACAGATTCTCTTGCTGCATATGGGGAAGCTGTAGGATGGAACAGAGGTGTGAATCCTGAGAGGTCATAGGTCTGTGTGGTTGCAGGTGTGAGTCTGGGCATGGGGAGCTGCGTGTACACCAGCATTACCCTTGGCTTGTATCTCAGCAGTTACAGCTCCTTCCCCACCTTGCTGCACAGTGCGCAGCATTTCACATTCCCTTTTAAATGTAACAACTGATGCTGGTAGCTCTTAGTGTAATATTTATTGTATCTTATTCAAGTGGGATTGTTACAAGGGGATGAACATCCATCTTACTAGCTGAGTTGCTTACAAACACTTCCCTTTAGTCTCTGTGATCTGCCATTTTCAATTGCCCCAGCACTGCTCATGGAGCAGGAACAGCAGTTGGGATATAGAGCTTGGTTTTTGTCCTGGCTGTTTCCCACCAGTACCCCTCTTACAGATTATGCAGGCTTAGACTTGGAAGATTTATGTCATGTTGTAACAGAGGACTTCTATGAAGGAGCCTGTCCAAGTTATCTGCTTGCCATTGGCCTTATGACATCTCTTGAAGGCCCTGGG
Organism: Falco cherrug; assembly: GCF_023634085.1. Lineage (NCBI taxonomy): Eukaryota > Metazoa > Chordata > Aves > Falconiformes > Falconidae > Falco > Falco cherrug. The sequence continues at coordinate 30,306,736 of NC_073703.1, forward strand.
AAGCAGGGGATGGAGGACTCTGGTGGGCAGCTGGTGTTTGGTGTCCTGCCAAACAGCACTGCAGGGTAGATGGGGCAGAGCCTGTGCTGAGTATCTGGACAAGCTCAGACTTCCCTTCTAACTGTCCCAAATCTCACCACGACATAAACATGCTTCTGAGCTTGGACATGTAACCAGGCAGTTTGACTGAAAGATGAATTTGGGCTTAAAACTGAATAGGCTGGCTGACCTAGAGTGAGTCAACAGCGGTGCACAGGTCCATACCATACCTCCAAGCTCATGGTCTCTTGTGCCAATCGCTGCAGATGTAGCACACACAGTCAGGAAAAAGGTACCGTGTGTGACTGTGTTATTGTACTCATGGCAGCAAGATTTCCTGCAAAGAGACACCAGTTTTCTGTATTTGTGCAGCGGGATGCAGTCAAATATATGTATGTAATCTAACTGCGGACATCCTCATGGGTGGATCAGTGTTCCCAGTGGGCAAAGCCAGTGTTCAACCCATGGGTTCAAGGCATTAGGATGAGTGCCCCTCCTTCCTATCCAAATACATAATTTCTTGCACCTCTGCCTAACCTATTTCGGTCCTCCACATCTTGAGGTCCCAGTAACTGTGTAAAACGGGCATAACAAATGCATAAATTTCTTTATAGTCATTTTTGGATTGGAAGAACAAAAAGGCTGGAGGGAAATGGCCACTTTTGATATCCAGGCTTTGCTCCATCCTTGGAGCCAAGAAAGTTGTGGTGGGGGAAGAAAGAAGAAAATTCATACAAACTGGGAGACATTTAGGGAAAGCACTTTTTGCAGTGACACTTCAAAACGGAACCAAGAGAAAAAAGGAAGTATTTTTCCTCAGCTTTTGGGTTGCATTATACTAATTCTTGCAAAAGGTGACACTGAAGAGAACATGCCCTTCCGCTGACTCAGTGATGACTGTACTCTGGGTTAATGGTAGATTGAGGACAATCTGCTCTAATAACTGCCACCTTTGGCATTGGGCTTTCTTTAATCTAAAACGTAAGGTGTTTACAGCCTTGTTAGCTGGACTACTTTCCAGGTTTTCATGGGAACAGATCTCCCAGCTACCTACTACATGCTCCTTCATTAATCAGTCAGAATACTCAAGGCTGGGAGGACAAAAATACAATCGTGAACTGGTGCTGTTCCTGCAGTGACCCCTATAGCTGTGCTGTTGGTAAAGTCTGAAGGGGAGTGCCTTCATGTGTGAAGAAATTAGAAAATGTGGGCATGGTTCAAGTGTCGATGCCTCCTTGATACTTCCTAAGGAAGACAGGGTGAACTTGGGAGCTCTTAGCACTTCTTATGCAGAGTTGGCTGTTACATATTAGGAATTTGATTGCATTGATGGTCCCTTCAGAAACAGTGTATTGCCGAAAGCATGGATTGAGAGCATCTGAGACATTTCTGTCATCATCTAACAGTGGTCCCTGACCTTATTTTAGCAGGCTTTGCTAATGCCTTTTTGCTAATGCTAGCCCTGGCTGCTGGGTCCAGTTGTTCTCTCTGCTGTTGTGCCAATAGTTGAGGATGGAAGGAACCTCTTGAGAACATCTGGTCAAACGGTTCTACTCAAGTAGGGTCAGCTAGATCAGTTTGCTCAGGACCATGTCCAGTTGGGTTTTGAAGAGCCCCAAGGATGCAGAGTCCATAACCTCTCCGGGCAACCTATTTCAGTGTTTAGCCACCCTCACAGCTACCTTACTATTGTTGCTTTTTCCCCCTTATCGTAGCTGTTGCCCCCTTGAACTAATTCTTCGTGCTAGATTGTGCACTCTGTGCTCTGTTCATCTTTTAACACTTGCACATCTCCTTCCTGAGGCGCGCCTCATATATAGGAAGCAGTGAGCCAAACCAGAACAGCTGGTGATGCCACCACAATATTCCTAGAATGCTTTTCTTCTTGGTGCTGCTTGAATGTATGCTTGGACCAGTCAAGAAATTATAATGTGTTTTATAAATCAAGAGCTTTGCCTATCAACTGAGAGTAATTTCTGTGCTTTTTCAGCTACAGGCAATCTTCTCAAATTCTTAAATTCAGTAGGTGCCCTGAATGTCATCAAGGCACAAAGACACCTGAAGCTTGCAAGTCCTTAAACAGAGGAAAGCCTTTCTGAGTCAGCCTTACAGAGATAAATGAGCAGTTTATTAGTGCATAAAAAGGACAACATAACTTCCTATCAGTTGCTTCTTGTAAAACTTCATACTTTTTCAGCACTGTATTTTAAGAAGTCCAGAGCATTCTTTTGTTTTCTTTCATGGGCAAGGTTCTGTCAGCAAGCAAAGAGGCTAAAATCAACCCAGCCTGATTACTTTTAAATCTAGAATTTACTGAAGACTTTGTACGTACGCTCATGTTAAGTGCCCAGTGAGAGCTAAAGTTTCTGATGGGAGGAAGAGGGATTTTCCTGATGATATGGACATAAAACAGTACTCATTACAGTGCTGAAGTCACAAAATTATGTCCCATGCCCCAGAATTAGTAATCTCAAATACTTCTTTATGGCAGGATTAAGAAACAAACAATAGGAATTGAGCGATATGAAGAGTACCCATACTGAAAATCCATACTTGAGCAGATGCATTCTAACTGGGTCTGCCCAAGGTAACAGGGTAAGAAGTCCCTCATTTTGTTTCAGGTGCCATGGTGCTCTGGCACCCCACTTAGGGTCCTGGTGTGGTGCTGTTCCTGCTGTGGTGTTGTGGTGGTACACACTATGTGAAATCCCAGCCCACTGAAGTTTGTGGGAGTCATTTGTTCTGACTATGTCAGTGACTTCTCTTATCACAGGTGATGCAATATCCAATGTACAATGGTACAAACGTCACAATGTGGGTGCTTGACCCTGTGGCAAAAAAGCAAACAAACAAGCTGGCCAAAGCAAATAAAGAATTGGAGGAAGGTAAGTTGCTCAGTATTTTTTAACTTTTACAAATTGTTCTGGATACACACAGAATTTCTGTTCTTGTTAATTAGCTCTGAAGAATTAGTCGACATTTCTTTAGTGAGAAATGTTTTGACCATAGTAAAACTCCAAAGTAAATGCCTTTTATACAGCAAGAGTAGAAATCAGAGCTTCTTTCCTCAGTGCTGTACAAAGCTGAATTTCACAAATAACTTCTTTAATATTGCTCTGAGGCCTAGATTGGGTTACCTGTCAGCTGTGTCCATAGACATGCTGTTCTTTATGGGCTGAGCCCTCTGAAAGCCCAAGGGCCAGCCAAAAGCAATCACTTCAGATGTGTTTTTAGATTTTCTGCATAGGGCCCTGACTGCACCAGGCATAGCAGATACTGCATCTGGTAATGTTGGAGGTGAGCACGAGATGAAAATCTGCATAGAGCAGAAAGAACATTTTAAGCTGCATGTAATGAACATCACAAGCTCGTTCTCTCAGTGCTTTTTCACAAAACCCCAGCAGCTGTATTTAAATAATACTAAAGGACTGTCTTCGTAAAAAAGCAGTGCTATTGCTTCTAGTTCTGAGGGAGCAATGGATATGAACTGAACCTTTCCTCTGCCCTCTCATGACAAGCAGCAGTGACAGCACATGCTGAACCCATTCAGACAGTGGCAATGTTCCCAGTGCAGCACGTGCCCCCCTGAGCTTCAGGAGTGGAACTCGCTAGGCCAGACAGCATTTTGCCTGCGGCCTTTCCACACTCCCGATTCTAGCTGGAGGGAGCCAGTTATTTGTAGAAAGTGGTATGAGTTCTCTATCAGTCTTTTCCCTGCAAACCATTGGCTTTTCAGATTTTTTTTGGTAGTGCAGTGTCCTGCAAGTGGTAAAATAGTCAGTAGTCTCTCTTGGAAGAGTCTAGATATCCTGCAGCTTTGTTGGAGAGTCCTCTGTACCATTCAAAGAAATGGGAAATATATTAGGCTGAATTCAACAGCCTATGAATTAAGCACAGGCCCACCACTCAAGTCTGTTTTAGGAATATTTACAGTTTTCATTAATTTCAACAAGACCTTTGTGGATCTAGCTGTGTATTCTGCCATTAGTACCAAAACCATTCCTGGACTAAATCTGGTGAAAGATTTACTTGGTAGAGTGTTTTTTCTTGCTATGTGACCTGCCTTTGGTTTTCTCCTCAGAAATCCTCTTACAGTTCTAAAACTGGAATAGGTCTCACCCATTTCCCCCTGAGTATTTCGGTACTGCATTTTCACTCCAGCACGTAGTAAATATGCTCAGCTGTACGCTGAGTTTATTGACCGTATGGCTGGCTCTTGGTGCCAGAATCTGGAAGACAGGACCCGACGTGGACCGCAGATAAACTGCGGCTAAAGCTGGTATTATTCACACGTTGGACACGAAGGGGAGCTCTTGCAACAGAGAAGAGAAACATGCCAGCCCTCCTTTGTGGCCACTGAAACGGGAAAAGATGGTGTAAGGCTGCTTTGCAGCGTTAGGCTAGCCTTACGGCTTTGTTTTGCAAAAGCTAAGTGTATTTATCTCACTGGTTAAAAAAGAGCGCTTTTTAGGCAGGCAGCTAAAGCTTATACAGCTAGTGAAAGAATTGCACGTGCCTGTGTGCTCCTGAGCTCCAGCGTGTCTGGCTGAAGACAAAAGCTTTTTGTCTTTGTAATCTTCTAGGTTTCAGCCACAGTTCTACTGGCTACAAATTAGTTCAGTCCCTATGATCCCTTGGTTTGTGCCTAGTCTAAAAAACAAGGTACATGCTTTATCTGAAGGCAAGATCCTGTGTTGTAAGATGATCTCGTATGTATTGCCCCTGTTGTTATTAACAAAGGAAACAAAGTGCTATAATTTTATTCATTCTTTTCTGTTTTGTTATGGAGGATAAAGGCAGAAGGAAAATTAAGACTTAAATATTTTGGGGGTTGCAAAATAATTGTCAGGGAGCAGCAAGGGCAGGTTTCTTCCTAAGGGAAGGTGGACTGGGAGCTGAGGGTGCCCTCAGCCTGGGCAGCACAGTCACTGATGGATTGCCATGTCCTCTCTGAACACGGTGGGCAGAGCTGGCTGGTGGTAACACAGTCCATCAACAGTACCAGACCAGGCAAGCGATGAACCAGATCCAGGGTCCAAACAGGGAGTCAGGAGCAAATGGAGACAGGGCCATAGACAGGGCTACTACATGTGTCCAAAGTCCATCCAGGGGACAGGGACAAAGATAGGCTGGATACAAGCTACAATGTACATTCACAGGGTCCATCACCTATGACATAGCTCTGAGGCCCATCCAGGAGGCCGAGCCTGAGAGTGGACTGGAGACAGACTTGCATATAACATAATGTGGATGAGGACTGAAGTCCCTGATGGGTCTGGTCAGGGCAGTTAAGGCTTAGTGCACCGACAGTGGTCTCCCCTTCAGCAGGAGCCAGGGCCCTGCATTCACTGTACAACAGCCACCAGTTTTATAGCATGTAATGAATGGTCAATCCTATGGGTGAAAACATACTGCCTTCATGCTGAGATATAGAAAATAAATATTGTTATGCTGCATTGTGGGTTATAGATTCTTCAGACACATGGTGAAGTAGGGGAAAAATCATTGGTTGGGACTTCTGTGAGTTTAGTTCTAGTCGTGATAGTGATAACTCTGATTATCAATTATGTCTTGTCTGGATTTTTGTTGTGGCATAACAAGGGTTTTTAAAGCACTACAGCATGCATTGCAGGCTTTCCCTGGCTGCAGCATGAATGGCAGGAATTGTTTCCTCATATACACCCAAAAGATAACTTGCTTCATACTTCCCATTTGCTTTTAAACTGAACAGCATAATTTGTGAGAAACAAACTTGCATGTGAGAAGTTTGAACGAGATATTAACTGGTATGACATCATTTGTTGATTGCTCACTTGCTGTACGTTTCCATGGTGGACTAGCCCAAGCTTGAGAAAAAAATAAACTTATCTTGTTCTGGCTGTATTTTCTGTCTAAATCTGATGAACAGCCTGGTCTGGTTTTTTGCTGCAAACTTACACAATTTCTGTCATCTTTTATATGATGGTACTGCAGTTAGCCTAGTAGTACTTGTCTTCTCTGACTGTCCAGGTTGTTTAGGAAGATGCTGCTCAGTGTAAGGGTATCCCCATCTTTGGTATCAGCAAAGATTTTTATCTGTGAGACAAGTCTAGCACCTGTAATCAACAAGATGTGATGGTTTCTTGCTTAGGTAGTACTGTCTTCATCACAGTTAGGTTTCTGACGTTTTCCTGTGGGTCTTACAATCCTCATGTTGTCAGGTGGAATTGTGTGATTAGACAGGTATTGTGGTAGCAAGTAGGGAGATAATGGTGTCTGCATGAAAACCTGGTTAGTTACGGTAAATAAGAATTTTATCTTTGAATAAAGTTGCTTGTGTCCTCCCTATTTTAGATGTCCTGCATTTCCGGTAACATACCTCTTGTTTCTGATGCTAAGCCATGATTGCTTGCTTGTTACATGTATTGCACCAATCTACTTACAGTCAGATATTTAATTTCATATTTCATATCTCATTTTTGCTCTTCAGCAGTCTACTCATGCTCTTAATAGGTATGTAGCTACATTAAGATCAGATGGACAATTACAACCCCCCAGTCTCCCAGATGACATTTGTATATCATTGCTTATATCAGAATTTCACTGGTTTTCTTTCTGGCTAGCTGTTGGCTCCTCTGTTAGATCAGTTTATTTTAAAAGACCCCACAGAGTAGCAGATGTGGTTTTGAAACTAGGAGCTTTTGTAAGCTGAGAGACCAATATTGCTTTTCCGGCCAAAAAGGTCACAGATCATCTGCAGCTGCTTGCCTTACCACTGGCAAGTGCTTCCTGAAAGATGTTACCAGGCTGGCTAAGGCTGCTGTGACTTAGCCAGACCTGATACAAAAATAGTAATGACTTTCAGATACTTAGTAAATAATGAAAGACGCTCTGTTATGGTATGACACTGGTCAACTTTATCAAAAAAAGCAGCCAGCAAATAACTGGGAGTGACTGATTGGATTTTGAATTTAGTAATGTGCTAAAATAGATTACAATTTCAAAATAATTGCAGTAGTGCTAGCAGATTCATACTACATCAGTTATAAAATAGATATGATAAGAACTGGTACTTTGTTACCTGGAGACTGTACCAAGCACTGCAAACATGCACAAATTGTAACTCATTAGCTTTCACTCCAGTGATTGCAAGAGAATAGCAAATAATTGATGGTAGGGTAAATATCTACCAAAGATGATATTTTATAAAAAGAAGAGGGAGGACAGTCATGCCTATACCTAATCATGGTTTCTTAAAGGACTTTTTTTAAAGGAAACGGTGATTAGTTTGAAGTACCTACTTCTGACACCTGTTTCCATGAGAACAAGAGCAGCAGCTAGAAATCACATCATTGGAGTTCTTGTTGGTTGCAGAGATGTAGGAAGCTGCAGATATCACATATACAAGCACTAGGACCAGTCAGCATTGTTCTGGAGAAGAAGAAGGTTTTATGATTTTTTAAAATCCCTTCATATGCTTATAGGGACTCTACAGCTAACATTACTGTTATTTTTTAACTAAAAAATACTTTAAAGGTAATATTCAATTTAAAGCTAAAATGGTTAGTAAGAAGTACATTTACTTTGGAAAACTGCACCTATCAAGCAGCTAATAACATGAGGCCTGAAAAAAAGAAACTAAATGTAACTACATTAATGCAGTATTCTGCACCTGCAATACTGCCTGATAAGCACTTATTTGCCTTGTATCACATCCTTTCCTTAATGGTATTCCATTGCACCTAATTTTAATATGTGCTAGCAAAACATATTTTTATGTGTTAATGAATCATACATTTACTTGGAGTGAGTTACAAAGAACAGTCTTAGTTTTCTGTGTGATTTGCCTAAATATTTTCTTGGACCAGAAGTATTTTGCAATGGAAAATTCAGGCATCAATTTCTGCTCAGTTGGGCAATACTGTAAAATCTGGAAAGAACATAACCAGCATGATGGAGTATTATACTTCTGGGGAAGTTATAATTCAGGTGTTTTTCATGTAAAATGGAGGTGTAGCCATTTGTGCAGTCCTTTAAAAAAAAATAATATTATTTCAGCCATGGGCAGCGAAAAACATAACCCTAAGGTGCAGGCAGGACCTCAGTGACTGCAACTACAGGTACAGGTACTGCAGCAAACCATCAAAACTTACCTGATTTCAACTTTGATTATGAACTGCAAAATCTCTGAATATTTGTAAAACTGCAGATTGGGGCAGCCCTGGACTAAGTATGACAGCTTCCTACTTCTTCCACAAACTGATTATTTCTTCTAAGAAATGCAGACTATTCCTTCATCCAAAAAGTGTAATAAAAAGCATAATTTATGATTCATAACACCTGTGAATTAATATACAGTTCAGAACAAAATTCTGCTTAGAATAATATCTCATTTTTAATACTGGTCAAGAATTGATGTCCAGGGAAAAGTATAAGGAAAGGCTCATGTATGGAGTGATCCTTCCTTGATAAAAGTACTCCTGACAATCAGTAATCTAAGTTTAGTTTTTGTGTGAAGGTGTAAAACCCTTTTTCCTCTATCTGGGTCCAGGTACTTAATTGTGAAATTTGTTTTCTTAAGCTCTTTCTTCTTCCATAAGCTGTTGCATGCCACGTTCAACAGTATTTAATTAACTGCGCTGAGCCTATCTAGAGGCAACTTTTTTCCCTAAAACAAAAACCCACAAGAAAACAAGGAACAAAGCCTGAAGGCTGCAGGTAACTCCTATGCATGTTGCTTTTGCAGGGAGATATTGAACAGCTTGTAATTGATTCCTGACCTTTTGTTGATCACAAAGCAAATGTACTTTTAGTACATCAAGTAAACCCAGATATTGCTCCTATTCCTCTCCTGCTAGTTCTCAAGGATGGTGTTCTATACTAGGCTGCTTAATAAGAAATTTGAATTAAGTAGATCATAACGGAATGTTATATCTGAAGACCACAATGGCCACCAAACAGCTACCTCAATCTTCCTATTTCAGTATATTTTGTATTACAAGCAATAAGAACATTGTATGTATGTATGTGAGAGCAAGGGAGCTGTCAGCATGACATTGAAGAAGGTAACATTTTAATGGATGGAGATTTTTTAAAAATAAGGACACAGGAAATTCATATCTAATTCCTTATGTTAAGTGCCAGGCAGATCCCACAACAAACACTAACAGCCATGTCAAGAAATGATACTGCTACTGCAAGAATTAAGTAGTTCATTCTGCCTGTTGGCACCTGGGAATTGTGCTTTGCAAGATATAAACCCAGGAACAAAGTCCTCAGTTTTAGATGAACCTGGAAAGAAGAAAGGCTCAGGAGATCCAGCTGATTTTCAAAGATCACCAGAAATGGTCCATCCACATGTGCAGAGAATCAAGCAAAGGTTGCAGGAGGCCAGCACGGATGAACAAGGAGCTCCTGAATAAACTCAAACGCAGAAAGGATACATAAAGAGGTGGAAGCAGGGACAGGTGATCTGGGAGGAATATAGAGACACTGTTAAGTATATAGAAATGGGGTTAGGAAAGCCAAAGCCCACCTGGAATGAACTGAATTTGGTTGGGGAAGTGAAAGGCAACAAGAAGGACTTCTATGGGTGTATCAAGAGCAAAGGGCTGACCAACCTGATAGTCTTCTATGATGAAATGACAAGCTTGGTGAGTAAGGGGAGAGCAGTGCATGTTTATTTGGACTTTAGCAAAGCTTTTGACACTGTCTCCGATAATATCCCCATAGATAAGTTGATGAAATACAGGTTAGAGAAACAGACTGTAAAGCAGATTGAGGACTGAACTTCTGGTCTCAAAAGTTGTGAACAATGACATAAAATCCAGCTGGACCAGTGGCTACTGGTGTATTCCAAGGGTCTATACTGGGCCTAGTACTGTGTAACATCTTTGTTAGTGACCTGGATGATGGAATAGACTGTGCTCTCAGCAAATCTGCAGATGTTAAAAACTGGGAGATGGTTGTGCTGCCATTCAGAGGGACCTTAACAGAGTGGAGAAATGGGTAAACGGCAACGTCGTGAAATTCAACAAAGGGCAATGCAAAGTCCCACACCTGATGAGGAAAAAAACCCATGCACTATCTGGGGGCCAACTGGCTGGGAAGAAGCTTTGCAGGAAAAGCCCCAGGGGTCCTGGGGGACAGCAGGCTGGCCACAAGCCAGAAATGTGCTCCTGCAGCAAGGGTAGCTAACAGCACTCTGGGCTGCCTTGGGGGGACTACTGCCAGGAGGACTACTACTATTTCCCCTCTCCTCAGCACTGGTGAGGCAACATCTGGAGTACTGGGCCAGTGCTGGGCATTGTAGCACAAGAGAGACATGGACATACTGGAGTGAATTCACTGAAGGGACTAGAGCACCTGCCATACTAGGAAAGGTTGAGAGAGCTGGGATTATTTAGCATTGTCAAGAAGAGGCTCAGGGGGAGTCTTATCTATGCATATAAATACCTGATGGAAGAAGGATGTAAAGTGGTACCCAGTGAGCAGACAAGAGGCAATGGGCACAAACTGAAAAACAGGAAATTCCACTTAAACATAGGAAGAACTTTTTTTACTGTGAGGGTGGTCAAACACTGGAAAAACTTGCTCAGACAGGTTGTGGAGTCAGCCTCCCTGGAGACTGGGCCAGACCCGACTGGCTATTGCTCTGAGCAACCTGGTCTAGCTGATCTTACTTTGAGCAGGGGGGCTGGATTAGGTGATCTCCAGAGGTCCCCTCCAGCCTCAACTATTCTGTGACTCCGTCTCTTGCAAGTACAGGTATTTCTCCTTTTCTATCATTTTGTTTCTGTGATGTGGCTTCTCCAAAGCCAGATGGTAACTAGAGTCACCTTTGCAAGGGATGAAGTCAGAATTAGGAATCTATAAAAAAAGATCATCCTTGGCAATCATCTCACATTCCGTCCTTGAAAGCTCATGTCAAGTAGCTGAAAGAAATTGCTGCCTTTGTAACCACTGTAGAGTCACAGTCAAATATCAGTATTTATATACTCAGTAAAGAGAACTGAGTGAAAGAGTCTGAGAACTGAAAAAGTGTCTGAACTAGAATTCCAAAAGTGTCAGTTTTACAGCTATTATGGTTGTTAACAATTTGACTGTAACAGTGGGACACGTGATGCTCTAAATGAAAGGGAACCATGACAGCCTGTTTGGATCCAGCACACTCATGATGTATCTTTGCCAGGAGATGGGAGAGAGTTCAGGCGTCACACAGCCACGTGCATGTTATGGGATGGCACAGGGTGGCTGAGGGATCTACAGGGTGATGGGATTTGGGGTATTGTTACCCTGGAGTTACAAGATGTGGATCATCCAGGCTTTTCCTGTGATTACCATCTTGAACGCCATGTGTAATAATTATAATCAGTTATTATATATCATGTAATTATTCCTTCATGATAGTGTTGCAGTGCCACTAGGCAGGTTTCAGTGGAGTTTCAGAGCAGGTGATGGTGGCTTGGAGAGTCTTTTTCAGTAGGAGTCTGGGACTCTTCCTGGGGACTTTGTTCTGCATTGGAGGTTGCATCATGAGACAGGACTGGGGGCACCAGAACTCCCCCATTCTCCTTGTAATACAGAATTCTTAACTGATCACAACCTCTCCTGCCCTCCTCCCTACTGCTGGAGTGGTGGGTCAACACAAATAATGCTGGCATCCTCTGAACAGCAGGAGACATGAAGAGATAGGGTAGTACTGATTAGAGTCAGGCTAAGCCATGGAAGGCAGCACAGGTGGTATACAAGAATACTCTTTCAAATACCATCAGAGTATGGATACCTCATAATTTTTGGTATTGATTGATATCATGGCATTTAAGAAGTATGATGCTCCCAAAATATCAGTGGATTGCCTCTCACTAGTAGTAACGACTGTGAGAACAGTCTATGAACAATGTAATTTACTGCTTCCTCTAAGGAGATGCAGTTTGAAGAACAGTATTAAAATCTTGACACTACCCTGAAGCTATGTCTTAACATAAATTTTCAAATATTTTAATAAAAAAATAACTATTACAGACTGTTATATATAGTCCTGTGTCTCATATATAAGATCATTCATTCATTGTCTTTGTGAAAATCTAGCTGGAAAGATACTCTAGACCTCACAAACAGGCTTTGCTGCAGCTTGTTATAAACAAAAGTAACTATTCCTTGAAAAGTTTTCCTAACTTAAACCAGCTTTCTTACCCCTGAGAAGCCAAGAAATATCCAAGAGATATGCGAGTCTTAACTTCTTTGATATTTGCTTATCCCTAGATACCATTTTCAGCCAATTTTGTTCTAAGGAGTGCTCATTCATATTTTATTCTCGATGTCTCTATAGAGGGAGAGAAAGAAAAGCAGCAACAGTCTAGAGGAGAATCTGAGAGACCAGAGACAGGTTATCCTCTTATATGATGATAATGACTGGATCTGGTGGGGTTTCTACTAATAAAGGTGAGGGTATTCATCTCCCTCTTTATTTGCAGAGATTATGAGGTGAATCATTACAGTGACTTGCCATGGTACAGTTTTCATGACTATGCTCGTCCATGCTGCCAAAGGAAAGAATCTTTTGTCTATTATAAAACTCTTTCCAGCGGGGATACTTGCTTTTTTTGCTGTCTCTGTTAAGATCCACTAGCACTGATTTAATAGGAGATGGTGAACGAGCATTTGTTCCCAAGTCAGAAGCTCTGGCACATGCGGAGCATTTTTCTGTGTCATTGGATGCAACTGACTTGCAGTGGAAATAGCAGTCCTTCAGGGTGGCAAAGACTGAGTACACACTCCCTGCTATGTGGTTTTGAAGTCTAGTGGCTTAGCTATTAAGGAGGTAAGTTGTGATACCCAACTGTGAGTGACAACACCTGAGTCACAGGTGAATTTAAAGTCTCATGCTCCAAATTTGTACTGATGCTCAATAAACATATCCTTAATCAGTAACAGCTTAATGAAAATCTAAAAAGATGCTCCTAATCATCTCTCTCAACTATTAGTATCAACTCCCACCTGAGACCAGTACTTTCTAAAAGTGCACAAATGGATTTAGCTGTGGGCTAGCTTACCAAATCTTTTTGTACATGCAGTATATCAGCACATATACTGTGTCTGGGAGCAGGGCCTCAGTGAATGTGATGAGTCTCATCCGCTCCTCTAAGAGAAACCAGCAGTATCTCCTCTATAAATGAGTAGCAATTTGTTTCTCTCCATTCCTGCCTGAGGTTAACTGTAGCTGGAAAAGATAGTGATAGAACAGTGCTGGCAGAGCATCCATGGTACCTATTTTTGTGCAGAAAGAAAAGGTTCTAGAGAGACCCAGTGCTCTCATTGAAGCTTTATGTACTTGGATTCTCACTGTAACCAACATGTTCCGGTGCAGCAACTTCTAACTGGTGAAATGTCCCTAGAAGAAACATTGTTACCAGCTGCTCCAGGTTAGAGTATTCAATGGCATCTCAGAGATGCAAAACAACTCCTTTGTTGACTTGCAGTTCACTTGGTAATCCACAAGTACATTAAAGGTTTGTGTAAATAATGAAAGGTGTTTGCTGTTGAATGATAGTGGTGTTCCCATATTGCATTATATACTGTTCGGTATTACTTTCATTCCCTGACTTGAGCCATAAGTAGGACAACAAACTGTAGCACTTTCTTTGGGCATCTGCCTTTTTTAACTATATGATTCACAATATCTTGGTAGAACATTGTCTGAAGAAGATGAGCACTGCACTCTTGAAAAGGCATTGACTACTCAGGAAATTAAATTTAAAATCAGTAGGGAAGCTAAAGTGACTTTTCTTTGAGAAATACAGTAAAGGGAACAAGCAGCAGCAGATGGCTTCATTGAAATACAAGTGATACCAAGAAAAGGTAGGAAATTCTTCTTATTTACCTCTCCTGATAACTATCAGTTAGCTAGCCTCATTGTAAAGAGCTATGTTATTTAGCAAAAAAGGAAAGCAAGGTGCCCTTTTTACCTTGTGAGAAAAATAGCATTAATTTATGGTACTTTGAACTGCTATCTGTTGATGGTCAAGGAAGTACTTATCTAGGGCATAGTACTTGCTGTTCTCAGGTTCAATGGTAGGTCACTTCCCCTTGTTGCTGGGCTTTAGTGCCCAGATACTTCCTGATTAAAAAGTTATGGGGGTACTGGGTGATGCAGAAGGGTCCTGAAACTAACTCTGCAGTAAAGAGCACAAAGTACAGGTGCTGTTCTTGCCTCAGGCATCAGCAAAAAATTGTTTTATAGGACAAAACCAGAATCAAAAGACAGTGAAATATAAAAGGGTTTTAATCGTTTTTGGTGATGTACAACTTGCAAGGTAAGAAAGTACCTTCCTATGAAAATTGCGTTGTGGGAATACTGGTGTATTTAAGAGTCAATAAAAGATTTAGCAAAAAATGCAACAAAGTCACAGCCTTTCTCTTAGAAAACAGCAGTAATGTACCTATTTAATAGGCAGGAGAAAATGATTGCTGTTTTTCTGAGTGAAGTTGGTGTTAGTTGATCGTGACCATCTTCATATCCTGAGAAGCGATGCCTTGATGTAACCTGGTGCTGTTGACAGAGATGAGGCTGTACTAACCATGCAAAATATTGAAAAGAACAATAATATTTTTCTAGAGACAGGCAAAATATTTGCCAGGGTCTAATTCCACAGACTTCCACACAAAGAGGAAAAAAAGCACTAAATTAAAACTTTGCCTCCAAGGACAAGACTAAAACTGCCCAGAGTTTACCTTAGTTGGCCACACTTTTGATCAACAGCTGCATGACTGATTGAGACAAAACCAGCCAAAAAATGATATAATAAATCTGTGGCAATGAAGATTCCAGAAATGTGCAAGATGGATCTGTCTGATTTAAATTGCTGTTTCCTTTAGGACTTATAGTAAGTCCCCAAAGGTAGAACTTTGAATCTTCTGTTTTAATACTGGGTATATCACTTTTTCTGCAATTCTGCAGTATAAATTATTTCCAGCAGAAGGATTTGAAGTGCTGCAGTTAGAACAGTTGGCAAAATCTGGCATACAGAACCACATGTGTTTTTCTAGAACAGTGTTTGTTTCTGTTTTCTGCTTCACTTCAGTATCATGAAAATCCACAAGCATTTGGGCAGATTTAGACTGGGTTTTTTAGCCCTGTGCTTTTAAGAAAAACTAAAGGGAGGATTTGAGTAGGATATGTGAGACTTACCTCAATGAAGCTTTCTTCCTTTTCAGGCTTCCCTTATACCTGCTACAGCAGCTCTGTTACTTGCTTTTTCTCCACATGTGAGTTTCAGATTGAACAGAATGACTTTGCATAGATGTGGCAGACATCCCTGCTGCTTTTCAGCCTTTCTGATAAATCTGAATGCAATATATCCTGTATGATGTATGACTGTGATGAAAAATGCTTAATCACCAAATGTCTGCCCTGTTAGTTTTTGGAATAACCCAGAGTGACAATGGGCTAAATTCACCTATAGTGAAACTTAACGGATTATGAAGAAAAGGTTAAGATGGATGAATTTTCCCTGAAAACTAGCTAAAATTGTTGCAATAAGTCAGTGTTACTTGGACATACACTTCCACTATCTCCATTTTAGAAATAGCACAAAACCCCAAACCAATGCAATTTATAATGAAGTGTTAATACAAAATTTCCAGACATTTATAGCCTCTACTAAATATTTTTGTGTAAGTTAGCTGTATTATGGGAAGAAGTCTTATTTTAAAGATATTCTCTTTTCATTGGTACATACTTCCAACGGACAGAGAAGTGAGAGTGTTTTTCTGAGCACAAGTATTTTTTGGTTCTGTGCTGGAAGGACCTCAAACTAGGGAACTTTAGAATCCCCTTCTACTCTCTTTCATAATTGAGTCCAAAGGTGTCACCATGGGTTCAACCAAACAGTTGAAGCCAGCTGTGTCCATTCTGTTCCTTGCCTCTGATACCCACACTGTGTTTTGATAGGAGCATGTCACACAAGCCCGCTGTCCCACACAGCTACACCACCGCTTCTTGGCAGCCTCCTCTGCCATGCACACCATTTTTATGGTGAGTCCTTGCAAGCCTCATAACTCTTCCCTAAGTTCACTGTAGAAGCAAGCTGCTTTGTTCTGATGGCAAAGACCAGTCTCAGGGGCATGAGGGATGCTGGGGGATGAGGAAGTGAAGGGTTGAAAACCTCCTTAGCCCTTACTCTAGCCTAGTTCCCAGGGCACTACGGGTTTTCTGACTGGAAGGATGCTTACTCCTTTCCTAGCCTTATACCATACATTCAGTGGGCCTGCTTCCTGAGAAAAAAATGGTAATCGCTGTGGCCAGTATAGCAACAAGATACACCACAAACTCAAGTAATAATACAAGTTTTGTTGTGGTCCCACACATGGTGTTCTGAATTTTCTTATTTTGCTCTTTCACAGGAAACCATTCTGTCTTCTTCTTTGTTTCCAGAAGTCAGGAAATTTCCTTTCTCATCACCTTCTCCCCTTCTGTTGCTATCCTTTAGTGTCCTCAAAAAATACCTTATTCCCTTTCTTTGTAGTTTTTGGACTAAAAACAATTTGTGGAATGTGATCATAGGATCAGTACAGATACTGTTTGCTCTTAAATAACATATTCGTTACAAAAGGGAAAGGATAGACATAAGCATGCAATGCAATCACTTTGCTTTAAATTACTAATGTATTTTTAAAAGTATTTGATTTTCTGACTAGAACAAATAAAATTCACAGTTGCCGAAATGTTATTGTATTTAGTTCTATCAGATTTTAAAAAGGTCCCCTTTAATCATATTGTTCTTTGAAGTACTTAAATAACATTTTTCTCAGTGATTTTTTGGAGTTTTTTTTCCTTGTCTTCCCCATTGTATTATAAAAGCAGTGGATGAGTAATTCTGTAATATAATTTTGATGAAACTATACTAGAGCTAGTAAGACATTTAACAATATTTTTGCTATTTAATCTATTGCATTTACTCTTGTTCGCAAAATTTTTAAATTAAAAACAAACTCATGGCCAGTTTTCTGTGAAATTTTAAAATAAAATGCACTTGTACAGAAATTAACATAGCATCTGCTGGCATGTAATTAAAAATAATTATGCACACTTCAGAATTTACAACGTAAGTTGCTGGTAACCAGGAAGATACTGTCAATACTGTTAATTCTTGTAGAATGGGGAAGGTTTCCAAAGGGGTGGAAGCAAATGTGCAGAACAGCAGATAAACAAATACAAGAGGAGATCTAAGCAGTCTGAGAAAGACAAAGGGCAACAAGTTTGTTTGAATGCTGAAAGTTTCTCAGAACCTCAAAACTCACAAAGGTGCTGAGAAACTTCAGGAATAGCTCAGTGAAAAGAAGATGCCCAATCACCAGCCACAGGCTCAATTTATAATCCAAACATTAAGTACAGAAATCCTGTTTTACTGACCAGGTAGAGGACATGCTGCAGATTGCTAATACAGTAGCACTAAGGCAGACAATTTTAGGCAGCTTTTATCAAGTTAGATGACTGAGCACGATAATTACCCACATTACAGCAGTATGCAAAAGTGATCAGCTGATGCATCTTTAACATTTTAACCCAAATCTTTATCAGCTGGAACAAGATGTCTCCATTTGACCATGGGTGCTTTAAGCAAATCAGTAGGTGTGTCTGTTTCTTCTAGCACCTATGTATTTCTCAAAATGTAATAATTTCAAGATTTGCCTTGTCTTATTCTTTTCACTTTAAACTGCTTATTGAATTAATTACACCAAAGATGTGTCTAACAATGCTTCTAATGTGGAGAATTTAGCTCCTTGTTCACAATTTGAATGGGATTTCTGATTTATTTCCTGTCTTTATGAAATATATTCTGCAGAAAAAAATCCCAGCAGAACCCTAAATATTTTGGAAGGATTTTAGAAGACTAGAGAAAAAGAAGTGTTTGGAAAGGTGATCAGTTTGAAAACAGACCAAGTCTCTACAGACTATGAAGTAGAGCAAGATGAAGACAGCATATGCTGGAAGCAGTCACTAATGAGCTGCTCTCAGCCAAAAGAGCACTTGAAGAAATAGCAAGATGAGGAAGAAAACACAAGAACCATGTACTTTTTTCCCCCTCTCTATTGCTATTACAGCAAATCATTAAGGTCTCTTAAGAATCTCTTTTAAAGCTTATTAAACAATTTTTGGGTGCTTTAGCTAATGCAAGTTGACTCTCTGTTCACATGATGTTAGCTTAAGGAGTTTTAAAGAGACTTCTTCAGCATCCCAAAAGAATGATTTTTGTCACAAAGAGATACAATACATTGCAGAAGAACAGTACTGTTTGTAAGAGAGGAGTGACAAGAACTGTATTGTTCCTTTAAAAGGCAATCAGGAGTTGGTTTATCCAGAGTTTTTAAAAATGAACAGTTTTAGAAGTTTAATTAAAAACAATCTTTATCTTTTATGAAAAATTATTCTAGTAACAGTCTCATTGTTTTCATACTACTATTATTAGCACATTGCTGTGAAAGTAACCACATTCATTGGTTCACTACAGCTTGCTGGCTTCACAGAGTAGATTATGAAGATAAGGTACTTTAATATAAATGCATTGGTTGTATCAGATGTAAATATTGGATAAATAGAGTAACTGTTTAAGTTACTTAAAGAATGAATTAGAACTTTCAAACCACTGGGGTTTTTTAGCAGCAGAGCAACCTGTGTATCAGGAAATACATTCAGTAAAATACGAATTGGGATGATATGGGCACTAGTTTCAAGTGATCAAAATATGAGACTGGATTCTTTGTCTGGCTTTGTTCTTATTTGCAACATACAAAGTAGCTCTCTTTCCCATTGCCTTTCTATTTATTTATATTGAGACTGCAGATGTTCAAAATATTGTGGATCTTTTAAGATAAAGAAAAACCAGGTTATTTTCCTGTGGAATGTAGAGAGATGAAGACTGACTAAAAAAGTTCAGTAAATAGGTACACCTTATGAATAGGATTATTAGAATGTCTCTATATTTATGTTTGTTTGTTTAAACAACTCTATTCTTACTTTTCTGCACCAGTTCAGTCTTACAATTTTTCTGTACCAACATCCATTGCTAATGACATCTCTCTGTGTCGTTCATCCTTTTCACAGCATATAAGGGAGTTAAAATATTTTGTGAGCATGGTCAAGAAAGTAAATCTACAGAAAAGAACAGAATAAAATAAATAGGTTTAGTTGTGGATCTGGTCAGAAGAAACATTCTAGGGTGTAAAACAGAGAAGGGAACTGAAAACCCAAGAAATGAAGTAATTGTGCCAACTTTTCTTTTGCTAAACTTTTCCTTCTGTCTGACTGCCCTGGTCTGATTTTTGAGAGAGACCTCAAACTACAGGTACCACCAGCAGTGGTATTATGGTCCACATCAATGTCTTCTTAAAGTCTACCAGCTTTCTTTAAAATTGCCAGGGCGTCAGTGAGGTTCATTCCTATTGCTGTTGAATCTGAATACTTCACAGAGGAAGAAAAAGAATGTATTTGAGAAGAATAGCTAACAAGCTGGAAAAATCTCTTAAAAATTTCTTAAATTGGTTAATTTCATCCCATATGTTCTCATTGTTTAAAGCTGGTGAAGAATATGCATAAACCCTAAAGAGAGGAATCAACATCAGTAACTCTGAATTCGATTGACTTTCTAGTTTACTTTCTGACACTGTTCTTCACTGACCAGTTGTCTTGCAGAAATCCTGCAGTTCTGCTGCTCTCCTATCTTATGAGACATATTTTAGGTAGACTCCATTCTACTTTCAGTTGTGTGGTCTCTGTCTCAAATATTTGGGCCAAAGTAGGCATTTCTGTGGTCTCAAGAATATAAGACTCTAGTATTTGCAATGGTCATTAACATAAATCATAGTATAGGAACTATGTGTTAGTTGTTCTTGTGTATTTTTGTGATTGGGTTATTTTGATCCAAGGTAGTACAAACAGGTGAATGTAAAATTTCATGAGAGAACATATGCTTGGTAAGTTTTATGTCATATAACTGGTGAAGAACTACATGTATTTTTCTCATGCTTTAAATTTAGTGAATGGATAGCCTTTGGACTTCTGGCAGTTTCTGTAGACTTTAGTCCTGTAGCCCAGCTTAATGTAATGCATTCATCAATAACTGCATTCTTTCCATGTGTGACGAATTCAAAAATACCTAATTCAAAGCATATTACAAAATCAGAGTATTTATTTTAAGCCATTTAAATTACAAAATGTGAGAGGGTCGGTTGTTTGCTTGATAGCACTTCTAGAATTGCAATGCTAATCTCATCTAGATGTAAATTCAGAGATTTACTTTGAAGTACACTCCTTTACTTACTTGCTTATTGCATTTGGTCCCCAAATTTAGTTCTTACACTGCCATCCTTCCTTTGGGAGCATGAATGTTAAAAAAGCAAGCAATATTCCGAAAGAAGCCTTCCTCCTCTTGCCTATTTATCTGCACGTTTTCATGACTCCCACTCTATTGTGTCTGAACAGGAGGTAGAAGATGAAGAAATTATGACAAGTGACCACATGCTGATCCAGAAAACTCAGAGAAACACCCAGGTGGATGTCTTTTCTTTTGTTCTTGTGGAACTATACTACTTAGAATTATATATTGAACTCTATGTAGAAGCAAGTAAAAAACCCCATCTATATGTGTGTATACATATGTATGTTTGATTTTGTGATTCGAGTAGCCTTATTGTTAAGTTGGGTGCATCTTCAGGTTCAGCTGGGTAATGATGATTGTAAGAGATGCAAAGTTGTTTCCAGGAGCAAACTTTCATATTTTAAGACAGTGTTCAGTATCTTTCTTATCTCTGCCTCAGTGCTCTTCATGATACTTCTGGGAACATGACTTGTTGGATGAAAAACATCCAGTTACTGTAACTGTACACGTACCAAAGAACTTCAAATTTATTACTAGAGGAAGAAAGAAAAACCAGGATATATTAGACCATGGGTAGGTTCTTACTTATTATTGACAACTATTATCTTCTTATCCACTAGAAATGCATTTGTGTTAAGGAACATGCCTTAGGCTTTTCATGAGAGAAACCGAGGGATTATGAACTATGTGGAATATTTTAGGATCACTAATAAGAGAGCAAGCAAACACAGTTTAGAAAGTCATTTAAACAAACTTGTATCTAGATTAAACATCTCATATTGCAGAACATGGAAAGTACTTACACTGTGTTCTTCCAATTAAGATTGTATAAATTGTCCTAGTAGCCTAATCCACTTTTCACAGTATGGGAAATTGGAAGGAACTAAAATGAAGTAAAAATCAACATGAATGCAAGTTGGAGTCAGTATATAATTATGTCTATTACATGTAGGTCTAATATATGCATATTTTTCTTCCCCAAAATGCAAGTCAGTAAATAGTAGGCAAGTCCAGTCTTATTGCATGCTATGTCATGGTAAAACAGTGTGTTTCCCCAAAGCTATGAATTGTGACTTCTGGGGAAAAATATTTTTTCTACCTTTGGATCACCTTCAAGATGATATGTTTCTGTCACACTGTGTATGTTAGTAGTGTATCCCAGCTCTGGAAGTTGTGTTTAATCAAGGCTGTTTCACCAATGAGAGCGGAGTTTGTTACAACAGTGCTCCACGTTGGAGGTACTCATCCTGTGACATGAGTGGACCTCGGCAAGTGAGTGCAGTTAAGGGAAAGAAGATGGTTGGCACTGCTGGGGCTGCTCTTGACAGCCCTCTTGCATCCCAGGGTTGGGTTTAGTTTCCTCAAGGCACAGAATTAATCTACAAGCAGCCTTCAAATCAAAACCTTTTATGGTGATAGGAAATTCGTTTTGGTGCGTTCAGCTATCTGGCTTCAGGACATTTAGATGCTGGGAATGTGCATATGCTGTTTGTGCTGCTCTTTGGTTATTTTTGGCACCGAATGCAAGTAAACCCTAATCAATGCAGTCTTGGGATTATTCTGGATTTTCAATGTTAATTTTCCTGCAGTTTAATCCCATATGGAAGTAGAGGTTCTGGCCCTAGTGAATTTACTGGCCAGACTTCCACTGACTTCAGCAAGGAGTGAATTTCTCAGAGAGACCATGCCCTTCCACCAGAGACAGCTTCACACAGCTAAGAATTTGGGGACAGGTCATAAAAAATATCTAGAGAGGAGGTACCTTTCCCAGAAAAAAATCAGTGAAATAGTTTTGAGAATGATTTTCTAACACTAATAAAGAAAATGTAATAGACCATTTTATGCTCCTGTCCTTAGGCTGTGCCTTATACCATGATCAATATAAAAGAAAATCATATTTCCTTGATTACTCATTCAAGCAGAAAATGAGTTCTGTTACCTGAAAATTTAGAAGTTTCCTGAGTAATTGGATAGCCTTTGTACATCTTCAATTTTTGATGTTATTGGGTAGTTTATGGTATTTACTAAGATGTTTTAGCCTAATCATTTTTTTGACAGGATAAAATATCACTATTACAGTGGGAACATTCTCCTGACAGAGGAAACCATTTAACAAATTAGATGCTGAATGCAATTTGCTGGTCAATGATGCAGAATATACAATGCATGTGCAAGAAATAGTTTAAATATCAACCAGAAACTATGTAAATGATACAAAAGCATCCTTCATTGTGCTGGCTTTCTCTTTTTCCAAGACTGCAAAAAGCATTGGCAGAAGTAATTTGAACGTCACAAATACATTGTGTAGAAATCTGTCTGCTTCAGAATTACAGGCTCTTCTTTCAGTGCTGAAGACACTTGAAAAAATAATCTAGTTTAACATTTGGAGGAGAGTGGACCAAACCAGCGTTATTCACTCAATTCCTCCTGGTACTTCTACAACAGTCATCAGCCTTGAGGGGTAGCTACCAAAGACAGGCTCGTATCTTTCAAAGCATTCATGGGAAAGGTCTGCTGCCTTGGCCTGTGAGAGCCTCTTTGAGGCACACTAGCCCTGGTGTGGGTTCTTGTTTGGGTTTGTGACTAGTGCATTACTCAGCAACAACAGCAATTCAGCAAGTGCCTGAGAAAGATCTCCTGGTTCTTCCACCTGCTGAAGTTTCAGTAGTGAGCACAGAGGCAAAACAGAGATGCAATAAAGCACACTCATATTTGCATCTCAGCAACTGGCTAAATGCTTCCAGGCAAGTGTTTGCTTATAGAAATCAGCATGGTAAAGACGCAACAGGACACAGACTACTGTTATTTCTAGATTTTATTTGTGGTCCGAGGAAATGAGTGACTGTCTCATAGTCAGAGCTATACAGGTAGCTGCAGCTGCTCTTCAGTTCCTTAACATGAAACGTGCTGCAGAGTCTAAGAGAGAATAGTTTCACTCCAGCCTCCTTTGTCTCTATGATTCTGTTTCAGTTGTCCTAAATGCTGTCACTTAAAACTTCACAGTTCATAGGATCTCTGTTGAGCCATTTTGAGCATACACACTTCCAAGAGTTAAATGATCTAGTGTGTTCAAGTTTAACTTCTCAAGAAAAAAAACCACCCCGCCCTAGAATGTGCTTGTAAATACTGATCCTAGTACAGCTTTGTTAGATGGTACCTCTCTAGTGTCATCCTATGAGAGACATGATGAGGTGAAAGATCATGAAATTTAGATCCTTACATGCTTTTTGCTTTTTGCCAGGGAGATAAATTTTTTCCTTTATTTTCATCTCACATGGGCCACCCTTGTGAGAACTATTTGAAGCTTTTTTCTGCTTGGTGGTGGGCTCTGCAATTGTACGGAATCATTCTTTGCCAGTGGAGTAAGGAAGTGGGGTAGCCCAAAGGTCTTTTCTAATATAAAACAAGCTGGGACTATATGGTAAATTCTGAGTATGTTTGGAAAATTAATGGTTGTGGGGCTCTTTTAAGTATCTTCAGTGCCTGCTAAATTGAAATGTTGCCAGAAAAATTTAAACTGCATATATATAACTAGAGACTTTGGAATAAATTTGAAGATGCTGCAGGTAGGGAGGGGCGAGACAGGAGAAGTAAAGACAGTTTTATTCTCTAGTTCATGCACAGAATCACAAAAAAAAATAATACTGCCAGGTGAGTATCTGTGCCTTTTATCCCTGTATTTCTTCTTCTCCTAATCCATTTCTGATGTTTTACTTTCTAATTCAGGGAGTGGACTCTGATACTGTTTTCTTGACAATTTCCATGTTAGCCCTAGACTGGATGCATTTTTATAACTTGTTTCTTTTGATTGTGTCTTTGCATAATCGCACTTCTGACTTTTTTTCTGTAAATCTCTCAAGAGGAGTACTAGCCAGATGTCTTTAGTTTGCATGTTACAAAGGTTTCATCTGTATGGAATAATTTACTAGAGTAGTTATTTTATGTTAAATTTGTTCAGGCATGGGCCTCTATCGAGAGCCCTGTTCTATTCCTTCCCAATTCCTACCATCACTATTACTACAACTCTTCATAGTGCTGCCCAGGCAGAGAGCGACAACATAGGAATTAATTGGTGAAGCGTCTCTAATGTTCATGAGTTTTTTGGCTATTCATGATAAAATAGCTTTGAGAGAGAAGTAGGAGTGCTGTTTGCACTCAACTAGAACTGCTGTTGCTACTCCCTAACACCCTCTTTATTACACTCATAATTGGTGCAGCAGTCTGCTGTTCTCAGTGTTCACAAGCCTATGGATCCTGCGATTGTCCTTTCTTCCTGCCTCCTGGTCTCATGTGAGGATCTGTCAGAGCTCTGTCCTTCATTTTGTAAATGAGGAAACTAACAGAAAGAGATTAAGGTTAAAATGTCAGGTTTCTCTCAATTTTGGGTGCTGATTTTCTATGTCCAGGCCCTGATCCTTTCAAGTACACTCTGCATTATTGGACTTCTAGATGGAAGCTGCCCTTTGAAAATGAACCATTGTTGCTTCTTGCTTTTCACATCCTTCAAGGCTGGGTAAAAATCTCCTTGAAGCTGATGAGCGTGCTAGTTGCTTTCCATTCTGGCTGAAAGTGGGAACAATGATGTGCTCCTTTATTTAACAATTGCAAGATGGGAAGTTACTTCTCAGATGGCTCTGAATGCAAGTACAAGCTGGGAAGTTTTGATCTGCTTGTGGGTGCGTCTGTTTAAAAGTAAGCAAGGAAAGAGGCAAGTAAAACCAGAAGTGCTTCTAGTTGAGCAAAAAAAAATTGCTTGGAGCTTTTTGTGCAGAATATTTCTGGAAAAGTAAAGAGAACTTTTGATTGATTACTACCCTGATTGGAGAAGCGATGTTTTATACATATTCTGCAAATAAACAGTCAAAGCAAAATGACTGCAGACCCCACATAGTATAAAAGCATGGGCTTAGCACAGAGGTTGACCATAAATACTTACAACAAAATTGTTTAATGAGGACTTAGATTAAAAACATTACTGTGGTAGTTTGGAAGTCCTGCAGCTGAGCTCACCAAGACAGTCTTCACTCAGGTGCTTTGTAGCTTCTGTATTTACCTTCCTCAAATAGTCCTCTCCCTGAACTGTGCTCCAGGAGTGAATACTGAAGTGCTGAAAGATGCAATTCCCTTGACTGTCTGGCCTCATACCTTATTGAGCTGACATGCTAAAGCATAAGAAAAAGGCTCCTTCTGGAAAAAAGGATAAAGCTAATGACTCCAAAGACTGGATTTTATTTTGCCAATGTATTATGTAGCACTAGGTGACTTTTTAAAATGGAGTGGTCCAGCTGCTTATCTGCTGCTACTCTTCTCCCACTGCTATGCCCCCTCTAGTAGGGAATCTAAGTCCTGTCCTTCCAGCTTTGTGGAACGAGGCAACAGACAGGCAAGAGATTCAACAGAACAAGTGTGAAACCACAGCCAGTCACCCAGCTGATTATCCTTGTTGATCCCCTCAACTGGATAGCCAGACTTCTTTGAGATTAATAGGTGCTTTTTCTTTTCCTTGAAGGTTTATGTTTTTCAACAGTTCGAGCAAATCAGACTCTGCTACTTCCCTTTCCCTCCCATTGCATTTCCTTTAGCAAGGTAATAGGTGAAAAGGGCATGTTCGGTGCCAATACATTGGCAGTAGATTTTCTCTAAATTTCTGTTGCATTTAAAGCCTATTTGCATTAAAGACGTTGCCTAAATTCCTATTGATTCTGGATCAAGAGCAAACCTGATTACTCTTGGAATATACTAGGTCCACCATCCCTCAAGAGTTAGCCTCGTTGAAAATCTGAAGCTGCTTTCTTGGGAGAATGCAGAAGTCATGTCCCCACTGTAGGAATTTAACCCCTTCCAAAATGTTCTGTCTCTGTGTCAGAACACCTCAACTCTAAAGCTTCTCAGTTGTCATGGTTTGACCCCAGATGGCAACTAAGTACCAGGCAGCTGCTCACTCACTACCACTCCGCACCCCAGTGCGATGAGGAGGAGGATCGGAAAAAGGTAAAACCCATGGGTTGAGATAAGAAAAGTTTGACAATTGAAATAAAGTAAAATATACTACTACTACTGATTGTAATGAAAAGGGAGATAAAACAAAAGAGGGGAATAAATTCCAAGAAAGACGAGTGATGCACAATACAGCTGCCCACCCCCCACTGACCAATGCTCAGCCAGTCCCTGCACAGTGATCAGCAGGCCCCAGCTGACCCCCTCATTTATATACTGAGTGTGACGGTCCATGGTATGGAATATCCCTTTGGCTGGTTCGGGTCAGCTGTCCTGGCTCTGCTCCCTCCCAGCTTCTCGTGCCCCTGCTCACTGGCAGAGCGTGGGAAACTGAAAAGTCCTAGACTTAAGGTAAGCATGACTTAGCAACAACTAAAACATCAGTGTGTGATCAACATTATTCTCATACTAAACCCAAACCACAGCACTGTACCAGCTACTAGGAAGAAAATTAACTCTATTTGAGCCAAAACTAGAACATCGGTAAAACAGCAGTGTACATAAAGTGCTGTTTTTTTCGTGACTCCACTGAATATGTTATTTACGTTTTATTATTGCATTTATTATGTAGAACTGTTTTAGGTTAGAATTCTATTTGTTGGTTTCCTTGAGCAAGTGATGGCTTTTTTTGTTCATTTTTTTTGGTTTTGTTTTGTTTTTTCCCCACCATGTAAATTTTAATCTGGATCCCTTCTCTGTGCTATAAGGCAATGGGAATCAGAGGAAGAAGGCACTTCTTTTTGGAGGGTGGATGTCAGTCATGGATCAGCTGGCTAGAAAGGTAGGAAAGGGATGTGGTTTGAGAAGTGGGAGAAAGCTGGTGTAGAATGAACTTGAAGTGCAGGAGTATGCTGTGGGAGAACAACACACCAGCACAGCGTAACAACAGGGCCTTCCAAGCTCCAGAGAATAAACCCCTAGCGTTATAGAATAGTTTGGGTTGGAAGGGACCTTTAAGTATCATCCCCTGCAATGAATACCCTGATGTTGTTTTTGTGACACCTCATGCTGGCTCCTGCTGCCTGTCATCCTGCTCTCTTGCTGGATCTTATTTGTAGCTTTAATTCCCTGGGTGGCAAAGGAAGGTTTGCTTGGGGAGCAAGGGAAAGAGGATACGCAATGGTTCTTAATGAGTTTGGGCAGGGAGCTGACTTCTCCACAGTTTGGGATGATGGGGGAAGAGGGGTGCATACAGAATGTGTGGGCCTGACTTGGGTCTAATTTTATCCTCTAATTTTATCCAGTCTGTGCCTCAGCTGTATCTAGAAGTCCTCCTTGCAGAAAGAAAGGAACTGATCTGATCTAACAGTTTGCAGTCAGGCAAAGGAGCAGTCCTTCTTCCCCCGCTCCTGCTTGTGCAGCCCTGTGTTTCTCTTGGTTTGCCGTTTGTCTGACCTCTGGAGGAGTAGATTCATCTTACTAGCCCAGCAGTGAGATGAAAAAAGAAAGAAAGAAAAAAATGAAACTCCCTCTCCTTTGCTGGGGTAGCTTTCTGCAGAATTCCCAAGCTGAAGTGACTTCCCCTGGGTCAGGTGAGCTCCAGAGCCAGCACAAGGGACAGGTCCTGAGAAGGCAAGGGAGAGACACTGCTGCTAGTGATGGCAGTCAGCTATCAGAGAGAGGAGATGACCCAGTCTGACCTTAGCCAGTATCTGCTGTCATTAAGACTGATTATTTTTGAAGGGGAAGTTGAAATATACTTGCTGCAAAATGAGGTCTGATTCCAAAACCTGTGAATTAAAGAGATATGTGGGAAGAGTCACCGTTTTATGTATCTACTTTGTTCTGTTGACTTTGAAAAGAGAAACAGGAGTTTTAACCACTGTGGTGTTTGTGGTGGTTTGATTTATTTGTAAACAGACTTCTTAAGGGGCAAGTTGTTTTTAAGTGTCTGCATTGACCAAAGAATAAAGCTAGTTGCTTCAGTTGTTGTAAATACTTTGGGAATCTTTCAGCCACTTCAGGTGGCTTTGTGACTCTCTTTTCTCTTGTTCTTCCGCTGGCATTATCTTCTGCATCTTGAACTTTGCTTTGCTAGTTAGATTCAGATTGTCTGCTGAGGAAAGAAAATATATTTCAGTTTGCATGAGTATATTAGTTATATTGTAAGAGAGAATCTGAATTAAGGACAGCTGCTCTTGATACCTGTTGAAAAGCTATTGAAGAGCAGTGGGTGTGACCAACTGCATTTCAACCCCATACCAAAGCCACTTCATTAGTGATTGCTTTGAGCTAGCAGGCCTCCTCTATCTTGCCCAACTATTCTTCCCCCTCCCATTGCCTACTTTCTCGTAAGATCATAGCAAAAAAAAAAGGAAGCAGCAATCATTTGGAAGCTTAGGTTGAGTAGATCTAATAAACAGATGTATGATATCAGTCATGTCCTTCATAGCAGTTGTTATCTTCTGTAATTGCATGGTTCATCTGCCCACTATATGTAAGGCAGTTAGCTCTGCTGATTCTTTGTGGCTTTAGGGACAGCAGCTTTCTCCGAGGGCTCCTACAGTATAATGATTATATGTCTTTTTTTTTTTTTCTTTCTCTTCTGAACTTGTCTAGTAGACTAAATGTAACTAGATTAGATGAAGAGGAATTGCTAAGACCTCCTCAAAAGATAGTTTTGGCTAGTGTGACTGTAAGGTAGATGGGAAATGAATCCATTGCCTTCAGCTCTGCAGTGCAGGGGGAGGAATTTCTCTAAGGAAAATGTAGCCAGTAGGGGCCCTGGAGAGTATAGGAGGTAGGTGAAAAGGAGGGGAGGGGAGGGAAATGAATGTTTATCTCAAGGTCAGCAAGAAACAAAATCCTCCCCTGTGACCTGACCGTGGCTGTGTATTAGCAAGAAAGAGCTCATGATATAGAAAGGACTTTGTTTCTGTTGTCTCTAGAGGCCAACTTCTTTGGAAGCAGATAGGCTGAAGAAACAAGGCCTAGTTTTGGTTTTGGGGGAGCTGGTTTGCCTCCTTCATAACATCAGTCAGTAAGCTAGGATCTCAGAAGGAGGTTGGTATTTATTTATAATGACTTAATTGCTACTTCAGGACATATGAGTCTTAACAGACATAGTCTACTATAGCAGTATATTCAAGGCCAAGAGGTCCAAAGGAAGATACAGGAATATGCTGCACAACCATGAGCCATGCCTGGGAGCTGTATCAGGAAAGACTTAAATGAGGGCAGAAAGGAATCTGAGCTGTGGCAGTAGGGGAAATCCTTTGGACCCAGCAGACCAAATCTCCTATTCAGTAATATCCCATACTGTATGTGTGATACTGAGACTGCTGGTTTTTTCATGTATGATTTATATGCAGATTTGGGGTTCATGTTGAGTATCTGGAAACCTAGGCTTCCTACATTTAAAAACCAAGGTGAATTCAAAATCACCTATGTTGAACTTATATTGAATGAGGTAGATTGAAGGAAGAGAGAATTCTCTGCTGCACAGAAACAAGAAATGTAAATTCCACATGTTCAGCCAGTGACTTTCAGCCTTTGACCTCAGTTATCTGCTGCTAAGACTGCAACTAATTGGAAAGAGAATAAAATACTACAGCAATCTTGAATCCTAATGTATGTTGCAATAACGTTATACTTAGCATTTAAAACTTTAGATTTCTTTTTCTTCTCCCTCTCTAAAGGATGAACCTACTAGAAATAGTTTTCTTTAATTCCAGTCTACTAGATAAGAGACCTGGGTAAAAATGGAAAAATGGAGATTCCTTGGAATGTAAGCAAGAATGAATCCTTAGCAGTGTGGGCACAAGGTGTTTATCGGTCTCTCCTAGTGCAATGGCAGAGCTGCTTATCACTACAGCTAAGCTTCAAAAAGGTGGACCTTCAGAACCTGCAGCTAGCATTGGATACAGTCTAAATGTATTGCAGCACCCAGACATATCCCTGCTCAGCTTGAAGCTAGGAGCCTCAAGGAGAGGGGTCAGCATGGTGCCTGTAAACTTTATCAGATTTGGAGGTGCTGTGAACCAGGTGGCTGTATTTAAAGCTAATAATTTTTCACGGAAGCTTTTCTGTATGGAGTGGAAATAAGCCTTCCCTTGTGATACTGATTTTTCATTTCTATTGGTAATAGTTAGGGAATAAAGTATAAAGTGCTGAGGTGGCAGCTGTGGTAACAAAGCGAGGTATTTGCCCACTGGATACTCACAGGTGATGAGGAGAATATACCTTTGCCTGAAATACAGGGATGGGTAGATTCTTTCAAATTCTTTTAGGCATAATTGAGGTTTTAATTTGGTTTTGCAAATGTAATATTGCATCCTTCTTTTCCTTAAAGTTTATGTCTTTTTTTTTCTGGATATATGAGCTACTGTGATGAAACTGTGTAGCGCCTTTTTTTTTTTTTTTTTTATATAGCTATCAGCAGGTGTCAGCAATTTAATAATAGGCATGCAAGAACATGTAACCGCTGATGAACATTGTCCAAAAAGATTCCCTCTGCTGTTCTGGCTCTTCTTCTTCATTCTCCTTCAGTGTGATCCTTTTACTGTAACACCTTTAAAATTTGTGGGAGGTTGTAAAAAGATTCTTAGGTGGATCCTCAAGTCAAACCACTCTTCAAATTGCTTACATAGCATTAATTTGCTTGAGACCTGGGGTGCTAAATATAGTGGGAATGCTGAGAAGCAAACTTGGTGCTTTACTTGGGGAGTATACAGACAGTATATACCATACAGTTGGCATGGTGGCTCCTGTGGCCCAAGAGCTTTATGTGATAATGATGTAAGTAATTCTCTGGGACAAGACAAAATTTATCCGTTCATCAGTGATGGGCCTGGGTTGTCAAGTAGGTGAATTTACCCATTTTGCTAACTACACCACTTTTGTCTAAAGGAAATGTTTTTTGCATCTACTCGCCCTAAGGTATTCTCCTTTGTGCCCTTGTACTCACAGGGGAATGTACCGTCCTATTTTTGTCTTGTGTATTGTCTCAAGGCTCCTTGTAGCTGCTCAATGTGTCTGCTAGACTGGTGCTGCTCCAGTTACAAACTGCTGCAGCTCAGACTCTAACCATCCCTTTATGCATCCTGTCTTGCACTCACCCCTCCAAAAAAAACTATGAGGAAAATAAATTAAAGGCCTTCTCATTTTATATTGTTTTAGGAATCATAGTATACATTACATATATAAAAGAAAGAGAACTTGACTTTTTTGTCTAATGCCAACCTGTTCCTGATTATTTATCTAGTTACTCTTTTATTCCATCTGGTTATCTAACACATAAAATCTTTAATACTATCTTAATTTGCCTTGATTTAAGGTTTTTGTTTATATTGCCCAAAATAGCTCTGACTCCTAACTGAGAGAAGACCTGGATGAGGAGGAAAGATACAATTCACAGGTAACCACTTCATGCTGCTCCTAATGTTTATTTGGCATCCATAGTCTGTGTTCCCCTTTCCCACTTAGATCCGCATTTTGTGCACACATCTGCAGAGGTGCAGATGTATTATTCTAATCTCAGACAGGGCTGTCTGCCAGGCAGAGCGTATATATGAGCTCTTAGCTATGTCTATGGCAACACTTCTTGAAGTTATTGAAGGTGATCAAATGCACAACAGTTTTCTTCTGCAGAAACCTGGTATGCTTAATGTGATGACAGAGACTGCTGTAGTTTCTGGTAAATTCACCCAAGGAAGGGCAGGTGTCTTGTTTTACTAGATGACTTCCCCTCGATTTCATGGGAGAAGACAGCCATAAGGATCTCTTGATGCCACTGATGTCCTCACAAGTCTCACTTCTGCTGACAGCTATGGCTAGCATCCCCTCTGTCCTTCCTGGCTTTGAAAGTCTTTGCTACCCATTTGCGGAACCCTTTAGAAGTAGAGTCTCTGCTGCTGTCTTGAGAAAGGGGCAGGAGCACAGCTGCTAAAAATAGAGGGGAGCTTTGGTAAGGGTCAGGTATTTAAAGAGACTTGCAGGATCAGGGCCTGCAGGTGGTTTAGGGGCTATGCCAGGGTGTGAGGGGAAAGCAGCTCCCTTACATGTGTGAACAACTAAGGTGCAATTCTGTAGCAGTTAGCAGTAAACCTTTACGTTCCTGTCCCATTAGTATTGTGGATGGCAGGGAACATGACCTTGCCCTTAAAACAGTGTTTAGGGGTTACCACAGGCATAAATAGGATTGGATTGACACAGGTCTAGCTCCATATAAAACTAATAATCAGAAAGTTCTAGCAGTAGGGGTTTAAATCCCCTGTAACTTGCAAAAGGCATTATCTGTTAAAACAAAAGAAATTTCAGACTAAAAGCAGCTGTGTTTGGACCTACAAAATAGTAACGAGAAGAGATGGGGAGGCTCAAGGAAAAGAACATAGAAACCAAGTAGAAAGGCAAATCTGATGCTGAGAAAAATTGCATTAATATAAAGTAATTATGGGAATGGCTGACTGAGTGAATAGTACTACCTTGGTTTGGTCCTGATAGTGCTTGCAGAGAAGCTGTCGATAGCAAAGAGGCAGGAGTCTTTCAGCTACTTGGGTTGGCACAGTTAAATCTCCTAATTCAGACAAGAGACTTCAGAAGGTTGTGTAGACTTGAAGGTATTTTTGGGTCTACAATGCAAGAATGAATAACGTGAGGCTTTATCCAAGAAAATTAGGGAAGCTGACATGCTTGTAAGAGTAAATTATAGGTTAATGTTGTGCAAGTAATCAAGCATTTTGAAAGCAATCCTAATGTATAATTGAGAATTGTACCTTGCTGCATGCCTTCAAAATTTTTTTTTATTTTTTTTTAAATGTTAACTCCGTATGCTGGTTTGGGCTGGGGTAGAGTTAATTCTCTTCACAGTAGTTAGTGTGGACTGTTTTGGATTTGTGCTGGAAACTGGATGTTTTAGTTATTGCTGAGTAGTGCTTAGACAGAGTCAGGGTCTTTCCTGCTTCTCACCCCACCCCACCAGTGAACAGGCTGGGGGTGCAGAACAAGTTGGAAGGGACACAGCTGACCCTAATTGACCAAAGGGATAGTCCACACCGTATGATATCATGCTCAGTATATAAAGCTGGGGGAAGAAGAAGGAAGGGGGTGGATGTTCAGAGTTGGGTTGTTTTGTCATCCTGAGTAACTGTGAGGTGTGATGGAGCCCTGCTGTCCTGGAGATGGCTGAACACCTGCCTGCCGATGGGAGGTGGTGAATGAATTCCTTGTTTTGCTTTGCTTATGTGTGGGGTTTTGCTTTACCTATTAAACTGTCTCTATCTCAGCCCACAAATTTTCTCATTTTTACTCTTCCAATTCTCTCCCCTATCCCACCAGGGTGGAGCGAGCTGTGTGGGGTTTGGTTGCCAGCTTGGTACATTACACTCGGTAAAATAAAGATATTACCTTAAATGGCTCCCAGTTGATTTCCTTTGTTTGAAAATGAAATTTTTTACATTAAAAAAAAAAAAGTTGCCCTCATCTGTGTTTATGCATCTGATGTGTTAAAACAATGCCAAAGCAGTTTATTAATTATGCTGCCTAAGATGTCTAAGATAAGTACATTGCTGGTTCACAGCAAATGGTAATTATGTTTCAGGTTTTCCTGTGACAAAGACATAAAAACATTTGATTTAGTTTTTTAAAATCTCAGTATTTGCTTCCAGAATTGCTGGTTAATTCATCATTCATATGTCTTTGCTAAATATGAGAATGCTTGGCTTATAAAATGATTCAGTCATGTAAGAGCTGTAACTGCAGTGAGCAACAAATTCAGAAGCTTGTTATGTCAGAAAGGAGGGGGAGGAACTTCTGTTTAGGTCTTGCCTTCACAGGAAAGGAAACACTGATAGTATGTGTGTAACCTTGCACTCATGAGCGGGCATCACATTGCTTTGAAAAGATTCATATTTGAGATCTGATGACTAAGTGGTGGTGGGCACAGCTGCTTTAGAATCAGAGATAAAGGGAAGAAGGAAAACACATCCAGAATTGCTATGTGAAAACCTTGCTGACATGTAATGCTGTCAGAACATTCATTAAAAGCAGAAACCCTATTCAGTATCAATCAGGTACGTGCTATATTGAATGAAATATTTATTATTTTAAATGTTGCCAAAGCTCTGTAATTGATAGCTTGTGGATTTATGAACAATAGCCTAAATGAAATGAGGTAGTTAAATTACCGAGAGTTTTTGTTTTGGTTCCAGTGCAAATTTGTTCTTAAAGTCTAACAGTTTATGCAGATTAAATGATCTTTCAACAGGTTTGTGTTTTAAAAATGCTTTGAGGATTCAGAGGAAGTTGTGGAAGTTTATATATTTTAGGACTTTGGCTTAAGAATCTAATTAGGATAGGATTGCTGGACTAGAAGCAGAAGGAGTATTTTTGAGCACACATTAGGGGCTTGGGTTTTTTAAGGTTTTTGGAAAACTGCACAAATGAATATGCTAATAAAAGGTAAAAGCCATTTCTTACAATCATAGTATTTTTTAGGACCTGATCCAAAGCAAATTGGAGTTATTGGAAGTCTCCTCATTGACTTGACTGGACTTTGGATCAGGCTTTTCAAATTCCAGGTCTTACACTGATAAATGTCTGGGGTTTTGTTCTTACAGTAGCTATGTCTACCTAAGTAGTTTTCCCATATTAGTCAGTGATACAGCTTTACATTCTTTTAATGAGAACTCAGTTTTGAAAAGCAACTTCCTAATTAGACAGGAAGATACAAGCCTGTTTCTTAAGTTTACTTTTGGCCATGCTAAAAGGTATATTTAACAATAACTAAAAATGGGACAGCACATGCGTAAATTTTCATCAAACCCATCACAACATCTGCCTGAATGCTAGTAAAGACTTTGGGCTAGCAATGACAAGAATGATCTGGTCTTTTTATCTTGGAGGTTTTATAAGTGAGGTTTTATTAGAGAAAATAAATTTCAAATTGGAGAGAGCAAATTATGCAATTTAGACCTTGGAATAGCTGGTAAATGTGCTATTTCTTTTTGGGAAAGGGTTCAGCCTTGTCATATGGAAAATGATGCACAATTACCATTTATGTGCAGAGAAAGTTTTGATATGGTTATGGGTTGCATGAGAAACCACTTTTGAATGTAAAGTAATTTAGCATTTGATTCTGATGTACTGAGTATTACCAGCAATGTTTTCTCATCCGTATCCTTGAAATTCTTTGCTCATCTGTTGTCTCTGAAAGAGGGGGAGAAATCTTAAGACTGAAGTAGGATGCCTTTACTGAATCACAAATATATTGTGTATTTTTAATTTAAAGTTTTAGAACTTTTATATGCTATTTGAGAACTTTATCGAAATTCCTCTTTGTGAACATAAAGTTTAAACACAGACTCACTTCTCTTTCTATCCTCCTTTTTGCTTTCCTTTCTTTCCTTTCTTATATCTTTCTAAATAAGATGTAACTTACATTTTGCAGATGCAGTGACAGTAACACAGTATTAAGAGGAAGACAGCTGTAGTGTCTCTATTCTGAGACTGGTAATTTTGTGTGTGTGAGTGAACAGCTCAGCTTCCTCAGATTTTTATTGTTGTTTCTCCTCTGAAAGTCTTAGACCTGAAGGGATGGACTAAATCTGATGCTTCTTTACAGTTGCTCTCTTAGGTGCTGTAAATTGTAAGAATAGTTAATGGAGCTTCAAGTGTTGCTGGAAAAAGTGGAATCACAAAAATTATTTTATATCCCAGTGAATTTCTTTGTTAAACTTCAAATATCACAGGATGAAAATACCCATAGTTTCAGAGATATTATTAAAATGTTGCAATTGCAGAATTGCCTTTATAAGTCAGGCACTGTATCTTATGATGATATTATGATAAAGAATGTATTAAAATATGATCATTAAAATCACTATACATCCATGTTAGTATATGATCTATTTAGATACTTTTTATTTTAGTTCTGGTTCTTGAATATTAACTTAAAGGTACAAGTAGGAAAGAACTTACAGTGAAAAGGAATGGTGATCCATGAGGCTGAATAAATTTTATATCCTCTATGTTATTGTGCTTTTCTTCAGTTATCTGCAACATGCTTTTGCTAGCAGCAAGAAATATTCACATAGAAGAGTTTGGTGATCCGTTCTTCCAGAGGCAGGAAATATGAAGCTCAGAGAACAGAAATCCCAAAAATAATTTCTCAGATTTCTTTTTAATAAGACTAGAAGGATATTAAAGTTTTGTCTTAATTAACATATTAGACAAGTGTCTGTGTGAATCAACAACAAATTTCTTACTCAGTTAAGACAGAATTTTACTCACAGTAAAAGACCGGTTTTCATACCCAGGTTAATGATGAGACAGATCTAGAACAACTTTTTTTGTTTAAGGGGCTAAAACAGATACACAAACTTTTGTTACCTGTGGACAATGTTAAACACACCTGATCTGGGATTTCATGCAGCATTCTAACAGTGTTTCATAGCTTGAAAGGCAAGAATAAGCAATACCTTGGTTTCCGTGTTGAATATTTCAGTGAATTAGTGATGATGAGGGAAAAGTTACAGCATAATTACTAATTTGTCATGCAGTTGTAAGTCTTAAGTCATCAACATTGGGTATGAAACAACTACATTGCAAAACCTTTTTTTAAAGAGGTTAGAATAAAATTGCAGGGGTAAAAATATTTAGTCTTGAATTTTCTGTTAATGTTAAGATGCATAGTGAAATGAATAAAAGTAAAATAGTATTTTACATAAATTCCAAATAAGGAAACAAATTGACTTATAGCTAAAACCAGAAAAACGGCTAAAACTGTACTGCATTTCATACATATTCATATATAGATTTAATTTTTATCTAAGTACAGAAAAGGTTGGTTATTCAAGTTTTATGACTAAAAAGACAAAAGTTTGCTTTATGCAGTAAAAGGTAAGGCAACCACATACTGGGTCCTTACCAGCCACATATTTAAGAAGCATGTCATTTGGATACTGACTGAAGCAAGACATAAGCTGGATGCTCCTTGCTGTCACAGTCACACAAATGAAGCAAGTCTCTCAGTGTCTCCCAAAGCACTGTTCAGCTCCGCAGCTTTAGTGGCAGCCTGAGTGGCAGTGATGGAAAAGGCATCTTCTATGTGGCATGTTTTCCTTGGACAGACACAGCAGACTGTCTCGAAAACAAAGCTGAAAAGTGCTATTAGTTGAAGATGCTTTTAGGCTGTTTGCTTAATAAGACCACTGGTGAAACAGACTCTTTTGCTACATAAATTAATCCTACAGCATGAAAAATTTGCATGGTAAAGAGACTGTCTGGAAAAAAGCACAGTAAATGAGATGTTTTATTTGCAGGATGAGAGAGGGGAATAAGTGTACATTGGTCTGACAGGAAAAAGTCTGCTGCTTTTTCAGCACCCTTTGGGTTTCTGATTCCCTGATAGCATACTTACAAGGAAGGTTTTCTTATGC
Organism: Falco cherrug; assembly: GCF_023634085.1. Taxonomy (NCBI): domain Eukaryota; kingdom Metazoa; phylum Chordata; class Aves; order Falconiformes; family Falconidae; genus Falco; species Falco cherrug. The sequence continues at coordinate 30,344,504 of NC_073703.1, forward strand.
CAAAGATAACTATGGTTGTCACAGTTGTCTCTCAAGCTTGTAAAGCAAGAGGTCATTTGAGGAGCCTGGGACATGGCGTGCTCAAGAGAACAGCCAATGCATCATGTCTGCTTAGCCAGGAGACACCAAATCCTCTGTTCACTGACATACGTGCCAAATAGAAAGTCCCACCCTGTGTTTTGGAGCTGTTGCAGGTCAGATCTTTGGGTGATATAGCATATGCTGCAGAAATAAATTAGTTCATGTCATTTGTGGATATGTCTTGTTTGTCTACCTACCTATCTAATCTTGTTGTCTATGGATTGCCGGGGGATCTAGGTTTCAGGGGCAGTTTTGACCTTACAGTATTGTCCACTGGCCAGAGGGCTCTTAATCTCATCACAGGTTTTAATGCCTAGTGGTGGACAGCTGCTGCCAGGGAAAATCTCTCATCCTTACTTTCCTAAGCAAGCAAGACAGTCAGTCTCTCTCCCTGAGGGAGTAGGAAGTTTCAATTCCCGCTCTATTCCTATTGCCTGATTTACTTGTTTTTCTTCACATATTGACTTTTTTTTTTTCCCTCCTTTTCTCTCAGATTTCTGTCTGGCATGAGTGCGTTGCTGCTGGCACTGCTCTGTATATCCTCACAGACCTGCATGGGGGAACTGCTGTGGGAACAGGGAATAAATGAGGTGGTATTTTCAGTCCCCAATGTATTTATTTTTAATATGGGAGATATAAGAGTAAGCAGAAAGAACTTGACTGAAAGATTCTTAGCCTCTGTGCCAGCTCATATCTACATGATACCAATAACTAAAGTTAATCAGTAATCCTCCAAGCTGTGTAAAAGTCTTACTAGGCAAAATGAGGCTATTTATCCATATGTATTTCCCTTTTTGATTGTAGATCACAGAATCCCAGCATGGTCGGGGTTGGAAGGGACCTCTGGAGGTCACCCAGCCCAACCCCATGCTAAAGCAGGGTCACCTACAGCAGGCTGCACAGAACTGCATCCAGGGGTGTTTTTAATCTCTCCATAAAAGGAGACCCCACAGCCTCTCTGGGCAGCCTGTGCCAGTGCTCAGTCACCCTCAAGGTAAAGAAGTTCTTCCTCAACTCAGGTGGAACTTCTTGCTGTTTGTTCTTGTTGCACTTTGTGCCCATTGCCCCTTGTCCTGTCGCTGGGCACCGCTGAAAGAGCCCGGCCCCGTCCTCTTGGCACCAGCCCTTCAGGTATTTGCATACAGTGCTAAGGTCCCCTCTCAGTCTTCTCTTCTCCAGGCCAAGCAGCCCCAGCTCTCTCAGCCTTTCCTCAGAAGGGAGATGCTCCAGTACCTTCATCATCCTTGTAGCCCTACAATGGTTGAACGTGGCACTCCGTTTCTCAGCAGAGTCATACAAATTAAGTAAGTTCCTCAGTACAGGCTTTGCTAATGACTAGGAAGTAATGAGGTGGAGGAAGGCTCCTGTATGCTTGTTCCAGGCACTGCAATTAAGGGAGAAATGGTGTCTGAAGGAATTAATTCTTCCTGGATCCGGGGAACTGGTGTACTCCCTGCTGTTGGCACAGAGCTATGTTTTAATTAAATAGTGCGTGCTGAGAGGCCCATGTGTACTTCAGGGATGTTGGCTACAGAGGTACCTCCCAGCTCCATGAAAATCTGAGTCCCAGGTGTAGGCCAGCCTGTACCGCTCTTCCCGCCCTTTCTTGCACCAGAGGTAGATGCTATCTTTTAATAATACTGTTCTTATTGGACAAGGGTATATTCTGTGTACTGGCTTCTGCCATGATACTTCTGTGGATTGAAGTGTGATTACAAAATCCTCAGATAGATCCTTGTAATTGTTACTTGTGTAATAGTTTTAATACATGATTCTTTTCTAGGGAAACATGCTTAAATCTTCATGCAGAAATTCAAATATTCTTTTTGATTGAATACATATTGAATGTCCATGCTGCACTTTGAAGTAGTGACATGGAGAGTAAGGGAGTTAAGTCTCTCAGTTTGCATTTGTATTCTTGAGCAGGACAGCAGCTTTCCATTTCTGGTCTCTGAATTCCTAAGAAATCCACATCACAGAAAGCTTAAAATCCGTTCTGAGGTCTGGTAACATGTTAAGGGTCTACAGACTGAAAGGCTACACACTGCTGTAGTCCATCTTGACTCTAGCTTGAACTGAGACCTGAAAATCTTTTCCAGTTCTGTGCATACCTTCTAGTGAACTAATCCCGTTGCAGTATATGCAAGACAGCTGTTTTCATGTACCATGAAGTGTTAAATGCTGGCTGTCGTTGGACAGGACACACAGCTCTTACGTTCTTGAACAAAGCTGACAAGATGGCTAGTGTCCATGATCCTTTGTATGTTTCACTCTCTCCAGGACAGGTAAAACAGAATTTCTTCTGCTATGAATGCCTCCAGTAGTGGGAAGGGACATCTGGAGAGCATCTAATCCAGCATCATGCTCAAAGTGAGCTCAGGTCGCTCAGGGCCTTTTCAGTCAAGTGTTTTAATATCTCCAAAGATGAAGGTTTCACAGCCTTTCTATCCTGTTCCTTAATTCTCACCATGGAGGATTTTTTCATATGTCCAACTGGAATTTCCCTTGCTCTGACACTTGTCTTGGCTTGTGCACTTTTTCTGAAAAGAGCCTGGCTTTTTTGCCTCTGTAACTCCACGTCAGGGAGTAGCAGACTTCAGTTACACCCTCCTGGAGTCTTGTGTTCCTCTGGTGGAACAAACAAGAGTTCCCTTGGTGCCCCTGTGTATGTCATATGCATTGAGCTCTGAAATACATTTATAAATGTTTAGAATAACCTAGAAGTTGTCAGTGACCTCAGTAACAAAGGCTAAGACAGGCCAAAGAGAGTGCTCGTTTTGCTCAAGTGTTTTGACATATTCTTGTCCATGTGTTTTTAATCTGCAATATTTTCTTCAGGGGAGGTCTTGATCTCATTGACAACAGGCTGTTATTTTTTTTGCAATGAGTACAACACCTGAGGTCCTGACAGATAGCTTTATTTTTATTTTGCTTCCCTATCTGTCCCCTATTCGTTGCACCTAGTCCTTTGAGGTAATAATAAACTTGTTTACTTATGTGCCTTCTGTTGGCAGTATCTGCACTGCTGTGTTTAATGAGTAATAACTTTTTCACAAAACTTGAAGCACAAGTACCATTTTATGCATCAGGAATGACTTTCCTTTAATGATCAGTTTTTGAGAAAATGATTCAGTTTATTGTTGCAGTGAGTTGCTTAAAATGTAACTTAGCAGAGTATTAATAGAATGTAGTGCGTGATGACTGAGGGACTCGGGCTATGGGGTGCTGGAATGCATGCTTGCTGAATCACTTCTATTGAAACGAAAGGAAGAATGATTGCACTTTAAGCCTAGCAGAGAAAAAGATCATCTTAATTCTCTATTGCAAAAAAAGTGTTTACTCAAAATATATGACTTACCTAGAAAATTCTAAGCCTGTTATACTGTATGTTGATGGAAAGGTGCCTGAGAACATCCATCACTATATTGCTTTTTGCGGTGTTGTGTTTTTCTAGGAAAATATTTTGTATTATATTTCCAAGAAGGCTCTAAAACATGGCAGCCTGCCCGTTCTACTTATTTTTTCCTCTTTCCAAAACTAAAACAAACAAACAAAAAACCCTAAAAAAAATACTGTATTAGTTATTTCAGTCAAGGCTTTTAAAAAGATACTTGTATAGGTAATGTGTAATAACTGGCTTTTCAGTTTGTTCAAATGGGTCAGCTGGCTTAATTATTTACCCGTGTATCTGTTTGACTATGACATCTAAACCAGTTCTTGCGCCTGATCTGGTGTGTCTTGCATTGGTGACTCTCAAGATACACTTCAGTACATAGAGCTGTTTAAAACAAGAAACCCAATTTTCTCTGGTGGAGAACATTGATAACATCACTTTCTTTTTCCTACATCCTCATGGATAATGGTATCATCCTCTGGGTACTGGAGCCAATGGAACTGTTTTTTCTTGTGCCAGATGTGAACCCTGCCCGTAGTGTCTTAGATTTGTGAATGGTAAGTGTTACTCAAGGAAGTGGATGGAACGACTGTTTACTTAATAATGGCTTTCAGTTGTTGATGGTCTTGCTAAGCTAAACTGACTTAAGTGGATTGAAATATTTACAGTCTCCCAAAAGACTGCAGTGTAAAACTAATGGATACCTGTTTTGTTTCTGTGTCCGGTACAGACATAGTGCAGTGATAACAGACTAGATGTAAATAGCGTGCTTTATAGTTGAATCTCACTTTTAAAAAGGAGGAAGTGTTGGGACAAGAGTTCACTTTCTGTGGAATTTTAATTTCTTTTTAATGAATGGTGCTTAAGATATGAGGACATTACACCAGGATGGAACACATTTATTAGCCTATTGCACTACTTGCAGTCCTTGGCTTAAATGTGGTTGTGCTTCCTTCTGAGGTATTGGTGGAGTTTGTTTTCTCCAGCCTTAAATCTGAAGATCTGGTTCCCTCCATCTGCAGTCCTTCTTTAAGACAGAGAACTTCACAACAGTCAATTTTTAGGACCTTCTGAGCAATACTGGATGACTTCAGCAGTTTCATTTTATTTGTGAGGTTCTGGGCTTTCCATTTTAAATTCTCGGCTATAAGGAAATGTGAACAATGTGATCTCAGGTAGATCCATAGTCTACTGTGGCTAAACTATTTCTGCTACCCAAGTTAATTATTTTAAGCCAATGCTGTTATTTTTTCGCTGTATTGCAGTCTGCTGAAGACCGTGAGTACAGTTGTGATTTTTTTTTTTTTAACCTCCTGGAACCGAGTGTCCCTTGTTTTGTAAATAAGTCATGAGCAGTCTGTTTTTGAGGAAGGCTGTACTGACTTTTCAAGCTTGCGCGACTCCTCCCTCTAAACCAAACTTCACTCTTGCTTCTCTAAACTCCTGTGTATGTTTCTAAATACTATTTGCTGCCCTGTGGAAACAGTATGGCCTTCTGCTAAATAAGCAGTTATTTTGCAAACCACTCGAGTGGATTACCTGTCCAAAAACCCATGGCCTAAATCTCAGCTTATTTCAGTTTGTAAAATTGTGTAGTACCCATTCTGCATTCTCTCTGCTTCTACAGCGTACATGCATGTTTTTTCCAGATGTTGGAGGGAAGCTACACAACCAGCTGTCTGCTGAAAAAACTATCAAAGTATCAACGCAGAATGCCTGTAGCTGACTGCACGAAGGTGTTGTTGTAATGCCTCTCAGGGCCTTCTCTCCAAAGGGTTTGGGGTTACCCTGCACTGTGGGGCCTTTTGGGGGGAGGGCAGAGGGAGGTGTTAGTGCAGGCAGCTCCTGCTGGATGTTCCCGATGCTCTTGCAGAATGTTCGCGCACACCTTAAATACATGCAGCCCCTGAGATCACAAATGATACGCAGCTTCACCTACACAGAAGCTTTACATGAATTTTGAATTCAGTAAGCTCACTGGGCCCATTTGTAGTAACCACTGAAAACAGTCTTAAAATCATTTTGTAGTTCCATCATCTGCTGCTTAAAAATTTCGTGGGCTACCCGCCCCATAATTTGGGAGTGAAAGCACCTTTGGGATTGTCAGTGCTTTTTGCAGTGAGAACTGAATGATGCTTGATTTCTCTTAGAGGAGACCGTGGAGCATCTGGCAGGGGCAAGCGAAGCGTGTGGATTGTGTGAGGGGTGAGGTCAGACTCTCCTGGTTTGACTGCATCAGCGTTCCAGCGCAACAACTGCTGGATGTAAACAGCTGCTGAGATATCTCATTTTCCTGTTTCCCACAAAGGAAAAAACAGCAGCTGGGTTTGAAGTGCCCAAGATGATTTAAACGAGTTTCTGGTTATTTCTGCAGATATCTTCAGTTTCATCAACAGAAAGTGAGAAGGAAGGACGGACCCTAAACTACCCATTTTATTCAAAAAGTCAGTTTCTTACATTTTATGTTTTTGCCTCCATCGTCCTGGCCTTAGAGAGGAAAAATGTGTCTATCCCCAAGGTGGCATATTAGAAATGCCATCTGGCTGAGAATTTTAGAGATAGGAAGATTGCTGGTAATTCAGCAAGCCTGTGTTTGAATCTTCCTCATCTTGCTTTATGGTCATGTGAGGTGAAAAAAGGTAAGAATATCATCAGTACCTTGCCCGCTTCTGGAATAGCAAAGCTGTGGGTGACTTTTTAATTACTCTGTGATTATTATTGTTTTTTACGTTAAGATCTTATTACCATCTGCAAAAGTACACTACAATATCAGTTTTGGGGGCTGGAACTTGCTGTTTTGGAAACAGAATTGTTTTGGATTGCAAGCTATAAGAGGGCTGCATGTCTGTGTTCAAAGCTGGAATGAGCTGCAGATGAAATCCTTAGTGAAGAATAAAAAGAAATATTTTTAAGTGCTACTGTAAAAGTAATGCTTCCAGGACAGGGTTATGCCTTAGGAGGATAGTTTTGGTGGACCTGTTTTGGTTTTGTTTTGGTTTTTTTTTTCTTTTAAAATTTTTTTCTCTCTTCAGTAATTTGGATATACCTAAATCTGGCAGAGTATTTACAGTGGGCAAATTAAGGTGTCTGTTTTGATAGTTGGTTCGGATGGGAGGAAGGATGGAGAGTATAGTTGGGATGGGGCTCGAGAGTAGCAAGAAATTATAAAACTTCCAGACCTGATGAAATCACTTGAGTTCTGTGGTTTTGGCTCTGGAAATATCTGTATTTTGTGACTTCTACTTTTATAATGGCTCTGTTCAGAGGTGCCATATCCAGGGACCTCTCGGTGATGAAGTTGCATTGCTTACAGACATCCATTACACGTCTTCCTCCTCTGTGGAGAGGGATGTGCAGTGGAGTTTGGGGGTGTGTGTGTGTGTTTTCAAAATATCTGCTGTTACATGTTTGTGTTGATAAAGGGAGGGCTGAAGTAGTACACTTAGAGGGAGCAGGAGATGGTGAGTTTTATAAAGAGAATTGATTTCTCAGGGCACTCACACCGTAGCTGTGTTTTGCCTCGGCGTAGAGCAGTTTTACCCTTGTTGTAACAAGTTACTTCTGTTAAGATCCAAGTTGTCACCTGTATCTTTGTTTCAGATTTCAAGTGATTATTTTTTTTTAAATATTTTTCAAATTATTTTTTAAGGGAGTTTGAACTCAATGTGTGTCTTGGCCTTCATTTAAGGAAGTTCTAGAAATCTTTCTTTTTCTTAAAGGTAGTAAATTTGTACCTTGACTGTTGAAGTGCATTTGGTATGTAATCTGTTTTAACAGGATATTCTTATATTCTCTGTTTTACTGATTCCTTTTTTCTTTTCTAGGAAAGACTTAATGCAGAACTTTACTAGTTTTTAATTCAACTTTTTTTATACCTTTACCATCTTAGGATGAATATTTAAACAACAATCTTCAGTCTTGCTTCAAAATGTCCCTGTGTGCATCTTCTCACAAGGACCTTTCTCAGTTGCTGCCACTTCAGGATATTGGATGCAGTAAAACAGAATTGAAAACCTCACCTGCTGGTATCATCTCTCCAGTTCCCTACAGCTGTAATCAGTCCACGTTGACAGCAGAACACAGTCCAGTCTATATTCCCTCATCTTACATGGAAAACAGACATGAATATTCTGCAATGGCATTCTGCAGTCCTGCTATGATGAATTACAACATTGCCAGCAGTTTCGGTGATTCAGAGAGTGTGTCTGTGAGGCAAACATCAAGCCCCAGTGCATTATGGTCTGGTCCTGGCCATCTCTCCCCTCTGACATTGCACTGTCAGTCATCGCTTCTGTATGCAGAGCAGCCAAAGAGTCCCTGGTGTGAGGCAAGCCTGATGGAGCCAGTGCTACCTGTGACCAGGTCAGTCCTACTCATTTCTTTAAAACTTTGCTGAACATTATTTACAGTTTCTTAAGTTCTTTTAAGTCTTTTTTTTTTTTTTTTTTTTTACATTTGACTTCTATACGTTGGTCTCTTTTTTTTTTAATGTAACTTCTGAAACAGAAGGTTTTTTTCAATAGTTCTCTTGAGCTATTGAACTGTACACCAACACAAAACACTACAACTGCCTTCAATGTGGCAACTCTTTGCTGTGTACAAACAAAAGTTCAAGACTTCTAGGTACTACTCTGTAACTACTCTGGCAAATTAAGTCCTTTGAGTGAAAGAAGTAAAGGTTCATTCTTTTTTTCTTTTCATACAGTGTTTGAATTCCATTTTATCTGGATTTTTTTTCGGTTGGGTGGTTTTTGTTGTGGTTTTTTTTACCGCATCTAATAGTTGTGAAGGATTTTCATTGGCTTGGAATTTAAGGGAAATGTTTTCTTTGTCTTTTGGTTTTAATATTAACAGTCACAGAGCAGCATCTTTTCCAACCAGAATGATTCTGTCTGTGAGTCTATGTTCAAAAGGGTGCTGCTACTGAAAAAGTCTGATGACGTTTCTTGTTGCTGTTCTCAACTGACTTTATAAAGATGTTGTAAACAGCAGATTCATGGGCTAAATTTTCAGCTGTAAAGAAACTGTATTTGCAAAAACATGTTCCCATTCTGCACATTTACTTATATTACAAACCATAAGCAGTGTGTAGATCATCAGCTGAGGAAATTACTCCATTCACGGACACACCAGCTGTTGGATGGATAAAAGCTCAGGGTGTTGCAGGTGCTGTTCCTGTTTTAGCAGCTGTATGTTTATTCATAGGGCTCCTTATTTAACTTCAGCAGTTCTTGTTGGTATGAAAACTAGTGTGTCCTGGCAACAGTTTTAGTTCAATTGTTAATAAAGGGTTTGCACTATTTTTGAGACTACCCATGTTCCTTCTGCAATTTGTGGGCCTTATGTTGTCTGCACAGGGCAAAGATGTGAGATCTGCATCTCCTGACTTGTAGGCTGCACAGATCTTCAGCCTGGCCACCTGGCTAGGCTTTATTTGGAGTCAGCAGAGAGTAGCAGGCAGTTCTGGAGTGCAAATCTACTTTAAGTGGAGGTGTGTGGATTGGGTGTTTGGGTGGCACATACACAGAAAAATTCCCCAAGCAGGTCTAATATGAATAGGGCTAACATCCAAACCCTTCCCACTTTGGCTGATGTTTCAAAACTTTGACAGCTCTGGAAAGGCTGCTGTAGGTCAGTGTTTGAAGCTGTCCAGATGATGGGACAGCAGCTGGAATAGCCCAAGAGCAAGAGCTCCCCATCTGATGCTCTGCAGTGTGCTTCTACACAGACAGAAGGGAAACCAAACCTGCCACACTGGAGTTTTAAGTCAGTCTTCTGCCATCTGTGTAGATTCATACAGACTGTTGCTCTTGTAGCTGATGATGACCTAACTTAAACAGAAGTCAATGAAATCTGGGGTCTAAATTTGTGACCTTTATTGTTCAGCAGCAAGTAACTAATGTGTTGCTTGGTAGCTGGACCTTCTCAATGTTTCATTTGTCTCAGCGTGATGCACTGTAACCCCCTTTTGTGTATAGAAGTTGTAAAAAAGGGGAAAAAATAATTTGACATGGAAACACAAAAAGCAAGAGCTGTAGTTTCATTATTGTGGATATCTGTTCTGAAATAAGGCTGAAAAGAAAAAAAAAAAGGCAAAGCCCTGTGTTTCCTTTTGCTTTATCCTTTGGTGAAGTCTTAAATTAATGTCATGAACGTTATATTTATTGCCATGGGAACAATGACTGTGACACTACAGATTCATAGATTATACCTTGAAGGAAGAATTCTTGAGATTGAAACTTAAAGGAGTAGCTCTGGGGGAAGGGAGGGACTAATGCTTTAAAGTGTAAATAATTTTAAACAGCGTTATAGTTTGAGAAAAGGGTTTTTGTTTGAAAGATGAGTAAGAAAGCATTCCTATGTGTTTAAACCTGTTACACGGTTTATTTTACCTTTCAAAATAAAGCAAGATGTCAGCGTGAGAATAGTTTATTTTCCATTCACATTAGCTAAACTAATGCAGTCTGCTTTGCTGAAGGTGATCACTGGGCAATTTGGATCTCCTTGTAGCTTAAAATAAGGAATCTTGAATTCTCAGCATTCCATTTCCTCATGAATAGGTTCGTTATATGAACACAGAAGAAATGTGTTTAACTTTGTTAAATGCAAATGTTAAGGAGCATAGTATTACTTTGCACCAATAGTTAAACAAAAATTGTATTCCATGTAAAAATAGATGTGAACTTTGAGACCCATTTTTTTGTATGAAATGGCAATATTGGTGATAATAGGTCCTGTATCTAGTGAGGACAATAGAAATAGTCTCATAAATGTTGTTGGAGCAGGATCACTCAATTGATAGTAAAATGACATAAAGAGAAAAGGCATGTGACAATGTAATTATATTTAAAAGCAGTCTGAAATTGATTTCTGCCTTCATCCCCTAAATAAAAGGATTTTAATTGAAGAAACAAAAGGTTTATTTTCAAAATGAACAGATCTATTACTTTCAAAAAAGTATTAGGAAACTTTATGAAGTTGCCAGAGTAATATTTCTAGAACGTAATTTGTTCTTTTCTACTATTTTCCTTGTGCTTCTGACTGATTGCACGTAGACCATGTAAGTAAAGGTTTTGGGGTACACAGGCTAGCAATGCTTGCTTAATTAGAAATTATTTAGTAACTTTGTCTATTTCACAGTGTGCTAATATCATGTTTATACATTGTTTAAAATCTGCTCTTAAGCCATAATTATTTGCATTATTCTCCTATGCTTTTTTATTGTGCTTATTCTGTTGAGCACTTAAAAGTATCGGGAAGCCTCTTTGAGGTGATGGGTTGGCATCTCCATTTTATGATGGAATAGTTACAGACATTAAGCAAAAATATGTCTCTTAGTTTTGAGATATCAATGGCATGATTTTCAGTATATTAATCCATGTTTGGAGCGTAGCAGAATCTGTGCTTTGGAGATACAAATATTGACAACTGTGCGGTATTAACAATTGCAGAAGTTACAGTGGAGGGAGTCTCTAGAAAATGAGAAAGATAAAGACTGAACAGTAGTCTTCAGCTGATTTTTGCCCATTGTCTTGCACACATTCTGGGAGAAAAAGGAAGAGCCTTATTTATCCTACAGCTTAGGCTTGTGTGAGATTGAATTACCTCCAGGCACTGAACACGCCAGTGGCTTGTAGGAGGGAAGGAAGAGTTAACAAGAAATTATAAAATCTGGACTATCATTTTTTTATTTAATGGAAAATTTTTTTCATTTTCTCAGTGTTTTTTTTTTCCTCTCTTCTTCTTATAATGTACAATAGAAAAAAAAAAAACAAACACCTGACAGACAATAAAGACTGTGAGCAAATCTTGCTATTTCCTAGGTCAAATCCTTGCCACTCTTCTTAATTTCTAACAAAAAGTTGAGTTTAGGTTCAAGTTTTTGAGGTGTGGCATATGCATCAAACATTTGCCGTGGCAAAGCTAGAGGTAGTTAGAAGGCATGAATAACTTAAATAGTCTTGCTAATTCCTCCTCCTTTAGGGTAATCATCTTGTCACTGTTGGTGCCTAGTAGGAAATCACTGGCTTACTACTTTCAAAAAATATCTTAGTTCTCTTTATGGAAACTTAATATCTCTATATAGAAACCATGGTCATAAAATAGAGAGCAGTACTAGGAGGTGTAAAGCTATAAATCTTTGTCCATGTGGTTCCTCGGTAGCAGCCAGGGTAATATCCCCCATTTTCATGCATCCTTTGGTATAGGATCTCTGTGGGCTTCCAGCCAGTGACCACCAGTTCTTCTGGAGGATCTGGCAGCTCATTTGTCTGCTGAGCATGCTGGCATGGACCAGTCCCAACAGCTCTGGGAGGTGGTCTCTAACCACACGTGGGGCCACCAGCTCTGGTTTGCTGTCTGGTTGCGAGGTTCTCAGGGTAAGGAACATGTACTTTAAAGCCTTCGACTGTTTCCTGGTTCTGTTGTCCTTAAAGACAACAGAAACAAAATGATTGGGTTTGAACCTCCTGCTGCAGCCATCCCAGGCGAGCAGATCTGATGCCTGTTTGGCCTGCAGGAGGAATCCCTTCCAGACGGCTGCTCCGTGTGCAAGCTCTTTGCCAGTCTGCAGAAGTCACGTGGCATGCATGTTGTAAAACTTTTAAGCAGAGGAAGAGGTGGGTTTTAAAACACTTGTCATGGCTGGAAGGTAAAACCCAACACTCCTCAGTGAGAAGTTATGGTGTGTGCTTTTTCTTTATTTTCACCCAAAGTGTCGCAGTGCTTTAACAAGGGCAATAAACATCACAAAACAAAATAAATCTCAGTCACTGAGATGCTCTCTAGCTGGTTTTTATTCTCTTCTGACTCTCACAATTGGATCATGATTCCCAAGTAGAGATTAAAAATATACTGCTTCTACTAATCTGAAAGACCAGATTACTTTTTCCTTCCAAATACAGGGAAACAGGAGGGAATAGCAATGCTTTTTCCTCCTTGTGTTGGCAGCATATGAGGCGTGTGTGATACAGGCCTGTTGTTCTAAGGGCATGTTCCCCCACACTGATCCTCCCAGCGTGGCAGCAGGGGAAATGGAGATTCAGCAACCCATTTACAGGGGCAGGGTATGTGTATGTAATCGAAGGCTGGGCTTGTTAAACATCTAAACACCCATATGCCTTGCCATATCTGAATGAATTAACGTTTTTTTAAAAGCTTGCAATAACTAGCTGTACAACAAATACTTTAAATTTTCGGGTTTGGAAGTTGCTTAGAGAACCACCTTTTTTCCTTTCCAGATTTTCTTCTAGGAAATTGGAGCACATTCTCCTCAAATACTTATAAACTTGGTTTTTAGTTGGCATGTGGGTGTGTTTGACCTTATCTCCTGTCATAAAGCCAGCACAAAGTCTACTTTTAATATGTTAGTTAAAGCTTCTTTGACAGCACTTCCAGCAAGTTTCTACTGTTCTGTTTAAACTTGATCTTGTCGATAAACAAGCTTCTTCTGCTCTGGCAATGTACCCTTGTTCTTTAGAAGCTGTAAACCGTTCTACCTGCTGTTTTATCCCAACCGATACTTCTCCTTCTTAATCCTGCAGAAGGTGGGATGAGGAAGATTATACAGTTTTTAACTTCTGCCTCTGTGCTTAAGTGTACACCTAAAATTGACTATACAGTTTCCTTTTGTCAAACTGCTGCTGACAGTTTGCACATGACACTATTTTCTATCTAAAACTTGTATTGACCATGAAGGTAAGACAAGCTAAAACCACCACGAAAATGAGGTCGAGAGAAAAAATATGCAATGGATGTACTTCCTATACCTAAATACAGCTTTGCAGATAACCCAAGTTCCGTTCCTCTAGCTTTTTGTTTACAGCATCTTGGTGTCAGGAATTGGCTGTTATTTCATGTTTTTATCCTGTTCTAATTTTAATCCAGTCACTAAGAATAGTTCCAGTAAGTTGGAAATATTTGTAGTACTTCAGGAATGCCTATATCTTACCAATTTATATGGAGTGATAATTTCTTAAATGTACGAGAGTATTTTCAATACTTTTTGTATTTAAAAAAATGTGTTTCTCCATTCTTCTTGTCTTCAGACTTCCTTTTAGTTAGCATTTAGGTGATCAACGTGGATCATAACCTTGAACAGAAAACTTTGTCTAACATTGAGTTGGTCTTACAGACTGAGATTCACGTCTTGAGATATTTGTCTCCAGCATCTTATTGAATGAATACAGCCTCGTTTAAAGTGTTAAATAGTTGAGACTAGATGTGTATTGCTCCGTCTAGAATTTTGCCTTGCTAACAGTACGAAATAACTGCAGCTCTGTTTGTGGTAATGTTTGTGATGTCAGTCCAAGCTGTCTGAGTTTGCATTTTCCTGGCAAAGCTTCACAGAGGCAAAGCCCACTTGGTCCACAAATTCCTGGACTTGTACATTTCCAAGAATTCTTCAAGATCCATCAGCATTCCATATGATTTTCCCAGAGTTCATGTGAATGACACATCAGCAGTCCAGTTTTATGCCTTTGACTATTTTAAAACTTTATAGCCTGTTGTCATTAAAAGCTGTGGGATCAGGCTATACACTTTAAATAACTTTATCAGAAAAAGGCTTAACAGTGTTTCACACTATCCTGTGTTTGGTAATAAGAAGACTCTATATAGAGAGAACAGGAGGCAATGGAAAATAATGAAACTCTTTGCAACATAGATTAGTTCTCTTTTGTAATCAATGTTTTTCTTTTCTGTCAGAGAAACATTAAAAAGAAAACCTAATGGCAATGACTGTACAAGCCCAATTGCGAATAATCCTGGCTCAAAAAGGGATGCCCACTTCTGTGCAGTCTGCAGTGACTATGCTTCAGGATACCACTATGGAGTCTGGTCGTGTGAAGGATGCAAAGCGTTCTTTAAAAGAAGTATTCAAGGTAGGAGGATCAGCTTCTGATAACTTTGGTCAAATAAGTTGTTTCATATGATTGGGGGCTGCAGCAGTTGATCTAGTAATGAGTTGATCTGAAATCCTGGTGTATGGTACTGCATGCTGAAAATAGAACAAAACATGATTTGATTACTTTATCTTGGCTTTTATGTTCTTCCAAGATCTGGAAACATTACGAAGTGAGCAATTGATCTCTTGAGAGAAGAGGTAGAATACATAGAAGAGGAAGGTCCTGCAGCAAAGGCCTTGGTGGGATGGCACTGCAGACCTGTGAATCGGATTGCAGTTTGTGTCCCAGAGTAGACATAGTAATTGTGAAATTGTTATAATAGATACAGTTAGAGTAGGTAATTGTTTGGAGAGTTTACTTGCCAGGAACTATTTTTGACAAGAGTATGTTGCCTGGAGCTGTTGAGTCATAGCATATAATATCTACACAGTATGTAGGATATAAAAATATGCATGGTGAGTATTCACTACAAACCTGATTATTACTTCTCAGTCCTCCACCCAGTATTTCTTACTCTGCCAGATCTATCTAAAATTTCCACTTCAGTGTTTAAAACCTTAAATATTTGGTATTTAGTTCAAACTTGCCAAGTGGCTGCAGTATGAAGTAAATGTAGGTCTCCATGTTTGTTACCACAGCCTACGAGCAGTGCCTTACACACCGTATTGCAGCATTGGACCACTTCATTACTTTAACCTTTGCTGTAGTTATGCTCTTTGGCCTCATCTGGGGCCTTTTGGTGAAAACTTAATTGGATTGATGTTAGACAGTGCATGCAGATACTAACAGAAAATCCTGATATTTTTCAGTCTGTAATGTTCCCTTCTGCACACCAAGCCTTCAGCAATCTTGAGATATTCTTTTTGGTTCAATATGGCAGAGTTGGCATCACCATTAGAGTAAAATTTAACTCAAAATTTGAGTGCCTTTTCAATTTGTTGTGCAAGTTCTGCATGGGTGAATAACAATTTCTGTTAACCGGTGCAAGTACTTTTGACTTTAAAATAATTGAAGAGGACTTTGTCTCCAGTTTGTCACAAGTGGAGACAGAATTTGATCTCAAAGTGTTTTCTGTCAGGAAAATTATTTGCTTGCTCTGCCTTGCTCACATGTGCTTTGGCCATGAACAAGTTACCCATTGTAGCCGTTTGTACACCTTAATGTACCCTGTCAGGTAACATTGGTTTGTAATTCAAATAAAGTAAGCTCTTGGCATAAAACGCTATCAAGCACTCAGTTGCAACTGTTGTTATGAAGGATGTAAAGGTTATAAAAGTAAAATTCTGGGCCTACCATAGACCAAGATGTTGGGCTAATGTCCAATTAAAATTAGATTATGTGACTGAGCAACTGTGTGTGGTCTCCTCGACTGGTCCAAGTTTGTAGTTTAGTGTATTTGTTCCACATCTCTTAACATCTGCCTGAAAGCTAAATTATCCCAAGGACACAGGAGTTTTAAACCACTTTAGTCCTGTGTGCTTGGCTTATAGTGCAACAGAGAGCTTCCTCCTCCTTTCCCACATGTTGTGTGAAGAGTGATAAACGGTAATTTGTTTTTGGGTCATATCTGCCAGTAGGAAACAGGACAAACTAAGCTGATCTCTTCTTTTTAAAATTGTCGGTTCAAAAATTCAAGGTTAGAATTATTTTAATTTTGCAAGGAAATAGTCACAATGGTTCAGTTAAATAATTACTCCTGGGGACATGAACTCTTGGACTTGCATCAAGTAAAAAAACTCTAGTAGTTGTATCTTTGCCTGATCTACTCTTAAAGTTTGAAAAAAAAGTAACCTAAAACACAACCAGAGAGGAAAGACATTAAGAAATGTAAATGTGTGAATATTTTTTGCCCTTTGATAACAATTGCAAGAGAGATTACCAGTATTTGGCAGGAGACGATCCAACTGTATTTACACCAAGAGCATACGCAAGTCCAGTGTACAGTAATAAACCTTTGGACCAGATTATTGATTAATGAAATAGAATAATGTAAAGGGGTTTGTGTGGGGACAGGGTGAAGTAGGAGAGAAGTAGAGGAGAACAGAAGAGTCTGTAGTGGTAACATGAAAATAAGAGGAAACACTTGTCCAGAATATCTAAAAGTTGTACCTTCTGCTTGTGCTTTCCTTTGTATTATACAGTACAGTAGCTGCTTTTTTTTTTTTTTTTTTTCATTAACTTTGGTCCAGGGTCAGTCCTCCAAAGGCTTCTTCATTCCTGGAACTTACCATGTCAGAAAGCTCGGTAAATAGAGCTGTAGTTTACTTAAATCCTTGCAGGAGCGAAGCTGTGTGCGCTGCTGTTTTCAACTCTGCTGAGGAAAAAAAAAAAGCTGCTGTCACCTGCAGAGTCCCAGTATACAGTAAGAAGTTGGAGGCTGGAAGCAAATTTCCACAAGAGTATGTGCCCCATTCTCAAAAATGAGTTAGTTAGAAGGTGCTTGGTTATCTTAACAGTCATCACTAAAAGCTGGCCTGTGTTGGCTGGTTACTTTTTGAGGCCACAGTTCAATGTTTTCAGAATAGGCTTAAATATGCTTTTTTGCATCAGTTGAATGGAGCTTAGATATATGCATGTGAAGAAGTTGAGATGTTTAAAATTGAGAAGGTCCTTATTAGGGGAAAAAAACAAGAGAAACTGCTGGAGATGTTAAATTTTCTCTTCTTACTCTGCTGCAGGACATAATGATTACATCTGCCCAGCTACCAATCAATGCACAATAGATAAAAACAGGCGTAAAAGCTGCCAGGCATGCCGGCTACGGAAATGTTATGAAGTGGGAATGATGAAATGTGGTGAGTTTTGCATGTCTGTGTTGTTTGCTTGGATTTTGCTAGCTTTTTTTTTAAAAAGGCACAACAGGCACTTGGAGGAAAGCTTGAGCTGCTTTTATAGGAAGGAATGTACCAATTCTTAACGCAGAAGGAGGGGTTTCATTTACAGAAGAAAATGTGTGGGAAGGAGTATGGTATAGGTTAAGCACATGAAAGCCATAGTACCTCCCCAGAGCTCTGTGAAGACAGTTTTCTTGCATGCTGTGTTCTGCAGAATGAAAAGACAAGACCTGCTGCTGCCTGAGCCTCAAACCAAACCGAAATCCCTTTTGATATGGGGTAAATGAGCCTGTACTGTGCTCTGTTAGTTAAATGTAATACAAGAACAGCAGTTCTGCATTAAGGCAGTAGTTAATTAACCTGGTATCCTGCCTCCAGCAGCGGCAAGAGTGAATGCCTTGGGAGGAGTGTAAGAGTGAGGCTAGTACTTAAGTGAAACTATTCCTGAAAACTGCCAAGCTTCCAAAAATTAGCATTAGGGGACATCTTGTCCAGAAGAGGTTATTTTCAAATGATGCCCTGTAGCTCCTCATCCAAAGTGGATACCTGCTGTTTGTCACTGCACCAGTCACAATTATCCAGTCTTTTCTCTTATTCGTATCTTGTACTTGCAGTGATGTGACTTCAATGTAGTTGTACATTTATAGTTGATATTATAAAAGTTACATTTAAGAATAAAATCACTTGAAAGGTATTTCAGTATCTACTATACTTTCACAGTCAAGGTTTGTTGTTGTTTCTTATAGGTTGCCCAATATACATGACAGAAATCATGCTAGAAAACATCACGTAGGACCACTGGAGTGGAAAGGAGAAGATCACTGTGCTTGATCCACTGTGATTTGCAGGCGTGCATCTCATTTCATCCTATTTAGTGTAGATACCTATTTCTATTTCAAGGCTAGGCAGTGTTTTCATCCTCCCAGTGTTTTGATCCAAAGGCTGTTTGCAAAATGGTCTTTCATTCATTAGTAACATACTTTAGAATTCCAGCCTGCATTTATTGCTGGACAATTAATGACTATTTGTTCTTGTGGCAACAGTGTCTTGTTGCTTAGAGGCTCCTCTTGTCTTTACGTTAACAGTCTGGTTAAATAGAATACATCATGCCCTCCACAGCCTTTGTTTTATTAGGCTAAATAAACCAAGAAATCTTCCCCTCTTGCAAAACAGAAAGTAGACAGAATCTGGAAGTCGTCAGGGTAGCTTGTCCCTCAATCTGCTCCAGGCAGAAATAATTCGTTTTCACTTGGATGACCAGAATCAGGGACAGTATTCCTGTGAACACTCCTCACTGTAGTAGCATTAATGCGTATCTGTTTCCGTGGAAGCTTTTCTCTGCGTAAGCATCCTAATTGCCTTTTTCATGGTTGCATCATGCCAGCAGCTCATAATCATTCTATGATCTGTTATGATCGCAGCCTCACTGTTCCTTTCTAGCGCGTAACTTCTGGCTTAGAGCTACAATTTCAATTTTTCTTTGTATTATTTTCATACTCCTGAAGTACATTTAGTTTCTGTTGCTCAAATCAACTGGTTCTTTCTATATGAAGCTGTTGTTGTCTTTTGCACTGATAATGTATCTCAACTTTATCAGTATTTTTCATAAATACGGTCTTAGCTACTTTTGCTGTCTGACCTCCAGAAAGGAAAGCTTTAAGCTTGCAAATAAGACTCCTTTTGAAACCTTACTTTCTGAACAGCGTCACTGTCTTTTGTTCATCTTTATGACTGAGAATTTTAGTCAAAGTTTTTCCAACAGGGGTTTCTATCAAGCCCCAGTTCTGCAGTTGGAGAGTTTTTGTAAAGACCAATTCCAGTATGATATTATAAGGTGGTCCTCCATAATGCTTTCCTTAAATTACTCCTTTTATTCTAATTGTCCAGGGAGTCCTGGTTTGTGATTAGATCTCATAGACACTATGGTATTACAAGTAGTAAGTAAAAAATATGTACTTATGTCTTAGCCTGTGTTCCTTTTAATCTTGTCACATGTTTATAAACATATTTTCCTGCAGTACTGAATGTTTCTAGGATGTTAATGATGGTGTCAGACCAAAAATGATACTTTGAAACTATAACAAGAAAATAACAGGAATTATATTTTTAAAAAATATTTTTTAAATACTAGCACTGAAATTTGAGACTACTGAGAATTTGATTTGAGAGTCTTAACAATTTAATTTCAGAAAAAGGAACATAAAAAATTGCTCAGAATTGTCTGAGTTGCCCGGTGAATTGTGGCACCTGTGAGTAATGCTGATGCATGGACACACATGGTGACAACATTTAAACCAGACAGATTTTAAGACTGTATTTCTGGCATGAAATGTAAATGCTGTTTCCTGCAGACCACAGTGATTATCTTTCAATTTTTTTCTTGTTAGAGGCATGCTTTAATACCAGTTTTTTTATTGTACAAAGCCATAAAAGAATACATTTTATTTTTAATGAAGTCTTTCCCCCATCTCTGCTCCTTTCCCAGGTCACTCACTGAATGCATTTGTTCACATCTGCTAAAACCCTGGTAGGATAGAATGGCTTGTAAGTGCATTTTGGCTCAGTGGAGACTTCTTGCCCAGCCGAAGTGATAAAAGAACCTCAATTACCACTTTGTAGTTTATGAAAGCTTTTTATAAAACCTGTACTGTTTGCATCGAAGCTTTAAATTATCATTTTGCATATTATCAATAGACACCTTGAGAAAAATACACATGTATGTATGTGTGTACGTATAGCATATGTTTCTGTCGGTAAATGTGATAAGGCAGTATGTGCCATTGAACAGTAGGAAGCAGTAAGAAAATGTTGCTCTGGAGTTTTCTGGTCTGAAATTCTTTTGAATGTCATCATGTTCGTAAGTGTTGAGAAGTCAACCCAACAAGCCATGGGTATTTCAGTGAAGGCTGGCTTGGGAGTGCTTTGTATTAAGGTGATAATGATTTTCTTATGAGACATGCCATCATTGCCAAAAGCACAATGATGGTCTTAAGACACTGCATCTGCAAATTTCTCTGTGGGAAGTCTGTGTTGCCGACTGTTCCAATTAAGAAAGCTACTGCTAACTTTTGTCACTAGGACTACTAGCAATGATAGGAAAATAATTGCAAAGTGCTGTCACCAGGAACAAGGGAAACAGAAATACTGCAGTAAACCCTGCCCAGCAAACTGGAATAAAACAGATTGGGATAAAATTGATCTTCTCTTGGAGCTTTCTGGTGTTTACCTGGGGAGCTGAAATGAACTGGGCTGTTTGCCAAAGGCAGTTCAGAAGAGGGAAGTTGCTTCATCACTTAGCTATAGCCACTCTTTCATTTTTGCTTCCTGAGGCTCAAATAGACCTTCTTCCATAAGGAGTTTTCAGTTTCCCCGTTGGACTGCTCTTACCTTTTATTCCCCCCTTCCACCCCACTCCTGCATCTTTTGCCCTGTGTGCCAGTTCTCAACATATTGAAAATGTTCCAAAGATAAAGCTCCTTCCTGCCCCCTCCCCACCCCAGGTGAGGAGGATGAGGGGCCGTACTAAAAAGAGATGGAGAGATACTGCCTTTGAATAGTGGCATCATTTGACAAGTTTGCAGAAAGAAAACCAGCGCTCTGTGGGCTGATACAGCTCAGGATTTGGCACTCTTTCTCCTGTGCTGGCTGCCCTGTGCGGTGCCTGGATAGCACTTTGAAATACTGTAAATGACTTTTCACACAGCAAGCAGGGGAAAATGTTTCACGGCGTTCTCTGGACATCATATGTATTAATTGTATTTTAGCTATTGTAGATATTACTGTAATTTTAGCTCATGTTCTGATGTGTGTATGGCAGATGGCAACTTCTTTGTCAGCAGGTCTGCCCTATGAATACAGGCATACTCACCGGAACATTTGCATTTGCTTTCAAAAGTGACTGGAGCGATAATCATTTACTACTAGGTACTTGAGCAAGTTTTAAGTTCAAACATTTACAAAAACTGATCCTAATATATTCAATGGGTAAAGCTGCAGTTGCTGCTGAACTGGTCAGTTGCATAAGCAGTTCCCAGGGACCAAAATCAGTATTAAGAGCAATGTGCCATGTAACTGCCCGCTGTATGGGATTGGTGATTCTCAAAGAATTTGTAAAGCGGGAGTTGCTTTGAGAATAGTGTGTTTCACTGCCAATATGAACGAGTGAACAACAGGCTCATTTTAATGACTTTTTTTTCAACGTGTCTTATTTCTTATATTCTTGTGATCAGTTATCCATGTGGTCTATGGTGCTGTAGCTTGAGCTCTGGCCCTTGGTCCAGCATTCTCAGCTGAATGCAGCTGTTTTCTTGCACAAAGGATAGCTCTGAATAAGGAGAGTGCTGTAGGAAGGAGGCATTTGATCATCTCGTGCACTTCTGCAGTTACCTGAACTACCTTTACATGAATGAATATTAGCAATTATGTAGTTAGGAAGTTTGTGATAAAGTCAGAAATAGTCACTAGTCTGGGAAGCTATACATCTTTCTTTGCTGTGCCTGTACGCAGATTGATCCACATCTCTGTGTCTAGTTAAGCCAAACATTAAGCTAGTCTATAATTATTTACAATATTTTATAAACACTTATACATCCTGTTGGATGTTAGTAGATATACAAGTAAGATTTCTCAGTCCTGCCTAAACTCTGGATTTGAATAGAAAGCATAAAAGTTCCTTTACATTGTTGGAATGTGTTGTTTTAATTGGAAAGGCTGCTACTTTCTGATGTGTCAATTGACTAGCAAGCTTAAATGATGTTTTCTTAGTTGTGTAATCTTACAGTGCAATCTTTTTAAATACAAACAGAATAAATTTTAATGTGGAAATAAATGGTATCTCTTTTAATTACTGACAAGCTGTGTTTTATGCACAGTACTCAGTGAATCAGCCTTTGCCTGCTTTGGCAAAATATGGTGATGATCACAAACAGTAATTCAGAATCTGGTTTGGGTAGGGGTTTTTTTCCATCCATTTTTTTTTGTCACCAACTATATTTTTTTTTTAGTAACGAGTTTGTTATGCAGAAATGTCAGAACACTTCTACTTTGGCTTTCTGCACTGGAAATGTGATTATAAAACTGGTTTTGTTTTAAATGGAGGGTTTTTTTAATATATATATTTATATATATGAAACTTGATTTAGTTAAATAACGTAAACTAATTTAAAGGGGCTTGCTATTTCCCAGTAAGAACCCTCCACAAATACTGAGACTTTTAATACTGTCAATAAGTATCACAACCAGATTGAATTATTTTAAGATGGAGTATGGAGCGCAGCTGAAAATTGTGCAAGATTTTATCCATTAGCAAAGCATGCTGGATGACTATTTTTAAAAGGTTTTTTTAATTTTTACTGATTTCTTTGATCACCTTTAAAGTACCTGGTCAGTTCCTGGTGTGTTTATATTTTGGGTAGTCTATAAAACGTTACTTAAAAATCTTTACAGCAGTGAATTGGCAGAGATAATTTGGGTCTTGGCACCAAAGGCCTGATATTTTCTGTGCCACTGAGGAGTCTGGGTAACAGTACAACAGAGCTGAGGACAGCTGATCAGTGGATTCGGAGTCCCACAAGAGTGTACTTGATTCACTTCAGTGCCAGGAACTGAACTAGGGTCAATGAGCTGCTTCTAAGTGCTTGCTTGACTACATATTGCTTCTGGCAGGTGTGTCCAAGCTGCTGGAATTTCCTCCTTGTGTCATCAGGCATCTTCTCCTCCCCCCAGTTCCCCCTTAAACCAGTAGTTTTTCTGACTTTATAATTTTAGATATGGTCCTTAACTGAGCAACTTTTCCATGTGTTTAATTAAAAGACTTGTGGTCATGTGTCTCCTTTTTGGGGGCTTCACAGCTCCACCAGCCACTGAAGAACAAAAACTACGCATGTTGTGGAGCAGCAAGTGTTTTCTGATAGCCCAAGAAAACGTCTCTTCTGCCCTGCCTATGGCTTTTAGTCCCTCTGGGCTATTATTCTTGTTCTGTCCTTCAAGGTGCCCATGTTCAATGTGCTTCAGCTTTCTAAATAGTAGAAACGATGTGCAGTGTTGCTTCTTGCTTTAGTTAGATCTCTTCTGGTGGTTGCCATCTCTACCATGCACGTTGATATTGAAATCAGAGCTGTGGATCTCTCTGTAAATAGAGCACCCTGATACCTAGGCATTTCCTCATCTATCTCCAGTTGTACTTTTTTTCCAGTTGCTTAGCTCACTGTTGACCTTTCCTCTTTGTCTTCCCTGATGGAAAATACTTACATACTTTCTGTGCATGACTTCAGAACAGTCTACAGCCCGCTGTGCTATTCTAATGTTTTTCTGAAGGTGACAAAGGACTTTAAGGGTTTCCTCTTGACCTTTGTGCATTAGTCCAAAATGAGGCTTAGCACAGAGTTCACTACAGCATCCAAGTGTATTTGTAGAAATTAGTCACTGTTCTTTGACTCTCTCAGGAAGAAAAGGATTTGCCCAGACAGATCATTGAAGAAATTGCTCTGGGACTTGAGTAGTTCTGCAGGTAACCTTTTTTGTGTGGTATCAAGTCTGCTTTCATGAATCAACCGTAAGATAATGTCTCAAGCTCTGATTGTCTCTGCTGGTATGTTATCTTTCCCTAACTGCTCCGACAACTTCTAGCTAGATGCCATTCAGCTGAGCATTTGGTTCTGCAAATCATTGATTGGTTTCCTTCAATCCATTACTTGTACAAATGTCCTGTCAGTACACCAATTTCATCCTACATATATTCCTTATAAGGTTGCACCCCAAATGGTGCAGACTTTAAGCTGGACTTGTGCTGATAATGCTTCCAGTTCCAAATGCCTTGTTCCACTTGGATTCCTCCATGCCTGAGGACTATTTGTTGAACCAGCTTTGCCTATTCGTCTTCTCCAATCTCTGGGGTTTCCAGGTAGAGGGTGTTCTCCAATGCTGAGAACATCCTGTTATCTTTTACATCTGGGGTGGTTTACTGAACAGGCAGCACATGAGAATGTTGACAATGTGCAGTTCTAAGTTCCACATCCTTAAAGTTCTGGCAGACTGTTAGTCCTTATCCAGTCTTTTCAGTACCTTCAGGTTGTACCTGCCTGGCCTTTGCATCTCACCCTGCTCAAGGGTTGATGCAAATGGTGCTTGGCAGCTGCTGAAGACAAGGCAGGACTATGACCTGAAAAAAACATCTCAGCTGAGGAACCTCCACCACTGAGAGTCTGCATTCACCTAACATCTTATTTAGCAAGACAAAGCCTTGTCAACAGCATCTGAAATTAATTATTTGTGCCCCCACTGTCTTTATTTTTAACTTGGCTTATGTTTTGACCTCTTTGCTAACTGAAACCCCGGATCAGAATTGCATTGCCTTGTTGGAATTCAGACAACTCATGGTCTATGTAACTCTGGATATGGATGAAGAATGGTAGGAATCGCTGAATCCAGCAGCTTGACAAGGTAAACTGCCACACTGCCATTCCCCAGGTCTAGTAGCAAGTCTGTATTTTTAGTAGGCATATCCACTATACCTGTATAGTGTATATGTATACACATATACAATACCTGTATCCACAGTCAGCCACACAGATCAGCACAGACAGAAAATACAGCACTCATGCCAACACAAGCAGTGGAAAATATATGTGTTTATACAATGTGGATCCTTCCAGTAACTGGATTTAGACACTCAGTCTGTCAGACAGTTGGCCTATGGATCCCCACATCTTCCCAGCTGATGGCCTCTGGGTCTGCAGCCTCACCTTAGTGCTGGTTCTCAGCCTTTCTCCCACACAAATGGTCACAGAAACTATGGAACCCTCCAGTAACAGGCTTTAGAAAGTGTTATCCGGTAGCTGGCCCCTGGATCCTCTGTTCTTCCAGGTACCTTGTGTGCACACACACACGCACACGTCTCTGGCAGCTGGTTTAAACCTGTCCTCCTCCTGGTAGCTGACACCCAGATCCTCTGGTCTTCCTAGTAGGTGGTTTGGAATGCTTGGTTGCTCCGGGTGAACTGACAAGCCTTTCCTCTTAACTTATACGCTGGATGTCGTGTCCAGACCACAGGCTGATCATTCTCCTTTGATAGCCCTGACAGTAGCCTGGTCAGTGTCACTGATTATGTTCTTGGGATTCTTCCATCTTCATCGTTCCTTTGCTTCATTGTCTTCGTGCACTTTATGAAGCCTTTAATCACATACCCTAATGAAGAAGAGCCAAAGCATGTGATCAGGGCAAGAAATCTTTAGGCAACACACCAAAAAGACTTCATAAATGTAGTGATGTGAAGATAGCAACAGTAGCAGAAAAGGATGCTTTTGTCAAATCTGTTGTGGATCTGAAACCAAGTGAAACAACTTACTATGCTTTGAGACTCCATGGTCTCTATATGTGCGATCATATGTGTTGGTCTGGCATAGATTTATGTTAGCGCAGACATTTCCCTATCTATGAAAATTCAAGCTTTGAGTATTGTATGTCAGTGAAAGTGCTGATGACCAGCACAAAAAAATTAACTTCTAAAAGATTTAGAGGACAGTTTAGCTGTGTTATTAGAAATGTTAAGTGCTGGAGAACTCCAGTCTAAGGATGTCTTCAGTGACTTTTTAATACGGTACAATCCTGCACATTAGTTACTGCCAAAGATTATTTGTAAATCAGTAAACGTAGTCCTTGTTATAGGATATGCTGAAGGATATGAAGTAGAAGCCATGGCTGAATGTTCTAGCAAGTCCCCATACCATGTTTTTTGGAGATGCTGTTAGACTCTTTGCATGGCAGCTATGCAAGAACAGATAACGGTGATCCCACCAATGGCACTGACAGAGCTGGAAAATGTTTCGTGCTGTCAGAATGAACAATAAATTAAGTCCAGGAATTTACAGAACTGCTCTTTGCAATAGAAATAGCCTTCTGCACGCAGAACTCCAAACAGGGGGCTTCCTCCTCCTAGCTGTTGATATCTGAATTAGCTTTGGGGAAACTTCTGCTGGCTTAGTGGAGTGTAGGGAGAAGATGGGTTGCATGTCAGTAGGTCCCTAGCTGAACACCCAGCTAGCAGCGAGGCCCAGCTGTGTTTCTGGCTGAGGTATTTACTCTGTAGCATGGCCCAGACTTTCTGAAGTCTTTTCTTCCCCCAGTTTACATCTAAAACAGAGCTTACAAACAGCTATCTTTATTTGCATTTAAAGATCTGATTTATCTCTTTTGAGGTCAATGGGAATTTTCCCATGGATCTTTAAAGGGGGTTAACTGAAGTTCAAAAATAAGTGTTTTTCAATATATTCTTTGTGTAGTAGAATAAACAAAAGCCCCAGCTGAAGTCAGTGGAAACAAAGTTAGATCGATGCTGAATGCTCTAGAAATTCTGAAACTTAATGTTCAATATTACAACAACCCTTATTAAAGGGTTTTCCCCCTTCTCCCCAAACATTTGGATTTACATAATGCAACACTGGGAGAAAAATACTTCAACGCAATCATGTGCCTCTTGTGTCAGGCTCAAGAAGAGAACGCTGTGGATATCGGATCCTGCGTAGCCATCGTCATTCGGAAGATCAGGTGCATTGCATTGGCAAAGCTAAGAAATACGAGACGGCAACCCGTGTAAAAGAGATCCTGCTCAGCACAGTCAGTCCGGAGCAGTTTGTTTTAACACTACTTGAAGCGGAGCCTCCCAATGTGTTGGTGAGTCGTCCCAGCAAACCATTCACGGAGGCCTCCATGATGATGTCCCTGACAAAACTGGCAGACAAAGAACTGGTTCACATGATCGGTTGGGCCAAAAAAATTCCTGGTAAGAACGTCAGCTTTGGTTTTGCTTATTTTAGTCGATGCTTTTACTATCAACATACCATTGTCTACCCAGAAATAATAGCACAGCACAGTAAATGTGCGGTATAAAAAGTCTTAAGCTTTTTATCCTATAAAGTAATGGGCAATTTGTTGCTCTCAGTAATTCACCTGGATGTATTTTGATTTAGAAAATGACCTAGTCCCTCATTTACTATCTGTTGTTAGTCAAATACTTGTTAATTTTGCTAAAAAAGTGTAGTTGGTGTTGCTTGTAATTTCTACCTCATTAACTGTAAGTACCCGATTAATCTGATTTAGAAGGTTCATTAAAAGTGGTATTAACTAGATTGCTATAAAAATGAATTTAAGACCAAATTATTTCCTTGAATCCTGATAGAAGGTTTCTAATAGAGTTGGTGAAAACTGAAAGGCGTCCAAGCACTGAGTGTCTGCAAGCACTTCATTTGACAGAGCTGCTATGCAAGAGCATCACTTTGCAAAGCAGTGCATAGTATTGATCTCAGAATTATCGTGCGCTGTCCTTCAAAACAAAAGTCACTGAGGATGCTTTTGAGTGTTGGCAACACAAAGAGCATGCACTGAAGTACAACTACACGTGTTACTGCTTTTAGTGTCCCAAAGGCAACCACAGCGTCATGGCAACGTACCATTTCACTTCTTACAAACTAGAAGTGGTGAGCATTTGCAATTCCTTTTCTATGAAACACCCACAACTAAAACAGTCAGAATAAAGAATAGAAGCCAGAAGAAAAGCAGACAGCACACAGAGATGATACTTGACAAAGCTGTGCAGAAAAACATGCTGTCTGACGTGAACTGAACCACAGCCTGTGACCCTTTAGCGAGAGCGAAGGTGACCGACTAATAGTAGTGAGCTGAAAGGATGGAATAATCGATAGACATATGGCAGCGTGGGGCTTAATCCTTGACTTCAGATACGGTGCTCTGCGAGAAGTGATCCCTATGGCTGCGTTACCCTTGCGTGGCTAACACGTTCTGCAGTGTGCCTGGTAGTCCTAGCCCCACATCTGTTAGGATTGAGGGGCCAGCGCACCGTGGGTCCTAGCTTGGATTTTATGCTGAAGGCGACCAGCGTGTGCTGGTGTGTGCCCTGGTCTGGGCACGCCTGTGTGCTGTGACAGCACTTGCCGCTGCTTCTGTGCGCACACAGAGGGGCATGACACTAATCCTTACGCCTAGAAATAAATGGAGCATGCACCAGTACAGGAAACAAGCCTGGTGGAGGGTGTTTTGTATAATCCTTAAACAAAGAATTTAGAATAAGGGAAGCGGATCCCGTTTAGGCTCGAGGTGGAGTGGCTGAAGGTGCTACCGACTCCAGCTGCTGGACCGTGTCTCCTAGTTGCAGATCACAGTCTCTGCAGCTCAGCCACCCCGTCAGCGGGCTCGGTTTTAGTGGTAGTTTTAGGGTGTGCAAATTCCAGGTCAGCTGCTGGGAGGAGATGCTTGCTCAGCATGAAGCATCTTAAACCGTGCTTCCCATTTGCAAAGCGATCGTGTTTTTGCTGTTAATATGGAATATTTTAAACTGATACCGTGAATCCTTTCCCGATTTAAGAAACTGAAAATAACTGTGAAGTAAATAACCATAAGGGGTTAAATGGTGTCTGTTGCTATAATTTCTTATTTAATCAGAAAACCTGGTAAAAATGTACCATTTCAGAGGACTCGTAGTTATGTTAGTCTGGTAGGAAGTGAGTTGTGAAGGAAAACCAGGGAAGGTCGTAGAAAACAACCTCATTCTAAGCAATATTTGAATGGAGAAAAAAACCAAACCATTTTTTTCTATTTTCTGATTGTTCTTAATTCCTATTTTTTTAACCTGTCAACTTTTTTAGAAAAACCAACAATACAAAATAACCACAAACCAAAAACCTCAGCTGAGATTGTTTTGAATTTTTTAAAAGATCAGTTTCCAAGCCAACCTCAATTTTGACATTGATCACTTTTTAGTTTGTTTTCAACATGTGTCAGAAGTAGAAACTTTTTCTTGGCAATGAGAGACCTGTATGAAGAAAACCCATTAAGGTAATCAAACCCCTTCAAAACAGTTCCTGGGAATGCTGACACTTTAGTGTGTATGTTTTTTCTGATTACTCTGGTTGCACAGAACAGAAATAAACACCATTTTAGAACAATGTCAGTATAGAGGTGGTGTTTGACATGCACCTGGTTATATGTAAAATTGCCATATTATGCGGTGGTTAGAGCATTTACTTCAATGTGGATATATTTATTTGTTTCCATTAAAATAACTGCAATGACTAAAGCTCAGAACATAGAATTTCCATTTGCAAAAATTTTTGCCTGAAGTTAATCATCTTAGATCCATGCCTGGTTCCTGGAGGTAAGGTCTCAGAGAGAAAAGAAAGAAAAAAAAAAAAAAAAAAAAAGTTCTTGACTAATAGCCCAGTGAGCAGTAACTTTACTTTCTATGAAACTGAGTATGTACTTTTGTGTGCCTGGGTTAGAAGCCCATTTTCACCTCTAAGTTATTGTTGTATATTATTTTGACGCTCACCAAAAGTGAAAGAAAATAGTTTTATTTTTCCTTATGGATGCTTATGTTAACAGTAACATTTTTGCTTAAATAGGAAAGATTTTTTTTTCATATTTAATATTTAATGACATTCTTTTGTTACGAATTTTACTCTGTGACTGTTTTTGTCTGTACTTTCAGCTTAATGTTTTTTGGGTTTTTTTTGTTGCTTGGTAAAATAGAAGCTGATACCTAGGGTTTATTTTCCTTCTCCGTTCCAAGTATTTCCAAGTTGTCAGACAGCAGAACACAACTTCTGTAATTGCCTTTTTACTTTGTTGACCTAATCTAAGAGAGTTCAGTGTGGTTCGTAGCTGAACCTGTATTGCTAATTGATAGGATGTTGTCGCAATATTGAAATTTGCATTCATTATGCAACCTAGTGTGTTGCTGGCCAGAGCAGCATGTCTTTCACTAGTTACTGCACATCCAGCACGAGTTTTTTCTTGTCATAGTAATTTATAATTGAATTATTAGGTATAGAGCACATGATTTGAAGGACACATACTACAGCCATAGAAAAACAAGTAGTTTAATGTACTCCGCAGCAAATGAAACAGGACTTCTGACACTGCAGTGAAGCTGTGGTGGTGATGTGCTGTCCTTGATCTTTAAAGCATAAGGTTGTTAGGAAAAGTAAAAGTAAAGCCCTTCTGATAGCTGTGCTCAGTGGTCATAAATCATACTGCTGGTGCTGATAATGTGAATTTAGCAGGTGATATCTGGGGTAAATCTGGATCTTTAAGTATCTGTAGGTGGAACGCTGGGGCTTGGTCTGACATCTCACTCAGCCGAGATGGTTTCTAAACCAAATAACTGGTTGTTTACGCTGGAGAAATTGGCACACGCCTGTGTCAATGTTATTTAAATAAACTTCTGAAATGTCTTTGGGCTGTTGTTTTCCGGGAACTGCCACTGTCAGTTTATACTATTCATGCTCCCATGAACATTTTTCTAAAAGCACTTGTAAAATTATGAGTGTGTGTCTGGCAGATAATCTGTCTGTTGGCTGCGGATTCTGTAGTAAATTCGGTGGCAATGAAATCCAGGAGGGAAGGTACTGCTCATGGGTTCCTGTTTATCTTTCTTAGAAAATAAGGAGCAAGGCTATCAATTTTTAAAGGCAGCATTTCTAGCAATGATAAGGCAGAGTGCACATTACCTAGTTTATGTCAACCCGTGGCTGTCACCAACTGTCTTCCAGCCTACTAGTCTAATAAGATTAAAATAAACGGAGCATTTGTCTAAATTACTGACAGCAGAATTCTTTGACAGCGCAAATGTACTGTGTATTTTAAGACCTCAGACAACTGAGGAGAACTACGGGAAGCCTGTCTCCCATGGCCAGGCTGTAATGATTTTTCACTGTGCAGAATTGTAGATGCCAGCTTGTCTGAAAACGAAGCAAAGGTGCTAAGAGCCCGATGCTGAGCAGCTCTGCTTTGAAAACTGCAGCCTGATCTTGGTTTTGACCACTGATCTGTATCGTATCCCTGTTGTACTCCTGGTCTGAGCAGCCTTTCCCACTTGTGTTTTGATAGTTTAAACTTCTCGTCTTTTGGTTTGGGATGTGTAAATTGTATTTCTCCTTATTTGGTTTCTGCATGTCGTCTTTTCCCCAGTCTTTTTTGGAGGGGAAGGGAAAGGGAAATATTGAAATCTGACACCGTTCTGTAAGTTCTGGAGAGAACTAAATGCTGGAACAGGTTTATGCACAATCACATTAGTTCTGTTCTTACTTCTGGGATGCTGTGTATGGAGGCAATGGGGACACTTACTACCTCCACCAGGTACCCTTGTCTTTTTTTTTTTTTTTTTCCTCCCTTTTTTTTTTACCCCCCTGGTATATTACGGTTTTGGGGAAGGAGGCAGCAGGACAGGGACATGATGGGGTGAACACATACCATTTACAAAGGGCATGGTAACACAGAGGAACTAAGATGTAGGTTCTTCCACAGTTACGCAGCAAACCCAGAAACATGCCTGTCTTACGAGAGAACAAACCCCTGCAAGCAAATGCATTCTGGGGAAACAATTTTTTCTATTTTCTTAGGAGTCCTCCACAGTGTAATGCAGTAATTTCTGATGACTGTGAGTTTCCCACGTGATTCCCTGGTGCCTCTCAGGAGACTGTGGGACTGTTGTCTAAAGAGGTGGCCGAGCATAAGGCAGGTCCTCTGCAGTCACTTGAGTTTCACCAGCTGCCTGGGAGTAATTGCACTTGAACATCACTCTACTCTATTTCAAATGTTTTGTGGAAGACTTGAAAATGAAAATAACAAATGTTTTTGTTCCTATTTGAGATGGCAGCATGGTGCTTCTGATTTCAGCGCTCCCTGTTCTGGCTTTCTTTACAACCCTTAATTCTTCCTGTTTCTTTTTGTTTCTCATATACTCAGTTGTCTTTATCAAAACAGAAATAAACAGGTTGATTTATTTTATGCTTCATTTTAGGTTTCATTGATCTCAGCCTCTATGATCAAGTAAGACTCTTGGAGAGCTGCTGGATGGAAGTTTTAATGGTTGGTTTGATGTGGAGATCAATTGACCATCCTGGGAAACTGATTTTTGCGCCAGACCTTGTATTAGATAGGTAAGAGAAATACATTTCTTGAGAACACTTCATATTAGCATGTTTGGGGGTGGGGTAAGTGGTAAGAGGAAGAGGATTAAGTATGGGAGATGCTATTAATACTTTATCTAACAATATACTTGTATTTGTAACCACAATATCTTGAGCTTCCACATACTTACAGGGGCTTAAGGAATGCCAAGTATCAACAGTATTGTTGAACTTGCAAATTCCTGAATCCCTGCAGCACATGACAGTGTGACGTTTCTCTGTATTTTTCACATCTTTTGTTGTTTTTGTTCTTTTTGATCCACATTTCTAGATGCTGAAACTGTAGATGCATCAAGACAATGCACTACATTGTCAATTTCTTCCCATATCCCTCAAAATTAAAAAAAAGTAGACATAGCATCAGGCCATCTTTTCATTACTTTAAGTAGCTTTTCTACCTTTTTTCCTCCTGCCACTACTGCAGACTTCATAGGTAGCTATTATAATGAACATTGCACCACTAGCCAAAAGAGATTTAAAAAAATCTAGCTCGCTGTTTAATACTGAGATTATTATTTCAAGCTAAAGCAGGGTGTTTGCAAGTTTAAAATACTATCTCCATAACATCATGTACCAGCAGGGAAGAATATGGATTAGTAAGGATGTTTTTCTACAGGAACTTAAAAGGATTTGACATGGGCTTCACACTGGTAAAAAGTCAGGGAAACAATCTACTCTCTTGGGTACACTTAAAATATCTCTGAGCTTTTTCAACCTGGGGAAATTGAGATCTGTATCAGTTTTGTGGCTTGAGCTCAATAATAATCATCATCGTAAATACATAAAGCAAAATGGGTTAGTAAGAGAAAGAAATTTAATTTATAAAAGATATGAAATAGATTATTTGCTCATGTAAAATTCTATGCAAGGACATGCTGCATTGTTCAATATAATGATAAGAAATTGCTGAAAATGTACGATACTCATGAGCTGACATGTGCTGAACAGAATGAGCGTGTTTGATGCATTCCTTAGTCTCCACAAGACACAGTAGAGTGGGAGCTAGCAAGTATCTGGCCATGCTGTAATTTAATTTTTTTTTTTTTAAGAGATGGGTATATGAAACTGGTCTGTAACTTGATTGTACTTGCATGTGCCTGCTTGAAGGCTCAGCACCTTCCTCCTGGGAAGTCAAGTACAGCAGTGCAGGAGAATTAAAGAACTTGAGTCTGTTTCATCTTAAAAACCCAAAAAACCCAAACCAAAAAAAGGATCAGTAACTTCAGTGGTTTGAAATTTACTGCTGCTTAATTTTAAACCCACTGGAATGGCTTTGGGTTGTTTGGGTTTGGGCTTGGGGTTTTTTTTCAGATCAGAAAATGGGACCATTTCTAATATCCAAAATGGAGATAGCTGCCTCCAGTAAACACTTGCAAACATAAAAATAACCAAACCACAAAAACACCAAAACTCCAAGTCCCTTTACTTCTAAATGCCTTTCAAGAAAAAGGTGCTGGCGTATGGGGTTAGAAGTTGTTTCATTCTTTAAAAAAGTCTTATTGTTCCAAGAAACTTGTCTCAGGGGGTCTTTCTTATTCAGTTCTCCAAGTCCTGAGTCCTCTGTGGGGTACAAATAGTGATGTCACCGGCTGTGGTATTAACACCTTGTGAAACAAATCTGGAAAATGATTCATGGTGGTACTCTGCCCTGTGCTGCAGTTCCAAACATTATCCAGAATTATAGTGGCTGTGAGGATAAAGCCTCTTACAGAGATATGGTCATACTTACCTGCAGTCAATCCTGCATGCACTTTAAAGAGAAAATCAGTTTCTTAGAGGTGCTGACCTTTTATACCAGTGTAATTTTCAATTTAGATTTCATGATAGAACCTTTTGAATCCTCCCAAAGATGAGATGGATAGGCCTTTTACACCCTCCTTTGTGCTTTGACTTTTATCTGGCTGAGTCAGAGTTCCTTAATTTTTACTTTTTCAGTAACATTTTCAAATGCCTTTCCATAGGGACGAGGGGAAATGCGTAGAGGGAATTTTGGAGATCTTTGATATGCTCCTGGCCATGACCTCAAGGTTCCGAGAGCTGAAACTGCAGCACAAAGAGTATCTGTGCGTCAAGGCAATGATCCTCCTCAATTCCAGTGAGTATGTGGTTGACTCTGAAACTCACTGAATTGTACTTTTTATTTCAAAGGTGGCTTGGGGATCAGCTGTTAAAAGTGGCAGAAATAGCAAATGAGATAAAGCTGTTGAAAGAAAACAATACAAAAGGAGTTCTAACAGTCAAATTGTAAGGATTTTTGCTCAAAAAACTTCTAAGCTGTATCATTTGCTGGATTTAGGGTCTATGTCCTGTTGCAAGAACTGCATGAAAGACCTGAAGTCTGAAAGCTTCTTACAAGGTGGGCTTAGGGCCCAGGCTGTGGGTATGTCCTTGTCAAGAAGAACTTTTGCTTGTACCTCTGTGGGTTCTGGTCATGTGTAAAGCTGCAGTATGGCATTACAAACTTGTCCTTCAGTCTTAGTTCTGGTAAAACTAGTTACTCATCTGGGTGATGATGAATAGGGCTTACATGTTCCTATTTAATGGTGATTAATTGGTAGAAGTGATTGAAAGTACTCAACAGTTCTGCAAGATGAATTTCAGGGTAGGAGCTTTGCTTTGCAGCCTTTTACACAGGGCAAATAGGAGTGTGTGTTTGCTAGTTTAGGGTACTCTGCAATAAAAGAATTTTATTCCCCCGACCATTTTATAATTAATAGTAAAAAAATCCATCAGTCATAGCTTTTTTTTTCTTCCTCATGAGCAAGGAGTATTTCTTTCTCTTCTCTGGTTAGGCATGTTTCCCTTGTCAGCGGAAGAACCTGAAAGCAACAGGAAACTGCATCACCTGCTTAATGTGGTCACAGATGCTTTGGTGTGGGTCATTGCAAAGAGTGGGATCCCCTTGCAGCAGCAGACAACTCGTCTGGCCAATTTGTTGATGCTCCTCTCTCACGTCAGACACGCAAGGTAAATTTTACAAAAAGTAACACACGAGGTGTTAGTGTTTGTTTATTGCAGTAACAAAGCAGGGCCTGAACTCCCAAGCATTCCTGAGGGAATCCTGGTACTGCTGCTCATCTCATTGTAAGACTTGCCTTCCTGGTGCATCTAAACAGGCAATATGCTCAAGTGCTTAATGGCACTCAAAAATGTGTTGATACTAAGATGTTGTCTTAACTGTGTCACATTAAATTGTTCGTTATGTATCTGCCTGAAATGTTTAACAATAGTAACCAAAGTCAGCCTTTCAGAAAAAAACCCACCTAACCATCAAAACTCTTCTATCCAAAATAGAAGTGTCTTTCAAGACTAATCTGCAGCGTGGGCTTTGGTGGAGCAAAGTGTACTTTGGGTGCCATGTTTGTCCCAGGCCAAACTTACTGTCTTTTATTTGAAACTACAGCGTTTTTGCCAAGTGACTTGTGCTACAGCAATGCCACAGCCCTGCTTTCCCCATGGGAAGCGGCTCCTCTGCTCCCTACCTGTTCCTGGACCTCCTTTGAGCTCTGCTTATCTTTGCTTGCAGTACAGCAGACTCAAACACAGGGTCTTACAAACAGAAGTGTTAATTTCCAGGCTCTTTTTCTTTTTAAATTATTACCCGGAGACCAGCTATTCACAAAGCTGGCTTATATCTTGGCTTTTTGGACTGTGTGTCCAGGGAAGATGTTCCTGGGACCAGGCTGAAGTATGCAAAAGAGAGATGGGCATAGCTGACTTTGGGAAGGGACACTGGAAGAGGGACAGGCACCTTTGGAACAACCTTCCTGTTAGAGCAGGTGGCAGCGGCAGGAACCTGGATGTGCTGACAGGCAGCTTTTAACAGCCAGCTCGTGAACTGCGGCGGGGTGTGAGAGCGGGCCCTACAGAAGCTATAGCACCAGCCAGAGCTGCACCCGGCTCACGGCGCTGATGCACTGCCCTCACCTGGGTTGCCTGCTGTGGTGTGACACCGCATTGCAGCATCGCAGGGACTCTTGGTCTGGCATGGCATGAATAAACATTGTGAATTGTGGCAAGATTTTTATATTTTCTTATTAAAACAAGAGTTTTTATGGTGTGCCTACCTCAGCCGAAGTTTGGAGGATACTTGTGACTTGTCTCCTTTTATGTTGCTTAGCATTGGTCAGTCAGCTGACCAATTTTTCTGGAAATATTTGTTACTCTCCAATATTTGTTCTGGAAATAATTGATGCTCTCAGCCTGGATTACCAAATGATGCAGGACTCTCAGGAGTGGGGTGTAGGAGGAGGGCTGCAATTCCTTCTTTTCCATTAAAATATTTATAACTCTTCAATAGTAGCAGAACCTCATTTTTCTGGAAGCATTGCCCCCATCTCAGTCCAATCCATCAGGTCAAGACAAAAATACTTTCAAAGTCTGTAGCCATCCGCAAGATCTGGCACTGGATATGCAGAGAAGAGACAAACTACTTCATGTTAGCCAGGGTACTTTGGTCTTCCTAATCAACGGCAGGAGAGGCAGGTTGTCATTAGAGCTACCTGTTATAAATTTTGCTTCTGTATGAAGCAGGTAAGGCCTCCCATGTTTACAGCATCGAAGAGGTATTCTCTTTGATGTCAATAGGGTCAGTACATCTGAATTATTCTCTGAAGTCAGTTTGTGCAGTCTAAAACAAATCCTGGTTCCCCAAGTGGTGAAACACTCAGGCTTAAAGTTATTGGGATGTTGTTACTGCTGGTAGTGGTAAGTGACCTGAGGGACTACAGCAGCTAAATCCTCTTAACTCCTAATAAAATAAGGATCCTCTTGAAACCATGAGCGTGTTTTCCTTCTCTGCATTGTTGGACCCAGATCGCTGACTTATTTCTGTTGTCTTCACAGCAACAAGGGAATGGAGCATCTCCTGAGCATGAAGTGTAAAAATGTGGTCCCAGTGTATGACTTGCTGCTGGAGATGTTGAATGCGCACACCCTCCGAGGGCAAAGGAAGTCCCTGGTCACACATCCTGAATTTGGCCCGATAGAACAAATGGAGACTGGAGACAGTCTGCGAAACGGGGCAGCCCAGTAATCCTGTTGAGACCTGGAAATGTGAAGCTTGTTCAAAGCTCTGGGAGAAACCAAAACTATTGGGATGGGCTGCTGAAGCGTGACCTAGTGCGAGTCCTCATCTCTTCTAGATTTGCACATCAGTATCTCGGGAAAGGCTTGTGGGGCTCACGCCTCTGTCCGTGTTTCTGATGTAATAGCTGCACTT
The DNA here is from genome assembly GCF_023634085.1 of Falco cherrug. Taxonomy (NCBI): domain Eukaryota; kingdom Metazoa; phylum Chordata; class Aves; order Falconiformes; family Falconidae; genus Falco; species Falco cherrug. Next base: position 30,381,919 of record NC_073703.1, read on the forward strand.
TTATAGTGCCTTTTCTGAGAGTCTTCAAAAGCACCTTATGAAGTGAAGCTTCAGAACAGTACTGTGAGACAGGGAATTACTGGCTGTCCTTGTCAGAGGCAGCTGAACTGAGGCAGAGAGATAACAGGACTGGATTGAGATGACAGAAGTCTGGGTCAGGGCTGGGAGTGAGCACCTAGGTTGCTGTCTCCCAGACCAAGGCTTTTAAGCGCTGACTAGATGATCTCCTCTCTCACGTGAGATTGTATGAACTGTGGAGCAGCATCATTTGGGACAGATCCGTTTACCTGTGTGTGCTGGTCCCTAGGGAATACCTGCTTTGGCTGATCTAGAGGAAGTGCCGAGGTATGTGCAATGTGAAGGAGTTTGTTCTGTTCTTAAATATGCAATGGCTGCAAGGGCCTTCATAGGAAGGCCGCTCAGAATAGCTTCTACAGCCAGTTCGGAGCCTCTTCAGAGATGTTAAACCAAGCTTAAGTTTGCGTTTCGTGAGCTTGTTCTTAACACTCACATTATTATCTGGGTATAGTTCTTCAGTGCTTTTAAACAAAGGCCAAACTGCCTGGATATTTCGGTCAACGCTGACCTTTGAAATGTGTTTTGTCTGTGAGATTAATATGCTGTTATACGTATTTATGAATGATGTTAAATCTATTATAATAATTGGGCACAAGAGGTTGCTCTGTGGATATTAACTGTTTGCATTTGTATATGATCTGCTGATCAGGGCTTGTGAAATCAGCCAGAAACAAACCACCTTCCCTCCCTTTTTGTCTTGCATGTTCGCGTAGGCAGGATCCCTTAAAGAGCGGGGGGGTGATGGTTCTGGCACTTCCTTTGCTTTGCAAGTGTGATGGCTTGTTCAAATTTCACAGACGATGTGGGCTTCAACCCCCCTGCTGTGCTGATTTCTGCATGTGTTTAAGCTGCACTGAGCAAAAAAAAACCAGAGGAAGTAGCCTGGCTGATGACCTCCGCCAAGAGCAGGATGGAATAATTCATTCTGGCAACTACCAATATTGCATTTTGATGTGAGCTAGAATGGCAATCACTCTAAATGGATATGCTGAAGTATAATGCATGCATGTTCTGGGCATTTCAGGTACGGTGAGATTAAATTGGGATTACACCAGAGGTCTATTTTGAGCCAGTAAGTCTTTCGGATTAGGGACTTTGCTTAGTATGCCATTTGCATACTTTGAATGTTAGTCAAAACTTTGATCTTGGTGGTTTTTTTAAAGCCAAGAATGGCATTTTTTTATAGGAGGCACGTAAGGAATTTTCAGTGAGTTACGCAAATCTTGTTTTGATCTTGTACTATACCAGATGCTCCTGCTGGTCTAAATTTTTACTAGCTACCTTTTTATTGTTTTTAAGAAACTGTAATATAGTAGTGCCCTTCTAAATAAGTGTAATATTTACTACACAAAAGGGAAAAAAATGTGAGTACAGTCTGGAATTCATTGGTATTTAATTTTGTGGGAAGTTTTGCTGTGAAACAGATGTGTTTCAGTGTTTCTTGGGCTTGATCACGTTATGGGCTCAGTGCCTATTGTGTTGTGCTTTCCCCAATTTTCCGTATCCTGTGTAATCTTTTTGTTTAATACAGTTTTTCAAAGAAATGTTTAAGTGATTTTTTGTTTGTTTGTTTTGCTTTAGAAGTGCTGAAATTATGTGCAATCTTGAAACAAACCTCTTTGAAAGAAAATGGGAAAGAGTGGGTATAAATCGTAAAATTAACTTTCAAATGGGAATTTGCTGTGGTTTGACTCTGTAAAAGAGTGATGCTGCAGATTTGTGCCACGTGTTGTGATTCATATATGCTGTTACTAGGGCAGTGCAAATAGGCAAATGATGTGATTTTAACAGATACGTTTTGTCTTGTGGAACATAATTTTATTAGAAGTTGCTACTAGTGTTTTAAAACGGGGAAAAGCCAATAGCTGCCGACTCTGGATTAATGTAGCTGCGTTCACAGTTGGTAAGGAGGAGGCGCGTGTCTGAAACAGCCCAGTTTGTAAAGAGGGAGCGGTGTGACTGTGCCTGAACAAGGGTGCCTTCGTCGCTGGAGAGCTGCGGGGTTTATCGGGGGTCTGTACCGCACAGGCTCTCTCAGGTGCTGCATTCCTGGCGTGGACCATGTCCGTGTCCCTGCCAGGCCTGAGCAGAGCTGCCACACTGCCTTTCAACTTGGATACTGGGGCTTTTCCAGTCTCAGCATGAATGGGGTGCTGAGCCACTGCCAGGGCTGTGAGGAGGGGAGGAGAGCAAGGCTGGTTTATCGCTTTCCTTCACCGCTCTGCTGTACATCAGCTTCTGCTGCTGAGCCAGGACCTGGCCAGGGTGGCTGTTTCTGCTTGAAGAATTTACACTGCAGTTCTGGGATGTTTGCAGAAGTGAGCAAACTTGGTTCGTGGAGGAGTGCCAGTTGCCATGGGTTTAAAAAAAAAAAAAAAAAAAAAAAAAGCCCAAAATTTATGTGTGTGTTAAACACATGCTGAGGGTCCACTTAACTCTGGAACTACTGGAACTAGAACTGAATGGTAAAACAACCTTAATTTCTTTTTGAAGAAATGTGGTAAGTCTTGGAGCGTTTCAGGCAAGTGAAGTGCTTTGTCTCCAGGAATGCGAGACCTTTTCCTCACCTCCATCTTCTTGCAAATTATGCTTTTTAGTGCTGTCACTCACGTTGCCAGTCAGAGAGGAGAATATGAAGAAAAGATGTGTTGAAACATTCTGCCTTGAGGATAGTGCCCAGCAGGCTGGGTCCTTCTATACAATGTGTAGCAAATTAAGACAGGTAGTACTTAAAGATCTTTTTTCAATAAATATGCGTATTTCTATAATAATATTTTAATTCATTACTGATTGAATCTGTACAGAGATCACAAGCGTCCTTTTAAGTGCTGTAACTTTCTCTTTTCCTCCTGGTGGCCTGTGGAATATGGAAGGCATTTGCTGTATTTACATCATTAGAGTGGTTTAACACAGCCCAAAAAGGCAGCGAGCCCCCTGAAAGTTGCCTCTTGGTCCTATTCGAGCTGTCACCAGTGATCAGCCTCTTCTGAGGTAAGAACTTTTGTCTTGTTTGGACTTTATCATAGAATCACAGAACGGTTTGGGTTGGAAGGGACCTTAAAGATCATCCAGTTCCACGCCTCGGCCATGGGCAGGGACCCCTTCCACCAGCCCAGGTTGCTCCAAGCCCTGTCCAACCTGGCCCTGAGCACCCCCAGGGATGGGGCACCCACTGCTGCTCTGGGCAGCCTGTGCCAGTGCCTCATCACCCACAGTGAGAATTTCTTCCTAATATCTAATGTAAATCTACCCTCTTTCCGTTGAAAGCCATTATCCCTTGTTCTATCTCTGGAATCCCTGATAAAGAGTCCTTCCCCAGCTTTCCTGTAGGTCCCCTTTAAAGTACTGACAGGCTACTGTGAGGTCTCCCCAGAGCCTTCTCTTCTCTAGGCTGAACAGCCCCAACCCTCTCAGCCTGTCTTCACAGGGGAGGTGTCCCAGCCCCTGACCATCTTTGTGGCCTCCTCTGGACCAGCTCGAGCAGGTCCATGTCTGTCTTTCCTGTGCTGAGGACTCCGGAGCTGCATGCGGTACTCCAGCTGGGGTCTCATCAGCGCAGAGCAGAGGGGGAGAATCCCCTCCCCCAGCCTGCTGGCCACGCCGCTTTTGATGCGGCCCAGGACACGGCTGGCTTTCTGGGCTGTGAGCGCACATGGCCGGCTCACGTCCAGCTTTTCACCCGCCAGCACCCACCTTCTCCGCAGGGCTGCTCTCCATCCCTTCGTGCCCCAGCCTGTATTGATACTGGGGGCTGCCCTGACCCAGGTGCAGGACCTTGCACTTGGCCTTGTTGAACTTCATGAGGTTCACACGGGCCTGTCTCTCCAGGCTGTCAGGGTCCCTCTGGATGGATACCTCCCCTCTGGAGTATCAACCACACCATTCAGGTTGGTGTCATCCGCAAACTTGCTGAGGGTGCATTCAATCCCATTGTCCATGTTCCCAACAAAGATGTTAAAAAATACTGATCCCGATATGGATTCCTGAGGGACCCCACTTGTCACTGGTTTCCACCCCGACATTGAATGCTTGACTGCAACTCTTTGTGACCATCCAGCCGATTCCTTATCCACTGAGTGGTCCACTGGTCAAATCCATGTCTCGCCATTTTAGAGACAAGGATGTCGCGCAGGACAGTATGAAATGCTTTGCGTGAGTCCAGCTAGATGATGTCAGTCACTCTTTCCTTAACCACCAACGCTGTATCCCCGTTGCAGGAGGCCACCGCATTTGTCAGGCGTGTTTTGCCCTTAGTGAAGCGTGTTGGCCATCATCTATCACTTCTGTTTTCCATGTGTCTTAGCATAGTTTCCAGGAGGATCTGCTCCATGATCTTTCTGGGCACAGAGGTGAGACTGACTGGTCTCCAGTTTCCCAGGTCTTCCTTTTTTCCCTTTTAAAAAATGGGGGTTGTGTTTCCCCTTTTCTGGTCACTGGGAACTTCACCAGTCTGCCATGACTTTTCAGATATGATGGACAATGGCTTAGCCACTTCATCTGCCAGTTCCCTCAAGACCCACGGACGCCTCTCATCAGGCCCCATGGACTTGTGCAAAGCCAGGTTCTTCAGCTGGTCTCGAAGCTGATCTTCTGCGGTGGGCAGTACTTCGTTCTCCCAGTGCCTGCCTTTGGGTTCTGTGAGTTGGCCGGTATGGCTAGAGCACTTGCCAGTGAAGGCTGAGGCAAAACTGTGGAATTCCTCAGCCTTCTCCATCTCGGTTATAGCCAGGTTTCCTGTTTTTTCTCAGTGGGTGGGGGGGTTACAGTTTCTTTGATCTTCCTTTGTTGTCTTATGTACCTGAAGAAACTGTTCTTGTTACTTTTCACATCCCTAGCCAAGGTCAGCTCCAGCTGTGTCTTGGCTTTCCTGATCCTCTCTATGCCCTCGCTGGCCACATCCCTATAATCTACCCCCAGGACGTATATCCCTGCCTCCACTGCCTATGCATTTTGGCTTTGTGATTTAGTTTAGCCAAGACATCTTGACTTAGCCAAGCTGGCCTCCTGCCTCCCCTGCCCGACTTGTGCACCTTGGGATTGAGAGCTCTTGTGCCCCAAGAAAAATGTCTTTGAATATCTCCCAGCTCTCATTCGCTCCTTTGCCTCTGAGGGCAGTTTCCCAAGGGATCCCACGCACTAGTGCCCTAAACAGCTCCAGGTTTGCCTTCCTGAGTTTTAGGGTCCTGGCTCTACTTTTTCACCCACCTTGTACCCCTCAAGACTCAATTCCACCAGGCCATAACTGCTGCAGCCCAGGCTGCCTCCAGTCCCGACCTCTCCAGCAAGTTGTTGTGCGTTGGTGAGCAGCAGGTCCAGCAGTGCCTCCCCTCCGGTCGGGCTCTCTGTCGCCTGTACTGGGAAGTTGTCCTCTGCGCACTCCGGTAGCTGCCTGGGGTGCTTACAGTTTGCTGTGGCGCTTTTCCAGCAGCGGTCTGGGTGCCTGAAGTCGGGGTCAGGGCCTGTGAATGTAACTTGGAAATGCTGGCAGAAGGTTCAGAATACGTGTGTATAAATTGGCGCAAAAGTCGCACGTGGAAGCTCAGCCTGAGTGCGCCGAGGAGCGCTACTGGCTGTGAGTTGGATCTTGAAAGGCACAATGCTGCTGCCACCGGGTGCTCTGGTGGCTTTGGAGCCTTAACTATATGGAAAACAAGTCTGAGCTTTTCCCATTAAGCTGGACCTGAATTATTTTTAAAAGCTGACCCAGAGAGCCTGCTTTTGTGCGTCCAGGCTTGCTTCTTTGTCCGAGTGATAGAAGGTAGTTGTGCACTGATTAAATTGCTGCTCTTTCCTAGGATGTGCTTTAACCTGCGTATATTAAAAATACAGTTGTGACTATGGGTCTGTTTTGATCTTAGCGCAGCAAGCATGTGGCACTCCCTCCCTTCCCTGCCCTTCCCCACCAAGGCAAGCGCCCATGGAAGACAAGTTGCTCTTACCTTGACAGCTGAAGGTAAAAACAAGCCTGGATTTGCATGGCTTTGCATGGCAGCCTTAAAGTCAGCACAGTCTAAGGGCCTGTCACAGGAATTACTGTTTTACAGGGATGAATACTGATCGTATAGATATTAAATATATCTATCGGTGTATTCTGTCCGGTTCTTTGGATGGCAGAGTAGTTTATAACCCTCACTTCTGGCTGCTGTAAGCTAGCACAGCCAAGGACAGTCGCCACCACGGCAGCTGCTTTTAGTCTCAGCCCAGCTGAGTGTGGTCCTGTGATCCTTCCTTACACTCAGAGCTGGAAGTCATGGGAGTGCCTTTGCTGTTGTCACCATTTGTCTCAGACGAAATCATTGGACGTTATTTATGTCCTGTGAGGTAACAATTCAGCAAAACAGTTAAGGGTGCGGCCGTCTGTTGTGCTGACGCAATGCCTAAACCAATCCTAAAGCAAGCATTGTAAATGGGAAGATGAAAAGCAAGTGGGTTGCTAAAATATGGAAAATAAATACTGTTGACATTTGTTTTTTTACAGTGTTTTACTACTGAACTGAAGTGTGGCGAGTTAGCACATTTTCATAGCTAAGGCTTCATTTCATTTAGGGACATGGTTTAGTTGTGGACTTGATTTGGTGGTGTTAGTTTTATGGCTGGACTTGATGATCTTAACGGCCTTTTCACCTAAATGACTCTACGTTTCTGTGATCTGGGTATTGTTTAACTCTTTCCATCTTCACGCATAGGAGTCACCTGCACTCCTCATGCCTTGTTGAGTGTCAGCCATTTCAATTTAAGTGCGTGAAGATAACGAGTGCTATGCTATAAAAACGCCAGCTGCTGCTGCTACTGCCTCAACAGCCAAAACCTCCTTTGCTCACCAGAATGTCCCGGAGCAGGGAGCTGGCGCAGCCCCGCAGTCTTTACCGCGCGGTTCCTACGGCCGCTCTCCGCAGGATTGTCAGAGTCTGATTTTATATGTGATTTTAGTTTCAATGGTTCACCCTCACTGCAAGTTTGTCATGGAAAGGGGTTTATGACTGAAGATGGTGCCTTTTACAGTACTTACTGTATGGATGTTACACTAACACAAAAAACCCCCTCCCCTTCTGAGCTGCTCTTTAGCTCTGTGAACTTAGTGTTTGTCCCGCGCTGCGTTTCACTCAGCTGTAGGTTGCTGTAGCTGAATAAACAGGTATCATGAAACCCAACGATACGGCTTTTTGTCCATGTCTTTCCTGTAGCTGAGCTCCGCCGTGTTCCGTGAGTACATACTGGTGTGACTGCGCGGCCTGAGCGTGTCCCGTCCTTGCCCCGCAGTCACGCCACATCCTGCGGGCTGCTTCCCTTGCCAGGGGCGCGACTTCTGGGCCTGTTTACCAGCACGCAGCGACTGCAGAAGATGCAGGCGGAGCCCTAGTGCCTCAGGGACCAGCAAATGTAACTGGCTGTGGGGACACGCTGTAAGGAACAATCAGTCCTCTGCTTCCAAGGCTAGCACAGCTGTTGTTGGCTTATTTCTTTTTGGTGGGGGGTGGGTGGGTGGTGGTGGCCTAGCTGAAAACAGGCTGAGGTCTGTCTCGCCTCCCTGCCAAAGGAGTAAGACTTCAGCTCAAAACTAGTTTTGACCTGGTTTCACTCCTACACACAGTGCGTGTGCAAAAGCATCTCTCACTGTTGCTCTTGCCCTCTTTTTTTAACCTTTTTTTTACCCTTCACTAACAACCCAGTCCTGAGCAATAGGATGACGCTAAGAAAGTGGTAGGTATGTTTAATAACTTGTTTGAAGCAAACTTCAGTGCCAGCCTGCAGTGCAGTGGTTATAATCAGCTGGAAGTAAAACTACTCAAAACTAGGGTTTGGAAGAAGAAACAAGCTTCTTTTTTTTTTTTTTGTGACATTTTGAGATAATTTCATGAAAGCTCCTCATTTTATATATTACATCAGCTCAACAATTTGATACAACTGTACTTAATGAAAGGAAATTGCAGGCTATGAAATTTTCTTTGGACCTTTTAACATTGTTCAGGTTTTTTTCTCCTGCATAGGTCCTTGAATGGCAGAGGAACAGAGTATCATGTCAGCAACTGACTATTAGTTCTCGGCAGAAAGGTTTGCATGGGCATTTGTGACAAGCTGGCAATGAAATAATGGTTAGAGGTGGCTGCCTTCTACAGGGACAGAAACTTAAATGAGCTCTATCTGAAAGTAATTGCTTTCCAAATAGAAAATAATGATAGCAGAGGGAGAGGAGAGCGTGTGTGGCGAGGGGCGGGGAGGACCCACCATTTCTCTCTGCATACAGCCCTGCTGCCGGCGCTGTAGCTGTGGAATCGGTCGGTAGCTGATGCACAGCCCTGGCTCCACACATCACAGTTACGAGTATTAGTTTAGTTTAACATCCTGGAAATAAACCACACTTTGCCACCATGGTTGGGAAGAAGCTGTCGGGAGTGCTACAGGTAAGAATGCAAAGCAACTTGTTGCATAAATCCCCCTACCCAAAGATGGGGAATAAGCAGCCACCAGAGTGAAAAGTGTAGAAAAGGTGGGAGAATTCTTACAGGCTAATCATAAATCCTGTTTTCTGTAGGTTAGCATTACAGAAGTTGGCTAGTTCCTGGGTGATTTTCACTGCAACCAAACACAAAAATTCTTAAGTGTTCAACCAAACTGCTTAACTAGCAGCCGGAGCTCTCCTCGACACACGCTTCCCCCTCTCCAGCACTGCTGCTCCCGCTTTAGAAAATCCGTGCCAGAGTGGGGAAATAGTTCAGCATTTTGAACTACTAATAAGCATTGGTTGGTTTACCTTCATGTTCTTCCTCCAGGAAGTTCCAGGCAGTTGCAAAGGAGAGTATCACAGGCTCCACGTCTGAATTTTTCATCTCTTGCTCCAACAAGCAAGAGGGTGGTCATGCTTCTTCTGACACTTGTATTAGCATGCAAGTAAGTTGACCTGTACAGGAGTGGAAGGGTCAGCACTGTTGGATCGTAGCGCTGGTAGCCGCCCCTCCCCCCCACCCCCCAGATACACTGATAGTCCCTACAGACATGGGCAAAATTTTAATGACAGTACTCCAACCGTACAACCGAGAAGCAATGGCAATGCTGACCGTACACAGTGTTTCTCTAGCCATTGCTCAAGTGTCAGTTTAATTTTAAAGATGAAGCTTATAAAAATGCACAATTCTCTCCCATGATACTGTACATTCTTCAGCAGGTTAAAACCAGAAAAAATCTTTCATTAAAAAAAGTCATTACATTATTTGTATACATCAGGGATAGCTGACATAATCATGTTCATCTAGAAAATATGTGCATTGTAAACCATTTCCAAGCAATGCAGCAATTTCTTATTTCAGAGGTAGTATAAAAAGACGACACAGCAGTCCTAACCACAAAAACGCTGTTTGTTAAACAAAACAAATATGCATCCTTTTATTGAACGTGTCAGATGAATAAAACACAATACTAATAACAAAGATTCAAAGAGACGTCAATTTTTTTGTTTCCACCAAGTGACTACAGACCCAAGAGATACAGGTAACGTGAAATATGTGGGGTAATCATTTTATGCAAAGTGCCTCTTCAACTGCTCGTCTGCATGCTAACCTGAGATAGACTACTGTGTTTAAGATTACTGTGATGTAGTTTCTGCACCTAATAACTCAGTATTCAATCACCTTGCAAGCTTAAGAGTACTGCACCTATAAAATAGTGTACCTATTGCATTAAAGTATAAAGCGGGTTGCTTACAGTTTAAAAATCTATAGAAAAAGTTCATTTTCCTTACAAAACCACTGAAATTTTGTCAAGATATAAATTCTGAGATGTGAAATTTAACACGTTCCCTGCAACAAGAAAAGGAGGCTTATAAACGCGAGGCTTCCTTTAGGATATAAGGGTGCTGTAGGAGTCAACTAACAGCACAAAAGTTCCTTTATCCAATTGTGTGACATCATTGCTTGACGAATGTTGGCAGCACGAAGAAAGCACTGCAGAGATGGTGAAGACTCACACGTTGCTTTCTAAGTCGGTGGAGGCCCGTTGGTGTACACCAGCATGAGAGAGAAAGAACGGGCAAAGTTGTTTGCCCGGGTGCAGCTGTAGTCTTCCTCAGAAAAGGGAACCATGAAAGCCAAAAGTAAAAGGATTAGAAAGGACAACTGGAAAGGTAAAGCTGCTCGTAACACGCGGTAAAAGAAGGAGGAAGACTGAGGAGTTGCTTGATTGTTGTTGCTTTCGCTTCTGAAAAAAAGGGGGGGAAAAAAAGAAAAAAGAATTAAAAAGGCACTTTAAAGTTTGAATTGAACAAGTTGTTTTAACTTCCTCTCTAGGGCTGACCCTACCCTTGCAAGGTGCGTGGCTGCACAGCGACAGGAGAATGCAGCGCGCAGTAACCACACTAACTAACTGGAAAGCCCGCCAGACTGCTCAACAGGAAGCCGAGCTGCTGGTTTGGGTTTATTGTCCTTTCTACCAAAGAAGAAACATTTATTTGTAATGGCTTAGATCAGTGCATTTTTACCTACTTTTCAGATGCAAACTTAACTTTTCCCAGGAGACAAACAAATCACCCTAAACACACGTTGAAGTGCAAAGGAAAGCCACCGCTCAGAGCGGCTAGGCTCTGCCCTGCCTCGGCGCTACTGGCGTGTCCTTTGAACAGGTCCTAATGTAATGTAAGGTGAAGGTCTCCCTTTGTCCTTCATGGCCTGTTTTTAATTAGTGGCTCTAAGCTGCAAGTTTTTCTTTTCAGGTATGCTGGTGGAATTAAAGGAAGATTTCAAACGAAAACATTCCCCCCTTTGACACAAAAATGATTTCCTCAAGAGTAAAGAGAAGCCAAGGTTGCAGGTCGGTGCCGAGGTCTAGGAGCAGGAGGGCTAAAGAAAACCATTCACCGTGGTCCAGCCCAGAGCTGGTGGGCAGAGCAGCCACTACAGGTAGGCAGAAACCATCTCCACCTGTATGTCAGCCTGTGAGGAACAGCTGCCAAGGTTTCTGCTGGCACTCGGCCCACCTCTGCCATTTACACTATCCTTCAAGAGATCACAGGTGAATATACAATCATACCTGGTGCTGCTGCCGTTTCTGCCATCTGCCGTTCTCCTTACGCTGTGCTGTTGAGAGAAACAGCTTTTAGTATCCAGGTTTCAGAAACTACAAGGAATTTCTCTTTCTCAAAAAGATTCAAAAGTCCTCTTGTCAATTCTGTAATAACGTACATGCATCTAAAAAGCCATATTTACCTTTGACCATCTGAGGAACTTTCAGGCTAAATGTGTCAAAATATGCTATAAGCTGATAGCAGAATATTAGGAAAAAAAACCAACTTGCCTTTGTCATAGCAGGGCTGGATGAATTATGGACTCTGGAGACCAAGTTGTCTGGAAGCAGCAGGAACGATTTGGTATCCTGAAAGGTAACCACACCATCCCCTTTAAAAATGCATGTTCAAAACTCACAACAGATGAAGTGCAAAGAGCCATCCCGCACTGCCCCTCTGCAGGGGCCCGGCCCACTGCTTCTGCAGGTGTACGTAACCAGCGCCTCCACTTCTCCAGCATAAAGAAATGCTTTCCTGTGACAGCCCAAAGGAACTACAATGGAACAGGGGCGTACGGGTACCAACTCGAAAATATCTCCATCTCTGCCCAGGATGGGCAATGCACTGCCACGAGCTACAACTCCTATGTGTTTGCTGCACGCTCCTAGTGTGATACTTGGTATGGATGACAGGGTAATTCAGGCTGGAAGGGACCTCAGGGAAGTTCAGCTAGTCCAACTGCCTGCTCAAAGCAAGGTCAGCTATGAGGCCAGACCAAAAGCCTTACTCAGAGCTTTATCCCATCTCCTCTTCAAGCCCCTCAAGGATGGAGATAGTGCAACCACTCTGGGCAATTCCTTTCGATACCGTACTCGCCTCGTGGTGCTCAGGTTTTTCCTATAGCCAGATGTCCCATCCCAGACACCAGACTTAACTGGTTTTTTTCAGCTTCTATTGCTGGAAGTACTGAAGTTTTAAGTCAGTCTTTTACAAATACCTTTACTCTTGGTATGTCGTTACTTTTCAGTAAGAAAGATTCATGACTTAAGTATTGAAACGCTGACTCACCAGATTTCCTTGTATTGTTTTTAAGTCATCTGAAACTTGTTCAGTAAGCCGTTTCAGTTTACTTCCAATTACATGGACCTTCTCACCATCTTGAATGCAATCACCTTGGGACTTAGGCAGCAGGGAAGCAGTGAGTTCTTGAAGAGGGCTTATGTTACGCTGTTGTTCCAGCAGCTCTTTCTCCAGTTGCTTAGAACAAACAAACAAAGAACAGAGCAAAAGACTGTTACTTTCAACTTCCCACAGAAAGAGGGATTCAGGAAGGCTTTAAGGAACACTCAACCTGCCTGAGAACCCACAATGCATAGGAATGGCTACTGCAGCTACGTACGAAATGAAGTTCTCTTGATGAGACTGGTTGTACCTGCTTGAAATAACATTTAGAAATAGTTCTAGCAGTAATTAATCCATATGGAAAAGGCAATGACTCTTGGAAATTATAAGCCTTATTCCAGCATAGAGACTGTTCGTAAGGAACCTAATTATGATGCGTAATTATAGAAAAAACCCACCTCATCTAGGCAATCTCTTAATCTATTTCAGAAACCAGCCCCATGCCTGAATACAGCAGGTTTGTGGACAGGCTGCAGGCATCTTGAGAAATAAACATACTGCTCTTTGTTTTGTGGCGAGAGCCACGGACTCACTGGAAGGGCTGAGGCGCTGTATTTAAGACCACACTCACCATGAGCTCCTTCTGGCTTTTCAGTATTGTATTGAGGTCAGCATTTGGATCTGTGATTTGTGCTTCATCCCTTCGCCTATCGGCACTTGCTAACCACAGGGTTAGTTTTTGGCTCTGATCATGGAAGTCCTAGAGAAACAAAAGATTTGCACATATGAGAAAAACCACCTTTACACTGCTTTCACCTGGCTTTGCCTACAAACAGAATTACCAGCCCAGATTAGGCAAAGCCAACAAGAAAATCAGCACTAACGAGGCTACAGCAATCTAGTTAAACTATGTGTAATAAAAGGGTATTATCCAGTCAACAGATATTTTTACCAAATCCTTTAACCCAACACCGTCAAGTTTGTAAGAAAATTAAGTGTCTTGCATTCTGATGTGCAGGAATTACACCTCTGCTCTCGCCCCCCCATATCTACCTCTCAGTAGCACCCAAAAGAGGAGTTTTCCCTTATAAGCTGGCATGTGATATGCACCTGGCAATGCAGTAGGGCTTGTTGTAAACCCTTCTTCCAGTTGTTCAGTACATGAGCGACTGTCTCCCAGTGCAAGTTCACCTTCTGAAGCTTGTTCTGAAGCTCTTTGAGCTCTGTGCTATCCGCTTCCTGGAATTCTTTGCTGCTCCGGTTAATGGAAAGCATCACTGCCCTGTAGTTATCAAATGCCTTAAGAATGTCCTGGTAGAAAAAGATTAGGAGCTTCTATGAATGATGAAAAACATGTTGTTTATTTACAATAAAACTATGCCCTCAAAAGATTCACAGGTATTGGGGAAAGCTGTTTGAATCTGGCAACTTTCCTGATACTGCTAAGGAACATATTAAGGTAGGTGGCTGTTTTTGTGTTATTGTTTTTAATGCCAAAACCTCCACTTCGAAGAAAACAAATCTGCCTGGGCTTGTGCTTCTCCCTAAGTCACAGGCATTATGGCTTAATCCACAGCTGCCCTTCATTCCTCTGAGCTGTTTCTTTCTCTGACATTTGGACAAGAATTCCCATAGGTCATCCCATGGTGTCTCCCCTTGATTTATAAAGGTTTTACCACTTCAGAATCCTAGATAATGCCAGAAGGAATATCTGGAGGTCTGTACTCCATCCTCCTGCTCCAAGCAGGGCCAACTTCCTACTCTGAGCAGGCTGCTCAGGGCCTCATCCTTTGAGTATCTCACAGGATGGAGATTCTCATCATCCCCTCTGGGCCCCTGGTCCCACACCAGGCCACCCCATCATGAGAAATTTTTTTTTTCCTCCCTAGTCAAGAGTTTCTGTCAGCCCATTTCTCTTGACATTTCCTTGACATGACTTGTCAAGAGTCCCCTGAATTGCAGTCCTGCCTGCTTTCCTCCTCTCCCTTAAAATTGCAGGGGGAAAGAATATGGAATTCGCAAATTCATGGCTGTATCATCTTAACCACCTTTACGTTACAGTAGAGCCTGAAGTATTTTTGAAGTTTTTTAAAAAATAGAATGCCAAACAATACTTCATACCCTCAAGATGTTTACGGTTTGAATCAAGGGTACTCAGTCTTTTTCAAGTTGTAGGCTCTTGCAGTAGAAAAGAGCTTCAGGATGAGTCCTATAATCAACACAGCTCAGATTGCTTTTCTTCACAGCCTTTCTAACTAAGTGTGTCCATCTATATATTCTCAAGATCTGCATCCCACTTGTTGAAAACCGCTAGTCTAAATTACATTTCACCCAACAAAGAAACCTGTCTCCCTTCTTCAAACAACAAAGTTTCTTTCAATATCAGACAATACAAACGGTCCATCACAGACTTCTAAACACCAGTAAGCCAGTCTGCAGCCAGACTGGCTTTACCCTTATCCAGGGCAATTGGGATGTCCTGATACCTCATGAAATCCATGTCTTAAAGAGGGTGTTGGCTCTTTTTGACAGCCATAGGAAAAGAGAAGTGAAGCTCTGCTCCTTGAAGAGGTCAGGCACCCACCTCCAGCCTGAAGGGAAGCTCCTCCCTCCACCTGCAAGGCATCACCAAACCTTCCCTAAGTGCTTGGCACCTAAGCCAGACTGGCTGATGGAATCAGAGTCGTTCTTCCTGGAGTCATGCACTGGGGTGCAGTTATTCTCCCTGGCCTAATGACTGCTCAAGGACCTGTAGGCTTAAGTATGCTCTCAGCACACAGGGAATCCCCCCTCTGCCCTGCAGAGTGTCTTATTTGTGAGCATCATCCCAAAGTGTAACGCCAGACTGACTAGCAGCCTCAGGACTTGGGTGACTCCGTACGAGGCTGCTGGCAGAGGGGTGAGCAGACAGGGTCTGCACTCCCACAAGCATTAGGAACACTTGCTCTCTCCGATTTCAGCCTGAGGCATTTTGTTACTTAAGTCCTGGCAACCTCACACTTATGTGTACCCTGATAACCTGCTGGTTCAACTTGCAGACCTGACCTCGTCCTAATTTATGGAAGCCGAGAGTCATAGCAGGCAACATAACGTGACCATATATGCTGATGAATGTTCACGTTATTGTCTCTCTAACTGTTCTATTACTTGGCTGAAGATTAACAGTGACGGAATTTATTTTGATTTTTAACTAATGCATTATATTCAATGAGAAATCTGCATTTGCTAAGCAAAAAAAGGCAACTGCACATTTTGAAATACTTCAAATACTGGCCAAAGGTGCTATTTAGAGCTAAGATTTTTTGCAGACACCGTATTGCTCAAAAAGACAGCTTTAGAGCAGATCTTTCTCAGTCTCCCTGTTGGAACTACAAACCACCTTCCCCTGCTGCCCCCTGCCAGATTAATTGAATTTTAAAAACCCCAACAACAGCCTAAACTTTGTAGCCTGTAGACCCAAATAATTTTCAGTCTGTTTCTGGTTTGCATAGAGGGGAATGGCACAGAACCAGGAAAAAATGCCAATATTGCTGCTCAGAATACCCAGCCTCCCAAGGCAAGGCCTGACCCTAGGCAGCTGGGGAGTCTTATGCCTTCATTATATAGCTTTTTTGTATGTTTGTTTTCTAAACTAAAAGGCCTAAAAAGAGATGTTTGGGGCTGAATGTTTTGTTTGACAGAGAATAAAGTGTCTGCAGTAAAATAAAGGGAGAGCGCTTCATTTCAGCCTCGCTGCCTGTTGTACGCAGCCACACTGCCGTCAAATCTCTGCAGATGAAGACAGAACCACCCTGCTTAACAACCCTCTCACTCCTCTTGGCTGAAAACAGCTTAGCTCCTTTGTGGCATATGCTGCCGACAGATCCTAGGAGCATAAGGACAATGATAAAGAGCATCGGCATCCTGAAATCCCACTTCTCAGTATGCCATAACTTACTTCCAATTTCTTGACCCTTTGTCCCAATGCCTGTATGCTGGTTGGAGGTTTCATTTTTTGCAGTTCTTCCAACTTTTCCTCAGTTTTATCAAGCCAAGCAGAGACGTCGCCGAGATCTGAGTTCAGCTGCTGCCACTGCTGCCATTTCTGTTTCATCTGAAGTTTATTTCTGAGGTCTTGAGCTTGGATGAGCTCCCATCTATCAATAATGCCTACAAATGATAGAACAACAAACATTTAAATCTTCAGTAAGGTGAAGAGTGTGTGAAACAGATACACAGAGTTTTACCAGCAAATTATTTTCCGGTCTACTCAAGGCCAAATAATTGCTACCATGTATTACTGTTACCCAGACAGTAATGCTACACAGGATTTTCATCACATTAATCGATGTTTTAATTCACATGGAAGAACAGAGCAAATCTAAGGAAACAGAATTCAATGAGCCCAGTTGTGATTTTGCAGACACTAAAATTCATCACGGGACAAAGTATGGTCCAGTAGTTTAGGAC
Source organism: Falco cherrug (assembly GCF_023634085.1). Classification (NCBI taxonomy): domain Eukaryota; kingdom Metazoa; phylum Chordata; class Aves; order Falconiformes; family Falconidae; genus Falco; species Falco cherrug. The sequence continues at coordinate 30,398,561 of NC_073703.1, forward strand.
TTGGGTTTATGTTTCATCAATTCAGTGCTAAAGGAGCTGGAGATGCCACCTGTGCAATCACTAACACTATTTCTGGAAGGGCATCTAAGCCCTTCTCAGCGGTTTTCCCGTTCATCCCATGCATGGGCCCCAACCCTGGTCCATCTGTGAGACCAAAGACAAAGTGAGCTGGTGCATACAGCTTCAGTCTTCTTTTTATCACTTGATTCGCTTTAGTGATTGCAGTACGGATGTATTACTAGCATCTCAAGCACCTGAAAGCAGGAATGAGATCTTAAAAGGTTAAGAGAACCAGCTTGTTGGCCTCTGTGGAAGAAAGTACCACAGTGAAGACAGTGAAGAACAGAATATATTACCAGCTTTGACAAAACATTTCTGTAAATGGGAGCTGTAGCATCTTGTTATATGGAGTACCAATAACTGAGAAAACCTACAGCAATCTTTTTTTAGACAGAGACACACTTCTTTGGTTTGAAATCTGATTAAAAGTCTTTGAAGTATTCAGTATTACACAAAAGTGAAATTGTTCCCATTCATTCCAAACAGCAAAGAGGCTGAAATATGAGTAATAAAAATCTCAATTCTGGCAGAAATTGCAAAAGCTTAGAACAGCAAACGCAAGTTGGACAGTATCAGGTTGAGAAGGCAGCTCAGTGGATCTTAGCAAAATATATGAATTTAGAGAATAGTGGTTTACTTCTCTCCTTCTCAAGGCAAATGTGCTGCCTTTGTGACACCTCTGCTTTGTGTCCCCGCAGAGCCACAGGACAAACACTACAGCACCAAAGCCACTCCTAATGCTCTGTACCTGGCTGCTTCCCTGCAGCTGCTATATTCACAAGCTCTTGGTCATCTTGGGGTTCTTCATCGCTCATGTTGGCAGAAGGAATTTTCTCCTTATTGCTGCTGCTGCTGCTTGCACAGCTGAGCTGCTTCACCTGGAACAACATTTTGGTGGGTAAGCCCTGCACGTTAACAAGCCGTCAAAGGTCAAACTGAATTTGTGATCCTTTGGGGTGTCTGGGCTGCCACTGAGCTCTTGCGTGTCAGATTTAGCACTGGACTTCTGAATCTTTGCTAACAGCTTATACAATGGCTCTATGTGCCTTCTCAGTAAACAAACACAAACCATAGTGATGCTAATTATTACGAGCCTGGACCCAGCAAATTAATTGCTTTTGCACGACATGTACCAGACGCTCTTTGCTGGCTTTTGGGTCTTGGCAATATTGGCTCTAATGCTCTAAGACTGTATTAATGATGACAAAAGCAACCAGATACCAGTACCAGCTTCGCTGACAACTGGTCCAGATCCACTGAGCCTGGCAGCTGCTGGTGAAGCCACGGCTGGCCCCCAGCCACCAGGGCTGAGGCACCAACAAACAACAGCCACTTGGGCACACTTTTTAGTGCCCAGAAGCAGGTTACATGGTGGCCTGCATGCTAGAAAAGGGCCCTTCAAATTGGCCTGCTTCGGAAAGGGAAGCATGTCAGAAAGTATCAAGGAATGTATTCAGCTCTCTCCTTCTGGGGTGTGGCGGTGGTGGGTGAATTCACCTAGACTTGCCCTATGACAACGGAGGAGCTAATTTGCTCCAGATACTGACTGTGATTAGAAGCTTACCACAATTGTTCTGAATTGCTTTAAAAAAGCTATTTAGTGAGGGGATAGAGACTCTCACTGGTTATCTGACCCACCAGAAATAATGTCTAAGCTTGCATAAAGTGAACATTTGCCCCCACCCCACGGCTGATCTCTTCCTTGATGCTGGAGGAGGGGAGAGGGGGGAGTAACACAGGAACAACAGACTGTGTAGTAGTGGTTCAGTGCCCGTAGAGCCTCCAACTCACATAGTCTGGCTTATAGGGAGTACTCGTCTCTGGACCAGACAACACATTTCCAGCAATCTTTGACTGGTGGTATCGGCGTTTCCTGCAGACTGGGCTATCTGGGGAATGCCAGGGATGAGCTTCTGAAAGAGACTTTTCTGGAACAAATAAAACCAAAACCATATGCCATGAGTGCAAAATTCCAGCTCCACAAGGAAGCTGTTGCTTTGTATTAAGTTAGAAAGCGCTCTGCATAAAATGGCATCAAGTTATGGCATAAAAATGACAGTTTTGCAGCTTTCCTTGCAAAGCATGCACATTTGCAAAACGTCCACAGTGTTTCAAAGGTAATGAGATGAGAGCCATGCAGTTATGGACATTCTGTTTTCTTCTGGAAAATGCCTGAATGCATGTATGAATATTCAAAAAATAGAAAGGCTGCACTGTGGGTTTGCAAAGTTTGCATCCCAACAATACTATCACACATCTGCAATGCATGCCAGCAGGGACAAGTATAGACACGTCCCTGTGTGGAGAATGTTTGATCCGGATTTAACAGACAGGACGTACACAGTTCTGTCATGCACAAAACACCAGAAATACTTGCAGAGTTGGAACTAATGTCTTCAGTAATTACGCAATCAAAATCAGAAACAACCAAACAAGTGATACTACCCAGAGCAAACCACCAAGAAAGTACCAAAAGACTTTGGATCAATACAATGAAATGCACGTTAACCACCTTGGCATTTACCAGGCAAAATCTAAATGATATGTTCTTGACTTGTTTTTAATGTACATGTGAATACTGCAGCGTACGAACACCATGACAGGATGAGACATGGTGTCCACACAAGGCAGGAAGTCAGACATTACGTATGAGAGAGGTTGAGGAATATAGCGTGCAGCACAGGGAGATTGCCATGTTCAGACACATGCATTAGCAGGTGCCTACCAGAAGATGCTTTCAAAGTTTTTGTGGTCATTTTAAGATATGCCTCAGGATTTTCAGTGATTTCTACATCTGAAAAAAGAATAATGTCATTTTCCTCACTATTCAATATTTTCCAACTGTTAAAAACAAGTGAAACAATGAGGGACAGCAAAGACAAAGAGCAAAATAGGGTGTTGGTACTACTTTCAAACATTCTTAAAAAGTAATGTTTCTAAAAACCTTGTTTCTGAAAATATAAGTTTGGTTTAGACAATGCCACTCCCTTCATCAAGGCATCCGAGAGATGAGACTGCCCACATCTATTAACAGTACCTCGAAAACCAACCAACAACGTGGGAGCAAGACCTCACCCCCCCTCCCCTCCCACACAGGGACATCCTGCAATTGTCCATGTCGAAACAAACAGCTGGCGATCGGTTCTCACCTGACAGAGCACTGTAGTATGTTGCTTCTTCTTCGTCTTCAGGAGAGGAGGAACCTCCCACATCACCTGTGTGATCCCACTCGAGTGGGATGGAGTCAACACTGACAGGGGTTTCACAGCCTGATCTTTCATGACCTTGAGCAGGGGGCATAAGCTGGCCAAGGGACTGTGCTGCAGAGGCCTTCTTATGCCAGGGATCATTCTGGATTTCTCCAGAGTCTTCTGGATCTGTCTCATTTTCAGAGGACTCTTTTTCATCATCCAATCCCTAAAAATAAGTAACAATTATGCATGTTAATAAGATTTACAATAGATCTAAACTGCTCAATAAGCTAATGACTGAGCCACACAGTACTACTAAGGACTGTTTTGCAGTCAGCTGCAGTAATCAAAGACTATGTGGCTAAAATTAAAGGGAAGCACCATTTCTGCCTCCTTCTTTTGCCAAAATGATCCTTGCATCAGCAGCTACCTCCCTTCTTTCAAGACACTCAACCACCACCATAACATCTCTCTCTAGTTTGCAGGGAAGGGTACCAAGCGCCAAATGGACTGCGCAGGTCAGCAATGAAATGATGCTCAGGCAGGGGTGAACAGCTACTTGCAGATGTTCACGTTACATCCTCTACCCAGCTTTCTAATAGATGTTTGTTCTTTTTGAGCCAAAGCAAACTGAGAATCATCTAGATGTTCCCAGTGAAAAGTAAAGAGCATGCTGTTCCCCATTCAGGGTTCTCACAAGAAAGTGGACAGATGGAGCCTTGCAAACAAATCCATAAAGAGATATTCTAAGTATGCTACTGAAATTAAAGACCACAAAGTGATATTAAAAACACCAAAACCACTTTTAAAACCCTCAAACCACTACTACCTAAATATTAATCCCGTTAACTACTTCCACACTATTAGCCAGATTCTGCTGATGAAGTCCCAACAGGAGACCTGTAAGGAGACAAGGCTGGCGACAAAAATTTAGCAAAGCTGGCACAACTGCTGAAGAGCTCCTGACCCCTTTGAGCTCAAACCACTCAGTCAAGCTGCTAGGGATAAGCAATGAGCATTGCAGTTCAAACACCAAAATCTTGCCAAAGCATCTAAACAACTGTTGCTTCTTACAGGATGCCTTGACGTCAGCCTTTGATGGAATCGAGCAACTCGCCCAAACACCTCCTGACAATAGCGATGAAGTTCCTCCAATTCGCCTTCAATCAGGGTAGCATCCAGAGGCTCACTCTTCTGAATCAACTGCTCCCCGAAAACGATGAGCTGATCAATCTTATTGGTGTTTAGTGTTATTTCCTGCTGGAAACCCTATTTGGAACAGACAAGAAAAATAATTACTTCTGCAATACCCCTTTCCAGCCTAAGGTTTGTCCTTTTCTTGCTCACTACTGTGAAAGAAAAGCAACAATTTGACATTGTTGTTTAACTTCATTGGGCAAATATCTTTTTACTCAAGAGGTACAGAGGTTTGTTTTATTAGCAGTACTACAGTTCCAATGGAAGTGACATTTTCCACCCACGTGTACGTCAATGATTGCAGTGTCCTGAGCCTGCAGGGGATCACGAAACGAGTTTAACTAATCAGTTTATTCTTCTGTCAGGTACATACAATCTTTCCTCAGTAACAAAGAAGTCTGTTTGGCTGGTTGGGCCTCTAGCTTACACAATGGTAAATCTACATCCCAAAACAATTAACAGCAGAGGGGGAAAGGAGAAACCAGCATATAAGCAGGCAGCAAGGAACTAGTATGTTCTTTAGAATCACTCACGTGCCTGCTGTCTTATTTCTGTTGAAAGTCGCAGCTACAAACAATGCACTCAGAGGAGTGATCCTACCTTAATGCTAATTCAGAAAAAATCTCAACAGAAAAAAAGCACCTGAATATAGGAACGTAGCTTTTACTGTTAACACACGTGTGCCAGATGTAATGTCCTTTCCAGGCCAGATATCACTGTCACTGACAGCCGGTGTTGGGAGAAAATGGCAGGATAGAACTGAACTTGAACACTGAAGCTAAATTTAAATACTGTACAGTTTAATCTTGATTCAGAGGGTAAAAGTCTTAACGATTTACTGGTGTCTTAAAAGAAATATAGCCCTACAGTAATCTGTTGGCAATTGTGAAGTTCCAGAAAAGCAGATGATTCTGTCAAGAGAGGGCAGCCCAGTAAGATCAGCTGGGCTGTATTAAACAACTGCTTTCTAAGAATACGTACATTTAACTGACGCATTTTGTCATCAAAGTTACTTTTTGAGAAGTGCTCCACGTTTGTCAGTTGGAGGTCCATTTCTGTGAGCCAAACAAGGATGCTTTCTCTCAGCCCCTCAAACTCATCTCTCCGACTGGTGAAGTGCTGAACAGGAAGAAGGAAGCCAGTGTTATAAGACTTCAGCTACAAAAAAAGATGGTCATGGGAGCCCTCTGAAAACAGTGTTTTGTTTCAAAACTGCTGTTCACCTTAAAGGCCTTCAGGGCAGCATGCCACGTACAAAAACTGTCCCCTTCGTTACCGACGCTGGAGCAAAGTGTCCTATGTTAGTACGCTATTCATATAGGAGAGGGAACAAAACTTCAGCAATGCAAGATGCTTCTATGGGATTATATTCTTGCTTCCACACCATATACCTTCTCCCACATCATTATAGCAGTGTAACTAACAGTTATTTGGACTCAGGTTTAACATCTAACCTGTTCTAAATTTAGAAGACAGGCAAAGGAAGCAAGCCTCATCTCTAATTACAAGTATTAAGGCTATGACATTAAAATCAGTAAAACAATAGAGAAGCTGGATCATGGATGACCACACCAGTGTAATTAATGCGTCATTTGGCAGGCAGCCAGGAGCTCTCTCTGCTGCCATCTCCCGCAGAAGCTGCCAACAGACATGCAGCTTGCAGTGGATTTGCTGTTCAGGAGGGGCATCGTATGCCACCCCAAACACAACACTCCTGAACTGCACAGACCAAACTCCATCAGCGCTCTCACAGTCTCATCCACAGACTTTCGAGATCTAATAGTTTTCCCTGTCAACCGCTTGCAGCACTGCTGCATTTTAAAATCAGGCAGTGACAAATTTGCCCCTGGGCACAGCACAGAGTATCTGCCCAGAAATCAGTTTACCTCCACAAGCAGGACACCTCTTTAAAGTGTCACAAATACACTCTTTGACAACGTTCCTCTGTCAGGCAGAGCAGAGCAGGAGCTGGTGACAGCATCGTGCCTCTCCATCACATGTCCATGTTTAAAACCTTCTGGGTGAATCATAACAGGGCATAAAATAGAGCCGTGTTGTAAACTCCAAACCCTGCCTGCACTGGGGCCCTTTTGTCTCTCTGCCTCTTATTTACAGAAAGGTGCAAGTGCACAAACACATCCACCCATGACAAGGCTGGGTAAAAGGAGAGTGGGATAGACGCAGTAAGGCCTGCAAGACACCTTCCAAAAATTGCACCCATTCTTCCCTTGTGCTTCTTCAGCTACCAAGAACCCATCTACCAAGGACACACTTATGCCAGGAACTTGGTGACCTTTCCAGAGCTGCTCTCCTACACTGGTAACTCCAGGCACAAACCAACGCAAGGGAGTTGCTCCAGGAACATGCATTGCCCTTGGGCAATTCCTACAGAAACTTGCAAGTGCTCCTTACTCTCTCACCCCACTGTGCAATCACCTTGAGTCTCCTCAGAATGGCAGCGACTCGTTTCTGGAGATTATCCCAGCGCTGGTTGCCTTCGTGTACCATCTGCTTCAACTTGCTGGCCGAGTCTGTACGGTTCTCGCGGGCGAGACGCCTGTACTGCTTATTGATCAGCTCCAACTGAGTCAATCGTTCATGAACGTGCCGTTGGAATGCCTGCAAGGCAAATCAAGGAACTCAGTTCCCTTGCTGCTAAGAGAAAGGATCTGTCTGATAATATCCATCAAGAGAGATGATGATGCCCTCCCCTTAAAAAGAGACCTTCCAACTGCCATGACTTCACTGATTAGGAAAAGGAAGGGGGGAAAAAACCCCATAGTCAACCCACAAAGGTCTCCTGCCCATAAAAAACAAACCTTGAACTTACAAGCAGGAGCTTGTCAGTTCAGAGCACTGGATTCTCCACATTAAAAAAAATAAAATCTGGAGACAAATAAATCAGCCAGACACCTAGCAGCCACACACTGGCTGAATTATTTACGTTTTCTATACCACCACTGTCAAACTGGTGTTTTTCAGTGATCCAGGCATTTCACACGGACAAGAAGTATTGAGCAGCCTGACCATGCAGCCTGGTGCTGAGCGTAAAAACAATGAAGTTTTCCACTTTTTCACCTCAAATTTCTTCAGCTCCTCCTTTGCATGTGTATACAAAACCTCTGAAGAATTAGGCTTTGCGGCTATCATTTCAGATGATTTTAGCCAATCTTCAAAGCGAGAATAGTCATCAAAAAATCTCTGCCACAGGTGCCAGGTTTCCTCAATTCTGGGAGGGAGATGCAAAAATGGAAAGGTTTTATCACAAGCAAACTATTAATTTTGGGGTTTTTTTCTTCTTCAAAATTCAGCTTGTGGCAAAAGCTACAGAGTTTCTTCAAAATGCTGCCACAGGCTCCCTTAGAAGGGGTAAGAAAGAGAGACTTACTTCATTCGCCTTTCCATAGACATGGCGCAAATGTTTCTCCACCGTCTGTCCAAACTCCTGGTAGTCTGCTGGATGGAGTCACACTCTGTCTCATTAGCACACGCATCTGAATCGTGTAGCAGGACTTCACAAATATTAAACACGGATTCCACCCCTGCAGTGTGTTGTTCTATGTCTCGTTGCAGATCCTGCCATTAGCAAAAGAACAGTTTGAGCAGAAGGAAACATGCACTGCTAGACTTCAGACATACCTTTTCAAAATGCTGCAGAGGATGGGGAAACAGTCATTTGTGTGTCAGGAAAAGCTTATTCAGCTTTAGAAAACAGACTTGCAGGATGAGCTGTGCAGATAACAGGCTGATAGGTCAGGACAGAACTGCCATGCAAAAAGGGATTGTCCAGCTTTGGTTTCTTGGTGAAACCTCCATCTTCTCCTTAACAGTCTGGACAATTTTAATGTGTATTCAAAATCCAAACCTTACACATACTGTAAACACATACTGGCCAATTTTGACAGTACAAGATGACCGTGTCTCATATCAGCTTGCTACGCTGTAAGACTTGACAAAGAACTCGTAGTACGTGTACTTTAGTGACCATATATATGATCACAGGCTGGCATCACGAAACACAGCACACAAGCAGCTGGTGTTACACTACCTTTGTTACCCCCTCTTGTAGAGCTCCTGTTTTGACAGACTATTTCAAAAGGTCTGGAAAAGACCCTTTGTCTAATCTACACAACCGTTTTCCTCTCCAGAGCCTGCATCTCCAGCATAGTCTGGCCTTGCATTCTGTACCTGTAACTACTCTAAAGTCAATGTGATTAAATAACAATTGATTAAATAACAAGAAAGCCTTAGCTAAATAGTTCTTATTGAAAAGGCAGCTCTGTACAATGCTACCAACTGTAAATATTAATGAAATTACAGTGTCTATACATTTCCATCTTTTTCAACCCATTTCCGGTGTTCATAATGAAGGACAGGGAGACTTTTGCTTGAGTCACACTAAAACAAGAAACAAACTTTTCCGACAACAGTGAACAGGAACTCCCATTAAATAATGGGATTACTGATTCCAGTGAACAGATGAAGCAGAACTGGTTTTGCTCTAGACTTACAAAACCAAACCAAAACAAACCAAATAACCCCCCCCCAACAGACACAGCCTGTAGTAAAAAGGAGTTGAAGGAAGATCTTCCCAGAAGTCAACAAGTCGCAAGGAGCTGAGTATCAGCCACTGGCAGTCGTCAGTGGTGTTACATGAGTACCTGAAAGAAGAGCTGAGCCATAACTGGTCAAAATTTGGCTTGTGGGATTTGTGGTAATGTACGGCTTTAAGGAATGTAGAAGCCAAAATCTCTACATACATGAGAGACTGCCAGAAGCAGACACAACATAATTTTTATCAGCTTATTAAGGATTCACAGTTGTTTTATGAGCAAGAAGCAGCAGTGTCTTTTTAACACAGGCTCTACGTTTGAGAGCAGGCTCTACCCCACTACTGCTGCCTGGAGAAACCCTTCTGAATTCCTGAAATTACACTGGATTTATGGCTGTTTTAGTGAAAATAAGAATTTGGACCACAGATTACAAATCCACTCTACCTGCACATGGTAGTGTGGCTGACATGATCTCATTAGTTTTGGTCATACTTGCGTTCATGGAATAATGCTAAGCAGAATCCTTGCTGTTTTCCAAGCTGTTACTCCAAATGACCTGACCCGTATTACAGTGAGACAAACACAACAATCTAAGTAACAGGGCCAGGAACATTCACTGAGCCCAAAAAGGTACTTTTCCTTCAACTCTGCACAGCATTGTGCAGAGAGCTTAAACAGACTAGGTGCTGCTAGAATTCCACATTAGTGAAACAGCTTTGAAATCTTAAAATTAATATTCACCTTTTAATTGAACAAACACGCCATAAAAATCTCTGTGGATGCACAATGCTTTTAAAATGTCATTATTCAAGACTGAACAGGTAAAGCTTTTCCAGTCATGGGTGTCAAATAAAAGAAGCCTGTAGGGCGTATTTCTCACCATCACTCTGCTCTTGCTGAAATAATTGTTTGGCTAAACCCAGGAAAGATCTTTTTACTTGTCACGTTCAGATAAAGGTTTCTTTCATGTGGAGTGAAAGAGGGCTGCTTTTTTTTTTTTTTTTTTTACTGTGGTCTTTTTAGCCAGCTGTCTTCTCCTACTCAGCCTGCTAAAAGGTTAGAGTAGGAGTCTAGAGGTGCCCAGAGGTCTGTGTTTGAAACAGACTCCAAACAACAAAGCAGTATGTAGCTCTGAGCAGCAAATGATGGGTCTTAAAGCAAGCTGAAGCTTGAATGCTCATAATAAGAATAAATTAGTTTGGACACAATTCCTTTGTGCCCCACGTTCTTCTCTGCCTGGCAATTTATCACAGTCTTTGAAAATGCAAGAGGTTTGGATGGGGAGAAAATATTTCCCCGTTGTTTACATCACCATTCACAATGCAGACCAAACTGTCAGAGGCACTCAGCACAGGCCTCTGGTGTTTGACTAACTCCTGCAGTGGAGCGTGGGAGCCATCTCCACTCTGTCACAGAGGAGCTGGCCCTTCCTGGGATGTCTGGGACAGGAGTGGACGGAGAGCCGTATCAAGCAGCAGAGAACACAGCCCTCAGGTCTGGGTCACTCAGGGATCTTTCCTTAAGACACAAAAGCAGCAGCCACAGAGAGAGAAGACAGGAAGGATGGGAAGAACACCCACGGGTGTTCTTAAAGGCAGATGTCAGAAAACTTCCCCACCTGACAGTGTTATTCTTGATCCTCAGTTTTAGGGCAAGTATTCTTGTTTAACACAAAGGCCAGATGACAGCCATGGTCATTCTCAGCCTTCCCAAGGAGGCACTTTGAACCTGGGTGTACTTACAGCACAGCCCTGAGCAAAGGCTGACTCTGCCAGCACGTTTGTGCTTTGGAGAAATTCCTTTTCCTTCCCTGGCTGCTGGAGAGAGAAATGTACTGCAGGACTATCAAACTCATCTCACACTTCTACTTGGCTGGGATAGCTGTGCCCAATCCTTGCCATTTCCAGTACTAGCCTAGATCCTCAAGATCCCCCTGGTAAGCCACCGTCTCAGAGAAATGCCTACACGCGCTCAACCAACACCCAGCAGCGCTAGGCTGGTTCACACTTATGCCTCAGCAGATTCACGCACCATCTCACCCAACCCTGAGGGAATCTTCCGAGCCTGCCCACTGGATCAGGCCTCAGTCAAAGGGCTGTTTGCAAAAGTCCACCCTCCAAAGCTCAAACATCCTGCTCTGCTGTCTGCAAGGAAGGGGACTGAGCCAGTGAGGATAATACATCAAATCACAGCACTTCAATCTGTCACAGCCACTTTGCAGGAGCCCAGGCATTCATTCATGTCAGCCCAAACCGTCCTCGTGTATTTTGCCCACTGCACGTGCCCTGCCTAACCCTTATGAGGTCAGTTGCACTTAATGTAAAAATGCTCTTTTTTGTATTGTGTTTGTCCTCTTTGGGTGGAGGGGGAAAGGGAGAAGTGGGGGTAAGTCAACATAATATTGAACCTACAGCAAGCAAGTAAAATTTTCCCACATAACGCATCTTGGCAGGAACATGCCACGAAAGGCAAACAGAAGGCCTTGCTGAAGAAAAGAAACAGGTGATTTTAAACGAGGACCAATTGTAATCAGCAGCATTTCAGCTCATTTACTCTAGCTGCTGCCATTTCCCACCTGCTGTTCTGCCAATCTCTTCTGGATTTCTTGATCATCACAGATGTCATAAACAACAGGCTTGGAAAGCTCTGACTCAATCCGGGCCAGCCAGGTGCGAAGGTTACTCATGTTTTTGTCCAATAGTTGTATAAAAGCAAATGTTTCCTTCAGTTTCTTCACCCTAAGCAAACCAGGAAGAACATTTTGTTACAAAGATCTGCAATCAGTGGAAAGGATGTTAGCAGAAGGTGATGACAGGCATGGCTTCGCAATGCACTTACTGTCGCACCAAGCTCTTGCCTGTAAATTAGAGCCATGTTTTAGTCAAAATCTACCTAAATTGGCTCAGCAGGCCTTTGCTCTACAGCTGCAAGAAGATCTTGTGTGAATTCTTTAATGAAACTACATAGGCAGAGTGAATTTTCATCTGCTAGTGAGCTCTTCAGCTCTTCCTGGACATTTGTCTAAGCGGGAGTTTGCACCATGACATGCTGCAGTTAATCTACAATGGGTACCTATGGTCTGATTTATCTGCTGTGAATTACGGCCAGTGTCTTCTTCAGCAACCAACAGGCCCACCCTAATCAGCAAGGTATCCCTCCGCCAACGGAGGCAGAATCTGCCCAAACCACAGGTCCAACATGCTAGGAAAATGGTCGCTGACAGGAGAGGAGAAGGCCTGAACAACGGCCACTGCAGAACTTACAGCACCATGATATTAAAAGCTCTTCTAAATAACACACCAACAGGTACGGAGACGTGCCAGACCACCTGGGTGGGTGAAAATGAAAAACACAATCCCGACGAGAGAGCATATCCAACAGCTAGGAAGAGTCGTGCGGCACACAAGCAAGTGAACCATTGAGACTATTTACTTTTCTTACAGCTGTTTGTAACACAGCTCTCAAACCGCTGACAAACTTTTATTTCCAGCCTTTACAGCATATTCCCATGCCAACCCCCCTTATCAGCTCCTCACATTATCCAAGCAGCATGCTTGTACACTTTGTCAAATTTGTCCCCATGTGCTGCAGGAATAGCGGTTGAACTACCTCACTGCTCTCAAATCTTGCCTTGAAATTCTCATTTATTGCAACTCTCATCAAAAATTACTAAAAAGCCCATCACCAGGGTGATGCTTATCTCTTCTGACCTCAGACTGATATCAGTTCTCCATTAACTACCAAGGTCTAGATGGCAAAACCAAAACCAAAATCAAACCCACCCTTGACCACGATTTCCATCAGACCTGTCTTAAGCATCCAGATCAAAAGATGAGATGAACTATACCAAAAAAGCATGTCATTTCTCTCCATGAACTGCAATGGTCTACCGTGCAGTACTCCACCCACATGAGCCACATTATCTAAGTCAAGTGCAGTGCAAAAAGTTAAAGTATGCATCACGAACAGGTCAAAATGTTTCCCATTCATCAGCCACCACGACTGGGAACTGTCACCATCTAAACAAAACCAGCAGCTGGGACTGGAAGGGCAGCTTGTACAAGGGGAACACGGCATGTCCCAAAATGCAGGGGCCTGTTGAGGGGTCTGAGATGAACCCTAATGTACTTGGCCACACCAGCATTCTGCACGCTAGAACTGGGGCAGGCTAGAGGGGATGTAATCTCATCTAGTGCAGGCAGGGGCAGATTACACCAAGTGCACAACAGAAGTGCCCTGACAGCGTACCTGGATGCTGGTGGCATCATGCAAAGGACCTGCCCTTCTTTGCAAAACCAATGAGGAGTTTCCCAGCCACCATCCTGCCTGCTGCCAAACTACCCCAGCAAGTTTTAGAGCAGAGGGGTCCAATCTGCCTGTAACCGAGTGGCTTTTGCAGTTGCCTGTTGCAGCGTATGATACAATGACAGAAGGCATCTAAGATGGCTAATCCATAATGAATATGCCACTCCGTCAGCAACAACTGATCTTATTAGCAACCTTAAGGTAATCAAAGAGGATACGTATGTCAGCTAGACACTTTATCTAAGGTAAAGCACTTACAGAGGAGATGTGGGAATGATCTTGCTGGATTGGTTCAGTCCTGTTGGTTACTGTGAAGGTACAGAGTAAGGCCAGCAAATCTGGGGTCTCATATGGATTAGAAGCCTGGGAAGCACCTTCCCCCACCTCTTGTCCCAAAAGGACCAGGCAGTACTACTAGCTGTTTTACAAGGAGGGTGAGAAAAGCACAGCTCCTACACTAGGAATCCGGGCAGGTATTTAGCAACTCTGTACTCTCCAAAACATAAATTTAGTCTTGTCTGGTTGATGCAACACAGCAAGCCATCTTGAAGGATCTGGCCCAAGTCCATGGCCCACCTTGTTCCATTCTTGCACCCACAAAGCCACCAACATTGGTGTAAAGTGCAAAGCAGATGCCTCTGCCCCTTTATGCTGACAGTGCTTTCCACCGCTACAGCTGATAGAGAGGAAGCCAGCAGATGACAAAAGCATTTAGATTGTTAAGGAAAGTGAGAAGAGCTCTTTTTAGAGCTTTGCTCCCAAGTTCAACCCTGTACTTAGAAGGCATCTGGCCCCCAAGCAAACAGTTGCTATACAAATCTTCCTGTTCCTGGTGTTGCTTCTATTAAGTGGTACTGAATGAACGTGTCATACTCCGGTAACTGTACAGCATTTTCTTATGCTATCATGGGCTGGCAGTAATTTAGCCAGAATATCTAATTCTTCCTCCAGCCTGTCCCCTGTTTCTGTCCCACCAGCCAATTTGGATCCAGTCGGTTACGATGCTCAGCGAGGCCTGTGACTCCCCAGGGCAGGGGCCCACCAAAGACAGGTGACTGAATCCTTCCCCCTGGAGAGATAGGATGATACAGGCTCTGTGTTGAGCACGGAAGGAAAGAACTGCTAGAAGAGCCAGGCCTGAGGAAGAGTCTGAGCCAAACATCTATGCTGTTGCGTTGTTAACTCTGCATAACTTCAAGCTAGTCGGGAGGAAAGCAAGGCTCCATTGCTGCACTGTCCCTGGCTGTATCCAGTGGCCATCTATTTGCTGCATATTCTATAACATTCCCCACTAATGCTTTGGCAATGTCTTTCTGGCAGCTTGCAGGAGATGCACATGCTGGGACCATCTGATGGTACAGCTGAACGGCTGAGACCACAGCTTACTGTGCCGCTCGACATCATCTCTGCTTCCCTGTACTCCTTTTTCTTCTGTGACCACCTGCTTCCCATCCTGAAACTGCATTACAGGAAAATTCATGAATTGCAAGACATCTTTCTTCAGTCTGCCTATTGGATAACAGATAGGTGAACATAGCCAAGGAAGTCCAAAGCAAAAGCAAGAGATATTAGATTATAAATAAATGTCTGAGTGACAGCACATTCAATAAATTAAAAAGCAACAGTTTTAGAATCCAAGAAGGGCGCTTTTTTTTTTGTGCACACACCCCCCCCCCCCCCCCCCATTACTTTGGCTTAGAAATCACTCTAAAATTCAAGTTATGAATCATACCTTAAATATGTGGGTCTCTATCTACTGGTGTTCCTAGAAGCAACAGTCTCAAAACCAGAATCACTGTGGTACTGAAAGCTTGTATTTACTTTCTAGCAATTGCCCTTGCAGACACACCATTGTATTTCAGTAATTTAATCTGTTACATATTCTGGATAGAATGTGGCATTTGTCAGTCATTTAACCACCCTTAATGCTCTAAATCATTAATCTCAAACTCTCTGGCTAAGCAGCCAGGGAAGAATAAAAACCAAACAGAAGCCCACATTAGTGCTGTGTGTAAGCAGGAAGGCAGTCTTGTCCAGATGTTTACATTGGCTGCTCTGCTCTTGTTGCAGTCAGCAGACAAAGAGCCCAAGGAAAGGGTAGGGATGTACACTGAAGCAACAGGTGAAATGATGAAACAAACATGTGAGCATCCTCCTTGACCACCCTCAGCTTGCACAGAAGTCACAGGGAACTGCCATTTCTTTGGCTACAGCTCAAAGAAAAATGTAAAACAGACTAATTACATCTGTAAAGGTCTTACATTTGCAACAACCACTCTGAGATGCATTTCTACATTGCAGGTATTCTTGCAAATTATCTGCTCTTTGCATGAAAGAAACCTCAGGGACTCTTTTGAGATACATCCTGAAGGGACTATTTGTTGAAGACAGGCCTCCTGGGAGCCAGGTGGGGGTGCACAATGCAAGCCACCAAGCCTGGAGGCAAAAGCTCCCCCCACATCCAGGTGACCAATTGCCTGACACACACTGAATTAACAGCAATAAAAGTTCAAGTTCAACAGATGAAACACGCTCCTCCCAGTTATCCAGAAGGTGGAAAAGGCTGCCACCACTGTTGATTGAATTCTTCCTCTTCAAAGTATAATTCTCACGTTATTTGGTTATTACAAAGGCCCACCTATCCATTAGCCCACTTCCCAGCGTGAACTCACCTGCCACCATTCAACATGCCCCCAGGAGCAAAATAAAATAGTAATAATTAAAAAAACCAAAACAAACAGTCCAACGAATATCACCACTAATCTAAAAAACCCCAACAGACTCAAACATCTCTTGTACTTTGCAAAGGGCCCAGCTGAAAAGATGTCCAGGTTCAAAGCGGCGCTTAGACACATGCATAAGATGCCAGGGATAAGCCAAACAAGGCCAGTTTCTGAATGTCCTAATCTTTACACCAAAACAGAAGCGGCAGAAGAAGAACAAAACTAGTAGATTATACTAAAAGCTGGCTGCAAAAGTGAACAGAAGGACTAACTGGCCTGACTTGAGATTGGATTTGGGTCTTAATACCCTTGATGAAGTTCCCAGCACTGGGTTACAAGAGAAACGCATTAAGCTCTTTCAGGCTGTGTCATTGCATAGCCCCACAAACACACAGGGCTTGCAGGACTGCTCAGGAAGTACCTAGCAGTAGAAGGCACTTCCAGGTTGCCTGAAACATATTCACACAAACATCAAGAATTGCAAAATGCCTGTCAATTGCACTGCATTAGCTGTCAAAAGGCTGCAGGAAAAGGTACAGGGAGGCTTAAATAAGGTAAAAAGTAACATTCAAATTTTAGTGCCTGAAGGAACGAAAAATACCTTGACGTATATTCCAAATGCTCCTTCATAAGCACAAAGGTCAACAGAAAAAGATACTACAGACCCTTGTTTATAACTGAAGAGGAGCTGAAATCACCTTGCCAGCTGACAGGATTGTTTACCACCCTGTAAAGCAAATGAGATGCACAACCCAGGAAACCTTTGTTCAGTAAGGTGCAGGGCGAGCTTAACCGTGTGAGGGACAAAAGACCCCATCTGGAGAGGATGTCAAAGGCAAATTCTAGGCCTTTGTATAAAAGGCCAAAGACGTTTCTCCCTGCTGCGGCCGCGGTGCCATGAGGCAGCCCCCGTGTCCGCGGGCTGTCAGCACCGGGAGCAGCGCAAGCGACGGGGCGGTTTTCTCCTCACCCTGCCAGCCAGGCCAAAAGGCCCTGGCCACAGATGGCCGCCGCCGCCGCCGCCGCCGCCTTGGGTGCGAACGCCCGGCACGCAGCCGGCCGCAGGCGAGAGCCCCCGAGCCCCGCTCCCCGGGCTGAGCCCCGCTCCTGGGGCTGAGCCCCGCTCCTGGGGCTGAGCCCCGCTCCCCGGGCTGTCGCGTCGCAGCTCCCACTCGCCAGGGCGAGCTGCAGCCGGCGGCGCGGCGGAGCCCTCCCCCCCCCGGGGCCGGCCGCATCGTCCCCGCCCGGCCACGGCCCCCGCCACCCCACCTGCAGCTGCTTACGGGTCCGCACTTACGGTTCGCAAGAAAAAACCATTCCTCGGCTGGCAACCCCCAGCTGCCGGGGGACCGTGCCGACCACGGCAGGCACGGCAGAGGAAACCCCTCCTCCACTGATGCCCTATTTATTCGCCGCGTTAGCATCTCGCGTGGGGGGGGGGGGGGGGGGGGGCGGGCTCGCCCATCCTCCTCGACGACCCCCAAGTCCCAGCTTGGGGACACCGTGGCTCTCCCCAGTTTGAACCCCGGGTTTGGGTGGGTGTTTTACCTGGCAAACGGCCGCATCCCTCAGAACAAAACCAGGAGAGCTTCATTCTGACACAAGGGAACTGGCACCGAAGCAGCGCGCACCACTCGGCTGGCAACACAAAGGTTGCGAGCTGGAGCTTCGGCACGGGAGAAGATCGATGCGGTGCTCATTTCTCGTGCAAAAGAGACCTCGGACCCGGATGATTTGCAGCAGAGTCAATTTGAAGTGAATCCCCAAACCCGAGAAAACATACATCCATGCACAGGCACCACGCACAAAGATATCCTTACTTCCTCTACATTCTGCTTTCTCACTCTACCATTATATCCCAGGTATTTAAGTACGAATTAAATCTCCCACACACTAACCTGTCCTCTCTTTAACCTTTCAGTGCAGGTGGAAGGCCTCCAGTGCAAGCAGCCTGGTACACTGGAGAAAAAATTAACCCTTAATGTTCATTTACAACACCCTTCATTTGTGGAAAAACACACTGCTGTGATTTCTGTCTGTTATGACTGTCAGAGATCACGGGGTGGGGGAAAAAAAAAGGCAGAAGTCTGAGAACCTTGGATTAAAACTCACCCAGTCAGTATCAGGAAAAAAAATAAAGAAGTTATGATAATCCCGTCAAAAATGCAAGGAATGATTTTGAAATCAAAGATTTTTCCGTGTTCAGGTAATCTTCCGCAGACCTGTAACGGCTTGCCAGTCGCTCACATTTGATACACGACAGGACAAAAAGTGCCTGGGAAGACACTGCAAGCTGGGAGAGGGCTCCAGACATTTGTACAGGTAAATCAGGCCCCGTCACCTTGACAGTTTAACCTGATTATGGTCCAGGGAGGTTCAAAAAACAAATCTGAAATGGTAGGTCTGAGAAAACACCAAAATAACCCTCCCAGCTTGACAGGCAGACCCTGGGAAAGGCGACAGCATGCAGCAGACAAGGACTCCCCTTTGCCCTGCCAACTCCCCCTGCTCCCGGCACACCTCGGCACATGTTGCATAACCAAAATAAGCTGAAGCATCCTGCCTGATACGATAATGAATTCTGTCACAGCTTCTGCACCAAAGAGGAGAGTAATCCCTAAAGGACAGGGAGCCCAGAGAACATGGAAAGAAAGCTGGCACTTTGCGAGTGAGACTTCAGCCATCCACATTTTTGGGTTTTTGCACCAAACCAAGTACAAGAAGGAGATTTCACAGTGATACTACCACAAACCAGTATAATTCTGTTGAACATGGCTGTATAATTTACCTGAGGGCCCTCCTGCAGCATACTTTGCTTCTCTTGCCATGCAATACTGATCGGCAGCAATTTAAGACCTTTGAACTCAGACTGCACTCAGACTGACCGTGGGCTGCCTGGCCGCAGCTGCGACAGGGTAGGACAGCACACCAACACGTGGTGCCTGACAGCCGGCCCTACCCAAGGGTAAGCAATGTGGCACAAAATAAATAGAGATGAGCTGAGAGGTAGCGCGAACCCGGTCACTCCCTGTACCTACCAACCCAGGGTCTGCTGCCACCAGCGTGGCTACCCAGGCAGCCCAGCCGCAGTGAGGGTGCAGGGGGGAAGGGGAAGCACAGACAGCGGCAACTCACTGGAGCTCCCCAAGAAAACCTCCATGGAGCCCCTGCGCAGCACAAGGTGGTGTCACTGGAGAGCTGCAACTCCTTCCCATATTACCGCAACCTCGGCAGTTCCAGGCTGTTTGGGAATTTCAGATGGAGTATGCAGCAAAGCAGCTGAAAACACCTTGAATCTCCCACATTCAATGTGGGAAGGAAGGGTCTGGCTTTGATTGTGGCAGTTAAAAGATTCCTGGATCCCGCAGTGTGGGCTGGCAGCTTGCAACCACAGGGAAAAGACCTAGTTGCCAAGGATTCACATTTTAAATAAGGCAGTATATTTGACCTTGCTAGCTTCCCTCTATTCTCATGCTTGCATTAAAGATCACCATCTCCTGCTACGTACACAAAACATGTACCTTTCTCCACAAGGCTGAAAGCATGGACCAGACCCACCAAGCAAGAAAACACATCGCAGCGTGCCCACAGCCAGAGCAGCTGAGAAATGGCAGTGGGAAAAGCTGCAGGATGCCCAGAGGTACAGCAGTGTTGTATTTGTTACTGTAGATACTCGTCTGCAGACCCTGATAAAGCTGGTGGCTTTAATAAAGGCTCATGCTTTGCACAACCCCAGGCAGTGCAGACACCCTCCCGTGACATGTGGGTGCTCCTCCAGCCTGCCAGCAGGCACTATGCAAACAGCAGTGCAGAAGGCAAACACTTCCCTGCTGGCTGGGAAGCAAAGCGTGGAGTTAGGATCAGTGGTGGACCGGCCAGGGAAGGACACCAAGGAACGTGGCTGTGTGTAACACAGTTCCTTGCCAGTTAACGCATGGATAGGGAGTGCTGCTCCAGAGCATGTTGGGGATTAATTCCCACTCCACATGTTTTTGGCCATTTACCATTCCGTGGGCAGCCTGTGCGCTCCTACTACTACTGTTTCAGGCCTTCACCTGGGGCATTGTTGCAAGCATGCAGCGGTTTCCTCTGGCAAAGTGCTGCTATGAGGCTGGTGACGAGAGTAAGGTATATTCTGTGTCCAATTTTACAGTCAGCACCAATGCTCCCTTTCTGCCTGTTACTATGTTTGTATTCCTCCTCTATCAACAGAGGCTTCAGCACAAGAACCTCCCCTGCTAAGAGTATCTTCTGAGCTGAACAGAAACTCATTTGTTCTCCTTTCCAGGCATGCTAATGTCTCGATGGTTACTTTATCCCAGGAGAATTAACATTTTGAGACTTTTCCAAGTTTGCACCAAGTCACACTATGGCTGTAACACACACGGCAAAGCTTTTGTCACCACAAACCGAGCACAGGCATATAATGAAAGTGTTAAGTCCTGCAAGTGCAGCCATATGGCAAATCTGAGCTTGTCACCATGAACTAAGAGAATCACTTCAAGGACTAAATGGAGAGGTCACCTAATTTGCCCATCTGTCCCAAGACATGTATTGGTTTAAAAAGGTGAAATAAGCTATCGGGAGAAATGTCCTGTATTGATACACTGGCTGGCAACTGGTTTGGTTCATGTTGGTATCACACAGCCTTACGCTGCACTACAGAAAAGATAAAACATTACTCAGGTTGCAGGGTCTGCCTCAGAGACCTCAGAAACCACTGAACTGAAACTGGCTATAAATCTCAATTAGACTCCTTTGTGGATACTGTTTATTCTATACTTTTATACCACAGGATCATAAAACGCTTGTCTAGTAGAAAGAGTCAGCACCCAGAAAGGAGGACTGGCTTCAAACACACAGCTATTCAATGGACACTTTCTCCTCCTTTGGTGCATGGCTCTGCGGTTCACTCGCTGCCCAAGTCTTGGCCTGCCATGAAGACATGATGAGATTTGGCCCTTGTCCCTGTGATGGAAGCCACTGGGGGCCAGGGCACGGTGCAGTGGGCTGTGGTACACCCAGAAGTATGGATAAAGGCAGCAGCTGGTTAGATGTTTAACAGAAAGTGCTGAAGTTGTACTTGCCAAAAAAAAAAAAAAAAAAAGCTTCAAGTGGTTGCAGATTTGGAACCCAAAACACTCAGAAAATTTTAATTTCAATTTACTTGCCACAGCTACTTCTCTGAAAAGCCGGGAGCAAAACTACCTCATCATTTCATGGAGGTGCTGCGAAAATAAGCTCCTACAAGTAGTTTTTTCAGAAGCAAGACAAGATCGCCTTCATGCCATGGGTAAAAATAATCATTTCCCTTCAGGTAGATTCTCCTACCTCGATTGCCTCAAACCCTCTGGCAGTCCTGCCCCAAAGCATCTCCTCCATCCCATTTACCTTCCCAGGAAAAGAAGCAGTGTGCAATAACAAGGGCTTTGTCTGGGTGTGCTGCCACAGCCCCCGTTGTGCAGCACTGCAGGCCCTCCTCTGCTGCGTGGCAGTGGGTGCACAGCCCCACACCATGCCCTACCGCCTCCTGCCTCCCCGGAGCCAGCGCATCCTATCCACTGAACGGTGGTGATGGCAGATGTTTGAGATTGCGTGAGGATGTCTAGACTGTGATGGCTTCATGAAACAGGGCCAACATGAATTTTGCCACTGCTCCATTTTCACATGCTCTTTTAACACAACTTGAATACATTTATTTCTTTTCTAAGTTTTTGTGCAAGCAAACCAAAAAGGAAGGAGACGATCTATCAGCAAGGGGACCACAACTCACACTCACAGGTCATCTCACCTCCAGAGCTCCTTGCTCTGCTCCACTCCCCCATGAAGAGGTCCAACTTGTGGCACATCTGTGGTTGGTGGAACTGCTGCCTCCTCCCCATCACCTGAGCTCACGAGAGGCTACCCAAAAGCACAGATGGAGCCTCCTCTTGAGTGCCCCAAAGCACACCTGAGTGAGGCGGGAATTTTAGGCAACTTACGTCTAATTTAATTCCTTCAGAATTCAAATCTCAGTGGCACGCCACCACTATAGCACCAATCTCAAAACGGAAAGTTATAAAGACATGAACAGGGGAAAATAAACTCTTAGAGCCATACTACTCTGAGTGTCTAGCCTGGCAGTTATTTGTGACTGAGCAGCTGAGAACAGCTGAGCTGTGAGCCAGGACCAAGCAAGGTGGATTAGGTGAGGGAGATGCGCTACACCCATGCTGCAAAATGCTGCAATATGCTGAACCTCTGATAGTATTAAATCCAAGAGGACCAGCAGAGCCCACCGGGCTGCCTGACAACTTTGGACAACTGAGGCAGCTGCTTAAAACCACATTTTGTCAGGTTCTTCCAGTTCACTACCCTGGTCCTGAGCACAAAGTTGGCGGAAATCACAAGCAGAAGCTAGCGTGTTCCAGACCTTTTGGGATTAAGAACACAGGAACAAGCATAAACCATCACATCAACTTTCCAGTAGCTGCAATATCCAGTGCTAGGAGCTATGTTGATGCTCTGGGCAAGTCTGCATTAATATACCTCAAATCACCACCATACACTTGTCGGAAAGTAAAGGTTTAAGACATGCCAGGCAGATAAACAAGCGCTCTGTTGTCACAGACTACTTGAGTAAGACCGCCAGATCTCTCTCTAGATATCCCTTCGGTTCTTCAGCATATTTTCCTGACGTTTACTAGAAATGTGCAGTGTTTACCTCAGTTTTAAAATAGTGCATTTTAATCCGCATTTAAAAACTGCTACAACTGAAAACTAACACACAGCAGAACACCAATGGTTGTAGAAGTGCTTGAAAAGTGATGAGTTACCCTCAGATGAGAACAGAAGTGCTGTTGTAAAAGTGAAGCTTTCTTTCCTACACCAGATCAAATGCAAAGACACCTTGAGACAGGGACTGCAAGACTATGTGAAGTGTCAGATCTTAAGGCGGCAACTTCTGCTTAACCATTCAGGGCTCACATGCTGCCATCAATTCAGATCTCATTCCCGATTAAGATCCAGCACACTTTGCACTACCTTGTCACAGCACAACCACCCACCTGATCTGTCCCAAATGTTAACTGAGCAAGAGAGCTTCTAAGGGCCCAGAGGAGGAGGTTACAGGTGAAACAAAACCTTGGGTGAGAAGTTTGGACGAATACTAATCTGGTGTCAGCCTTGCCATTTCTGGATTGCCAATAAACTCAGGCAAGTGGTGAGACCAGCCCAGCATCCTCCTCCCAAGCTGTGGTAGAATAGTGAAATAGGAGAGAATAGTGAAATGGGATCGTCTCAGTAAGGCTAATACTAAAATGATCATGATGCTCTTAACTCTGTCAAGTATAATAAAGGTGTTCAATGCTTTAAGAAGAGGTCGTTGCCTAGACTATGCAGGTTTTTGGTTTAATTTCAACTGATAGTATTTTTCCTCTCACCATCACGCGTAAGATCCTGAATTTAAAAAACAAACTCATGGTATGGTCTTCCAGTTGTTTTTAGGAAAGAGACTGAGTAAAGAAACATGAAGTTTCAAACACTTCTGAATGTAAAAAGGGAACATCATCATTATATAAATCTGACTGTCTACAGACAGGATAGGAATCTATTCCCAAATTCTCTGCATTCACAGACAGGGTGCAACAGAGGCTTGTGTTAATAACGGAGGCTCTCTTTAAGAACCCAGATGAACTCCTCCCATACTGCCTTAAAATTAAGTTGCAATTCAACACATGCAACAGAGAAATCACTTTGGCTCTTCCTTTTTACATAGCTCCCATGATTAAAATTGTACTTTATAGGAATTCTTACACCCTGCCCTCTACCATTAGATAAATTAAGACATTTGGTGTCATAATTCAGCTATAAGCCATAACAAAGAAGCATTAAATTCAGTTTAATTTGACTCTCAATAATAAATTTCAACAGAACTGAGAAGTCATGACAGTCTGCTTCTGACAATCAAGGACAGTAGCCTCTGACTTTTATCTCATATAAAACATTGAAAATAATTTTCTTACCGTGCTCCAATGA
Source organism: Falco cherrug (assembly GCF_023634085.1). Lineage (NCBI taxonomy): Eukaryota > Metazoa > Chordata > Aves > Falconiformes > Falconidae > Falco > Falco cherrug. The sequence continues at coordinate 30,422,606 of NC_073703.1, forward strand.
CATCGAAGAGATGTTGCCAGCGATCATTGATTTTGTTGAGTTTATCATCTATTTCTGCAACCCGGTTCTTGCTGCTAGCCTTGATTAGCTGATCACCCATTTGTTTCAACTGAAGCTTATTTTCACTGAACAGGTTTATTTCTTCCATGCAATCCTGATAAATATACACAAATATTGCTTAACTCCTGGGCAAAACAAAACAAAACAACACAACACAACAAAACAAAACCAAAACAAAACTATTTGTTTCTTTTCCCAGGTGTGTGACAAAGTCAGGCATGGCTTGCAATGGCTGAGGTTTCTATACTAGCATGTAAAACTCTTTCACTTAACACAAAACAAAAAAAACTTAATAGAAAAGCACTCTCACAATGAAGCCACTATGAAAAAATAAGCAGCTTAAAGACTTGCAAGTGCCAGGAGTAAGTACCCCTAAACCCAGCAGTTTAAATTTTCTAATTTTGTCTCTGCTTTCCTCATTTAATGTGATTTTTCAATAGCTACCTCAAAAGAACCCAAATGCAAGTCTAGGACAGTTGTATTTTGCTGGTATTCTATCCCGAGGAGATCTGGGATTAGATATCAAGACCTTTAAGACACGAGGACAAACACCGCAGCAAATAATGGTCCTATTTAAAACCAAGCTAATATAGAAAAATGAGAAAAGCACTAACTGCATGGACTACCAAGGAGAAGGGGCAGAATTAGGTTTTATTTTTGGTTGTGGTAACTTCTTGCTCACCTGGCATAAGACCTACCCCATCCTTCAATCTCCTCTTTGCCCTCTGACTACCAGGTTCATGACTGCCAACATGGGTGGAGGTGGTGAGAGCCGTGCGACACTCCCAGGGCAGCACTGGTCCCCAGCAGGGAAAGCTCTGAGCACTCTGTATGTGCATGTGTGCCCCACAGCGCTAACAACCCAGCCCGCCCCCACCGCAACTCACATACATCACGCTCCATGCCTAAGTGCAGTCAGGTGGCATTTCTGTTTTGCATTACGCTCCAAGCCTGAACATCAAGAAGATGGTAAGAGCCGACGCTAGAAAAGCTCATCTTCTCACAAAGGCCCGTACGTGCTGGTTTTATATTACATATCGCTTCCAAGAGGCCAGGAAAAAATGAGGCACAGTGTCTCTACAACAAGCTATCAGGCTGCAACTGAAGAAAAGTGGTGTTACCACTTACCTTCTGCAATTTGTCTATCATGTCTTCAATGCTGACATCTGCAGTCTGCAACACTTTGCTTTCCATTTGTACCAGCCAGGAGCACAGCTCCTTGTTCTTTTCATTGAACACAATCCAGGCGTTGAGTCTGTCCTCAATCTCCTGCTTACGCAGAGACACCTATAGATAAGCACACAACATAACTGCTGGCAACAGCTTTCTCAGGAGGGAAACCAGCAGTTATGAGCCTTCTGATTTCTGCATTTCATCATATTCCATTTTGCAGAAGCAATTATCAAATCTCTCTAGCTTTCTTTTCAAAGCCAGCAAGCAGATTGTTATTACATCTTATTTTGGATAGCAGGGCTAAAAAGTTGACTAGCAAACACCAGAGTCTCTCCCTTTGAAGAATTAAATGGAGTGACAGCTTTATAAATAATGAGCTTATACAACAATTTAAATATTACTCAGTGAACACCTGAAAATGCCAAACAAAGAAGGAATATAAAATACGTAATTACTACATACTGTTTAGTATGGTCTCATATATAAAAGAGAAATGACACCTAGGTAACTTCCTTATTTCCTGCAACTGTAAGGGAAACCTTGCAACTACTGACTGCAATTATTTTATCTCTATAAAAACCTCCTTCTTATCTTTCTATTTGCTCACCAGTTCTTGGAGAACTTGAAAAAAATATCAAGCATCAAGAATCCATCCTTTTTATTGAAAACTATGGACTTTTCCCTTCAAAATTACATTTGTCACGACAGATAAACAAATTGTCTACATACAGAAAACAAGATCTGATGCTGCCTGAACCAGCAAAAGCTACTATCACCGCTCAAAGATCTCAGAATGAAGCAGGGTCGCTCTTCTACTACTAGTACTTAGTTCTAGCCTAGGGGTCTTCAGTATTTGTATTCATTTATCTACTTCCATGGATTCCTGTACCAAGATACACGAGACAAAGGAAGTGAAAAAAGGTCAAAGTTCTACTAAAACTAAACGAGACAAACTAACCCCTCACCTGACCCTCACCAATAAACCATGAAAAGACTAAGCATAACATTTTGCTTCCCTTGGCTGCGAATGGCCACTCTAAGGATCATCCCATGGAAGGAAACATTCCCTTGTCACATATCACACGCACCTTATACAGCATATGACTCCTCAAAATTCCATCGGTGATTCTCCTAGACTAATCGCTGCCGCTATTTTGTACCGCAGAGTGAAGGTTAAGTGTATAGTGTGGAAGCAAGACCAGCTCCATGTTAACACCAGGATCAAAACAGGAGGCATCAAGTGATCTCCGGCTATACTGCTTTTGTCCTTTAAATTCTGACTTTTTGTAAGGAGGGGATGGAGAGGTGAAAGTGATTTCTAGATCTTTAATGCTGATCTGAACAAAGGGATGAGGGCTGAGAGCACTGTCTTGGGACACAGGGAAACAATCACCAAAGTTCTCAACAGGAAGAAGTTCCTGGAGATCGCAGGGACCTCTGAAAGTCTCCCTAAGAGGGCCGCTGCTCTGGGAAGCTGCCTCCTACCCTCAACCTCGGAGATATGAAGGGTAAATCCCTCATGCTTCCTCTACCACTTGCAGCATCTCCCATGTATGGAGATGAGTTAAGTTGGTCAGTGGAGGAAGAGATGATGCACATCAGCAAAAACACTGTTACATCCTGAAATGATCCTGACACCATTGTTGCCAGCTAAGCGTGGGGCAAGGCAGGATGCTAAATATAGACAGAGGGTAAAACAGGAATTAGCAAAAAAAAAAAATCCCAGACAAGCTTCTAGGAACATGAACCTTTCAAGCCACTGCTTTGAGCACTTTCTCCTCGGACCAGCTGCCCCAGGACCAGCTCCATTTTGCATCCAGAGAGTGATGCAGGAGCAATCTCAGCGTTCCCAAGAGAGGCTAAAAGATTATCAAGGCCCTGGGCCCAACCTGTTACACTAGCGTTCATTAGAACTGGACACTCGCTGATATGAATGGTTAAATCTTTGACCTACATGTACCTTGCAAGGGCAGCTATGTAAACGCTAATCCCTTGAGTGCATCTGCTCCCTGTGTTTGTCTCTGCTCAGTCCAGCACAGGCATCTGGCTATCCCGCTCATATGGCTGTGACAGCTGCAGCCGCCTCTCGCTCTCAAAGGCTTTCACCTCCCTGTATCTATCTATACTGCAGATTTTTCTTCACACAATACATCCTGACTCCTCTAATTTGCTAGCCAAAACAAAGCAGTCATGCTAGCAGCAGAACCGATGAAGTCTGCTCTCCTACCCTTGTGTCCAGTGCTGAGCATCAGTGCAGGCTCTCCAGAGGCTCATTAGAGCTGCGTAAACATTTCTGTATATCCCTCCACTGCAGCACTAAATAGATTCCTCCCACTACAGACTTCTGTGTGCCTAACAGTGTCACATTAATGTCACCCCTTTCTTCTTTCCCAGACAGACTGAACTAAACATTGCTCCCTCAGGAAATTAAAATGGCAATTTGGAATAAAATCTGAACTTGAATTACTACAAGAAATTACTACGTGCATAGACTGTAGTGGGGTACCTACAAAAGACAGCTTAATTTTCAGGGCTGCTCACCACAGTTGAAACAGCAGCCATCAGCAGTTCGCTAAAAAAGGTAAACCAACAAAGTTCTCTCATGTATAGGCTTAACTAGACATTTCCATTAGGAAAATGGTTCTGGTATTTTGATTTTAAAATAATTGCCTGTATTTCTCAGGAGCGGGGAGGGTGTCTCTAGAACTATTTTCAGAGTTTAGAAACAATAAAAAACACTGGTTGCAGATTAACCATCCAGTTTAAGGCAAAGATACTAAATTATTCTCTCCCATTGCAACACAAAAAATGAACCCAAATAACTTATTTCACCACACCAGTGTGTGAAATAGGCATAGCTGTTCATTACTCTGGCAATATTCCTACCAAGATTGCTTTACCTTTGCCTGAGTAAGGGTTAGACACGAAATACTAACTTGCTTCCATACTTCTTTACAGACTGTAAAATAAAAGCTATTGACTTGTGAGGAAAGAGAACCAAGGGTTTGGCTTGCTGGCATGTGGAGCCATCCAGAGTAACTTAAAGACCCCGAAGTATTTGACTTCTTCCAATCCTGTTAACGAGGTAAAGTAAACACGCATTCAAACTGCATAATAACCTAATGAATCAAGTTCATGTGACTTTGCTGGTAACTGTTCCCCAGCAATTTTACAAGCAGCACTGAATTAAGTGTCATAGAGCAACAAGCCACAAAGAATGCAGACGTTTCACAGTATTTTACTGCTACAGGAAATACAAGCCAATTCTTAATGTGTTTAAGCCCATAGAGTCAGCATTTAAACACATTTAAGTTTTCTTTATAAACTTTCCTGGCATTTTTTTAAACATCAGACTGGAAAGACCTCGACCTTCCCTCCCCTGCCTTATGCCCTCGGGCAGTTCCCGTCTTTATGCCCCGCCTTGGGCAACCCCGAACAAAGCCACCTATTTCAGCAAACAGCTGCGTTTGAGCTCTGTGCCATTCAGGCACTCACAAAGGGGTTAAAACAACAACCACAACAACAAAATATCTCAGCAGTGAAACAAAGGGCAAACTTCAGCCCCGGCTAGCTACAGCAGGAGCGGCCCCATCCCCCCCCCAGGACTGCAAAAGGGAGCCAGCCCTGAGGGAACCCCGCTGCTCCCCCGCTCCCCAGCAATCCTGCCCGCAGCGCCAGAGCTTACCCGCAAGCAGAGCTCTTCCCACTGCCGGTGCAGGCGCTCAGCTTGCTCCCGGAGCACCTTCATGTCCTCGGTGAAGAAGCAGTAACCCACGTACACCTTGGTGCGCAGCAGATCCTTCATGTTTGGGGTGCAGTCTGCCAGCGACTGCTCCAGCTCCTGCATGGAAAGGCGGCCAGCTCCAGCCTTGGCACTAAGCTCCTCCGGGTTCCCAACCTGCTCGTTAATCCCCTGCCCGGCCGGTGGGGGAGGAGAGGAGGGAGCTCGGCCGCCTGCAGCGCCCTGCGGCGGGGCTGGATGGGGTCGCCCCGTATGCGGCTCAGGGCCCGACTGCGAGCCCACTGGAGAGCTGCTACTGGTCATTAACTGGTGCAGCAGCAGCCCCTGCTGCATCCCACAGTGCAGGAACGCCGCCTGACCCCCTGCAGCTCCCCACGCTCCAGGGCAGCCTCTGGGGTTCCACATCCAGGAAGAGGCATGCCCACTACTTTGGGTTTTCTTTTATTATTGTTATTATTATTATTTTGGCCAAGTTGCCTTCCACCTGCATTTGTCCCAATTTCAGGTTATTTATTTAAATGCTAAAAAATTGAAATTGGTTCCCTTCTCTAATGAATGATTCCACAGGCACTTCATCAGATCAGTCAGAAACATGGAGCTTTTAAACTGCTCATTCACAGAAACACACGCTCGCTTCGGCTTTGTTCCCCTGACTCCCCTTCCTCTTTTTAACAAGGTTATGCATTTTCCTAAACAGCGTTAAAATTGTCACCTAAAAAGCAGAGCACTGCATGCAGCTGGGACACATGCCAATCTACATAGGAGGTACTAGGTCCCATTTTGCAAGGCAGTTGCTGCGAGGTGTCACCAACTCCTCAAACAAAAAAAGCTCTTAGAGAGGATCAAATTTGTCTCATTTTATAGGGAAAAAACCGTGTTTGTACCAGAAGTGTGCTAGGTCCAAGCCCTGTGAGCATCTTCACAGGTCTTTTGATCCAGTCACTTATCTAAATCATAAAAAAATAATAATAATAAAAAAATCTGATCTGCTTTTAACACTGGAGGCAAATACTCTGTACAGGTATGCACACATGCATTTATCTGTCTTAATACCAGTCAAATCCCTGCATTAATGGAGCTAATGATGAAATTTCATGGGACTTCGCTAGCCTTGTGTAAGGTCCAGGCCTGAGAGAAAAACAGCTTTATTGCACAGAAGAGTTGAAAGTCAGGGAGAAGAAAGGAGATCCCTTCTCCCCCATTCCATTTTGGTCCTTTATTTTATTATTCTGTGACACCCAAAAGCAGCGACTGCACTGGCACTGTGACTGATGCCTCTGCAGCTGAATTTCTCTCACTGGAGAAAGAAGCAGGAGCTGTGTGCTGCCATCTCAGAAATAATACAGGGCTACAGCAAGACTGCTTGCCATGGGAAAGGCAGCCAGCACTCACAAAGAAGATTTCAGACAGTTCATAATGAGTTCAAAGCCCTGACTTGTTAATAAGCTTATTTGTTCCCACCGCATAGGTCAACAATTCACTTCATAAAAGGATGATGAAAGACTGACCAGTGCAGACCAAATGTCTCCTATCCCTTGGAAATGCTTTCCTTGGCATTTAATTTGCACAGTGCAATATGGGCTGCAAGGGATTCTGCCACTCCCTTACTCTTAATTTTCCTCCTCTTTAATTATTCTCAGATCCCACGGGTATGCATGGTGCTTTACAGACTTACAAAGTCTCTCGCCTGAGAAGCTCCCTGTCCACAATGGACTGGAAAGCAAAAAGGGAGATGCAGCCGTTAGGACAGCAGCCAACTGAGCCAAGACCAGGGAGTTTTTGCCCTTTTGTTTGAGGAACTGCTGTTTTTATAAATTCAGACTGTGGAAAGGGAGCAGAAACAGGGAAAAAATACCAAACACTACTACTACTCTTGTAATCATCTTTGTCAGCTAGACTTTGCAGATTGGCAGCTATCGCGATGGTATAAAGGAGAGAAATTCAGCATCACTGAAGAGCAGGTAAGAGGGAAAATTCTTTTCACAGGGAGCAGGTTTTGTGCAAAGATTACATCTATTGAGGTACAAGATGACTGTTCAATACCTTAATGTGTTCCTTGGCTTTGTAGAGCTCTTCATGTTCAACCGGAAGCAGATCTTCGCTTTTCTCCTTTAGCTCCTGCACCCTGCTTTCTAATTCCTTGGTTCGCTTTTCAAAGAGCTCCAAATTCTGCTCAAGAAGACCCAAGAAAATTATAAAAGGTAAAGAGACTTTATCATAACATATTGAATCATATGGATATGTTACAAAATAGCCTTTTCAACCCAGTGAAGTAAAAAGTCATGCGCTTTGGTGATTTGAATTTTCTTTTTGATACACAGTGCCACCCACAAGAATTTGGTGCACTGATTTACAGAACTTGAACCCTGTCTTGTATTTAAGGTTTATCTTACAGAACATTTCTGCTCATTTTGTTTTGTCCAACCTGAGAGGCTTTAGGCATAGGTTTTGGGCTGTGGATTTTATCAATGACAGTATTCAATTTTAAGACATACCTATGTGCTGTCTATCCATGAAAGCAAATTCATTGCTCTTAAGGAAATAAATATGACTTATCCTTCTGCCTAGGGGTGCAATGACAGGAGGAGCAACAAGTCATGCCAACTCCCTCTGAGCTAAATTTTAGCTCAGACCTCACACCCCAAAGCTGGAGAGAGCTCCAGGTCATGAGAGGCGTGAGAACAGAGTGGGAACATCCATTACAGCAACAAATGGATGTTGAGAATCAGAGGACCACAGTTTTAGCTTCCCACAAGCCCTGATGGCACATGACAGGCAATTTCCTCAGAGCCCCTCTGCAGTGAGCAGCAGCTCAGTATTTGCCTTGTTGCTACAGAGCCCAGCCCTGGGGACCGCAGGGCAGGGAATCTCTTGAGACCCAACACCAGAGATGGACATGCCACTCCTCCCTAGCAAGGGCATCATCTACCTGTATGATGTAGATGAATGCCATCTTGTTTTTCTCCAGCAGGGCCTGAACGTTCCCCCAACTCTGCTGTAACTGGCTGAGCTCCTCCTGGAGAACACTGCTGGTCTCGGGATCCGTGACAGTGCGCAGCTTCTCCCCGACATCAATGGTTAAAGAGTACATGGCTTGCCACCTCTGAAGAATCACTGCCTTAATCTTAAAAACAAAACAAAATAAAAAAAATTAAGTTTCTAAGCTGTTCTTAGCAAGCTTTAGAAGGTGCATTCCTGGCATTTCACTTGGGAAAAAGTGAAGACTCACAAAGAATGTTTCAAGGCACTAGTGTGTTCACATTCATGAAGGAGTAAATTAATAGATCTCCTATCTGCTTTTTTAATTTCAGAAAAATCAGAATCAGATTCTTCAGAATAAAAAAACAGTTTAAGTTCTGTTAACACCTCTAACAGAGATAACAGCTCTGTTAATCGTGACATACTCAAGTGAAGTAAGCCATCAATAACAATTTGCCTACAACACAAATTGGTCTATAACACAAGCAGATATGATCATTGTTTCCTTCTGTAAAACAGCAGCAGGAGGGAAGGGCAATTTGGAGTAGAAGGGAGGTTGCTTTCTCGCTTTTCTCACTGAGGAAAAGCATGAGCGCTAAATTGTAAAATCTGCTGAAAATCATCTTTACACAGCAGGTGAAAATAAAGATGAAATAAATAGGGCAAGTGCCAAATAGAATACTGGTAATGTGTTAATCATCAACATTAGGTCTGTGGGAACACAATAAACCATGGATCACGCAAATAGGGTTCAATAATACAGTTTTCAAAGGTTTTAGATTGCCATAAGCAACCATCAAGTTCATGGCTTGTTTTTACTTTCTTATAAAACAAAGAGCTCCATAATTACACGGAAAACCAAACCAGCCAAAATTAACAAAGAAAAACATTTTTTTGTACTGCCCTGAAGAACTGCCCAGGTCTGCGCCTGGTGGCTCCAAGGACAGACCCCCTTGCAAGTGCTTTGTCCTCTGCTCCTGACACCTCCTGCCCATCCCTGCACCCACCCCGCCATGGGGCCTGCCTTGCCACATATGTCCTGCTTTCTTCAGGCAAACTGCAAGGCCGGCATTCAGCAGCCATGTCAGTTAGATGCACACAGTTCCAGAGGCTACCTGCTGAGCAGTGGTTTTGCCTAATCTCCCTGGCACCCTGCATTCCCCTGTTCATATCAGTAATATTTTTTTAAGTACACAATATAACAATGTTGATCAGGAAGTCTCCTACTATAAGAAGCCTTTCACAACATTACTGTTTTATCATCTGTGCTCAGCTTTAACAAAAACTATCAGCAATTGTTTTTCCCCAAAAAGCACATGATTTTAAAGCTTTTTACCTTACTAGGCAGAAGTTGTTACAGTCTGAGAAAAAAACACAGATTTTAGATTTATGAGAAATAAATACAGTACCTTGCAATCATGAATTAGATTTCTAACATGGTGAGGGCTGTAGCGGCCCTGGCTCTTCAGCGCTGCCAAGAAGTTGTTCATATCATCAAGGAATCTGCCGAGGCTCTGCTGGGAACTCCTGAAGAGCTGCCACTGGCTCACAAGTCCATCGATATCTTTCTTCCTCTGCAGAACCGTCTGAGTAAGGTTCTGCCACTGCTCTTTCAGCAACAGGAGCTTGGAAATGAACTCTCTTCTGAAAATGACAAGTGTTGAGTGTTCAGGTATTTTGACCTCAAGGCTGCATTTTACAACAATTGTGATGGATTTCCATTTACAACACTGTATTTCAATTACAATCCTCAACTATGTAAAAAGCTCTATGGAGCCCTAAGCTCAACTCTGCTCTCTGTATTTTGTCTTTTAAGCAAGCCAAAAAACCTTTTACATGACACAAGAAGGGACAATGCAAGTCGTTCTTGCTATCATTGTATAGCAACATATATAGTACAGTAATCACAGAAACAATGTGCACTAAACATGTCTCTGAAGAACAAGAAGGTCAATGTAAGTGAGACAAGGTCTCTGATTATGCTGCAAAACTGATCTGTGCTTTCACCTGTCCGTAAGCGGGAGTTCAGCCATCGCTGCACCTTACAGCAGTGCGACCTGACTGCAAAGTGAAAAGGCTGTGTAGTTATTGAAGCCATTCAAGATTTTTTTGGCCTCTTTACAGCATGGTTAGATGGTCCAGCAGATCTAGCTGGAGTAATTAAGACTACAGTCCGTCTATCAATTCTGCTCCTCTGCAGGAAGCCATGGCCCCCAGATTAACTCTTAGACAAACACTGTATTTCTGGAGCTAGCTTCAACACAAAAATCCAGCAGCTTTGCTCAGTTCAGCCCTACTTTCCTTGGCAGCTTTAAGCGAAGCTATGGACTTCATACCGAAGTGGCTGAGGGGAGCACACATGCTGTCCTGCCAGCTCTCTGGAAGCAGCAAGCTCTGGCAGAGAGGGGTAATGCATTCACAGCAGAAATGCCTGAGGCAGTTGAACCTCCGCTCACAAATATTACTTTCTGCTTCTCACCCTACATTAATTAAAAGTATGAGATCACACATAAAAACAGGTTTAGCTGTCATATGTTTTGGGTTGCGTGGACAGTGACTCAATGCCCTGTCACATGTGCCAGGGGCAATGCTGATAGTCTCACACCTCTGCACTTTTGAAAATAGTAGAGAAATCTAGGAAGACGGAAAGGATCCTTCATATGCAGTATCCTCATCACCCTCTGTAAGAAGGTAGCTTCTCAACAACAGGTAAGAGTTTCAGCAACTGCAGGGTAGCATTAGACAAGAAAGCCTCCTGTTCAGGAGTAATTATTTTTGTTAGCAACATGAAGTTACTATCTAAAATGCAGTCTGGCCAGGGCACCTGTGTTTCTTTCTCACTGGACCTCCTCACACTTCTGTAAAATGGGCCAGGAGATTATTTAAAGAGTGAACCTAGTCAAGAATTTGAGTTTATGTCCTCATGACAGCAAGGATTCAATACCAACTTCATGAAAGACAGCATATTCACCGAATTACCAGGACCTTAGGGAGAAAAATGGATTACCTCTTTTCTGCCTCTTCAGATGCCAAGGAGTGTAGAACTTTTGCTATGATAGAATTAAATATCTGCTGATTTAAGGAAATCTCAGTTTGCAGCATCTGAAAATACCATGGAAAAAAACAGATTTAATTATTCACTGAACCACCTTTGCTTCTGCTCCTCTAGAGTGACAGCATTTATTTAATTTTAAAAGCTGAAGCTCTATTATTTTCAAGTGCTAGTGTCAAACACATCCTAAAAGATTCCACTCTTTTTGGATGCCAGGGGGAATTTGCACATATGTGATAGGAGAACCCATCAGAAGCCGTATCTTACAGGTAATCTAAAGCCTACAGTTTGCTGGACTCATTCGTGAGAAATGCAATCTAGACAGAAACCCATAGAAAAGGTCTAAAAAAGCTACATGTAAGCATGAATTTACTCTATCACAATGAGCAAAAGTTTGTTCTATAAATAATTCCACTGCAATGAATAAAATTATTTAGAGATGTCTAAGAGAAAAATGCGAAAGAGAGAAAGGAACTTTCTCTGGACCCAAATGAATATCACTAACACGCAGAGACTTAACACCCCATGCAATTAGCTGCAGTATTTTGGCTAGGGTGAAGCTGTGGTCTACCGTGGCAGCACAAAGCTCACCCCAGCAGTTCACGATGTTTAGCATTTACCACGTGATTTTTTTTTTCTTTATTTTGGTTGTTTTTCCATCCTCCTGCCACTAGGATAAAGTCTGTGGATAGACACAGAATTGCATCCACATGCTACTGCTAGCATGCAGTGTACCTTCTGCTCTGAATGGATACTGTCATACGCACGAAGAGCTAGCTCTCTATAACAAGTAGCAAGTGTTCGCAAAAATGCCAGTGAAACAGAATTCCACCAAAACCTAACATTGGTCAAAACGGAGATACGCTGCAAAAATATTTTGATTTAAATGCAGTGCTTCCAAAAACTGGTAGAGTTCCTGCCAATTCGCCAGCAAACTGCCTAGCTAGTCGCCATAAGCTTCAGGGCTCTGGGAAAGGCAGATAGAAAAGTAACCTCAGGCTTGGAAAAATCTAGGACTTCTATGACCCAACACTTGAGGATGCACTCCTAAAGGTCTGATCCCTGCAAAAAGGGATCCATCCATTTTGGAAAACTATTTTCACATTTCAGAGTTTTTCCTTGAATAAGTACAAGACCACATTCCAAGAGTGAAATGCTCGGCAAAACTCTGCCCATACCTAATTTTCAAAGGCTGAGCATTTTCTAGTGATTTCCCCCCACCTTCACCATTCAAGAAGATGCTTCCATTTTTTAGTTAGCTTTACCTCATATACTCTCTGTTGCTCTTTCAGTTCTTCAAACCGTTCAGGAATATTTGTTTTTAAGGCATCTCTCATTTTTTCTAGGAATTTCATCCAGTTTTCACATTTCTGGAAGATTTTCTTTTCATCATCATTAATTCCTTCACGCTTACTGTAAAACAAAAGAAATAATCAGAAACTATTGTGTTGGTGGTGGTTTTTCTGGATCTGTTTGCATACAGCCTAACACGGTGGTTAGTAATACGAACATAGTAGGGGTTTGCTTGGTACTTTGCTACCTTTTTCATCTATGAACATTCAGATTTTTGCTTCAAGTGACTTGGAATACAAATAGCCACTGAATAATCAAGTAAATTGAAACGGCAGGAATTCAGCTTGGAAAACCCCTGAGAAAGCTGAGAAAAGACTGCAAGACTTCCCATGCTTGAATTTGGTTTTACTTTCCTCACAGGAAAGAAAATGGTTAGTAGTGATTTTTTGTTTGCCTTTCAGACCTCCAGTGTTCCAGAGCAGCGGCTCTTTTCTGACTCCACAGCCGAGTCAGGCTCTGCATTTTCTTCAGGGTGAAGTCACTGAGTGGCAGCTTAACGCTTGTTTCATTCAAACTCTTTACATTTGGAGAAAGCGCAGCAAGCTCCAGTGTGTGATTCTGGAAGTAAAAGAATAAATTAATTGCAAAAAATACTGCCTTTCTTTCATTTCAAAGAAATATAAAGCCTATTCTCCTCTGTAGGAAGTGTCAGAACTTTATGCATCTGAAATGCTAACCTCAAAAGTCCCAACATTTCTGTCTTAACTTCTTTGAAGTTAGGAAACAAAAAAGCCCCAGTTCTCTTACACATGGTCCACTTCTCCAACAGTACTGAGCAGATTACTCAAGAGCTGGTACTTGCACATTTACTTTGTACCCTACGCGGAGGGCCACATGGTAGGCTCCAGAACAAAACTGGGGAAAAAAACCTCCCATCAACCCCAAATCTATGTGGTTTTCCTCCCCTCCATGCAGGCATTTGGCCTGCAAAGCATCTCTAGAGTTTTTACAAACTGAAATCATTGCTTTCGATGTTTTGGATGAAGTTATAGTTACTCAGATGGAAATGCTAGAACTATGATACTGAGGACACGAAGAGTTTCTTGAAGGAGGCAACAGCTGGCATCCTATGGACACTTAAATCCTGAGCAGTATCTTTTGGTATTTGGGAATCCAAACATACCAGGAGCAACTCTGAGCTGTCTGTTTCTCCCCATATACAGAGACTTTCAAAGGCATCGGTGCAATTCTTGACACAACCCTCCAGTGTTTCAAGGCACTTGTTGAAATCCTCCAGTTGTGAAAGACTGAACTAGGGTGAATATTGCATATTTACATTAATTATGATTTAATACACATATTAGTACACATCAAGGAGCAATAAGCAGTATCATCAATAAAACAAACAGACATGAAATCCAAATTCCAATGTATAACTCACACAATGAACTTTTTCTGTTTTTGCACTGGGTAAGGGGAAAATTTAAGCAAAGCAGAAAGCAAGAAACAGTCTCTAAATTCTGAGATTCGTAACTATGTGGAATAGGGGCATCTGTGATCCCTTTTTGTAGCTTTGGGCTGTTTGATTTATTGTTAGACTGGAAAATCAAAACTTATCAGAAGGAAGAAACTTGTGAAAATGAGCTTTCTTTGAGCTATGCACAGAGCCTGCTGCCATGTGCCTACAGCCACAGCTGTAGAACTTATACGAGCTCTGTGGAGATAAATAACTAGAGCTGGAGTTCAACTTCTTTATTCACTTGCTTGGTTTCTTTGGGTCAGAAAAGCACTGGGAAAGCTGCTTCTTTCTTGCAAGAATTAAGAACACTGAAACAGCAACATTTTCATAAGGAACAAATGATGAAAATTGGTACAGGGAAAGAGACAGTTGTGTGGTAATACTACAGGATTACACTAGAGAAAATGTCTACCTAAGAAGTGACATTTTTCATGGAGCAAGAAGTTCACAGGGAATAAGAGAAATCTGTTATCTTCACAAAGATATCTGGCTTACAGCCATTGAAATACAGGTAGATGGAGTCATAAATAAAGTTGGCTGAAAATTCTTGATGAATTTGGGTTTTCTTTAGAACAGAACAATTCCTTGAAACCAGACTTTTTCACGGAACAGACTAGTTTTGCATCAGTAACTGTACAGCAGTACATTTGATTGGAAGTTATCTCAGGAATACCTGCACAGAGGGGCAGGCAATCCCACAGCACTCTTGTGAGCAGAGCATCACAAGGGGAAACCTCTGTGCAAGTCCCTCCCTGTTCTGCCTGAATGGGGATGTGAATCTGGTCTTCAAAATTACATCAAATGACCACAGCTTCCTGTTGGGTTTGAGGTATGCTGTATGCACTCTTATCAAAGCAAACTGAGGCACTTAGGTTTTTTTCCAAGGCAGAGCTGAGAAAGTTTACAACTTACTTCAAAGTTCATAGAATAAAAATACGTTTCCTGAACTGTAATCATCTGAGGGTCCGGTACTGCTTGACTGTACTAGGACCACTTACAAAGGCTTGTTAGAACAACACAAGCAGATAAGAAGGGTGAAATCCTTCCTTCATCTGTCCCTCTAGCTTCCTGTATTATTTCTTCACATAGTTGACCATACTGCCAAGTTTTATTTTATTGAAATTTCATTTCGGTTCAAGATGAAGAAGGTAGTTCACACAGGGCTCTAAGTGAAGAAGTTACCTCACACTGACAGCTAATTTAATAATAAAAAAAATTACCTCAAATTCATTTAACTTCCTCTGCAACATCTTTTCCAAATAGTATGCTCTCTGGAGCGGCTCACACTTCTCCAGCAGAATGGTTTCTGCAGTTGTCCCAGACGTCTGTTTTATCTTATCAGCCTTGAAAGAAATCTCTGCATGGAATACTTGGATGTTTTGAACACGACGCTGTAAATTCTGATGAGGGAAGGGGAAAGAAAAAAAAGTCAGCAAATGAATCAGACCATCATTCATGTGCCACTTTCATTTGGTATCTTTTGTTGCTGTAACTAAGCACTTCTTGTTGATCTGCTCCGGGAGCCAAATTCAGCTATGGTGAAAGCTTCAGTCTTTTACTCTGAGGATAATAGGACCTGCATCCATTGACTGGTGCTGGAAGAGGCAGAATTCAAAGTTCAACAGAACACCAGTGACTTCAGGCAGTGGAATACTAGTGCTACAGAAGACATTAGGGAGAGAAATCAGAAAATCCATCTCTACAGAATGGATGTACACCAGCAGATGGAGAAACTAGCCCATGCTGCAGATGAGAAATGCTACTACGTTACCAGCATACCAGTACTTTGGATCCCTTAGTGACTGAGGACTTTTAGTTTTATTTGTTCCCTTTTACTACAGAAAGGATGCTATACAATTAAGCTCTAAAGGCAGTACAAGAACAAAGGGAGTAATTTTAGACTCCTTCAAGGTACTTGTTTTTCTTCTTTTTGACCTGGACAACTGTAGTTTACTTTTAGCCATGAAACCCCCAGGAATTTGCCACTGTATATTGCCTTTTCTGTGAGTAACAAAGACTTGCGATTGCCAGCAAAGAGCAAGTGTGTTTCCCTAAAAACCAAAATGGCTCTTAGCTCCTGACCCCTGTCTTTGGTATGGATCATACTGCAAACTGCCACTTCAGCCATTTCGTAAATATCCCATTTTGATTTCTTACTCTTTATACAGGACTTTATTTTTATTTATTCTTGTGACAGTGGTCCATAAACCCATCATCTTTCCTAACGTATAGTAGAGGAAAAGATTAGAGATTAAAATACAGTTTTGTAATGCACATGTATTTTCAAAGACATGTAACATATGCCATTATCACTGATCCCCATTCTTCTAACTCACTACTTACAAAAAAACTACCATAAATTCCATGTGTCCTACTCACACATACCAGGACAGGATCTACACTGCTATTGGCACTATAGTAGTCACGCCTTGCTTAGTAGGTGCAAAACTCTTCCCAAAATTTCCAGAAAATGTGATGCCTTTTTGCTGACATATTCATGAATTTATGTCATGGTCATTAACAGGTGAGAATAAACTGAAAATGTTTTGGTCTAAATTTTGCTGCTGTCAGTTGTTTCTGACATAGGAAAAAATATATGAGGTTTTTTTCACATACTGTAAAGTTTCTTGATTGGCCACATGCAAAATGGGGTGCTTTGGACTTCTTCCAATACGTGGCTAGAGGTTCATAAAGCATGATGAATCACTGCTCTGTCCTGAAATAAGTATTATTATACACTTCACTGCAGTCTGAAGAAAATGTCAGAACCTAATGACAGCTTTGCTACCTGACAGAGTCAAATGCACCCTGTGGTGGTCTCAGCATGAGATCTCATTTGCCTAAAGTCAGAAGTATTTAGAATAATCTAATGAGCCTAGAAATTTGTGATCTTACCAGACCAGGCCAAAAAAAAGTAGCAAACCCAAATAAAAAAATCTGAAGAATTCAGAAGACCTCAAGATGTTCCTGTGTTCTGGAAAATTGGTCTTTTCCCTCGGCTATTGTTCTAGTAGACATTCTCTCTCCTACCAAACAGCGTCCCATAAAGTAAACAATTTTTGGTTTAAGGATTCCTTCCAACACAGGCCTGATTCTTTGCATAGAGCAGAAAGGGGCAGGGATGGAGTGAGATTGCTCCCTTTTGCTCTCTTCTCACCCTGTGCTGACTCTAGTTTAGTTTGGTCTCAGGATCTGGCCAAAGTATTTAAAGGAAGTACAAAGGTGCCTGTTAATGGAAAAAACCCACAGGTTTTGTTTTCCACTGACTGGATTTGGGGGAGGAGAGGGGAAGAAGATGTTCTTTTGATTTGTTTCTCAAAAATAAATCCTGGTTTTTACCAGGCAGCAGAAACATAGTCATGTACCCTTATATCCTGTATCCTCTGATGCAGAGTTTCTATCATGTTATCCTCAGGCATGTGAGCATCCAAGAGCTGATTGTACTGCTCTTCGTGCTGTTGTAACTTGGCTGCTGCCTCAGTGCATGAAGTATTCAAGGGCTCCAAAAGCTGCATGGTCGCTTGTGCTGCCCGCAGTTGATCTGTGATGTCTTCATTTACTGAGTTCCACCTGCCGACATATGAAAGGATAAGAGCATTTTCCTAGCAGATTCTCCGCCAGAATATGGTTTGGTGTAGAATTCCTGTGGGAGTTTCTTTGCGTTCATACCCACATTACTGAAAGCCTGCTGACACGGCACCATTTTGCGTTCTGTGATCCATCACTTAAAAGGTAGTATCAGCTACTCCTCACACAGGTACTCTTCGACGGGTGAGTCGTATTAATATAGAGTTAAAAACCTGACAGACAGTTAAGTCCTGCCTCAGCCACTTTTTTTTTTTTTTTGGATACTGGTAACTGGGGGTCTTTTTCATAACCTTACCTAGTGTGTGCCTCCATGCACTTCTGTTCCATAATCTCTGCAAAGGAGGGAGAGCAGTTCTTCTTCAGGTTACTTGCAGCAGCCTGGAGCTTGGCCCAGCTTTCTTCACTGCTCTCTGATTCATCTTGAAGGGACTGCAAAATGGATTATCGCAATTAGTTGCGGAGATGAATGACCTAAGCATAGCTGCCCCATAGACTGGTAGAGTTAGGGTAGCAGTAATGCGACACGTTTGCAGCACACACTAAAATGTGTGTGAAAATAACGCCTGATCCGAAAAATCAGAGAAGTTAAAAGAGAGGTGAAATGGTCCAAGTTCAAAACAATCATATAGGAGGCCTATTTTAAACTGAGGTCATTTATTTGCTCTTAAACAAACAGCTCATTTAACAAACCCACAGCTTTGAACTGATTAAATTAATTCACTAGAAACCAAAAATGTTTTTCTTTTAAGCTATGTTTCAGGGAAATTTCTACTGGCAGTAAAGTTGGCTTGACAGCTCCTGTCCCTGGCTGCGTGTTCCCCCTCCTGATACAGGCAATTGCAGAATCTGCCATGGATCGTATCTGTGACCTGATCCAGATTAAAAATAAAGCAGGTGATGGAAAAAAGGAGGTAAGAAGGTGCCCAGTTACTTCCATTTATTATGTGTCCCTAAGGGAGGGTGGAAAGTGCTTATGCAGGCTTTGCTGCCGAGAGACGTGTACCTGGCATTCACAGCCTCAGTCTGTCCTGTACCACTTCTGATACAACTTGAAAATAAACCAAATCAGGCCTTAATTACAACTGAAACAGGGAGTGTTTACACAGCCTTTCCAGATTTGTTTAAAGCCAGGGAAGGGGATTTTAGCCATATCTGTAAAACATTCAGAACCAGGGCCAGCCTGACTGCCTGCTCCAGATGCCCCACTCAGACGCTGTAATAGCCAAGCAGAGCAGCAGGCTGATCCAGGGCACTTACGCCTGGTGTTTATGCCCAGCCTCATTCAGAGGCTGCGCAGGGAACTCCAGCTCTCTGGAGGGTGACTGAACAGTTCACTTTGCACTAAAGCAACTGGAAATGCCAGGCTCAGGGGTCCCCCTGCTCTGCCCCAGGGCTGCTGCACCCATGCAACCCAAGCCACAGCTTCTAGGAAGGGGAATCCTGGGTCCTGGTCCTTGACTCCAGTGCTGTTTATACGTGGAAAGACGCTTTATCGCAAATAGCACTTTAATGCAAAATGTGTCAGTGGTCACTGGCACAGTGGCTGGGACACAGTACCCCAAGGGCAACGTTCAAACCACAGATCTAGAGACGTGGTCCCTTCGCCAATTTTCTCCCAGGTCCCCTCCATTTTTACGCTGAGTCCCAGCATCGATGCACAGGCATCTCCTTCCAGGTTACGCTACAGCCTTATGGCAGGGCATTTCCCTGAGAATCACAAGTGAAGGGGTAAATTTCCTTTTAACCAACAAGCCGAGAATCAACATCTTTCACCTGAATGGTGAGTAACCTTTAGGCAAACACACGCAATGATGGCATTAGGTTTTCCTTTGCCAGCTGCATTTTCAGCCAGACTTCCTGCTGGTCCACATGGATTAGAGACGGACTGAGTAGACATCAGCATAAGGGATGGTGGTGTAGTGCACATGTCCATCTCGACTCTGCAGGGCAACGGAGCATGAGGACCTGGTGCCTCATATGGAGATGCCTTCCAGCACGTGCAGAAGACTAAAATGTCAAGGCATCTTTGCAATCCAAAGTGGAGGCTCTGCTAGCCCACAGTAAGGCACACATGGTAGCAGCTGACCTGTACGTCTCTCTTGAACCTTGGTACCTAAATCACACCAAAGTTGATCTTACGTGCTAAAGAAAGTAAGAAGCCTCAAAATAGTCCTCAGTGCCTGTGGAGGTTAAAACTAAATAAAAATATTCCACTGACTTCAGTGGCACTATTAATAAAGCGGAAGTTGTTCAGATAAACGTTTCTGTCTTTTTTCAGTGGAGTTGGTTTGTTTGTTTGTTTAAGGGCACAAAAGGAAGTAGAGAAATAAGACAACATCGGTAGATCTACCTGGAGAGTGTTGACCTGTTTTTCCAAAGCTTCCAAAGATGCCACAGAAGGTTTGCAGTGGTTTATGCAGTACAAATATCTTGTTGTCATCAAGCTGACTTCTGCATAAGCTTCATCATATACTCTCCACTGCTCCAGTATTGACTGCATTGAGGTCTTTAACTGTGCAACCTGCAAACAAACCACTTTTGTCACTATTTCTTGGGCAGTCCTGACATGGAAAACCACCTTCAAATTGACCTAAAAATCTAAGCTCAATGCTTACTCCATGAGGTTCCAACAAGAATTTCACAAGTTGGAGTATTTTCCTACTTGGTAAGGAATTGTGCAGGCTTCAAACCAAGCAGTAAACAGTATTTAGAGTGAAGTATACGAGTTTGCTGGAAATAAAAATTTAATCAGAGTTCAAGGTAACGCTATTCTGCCAGCCACAACACCCCAAAATGTAAAAAGTACTGAGATAATGAACTGCTTATTCCTTCCTGCCAAAATCAATCTGAAATGGGAGAAAGTTGAGAGCCTTAATCTTCTTAGGAAGCAGATAGTTTGATCCAGAGATCAAGTTCCCTTTTAAAGAAAATTTAAACAGAAATTGTATGGAAGATGATGCTACTATAATACTCTGGAGAGTTTTCATCCCTCTTATGGCGCCGTGCTCTAATAATGCAAGCCCACCTGAATCGCAGCCTACGAAACTCAGGGTTCTGATCTAAAATTAAATTATGGATATCCTCTTTGTTTTCTATGTCTCTTTGATTATTACAGTCATTTAATCTATATGGAGGCAAGCATAGTTTCCATTTGCCATGTACTCCTAGACACTGCAAACCAAACGCATAGTCCTCCTTCAGTGCTATTTGTCATTTTTATCCTTCTGTATCAGGTAAGTACGTGTCCTGGGCTAGACAAAACATTCACGTAGTTCAACATCTATTTTCAGTCATGGCAGTACCTGATGCTTTGAGAAAGGCATGAAAACCAGGCAAAGAAACAAGCATGTCTCTATGGGACCAGGCAAACCCAGATGCCAGATTTCAGTTCTGACTGCATCCACACAATGAAAGATGGAAACTCCTACACCATAGTTCACCCTCAATAGACTGCATAGATCATTGTATCCATGTGTTCCAGGCACACATGGGTTGATGGATTAATCACCCCTATTCTCATTTGAATCACGGTAGAAGTGGGAGGAATCTCTAATTGCTTTTTGTGGCCTGCAGCTAATTACTGCCCAACAAGGAAGAAGGAAAGACATCGTCCATATGAAATGTCTCTGGGACATGGACTCACAGTCTTGAGGTCAACCTATGGACATTACAATCATGGTATCACATCTCCTTAGACCTATATTTGAAATCACAGCCTGGATCTGCTGAGAGGTCACCTGTGGGAAGAAAGCTGCACTTGGTGTTTCATTGGACATGCAGACAACTAGGCTGTAAGAACATTCTGCAGTTTATAAGTTTGATAAAATAGTCACAAAAATAAAGTAATAAAAATACTAAAATTAACATGACCCATAATGACTGTAAGAAGAAAAAAGCACTAGGCTGTCAATCCTGCCAATTTCTACCCCCAGCTCTACAGCAGAAGGATAATCTTTCATCTTGTACACAAACAAAAATTTATCTGCTTTCTTGGTAAGAAACAGCCACATGATTTCTGTTGAAAGCCAAAAGAAGCAGCAGCAGACCCATCCTGGACCGACACCTCATGTGGAAGAGTTCAAGCAAAAGAGTTCAGGTTTCACAAAATTCTGAGGAACAAAAGTAAGGCATTTATAATAGAAAGTGTAAGGGAATCTTTAAATACAATCACTGCATCATGTATAATCCTCTAAAGCATATTGTTATTTATATCACAAATTTAAATCTATGAAGGTACTCATTATTGTATCTTCTGTGCCCGTCGGTTACATCTAGATAAAAAATATTAGTTCCAAGTATAAACATAATATAGCAATAAATACAAACTGCTGGGGTGTCAATTTGCATGGGAAACCATCTGCCAGACTCTCCTTGAAGCAACTGGAAACTACAGAGGATTTGAAGATGGCAAAAGCCATCCAGGTGTGTGGACAAAAGAGTAACTGGGAGATGGAAAAGCTGCAGTGAGAATGGGGCAGGAGAAGGCAGCTTCCACGAGAATACTACAGGGGATAAGGACCAGGGTATGAAGAGAAGCAGACTGAGTAAGAGGCTTTCAGGTTTCCATTTTCAACTGGACAAAAAAATAGCAGTTCTGTTTCTTTTCTTGAACTGTATGTAGATGAGGGTCTATCCCTCCTCCCCCTGTATTCAGCCCACTTGGAGATCAGACTTATTGTAAAAACTTAAAAGGAAGTTCTTAAGAAGGTTAAGATGAAAGAATACTTTGCATCTTTTCTGTACCAGCTCCTGCCATCCCATGAAGAAGATCGATAACACTGGTCATAAGGATATGAAGAGGCAGAAATCTGAATGCAAACAAAGCTTTTACCTGGCTTACAACGCCGTCCACCATTTCGCACAGCTCAGCTATCCTGAAAGATGGAGATTCTGGGCTTTGTTCTACACTACCATTCAAAGCCAAACTCTGTTTGAGCTCATCAAGAGTTTTGGATTTAATTGTGAGTTGGTTTTCTAGCTCCTAAATGAAAAAAAAGAAAAAAAAAAGACAGATAAAGAAGATCTTTCAATGAGACCATAGAAAAAACCTTCTGTGTGACTAGCTTAGGTAAACATTCTTTCTGTAAAACCAGTTCTGTGTAATTCTTCAGCCATGCAACACCACCACCATTTCAACTCTGATAGAGAACAACTGCTTTACAGGAATTCAAGATGACAGTAGCTGCTTTAAACAGTCTCTTGCAGGTAGAGCTAGAATCCGCCCATTTAGCATCAGCATGAGCACTGGACATCATGCTTGGGAAGGAAATTGTTAGAAGCTAATTCCTCAGCCACCATGCAGGCTTCTCTGTACCTCTCCAGATTCAAAAAAGTTTTTCCCTTAATGCAGCTGAACTTCTCCTTGGGCAGGTTAGCATTTTGGGTCCTCCTCTGCTCCAGCAGACAGAGGTAGTATAGGAACTGGTTTTGCAATATGAGAGTTCCTGACATCCTAACAACTTCTAGAAAGTTATTTTCAGCTTGTCCTCTTAGTCAGAGGCTTTCTCCCATGGGAGAAACACCACTGAAATAAGTGGAAATGCCTGGGCAAATAACACTCCCCCAACACAACCAGCAAGACTGGAAGCTAGGCTTGACAAGCTGGGGAAAGCTCAGCAATAAGTTCCTTCCCAACATGAATAAATACCCATACACACAATGGGCCATTACATTTTCCTATAATACTATGCTTATAAGCCACGACCTTTCTTCTCTCCCACTGGCTGTCTCCAAAACATTTTCGAATTTGGACCTCATTTTTATTGAGCAAATCCATTTTAATGAAACCATTTAGCCACCTGCAGCCCAGCACTGTACCTCACTGTGAGCAGGTCAAAGATACTGTGTTTTAGTCAAAGATACCCTGTGTCTTTCTTAGGGTCTGGCCCCTCAATAACGTTTCAGAGTGCTTCAGAGAGACAGGTAATTCAGTGTGTAAGAGAGCACTCTAGGCAATAAAAGCAGCCTACTACAAGACAGAGACATGTAACCATGGCAATGAAAGAACAAATATACCATGTTAAAAAATAGAGACGGAACACTGTACTGGATGAAATCAGCAGAATGTTAGATTAATAGGAGCCAATTATTAGCTGGCTGCACCGGTACTAATTTTGAGGGAGCTGATGTGTAGAAAAACACAACAAAACCAAAGGACACCCAGATTCTTGAGGCTGGTGCAGAGTGACTACGTTCTAGGGCAGCAGTAGAGAGAGCTGCTATTCTTCCAACTGGAATGTGCAGTTTCCACCACAGAGCTCTTCAGGCTAATGGAACTGATAGCCTTTGCCATGGCTGTGCTGAACTGAGAACTACTTCTTCCAGAGACATCTCAGAATAAGAGCTACACTACTGCTGCACAACACTCACAACACTCCAAATACCACAGAACAGAAGCAAATGCATTGCCAACTGGAGGGAAAAACCCGTAAACTAGCAATTCACATTAAAAGTGGATCTGGCTATCACCTGAACATAACATGCTGTAATTAAAATCACATCGTTGTGTTCTTCCAGGAAATGGCAGCTTCCTTCACATTTTTCCTGTTAAAATCTGTGCAGTTCTTTAGTCTGGATTCAGCAAAAGCCAAATATAGTTTTTTACAATAATACCACATATAATGCTTTACCTTGCAAACATCTAACGTGTTCTGTGCAGAGATGAGACTTGCTGGGGTTTGTAAAGATCTCAGTTGATCACTCTGAGCTTCCAGCCAGTTGTGTAGAGTCTGGGCTTTGTTCTCATTTTCAGTAATATCCTCCAAAATGTATTCCAGGTCTTGTATCTGAAAGTTACAGAACTATTTTAACTTACTTAAACCTAGAGGTGGGCAGAAACAGGGCTCCCCCTTACATGAAAAAAATGGAGATTACAACATTTACGTTGAAAATACTACTTAGAGAAAAGATTTTAAAAGGAAAAGCTAAAAAGGTTTACTGGCTATTCAGGATCTGACCTTTTCCCTGGAAAGAAACCAAGGCAGTGTGGGTTCTCGAGCTGGCAGCCTGTGGACCTGACAAGTCGGCGGACCCTGGGCTAGGTGGACACATTTATGTGAAGTCTGAAAACCTCATTCCCCCTGAAACTCACCAACAAATTTACTAATAAGCAAGGGATCCTAAGTCTCCTATCTTCAGTCTTGGCCCTGAAGATCCATTAAATCCTAGAATGGAGTTTATTGAAAATGGTTAGAGAAGATAATTTTTTCTCTCAAAAAAATTGAAATTTCATCATGGGAATTTTCAATTGGCAAGAACTGAATTTTCCATTTGAAAATGTTTCTGGAAGACTTTCTGATTCAGGAAAAAAATGGGAAATTTCTGTTTGATCAGTAGTCTTTGTATCTGGATGCAGGGAGGGCAGCTTCTCCTAAAGCCTTGTAAATTCATGAGAGAAATAGAGATGAAAGAGGAATGTGCTGGTAGAGGGATTCGTTCCAGCAACCTCACGTTTGCATTTTGGGATGCTAACCTTCCCCTGGTCTTCTCCGTATCACCAGTCACACTAGCTTTTCTGGGCACTAGGGCACACAAAGCAGTGGCATCTAATTCTGGATGCATGGATTATTTCTAGTCTCACTAGAATAAAGTAATTCTGAGGCACTGCCTGAAACAGATTTTCTACAGAGAAACACAAGATGCACTGGTGTAGTCAGTCTACATGTAGAATTTGCGACCAGCTACTGATCTTCAAAGCCCTCCATCGGGAAAGCCGATTTCATTACTGCAGAAGGAGGACACACAAGAGAGTAACCCCTTTCCAGTGTCCCAGAAGGGCTGGACCAGGGCTGGGAATTGATCCCAGCTGTGCCTTTTCCAGCAGGGTCATATGTCCCCATCTGAATACATCTGTCAACACTACTTCCTTAATAATTACTTTTTTTTGCAAATCCAACTGCTACAACAGGAAAATGGGTGGTAGCTTAATATATCCCTATTTCTCGTTCCCATCATATGGCATGTGGAAGGGTTGTTTGCTCTTTCGGTGCTGTGTTTGCTGAGCAGGGCCTGGCTGTTTGCACCAAGCAATGTAGCACCTCTCCTTTCCACAAACCATCCAGTGTTTCATTAGGTTTTTAATGACCCAGCTTTCACAGTACCCCAAAGCTTCAACAGATTTCACTGACAGGTTCCCCTGCAGACACTACCCTGAATTACTCCTTTTTCATAGCTTTCTCAGCATCTGTTGTCTTTGTTGACATGTCACTGACTATAATTTCTTCATAGGAGGAATCTTATTTTTTCCACCTAATACAGGCAACTAGGGTAAATCCCAGGCTATCAAAAAAAGGTGTTTTTTTTTCTCTTTTCCCTCCCTGCAAGTTACAGGAGAGTTTACCCTTCCAGACCTTGCTGAGGTTTGGATGCCTGCTTACCACCTGATAGCTGATGCACTACGAGACCACTCCACAGGCTGCCCGTGAGACGGCAGCATGGGTGGACAGCATAGAGCACAGGGCGTCTGTGTTCCTCAGTGTTTTCAGACTCAGGGAAAAAGACTGCTTGCAAAATACAGAGCACTGACACAGGCAAGGTCAGAGTTGTGAGAAATAAAGCGGTGAGAACTCAATCAAACCTTTCTGTTCAGAGATGCCTGCAGCCTGTGCCACCGCAGGTTCAGCTCTCCAAGACACTCGGCAAATTCTGTCCTTTCATAGCGCTTGCTCTCCACATCACAAGTGCTCATCTGCAAGAGCGACTGGTTAACAAAATCTACTGTCCACTGTTTAAAGTTCATTTCCATCATATATTCCTGCAGGGGGGGTGGGGAAAAAGAACAAAACCATAAAACAATTAGTTTGGCATTTTTAATCTGATCAGTTCCAACAATGCTTCAATGCATAGTTATGGGACATTCACAGCTTATTTTGAGCCACGGCCTAAAATATTTTTCTGAAAGAGACTTGGCTATAGGAATAATCCTTAATTTTTCCATAACTGAAACTTTGGCAGAAAATGACTATCATTACATGGGTAGCTCAAGGTAAGAACAGGCTAGTGCCAGAGCAGGGAATAAAACCTAGGGGTACCAGACGCAGTACTTTACACCCACTGGACAACACCATCACGCTGCCATGGGCGCAGACTGGGCCTAGACCAAGGCCTTCCCACACTCCTACAGCTCAAAGGCAAGTGCAGACAAGAGCTTGCGGTCCTTTATCAAAATATCTGGTATCAGAATAGAGTATCAGAGTACCTAGGAGAAAAACCTCCAATACCAGAGTGCTAGCCCACAGAGACAAGTAAGAAACTACACACAAAGTGAGAACAACGTAAGGGAATGCCTTTTTACTTCAGAGGGTCTTAGAAGAGGGGAGGAAAGGGCTCCTCATTGTATCTAGTAGCACCTAGAAAAAAGCCACGAGGGAATACCACAGTAAAGCCATAGCTGCTTCCCTGTAGGAATTCGTGACCCACATGCCAGCTTTCTTCTCAGCATACGCATCCCCACATGGCTGACAAGTGCAGAAGACACACCTACAAGCTAATCTCTAAATACCCAAAGGGCTAAAAAATGGCACCTGGCCTACATGTTCCAACTTCCAAATCCAACCGATACAGACAAAATGCTATGTATCTGCTACACTAAGGCACTTTGAAAGAAACGCTTGCGGTGGCACTTGCCTCATGTGCAGTACCAAAGTGCCTGAGAACTGTCATCCTGCCCGAGCCCAGAGCAGCGCTCAGTAGTGAACAGTGAATGCTGTACCACTTATCTAAGGGATGACGCACCTATGTTTAGTTGAAGTCAGGAGATGTCCAACCCTTATTGCAACTCGACGGATGCACAAACTGCTAAGTCCTTGGGTTGGTTATCTTTAAAAGGGACATTTTGTCTTAGATTCTTGTTGTACATGCAACGTGGCAAAGATGGAGACTTTAAACATGACAGCTAAGGAAAAGAGTCTGCATAGAGACAACTCCTCAAGGACATTGTCCAGGCACAAGATATGTTAATGTTGTTAACTTGAAGATATACTAGGTCCTTGAATGGAATGTGCTAATTGTCCAGGTGTGAGATATGTTAATGTTGTTAACTTGAAGATATACTAGGTCCTTGAATGGAATGTGCTAATTGTCCAGGTGTGAGATATGTTAATGAGTTCCCGGAAAGTTAATGAATAGACATGAGTGACTTGTATAAAGAGGGGGCTGAAAGGTTCCCTCGGTGTGCATGATTTTGGTGGAGCGATCCCCCATGCACCCAGTGCTGCCGAACAAAGATAACCTCTGCTCACTCAAATATTGGTAATTGATTCTTCAAATCCGTAGCTCTGCAAGTGAAAAGCAAAATATGGCGCTCTAGGGGTCCATGCTCTGAGGCTGGGCTCCCTGGCACCTATGGAGGTACAAGCATAGCTTGAATCCTTCCTGCGGCTGAGGCAGTCGGCCTCTGTCATTGCTGCTTTAGCATCTGAACAGAGCCAAGAGTCTGCTGCAGCCTCTCTCTGCAGGGATGTTTACCCTGTCCCCCTTTCCTAGCAGGTTATGTCTTTTGATGAAACATAATATTCAAACCCTCTGTTCTCTAGTTAAATGGATCCTGGTTATGGAGCTCTGTTACGAGGCACTGGTGAAAAGGCAGACCAAAATACAGCACAAACAGAGTCTATCTTCCTCAGGAAGCAAAACCTTCCTGCTCAATGCATTTTATAATCTAAATGTAATGATATGGAGAAATAGTGTGAAATGGGGACAATGGACATCGATCGTGATTGTATATGTCTGCTCAAGGAATGTGGGTATGATGACTGGTCATGGGTGTGGTGTATGGTCACATAGCCACACAGCTTTGAGGAGATACCTACCCTTCTTCCTCTAACAAAGGGGCTATTTATAAAAAGGATGAAGGACATTCCAATGTTATCTAGAGGGAGGGAGTGCTAAGGCTTCTTGCTGGAGAAGATCAGATGGTCACAAGGACATGAATCACCTACAAACCTGCAAGACCACCACATTCCAGGCAAAGGACTGATCAGCTACTTAACATACGAAGCGAGAGTAAGCGGGTTTAGGTAACGAATACGTATAGGCGTCAATTGAATATTCATTTGTTTTATTGTATAAATGTGAGATGGTTCGTTCGGGCATGCATGCTTGTGGAGGAGCGATCCCCCATGCATCTGCGCGCAATAAACATACCTACTTTATAACTTTCGAGTTATAGAGTCTAATTCCCTACGTCAGTAAGAGAGAGAGAACAAGCTAGACAAATGGGACAGCCTGAGGAAAAGGAGATTATAGCACAGCAAGCAGTAGCTGTGTTGCAAAGCAGGCATTGTTTTGTGTGGCATGGAAGCAAAAGGGTTTTATAAAGGAAGATGTTAAGGCACCTTTGAGACTGTTTGAGGAACCCTCCCAAAAGCGAGGGGAAGGGTATGGCAGTGCCTGTAGGCTGCTTCCATCCTTCTTACAGCCAAACACCTTGCAGAAGGCCTGGACTCACACCTTCCCACTTACCTTGTACTTCTGAAGGAGGCTTTTGACTTGGGCAGCACTATGTTGTGAATTTATTGGCTCCTCATGTCCCAGCTGTTGTTCCACATGGTCCAGCCAGGCCATTAGCTCAGCAATAGCTTCTCGCGATGAAAGTTTTTCCATCTGAAGCTGGGGGTAAAGCATATAATAAATCTTCTATGTTCTGCTTGTTAGAAACATCAATGAAGATGACATCTCTCTTTTTAGAAAGTCTATTATAGCTGCATTATAACTGCAATTATTGGGGTAGGAACGTGAAAGTGAGCCCTGTGCTCCAGAGGTGCATATGACTTAAATTCAGAAAAGTGTGAGAATTCAGAAATTTAAAATAAAATTCTTCCCATATAAAATTCCCACTTTCATATAAAATTGTGAAGATGACAGATATGTGCAAAACAGCCCAGGAAGAACACTGCAATAATTAAACTGCAGTATAATATTGAAGATATTCTAAAAGCAAGACAGTCAGCTAATTAGGAAAGAAGTGCCTTGGGGCCTTATGGAGAAGCCAACCGAATCCCAGAAGCAACACTGTAAAGTAATTATTGAGTTCAAACTGAGAGATGGCAGCAGAGTTTCTCCTCACCTGGTGAAGCTTTTCTTGGATGGCTGAGAGCTGTGTAGTCATTTCTCCCCATTTTTGCTCAAACTTTGCCAAAGACGACCTAAGTGCTGTGGTATCAGCTTGCTTCACATGAAAGAGCTGGTTGGCAGTGCTCACCACAGATGTCTTCAGGGAAGATTTCTCATCAGCTTCCTTAGAGAATGCCTGAGGTGCACAGGACAAATTTAAGAGAGGGTAAATATTTACTTATCTATTTAAACAAAGAAGAGAAACCAGGTTTTCAGTCACAGGATGAACTGCCTCAATGAACTGATCTTAGCAAGTTTGTAAAGTTCAGAAAACCTAAACTCAACATACTGTGGCAGTAGGTAAGGCCTTTTTCTGCCCAGCTTGATACAATGCTGGGTGCTACCTCTTGCTCCACAGGATTGGGAATATCCTGATCCCCACTTCACACCGACATCCAGGGAGTCCGAGTGTCTGGCCAGCTCACACCTACCAGCCCAACGCACGTGGTGATGCTTTGCTTTGCCACTGTGCAAGACTCCTAGCAGGCCTCACACTGGGGCTGAACTTCCTGGCTAGTCATACAAGTGGAGCACAGCACCAGGCGGGCAGCCAAAGACATGAAATGCAGTTCAGCACATTTCTTTTCCCTGACTTTGGCTGACCATCTTCACAGCCCTGCTGTCTTCCCCCCTGTTCCCTGAGCCCACAACTCCAGATTCAGTTGGTAAGTGGCCCACCAGGTTGGCCTAATTGCTGTGTGTGGTATTTGGCATCATACAAGACAGAAACCATGCTATTACACTGTAGGCACAGAAGAGATCCTGTCTGGGCTGTGATGTGCTGCAGTTGGGAGCTCATTATGAGAGGATTCCATTCTAATTTGTGCCCTGTGGCTGGCCTCACAATCTGAAGGAAGGTCTTTGGTGGCCTCCCATGCTCATGGTTCCCCACAGATAACAGGGCAGCTTTGGGGCAGACAGCCATTCACTGCTATATTAGGTGGGTATCTTCTAGGTCATGACAAATACAAAAACCACTCAAAAGGGTCATTTTCACTGGAAGTCACAATGTCTTATCTAACCCTGGCAGGAGAAATGACTTACAAGCAAGCTGTTGATGTTATCCCTGATGGTGGGAAGATCTGGTGACACGTTTAGAGACTGCTCCGTCCAAAAATTAATTCTCTGCTGAGCAGAATCCAGCCATTTCATTAATTCCTCTGAGTCTCTGTTGTAGCTACAAGGAGGAAACAAAACACACAGACACACATCTCCTAACTGAGTCTAGGATACATTTCTCACCCTCCAAGTTGTCCTCCTTATGTGAGGAGGCATGTGCTGTTCTTGCACCCATGCTGCTACATAACCTTGCAGAAGCATGGCTACAGCATGGACCGATGTACCACACAGAAGTTCTGCTGGACCTGCACATGAGACTGTTTGTATCGGCTCTGTGCAGTTGGTTTGCTCTCCCTGAAAACCTCCTCTTTCTGTATTCACCCAACAATTGACAGGACAAGCTCACATGGGTGATATAAGAGCTTTGCCGGAGGTCAAAACCTCCAGAGGAGACCGTGCAGACTCCAAGATATAGTGCAGAATACACAGCAGGGATAAATACGAAGAAAGACTGGGCATGCTCTGTCCACACTAAGGTCCAGCCAGCCTGAGCTCAGAGCACACAGACCAGGTGAAAGGAGAGCTGACCCTGGTGCATCAACTGGTGGACTGGGCTGGAAAGACCCAAACTAACTCTACCTGACTGCCAGGACTGCATTGACAGCTGGCCTGGGGGCATGTGAAAGCACTGAGCATGCTCAGGTCTTCCCCCTTTGGGGAGCTTCAAAACACAAGTCGAGGCAGCCTCCTCATGAATGTCTGTAAGGTGGATAGTGTACATGCACAGACAGGCGCATTATGCCTCTGCTGGGGAATCAAGGCTAGCTTGCATTTGCAGCAGGCTAAAATGTTCAGGGCAGCACGATCAGAGCTTCTGTTCACACTTCCGAAGTACAAACAGCAGCACGATGCAGCTAACTCTCACCGAGAACATTGACATTGCGATGGCAGCCATCAAAACCTTGTTCCTAGAAAAGCAGGCAGGAAGCGAATCCCCTGTCTACACAGTGAGAGAAGATCAGCTGTGTAATAAAGGGCCACTTTTCTGATCACCACCGCTTTTTTTTTCCCCCCCTTCATTTTTAAGTTAAAGGAGCTATGTTATTTATTAGTTCACTGTTGTATTTCAGAAAAAGCACCTATAGAAGATCAAAAACTAACATCTAGCTGATATCTCTAACTGCTTTCTGAATTACACCCACCTGATCAAGAGTTTGAGTAATGTTTGAAGTCGGTGTAGTTCATGGCCAACTTTTTTGGTTAAAGACAACCTCTGCTCTTCCAGCTTCCCAATCTGGCTTCTTATTTCTGGACAGCTCACAGCAGCCATCAATTTCTTCCCTTCTTTCACCATCTGATACAGCCTGGCATGCTTTTCATCAACACTGCTCTTGATTTGCTGTCAGAATATGGGAAGTTTGCAAAACAATAATTTATTAAAAACTGAAAACACAGCTAGCAAAACACGTATCATTTGTTCTAAATACTTAATTTCACATGTCCTCTTTGTGTATTTTATTTTCCAAACAGAAGGAACCTGGCTAACAGGACACTGTTGGGTTGGTTTTTTTTTGGTTTTGTTTCCTCTGGACAGATAATTCCAATTTCATACTTTATCAGAATGACTGTGTCATGATTCAATGGGCTTTGTGGACACTTGTAAACCTCAAGCAATGGACAAACACTATCAGAGCTGGCTGCATTGTCCAAACACGACTGACCCCAGCAGAAAGTCATTGCCATCCTGTTTTTAAAGGGCCTTCAGGCTCTATCCTATTAAAAAAAAAGTTACCAGTGTTTTGAAAAAAGCTGTTGGGAGAATTATTTAAGATACCATATCGATATTCAAGGCATGAAGTAAAAGACATAGGCATGGCCTGGTTTGCTTAGACAGCTGAATAAAATCAAAGCATCATTTTATCATTACTACACTTCACTGGAAGGTCAAAACGAGAAAATGGAAAAAAAATACCAGGAAGTAGATCAGTCCCAGGGAGAAGGCAGAAAGTAGTAATTGCGTGATGTGCAAGTATCTCACTTCTCTCCAGATATAAGGGGCTTGTACAATATTATTAACAAGGAAATTTCTCTCACAGAAATTAAGCCCTCGAGAATTTTATTCTGCTCTGTCCTCGAAGCTGTGAAGCTCCAAGACTAGGACTCTCCTCAAAAGCACCTTCTAAAGCTTTACTACTTTGTTTCTGATGTCCTTAAAGACCAATAGACTTAAGAGTGAAGAGCTAGTTAAGAACTTAAAAAACAAGGGAAACCAGGCAACTTCACACTCAACGGCTATGCAAATATTCCATGTCTCCAGTCTCAGTGATAAGCATCAAAAGCACCAGGGGGGCACTATGCTTGTAAATATCTACTGTTGTTGTATTTCAAAAGCTTTACTGTAGCTCAGAGTTTTCTGGGAATGTCGAACGACTAGACTAAATTACGGTAGTCCTTTTTGCCTTTGTGGTCTATGAATCTAAATATCAAACTGGACTCAATACAGATCCAAATACTCATTAATTCAAAAATTTCTAATACAGTGGGTCCTCTGAAGACCGAGAAAGGTCAAACCTCTGAGGAATGCGAGAGCACTCTCTGAAGATACATCACTAAGTTCATTGAACAGCATTTCTTCTTACTTTTATGAAACAACCATAAAGGCTGGTTTCATATCCTTATATTCAAATGTTTTGAAAACATAGATTAAATGTTTCCAGCTGGAGTTGAGGTTCTAAAGCCTCCAAAGCCATCAGAGATGCAGCTATGAACAAAGTAGGAAGCTATTTAACATTCTGTACAAACAGAATTTTACTGTCTTTGGTCAGATAGAAATTTGAACATCTCATTTTGAATTCTCGGGATTTTAAAAGGACCTGGTAAACCTGTAGATCTTCTACTGCAACTAGGGGTTCAGATTTTTGAAGGCATTATGTTGATTCTCCTCTTCCACAGGTTTTATCTCATGGCATGAAAATTGCTCCTGAATTACAGAGAAGTGGCTCTGTGTTCACTCCAAGGCTTCCTGCTGTCCTTGGGAGCCACGTAACCTGCACACCATCTTCTCCCAAATACTTGTACTTGAAGATCAAGTTCTAAAGTAGCTATAGTCATTACTCCCACTTAAATGAACTTGTAGCCCCTGGCTGAAATTAAGAGCCTGATCCCCTGCTACATTTAAAAGTCAGTTTTCAGCTTGCATCCACACAGAGACAAGGACACAAAGGAAGCAGTGCCCTACAAACTGTCTTTTACTCCTATTCTAACTAATTGTTTTGCCAGCTCTACAGATCTACAAAGAAAACCAGAGACAGACACGCAAATACCTCTAAAAGTGCAATCCTTTCCATTAATCTTTCTTCTGTTTCTTCAACCAAATTCACAGAAGGCAATGCAGAGGCAAGTGCCTCTAACTCCTTATTGAAAACGAGGCATTCATCATCAAATTCCATCCATTCCTAAAAAATAATTGCATTATTAACACAGCACACATCTCTCTGCATTTTTCCTACACCAGGCTGAGGCCTTAACGCTTATTCTAGCATCTGCAGCTTTTGTTTTAATGAAACAAAACAAAAATAGGTAAATGATATAGAAATATTGAAGTGAGACATGATTTCATCACAGATTAATTCCTTCATTCTCCATTATCTTCAAGGTTTCTTATTTGTAAGTGGTATACTTAATTTTTTATTCTCTAGGGTGTTTTAAGATCAATCGTTAGGTTTTATTTTAAAGTGGCACTGGTATTTTTGTGCCTTAAAGGGCTCTTCTGTCAGTCCAGGCACTCAAAAATTGCTGCAAGAAGTCATGAAGTCAGAGTAATGGGTTGAAATGTCCACTTTCAGAGGTTTTCAAGGAAAAAAGCCAGTTGACTGACACACACAGAACAAGCAACAGACTGTTGCTGTGCAATGGTGACAGGAAAGGAGAACTACTAGTCAAAGAATCACTGGTGTGAAAAGGGATCCCCTAGATGCAACTCTTCTCCCTTCTTCCTCCCAGCTTTTACTCTGGGTTTCTTTTGGCTCGTTACCTTTAACAGGCTCTCCAAGTGTATGCCATACTGGATGGCCTTCTGCTCCAGCAACTTGACGTCATTCACCAGCTCTTGCCAGAATTCCTCTCTCTTTTGTAGGATGGAAGGAGTCACTTTCTTGGAAAATGCTTGCATGAAAGCCAAGCGGATCATAAGGTTGTGGAAAAAGTCCTGAAAAAAAGAAGTTAAAGCTTTAAGAGAGATCACAAATCCACAGCAGGAGAATGAAGAAGACAGAGAAGACTCGCTGAGAAAAATAGCCAGTTTCAGTCTCTCACAGCTGGACTCGGGAGCCTTCTACCCAAATTCTGCATCACCCCAAGACGGGCAGTTACTGTTTTACAGTTAGTCAGGAACCACCAATAAGTTGCATACACTATTTTCATTTATACATTTCTAAAGAAAAAGGATCTACATTTATACCTTCAGTTTGTGTGAAATATGAAGATGGTGCAGGAAGATGTTGGAAGGAAAAGTTTAACTATGAATAAATTCATAGTTTAGCTTGAGGTAGTTATCACCAGCCATTATCCAGTTTGTTGCACCTGGATGCAAGGCGAATCCAAGCACCAAGGGTATTAGCAGTTCTAAGGCCTAAGTAGTAGGCAGGGCACAATAATCCTTTGGGATAACTGTAAGGGAACAGTTTGATTCAGTTATAGCTCAGCTGAGCTCTTGGGAAATGTCTGATCTCAACAGAACATTTTCCCCACAGAACACAAAATAAAAAAAACTTTGAGGGTTTAAGATTACAGCCTTCAGTCAAGATCATCTTCACTAGGAACTAATAACTAGTACAAGAATTTCACTTGAGGATCATATACCAGGCATTGGCTGTGTGAGCATCCTGATAAGTCTTGATAACCAGGGCAGGGAAAACAGCTTTTGCAGTTTTGTTTCGCTTTTGGAAATCAATGTATGTATATTTGGACTGGAGATACACTATCTGTTTTCTTTTCCAAATAAATTCCTAATATTTTGCTTTGCTAAGGTCAATTTGTGAGTGACAAACAATATTCCTACAACTCTGCTGTAGTGGTTTGCAGTGCTTAGCATCCTGAAGCAATTCTTACAGGAGTTTGAGCTACATGGAACACTTTAAATCAACATGTTGACAATGACACAGACATCTTCAAGTGACTAGCATTGGCCAGGGCTTCTTGCCAAGCAGAAAGACAGGGAGGATGCAGATGCATTCTCAGCCACCTTCCATCAAGCACGTAGCAGCTGGGTACCTGGGACACTGGGCTGCTAAGGGGAGGATCTAAACTATCCCCCCTTTGGAAAAGGAGCTGTTATGGGTAAGTTTCTTCCATCAGATCACAACGGCACAGAATGCTGAAAGCAAAGGCTCAGCTCCCAGTTGCTAGACAGCAACTTCAGGAATCTCACTACTGATTTATTGCCAATAATTACAAAGACGTGTTTTCCTCACAAATCAGTATGTTCTGAGGTAAGCCAAAGGAGTATTGGACTGAAAAAAATGAAATTGTGATCTTAATTTATCACTGAAACCGCAGTTGTAATAACAACCTCTCTCTCATACTTCAGTGGGTCCTATTTTGGTCTACTGAAAATCTTTGCTTTGTTTAATGCATGTACTTCAGTCCCTCCCCTGTGCTGTGACCTAGTTATTCTTCTCCATAACACTGGAGAGAAACCAGTCACAGAAAACAGTGCTCCTGCTATGCTGTTCTGAGCAGTGCTATGATAAGCATCTTATACCTTGTGATTTTCCAGGTGAGACTGTAGAGCTGCTTTGCTTTTCGTTAGCTGCTTTGGATCTTGTGCAATCTTCTCTTGCCCAATGGCTACCAGGTCTGCAAACCCGCGAAGTAAGTCTTCATACTGGCTGTCAATGGTGGAAGGAGAGTACAGCTCCTCATACTTTGCTTTCAGAATCCCCCACATGTCGTCCAAAACATCCTATAATTTAAACATAGTTTAATGATTCATGAAGGACAGAAATTAATCCTACAACCCCGCCACACACACATTCCCAGAACACAATATAACCATCAGCTTGTTGGTGTTAAAAATACATTGCTTAGAAGAATATGGTACTGGGCTCTTACCTCTAATTTATAAACTTCCTGGATTAAGGTGGTAGGTAATTGAAATCTTTCCCCAAAGCCTCTCAGTTTTGCTACTTTGTTTTCAAAGTCTTCCAGCTCCAAAACACAGGCATTAGTTTTCTGAATTAAGGACAAAATAAGCTATTAGGAAGAGTTCTGTTTCATTAAACTTTCTATTTTCACTAGTAGTGCAGCAGATCCAGGGGCTATATCTCTGCCATGCTAGCACTTCGTAAGTTCACCATGAGACACCAAGAGCCGACGATCTTCTAAGCTAAATTGACACGACTGGTCATGACCCAGCTTATTGGGTTCACACAGCACAGCCAGGAAGGGAATTCAGGTCTGGTGTCTCAGTCCAGCGTCCAACATGCATTTCAGTTTACTAATTCAAGAGAGCCATTAAAAGGAATCACGGACTCGGAAAACATCATTTTTTCTTAAGAATTAGGAAGACTTAGGGATGGACTGAGACAGGTTCTCTCTGAAGGAAGGGAAGCTATGTCCTTCTGATATTTCTTTTCCAAGAGTGGTTACTTGCCAGAATATATCTAAGGCAGCAGTCCCTGCTAGGGGATTCAGCAGTTCTGAACATAGCTTTCAGCCTGGCAGAAAGTTATGCCTGTAAACAAGGTTATGAGCCTGTAACAGGAAAGTTCTGGGACACCTTATTTGTTTCATCAACAGCTAAACAGACAGCCGATGGCCATTTTGGGGAGGATATGCTGTCCGTTCATTTTAAATTCTCTGCTAACTTCTATGAAAGCCAAAGAAAAGAGTTCAACTGGTCAAATGATAAATGACTGCCATATGACAAAAGCGCTCATAAATGCTGAATAAGCAGAGACACTAGAGTCCTATTCCCACAAAGGAAAGCTAGTTCTTCATACAAAAAGGCATGATGTGCAAAGTGCTGTACTGTGTGTAGCTTTTTTTCTTCCCTGCTCTAGTGTGGGGTGTATTTGCTTTGAAAGGTTGTTTGTGGACAGACTGGTTCCTCCATTCCAACTATTAAAAGGACTAAAATTAGGTCTGACTACAGGTCAGGGTGTACTAAAAAAAAAAAGGGAGGGTGGTGGTGGCGGCAAGTACTGAACCCTCCCCACCCCCCGCTCTTAAAACCTAACATCCCAGTTTCAGCTAATGCAGAGAGTTTTTCCTCTCCTTTCCTTCGAACAAAACTACCTGAAGCTGTTCAGAAATGTTATGTCCACGTATTGCATTCAAGCTTTGTTGCAGAGCAGCTTTTTTCTCAGTTAACTGGTCATATAGCAGCCTGGTTTCATTCTGCAAAAGAAACAAACGGCAGAAGTACATCACATATCAGGAATATAGTATAGACTAGACAAAATTACACAGCAAACCAAATGGTTACCTCTTACAGCAAAACCACTTTTTCCTCTTAAAAAAAAAAAGACAAAATAGAGCATATGCATTATGAGCTTAAAGCCGTAACTTAGAGAGGGAAATTCTGTAGTCTGTGTAATGTAAGAAAGATTAGTCTGTCACAATGATCCTCTATGACTGTAAAAATCTGTGAAATTCGTAGAGAAACAATTTCTTCTCTTCTGAAATGAGAAAATGAGCCCATTACTGGCAACTGATGGGGCTCCATGGATTCCACATAAGTAAACATTGCAAGACTAGCCCTGCTACTGTTTGGAGACAACATCCCAGTGCTCTTCAAAGGAACTGTTCTATTATTCAGCAGTGAAGGGCTAGGCTGACTTGCAGCTGATGAGCACACTGGAGTTTTGCTGGACATTGGAAACTGTCTTTCAAAGACCATGTTTTTCTTTCCTTACTTCAGCCTAAATACCCAACCTGAACATTGTCCAGCAATAGCTAGTAGATTTAGCCCATCACGAGAATCTATAGAAAAGTTTCTCATGATGGGCTTTTCCAAAAAAGAACAAAGAAAAGCAAATTTGCAAAACTATGGCTTCTGCTACCATGGCACACAATCTAAGGGAACAGTAAATACAAAGCGTCAAATCAACCTCCAGCACATAGCTAAAGGTGCCAGACACGGCACCAAAAAGGAAGAAGGCTGCCTCTCCTGAGTCCACAGAGCAGCAGAAAGAAAATACGAAACCCTCTTTGGACTAATCTCTACACACAGAAACTTGCTTTAGCCTATAGCTCTGCATGCATGGATCCCAGGTTACTTCCATTTCTTCTGCATGCAAATTCTCTGCTGTGATTAAGGCCTCCATGGCAGTCAGCATTGCAAACGGCATCATAAATAGCAAAATTAATTTGCTTCTTGAGAGGCCAAGACAAGTTTGTTTAGTACCAAAAAGTGAAAGCTCATTATAGATTGCTCATCTGTAACCCAAATGCATTAACACTGACAAGTCTAACAGATGCTGGGAAACAAGATGTGCATTTGGCAGTCGAGTACCTGATAATTGCTATTATGATCCAGCTCATCCTTCATTGAGTTACTCCTTGAAGCAGTGGCAGCTGCAGTTTGTTCCAGCCATGCCTGCAAGTTGTTAAAGCACTTGCAGAACTCATCTGTGCTCCCACCAGTGCAGCAAATACACTTTAGAAGATCATCCTTTTTATCACTCACATAAGCCTGAAGTTTTTGCAGGTCGACAGAAAGAGTCTGAAGGGTCGAAAGAAAGACAACACAAGTGAAAATGGTCTCTGGTCCAAGGACTCTTGCCTGTAAAAGGCAGCAGGAATCAAACTGATAATTGCTGTAAAAGCAACAGGCCCAAATGTGTGCAACACCAAATAGTTTGGTGGTGTTATTCCTAAGTAACACCAGCAAAACAGAGAGGAAATATGTATTGTTGTAACAGAAATCCATTGGGGTTTCTCCTTCCCTGGATGCTTTAGGACAGTTACCTCACAAAAAGCCTGCAGCATGGCTGCCTCTTTGGTGGAGAAGACTGAGGTGGTTAGTATTTCCATGTTCCTCCCTGCCAGAAGTGGCTCAAACAAATTTCTGCTCAAATTGGAAGAGACTTTCTCTACCACATTATCCTGGGTAAAGGCAAGTCAGAAGTCTTCAGTACTTTCACCCAAGGCACAGCTAAGATTTATTCTTATACAAGATATATAAGATTCTTATATAAGGTATATAAGATAAGATTGTATAAGCTTAGAGGTTCAGTCAGCTATTAATGAAACGGAATTAATGAAATAATGAGGGACAGACCTGGATGAGACAGTTACATGCATGTAATACTCTGAGCTGTCAAGGCCAAAGCTGAGACAATGAACCTTTATGTATTGGGAATGGCTGTGGTCTTACAGGTCTCTAACCTCAGGAATGGGCACAACATTGTCTTGCCAGTTCCAGTACTGCAGGTTTACTGAAATCATTCACAGGCTCCTTGCTTTGCACTGTTTGAGGAGTTTCACCCCCATTAGCAAATTTATGGATTCGGGTAGCAGAAGAATCATAACAGAAACTTGTAAAGTTTCCTCTCAAAGTCCTAAGCTGATTCCTAGATAATAGTCCATACTTGATGCAAAAGCTACACTATAGTTTCCAGTAATATTGTTATTGGCTATGTTTCCCAGTGCCCAAACAGTGTCTTGTGTCTAGAATCCCTGCTGCTTTCTGCAATGCTAGGACATGCTACTTTTACCTCTGCATGCACCGCATTTGCTTCTTGGCTTAGGTCTCCCAGCTGGACAGTGTGAGTTTTCAGTTCTTCCACAGCTGAGGTTTCTGCATCAGCAAACGTGCCTTGGGGGGTGATGTTCATCTTTGCCGGAATCTAACATTTGGAAAAAGAACATTGTAATTAGGCAAACAGCTCAACTGGAGACAGGGCTGTGGGCAACTAGATAACACTCCCCTCAAAATGTGTTAAAATGAGAGTTTCAAGGCATTAATATAAAGCACCTGGATAGCAGGGTTCCTTTTTTACTGGCAAAAATTAGTTGGGTAGGCTATGCCGTGATGAGAGACTGACTGTAGCTCGTGTTAAGGCAGCCCTGCTGCCTCACTGCAGTGTAAGTCTTGCCTGAAAAAGACCTGACATTCATCCTTTGACATGACTGCTGTTCTCCCATTTAGTGCAGTCATTTCAGAGAACAGGAAACCTAGTCATTCTAATCTAATGTGAACAAAACTATTAATAACAGAAATTACAGTCTTGCCCAAGTAAAATTCTGCACTCTGTTCAGAATATACACATCGCGTGCGCTTGTTGCAGTCCAAACTCTGCTTTTGATATGTGAGAAAGACAGAACATAATGGTGAAGGACAGAACAAAATTTAAGCCAGAGGTTTGTTTTGACCAAAATGATCTCATCTGCAAGAGCTAAGACTTAACCCACATCCATGAAAACCAGCTGGAGCTTGCTCGCTCTCTTAGTTGTCTTCAAAGAATTAAGCAAATAGCACCTAGTCTGAATGTTAACTGCAAGGATTCACTTATGTGCTCCCAAACTATGCTTAGTAGTCACTACTTCAGAGACTTCATTTACCTCAAAGTAAAATGAAAAGACAGTCATGAAATCGCAGTAACAATTTCCTCTGGAGAACACTTGCACGCATTTCAGTTATCTGATAAAGCAACATGAGACGATGATGCAGGAAGATACACTAATTGCCATCTTTACCACAACTAACTGCCTGCAGAAAGAGTGTTTTACCGAATTTAAACGGACCGGAGGTTCCACGAGCTGCCAGAGAGGAGATTTCATCTCTGATGACAGGTCTTGTGGGAAATGTTGCCATTTATTATCTGTTTGGTCCTTTGGAGCGAAGGTGAGATCAGGCTGCTTGCTCTTTGGATCAGATTCTCCGTTGCTGTATTGCGCAAACAGCAATGCAAAAACACTGTTAGAATGGCAAATACTGAAGCAGAATATGCAAAATTAGATTTGTAAGACTTCTTAAGTCTTACAAGATCAGTGTCTATTGCTCCTGCCTCAAAACAAAACTGAAAACAAGTGCATGAAACCTTCCCCTGAAACACTCTAGGGGCATGCTCTGAAATGACAATACGGGGAGCATAATCCTGTAGGGGGTCTTGGCTCCGTGCTGGAAGGTGCACGATCCCAATTCCCCCTTTTCAAAGTTGCTGCCTTTAAATCTGTCTGCGTATCTCCATGCATTTGTACAGCAATGGCTGTGAACATAGATACCCAACTTGCCTCCAGACGGGCCTGCTTTATTTTATGGCAGGTGTCAGTCCTGTCTGATACCAAGACTGACTCTAAACACTAGAGTCAGCCCAGTAACAAGGAGGTCATCAGCGAAATGAGACTCCATTTCTCTAGACTGTTGATGGCAGAAATCTCCCAGCTTCTGCAGTTTTTCTTCTAAAGGCACACATCCCTGCACAGAACCAATAGTGCCACTGCAAAGTTTGAGCAGGTTTAGGCACTTTTACATCACTGAATCTGGTAACCAATTCTGTTATTTTGTACCTTGATTCTAATTTCTGAGTTACGCTGTCCTCAACCTGTTGCTGCATTTTTTCCATGCACGACTCAATTAAGTCAATGAGGCTTTTCTGCCCAGTTGCTTCCAGATCCTGTACACAGAGAACAGTGTGAACAATCGAATGAGTAATGTGCACTGTATTAATCTGAAATTATAACTGTGCTTTTCCAATCACATTTTACATGCATTCATTTAGCAAAGAAAATAACAATACATCTATCAGAATAAAATGCAGTTTATGTGTAAACATGAGTTTACCAGACAAACAGGTTTCTGAAAATGTGTATTTTTATGGAATATATTTCTGCCTGAGCTAAAGTTTAAAAGCAAAAACCGTCGATCAGAAACAAATTATGCACTTACAGAAATTTAAAGGCCAGTGACTGCCATCCTTGTACA
Source organism: Falco cherrug (assembly GCF_023634085.1). NCBI lineage: Eukaryota > Metazoa > Chordata > Aves > Falconiformes > Falconidae > Falco > Falco cherrug. The sequence continues at coordinate 30,465,111 of NC_073703.1, forward strand.
AAGAAAAAGGCAAAGGAAAATGGGGATTTGCTCAAATATGAGGCTGAGTTCCACTCGTTAAAAGGAGAGTGTTGATTTAAAAGTGAGTGATTTTAGCAGCTTAGGCTGGATCATTTTCTCTAATTCTTTTCTAATAATATGACAAGAACAAAAGCTAATTTTCAGTTAGCAAAACAGATCTAGTTTTCAGAGCACAACATGACAGGATTTTTTTCACTGTGTTAACAACCTTAGAGTCATTGTGAGTTAGCCCATGGGAAAATGTTCACAAGGCTTTAGCTTCAAATTAATCTTCAAAAGCAATGTCAATATACAGATTCAGATTTCATAATACATCAGTGCTTCAAAAACAGGAGATTGGAAGGATGGGTGATGCCATCTGAACCACTGGGATACAAGGCAAGTGTCAGGGTTACATCAGTTACAAGGATGTGCTTATAAATTTGCTCATGCATGGAGTTTCTACCTGCCTGTGTTCACAGAGATATTTCAACAGGAGCCTTTACCAGAGCTAATTCTCTCCGGGGCCACGAAAGTTCCCTTTTAGATGGTGCTCCTCCAGCACCAGAAAGACTGTGGCTGCTCTGGCGTCAGGTGAGCTCCTCTGGCCCCTTGCACAACAGAGCAGGAATTAGCTCTGAAGATGGGAGTTACTGTCTGACCCACTGGAAACTCAGCAAAGAGTGTACAGCTGTGGTACAGGACAGCTGGCAGTCACTGCCCTTGCTATTTACACGTTCTTCAAAGAGAAAACTACAGCTTAAAGTCGTCTCTGCTGTGACACTGTCACAGACAAACATCATGGCATTTTGAAGGCATTAAGAAAAAAAAAACCAAAACCAAGCCAAAACAAAACCCCCAATCCTTTTTCTTTACTCCTCACAAAAACTTGACCTGTCATTGAGCACTTAAAGCAGAAAAGATGTTGTTCATAGACTCCTTAAAAATCCACTACTTAGTACAAACTACAAATAATTATACAGCACTGTAGAGTAATAGCAAGGCTGACATTTCTGATTGACTTTTCTCCCTTCCTTGCTTATCATGATGAGCTCTAACTGTTCTTCTGCAACCACAGCACATTAAAGCACCATGACTCTCCCACTCTTGCTCTGCATAGTATTCATATGCTTTACCTGGTCTTCATCGTATGTGTCTTGAAGCATCCTCTGGACTTCTTCCAAATTGGATTTCACTTCCTTCAGCTTCAAGGAGAGTGACTCAGTCTCTTGTTGGTAGTCTGGACTATCTCCATAACCTCCCATTAAAGACAGGACCTTTTGTTCAATATCTGATAACCTCACCTAGAAGGGACAGCAGTCAATTATTCATCCTTAGAAGTACAATACTCCTTTCCTGATAACATTTTGAAGTCAAAGCTCATGCTTCCCCTGTCTAAAAAGAATGGAAAAATGCAGGCAAAAAGAGGAATAGCTGCAAATCCCCTAGATCTCCTCCAATATAGCCTCTCCTTATTCTGAACAATTGAATAGATTTTATACAGAATTAGTCTTAAAACTGTTTCAAACAACAGCCTTTGCAGGAAGTTATGTTAATGCAGACACGGAGTAACAAAAGAGAAGAGCAGAAATGATACATGTGGATACAACCAAGACGACAACAAACCTCAATACGGGAGAAGGAGGCAGCGCACAGACTGATCACATCACCCTTTGGGAGGAATGATGCTGAATTACCAAACCACAGGAATGTTTACACATCAGCCAGGCCATTAAGAACTGTTGGGATCTGTTTTCTGACTCAGGCTGCTGTGAATCAAAGTGCATCACTGCATTACTCTAAACTCACCTTTTTAAGATGAGTGTGGAGACAGGTACCATGGCTCAACTACAAAGTGATCAACTGCAATAAATTAACTGCTTTACATCATACGTCCATATCTAGAGCCTGTTTCTGCTTTGGTACTATGCGTATTTTTCTGTGTAGATCTTGACCAGGTTAGAAAAAGCTGCCCTTCCCAAATTCACATCTTAACATTGAGCCAAATTGCTAAATGCTGACAGGAATTCAGCAGTGCTTACAGCTGCCTGAAGCCTACATGCTTTTGCTGGTTGGAATTGCCCTCTTGAAGCCTGTGCTGACACTAACCCTGAATGGGATCCACACACAGCCAGCTACTTCGGTGCGTTCCGGATCTGAATTCCCACAGAGTTCAGCACCCGAGCACTTGGCTGAATCATAGCCTAAACTCAGAGGCACTTCTTGGTATGGACTCAGTTCCTATTAAAAAAATCCCCACCCAACAACAACAACAAAACAGCTGGAAATGTCTCCTAGTAATTTAACATGGGGACATTTTGGTATTGGCTCCTTTATGGCGAGTGAAGTTTGTGGCTTTAGGTATTAAGACTCACTGCTTGAAGCAAACTAGTACACCAGACTGGCACTGCAGGGAACTTCAAAGTGACGTGCCCACACATTTTCTTTTAACCTGCACACCAGAGAAAAAAGCTGCATGCCAGGACTCCCACTCATCCAAGCCCCTCATGCCAGTCCTGTTTTCCTCTACCCGTTTTCACGCACAGGTACCACCCACTGCCTCCGCTGCCATCCAAGGCTGCCCTAGCACTACTGCAGTAGGTCTAAATATTGCCACTGCTCACAAAGGGCAGAGGAAAAGCCCCTTTCTACCTATGCTGGCAGCTTTTCGCAAAAAGTATACAAGAAGAATTTACCAGCTTGGAAGCTACCTTCTACCAGTCTTTTATATCACTCCAGCAAAAACAGAAATTGAAAATGTCAAAAGAAAAAAATAATTTCTTTTTTCTACCTGATTTATCATGATTGCAAAAAATGAAAAATTGCCTTTTAATAGAGGATTCAAACTATACTAAGCCATATTTCTGAAAATAATCCAAAGAAAAACAGAGCTTTAAAAATACTCAAGAATTCTACCTAAATGCCCTGGATGCATAAAGTTCCCAACTCTATCTGATTTAACTAAGCCCTTCCAAAGCCACACCTGACACCAAAGCCAAGCGGTTACCTGTTTTTGGCCAAGTGTGATGAAGTCAATTAAGCGGGGAGAAGAGAAGCAGTAAGCATAGCTCTTCTGCAGACACATGCTCCAGGGAAGGGGTGACTTTGTTTGGATGGCAGCAGCGAACTGACTGCTCCGACTTACCTGGCAATCAGCAAGCTGCTGTTCCACCATGTGCTGCATTTTGGGGGTCTGAGGGTCTGACCTCAGGGACACTTTGGTTTGATCTAGCCATTGATCCATCTCAGCAACCTGGGCCTGGCACACCTGCAGGATCACTTCCGGCTCAAGCCCGCTGTGAGCTACAGCCTTCCCAGCGTGGGCAGGAGGCGGCTTGTTGCTCTGAAGCAAAGCACATGAAAGAAACGCGGTTATCGGTCTGGATTTTCACACACACACAGCCACCGTGTTTGCCAGATTATTTTTTAATTTATTTAAAAAAAAAAAAAAAAAAAGAAGAAGAAAAGAAAAAGAAAGAGAAACTCAGCAGCCAAGTGATCCCTCATCTGGTGTAACAGGTTTCCAAGCAGCAATTTGCATTGACACAGGTATACCCGAGCCTACAGGAAGCGGGATGACTCACCATCAGCCAGGTCTCCCTGGGGAGAAGTGTTTTTCTCTAGGAGTTAGATGCAAAAGCATTGCAGTTTAGAGACGCAAAGCAAACTGTTGGGCAACACTCAAAAGCTACCTGTGTTCAGCTGCAACAGTCAAATACACTTTATTTGGCTCCAGGTGACACAGAAAAAAAAAAAAAGGTGTATTTTCAAGTATGTCTTGTGCAGTTCTTATTTGCCCTCCCTTAAGAAGCAATACTGCACACTTCTGCTCCAACAGCTCCGTATCTTTCCTGTGCTGAGGACTCCGGAGCTGCATGCGGTACTCCAGCTGGGGTCTCATCAGTGCAGACCAGAGGGGGAGAATCCCCTCCCTCAGCCTGCTGGCCACGCTGCTTTTGATGCGGCCCAGGACACGGCTGGCTTTCTGGGCTGTGAGCGCACATGGCCGGCTCACGTCCAGCTTTTCACCCGCCAGCACCCCCAAGTCCTTCTCCGCAGGGCTGCTCTCCATCCCTTCGTGCCCCAGCCTGTATTGATACTGGGGGCTGCCCTGACCCAGGTGCAGGACCTTGTTGAATCTCATGAGGTTCACACGGGCCCACTTCCCAACCTCATCCAGGCCCCTCTGGATGGTATCCCGTCCCCCAGGTGTGTCACCTGCACCGCTCAGCTTGGTCTTGCCTGCAAACTCGCTGAGGCTGCGCTTGATCCCACTTGTAGTGTTCGAGAAGCCTTAAAGGGCAGCACCCACTCAACCTACAGTGGTCCTGGCCCAAGACCAAGACAATGCTTGTAACATTGATATACAGAAACAAACAATTGCAGCTATCATATTGGGACACTATGGAGAACAGAACACAATGCCAGCAAAATCGTAGCTGACTGCATCTTAGATGCTGATCTTCTCACGTACAAAGACAAGCTCTTCCAAAAATCATCCTCCAACAAAAGGCACATTTTACAGCCTTTCCAGGAATTAGGTGAAACAAATTGCTGCTATCAAGTGTGCCTTTCTATCTTTGGGATTTTTGTCAGACTAACAAGAATTAATATAGAATCATTTAGGTTGGAAAAGACCCTTAAGGTCATTGAGTACAGCCAATATTGTGCCACAGGAAAACAGATTTTAAATGGCAAGATTTAGTGTAATATGGAAGATGGAGGATCTGAATAAGGACATCATGTCCTGCACTTCTGCAGTTCTTCTGCTTTGCAGACTTCAGCAATACTTAGGATTTGCGCAGTTCTTTTCCACAAAGATGCGTTCCCATTGCCATGGAGATAAACCTGACTGTGTTACCTGAACTATGCTATCCAACAAGGTACCAGAAGACCAGGAGACTGCACTGTCTTCCTCGTGCCTTTCATCGTCTCTCCCTGAAGGCCAAAAGCTTGCATCTTTCTCTGCAGCTGTACCGTAAGAGTCAGTCTAAAGAGAACGATATTGTCTCAACATTGCTAACAGAGACCTGGAGATGGAATGTGGTCCTCACGGACACTGAGACCCAGAGACCTTGGGAAGGAGGACTGCACAGTACAAGGAGTACTATGCTGCTTCCTGCTACCCAGCACTGGAAGGAACAACTACAATAAGGCCGCATAACAGCTGTCCAGAAGATGGATCACAATCATTGTCATGACAATGAACCAGAAAACATAAACTTCAGGTTAACTTTCTACATTATAATATCATTATAATACAAAAACACACCTCCTGGTCTGAAGCCGCCCGCCTCTAAGGCAAACCACGCCTGGGGCACTCCTCTTTGGACATGCTGGTAACCGGTAACCCTGGTAACCGGTAACCCTGGTAACCGTGCTGGAGAAGGCAGAGACTGGCAACAATCCATGGACCAGAGGAGCAGCAAGGTGTGTTGCTTGGCATAAATGATGGCTCCTTAGCAACCCAACTTCGGAAATCTTCCCCGCCAAGGATCACGAGGATCGGAAGGACCGGTGGGATGCTGCCTGGACCTGGGACCATAGGGACGCCTTGGACCCGTGGTGGTAGCTATAATCCTCTTTCCTTTTCTTTTTTTTCTTTATCTCTTCTTCACTTTCTGTCTTTCTACCTATTGCATGCCGCTTTATGGGCAAACAATAAAATTGTGCTGTTTGACTGAAGCATAACCCTTGGCGTGGTCACCTTGATTTTTTGTGCTTCGAGATCATAGTAAATGAACCACCACGAGTCCACTGAGTGGACCGTGACATGTACTTCCCTTTGAAAGCAGTAACAGCTCAGCATTAGCTTGTGAGCAGGAAGCTCAGATATTCCTTCAGGCAATGTAAATTACTGCAACACCTTTAAGTAACACTTTGATATATTTCTGCCTTGTTTAACTATCTTTATTGTCTTTTCTAAATCCCACCTCTCCCCTTGCTCTATAGCTTCGCTGCAAGGGTAATGGCAGCTGGATGAAACCGATAGATTGCTCTAGAAACCTCAGAGTATCCTCATTGTTTTCACACTATTAAAAAAATTTAAAAACCCCAAACATCAAGAAATAACCTTTCTCCTGTCCTGGACCCTAAAATGTCATGTATACCAAGAACACTGCACCAGTGAAGGTGCAGAACCAGAAACTTGAAACTGAACTGCTTGGATCAGACCAGTAAGACACAGGTCTATCCAAGCTGTCTGGACTTCTTTGCATGGTCTAGCCATGGAGTTTCATCCTTGCCTGGCCTAAGGCAACCCCTCCAATACTCTTATCACCTCTTTGCCACATTCCCTTTTGATTCTTGTTGCAAGGATGTAGCAAAAAGACTAAGTAATATTCATAGCCAGGACTTCAGAGAAATGGAGATTCTTCAAAACCTGGTTGAGGCCACAGTCCCTCCCAGGAGATGCAGATGACAACAGCTGCTCACTACCAGCCGGCTGTAAACTGCTCTACAAGTGGGTAGCCAAGCTATAAACTCACCAGCACTTCTGCACATTTCTGATTTCATTCGAGTATATCTCATTTAGTCCCTAAGGTGCAGGAAAGTGTGCAGAAGGTTTTATGGGTTAAATTTTTTTTCTTTTTCCAAAAAGCTATAAAGCTAATTTCATCTGAAACTTCACTCCCAGCTTTGCTCCTCTGCAGTTCACCTGGAGTCTGAAAGGGCAACCCAGATTCAGAGCAACCTGTTGAGCAGCATCTCCTGTTCTCCCAGAAATCTCTCCTGTTTTAACTTCATTCCCAACAGTCAGATCATGCCTTTTTTTCTTAACACTTTCATAAAGAGGTATTACTGCATAAGTAATCCCATCAAAAGCAGGATCACACATTACAGAATGAGGTGCTGTGTGATATTGGTATCATAACATCAGTAGGTTGGCCTGAGTGCAATTTCCTAGTATCCTGGAGCAATAACAGATATTTTAATTTGTTCTGACGTATTTCAGATTTATACATTTTTCATAATTTGTCCTGTACCAAAATCTTGTATCTTACATGTATAGCTGTATATGTAAAATATATACTGAACTCACCTTGCTGTGGACAGAACAGTCTTCTGATTCTTCGTCTAAGGAAGGTAGAAGAGACATCATTCCTCTTTTTTTCAACTACAAAAATACACACAAAGAGACAACCCAGTTATTCATGACAAGAACAGTAACATCCTCTTCTCTTTTGCCTGTAAGCCACAAGAAAGTTACCACTTGGAGTCCACTTTTGGAGAAGCACTGAAAATCTGCCACCCTGCATTAAAGTAATTGAAAGCTGCAGGTACTAGGCACCACTGAAAATCAGGACTTGTCTCTATGCTGTAATGTTTCAACATGGCAGCTATAATTGGGACAAATTTCATTTTGCTTCATGAAAACAATTTACCAAAAATCCCAGAACAACTGACTATCAACAAAACTACATATCGAGCATTTTGCTGTTGATTGCTTGGTGCAATCTTCATGTTGGATCTGCTCATGCTAAAAAATAAACAGAGGCACACCTCTCCTGCCTCCTCCTAGACATGCATCACGCTTAGTCCTTCTGGGACCATTCAGAAGCACAAAGGGGAGGAGAAATATTGATTCACAGCTGCAAGGGTGCTCCCCTCTCACATGCCACTCCTCCTGGAGGAAAAAGGGTTATTTACCTTCCCGCTTTGGCTCTCAGGTAAGTGATCACAACGTGGTGCTCCACTTACCTGCTGACCAGGAACATCAGACCCCATCAAGTCACTTTGTGCTAATACAGAGGCTGTGGGTTCACTGTCTGATTCAGGCACTTCTTGCTGTAAGCGCTGGTGAAGCTCAGACATTGAATTCTTCATCCCAGTAAGGATATCTTCCTTTCTTTGGCACAACTTTATGATTTCTTCTTTTACAGCTTCCATTTCTCCCTAAGGAGCAACAACATCTGTAAGCATCCATTTTTCTTACTTAACCAAACAGTAATGTAACAGATGATACTAATGATGCATCTTACTGGGACTGGGGCTGTTTCCCCTTTTTCCTTTTTCAGGGCATTGGGACAGTTCCCCATTGTCACTGCAAGAGATGTCCGAAGACATGCAAAACAGCAACAACAGATTCAGCTCAGGACAGCACTTGCTGCCTGTAACACAGAAGTTGGTAGTCTGGAAGGAAATGCGAAAGGCTGGATAACTAATTCTAACTAGGTCCTGCATAGCCATGGGAATACAAGTTTCCTTCAGAACAGAGGGAATGCAGCTGGGTTACATTACTCTGTGTGTCAGCGCAGGTCATGTTACCTGTAACTACCTTCTTTGGGAACCTGACAGAAAACACTTGGGATAGCCTTGATGGGGGCAGACAGCAATAAGGGTAGCCCAGGGCTGAATCTTTGCTGAAGTTGGCCTAAGAGAAGGAAACAAGCCATTTGGTGGGCTCTAGTGACATGGCTAGGGGCAAAACTACCCCACATATTTGAATGAGATATTGGGAGCAATGGTCCCCAACAAAGTACAAGGAAAATATATGATGTTCTGTGGGGATTAAACAATAAACCAAGTAACTCTGTACTAACAAATAACAAGTAACTTTGTACTAACAAAACTAATAAATCAGTCTTGATTGCCTCCTGGGCCATGGCTATTGCTCTAGCCGGTGTTTTGCCCTTCGAGCTTTCTGCTAGAGCCTTTTCTTACCACCCAGTCTCCAGGTGAGCACAGAAAGCACAACAAATAAGAGTAAGGCAGGGCAAGGAATAAAATTACCTACGCCCTGCGTTCCTGGAAGTGCTAAAGCTCTTTGAAGCATTGTTGCTTGCTCAGAAAACTGAAACTTGGGGCTAAATATCCCATTGCACACTGGGCTCAGTCCATCAGAGCAAGCTTTGATGCTAGGCTTGAAATAAGAACCACAGTGATTCCTTATCATGCTCTACCATGAAAAATACTATGCAAGTAATAATCTGTGACAGATGAAAACAGGAAGACTGCTGGTTCTGTCTCAGCTACAGCTTCTTCTCTTAATAACACTAGTGCAGCTGCATGACAGGGAAGGTGGAAGGAGATACCCCAGCAAATTTTCAAAGGGCATGGAAACTCTGCTCAGAAAAGGATGTTGTTTTCCTTTTGTACACTCAAAAACTCAAAAATCTTCCAAAGGTAGAGGCAAGAAAATGTCACTGGAACCAAGAAACAGCCATCCATGGTAATTTGGCAGATTTTAATAAATGTGCACCAAGAACAGTATTTCTATTCATTGCAAGAGGAGACTTTACAGCACATGTTTACCAGCTACTGTTTTGCAAACTTAATTAGCCAAAAACTTCCTCAGACACCAAATTTGTATTAGCATCACTTTTTCACCTGAAGTCCCTCAATAAGATAGGCAATTCCATTGCCCACTTCTATTATGAAACGCTACAATTATGAAACACGTTTTCTTTTAAAACAAGAGCTATTCAACAGTAAGTCCTACGCTCAAAGACAAAAAAAAGCAAGAATCAGGAAATTAGTCATGCTTAGTACTAGCATCAAGTCTCCAACATCCAACCACCTGAAAGCAGAGCAGCTATGTACTTAGGAGCCTACCGAGTTATTATAGTTATTAGGCAAGTATAATGTATGTATAATAACTTTATCGTGACTGACTGCAAACAGCCAAGCATTTCAGAGGCACTTTATAAACACTTAATTAGTCATTTCCTGACTTCTGCAGTGCTGTCCTTAAAATACATCTTATTTTAGCATTGAATAATCAACTCATCCACTGCAGAAAGCCCCTGACTGTAGAAAGAAAAGCAACACACGTTTATCTGTTGATGAAAACACAGTGTGGCAGTGAGGACAAGGAAAGGAGTGTCAAGAATCTAACCCTAACCAGAAACACCGAGAGCACCAACGCATGGTCAGTGATCAGAAATGGTCTCAGTTCTCTCCTTATGCACTATCCCAAGCTGCTACCTCAGCAACATCAGGAGGATGCTGCACACAGGCAAGCTATCAGTGCTACATATTCTTTCACCAAAACAGCCATCATGAAAATAGCTAAATTTTCCTTATAAGTTGATATAGATACAAATGACACATCAAAATCAGTAAGGAGTAAGTAACAAAAGATAAACCCATCCTGCAAACTAATATTAGTTGTAGCGTCTCTTGGTATACATCAATTTATAGTCACACTATGACATTCAATTGCCTGCTTGACTGTGGCAGGGAGGGGAAGAACACTGGTCTTTCTCAGTGCTCTGCATTGTCATGATTAGCGTTAGTCAGGACAAGTAACACACATGGAGAGAAAACAACGAAACCCACCTCTGGACAATGAGTCTTTTGAGCCAGTGGCTGATCTTCATGTGATATTTCAACCAAGTGGTTCTTTAAGAATTGTTTCAACTTTTCAATTTCTTGCTCACATTCTTCTATTTTCATTACAGCTTCCTGTGAAATAGTAAATAGTAATCCTCATAAATAATTTGGAATTAAGCAGTACAGAAACAAACTAGTCAGTAATGCAACAAACTTGTACTGAGGAGTACTGGAGCCTCCTTTGCATCTGTAGTTACATGTAAAAGAAACTGTGTTTGTTCTGCCAACTTTGCACAACCCTATCGTTACTAAGTTTATTATTCATTTGCTAAAGACAAACAAACCGCTTTATCCATAAGGCAAAGTATGACGGTGTATTCTGCCTAGGAGACATCTTTGCTTACTCCAGAATACAGATACAAATTTGGCTATAAAATGCAAATGGAGCATATTTAACACATTCACTACAATGTAGAACAGGTTGGGGGAAAAAAACCAGAGAAATTACAGGGTTTCATATCAAGTTAGAAAGCCTACCTGTTTTTTATTGGTGCTCACGCCTTTACTACCAGCTAATTCTGCACTGACCAAAAATGAACTGTGCAGTACACTAGGCAGACACTGCAGCTCAGAGGATAAGCCAACCGCAGTATCTGACAATTTGAATATTTCCTATAAGAATGATAAATATTCCCACTTCGGGTGAGCCTCCTCTTCTTACATGGCTTACAGGAAAACGTATATTATAAACAGCCAAATTCACTTCTACTCATTTGACAGTGACAGGAAAATCTCCTCAACCCCCATGCTTTACTGTTCATACAGAAATCGGCATCTCCCCACAAACACTGCTCATGTTTGTCAGCCACAGCCTGTCACAATGTCTCAGGTAATTAGGAATTTGTTACATCTACAAATCAGAATATTTTGTGAAAACATTTAATTTGCAGAACATTTGGTGGCTCTGTGTTTTCTGACCCATGGGCTGAGAACCAAAGAATATCCAAGGACTGACTGTTCCTCAGGTGTCTGCAAAAGGTAATGAAGAAAATGCGGCCTATTGTCAACAGGCTTGAACTTACTCTGCTGATGGCAGCACCTGAACAGCCCAACATGTCAAAGAATCTCTCTGCCAAGTCTGCACAGACTCTGCCTTTCAGAGCAAAGAGTCTCTCCTGCTATGAGCAGTAGTAGCAGTGTTGTTCCTTCAGTCAGTTCTTCATAGGAGCACTCCCTCTCAATAAAATGCAAACTAGTAAGGTTCTAAATGTCTGGGGTTTTTTTCACTTACGGGTTTTAAAAGGAAGAAAAATCTATTTTCCCAACTTTAAAAAAAAAAAAGAAAAAAAAAGCCAAACTGGAGAGGAAGATATTTAATTTCGGCCTATAATCTTAATGTCATAGCTAAAGAATCAGAGAAGGAAAAAAAAAAAGAGTAGGTCTTCTCCTGCTCAGTTTTAATGAGAAACTAAAAGCCCTTCTAAAAGGGAGATTCTCTTACCCATACCTTCACTTCCATGCAAATAGGACTGCCTAGTGATAGGTAAAATTTCCTTGACTAAGTAAAGAACATGAATATTTTGTTCTCCAAAATGGAGACACTCCAGTGTCTTCCATCACAGGCCAGTGAATATAGCCACTTGCCTGAAGATAACTCATCTGTTCCCTGCCTTCCACTGAAGGGCAAAAAAATCTTTTTGTATCCTTTTCCTAATGCAACTTAAATTATGCCATATATGTGGGGTTGAAACTCTTCCTAGAAGTGTTGCTTCTCTTTTGAGTTATTTCCTGCTTAATATCTGCTCTTTACTTTTCATGTTGTGGTGATACTAGAAGACCTACCCATGGAAAAGGCCCACCTGCCCAGAGTGTACACACAGGCAGGCACTGTATTTGTTATGGAAGAGGTTACTAAAAATGAGCATAGTACATCATCTGGTATGCAAATACTGCCACTCTCCAGCACAGAAAACCGGTAGAAGCAGCTGTGGCTTCCAGCTCCTCTTCCTGATGACATTTAGGTAACGATAGGTGTGGTGCTTGACAGGGCATAATAAAAAAGAGGGCAACTTCCAACACAGATCTAAGTCACCTAAAATTCTGCCCCGAAGCGTTTACACTACTTCTTACAGTTTTTTTTTCTGTTATACTTTTCAGCTGTTACACTGCAACTTAATTATACAACAGTTACTAGTGCAATATCCTATTGCATCACCGATAGGAAAATATGGGCAACTGCATCCAAACACTAACATTTCAAAACTAATCCTCAGGACAAAAATAACTATGTCTATACTTGTACAGGAAGACTGCCTTTCATTTGCTGTCCTCTTTATCAGGATACTTGCTACCTTTTTACTGCAGCACTCAAAATGCCGTCCTTTATTAACTTTATCCTTTGTGGCATCTCAGCTGGTGCTAAACTTCTATTGTAGTACTGCTGCTTTCAACTCATTCAACAGGACTGAAAAAACCTTTTTTTTGCACAGGTTGACATCCTAGCTGCCAAGAACTACAATTTTTCCTATCTGTTTTCTCACAAAGAAATTTCACTCAGCTACAGATTGTTAGATGCCTACAAAATAAAGGCAAATCTTGAGCAAAAAAAGGTTACAGCTCCCTTTCAAAAGGGAGAAAAATCTAGATCTTGACCTAATGCTCCACATAAACCAGTTAGAATTCTTATGATAACACTTCATAATTGCAAAACATCCTGTTTCTGATGGGTTTTGAAAATTCTCGAGTATTTAAACTAGTAAATCTCTGAAAAAGTTACATTTTACCACATCCATTTTTCTGACGTAAGAAACTGTACAGACTTACAAAAAAAAGATCATAGGGATCATATGGATCTCACCTAGTCATTGCTTTTTGGAAAACTCCAAGCATGCATTAGTCGTGTAGCATGTCTGAGTTTTCTCTTGGTGTGGTACTCAATCTCACAAACTGAAAATCAAAGATGGACACTCACATTTTAGTTGCGACTTGTGTCTGCCTGGCCTCTGGAATGCCCAGTAAAAAGTTAGATGTTCTAAAGCATTCTACTTTACTGTAATAGGTTTGGAAAACCAAACCAGCAAAGATACTGTATCATTTTTCTAGGCGCTGCTATCATCCTGCTGAGAAATGGATGGGTCACATGAGAATTTTCCCATCTCTGCTGACACAGGAACACGCATAACTGAACTCCAGATTGCTCCCCGAATTAAAACCTTCCTGAGCTGATACAACCACATCACTCAGTGAAGTGCTGCACAGATACTACTTCAGGTCTGGAGCCAGCATAGCTGTTTCATAAACCTTCCTGCCCACGAGTTAATGCTCACTGACCCTCGTTAATGCTCACTGACTCACCAGCACTGCCTTCTTGTACAGCCGTGTGTCAGACCGGTGCTGTTGCATCCCTTCTGTTTCCAAACGTAGCCTAGCAAAAGCACCTCCAAGCCCCCTGTCGCACAATCACTTATGCAGACACATTTGTACATGGGACCTTCTGAGGGCAGGAGTTCACCAGCCTCAACACAATGAATTAACCAAGTGACAGTGGTAGAAAATGCTCACTTCCCTGGCTCACTGATTTGGGGACATCATCTTTAGCAAAAGACTTTCTGCTGTCAGCAGTTTCTATCTGTTGGCTGTCAACAAGAACTGACACGTTCAAGATAAGTTTAAGCACTTGAACGTTGCAGATTTGAATGCCTGCATATAACACTGGACCTCAATCATCAGTTGTGGGTCATAACACACCTGGGCCTTCTTTTCTTCTACAATATGCTAAAACACATGGTGTCAACTGTGACTGAACTGGAAAACTGAAATGAATTGCAAGACTATCCAGTGTGCCTTGTTGTAGTATCAAATTACACAGAAAAAACCACCCAGAACAAAAAAATCCCCAAACCACAACATAGAAGACACAGCAGGTGTATTATATACCTGTAAAAATTTTGATCACTAGACAATATTGTTATTATAAAATTAAGGCGGTTTCGGTGACAGAAAAAAAAAGGAAAAAGAAATTAAATCAATTACCTCCAATAGGTCACTTTGTTCCTTAGTAATTTTTTCTAATTTCTTCAATTCTCTCAAGAGTTGTCTTGCTGTTTGGAAGACTGAGAAAGGTTGCATTTTCACCCCTGGTAGCTGAAGTGATTCTTTGTAGGACTGTATATGAGCAATGGTCTTTTGCATGGGACCAACACGGTCAAGTATAACCTATTAGGATACAGGACAGATGATGGATGTGATTCTGAGCTGGAAAAATCAACACTGAAAATTTATATTACTGTCATGATGTGCAAAAGTTCTGTTTGGTGAGTTTCCCATTTAAGAAGGAAGAATATTTTAGTCTTGGAATAAATAAGTGAAAATGCATGCTGAGGTTGTCAAAAGCAAGACAGAGATACAACTTACATTTACCGTTCTGCTTTTTTTTGCATATACATACATAAGGTTTGCACAACAAAAAAAGATCACATTCAGATTAGTTACTATTTACTAAACATGTAATTTCAAAGTAGTGCATCTTTGGCAGTGAAGACAGTTAAAACACTGGTGCAAACCCTTTGATACCACTCTAGCCATTCTGGTTTTTCTTTCTTATGTTGCAAACCAGCTGTGAAATGCCCTACGCTAAACCTCGCCATTTTATAATGGTCTTACAAACAGCCTTATCAACATAGCTGAGATGATGAACTGGGATGGAAGCCAGGAGAAACCTCTGAAGATGGCTTTCCTGTCAAAGACATTTCATATCAGAACACCCCAAGTGGATGCACAGTTTACAAGCACCTTTATCAGTTCTGGATGAACAGAAATGTGCAGTTTCATACCACAATACACATTTTATGGAAGACTTGGTGATCGATCAACTTAGGCAAGACACAATGGCAATAGCAACTCACAACTTCTAGGCTCTAAAGAAATATGAAATCCTACTGAGGTCTCATTCAGCTGGGAACTCCAGAAGAAAAAAATATAAATACAAAGCACCTCTGGGCCTTTTAATTACTAATATTTTTGTTAAATTCCCTTTCAATGTCATTTCAAAGGTTCCAACCTTTGATGTCATTTCAAAGATGTCATTTCAAAAGGTTCCAAATGGAATAGAGATGTTTATTCTCTCATTCATAAGCAGCCTGTATAAGGATTTTTTTGTTATTAGCATACTATCCAAGCTTCAATTTAAAATAAGGAAGTAGGTGAATGTTATTTTCCAGAAGAAATATTACCTTAGGTTTTCCATATAGTGTAGCCATTACAAAATTGTTCTTTGTATAACAAAGCTATGAGGTATGATGACATTTTTATCCCTCCCCAGAAACTGAAGCCACGCTTTTTGCATTTAAGTCAGCTAATGAGGTGGACTGCACATGGTACGAAAGAGAAGATACCATACTACTTTGCTTTACTTCACTCAAGGAGAGAAAGTAAACAATCTGGCCAAGGTATCTTTGCAGTGAAGTCCCTGCATGACGAAATGGTTTTATGGTAAGTCACCCCAGCCTATGTTTCCAGAAATACCTACTAAATTTTGCCTCCTTTAGGGAAAAACAGGGCCTGATCCTCAGACTTTCAAATTACTTAATGTCTGATGCTAACAGACGGTCGGGCAATCCCTTCAAGAAGCATACTCATGGTTTGAACAAAACCATTCTGCTTTAGTAGGGTTTACATTGAGCAGTTGTCCTGGACCTTGCAAACTGGATTGCTTTCAAATGAAGCTAAAGCAGAAGACACTCTCCAGAAGAGTCTCTGAAGACATCCAGCCACTAATGGATGTCTGTTCTACGGGATCAGTCCAAAGTAAGCCCCCGCAAGGCACATGCAACTATCAGGTCCTCTGCACCAACTGTTTTGCCCTACCAGTATGCTCCTCTTGGATGACACTACTTGCTACTGTAGAAATATGGAACAGAAACTATGGCTGAAATAATACTTTCACTCTTTGACCTGAGGGTTAGAATTTGTGTGATACTAACATTTCAGTCACATACCAAAAACTTGTTCAGGGAGTCTGCACTCACAAAACAGCCTTATGCTTCTGAAAGCATATTTATGCTAACTTATGCTTAAAGATAGGGGGGGGGGACACACACTATACAGGGATTTTCACGGACCTGTCCATGTTGAAGTTGGTCTTTAGGAGAAAACTCTAACAGATCTTCTGATGACAGGATTGTCTTCATTTTGGCAATTTCCTTCTCAAACACTTTCACGTGAGATTCAATGGCATCCAATTCCTAGATTTTTGGGAACAAAGAGAGTATTTGCAGATAGTACAAATGCCAAAGCCAGCTTGCATTTCTGCCTTCTGCTTACGTCTAAAAAGAAATACTAAAACACAAGTGCAGCACATGCAGGATATGTGAATGGATGTGACCTGTCAAAAGGCTAGTTATTATAATTCCATATCATCATAACTTCTGGAGGAATTAAGTATCTAAAGTTACCTAGTCTATTTTAAACCTTCAATACAGAAAAGTCACGTTATAAATCACCAGTAGTGATAAGACATTTCTCCAGCGGTGACTGTTGTCAGCATAGGAAACTAATTACTCTGTTGTGGCTTCCTATACAAAGACTATTATGTGAGTTGGAAAACGGATCCACATACAGTACAGCTGCTTCTGAACTCTCACGGAGACAAGAGTCATAGAATAAATTAGGTTGGAAGGGACTTCAGGAGGTCTCTGGTGCCGGTCAGAGCAGGTCATTTGGGGCCTGATCCTGGTGAGATTTGGGTATCTCCTGGGATGGCAATTTTAACACCACTTTGTGCCCTTGATCCAGTGTTTGATCAATCTCACTGAAAAAAAAATCTTCCTAATAGGTAGGTGAAATTTCCTTTGTTATGATTTGGGTCTGTTACTGCTCATCTTTTCTCCGCACACCCCAAGAAGAGTCTGGCTGTATCCTGTCTATGGTCTCCCATTATGTAGCAGTAGACAGCAGTAATACCTGCCCCACCCCCACCCCCCGCCTCCCCCCCTAACTGTCTCTTCTCCAGGCTGAACTGACCCAGGTTTCCCAGCCTTTCCTCCTACATCCTGTGCTACAGTCCCTTGACCACCTTGGTGACCTTTCTGGACTCTCTCCATGTATGTTTATGTCTTTCTTACACTGGGAAACCTAAAACTGGTCACAGCACTCACATATGATCTCACAGGTGCCAAAAAGAAAGATCACTCCCGTGGACCTCCTGGGTACACTCTTGCTCAGGCAGTCCAGGATGCTGCTGGCCTTCTTGTTGCAAGGCCATGCTCCTTTGTTATGATCAACTTGTCTACCAGGACCACCAGCCCTTTTGGCAGAGCTGCTTTCCAGCTGGTTGGCCCCCTGCCTACACTGGTATTTGGACATATTCCCTCCTGGGTGTAGAACTTTGCATTCACCTCTGTTGAACTTCATGAGGTTTCTGTCAGCCCATTTCTTCAGCCTGTCCAGGTGCCTCTTAAGAGGAGCCCTACCCTCCAGCAAGATAAGCCCTTCTAATTTGCCAGTCAACAAGCCCTGCATTTCTCCTCCTAAACAAGGAGTTTCACCAATACTCCTGAACCTTACAGCTTAATTAGATACAAAACACCTTCCTGATGGTTGGTTTTCAAACAATTAATTTCCTCACATGGCACACCTACTAAAACCAGCACACCCTTTTCTATGCCGGCAATATAATCTGTATTTCATAGCCTATGATGAAGCTCTGATAAAAGGCACTTACAGATCACCCAAACTTACATCAGCCACATGCTGGATCTGCGGAAGAATCTCTGCTATCTCATGCTGTAAAGTTGCTACTTGATCATTTATTTCATTTAACTGCTGCATTATGCTGTCTGTTTCAAAGACTGGCGCTAGCTCTTCCAGCTCCAAGTAAACACTGTGTAGAAGTTTTTGCTTTTGCTCCGAGTCTTCCAAAGCCATCTGGAGACAAAATAAGAGCTTAGTTTCATCCATCAATGGTGAATATGAAACTTTCACAGGTTAGGACCAGAAGGAATCAGTTTTAATTCCCTGTATGTCACTGACCGCTGCATATACTCCCAAAAGCTTAGTTCAGACTAAAACACTTCTAAGGGAACCGAACTGCTGCATCCTGCAGGCAGAAAATGGAGAGACTGCTGCTATATTTTTAAGGCAATCAATTAGATAAAATAAGCCTACATGAGCATCACAAAAGGCATGAAGAGAAAGACTTCAAACTCAGAGAGAGGTTCCACACCAAAAAAAAGGAAAGCATCAGATCCTGGGGAAGATTTCTCTCCAGCTCCTGTGCCACAGTCGGGCTAATCCCAAGTAGATGAACAAGACATGTCAGCCAGAGACATGAAAAGGTTTTCTGCACACCAGCCTGCAGACAGCAGATGTAACAAAGTGCTCCAGAAAATACCTGGCCAGTTGCGTGTGATGGGAAGATTCTTCCCATCTCCTGCAGCTAACTGGATGAGCTTTTGGATTAATTACAGTGAAACATCTTCACGAAGAACAGTAAGGGCTGCAAGAAACGCATGTGATTCACTTGTCTCTGTAGTGTATGAAGGAAAGGACCAAATGCATGTCTCAACTCTAATGCAAGCCTTGGGTGCATTTCCAGATCCACTAGTTTCCCAGCCCACAACACATAAAACAATCCAAATCATAAATGGAGAAGACTATAAGATTTTTCATGAAAATGGTCACAGATTTTGGAAATCACAACCTCCCCATTGTAGCTATTTGCTCTGTAACATACCAGTCCAGAACAGTCAGCTACTTCTTGTGAGGAATTCTTACTAGTTTTAATACAAAAATCTATGTTCAGGGCACCAACTTCTTGGCCTAAGCCAAGGAGTGGATGTATAGAAAACTTGAATTTCAAATATGAAATTGCCAGAAATCCTCTTGACACTTGCCTGGCCCTAATCTTCCCTGTAATATTACAAACATTTGATTCTTGAAATCACCAATCACTATTACTTTCCAGATACAATAAGAAATGCCTTCCAAACCACAACTCACTTCAAAGTTTCCATCTTTACACACAGACATCAAATCTTTATCCTTTTTGGATCACACACACAAAATACAGAAAGAACTGTATATATCCAGGCAGTAAAAACTGATTATAGCCACACAGAAGGGTAACAGAAGACAATCACATATTTTTGGAAGATAGATGTTCTACAGTTCAGCACTTCTACAAGTCAGATATGTTCAACGCCAAAAAGTACCCATCTATCTTTCATGAGTGTCAACTATTTTTCACTTAAAGGATTTACTGAAAATGGTAAATTATTTATGTCAGTAAGACTTAAGAATGCATTGTTGCATCTGTACAGAGCAATCAGTTCTAACAAGACCATACATCTGCATTAACACTTACCTGAAGGTTATCAGTATGTTTGCGTAAGCTTTTTCCAGAGTTAATTTGAGCATCTGCCTTTAGCAAGCAGTCAGTGTTTTCTATCCAAACTTTCACATTCTTCAAGAGTTCATCATATTCTTCCATCTTGTTGGCAGCCTAGGAAATGACAGGATTTCACAAAAAAGCACATACGCATTTCTATCCCTTGTATAGGATAAATGCATCTATGGACAAGATTAAAAGAAAATAGCATGTATTTTCATCAAGGTCAGTTAAATTAGTATGGTGAAATAAAGATCATAATTTTTTTGAAACAGGTTCATGATTTCAGGCAATCTCCCATAACCAAAGGTAATTTTGGTGCTTACATGCTTACATTTCATGGGGGCATTGTTGCAATTTATATAGCAACGTTACTTTAATAGATAGCACATTAGCAGAGAACCATCCCATCACCTGCCCAGGGGCATGAATTCCTCCCACTAACCCCTGTCAACCAAGGTGCAGAGCTGGTTCTTTGGGGTAGCAGCTGGGGGTGATGTTTGCCACTCCAGACGCTCTTAGCTACAATAAGCCAATGAACCTACAGCAGGCTTTTGACTGTTGACTCATTTGACAGCCTTTGATGATGTTTATTGCAAGGCCTTTGTTTTGTTTTTTTATAAAATATGATTTCTTTTTCTAAACTTGTACATTTGCATCTACCTTGTTTAAAATGGCAGTTCTGCGCTCGGCAAGTTGCGAGACCTGTTGGTACTGCTGAAGGGGGGTCACTAAGATATCCATCAACTCCTGTGCGTGGCAGGAATTCTGCTCTACTATATCGTGCACTTCTTCATCCAGTTCATTGAGTTTGTAATGCCAAAGGTCCAGCATATCCCAGATTTGCTGCATGTGGAGGTGGAGAGAGGGGAAATTAAATACAAGGTCCGGCTCAAAGATAACAGAGGAATTACTTGCTTTTCATGTGGAGCACATGGAATTGCAAAGATTTCAGAACTGATACGATGGGAACAGAATGCACTGCATCTAGCAGTGTGATTCACAGTTGAAAAAAACCCAGGTCTTTTCCTGTGAGAAAGAACGGGTAAACATTCACCAGCTAAATGCTTGCTTGTACTTCTCCCTTTACAGACATAAAATGAATGGAGGGCCACTTTACACTCCCGCTAAACCAGGCCCTGTAGAAACAACCAAAAATCTTTTGGCACCCACAAGTTTTTTTGGCAAAATACCTTCTGAACTTCTTTGGCTTTTGCAATGTTTTCACTCTTCTGTTGTAACATCTTTTCAATAGCTTGAAGGCCATTGTTAATAGTTTCTGCTTTTCTTTTCAGCACATACTGAGGAGAGCTCTGCAAGATTTCAAAGCTAACCTGTCAGAGTAAAGAGAAAATGATAGGGAAGATTACAAAGATCTGCTTGTTTCTGTGCACCACATCACCAAAAATATTCAAATTCTTTTAATGTTTCTTTTGACAAGCCATTTTAACACACAGGAATAGAATTACACTTGCAGGTAGAAGCATTAATACGAGCAGGTTCAACATTTACCTGTTGTTCAATCATTTCCCCTCACTTAAAAATGACTGGTCATTTTTAAGTGCAATTCCTGAACAAAGGCAATCCCTGAAGAAACAATAAGACACTGCAACTCCCTGCCTGGGTGCCTGGCTTCAGCTGCTCCTGTTCACATCTGTAACAGAGGCTAATCATTCTGCACTGTGGAAAGGGTCACCTTTAGATTCATGCTGTAAGAAACCTAGAATGACACCTTCATGTCTCAGCTGACAGCTACAACTTCCACATAACAAACAAGGCAATGTAGAAATGCATCCGTGTATAGTGAATTTCTAAATATAAATTTAGAGATCTATTACTAAAATAAAAGGCTCTGAGCCCCGTAAAGCATGCGGAAGTTAATACTCTGCAGAACTCCACAGAAACGAAAACTTGGTACACTGGAGGGCCTGACGTTCTACGTGAAGAGAAAAACTCTTGAGCTGAAGTTGAGTAATTTAATGAGGACAAAACTGAACACAGGAAGGTACCAGGCTACTACAGACTAGATGAAGTGCAGGGAGTGAGAAAGTCCTTGGTCTTAGCCCAAAGTGACATCTTTTCTTCCTAAACCCTGCTAGCTGCTAGGGTCAGCCAAGCACCAGGAAATTGTTAAACCATGGTAAATCTTTTGTGTGCTGCAGGCTTAGGGTTTATGGGGCATATGTACATTGAACAGCTTTATGCTGCATTGACGCAAAAGATTTCTAGTTCAGTAGTTATTTTGGTTTGAAGCTCCTGATACTGAAAGACTTTTTCCTTTTTGTGGGAAGAGGAATTAAGATCATCATTAGTTAATAAATGATTTATCAACTTTTATTTCTCAATTTTATTACCATTATTTATAGATTCCAGCTGTTGTGTCAGACCAATATAATAATGCCCATAGTAAGGTACTGTATTGGTAAAACTGCACTGATAAAAACAAATACATAGCGAAAAACCCTACAGTGCTCCTCTCAAATACTTATGCTTATACAAGAAAGGTATGAAGTTGTCTGTACTTAGTGCCCAAGACTCCTTGGAGAAAGGGACTGACTGTAATCACTAAAAGACCTGACCATTACTACTATCTTGGAGTACATCAAACATGAAAAATCATTGATGTTTGTAGTGCTAGTTTCCAAAACAGAAGGGACTCACGTATCAGCGACGCAACACAGTTGGAAATGAGAAAGCAGCCCGAGCACTGACTTTGTATCTTTCCTCAGAAAAAATACTGCATCTGTCAATGCTCTGGTCATCAGTGGCAGGATTTGAATTTCAAGGCTGCTTACTGGGATAAATTTATTATGTTTTTCCAAATAAAATGGATGGTATCAAAATTACAACTTATTTTAATTTTTAGCTAGCAGATTTAGAAGAAAGCAGAATGCCATTAAAATATGGCAAGTTAATGCAATTTAGCACATGCTGGTATCTCCTAGTTTGTAACTAACTTGGCCTCCAGTTCCACTAGGATTTATTTTGTTTCGTAAATGCATTTTGAAAAAATTTATAGAAATATATATCAAATATATATATTTTTATATTGTTTCCCACTACCTAAAATGTGAAAAGCAAATGTTATCTAGTTTCCAGGACCAGCTCTTTCACTCCAACATGTAATGTGTGCATTGGGATAATCTTTTATCTCAGTAAATGAAACAGTAAACAACCAAAAAAAAAACCACCAACCCAAAGCATAAATACTGTTCTACTTCCCTTCTCCTTCTCTCTCCTACCCAGTTGTTGGTTCTGAAAAGAGTGGTTCCATTTCAAAACAGAAGCTACAATGTTATCCAAATTAAAACTAATAAGCTGTAATGAATATGTCTCTAAATATTTAATGAAACACGAATGAATCATCTGATAGACACTAGCAAGTAACTGGATTTTAGAATGGTTTCATTAAACTTTCATATTTTATCAAATTAACTGAGATTTAGTCTTTAAAATTAGCATTAAATATTATTATTTCTGAAATAAGAGAACGGAAAGATTTTTTTTCTTTTTAAAAGTAACACAAATGAATAAATAACAATGACAATAATTGTACCAGGCTAAAATTTGACCTCAAACTTACAATATTACTCCATTTTCCTTTAACTTTGCTTTCAGTAAACTGTTTATACCCCCTGTAGATAGAAAGCATTTAAAAAACCCAATGCAATATTATTTAGTTGTTTAAATGCCCTGCCTGCTTTTAAAGGAATGCAACCATGTCTCAAGGTGTGCTATAAAGAACCATGCTGTGATACCCTACCGTGTGTGCAAATTAGTTTAAAAAATATCTGGTTTCAAAGTCCTCTTTTTACTCAGTTTTGAAAATAGCTTCTCAGTTAAGCTATACAACTTTCCAATCACCTTTGATTACTAGTGTAGTTTAAGAATCAGACTGGATAGAAGACAGCATCCTATATCACATGCAAGACTTTGTTGCTAGCAATTCTGCAATGCCCTCTTCTAACAGAAAAGGAAAATACTATATTCACACTGCTTACTTACTGTAAGGTTATTCTAAAAGGAGAACAATTAACACGAGGAATCTTTCCTCAGGTATACATGTTCCCCAAGAGGAAAACGCAAATGAAAATAATCAATGTTTCAAGTTGAGATTTAGTTACAACATTCATCAAGTATTACTGCACTTATTTATACATTACAAAAAGGTAAATATGAAAATTACAACAGTCACCTTGTCTTCTAGGTCTTGCAATACTTTCTTGCTGTCCTCCAGCTGTGTTTGGATTTCTGCAGGAACTGTTGTATACATTTCAGAATACTTGATCCGGAGTTTCTCCATGATATCCTTTAGAGTTTGATTTTCTTTACCAATCACGCTCTGAACCTCCTACAAAATTAAGAATAACTTCAGCAGTTTAACCCAGTTTTTACTGAGTGCATGTGTGTATATGTACATATGTACATATATATACATACATACTATGCTTTGTATTTCCTACCATGATTATGGTTTGGAAAAGTTGGTTTTGTGATATCAAACCTAATCTGACTACCTCTGCAAGCAGATTAACTTTGAGAAATACTCACTCATTTAATCAAATAATGCTTTTCAATCTGTAAGAATTAATTAAACTTAATACTACTCCATGTCAGGCAACTGACGCACTGATGTTTATTGACAGGTATAGCAATTTAATCATTTGAAGTGCTCCTAAGATTAACCCTGTTAACCCCTGTGCTCTCCCTTTGAATGACGTTTAATAGCCAATGCTCATTTCTTCATTATTATAAACAACACAAAGGCCACAAAAAGCAACAGGTTTCAAGCTGAAGTGTCTGCTTTCAGGCAATTACACAGAGCAGCACAACAGGCTCCTTTCAAAACAGTAGTTTCCAGTTCTTCACGAAGAATGTAGCTTTTGTGAGATAAAAGAAACTTGAACAACTGACTACAGCCTGTGGCCTAGAAATAAAATCTGATCTAAGTTCTATTGCAGAAAGAATGAAGAAACTTATTTGTTTTGAAAGTTTTCTAGAATTTCAAGTTGGAGAGTTCTGTTTTTTTCCTTTATGGTCCTTTTTCCCAATGTTCAGCTGTTTGAGAAATTCAAACGTTAACTCAGGTTCTTGGGAAAAGTGATCCAAAGCTCCTACCAGGCAATGAAAGACATTAAAATTAACATCCTTTTCTTTTTCAAACAGGGGTAATGACAATCCATTAACTCCTAGTCTTTACATGGGAATCTTTTCCCTCACACAAATACAATGCACAGAAGAGATATGTAAGAGTCCGAGACTGATTTACTTCCTATCACCCCATGACAACTGGGTCTGCTATTAAAAAAACTCAAAGCCATGAAACAGCTGTGTGCCTCTACCACAGAGAAGACTGCTGTTGTCAAATGGTCTGGGTGAGACTGTGCCAACATTTACAGGAGATTAGAGATTCCCTGGCTTGAATTTGGAAGAATCGGTTACAATATTAATCTCAAAAACAAAGCATGCCTCCGCAAACTTGTTTCTGTATATAAATGCATGTTCACAGATTATTTAGCCAGAATGCAGACATCTGTCAAAACTGTCCCAGGTTTGGTTTTTTTTTTCCTAGGGGGCTAGATCTAGATGATATCACTTCCCATTTGCATACCCATCTATGCTGGTGAGTTACAACTTCACCACCCAACTAACGCAGACTTACTATCATCTATAAGTAAAATAGGCATTTCCATTCAAGAAATGCAATGGAGCCCTGCATAATGCTATAGATTTTATAGAAACTAGGTTTTCTTTGGAAGTAGGAATGAAATTGCCCTGCAGATTTTAGCAATACTTTTTCAATCCTTTTGGCTGAATCTTCTCAAAAGGAATAGGCCTGCTGCGATACACTGCTACGAAGAAATCATTTGCCAGGATTGCTGTTAACAATTTGCTTGTGCCTACTGTTGCCGTGATCAGGAACAAAGTCTAAGCTTACTTTTGGGTGACTTTCAGGTGCTCAGAGTAGCACAGTTAGGATGTGAGGGGAAAAAAGCAGGCATCAAACACCTGCAGTGGTAACATTTCCTCATGGATACAAAAAACCTCAGCAAAAGAGCAGACCCAACTCTAACTTCTAATTCTAAATAATTTTAAATGGAAAAATAGCCCTTTCGGACAAATGCTGGTTCATGGGTTTTCAGAACTTCCAAAAGATGTAGTTAACATTCCTCTCCCATGCTAACCCATAGGGAAATGCTCATATCTGCCACCACAGTCTTTGGCTTCTGTGCTTTTCCTAGCCCGTTGCCAGCTTTAAGCATACACCTTCTAAAGAAAATACATGGCAGAGACTCCTATTGGTTTTATACAAGACAGAGAAAAGAGAGTCCAAATTTGTGATAGGCCTTAGTAGGCTAGAATAAATAAATAAATAAATAATGATGTTCTATAGTTAAAAGATAACTGAATATAACTAAAAATAAATTTCTGATCAAGATTTAAAAATTAAGGTAGTAATATAAACAGTAAGACTAAATTGAAACAGATATAATTAAAATAATAAATAAATAACCCCATATTCAGGAAGTATTAGGAATAATAGCATTTCATAAAGTCTGAAGAAGGGTAACAAAAATATACTGAAATCATAGAAATGTATGGACTGGGTTGCTGCAGAGTGCTGGTTGCTGCTGCTGGAGACTGGTCTTGATCACAACTGGATTTCTAAAAAAGCATTTACCAGGTTAACCCCCTGATGTGGGACATCAAATCCAGAGCATCTGAAGCTGCTCTGGCTAGGCATGCAAAGGGGGAAGGGGTGCAGGATGTACACTAAGTAGTCCTTCCTAAAAGGCATGCAACTGACTGTGAATCTCTCTGCAGTCTGGACAGACAGATCTGTTCCTGCTAACCAGACCACGTAGAGGGAGAGGATTGTAAACCAGAGATATGGCAAGGCCAGTCATACTCCACTGAGCCAGATTCATTCTCTTCAAGTCAATGTGCATAGCATATACTAATTGCCACTAATTCTATCTGGAACAAGTTCAAGTCACAGGATAAAAGAGATCATATTCAAAGTGTCCCCACGCAATAACAGAGCCGTTACCAACCTCCAGTTGTCCTGCCTTTCCAGCAGCATCTTGTGACAATCCAGATGCAGCATGCCGTAATGCATTTGTCACAGCACTTATTTCCTCAGTGATCTTGCTCCTCTCTTGAATCTCAGCTTGTACGGAATCCTTATGGTCTTGAGTCTTTTCATATAACCTATGAAAGATTTCCAGCAAGAATACATTACGTGTTAGGCTCTACCCAAGTAGGCATGTATTATTTTCTGTAACTAAATCTCAGAGTCCTTTATTTCCTCCGTTTCCTCAAAAATGAGTCTGCAGATATTGCTAAATGAAGTATGCTTGGTAGACCAAATCAGACAGCATGTGTGTTTTAACAGCAAACAGAGCTCAGGTTCTCAAGAGTCTGAAGATGCTGGCAAAACAGAAGATATTCACAAAGATTTCCATGTCAAAAAGCAGGCGTGGAGAAGGGCAAGTACAATCACAGATTTGCAAAAAATATTTGAAGCAAATTTTAAACAGTGGCACTCATTTAGTAAGGCAAAAGTTGCACTGTTGCAAAAAACACAAGGTTCGATTTTCCTAAGAGTGGAAGATCCACATATCTCATTCAAGTTCACAAGAGCTTGAAACCTCCAAAACTGGCTGTCATCCCTTCCGATTACTACTACATTTGAACACAAATTGCAGACTAACATGGTATGGCCAGGCTCAGGTCTTCTCCCTAACTAGTATCTCCCAATGTCCATGCTGGAGACAGCAGATGGGTTAGATGGAGCACTGGTCTCACCCAGTAGGACATTCACTATCTTGTTAAGTGCATTACAGTTTTCATTTATTCTTTAATACCCAATAAAACACTGTGCTTATAAGTAGTCCTATGTCATATCTTCAACAGAAATTTCACACCACTTACTTTTTACATCGATCCTGCATTGCCTTTATCTCGCATAAGGCAGGAAGGGCAGCTTCTGCCTCAGTATTTTCAGATGTATTCAGGATGTTTCTTATTCGGTGAAGAAGTAAGAGTAAGAGGAGCTGTTGCTGGTTGATGTTTTCCTCAAATGAGTTCACAAAATCTAGTAATTCTACCAGTTCCTCTCTGGTAGCCTTTTCTTTCTCTTTTAGACTTTCTGGCTGTTCTTCCTGGAGCTTATCGAGAATTATTGCTTCACGTTCCAGCTAAGTAAACAGTAAGTCAAAGCATGAGGTAAAGTGATTTTTTTATTCCACCATCTTAAGTTACATTATTCATTTACTCATATGCGTGACTAAGTCCTGGGAATTACATAGCCAGAGAGCTTGAACCTCTGAAGTGTGCTAAAACATTCGAGTTTACTCTAACAAAGCACACAACCACAAACAGAGTTGTTCTGGGTTCAGAGAATTTGTACTGTAAATATCCCCATCATTTTTTACTCCGGGTTCAAGAAAGGCTAGGGACAACTGCCTGATCAGCGAGCGGGAAATGATGTTCTACACTGATGTCAGCTGTTTACGTGCCATTTTACTGAGGGCCTCATCCCTACCACATTCCCCCAAACCTACAGTTTGTTGAGCAAGTCACCTCTTCATTGATGAATTTCCATTCCTGCTTTAGTTCTTCACAGTTAATTTCCAGCCCTTTTGCAGCCTCAAGCAAACTCAGCCAATTTTCCCACAGCACTGTTACAATCCTGCCCAGTGCCCTGTCATTTCTGCAGCGTAATTTCATCAGGTCTCCAGAGACCTGCCTCAGCTTCACAAGATCATCTTCAGCCAAGTCAATGTTGGAGACTAAAATCTGACAGGAAAAATAAACAAGTAAATAAATAAAACAATACAGTTAGAAGTGCTAATGAAGCATTCAGTAATATGATTAGGATCCTCTAATAAAATGGCAACAACTCCACTGAGCTGGTTAAAAATGGTTTTAATGAGAGAATTCTGTTGGCTAAGACTGCAGAGAAATATGGGGTAAATAAAACAAACAAACCAAACAGAACAGTGTACCCAGGTGATTAGGTTGTCCTTGCTGCTTTCTAGTTATTTGGAAGGGAAGATAAATGAGCAGGAGCTACAGATATATAAAATGACAAGCCTGTAATATGATGAGTACTAAAAGAGAAGGCAGCAAAGCAGCTGATTATAGCAGAGGTCTGGTGGGGAGGCAGCAAGAGAGTCTTGCGGGGGGGAAACTGGAAATCCTCTGGTTTTCACTTCTGAGAGAAAACAGCAGCAATATTAGAAATCTGAACAGTCCTGGTCCTGCAAAGAAGCAATGAGGGATCTAAACAAAAATGCAACATTATCTTAAGCACAGACAATGTTTGATTTCTACAGTGTTATGACGTACTCTTTTTATGTGACCTATTATAATCTGGTCTTTTTATAGGTATATATTCTGTGGTTTTATATATACATAAATGCAGGATAAAGGAATTTAACTTCTTTCTACTGTGACACCATACTGTGTGCACAGCTACATCACAGTTTTGTGTAAGTTTTTCAAGTTCTTCAGAGCCTCTCTTACCTTGCTTTCTTCTAAGTGCTCCAAAGCTTCTTTGTAAGACGTTGGTATTTGAGACAAAGACTGTCTAAGCATCTTTTTCAGTTTGTTAAGATTATCACACACCTTATCTTTGGTTTTTGTGTAGCTTTTGTATTTTTCAAAATACCTGTAGGAAACAATTAAGAGACTGATTAAAATCTGTTGTGGTTGCTCCTCTCTCTAACCATAATGCCCACTAGAATAAAAAAAAAAAAATTAAAAAGAATCTTCTGAACTAGCAGTCCTTACTATTTGTTATATACTTCAGGTTCGATATCCAAGATACTTTAGAGATGCAGGTACAAATGCCCCAGAGATAAAGAAATATAGGTATGCATATCCATATATCACCCTAGGAGCTGCTCAAAAGAATTGTATGTCTTGATCTAGGTCTCCATCCTCCTCAGACGTTCCCAAAAATTAGTTCCAGTTTGTAACACACATTCTACTTTTCCCTACGATGTGTGCTCTGCACAATTCCAACATCTTATTTCTATATCTTATCATTTCTTTTCTATTACCAAAGCCTTTAAGGTTGTCCAATTCTTTGATTATAAAACCAGATTTTAAGGTTACGCTCAACAGAATCAGAAGCACTGGATCATGAGCAAACAATTTAAAAATCCTTTAATCTATCTCCAAAACTGTTTGTGTACATGTATCTGAAGGCCCTTCAGATCTCCTCTGCACCTGTATTTGAAGGAAGGAAACTATGGCCTGTGTCTTGTTTGGTCTTTACTTTCTCAAGCCATCAGAATAGCTTATGGAAGAGACACATTAAGGCGCCTCCAAAAACCATTCTAACCCACAGCAGCACTGAACTAGAGACTGTGAAAATGTGCTTTACTCTGATTCTGGCACCCTATGACCCTCAGTCAAGCCCCATACACACTTTGTGCAATATACTAAAAACTATTGCATTGTGAATTAGTAGCAATATGCTTATTGCCTGGTAATTTTCCTTCCATTACTATCACGTCTAGAAACAACAGAAATGCTTACAGTTCTTTCTGCTGAATTACCTGGTTCTATGACAGCAGAAACAATACTGCATTTATTATCAGCCAAATTCTTCATAATAAGTAACACGACCCAGGAAGATCTCTTAAACTTACCTCTGTTCATCAGCTTCCTTTCTTTGAGCCTTCTCCCTTAATGCCAAACTCTTACTGACTAGTTCTGTTAAAGTATTTTCCAGGCATATTTTATCTTCTGGTTTCACTACGTTCTTCAGCTTGGAGTACACGTTTTCTATGTCAGCCTTTGCAGAGTTGAACTCTTCTTCGTTCCATTGTGGAGTCTGACAGATCTCCTCTGAGCTACCAAGCTCTGCTGTGGCAGACTGGAGTCCAGCTTCATAGTCCTCAAGGAACGTGGCAGCCCTCTGAACAGCCTTGGTATAAAGCTCACCAGCTTTACATGCCTCCTCCAGAGCACTCTGACAGTGTTAAAAAGACAAAGGAACAATTAAGAAAGACCACTGTGCTCCTCTGGACCACCCGATGGTCTTTTCAGAATTTCACACCTGTTTTTGAGACCAGTGCTCCCAGAACTGGCCTAAGGAAGTGAGGGAGGACATGGCAAATGTACTTTGCTACCTAGGCAGTCACAGAGCAGTGCTGTAACCTATGGACTGATTGCTCTCAACCGCAGGAACAGGGGTTATGTAGGAACTGCCAATACTGGAAAAAGCCAGAGAGAAGGATGGCAGAAGACAAAAGCCATAAGACCCCTTACGGACATGGCATCCCATATGTCCTGTTCCGACAAGGAAAGCCCACACGTTGATGCTTTATTCTGCTCCAGGTGGTATACCCACTCTGACTTACCGAACTACTTCTCACTAAACCCTCTTCTTGAATGATGTGTAACTTTGCCAGCTCTTGGATTCCCACAGGGCAGCGGAACTTTGGCATTGTGCTTCCCACACAACACCCAAGCAGTGAAGATGAAGCACAGCAAGCCAGGAAATCTAGCAGCAGGACCGTAAGTCCATCAGTGAAGCAGAGTCCCTCCCCCTGTTATTAGCTACTACCTCATATTTCCTCATTTGTATCCACTGATCCTTTGGGCCATCATGGCACAGGTTGTCTTGACCTGGATGCAGTTCCAGAACCAATCTGCTATGAAGATTACCACTCTTCTGGTTTCCAGTGTAAATTTATTCACTAATTCTTTCTCTGTGTATTAACACTGCCCTTTAGCTTAAGTAGTCCTTTTCCATTCATTAAGTCTACCTCCAGCCTAATTACATTTCTCAACTAGATTTCCCGCTTGCCCTTAGCTTAAGAGGTTGAGCAAATTCAGTTTTATCAGCTACCCTCAACAGTCTTCATCCCTCTAATAGCATCTGTTCCAGTTTGAGTGGACCCTTCCTGACAAACGCATCAAGAATCAGGTGGATCCTCCAGCAATGCTTTATATACTTGTGTTAAAGCCTTGGATCCTGGTTGTCTTTCCTTTGCTTATCCTTCCTGAGCCTGACCACATTGGTGCTTTACTCTCCTTGATCATTCCCAATGAGTAAGCTTTTTCACTATAGTAGGAACAAGGAACTTCTGTATTTTTCATCACTGTCAATACCAAAAATGTTACATAAAATCAGTTCCAAGAATAATTCCAGGACAATTTGCACCCAGTCTTTTTTCAACTCAACATTTTCCTTCCTCCCCTTTACCTTTCTTTTCTTATGCTAAACCCCAGTGCTCAATTATAATCAAACTGAATACAACTAATTTCGTTGTATCCTTGGTTTCTTATCATGATTCCCATCATATCCGTCAATGCAGAGATGATCACCGGCCAATTCAGTTATTAGAATAAAAGAAGCATATAAGTCATTAAAATATAAACACTACAGTCACAGACAGCTGATCTAATTATTGGGAAAAGACATATGGCTATACCTTATTTTTAATAAATATACTTACAACACGGGCAGCAATGTCTATCTTCAGTTGTGTTTCATGATCTTGCAGTGTCTCTAGTTTTGTTTCTATACCAGCCGCAAGAGATTTTTCTTTTGGATTTTTTCTCTCTTTTTCCATTATACAATTAATAGCGGAGAACTTTGCTTGCATCATTTTCTGAATTGCTTCCCATCGTAACTTTTCATACTGCATTATTTTTATGTCTATCAGAAGTGGCTGCTGGAGCTCTAATTGAATATGCTTTATGATGTGAAATATATATTCTACTTCATTCTGGATATCTTCCTTATTTACACAGTGGAGACCAGAGATGAGGTTTTGAAGAAACTGATTCAGTTCCTCAGCATCCTTCTCCAGGCTCTTTATTTCTTTCCTCTTAGATTCTTTGAATCGTGTATCAAGGACATCATTTTTGTTTATTTTATTTGCTACCTCCTGGGTTAAGTACAAGATTTGTTGAACTGCCTGAAACAGAATCTGTGCAGACATAAGATTCTCAGCAGGAGAAGAGCAAGAGCCGTCATTTAGGATGTAAGCTTCTTTTCTTACAGTAGATGTTATAGCCTGGATTTCATTTAGCAACACTTGAATCTTATTGCATTCCCTAACGACATTATCAAAGCGTATTATCTTGCCCTTAATTTTATTTTTAATTTTAAAAAATTTCGTTTGCAATTCATCTAGCTGT
Source organism: Falco cherrug (assembly GCF_023634085.1). NCBI lineage: Eukaryota > Metazoa > Chordata > Aves > Falconiformes > Falconidae > Falco > Falco cherrug. The sequence continues at coordinate 30,497,938 of NC_073703.1, forward strand.
AGTGAGTCCCATTTTAGACCTACGCATTCAAATATTTCTTTGTACTTCATTATTTGTGACAAATTGAACTGGAAATCTAATACTTTTTTTTGAAGTGCTTTGCATTTATCCTTTAATTCCTGCTCGGAGCCCAGTAGTTCATCTTCTTCCAAGTTCATTTCACCATACTGCAGGACAAGATCTTGTTGCAATGAAGTTATTCCTTCAGCAAACTCTTTGTAGACAGCTATTTTTTTTTCTACTTCATGAAGTTTACTCTGAATTTGCCTCTGTGTCTTCTTTGCTCTATTCTTCAGACTTCTTAATTGATCAATCAAAAATAGTTGTTCAGACAGGCTCAGTTCCTCAGCTGTGATCTGACTCTCTTTATAGTGGGATGAGATAAGCCCTTCTATTTCCTGTACGTCCTTTAAAATCTCCTTTAAAATGGCTTGTCGATCAATTAATTCTGACCACGTGCTGGTTTGGTTCATATCAGGCCTGGCAAGCATCTCAGCATTTCGAAGCTGACAATGAACTTTTTCTATTTCTGCAATAAGTCTTTGCCTCTCCTCCAGCTGGAACTCTAAGTGCTGTAATCTTTGAGCTGATTTTAAAACCAGAGCCTTGTATGAATCCTGCAATGTTTGTAAAAGAAACTTCATATCAGATACCTCCTCAGGCTTCAAGCTGGGCATGATGTGTTGGAGCCCATAATCCAGCGATACAATCACAGGCTCTCTGTTTAGAACTTCTGTGCTCATAAGCTGACAACTTCTGATCTGTGATTTAACATCACTGGGGAAAAGTGCTGCTTTCTGATCAAGAAAGGACAGTGAATCTCTGACCCATGAAATATTTTCTTTGATCTTCTTCATCATTTCATGTTTCATGAGAGCAGGACCAGTGATCTGAACATCCTCTCGAGGAGTTTGTTGTGCTGATAATGCTTCCAATTTGCTCTGCAGGTCATGTATAGAGCTCTCCAAAGCTACCTTCTCTTGATCACTCCAAATTCTTTTCATCTGCAGTTCAATCCTCCTTGTTAATAGAGAAAGACCATGTTTAATGTCCTGTAGCTCTGTCATCCAAAGTACAGGATATTTGGCTTTTCCTGCAGCAGAGGAATGTAACTCCACTTGTAAACACTGCTCTTGTATCAGTCTCTGAATATCCTGTGCTTTATTCATAAGCAGGTTAAATTCATCAATTTCTGCCACAACTTGATCATGTTTCTTTTGCACTGTTTGCTCCATGTGTTGCCACCATAGCTCCAGTTGCCTCATTTGGCTTTCAGTTAACACTTTATCCATGCCTGTTAAATGCTGAGATAAACTTTCTTGCTGAGTTTTCAACTGGTTTAAGACATCTCTTTCTTTTCGTAAGGACTCTATGCATGCCTTAATTTTCTCCAGAAGAACTGTATTGTTCATAGGACTTCTGTCAAAAATATGAATAGCATTTAAAAATAAACCCTAAAAAGTTCCTAAAACATGGACTAGACACATCTAAAAAAAAAAAGAATTTGACTGTTTCAAAAGTGATTCACTCACTTTATTCATTTAATTACATGTGTCTCTCAATGTTCTCTCACAAATTTCCTAATCACCGTTGTAGTATCATTGTTTCTTGCTTATCTGTACAGCATTAGTTATTTCTAGTTATCTCTGCAGGAGAGGCACATTCTAATGCATTTTATCTAAAATTGCAGTATATGCAAATACAGAATGCATCATTTCCTAAAGAAATGTAGTCTCCTGTTAAAGCTACAATAAATAAAATTTTCAAAATAAAGAATAGTGTTAGAGTCATCTCTAAGCAAATTAACATTTTATGGTAATTTCTGATTTACAATGAAGATAAAGTTAAAAGAAAAACTTAAAAAATTCCCATTCATTCAAGATTAATTTGGAGTTCATCTACTCATCTTTTACCTCCAGGAGTATTTTGAAATTCTCACCTACATTTAGCAGCTAGATTTTTTCAATCTCTTTGCTGTAAATTAAAAATTATATAAATTATTTTAAAGATTTTCAAATTATTGTGATTGATAGGCTAGTTCCATGGTTTGAAGGCTAATTCATAGTGGGTACTGAACATTTTGTGTTAACTGATTAACTGTGAATTGGTTCTGCAGACTTATTTATTGCCACAGAATTCTTCTTATCAAAGAAAGTTAATTTTTCAGAGCAATGAGATATTTCCCCCCCTAAAAAAATCAGAACTGATGAGTCCCTGAAAAGAAATTAATATTTCCACATCTGCCATATTTTTTCAATAATATTTTAATATGGCTTTTGTATAGGTTTTTAGCACAGCAACCATTTCTTTGTGCTGCCTAAAAAAAATTAAAAAGAGTAATGATGCTAAAGGATGGCAGAGAACCACCAGACATGCTTCTTTTAAGGGCTGTTTAAACCTACAAATCTATGAGACTTCTCTTGTTGCCTAACATCAATGAGACAGATAAAACACTGTATCTTTGTCTGAGTATTATTGAAGTATGGCAGAAAATTCAGTCTAGGATCACATTTGTTCAACCTACTCACAGAAACCCTCAACTATACTTACATTTTTATGTTATCTTTTTCTGTTGACAAATTTTTCATTGAGGACTGTGCAGCAGAAAGATTTTTCTGGTACTCATTAATTAAACAGTACTGTTGTTGCTTCACTGCCTTAACAGCATCTAGTTCTTGAAGCAGCCTGTCCCAGCAGGGCACCGCAGGCTCTGTGGTTTGCAGCTCTGCTCTGTTTGATCCTGTTGCACTGGGAAATGCTTCTTGACTATGACATAAAGATTTTGCTTTCCATGTTTCCAGTTCAGTTTGTAAATTCTACAACCAAACCCACCACAGAGAAGAGATTAAAAGAGGACCTTAAACACTTTCAGCTTTCAACACAAAATATAGTTAAATACCGATACACCTACAAACATACACTTCCTCATTCACATGCAAATGAGCATGCATGGAAGCACACATGCAATCGAAGGTGTATCTACTACTGCATTCTAGAAGAGCCGTACAATTTACATGGACATACCTGCATTAAGACACTGTGTTTGTAGACTACCTGGTAGACAAACGGACTAATCATGCAGTCAAACCTCAGATAAGACTATATGCAAGAATTTTGCTAAGCGAACCATAATTCTGTGTATCAGTACATTAACAATGAGGAATGACTTCGCAATTTCCATACCTCCAGCTCTTTTAGTTGTTCATTTATAAGCACGATATCCAGTTCAGCCACTTTATTTTTCAGCTCATTGACCTTTTGTTCCTCTTCAAAATATTCAGTATTTACTTGCACTCCGGGAAACAATTCTTTCTGAACAACCACTTCTGCACCTGTGTCCTACAACACAAAACAGGATTCTTATTTCTGAGGATCCTAAATCAACAAGTTTTCTGACTGCAACACTTTGCTTCACATGTTTAAGCCATGCCTAAAGGTTGCTGTGGCTTCCCCCACAGCCTCTGTGGGTCAACCAGGACCCAGAGGCTAGAATCTCCATCACTACCCTCCACCTCACCCTGGCTTGCCAGCACTGCTCAGATACCTATGAAATCTCTGCCCATCATTTTAAGCTTGAAACTCGGACATCCCCACCTTCAAAGAACATCCTCCCTGCACCCACTTCTGCTACTGATAAACTCACAGGTCCGTCCTGTCTTCTCCCCCTCCTCCTTACACATTCATGGACTTTTAACTTTTCCTCACAACCACATTCCTTCTGCTCAGCACCTGCCTTAATATACTGCTGTGTCCTTCACCAAGACCATCTCTTCCAACTGTTCTTCATGGACTCACTCACGCATGAAGCAGCTTGCCTGTGACACAAAGCCACGGCTGCTACTGCCACAAGTGCTATCCAAATTCAGGGGCAAGAGCATTAGGGAGTCATGTCTCAGTCAGGGTGGGGAGGAAGGGAATGAGGGGCTCCAGAGCCAGTCCCTGGCACTGCCATCAATTCCCACAATGGCAGAAGAACAAGTCACCTGTGGTGTGGCCAGGTTGAACAGTCCACCAGCTGAGCCAAGGTCATTGCCCAACTGGATGCTCTTAGACAGCCCCAGTTCAGACGTAAAACGTAATCCTCTAAATCACCTTCAGCTATTGCATACAACAATATAAATGAAATGTCACAGGCTTATTGGGTCACACGGCAATACCTTAAAAATCTTTCTGCATTTCCCTTCCCCCAGTCCTTGTCTCTATCTGGTAAACTGTGATCTGTTCCACATATAGACTTCACGTGAGTGAATGCATACAAATACGCAGATATGACTACAGTGTGAGCTTCCCCATGGTACCAACATATAAAATGAGCAATGATAAATTCTTGTTGGATAAACTTACTGTATTGCTACTTTAGATACTATTTTACTAGGAAGCAGTCAACTATCCCCACAGCCGTATCACTTGTAAACTGTCACGGTCATCTGTTTCTCTGTGGGTCACGAGCTACTAAAACATATACCTGCTCCTAAGCGTGGGAAACATATAGGAGATTGTACATTCAACTCAGACATAAGATTTCATCTTAAAAAGACTTTGGAGTGCCACAGAACTGAAGTAAGCAGAAAAACTGAGCTCAGCTATCACAGAGCGAGGAGAAAATCCACTTTACCAGATAGAAATATAAATGCATCAAAACACACAGAAAAGTGTCCTGACACTAAAAAAAAAAATCAGGATTGCTGTATACATGTTTTGCTTGTTTGTATGACTCAATGTACACTGTAGCACCACCTCTCCGGATACACAGGCACACAGACAGTGTCCACCTCCCAACACAATAATTTTAATGTTTCCCATAGTTTTTCAGTCTACTAGATGGTTGGGGAAGGAGCAAAACATGAGAAGGGAAGAGAATGGGGGCTGCTAACCAGCTACTGTCCTTCAGACAAAGCCAGGGCTCCCCTGTTGACTCTTCACCGTGCAGGCCTCCAGGAAACCACCAAATGTGACTCTGGCTTCAGGCTTGGGTATGACCCATAGTTTAAATCCTTTCTTATCCAACACCTTCCTCAGGAGAACAGCAGAACCTACTTCCCTTTCCCTTTGCAAGCTCCAAATCTTTTGAATATAAACAATCACAGTCAGAAGTGAAAGTCTGTCAGTTTAGAACAGAAGAGTATTTTCAGTTGGAAGAGACCTACAATGATCACCTAGTCCAACAGCCTGAGCAATTCAGGGCTGACCAAATGTTAAAGTATGTTTTTAAGGGCACTGTCCAAATGCCTCTTAAACACCGACAGGCTTGGGGCATCAACCACCTCTCTAGGAAGCCTGTTCCAGTGTTTGACCACCCTCTTGGTAAAGAAAAGCTTCCTAACGTCCAGTCTAAACCTCCCCTGGCACAGCTTTGAACTATTTCCAGTGTCCTGTCACTGGATCCCAGGGAGAAGAGATCAGCACCTCCCTCTGCACTTCCCCAGCTCAGGCAGCTGCAGAGAGCAACGAGGTCACCCCTCAGCCTCCTTTTCTCCAAACCAGACAAGCCCAAAGTCCTTCGCCGCTCCCCACAGGACATGCCTTCCAGCCCTTTCACCAGCTGTGTTGCCCTCCCCTGGACACATTCAAGGACCTTCACACCTCAATTGTGGGGCCCAGAACTGCGCACACTATTCAAGGTGAGGCCACACCAACGTAATCACCTCTTTTGACTGACTGTGGTTAATACACCCCAGGATGCAGCCTGCCCTCTTGGCTGCCAGGGCACATTGCTGACTCCTATTGAGCCTGCTGTCAGCCAGCATCTCCAGATCCCTTTCTCTCTCCAGCCACTCCTCTCCCAATTTATACGTGCCCAGTGCTACTCCATACCAGGAGCAGAATCCAGCATTTGGACTTGTTAAATTTCATCCTGTTAACCATCGCCCAATGCTTCAATCTATCTAGAACCCTTTGCAAGGCATCTTGTCCTTCAAGAGAGTTCAACAGCACCTCCCAGTTTGGTATCATCATCAGAATTGCTAACGGTGCATTCAACTCCTGCACCTAGATCATTTATAAATATATCAAACAGAACTGGCTCTAGATTTGAAGCCTGAGGTACACCGCTGGTACAGTCACCAGCCAGACGTAGTCCCATTCTTTACAACCCTTTGAGCTCTGCCCTTCAGGCACTTCTTCACGCAGTGCACTGTGAACCAGCCCATCCCACAGTTTGACAATTTGTCCAGAAGGATGCTGTGACCAACAGTATCAAAAGTCTTCCTAAAATCCAGAAATTTTACATCTTTTTTTTTTTTTTTTTTTTTTTACATCCACCACCTTCCCTTTACCCACTAGGTAAATATCATAGATGGATATCAAATTAGTTAAACAGCACTTTCTCTCCATGAACTCACGTTCACTGTGCCTGATCTGTGCCAGTCCTGTTTAATATCTTTATCAGTGATCTGGATGAGGGGGTTGTGGGCTCCCTCAGTCAGTTTGCAGATGACACCAGGTCAGGGGGCAGTGTTGATCTGATGGAGGGCAGGAAGGCTCTGCAGAGGGGTCCGGACAGGCTGAAACAATGGGCTGAGGCCAGCAGTTTGAGGTTCAACAAGACTCAGTGCCGGGTCCTGCACTTGGGTCACAACACATCCATGCAACACTACAGGCTTGGGGAATAGTGGCTGGAAAGCTGACTGGTGGGAAAGGACCTGGGGGTACTGGCTGATAGCCAGCTGAACATGAGCCAGCAGTGTGCCCAGGTGGCCAAGAAGGCCAACAGCATCCGGGCTTGTACCAGAAGCCGTGTGGCCAGCAGGACTAGGGAAGTGATTGTGCCCCTGTGGCACTGGTGAGGCCGCATCTTGAATACTGTGCTTGGTTTTAGGCCCCTCACTGCAAGAAAGACACTGTCCAGAGAAGTGCAACAAAACTGGGGATGGGTCTGGAGCACAAGTCTTAAAAAGAGCAGCTGAGGGAACCAGGGTTCTTCAGCCTGGAGAAAAGGAGGCTCAGGGGGGACCTCATTGCTCTCTACAGCTGCCTGAAAGGAGGCTGTAGCGAGGTGGGTGTGGGTCTCTTTTCCCAAGTACAAGTGCCTCAGGTTGCTCCAGGGGAGGTTAGATTGGATGTTGCCCAGCATTGCAATAGGCTGCCCAGGGAAGTGGTTGAGTCAGCATCCCTGGAGGTATTTAAAAAACCATATAGAGGTGGCAATTAGGGACATGGTGGCAATTAGTGGTGGAATTGGCAGTGGCAGGTTTATAGTTGGACTTGATGATCTTAAAGATCTTTTCCAACCTAAATGATTCTATGATTCTATGATGATTGTGTTGTTCTCTAAGAGGATTTCAATAGTACCCAGCATGATCTTCTCCATAATTTTTTCAGGAACTGAGATTAGTGTCCTGGGTCTTCCCTCACCCCCTTCTTGTAAATTTGAATAACACTGGCTAGCTCCCAGTCAGCAGGGACCTCCCCAGGCTCCCAAGACCTTTGGGAGATTTTGTTGAGGCTTCCAGTTACAGCAGATGTGTGCAAGCCCCAGGTAAGACCTGCCAATGGACAGGCCAGCTGTGGAACGGCCCATAGACTTCACTGTGAAGATTAGCTTGGCCCTACCTTCAATTTAAGAATGTGGTGACCAGGGATCAGCAGTCACAGGGCACCTGTGAATGTAATACCCTTACTCTTTAAAGAACAGACTTAGTAATAATGTAATTTAGTAATGCATCTTGTAATTCATTCAGCTTGAATTCATCCTTCTTCCTCTGTTTTATTTTATTTATTTTCTTATGCTGTGTCACTCCTGGATTTCAGTTTTCTGATTTGCCTTCCTTATGGTGGCAAAGACTACCACAGCTAACTATAATGACATGGAAAGAAGCTGTATTGATTAACAGCTTAAAAAGAACCTCTAAATATCATAAAATAAAGACTGATTATGATGGCTCTGAAAACAAATATTGCCCTTTTGAACATATCCACTGAAAAATACAATGTGGCTAGCACTCTGGATAACGTTCAAAACTACCATGAACATAAAGCAGAACTATACACTTGATTTTGTGTACACAAGACAAAAATCTTGATTTTGATGCAGCAGTAATTGCCTCTTCTTTTATAACAGAACTTCAGCTGAAGCCCATGTGGAAACAAAAATTCAGTGACTCTAACAAATATAGCTTGAAATAACAGAATGTGGGTTACCTCACGTGCAGGAACTGGGGGATTAGATTGCAGACCCCCTTTCTCAACTGCTGCAGATTTCAGGACTTGACTCTTTTGGCACACCCTTTGCTGAACCTGCTCCACATCTTCTCTATATGACTGATTCTTGACATCCTCCTTTTGGTGTAAGAAAAATAAAAGAAACAAGTAATCAAAATGCCATAATCAAACCTGCTGAGCAGTAATTACAGTGCTTGAGATGACAAAGTTACAAAGCCCATAATTATAGGTAGATGAGGAAAACCACAACTACATCTCATAATTTATTGTGGGCAAGGTTATGGCAAAGGAAACCATCTAGGAGAAGCAGTGCTGTAATTCTGTTATGAATTTTTAGAAAAATTGCAGACTGCAAATGTGGTTCTTCTACCTACACTGTTCATGCTTTGTTACTCTAAGCATGGGCCTTGAACTGTGTGCCCCTGGATGCAATCTCAAATGCATTTTTAAAAAAGGTTAGACTTTTTCCTGAGGCTCCAATCTTGTACTTGTACTGTAGACAGAGAGTCTGTGGTGAGGCACCCAGCACATTACCAGGCAGGATACTTCCCTGGGCAGCCCAGGAATTTGTTGTATGTACATGCTGAGGTATTTGCTGACTGTAAGTTCTGCCTGAGTTTGTTTATCATCTGGAAACAAGATAAAATAAAACGGCCACCTACACAAAATAAAAGAATGGCAAATCCTTACAGCATGAATCTGCATGGTTATTTGAGCTAGTGGCTGCAAGTCACACAGGATATGTACTGAAAGTAGCCCAACCTGCAACCCAGAATGAACAGATATACCCCAATTCTCGGCAAGCTCATGAGTGCACACCGTGCTCCATCTTGTCACAACCACACTGCTTTCAGCATCTCACACAGTTTGCTGAAACTTAAGGTCTGAAAAGAGCCTGGCTGTTTTCTCTGTAACACCCCTTTCAGGGAGGGGATGACAGCAACAAGAGCCCTGTTAGCGTTAGCTTTTTCATCTCCAGCAAGAACTTTGTTTCTTCCCACTCACTATGGCTCTAGCTCCTCAACACTACTCTACTCTGTCAAAACTTCCCTTGTACCAGGGTGCACAAAACAGGACACAGCATTTCAAATGCAGCCTCCTACGTGCAAAGTAAAGATGTAAATAAAAAATCTAAATAAATGAAATAGACTCAAGCAGAATAACAGTATTGAAGCAAAATGGTAAGAAAACATCACAAAATGTCCAGGTGACTTGGAATACATTATCCTCAGCAAATCACTAATGGAAAAAAAAATTCCCTCCATACTAATTTTAAATGTACAGGAAAAGATTCAGAGGATTAACACATACTAAGCATACAGCACATCAGACAAAAATAGCTCACTGTAACTTGAGGGTTTTATTATTTATATATTAGTCATATCATCCCCACTGCAACTAAACTGTATACATATACCCTCAAATTCAATCAGTCTTGTGGAATCTCATGTTCAGTTACCTCTGCTGGATGGGTGTCCTTTCTTGTTTCATCACCTTCAATACCAACACCATCCTGATGTCTTTCTAGTTCTGCTTCACCACCCTGAACCGTGTTGTCCAGAATGTCCTCTTGGACCTTCTCATGTTTGTCCATACCTGGGCTCTCTTTATCAACCTCCCCCTGATTTGAAAAATACAAAATGTTCACAACCAGTAAAAGTCACAGTCCAAATTCTAAGTTTACTAAGGAATAACACACTCCACAAGCTGCCTACACTTTCTTCAATTTAGCTTAATGAAGGAAGCTGAAAAGGCTGAGGTAACCCAAACCCAGAGCCTCTTGGAAACGCCTGCTCAGATCAGTTTGCCGTATTGGGACCTCAATCACTATGAAACAATTTCAGGACAAAACAAACAGGAGTAAGGGCTCACATGATTTTTAATACTGTCATAGAAGTTTCTGCTCAGACACACTTGGCAACTCTAACTACTGATCTTGTTCCTTCTCCAGAAAATGCAGTACGGATGGTTTCCACTCTGATACTTTGATGGTCATCTCTCCCAGCTACTGCTACCACTCAATGGTCAGGTCCACGAGGGAATTCTCCAAATCCTTCCCTCAGTTTTGCACATGTGAAGTAATTTACAGTGATAATGTCCTGAGGTCCCCTAAAGATCAATGGTTCCAGGTTAGTGACCTCTCATTACCTACCTAGTGCACGCAGATGACAAAATGTGTTAAATTCACAGGAATGCTGCACATTTTGCATCATGGAGAAAGTAGGTCCAAGCCCTGGGGATGTGCAGAGATCTTGCATACTTCACATGTGCAAGACTGAGGGGATGATTTGGAGAACATAATTTACCATTCCTTTCATTAGACTAGGAAAATACATCTCTAAGACCACAAGTTTTAAGGAATTACATATGCATTTCTGGTGAACAGACACAGGCGTATATATGCATATATATTGACATGTATTAGAACATATTTGTCAGGCACCTGAAGAGTCTGCCCCAATCTGTCCTTGCTTTGATGGATGCCCTGTAACGGATTATCTATCAATACACTGCCTTCCTCCAAAAGCAGACCATTTTGCTTCTCTCTCTGACATATTTCCATTGACGTCTTGATCCAAAGAGAAACAATATAAAAGACAACCAGCTTGTGTGACCGTTAATACTGTGTTTTAACATTAGATCTCTGAAAGGCACAACATTATTTATGAAAACAAATAGCACAAATTGTGTTGCAGTTCTAAACAAGCCCTACTGGTTTAAGAGAAGCTCTCAAAGTCCTTTGGCAGAGGTGTATCTGCAGTTCTCTCATCTATACACCTTCTCCCTTTGTATCCTGACCAAGGATACCTGCCCTAATCACAAGCAAGAGAAAGCTATGTGCAGGTTGTGTTTCAATGGAAGACTGCAGTTTTGAATAGACATTATTGGCTTGTCACAGACTTGTTAAAGTAAGTTACGGGAGTTCTTCTCCACATCTTTGATTTAAACACATATAATTACAGATGGCTTCATTTCAATGAAATGAAGGATGCAATATAGGATGCAACATACAAAAGGCATCTGAGACACAGATGCCTCCTTAACCAGTCTCCCATTGTGACTGTCATTAAATATACTCACATCATGCATTTCAAAAGGGTCCTTTAACTCCACTGCTGCAGGGCTCTCTTCTGCAGCAACAGGAGTATCAGAAGTGATCTGTGTCTCTCTCTTCAGCATTGCATCTGCCTTATCTTCCATCTGCATTTCATTACCAAACTCATCTTTTAACTCAAGGACTTCAGTGAAAATATTTTCCTCCTTTTGCTCAACATTTTCAAGTCTTTCTTCCAGACTCCTGTGTTTACTCTGAAGTGTTTCAATATCATCCTTAATAAACTTCTGCCCTGGTGAAGAGGTGTTTTGTTTAACAGTTTCTGCTAAAACCAAAATCTTCTTTAACATGTCTTCGCATCGACTAAGAGGTCCTTGTTGTTCCTTTAAACGGAAAGAAAACATTCTATTGAAAAGCATCTTCAATCAATATACTTAATGCTAAGATCTAAAGTCAACCACTAAAGTCATAAATAAACAACAATCTGTGCTGAAAAGTACATGCAGACCTGTTTGCTGCATGCAGAGAGTTAAATACTAAATCAGTAATTTTAGTCAGCCATTTTTATGAACAAAGGACTCCGAAGTTATAAGCATTATGACAATGATAAATAATCAGGTAGTATCCTGTGAGGTGTGTGGTGATCTTTCCAAGTTCTCAACTTGGAAATCCCCTCCCTCTCGTATTCCTTTTTACTTGTTAGAGGTATAGCAAATTCTGGTGGAAGGGAAATTGCAGTGATTCGTATCTGGCTATGGTTTAAGCTTTCAGTAGCTCTCTACACTCACAGCTACAAGACTGTACAAGACTTTTGACGAAGTGCAAAAGAATGCCTACTTATGCATGAAGGACACTTCTTAAAACTGAATTGGTCTCTCTGACATTTTCCTAAGCTTTCCACTCTGGCTAATTTAAAGGCACTTCATAACACCAAATTTAATGATCTCTTTCACCATTACATCCAGAGACACACAAAAAAAACCCCAACCAACCAAACTGAAGAAGCCTGTGTGCTTGAACTTGGACAATTCTACCTTCAGTTCAGCTGACAGCAAAGGTCCTTTCAGTTCATTAAGAGTGGCTTAGGACTACAATTATCTTGATGAATGGAACACCACATGTAATTTATAAAGTTTATAAGTTTATAAAGGTTTCTTAGTTTTTCAGTTTGACACCATTAGCAGCTCTTTTTATATAAATATGATGGTCTCTACAAGTGCCTAGGGCATGGACCCACTTTCTCCATGATGCAAAACCTGCAACATACCTGTGATTTCAACTGGTTTTTCTCAGCTGATGGTTGTTCTATTGCTGGACCTTTACAAGCAGCAAGCTTCTCAGAGACAGTTTTCAGCTCAGTGCTCAGGCCCGTTACCATATCCTGAAACTGCTGGTGCTCTTGAACGTGACTTTCCAATGTCTGCACTATGGTCTAGAAACAAAGGAGTTTCTAGGATTAGTCCACCATTAGCTCAAATAAATATAACTCATCCACAGCCTGTCACAGCAGCACAAAAAACTTGCTTGTTTCCCTTAAGATACCCAGCTAACCACAGGTGCACAAAAAATATCTTGCCCTCTTCCCAGCACACCGTGGGCTCCACCATGAACAAAATCTTTACTGGTAGCCGGAAGTGGAAGAGTTTGCATTCCATAAGAAGGTACTTTTAAAAGGGATGTTTTCTATTAAAAATTGGTGAAAGATTAAATGCAGTATGCCACATAGGATGCAAACGCAATCTGCACTAATCTGGTTGGAACCAATAACCAACAGGATGCAGGAAAAGCCATTCATCCTTCCGAAAGGAAAAATGAAACTATCGTGGCTTGGAGATTAGGAACAAATGCCTCAGTATTACAGCTCCCTGAACCTGTTTATGCAGGTACAAAATGTTCTTCACACTTACCTTGGTCTCATTTGTTTAAACATTTATCCCTCTGCAAAGCATAAGGCAGTGAAAAAATATGAGCTTCCCATGCTCTTTTTCTCACAGTAAGAGACAGAGAGAAATTCCCTGCCCTTCTACGGAAGAACTTCCACCACTCCCAGTTTTACCCACAAACTTGCCTGCTGAATGACACTACAGGCAAACAGTGAGAACCGCAAGCAACAGGCACACCAATAATCTCATAAGGAAAGACAGCGAGGTCCCAACCTGTAGCTGGCTGAGCAGATTTTCATGTTGGTGCTTTAATTCCAACCATTCCATCTCTGGGAAGCAGGAATCCCCAGTGTGACCCTGTAGGCAGTCTTCCTGGCTTTCCAATTCATTGAATCGGGAAGTTAAGTTTTCTGCTTTCTGCAGGAGGTTTGCATAGTTTGTCAGCTGCGCTTGCTTCTCCTTCAAACCAGGCTGAAGGGCAAAACCTATCTCCTGTTGCTGTTTCTCCACTTCAGTCAGAGCCAGTCTCAGATCTTCTTTGCTTTGCTCATATCGCTCCCTCTTGAACTGAAGTTGCTCTTGAGGGCTAGGAAAAAATACTGCACTTAAAAACTTTTTACTTATTACCCAGAAAATGTCAAATTGTGAATAAGTCAACCATTAGAATGAACTTGAGCACACTGAATAATTTTCTTTAGGTTTTAAATTACTGATCAGCTCAGACTGGAATTTTTAAAAGGTGATGAAAATGAAAACCACTGAAGTGACTGCATGATGCTCATGCTCTGTATTTTTCTGCCTTTCATTACAGCAGAAATTCTACAATATGGCTATGAATCTAATTTCCTTGACAACTTTTTATGACAGTCTCCTGAAAGGGAATAATCTGTAGCAGATACACATTGCATTGGTTGAGGTGGCCGTGGGGGAGTTGTAGAAATACAGATAACAAACCCAGCATATGCAATACGGGTTATGTCAGCACAATCCAGTGCCTACTTTCCTGATACTGACACTGGATTTCGATTTGTGTGCTTTGTAAGCACGCAAGCTGATCCACTGCAGGTGAACATGTTGCATTTGTCCACTGCAAATATGCAACTATTATCAGCAAGACAAAAGTAACATTTGTATGTTCACATTTGGTGATGAAGCTCAAATATTTTCCAGATGGAACTTAAATGCCAAGAGTTGAAAATATGATCCCACACAAACAAATCCAAATAAATAAAGTCTGGCTGTAATTCTGTAAAGTACAGCAGGATAAATGAGGACAAAAGCAAAGCTTAAGTGTTTTGGGTTTGGCCCCTCAAGATTCATGTTTTTTGGCAAATGACAAAGCATAGCCTCACATATGTTAAGTACTCTTGCTTCAGCTTCACACTGCTGCTGTTACTGTGTCACTTCTGTTATTCACAGGCCTGATCCTGCAAGGTCCTGAGCATCTCTTCAGATGTGCTGTCTTCAAAAGCTGTGAAAAACGTGCTCTGAATTCTGCTGTGTTGGATCCAGCATAGCCAATGCTCTACCTTTCTGAATGCCACTTGCATTGCTTGTACAGAGTGCTCAGTAGTAACAGAAGGCAACTGAATACTCTCAGAAATACTTATTTTTAATAATTCTTTCCCTGGATATTTTTTAAAAAAGCATACAGTGGGCCTACTCTTGCTTCCATTGCTCTCAACGGCAAAGTTCCCAATGATTTTATTGAAAGTCAGTTCAAGGACATTACGGCAGACAAATACCTTGAAAGCATCTGCATGTGCAAGACCAGTACTTCAGTTTCTGTTTATACAACACATCTGGAATCATCTGACATGTTTTAAAGGATCAAGACGGCTCTCAGACAGAGTTGCCACACTGCCAGCAACACTAAAGTGCCTTTGCTGACTTAACCATACCAGCTGCCACAGCCAAGAAAGCCTCTCTCAGAGCCAGAATAAACCAGCCTTTAAAAACTCTACTTTAAAATCCCAGCCTCCTGGATTTACCCCAAACTCTCTTCTGAAGCAGGATGAATCTCTGCAAAGGCAGATCTTACCTCTGCTGGGGAACCACGCCTGGGGCTGGGGCAGAGACCAGATCACATTGCAGGGAAGGGCTACCACAGTGGTTAAACCAGCGCACCCTCACTGCACAGTCCAACAAAACAAGGAGCACTGGCTGCACTGGTTTTTTTTCTTTCAAGAGTGGCTGAGCTACTTCAGTATCAAACAGGAACCTGAGGCGAGCTAGGCAGATCCCCTCAGCTGTCTTGCCACCCCCTCACGCCTCCTGCTTACAACCTACGACTGGACTGCTCAATCCAAACTGTGACCTGCCCTTCCACAATACTGCAGAAATACAAGTATTTTTGTAGGTGTCTCGTTCTGCCCACCAAGAACACAAATTCAATCCAACTGATGCAGGAAGAAGAGAAGAAAGTCAATATAGCAGTAAGTCAACTGTACTGCCTCTTGGCAAATTCCACATTACCTTCTATATTCAGTGGTTTGCTGACAGATGCTTTCCCACTTGTTCTGGAGCTCAGAAATAGTCTGCTGAACCACTGGCTTCCTACTTTTCTCATTTTTCATTAAAGTTTCTCCTAGAGCTACCATGTTCTGTATTTTGGCCTCTCCCGCATCTCTGAGAGCTGTGATTTCCTGTATTAGGTAAGAAGCAGAAGCAGTACATATACAACTGGGTTTGGTTACAAAATAAAACATATTACCAAAGATTTTTTTCATATTTTGTACATTGCTGTTCAAGACAAAATAATTCTCCTTCCAACTTACCACATAACTGATATATAAATGGATAGATCATCTAGGTTTAGCAAGTCTGGGATAATGAAGCTGATTTTTAAATTATTCTCTACCTAACAGAACCAATATTGTGCTGACCAATAAAGAAAACCTCTCCAAATCTTAGGGAGAGATATTTGTTACAATACTACCCCTTCCACAGAACAAGGCATGTAATCTCAGCATCCCCATCCTATGTAGTCAGAGAATAGAGGACACCAAAAAAAAACCTGACATTGGGGCCTGAGAGACTCGCCCAGGCAGTGGCACAGCCCAGCTGGACACCCAAGAAGCCACACACTTTGCAGAGGCTCTCCAGACGCCCCAGCTGTGTTACTGACCTCCCTCTTCACCTCTGGAGTAAGCTATGATGGGGAGATGCACGGCCACCAGCACCATCTGAGTTCAGTGCTGCTCCACCCAGACATGCAGCAGAGAATCTCATCTTACATAATAAACTATGCAAAACCAAACAAGAACAAAAAACCCCAAACATCTCCCCTCCCCAAATAAGCCACAAAACCACCTGCAGTCAGCAGTGACAGTATCTTACAAGGGACTGACTCATCAAGCATTCCCCTGATACTAGCACAAGCTGTGAAGTGGAAAAGGAATAGATTTAAAACAATACCTTTATCTGATTAATCCTTTTGTCTGATGGCAACTCACTTCCCTGTGAACTCAGGTTATTGACAGCCTCCTCCAGCTTTTTGATCCAGCAAGAAACATCCTGGACAAGTTCTTCAAAATTTTGTCCTTCCACTGGAAGTCTCTCAGTATTGCCTGTCATTTCACTTACATGTGTTATCAGTGTCTGATATCTACTAAGAAGATGAGCAGCTTCTGAAACAGTTTCATGTTCTGTCAGCCCAGTCTCCCTCAAGGAATTTACTAGCTGAGCCATGGAGTCAAATGGTTTTCTGGAAAACACAAAAAATGTTAATGAACATCTATTTGTTGTAACAACATGGAGCAATCTTCTTTAGAAGACAGTTCTCAGATAGAGACCAAAGAAAACAATACCTCTGTGCTAACAGTGTTTTATAGAAGTTTTCAAGTTTTGTCTCATCTTTTTGGATCTCTTTGAGTTTTTCTTCCTGAGCAATGAGCCATTCTTCTAAGACCGTGCTGCTTTCTTCAAGGCTAAAGAGAGTATAACAATAATAATAATAGAGGTCAAAATGAGAGGCATTACATGACTCGAACCCGCTGACAGCAGTGTTTTGCTGAAAAGGTAACATAAATATAATGCACCCGAACAAGCAGAGTTTTAAGCACAAGCTTAATCTTCAGTATTTCAGATCATCTCACTGAAACTGTCCAGAAGCACGTACTGCCATATAACATTGAGTCTGCTACAAAGCGAACAAACACATAAAGCAAACAACAAAACACTCACTACCCTTTATTAAAATATGATCTTTAAATAAAAAGCAGGGTTGTCTGCTATTCAGTATGGCTGTTTAATAATGAATCATTTTACATCACTTGTGATTAAAATGTCAGAAACTACATTAGTTCCCTACCTACTGAGCTGCTGGAGAGAAGCACCAAGCTCCTTTTCCCGTTTCTGACATTTGGAGACCAGTCTTTGTAGTTCTGCTTCTTGATCTCTCACACAGCTGTTAAGGTGGATAATGCTTGCTTTGGACAAGTAATGCTTCACTTTATCCAATAAAGTTTTAACTTCTTGGATATCTCTGTCTTTGCCTTCAGATGTTAAGAAGCGCTGAGTAAGAGCACAAACACAAGATGCATTTGTCAAATTTGCTGTGGTAGAATAGGTATTTATGTTACAAGAGTTTTTCAACTCCCATTACCTCCACAAATGTTTTCTACAGCAATTTCAGTTCCTGAAAAGGAATATATGTTAATTCACAGTTTGCTTACTATTCCACTCGTGAATGGAAAATTTGCTGTGTGTAAAATCAGGAGAAAGTCAAGTAGATGACTTGGATCTACAGCACAAATACACACAGAAGAAATAGGCAAGCAGCATTCAAATCTAACACTGACGTCACTGTCTTTGGCTGCTTAACTGTGATTGCCTCTTCCAGATGTTGGGGCTTTTCCATCTCTTTCCCGTTGATTCTGTCTGACAGAGGGAAAATCTGGCTAAGCAAAGCAAAGTGAATGCAAATTGTTCACACTGGAGTCCAAGAGGGGTCAGAATTTCATTTTATTCTCTACATACTTGACTTTCTGCATCTTTGCACACTTAAATACTTGGTCAAGGTCCACTGACTTTCACTAACTACTGTCCTGTCTCTTGCTTGCCCAACTATGTCTGAACTTGAAACTGATATTCCATTTTAACAAAGTTTTATTTTCATTCCACTTACTGTCCTAATTCTGTAAGTCACATGAAATGTTCTCGCAGCCTCAAGCTACAAAACCACTGTCAGTGAATTCACTCCCAAGAGTAGTCTTCCGTGTAAAAAATTAAAACTTAAAGAACAACCAGCTTTAGAAATTAGAACATTTTAATGTTTTACCGTTAGCCTCTGCAGTCTTTCTTCCATTATTGGTTTTGTTTCTGACAGGTCAAAGCAGTCCTTCAAAGACAGCTGAGTGCTGCTGAACCAGTCATTAAAATTCTTGCATTGACCTGAAAAAAAGATACATTCCAATTTTCTTCATTAATTGTATTCTGCAAAAGAAAATCCCATTTAACACACAGATTTCAGACAATTTTTAATTACATTTATCAGTGCTACTGTCAAAGGTTGCTTTTCACTACAGACCATGTGACAAAATGCTGAAGGCCATACATGTTTTTACCCAGCATTAATTGACAATAAACATACCTGTTCACTTGGGAGGGACAGCCTGCTACACACAGCAGTTTCAATAAAAAAGACTTAGTATTAGCCTTTTGGCAACTTTTCTCATTTCCACACAAATAAGTATTACTCAAAAACTATCTGAAGATGAGACTACCTTTAGGCCTAATTGTACACCTGCAAAATCCCATGTCTGCATAAAATAGAAAGTAATTAATTATGTTATTCCTTCTCACAACCAAGATTAAATAAAAAATAACTGGAAAAATGAAAATGTTTGATTTCTGTAGTTTTTAATGAAATGCTCTGCCATTTGTTCCTCAGTTATGCTTTATACTACTTTTATCTATTTTTTTAAAATGTAAAAACAAGAAACAAAATACTTTCATTCAGACTGAGTGGTTTGTTGGAATCAAAAGCCATTTTTAACAAAATTTTTATCTTGTACAGAATCCTGAAGTAGTTTGAGATATTGAAACAGTTTCAGACATCTAAGCAAAAATAAATTCATTGCATACCCTTTAAGTGATTGGCATGGTCAATAAAAGCCTATAAAGCTACATAAATGTGAAATGTGCTTGCTTACGGTTCAAAACTCCTATAAAGTGATCTTGAAACACACGTTTCTTCTTATTAAATAAATCAATAACACATTTAAGCTGCTTATTTAATTCATCCACATCAGGACAATCCGTCTCTTCTTGGAGTAATGTGACAAGGTGTTCTTGTTGCAGAATTTTCTGGTGTATCTCCTAAAGTTAAAAAAAAAAAAAAGGACAACCGTTAAAAAGAAAATTTTGAAGAGCAATCATAAGTACACTGCATAGAGCTGCTTAGTAGAAACTAGGGTTTTGCAAAAGAGTTTAGTCTTGTCTATGTGTCAGAATAATTTCTTAAACTATATTGACATTAACAAAGCAATCAATAGGTAGATGTAAGCAATAAACTATCCTTGAGCAGTGTGTATGCATTTGTATGAATACATAACCACACACACATTCACTCATGCACATTTTGGTATCACACAAAATAGATACATGAAGTGCACAGTAACACAGTGTGTTTCAGAGCGGATAATACTACAAGTTGTAATGCCTTAGCTGCCATAGGCACTATTCCACCCCTAAACACTTTAGTCTGTATGTCAGGTTGAAAGGTAACTTAAAAGAAGCTGTGAGAATTCATTAAAAGCTATATCTTTCTTCCAATGCCTGTGATTTCACTGCCCCAAACACTAGTGGTCTGACACCCAGAACGTGCATAATCCACTCAACGTTCAACAGGTTTAAATCTTGCCAGCCTTGAACCTCCAAGCAGGAAGCATCTCTTTCTTCACCTCTCTCCCTGGTGGAAAGAGGATGGAAAGTTGGCTGAAATTTGCCTACTGGGAGTTTCCCTTGCAGGAAGGTTCAGGTGGCACAAAGATAACCTCTGGATATTATCCAGTCCTGGAAAAGATACAACTCAGTACCCCCGCTGCTGCTTCAACATGTGTTGGGTGGTATTCTGTTGTCGTGCCTATCACTTAACCATTTCCAACAGCTGCAAGGGTTAATGAACTACATCTGATAACATCCAGTGAAAACAGTCTTTTTGTTTCATGTTTCTGGCAGCTTAAAGAAATATTCAAGCCAGGCTCATCACTTGAGTTATTCTAGCAGTTTACAACATATACAGGAGAAACACTTACGAAGACTTGCCCAGGAGAGAAATAATGAATGAAATTATAAAAGATGCTCCATTTGTGGCACATTACCTCTAATTTAGTAAAGATCTCTAAGGTGTCAGAAGGAGACAGAGCTTTTAAAAGTGATTCAGTCATTCCAATTTGTGTCTTGGCCAGATCAAGGTCTCCT
Organism: Falco cherrug; assembly: GCF_023634085.1. Classification (NCBI taxonomy): domain Eukaryota; kingdom Metazoa; phylum Chordata; class Aves; order Falconiformes; family Falconidae; genus Falco; species Falco cherrug. The sequence goes on from NC_073703.1 coordinate 30,518,461, forward strand.
TTTAGTTCTGCTGTATTCATGCTGAGTTCACTGGTCCCCTGCTTCATTGACAAGAGCTCTTTTATTAGCTCCATTTTTTGCACAACAGATGATCTGATGACCTAAAAATTGGAAATAAGCGTATGTAAGAAATTATGCTGCATTGATTTCTTATAATATTACAGAACTCCACAACAGACATAAAAAGCAATGAAATGATCCAAAGTCCAGACATTTCAGTCACAGTCGGTTCCAGTGTCTTGTCTTCCCTTCCCACTCCACAAATTGAAAAAGAATAGTATATAGCTCTCCTTTTCTGAGAGTAATGATCTCAGATCATCTTTATAAGCAATGCATTTACTAGTGCTGCCTTACTAACAGTTTGATTTGTCAGCCTACTCCAGGATCTACTCTCAGCTGGATAAAGGCCTCATATGTGGTTTGGCTACCATGAAGAAGAAAGTACCAGGTCTTTCTGTAACACACTCCCCTGCAGTGACCCCACCGGGGCAAACTCCTCACACTGATCCAAAAAAACAGGCAAGGACAGCAGAGAGGTGGGGACCTCTGGCTCCAGACTAGTCACTAAGGAGGAACAGGCCCTTAACCTTACCCGTAAGGCTCCCGCAGGTTTGCCTAAGACAGCAACTCAACTAGATCACAGCCACCTGCTGAAAGACCACCCAGGGGGCTCAGGGCACCTGCTGCTCCCAAGGAGCACAGCGTGCACAGTACAAGGTTGCAGAGTCCTTTCCTAATCTCCTTAGATCACTTTACCCAGTGAAACTCTTCCAAGTTCACTGCCTGCTGAGGATAAACACAAATAGCTAAACTGGGTCAAGCTCAAGGGGCATCTGACACTGGGAGCGGACGCTTAGGGAACTGCTATAGGATCAGGGTAGGCTAACGTGGTCTCAAATGGGGAGGATTTTATTCTTTGCTGTATGAAGGTAACACAAGAAGATGATACTCCTTCTGATGTCCCAAAGAAAAATACCACAGTAAACACCACTTTATGCAAATAGCTACATACTACCAAGCTACATTAAGCCATGTCCAGGTAAAAGGGTGGTTTAAAATAGACAGTCAGCATGCTGAGTTGCTGGGATCCCCAAAGGGATGATAAGGTCCACCACGCCACCTTCTCGGCCAACAGCTAAAAGCCAGATATCACTGATACAGGCCTGCAAACCAGCTGTGTCAGGTCTAAGCCCCTAAAAGCCACAGGACTGAGAGAGGACTATGTGTTTTAAATGACGGGTTTTGGTCTGACAGCTTGAGAAAGACAACAAATGAAATGTCACTGCTAATAGCCAACAAAACAACTCCAATTTTCTTTGGGTAGATTAAGTCAAACCAATCAATGATTGTGCCAAAGGTGATACCAGAAGCAGGGCTGTAGGAATGAGTGCTGGCATATTAGCTGTAAAAGCTTCTTCACACCTGTAGTTCCAGTGGAGGTTCATTACTATTCAGAAGTTCTTCTATCTCAGCCACCGTGTTGTCAAATTTCTGAAGCTTCTGCTCCTGGACTCGTAAGCATGCCTAAAGGTGGAAAAACCCACATCGTTAACTGTGTTTCCCCCTAGGTTGTTTCTATTACCAAATTATATTACTAATATTCTGATTCTGCATTTTAGCATATAATGCTCCCACAACTGGTCCATTGCCTGATTTTCAAATCAGCGAGTTAGATTTTTTTTTTTTTTATTAGAGCCAGAAACACGCTGTTGCTCAGGCAAAGCAGTTGTTAATGCAAATCCAGCATAAATTTAACAATCTTAATTATTTTACTTCCATATTGTCCCAAGTAAATTTGAAGGAAAATAATCTTAATTTTGTATTTATTTCTTGCTGCTTCTATTAAAAAAGGCTATTCTCAGATGTTAGAGACTTAAAGTCAAGAATTGGCATCCTGATGATACACTTCAGTAGGGATGTGATAAAATACAGCACATGCTGTAAGCACTTTTTTAATGTAAATTCTTTGTATACGAAAAGACTTCTACTCATTTGAATGGATTTTGGAACAAGCCAGTAATGTGAAAGTAAAATACCAGCTTCAACTTATGAAATAGGATATATCTAAAACAATCATATTGTCTCACATTCCCAGATCGATATTCCAAACTCCCTCAGCACAAAGTATTCCTCTGCAGTCTCTGTACAAGCAACCATCAAAACCCATTCACGTGCTGCAGCCCTTAAAAGAGTTCCCATTTGTGTACTGGCTATAGGGGAAAGCAGAACTTCTCTCACGTTATTTATACTGAAGCCATCTTTAAATATGCAGTCAAATAACCATTACTCTGTTCTTTTGTGACAGGCTTCTTGGCAGCACATGCACCAGCGCTTTGCTGGGTGGTCACAAAGGACGCTGGGTTTCAACCATATGGGCCATGATACACGTTGCAACAGTTGGGGGTTTTGTAACATGGTTAACATTTACAGAGATGTTTCAGGATCAACAACAAAAGAAATAATAACAAATTGAGAAATGAACCTGAGGCCTTCTGCACTTTAAATCATTCTACAAAAATACCAATGCACTGAGTTCAGTTTTCTCTCCTATTCTGGTTTTATAGTAGCTCATGGGAAACACGGTTTCTCTTTCCCTTGCCCTCTCCTCCCCTCTCCTTCCAGGATTATCCTCTCAAATAGGAGCAGTGGAGTAACTTTAGCACAGCCACCTCCAGCACGGCCCTTCCTAACCACCCGTAGGGCACATCAGGGGCTTGGTCTCATCACGCCAGGACTGAGCAGTTTCCAGTAACAAATGACTCTTTAAGATGCAGTTGCCAGCTGGTGCATTTTTACTGGAGCCCTCAGTGACCTGAACTACCCCAGGTAAATTCTAACAATACAATAACAAAGGCAATAATAAAGTGACAAAATATCCACCTCTGCATAGTGTGTATACTACTGTTTCACTGAGAAGATCTATATTCAAATAAAACCTTGGCTTTTTACTGCTCTTCAAATCAAAACAAATGAGCTGTGCTAACAGTAGGAGTAATGCTGCAAATAAGCATAATAAAAATCATGGCATTTTTAGCATGTAAACACCGAGAAAAAACTGCCTACATATTTTCAAACAAGTGGATATGGGATATATGTATGTCTCAACCCCACTCAAGCAGGAAATTATTTTTGTTGAGCTATTACCACAACGAAGCAGGGCAGCTGGTCGATTATGGCCCTTAAGCCAGAAATTAAAATATTTACCTCTGTACGTGAGGCTTTTCAATGGCATAGAACTAGCACATGTTTTTTCACACCCAGCTGCACCCTGATACCAAGAGTTGATGCTACAGCGTGTGCAAAAGGGGCACGGGCAGCCCAGGCTCTGCTGATGGCTACCTGTGTGCAGCCCCTGGAGACCCTCAGCAGCCAGTCACTACTAAGGGTGCTTTAAGTTATACCAGAGAGCACACTGGGACAAGGGTCACAGCAACAAATAAGCCACCTCTGCAACCTCTCCTTGAACACTGCCCAGCCATTTCTGAGGCTCCAGTATCTTCACTGATAGGCATTTTCAAACTAGAGAACTAATCATTAGCCTACGCACACTCTCTTCCCTTTCTTCTCTAGGCACAAGGAAATATGTGCACCACCGTGCTCTAGGCTTCAAGCTTCCCAGGCCTTCTCTTTGCTGTATGTTTGTACAGCACAAAGGAATGAGGGGGCTTTTGTAGGCTAAAGCAGCATTTACAGTGTTGCATTAATTTTAAACAATTTAGTATACAGATATGCCACCAAGTCATGAGTTTCCAAGACCTGTATCCCCAATACATTATGCAGTATCTTCAGTGAATCCATCCATGCAGATATAATTGCAAATGTTACAGCTTCCTCTGCTTTTGCAGTGCTGGCATTTCTATGCAATGTGCATGTTTATATCCTGAAGAATAAGAGTAAAAAATTTCTATTCAAATTACCTTCAGCTGTGTAAGGTCCTCTTCAGTCAGACAATGGGTTTCTGCATTCTTCAGTTCTGCATTTGCCCAAGCATTGATTGCGCCAGATAAACCAAGGAGTTTGTCCCACAAAGCCTGAACTCTTCCCAAATTATCACAGTAGTTTTCAGTCTTTTCATTGATCTACCATGACATTTATACATAGAAAACACACAGAGATTTCAAAAATGTTGAGTTATATTCTAAAATCAAAAGCAGCATAATAAAATCAGAGCAAGATAAAACCAAGCACAAAAACAAGGGCAGCAAGGGGGAAAAAAAAATCTCATGTGTCTTCTCAGTGAACTGGTCATGGAGAACATATTTAAATCCCTGCCACACATGTCACCATCATACCAATCACAATGGCAGCTTGCCAGTTTTAAGGCAGGTTTAGGAAGAAGCCTTGCTCATTAATGTTTATCTACTCTCAGTAAATACCATCTAATCTCAGTATTGATGCACTGCTTAGATCAACAGTGGCAAACATTTCTCACCAAAAGCACCAGCATTGTGATTCTCCAGACTGTCTCCCAAAGCCTAAATCCACAGAGGTTGTTAAGGAAGCTTACAGGTTCATGCAGAAAACACAGATATTGCCTTTCTGCATTTCCTAGAATTATTTACTGTCCAGGAGGACTCATGATATAAACTACCTGAGAGATCAGAAACATTACACCAATAGACACTCTGCAAGCTTTCCTCTGGTAAACACTTGGATTTATCTCTTAAGAATCTTTGCCATATTGCACTTCATTTATTCCAAATATTACACACGCGTCAGACTCAATTACTATAATGCATAACAGATAAGACCACCCTGATAATTTACTTTTTACATACATCCAGCCATCTGTCCACAATAATGTTAGCCTCATTCTCAAATGGAGGCTCCTCAAAGCTTCTCATTTTATTGAGCTGCAATTGAAGGTTTTTGCAGATCTGATTTATTTTGTCTACATCTTCTGAGTGTTCATTAAATTCTTCTTTTGCCTCTTCAATCTGTGAAAAAGACCAAATGGATATTTACCAGCATGTTTGCTTATGACTGTTCATTCAGTAAAACATTTTTCACTGATGTGCTGTTCTTTTTAGTTTAGAGAAACAACAGCATTACTCAAAATCATGTATTTTATATAATATGATGAGACTAGGAATGTATCCGTTGTTGTTATATCCCTGTCATGCTGATAGGAACATTTCCCTGTTAGAAATCCTTATTATTCTGGTATCATCTGCAAAACAGCTGAGTGGGAACTACAGATAATATATTTCTCCCTAAAGGCAGCCAAAACCACCGTTTGCTTTAAAAGTCACAATCGCAAGATCCAAGAGGACTGTACATCCATACACAGAACCTCAGTTACAGAAATCAACAATGTATACCTAATAATTGTCTGAGATACTACTACAACTCTAAAAAATATAACCTGGCATTCTAACCCCCAGGTTTTAAACTACTTTTTTTTAAAAAAAAAAACAAGCTTAAAGCCTACTTAAACGTAATCATTGTCAAATATGCCATTGCCAGAAATGGAAATGTCCCTTTTTCCTACTTCCTAGTTAAAAACTAGACTACCTCTTTGTGCTGAATGATGATGGCAGTGTTTACAAACAACATGGAAGCTGGCTGGAAAAGAAACACTGACCTCTGGTGTTAGGCAATCTGGTACCAAAAGCTCTCCTTATCTCCCAGAGACAAGCGTTACATCTTCCCATACGGATTCTGACAGCCACTGAGAAATGGGGATGGCAGAGCAGCGCTCACAAACCAGAACAAGGCAGTGGACCTTCTCTGCTATTATTTTATATAATTATAAAGAACAAGTCATCAGCACCCACGGACAGGCCTGTACCGTGCTGCAACTCTTGCAGATCACAGTTCTGAGAGTGGGAATCCCAAGACTCGGGGTGAAGAGGAAGGGTTGTTAGCAGAGAGGGCTGTCCGTACAAGCAGGGGCCGGGGTATGCAGGCAAACTCCTCCTGCAGCAGGAGCCTGAGCCATACAAGGTGCCAGAAGTCTCACTGGTGAAACCAAGAGAAGACTGCCTCAGCTACAGGGTGGGTGCTACATGCTGACACCACCCCATTGCCCAAGGGAAGAAACCACATTGCTTCTTAAATTTAACCATCCCAGGCACTGCCTGAGAGCAAATGTTCCTGAATGACTTGGGTGATGCCTCATCAGAAAGCCTAAACGTGGCATCCAAACAACCAGTTACAAAACCCAGCCAGGAAACGTGAAACCTGCACAGTAAAACGGTCATGACAGACATGCTGCCGTTCCCTAATCCATTAGCTATGGACAACTGTGTCTGGTGGCTGTATTCATTTAGCCAAGAAGAATGTAGCTGGCTGCCAAATTTTTGTCTGAAAAAGCAGTAAACTTTAAACTAAATGAGGGGATGTCCAGCAGGGCATTCATTTACGCTCATTCAGTCTCATCAGCTAATGTAAAAAAACACTGCAAATGTTTAACTGCTGTCAAAGACAGCAGGGAGCAGATGTCAGTTACGGAGGCCAAGGCTCTTATGTAGAAGGTCTGTCATCTACATAGGTTTGTAACACAAGAGAAGCAAGAGGAGAAATACCAAACTACGTTGTTATGGCTTCTGACAGCAACACAGTTCAGTCAGCAAAGTCAGCGTGAGGACAGAGATTCATGCTGCAAATGTAAAAACCAGCTCAAGGAAATACTGTTATCATCAGCCCAAGTCAAAACCATTCTGGCCTGCAGAAGTCCACATCCCAAGGCAGCACCATGCTGGCAGCCCCCACGCTGTCTCTGAGCACAGTGGCAATGACACACAGCGAGGTACACAAGCTCCAGCCTGGGAAGCAGGACAGGTCTGGCATGGCCCAGTCTCTGAGCAGATATGCCAGCTGACAGCCTTACAGTTTCTCTTCCTGATCCAGCTTGCCTGGGGCTAGCTGAGGATCTCTGCACAGCGTTGGATGGTGCAGACAAACCCTGTGGCTCTGCCTGGGACCCAGTGACATGAGCAAGGAGAGGATACACATCTAAATTCTCGGTTATAAGCTAGAGCAACAGCACAGAAACAAGCAGCCCTAAGGAGCTGCGTTACTTTACGTTTGCTCTAAGTGGTACAACATTTTAAAGTATCTTCTTAGTAACAAATGAATTTGCTCTTTTTATATATTTACAAATGGCCCACTATAAGGCTTTTTTTTAACTTGGTAGAAAACACAGAAACGTTCGAAAGGGTATGGGTGAATATGGCTGATTTCAACACGTGCTTTTAGTAGAACAGGATTTCATCTGATTTTTGTACTTGATTATAGTTTTTCTATGGGGTTTTGCTTTTGTTTTTTTTTTAATCCCTCATCTTTAACAAGACCTTGATTCACTAAGCAGAACTGGACTTCAACTTAAAACAAAACCAGAGTATGGTCCCTAAAGTATTTTGGAAGCCAAAGCCAGGTCTTAACATTTGCCCTGAAGTCTAGGCATATAAGGTAAACCCTACAACTGAATGCTCCCAGGAAAGGCTTTTCATCCTTTTCACTCACCTTTGTTATCAGTCTATTCAGATTCTCCTTCCCCATGTAAGAAGCTTGCTGTGAAAGCATAATCTCCTGTTTCTGGATAATGCTGGTCAGACTAGTTTTGCAGCTTTGATATTGCTTCAGGAGCTCCAGAGCCCTTGCACACTGCTCCTGGCTGTTAAAAAGAGATGTATTATTTATGGCCTAAGCACAAACCAGCAGCCTCAGCCTCTTATCTGCTTCCTTCTCCTATATTCAAATATGTAGGGACTTGACTACTATGTTTGGAAGGGAGAAAAGGGGGGCTAAACCGTACCAGTCATAAACCCTGCAATATTGTGGGATACCTGGTGTGGTATTTGGACAGATTTTGGAATCAGAAATGCCCTTCACTATCATATGCCTCTGACTGACATTTAACTGTGATGTGACCTGAATGTGACTCTCCCACCTGAAAGGTGAGCTCAGTCACCAGTAAACTGAAATACAGGTGCAGTAGATATCACAACAGCTTGGGTGGTGGACAGTGGGAAATACCACCTCAGCCCAGCCTTCACTGGCATATGAAAACAGATTACTCCCACTGACACCCGTGCAAGCCATAAGGATTAACCAGAACTGTGCCAGTCCATGCAAAGCCTCTAGGCATCTTGAAAAACTGTAAGAGGAGGACAGATGCCTTGGGTGATCAATCATAGCCTTTCCCAGGCCTCACTCTCACAGACTTATCAAACCAAGCTCCTTTAATCTTTGCCTGCAGAACAGACTGTTTTCCCAGCTGTCCTCTTCCATTTTTTCAGTTTGACTTTTCTTTTTTAATGTGCTGGCATGAAATTTACAGCAAATACGGAAGACACATCATTCCCAGCCAGACACGTTTTTCTTTTGGTTACCAATTAAGTCCAACACATCACTGCATATCTGCTAAATGATGGGGCTGTGATGTCTTAAAAATATATAAAATTCATGAGCTTTGGCTGCAAATCATTATGTGCAATTCTTGGCTTTATAATAGTTTACAGCATCATAACAGTAAAGTTTGCAACTGTTTCAGGATTTAATTTACTTTAAAGTATGGTCTAAGGCTTTTTTTGCTGTTTCATTTTACCAGCAAAGTTCTTACTTGTACAATACTACTTTAAAACGTAGCTTTTCTCCTTACCATTCAGCAAGCAAGAGTTTTGTATCCTCCCATAACCTCTCTGTAACTCTGCACTGCTCATTTGCTTCCTCTGCTTTTTCCTCTTTGATCTGTAGGAGCTTATTAGCAATTTCTTGCATAGGTTTCATTTCAACAGCAACACGATCCAATTCCTTTTCCAATTCCATTAATGATTTTAGCCTTTATTAGAAAAAATTAAATACAGCCTTATATTAAAGAAAGTCCTTGATTTTTTCCCCAATATAATTATTAAGTTCCCTAGAAATTCATCCCGAGCTGCATATACTGACTGTATTTAATGACATTATAGAAAGTCTAATTTGATCTTCAGCTTGTTGTAATTTGACACAGTCCTTCAAATGAGTTATGCTGACCTAAGCCCTTTGAGAAAGTAATCCAAAATCCTAAAGGCCAACAGGGTCTGTATGAACCTTCTGAATTATTTTGTATTAAAAGTGCATTCTACCTGTCTTAAAATACAGTCTAACAAAGGAAGGTATGCCATAGTGTGGGATTTCACAACTGAAAAAATGGCACAGCATACAAGCCCCTCTCCCCTCCTCCCTTTTTCCCTCCGCATAAACAGCAGCGAATTGGTTATTCATCCTTTGCAAGGCTGCAGAGAGATCCTCTGAAACAGTACCAGTGACATACAAATCATGTTAGTGGCTTTCTCGTGGTGTGGTGAATTAACACAAGGCTTCCACACCGCAGAGTTCCAGATCTCAGGCATCAGTGCTCAGGAAGAAGACCCGTTTCTCTGTTTGACAGTTTTCTAACTGAAAACTAAGATCATAACAGTCAACCTCCTTCTATTTTTTTCTTCATCAATGCTGCTTCAAACTCAAAGGAGTTTAAAAGAAAAGATAAAAGGGAGAAGACTTCCTTATTTAGGCTGTGATAGAACAAACAAAGCAAGTTCACAGCTTCTTTCAATGCTCCGCAGATACCTCAAGACACATTCAGGTTTCAGTGGTCTACTGAGAAGGGGCCACAGGCCCTCCAAGTTCATTGGAATTATGGAATAGAAAGAGTTTTAAAAAAGGATTCACCTTTGTTGAACAGCTGGAATCGTTGGATCCTTCAAGCCTATTTTGTTAATTCTGTCACATAGATCCTGAATATTTTTAAGGAGTTCACCGTTTTTTGTGGAAAAGATCTCGTATAAGTCTTTTTCCTCTGAAAGCATCTGTTCACTTGAGGAATCACAAGTTGCCTTTAGGGCTTCAGATAAAGTCAGAACAAGGTTTTCACAGCAAGTCTTTCTCCCACATTCACCATCTTCCAGACAGATATCAACTGTTTTCAAGCGTTCATCCAAACATTTAGCCTTTTCTATCATGTGAGAAACTTCTTGTGCAGCCTCTCTCAATGCTTTTCCCTGTGTTTCAGGGTGACCTGGGGGATCTGTGAGGCATTTGATGGAAGACTGACACTTCCTCAATGAGGCCATGAAATCTTCCAGATCTTTGAGGACTGTCTCACGGATCTGCATTTTATGGCTCATTTCTTCAAGCTGGTTTTGATAGTAAATCATGATTTTACTTGCAGCTTGCAGATCTATTGGATTAAATTCATCTCTTGCTGAACTCTCTAGGTGTTCCAATTGTTTGCACACTTCAATCTGATTTAATATGGACCTCTGTAGCTCCTGAAATTGAGAGAATGACAAACAGGGTTAACAAGTGAAAGAAAACTTGTATCCTGCATTCAAGCTAAACCTATGACTGAAAAACAAATCATGCTAGCAATATCTGTTTAGTATGCTAAACAGGGCTGTTCAGAAAAAAAAAAACCCCAACTCTTTTATCCTACTCTGGACTTTGGTGGAGGGAAAGAAAAAATAGAAGGAAAAAGAAAAAGGTATTCCACACACAGGGAAATTGGTCAGCACTATAGAAAGCTCAAGCCTCTTTCCAGCAATCAGACAAAAAGGAGAGAATGATGGTGATAGTCCTGAGACTGAAACTAGCAGGCTCTTACAGCGGGAGATCACTCAGCACAAGCAGGCACACAGATGTTTGTTACTCTGCCACCTTTTAAGTTCTTTAGGCTACACTTTTTGAGAAGCCTTACACGCATTTAAAAATCTCTTGATGAAGTCTGTGTGCTATCTGGTTACAGATTTCAGACAAACAGCAGTGTGTCAGTGTTGTGAAACTCCAAACGTGCAGAGAGCTGGGATAAAACTAAGGGTCCTCCCAGGCAAAGAGTCGTCTCAGGCAGACAGTGCATATCCCCCCTGCCCTAGAGCTTGAGAGGCCTAAATCCTACCTCGCTCAAGAGCCAAGGGCAGACAAACACAATCTTTCAGCTCTGTGTAGCTGTCAGTGTGTTCAGCTCAGAGTGTGTGTCAAGAACAAAAAAATATTCACTCTGCCTAATAGACAGACCAGAGCCTAAGCATAAGAACCTCACAGTAGGCGAACAAGTTATTGCACACGTGCAGAGCTTCCAAAACCATCCTGAGGTGTGCTCAGATACCTCAGCAGATGTGACACAGACAGCTTAGTTTAGCTCACAAATTAACACCAGATTACATATATGAGTCCACAGAGTGATATAAAGCCAGGTGGGAACACAGTAAATCTGGATCAAAGGAAAGTCCTAACCTAAGACAAAAAAGTTCATGGCCATGCTTTTTACAGTAGAGCTCATTGAGGGTCCCTGGTTGGCTCTACAGGAACAATGACATTTAAAGCAAAGGGAGTAAAATGCCATTATAGATTTTGGAGGGTTTGGGAAGTATTGTGAGCAGTCCCAAACTTCTGAATGAAAATCCCATGAAGTTCTCCAGCTCCTAGACATATTAAGAAACACGCTGGCTGGGGTGTGGTCTCTGCATTTTCCCTTACCTTTAGTTCCCTATAAGCAAGATCACTATTCATCAGATTAAACTGCTGGATTTCCTTCTTCTTCAGCCGCTGATCTAATTCACATAGAAGAATGGATTCATTTTCTATTGGCAAAACAATTTCCAAAGCCGTCCTTAAAGAGTTTGTTCTACAAGAAAGGTAACAAACGATGAATGAGGAAAGCAAGCAAGAAAAGACACTCAACATTTTACAGTACAAAAAGCCACAAAGATAATGTAATTGACTGTCTAACAGATCTAATCATCCTCCTCCTGAGGTCAAAAGAGTTTTCCCATCAATTAGAAAGACAAGTAGTGTGAATACTAGTGAATTTAACCAAAAAGTTGAAGGAAATAACAGCAAACTTGAGAATACTGCACAGTGATGTTACACAGATTTGGCTCTGTGCTTCTTGGAGAGATTCACGCTATCTGCAATATGTATATGAACCAAGTACAACTAAGAAAAAAATTAATCTTATGCAATTAAAAAAAAAGGTTAAAAACGTACAGGTATTTTCTGTAATGGCATACCATTTCCTTCACAATACACACGTTAGTTAAAATGAACTATTCTTTACCTATTATCATGAAGTGTTATTTTATACCTGTTACTTATAATATCCTGAAGCTCTTCCCATTCTTCTTTTAATTTGCTTCTTGTCTCAGAGATAGCAGCCTGCTGCACTTCAACTCCAAGATTTTCCAAGGTAGATGAGATGTTTTCGAATTGTGTCCAACCACTAACAGTTTCACTCTCTACCACCTACAAGATAGGCAGCGCTAATTGCATTAATATGATACTGTATTTCTCAATGGACTAGACAGCTCATAAAATTACAGTCACAAGACTCTCTACAAAAAAAGTGAAAACATCACCTGAAAGTAAGAGTATCTAATGCTTTCTTTTTCTTTAAGACTCCATTTTTAGCTGCATGCAGACCTCTACAACCTTTTACGATCAAAATTTCCCTGTCAGATATATGTCTCAGCTGTATTTTATAAAAGGGTCAATAAATATGGTTCAGCCATTTTTACTACAAGAATAAAGAGAAAATACCTCAGCTATGCTCAAAAGAACAAAACACAAACATTCTGAGATGCTAGATAAGCTTCACACTCCTTTCAAGCAAGGACTTGGAAAATTACATTAATAAATTCTCCAACATCAATTATGTGCCTTTTATTATCCTCTTAAGGACCTCACAAACTTAATCAAGTTTTAAGTCCTGCACATACACCCCTACTATTTGATGGCTCAACTCCGTTGACTCCTCCAACCCTGACCGTGGTTCATCACTTACCGCTCCTGCTGATAAAAAGAGCTGCTTTCTGGTTATTTTTACCTTTAGAACTATTTCAGCCTGCAGAACACAAACTGAGAGCCACCCATTTCTTCTTTCAGCAACATTTGCAAACTTCACCGCTAAGAATGAATGTAGTTCTGCTGAATGCTAAACCCTTGATTTCCCTTCTACTTCTAATAAACCTGGTCATAAGGATGCTACTTTTCCTAACACAGAGAGGTGAGGGCTCTACATAAGAAAATAACAATTTAGGCACCAGGTAAGTTTTTAAAAGATGAACACTTACCTGTAGCTCAAGCAGCTTATTCTGAAGGCATGAAGTGCCTTTTACTTCATCTGTAAAGCCAGATGCTACTTTATCTCGGCTTATTTGTAAAAGTTCCTCCAGGTTACTTCTTTGTGTGTTATAGCTAAAGAAAGATGCAATCACTGTCACAGAGAATATTACTTCTAATTCAATGGAAGAAGGCAGGGTATGGGACTAGCTGACCAATAGATTACTGCATAAAATAAGCACAGTCTATTGCAAATGCATATTTTTACCTAAGTCCCAAATGAATGGGCATAAATGAGTAACATACAAGAGAGCTGAGAAATTCCTCACCTGGCTGATTTTCAAGTATGAATGTCTGCCTGCAATCTCTAAATTCAGTTTTATGAAAGTAAAAATGTCAGTTCTTTAAAAATGTGCCACTTCTTTTTATTTTGCAATACTTGAAGTTATTAGTAAGGCAGATACAGATTTTTCCAGCCCAAGAAGAGAGCAGAAGAAAAAGTTTCATAGCTCAAAGTGTTCTTGCCACAAAATCCCAATTTTTTTTTTAATTAATTTTGAAGCATTTAGCTACTATAGTTCTTCCTTATCAATTACAGAGCAATGTTAAGTACAGTGTAGTAGAACAAGAACAGAACTCCGCATAGCAGAAGTGCACCCTATGTTCAATAGATTCAATTAATTTATGAATGTCTAGCACAGTACCATCTCTTAATATATAATCATTTTATCCTTTAAAAAGTACCTCTCCAATAAAGCTGGTATGGGCAAATCACTGTCTTCCTCAAATTTCTTTGCACAGCTTTCTCCATTGTGATGTTTCACATCTGGTTCCAAAACTGTATCTGCAGCAGGTCTTGAGGTCTAAGTGAAAATAAAAAAGGCAACAGTGACCTCTGCATCATGCTGCGTTAACACACAGTGAAGACTGACAGACATCTGTGAACCCCTGAAAGAAGCAATCGCTTCATGTTTCCCAAAGGAGAGGAGAGGTACCACTCCTGAATACAAGATGTTTTTAAACTCATCATAACCAAAAGAGCAAATCTTTGAACACTTGCAGCCAGGTCATTCATTCATTCCTTCCACAGATGCTGGGGTCTTTGGCAAGCACAATCCACTTATGCAAGTTTTTGCTGCAGCTCCATGGACATCCTCGGGCAACCCCAAGGCACTGTCTTCTGCAGCTTTTGTCAGGCTGCTTGTACCAGATGGCTTCAGATGCCTCTCGCCCTTGATTCCAGGGTACACTCTACTGCTCGGCTGGAGGCTAGCTTATGTTATACAATTCATACTTTGATTACCCACGAAAGAACAGATTTCATCGTTGTATCAGGGACACTATTAATAGCCTTACAAGAGGTGTCCCTTCATAATACTCAATTCCTACATATCTTCAAACTATGTAAATGCAGTGGGTCCCTTCCTACAAACCACCGGTCTCGAGGCTGTCTGATGATGAGCTGTCTGCAGCCTTACTTGCATGAATGTTTAAGCTGAACAAGACATCTGTGGCATCCAAACAATGAAGTGCAGTATCTTCTCTCTGAAATTATTTCTAAGAAGATACATGTGTTCCAGTTTGCCCTACGTTTTTCTAAAGCAAATGCCTCCAACTCTTCACTAGTTTTTCTCTCTCTATTCTTTGGAACTTGTTCAAATTACAGGGGCACTATGGGTGATTTGCACTTGAACACACATGATGACTCCAGCTAAAAACCACTCTTCAGGAAAATACAATGCAAGGTCAGAGGCTCGCATCTCCTCAGGATGCTTAGAGTTGTCCCTTGCACGCTACTTCTTAGTATTCACTTGGTCTACATTCCCAAGGTGCAACGGGTTTTTGATGTCTGACCAGAGGCCTGAGGTCCTACCACAGTAAGAACAGTAACAGAAATAATCAATTTTTCCTTCTGGCAATGATCTTCCTTACACAGGGCACTGTTTTCTAACAGTAAGTATGGACTTCTTACCTCCTGCACTGAGAAGATACCAATTTGTTGAGAAGAACCAGGCTTTTCTCCATTCTCAGAAACAACAGAGCTCCTGCAGTTTAAAAAAAATCTCAGCTTAAGAACAAAATACGAAATACAAAGGGAAAAAAAGAAATCCTAGCTAATGATTAATAACAGTGCAGCTGTGATGGAGGGTAATCAAACATTGTACTTGCCAGTTTATAAATGCTTAAATGTACAGTTACCTATAGTAGTGTACATAGTAACATACTCGGTAATACATTTACCCGATCACAAAATCTATCCATGTATCCGATTTCTACAATGCTACAACACACCAAGCACTCAGTCACCCACTCTTTTTTAGATGACTGTCCTTTTCCAGCATGAGACAGCAGGGCTGTGTAAGTATCTGCCACACTTTGTTGAAGCTTTTCTAGCTTTTGCTCACAGTCTGCAGTCAGTGTCTGTAACCCTGGGATGATTTCTTCTGATAGTCTTCCCAATATTTTAAGGTTTTCTAATGACTTGCTAAGTTCTCTCTGGCTGCCTTCATGTGAAAAAAAGGCCTAAACAAAGAAAAACAACATAATAAACTCATGTTAAGTCATGAGGATATGCAATTATTCTCATACATTTTTTTCTGTTTCCATTGTCTTCTCAGATGAGTGCACTTAAAGCATAAGCTGTCAAAACCAGGAGAGAAACATTTATCTTCCCTTGATTCTTTTTCAAATAGGGACAGGAAACAGGATTCCTGGCAACATGTTGCTCAGCTGCATTCACAAGACTATACTGACTCTTGCTTGATTATGTTTCTATAATTTTAGCTACTTTGGTCCCAAGTCCTCTTCACACTGATATCAGATATACATGTTCCATTGACTACAGAAAAAGAAGAATTGGACAATTTATTTAAAATATTCCCTATCGATAACTATACTTTCTAGGGTAAAATCAAGATATACTAAAAATCTAACAAAAATATGAACAGAAGGAATGCACCTGAGAATGTTTATTTCTCTTTACTCTTGCATATGTAATATTTGCTGAATGTGAACCCATAAGAAGCAAAGACTAAAACTCCACTGAATTCAGCAAAGACCAAAATTTCATCAGGAGAGCAATTTCTTAATCTTTGAAGTGGTAAACTGGCCACACCAATGCATCTCAAAGAGGAAGAGGAAGGAAAACACTAGAAGTAATGAAGTGTAAAACTCGCTGCTTATGGAATATGTAAAATTCACCATGACTCACCCTGGCAAATGAATCATGAATGTCTTATGTCTAACCCTGTAGTTAATTTATATACAGCACAAGCACAGAGGTAAAGTGCAGCTATTGCACTGTGAGAAGATACTCTCACCTGAAGACACCTAACACCACCTATGCAACTGTAACAAATCAAGGGAGTCATACTTAATAATTACAACACTTAACAATTTCTTAGTTTTACATTTTGCACAGCTAAATCTGTTTAAATGCTTCAATGTCTTTTTAAAAAAAAAAAAAAAAAGGAAAAAAAGATACCATCCATGTAACAAGGAAGTAATCCTAGAAGTCTGCAAAGAGGCTAATATATGCAGTCAAAAAAAGGTAAAGAAATAAATTAGGTAGCCTCTTTATTCTGTATTTACATAGCATAGAGCACAAGGGTCTTGTTCCACAAACACAGACTGCAATAATGTACCTAAAACCGAGCGAGAGGGACAGACAAAGCATTCACAAAGACAGGTAAGTGACCAGATAAGGAATGTGTTAGGTACCTCATGTTCCTTGATGAGCCCTTTGGTTTTATCCATACTTAGGAGTTTCTTCTCTTTGCCTAATTGCTTATTGATTTTTTTAAAAGTTGCATTAAATTTCTTTTTTTCCCTTTCTACTATAAGCTGGACATAGGATATAATTTCATGATGAACTTCCTGCAAAATTCAAAACACATTGTCCCTGTGAGATGGTGAGACAGTATTACAAAGTAAATAAAAACCTCAGAACATACAGTGACCAAAAAAATCATTTTCAAAGATGCAGAGCTTAATGAGAACAGACAGTGGATTCTCCTTCCTATATTATCTCACCTCCCATCTTCTACGAACATCCTTACTCTTTTCTTCCACTACCAGTTTTTCATGATCAGGTGAAATATTTTTCAGTTGTTCTGCTGCTTTCAAAAATTTGTCAAGAACTTTATTGTCCAGAGCATTAAAAGCCTCCTGCAAGAAAAACATCACAATGGAAAATGACCAGAACTGAATGTAGTTTATTTATCTAATAAAATTACACCAGTAGCATACAAAAGCCATGCATAAAGCATGTACACATTGCATGTATGGGCTGTGGTGGCCCTTGCATGGGTGAGTATGAGGGAATTCTCCACCCCTGCATATCTGCAAAAGGTTGCAGACAGTACCACTGTATGCTTTTTGGAGAAAAGGAGATGTTCTTGTAACTCCTCTTTTAGGGGTGAATTTGGTACCAAAGAAGAATGATTAAGGTCCCTGAACTCTGCCTCATTTCTAGGGAATATACCTGGCCACGACCCATGCCTGTCAGAGAGCGGGTGGAGGTCTGCCTCAGTGCGATGGGACCCTGGGAGATGGATGGCCTGGGGTGAGGCTCTGCGCCACGTCTGGCACACGGCCACCCAGGCCTTGCTGTGCAAGGCGAGGCAACACAGATTCTGTGCACCTCCATTTCTGATACCTCACTAAGGACTCTTTTAAGAGATTCAGATTTTGAGATCAAACACTTTACCAGTTAGTCACTGGGAAAAAGAGGAGATTCAGTATTTATAATCACATTTGAAAAACCTGTCCAAGAATTCAGAATGGGATTCTCGATGGGAATCATACTTATTAATCGGGCAAAAACCCATGGCTGTAGTTCAGAACATGATGAGTTCTGATGGGATGATGGAGTAATTTAAGTTAAGAGAGGGCACTGAATAAACTGCCACACAGATTTACATTTCCTCATTCAAGCTGTCTGCCAAGTTTATATATGCAAAAAGTGCTAAATTAAACAGTTGAAAAAAGCATTAATAACTACCAAAAAAAAAAATCTGATATTTTTCTCACTGTGGTACCTTAGACCCTTAGAGACTAAATAGCACTAATACTCAAATTCATCTGGCTCAGAAAACAAACTCACCTCGTATCTGGAAACACATTCTTCAGGACTTAACTTTTGACTGACAAGTTGCACAGCCTTTGAAATAGAAGCCTCAAGTTCTTTCTGGGTTTCTTCAAAATTGAGCAAAGCCTCCTTCTCTGAGGGTCTCTTCTCAGATTTGGACAAGATATTGTTAATATCACCCATGACAGCCTTTGAAGAAAGAGACTCTTTTCAAAACATGCCTGAGTGTCAGTAACTACATAAAGCTATTGGTTCATAACATCATTCAAGTTTTTCGAGTTGAGATACTGATCTTTGAAATCTTCTAGTTTTTGCCCCAGAAAGAGTCTGGGAGACTGATTCCAATAGTATAAAACCTTTTCCATTTTACCTGACTGACAAGGAGTCTTCCTAATCACATAATGCTAAAATTAGAGATGTCTGTGTGTATAAAGTACAGTAACAATAAAAAAGGAGTACCTCTATTTTGCCTCTGGCTTCTTTAATTCGTGCCTGTAATCCAGGGACGTGAGAATGCTCTTGGAACACCAGACTTGAAACGTTTTGCGTCAGGGATTGCAGGACCTCTTCTGCTGCCACAACTTGTTCTCGACATGAAGTTCCCCTTGCAGCCAGGCTCTGGTTGAATGAAAAGTATTAGAAGTCTCTACAGTGTTTATGTTGTTTTACTTAAAGGAACTGAATGAAAAAGCCAGCCCTGATCATGGGTTATCAGCAGTTACTCAAGGAAAAATTCTATATTACAATTATGGTCAGTGTACTGCACTGCAAAAGCTCTGTGTAGAGAGAAAGAAATTTGCTGCCATCCACAGGGGATTCTGTTGGCTGAAACAGTCTTTCTGTCAATGTAACACCTCCCATGTCTTTGCCTTAGAGCCAATTAGACTTATTTTTTAAACAGGGTCTCCCATCCTAACAGCTTTCCAAATGAATGTACAAACTACACATTTGGATATGCATCATCTGATCACAAAGTCATCCAAAAGTAAGTATATACCAAGGCTCAGACTTTCTTGCTGAAGTACTAAAAGACAGGAAGCAGCTGGGTATTTTGCATGCAAAAGTTGTGTGTGATATTTGAATATTTATAATGAATTGTCATTATTAGAGCTGTTTTGATCTATGAATATTCAATACGTTTTCCTGTTTGGTGTTGTCAGTTAGCATTCTTCTAATGATAATCAGTGCTTTATTCTGGATCTCAGCCTATTGTACCACAGGTAATAAGCGATGCATCTCTTCTGCTCACAGACATGGAGATACAGTACGAGTCGCCTTTTTGGAGGCTGTATTTCAGGGTATCTTTTGTTACTTCATTGGTTTTAAAAAACTAGTGTCACACTGCAAAATAAGGCTTCTTTTTTAAACATATGCCCACAACTACAAAAAGATTAATGCATTCTTTTCATAGTCTCATACTCCTAATTCTGTCAACTAAACACAGAGCAAGAAGGCACAAACCAAAGTAAAATAACATTTATTCTGGCTCACAGTTATTGTAGGTGGATTTAATGTACTAAAAAAGATCTCTGTCTAATTTTCATACTTGGAGGAAGCTCCTTTTGGTGGTCACCTTCCTACCATTAGATTATACTGGCCCTGTTGCAGAAATAGCAAAAGGCAACATAAGACAGTGCTTCAACTTCTCCAATGCAAAGCTTGGCATCTTCGTTCAGTCTCACCTTCACTGGCAGGTGAAGAAAATAAACCAGAATTTCTGCTGAAACTGCTAATTTTTCCACCTGCCACCTGCTGGTGGGGGAAACAGTAATCCCTTGCAGAGAGACATGGGAAATAATAGACTACTGGAAGTAATAAGAAATATATCGGTGCTCACTGCAGATGTGTAGAGCAGCTGCCTAGAAGCTGAGATACCCAAATTGCCCAGCATGCCACTGAAAATACTTCAAGCATTCTAGTTTTTGACAGGTAAGCCTTGAATACAGCCAAGTTGTCCTAAACTTTCTCCCTGCGCTGGAGGGCAGATGATAGAAAACACTGTATGACCAGGGGAAATTCTCAACTCTACACCTTGCAAAGTTTTACTGTGCTAGGAAAGCTGTGCTAGACAGGAGGAATTAATATCACTTAAGAGCAAGCTGTTGATCAGTGGCACGAACAGCACTTCCTCAGCACCTGCTCAGCACCTGGAAATGCTGATGTTGGAAGAGTCATTTATAGCTCATCTGGGAGTGATCCTGGGAAATAACACCAAAACACTAATATGTATATGTAATGCCTTGGCTTTTACCAGTGTTACAGCACAAAATCCACATTCATTTCTGCTTCATTGATGACGGCTTATATTACCCCAGCCACAAATCCATGCTGAAAGATGAGAATCTGATGAGCAAGTATTTCAAGCAGTATTATTTCCATTTTCACCTGCAAACGTTCCTTCAGCTCAGGTTCCACAAGCCCCTCATGACTGATCTCACTCAGCAGACACCCAGCCTCTGCTGCCCAGCCGTCCACCCCTCCAAGGAGCTCGTCAGTTTTCTCCAGGCTCCCTGGAAGCTCCCTGGTCTTTTCAGCAGCACCTGTGCTCTCTTCACCACCAACCTATAAACAAAGAGCAGGGTAAGATATTCATTCCCCTCATCGGTTCACAGGGCTCTCCACTACCCTCCTGCAGACCACAGTCACCACTTGAGTTACTTTCCAGCTTTAGCACCCAACAGGGGTTGAAGAAGAGATAAATGCCAAACACATTGGTAAATAAACCACGTGAGGCTCGGTTCTTCAACCCTGAGAGCAGGTGGGACAGCATAACCTGTGCCAATATGGCCTGCCCCCTCCCCTATAAACAAGCAGCCATAGCCACACTACTATCGAGAGTAACTCCTGGGCTGCAGCATCCCCCAGTCTATGCCAAGGAACTGTCCAGGAGAACAACAGCTGGGGTTGGTCAAATCAAGACCAGGGAGGGTGCTAACAGTTTAACAATACTGGCAGTCACAGGCTACAGCTCAAGCATTTAACCTTGCCTTTTTATATACAAAAATAGATATAATATATATTATAGCCATAATGTCCAAAGCAATGCCAGAAAAATAACTCCTGAAGTCCTTAAGCCCTTGTAAGGGTGCAAGAGGCCTCTTTATCCCTGCTTTCTGAATGTATTTCCTAAAAGCATCTCTTACTAAAGGTTTTTCTAGGAAACTCTCGATTTCCTTCACCCTGGGGAACAGGTTTCCTTTGATCTTCTTGCATTCTCACCAAGCTCATCTGCTACAAAAATGTTGTCATATTTTGCCACCGTCTATTGTCACAGCAATACCTTTAATGAATGTGAATGAAAGGCTCAACTTTGAAAATTAAGAGCTCTAATACTCCCAGGCAGAGTGAAAATGTCATTCTTGTGAAAGCATTCTAGGAAATGTAATATACATAACATTAAGCAGGTTGTATAGGAATTTACAGCAGCCTAAAAACCTGTCAAGTGAGATGGTGTGAAGTCGCACAACCCTGGAAATATCATCTGTGCAGCAATAATTACTTTCTACTAGCTGAGACACAGATTATAAAATTTAGCAAAGGCTCACAAGCTCTTAACAAATTGATTATTTCTGTCTCTGAACTTGAATAAAGAGCTTCATTCTGCAACAAGACTACCTTTTATAAGTGGTTTTAAAATTTCCATTTAAACAATTGAACACTTTCCATTGTGTTATAAAGAGCATTTAACTGAGTTTAAAAGACTTAAAAATGGGATGCCTCTGTGCATTCTCTGTTCCTCCTGTTTTAAAACTAGCAATACTGAGTTGACTGAAAGATTCATTCATCTCTTATTAGCAAGCTAAGTCTAGAAAACACCTCTTTGAAGGCTGCATGGCAAAAGAGTCATATGACACTAGTAACTTACAAAGTGTGTCCTCTTGATGAACTTTGCCCATCTCCTGTTCAGTTTCTTCAGCTCTTTGGCAATATTTGATCCAACTTGCTCTTTGCTAACTTTGATAAGATAATTTCCAGCTTCATTTAAGGAACCATGAACCAAATTCCACTTTGCCAGATTCTCAGCAGGGATCTAGACAGAGACACTGAAATTGTTTAAACAGAACCCTGCCGAAAGTCTATTTCCAAAATGAAGAACAGAAAAGCAACAACAACAGCCACGTATAATGCTTTCTTTCTAGAAGGCTTCCAGGTATCTGTCTGTCATTACAAAGAGAAATCCAGCCACATACCTCTTTCAGATGCTCATCTCTGTTTTCATCCAGCCACATCTTTAGTAAGCGGATGTTTTCTGTATAATTACTCCAGGAAGACAGGACTTTATGTAGGGTGGTATTTACATTGGAAATATAGTCTCTGCACACAGAAATCTTTGACCGCACTGTCTTAAAAAGTTTGCTAATTTCTTGAGGATCTCCAGCTAGGACATCAAATAGGGAATATCGTTATACGTTTGGATGGGAACAGATGCTAATTACAAAGAAGCAGTATTTTATACAAAACGTAAGAGGGAGTTAAAACTGATGATGGCACATCGGTTCAAAATAGAGGTCTTCATATCAGTTTATGTGCACAAACTTACCGAAATCAGGACTGCTTATGTTTTTGTTTTTCAAATCTTCACAGATGTGAGTAGCAGTTTCTAGTTGCGTTTCAAGTCTCTTTTCTTCAATGAAATTCTGCCCAAAGTGAAAAGTAATTGGCATGGGTAACACTAACCTACATAAAACTAGGTAGGAAATGTAGCCTGGGATACATTTCTCTAAGTATGAGCCTATAACCTGCATCCCATCCAGCAACTCATCTGCACCCTTTAGTCTGAAACAGACTTGCTCTTTTTTCTGCTCGTGCAGAGAGTAACTTAAATGGGAACATAAATACCTGAATGCCATTGCCTAAGTCACAGCCCTGCATGAGTCAGGACTACCTATTTCAAAAATTCACAGCCCTAGGACAATATTGAAAAATGGTATCTAGAACAAGACAGGCAGAATTTAGTCACATAAGTCAAAAAAGTGATGAAAGTGAAAGGTGGGTTT
This sequence comes from Falco cherrug, assembly GCF_023634085.1. Lineage (NCBI taxonomy): Eukaryota > Metazoa > Chordata > Aves > Falconiformes > Falconidae > Falco > Falco cherrug. The sequence goes on from NC_073703.1 coordinate 30,541,588, forward strand.
CTCTGCATGCACAGAAATACCGACATGCCTAGTTCCTGCCACAGATCAAGTAGGATCCAAACTGAGGATGGAAAGGCTGAGGGAGGAAGAAATGAGAGCAGAAAAGGAGACTCGTGCTTTGAACATTCACCCAGGGAATGAGGGTTGATCCTCAGTCCCTCTGTCTGAGCTGCATCTCACCCCAGAGCTCCCCACTCCTACAAATGTATTATCCAGTGGGCTACAAAACAACCCCTCCTGTGGCCATGACAAACCTAGGCCACCACGCCACCACTCAGCCAGGACTGCACAGCATGGGACCAGAAGAGCCAGCAACAAGCCTTAAACTCCTGGGGAAAGCTCTATATTCTATCAGCTTGAGAAAGATCGCGAACCACAACTGCAGAAATAACATGATAATAAGTATTTAGGAAACCAACTGAACCAAGAAACTCAGTGCAGATTAACTCTGTACTCCCATCTCACCACAGGGTAAGGTTAATACTGTTCAGGAAAACTGGTATTTTACAGAACCTCCTGTTGCCTCCTTCCATAGTTCCGAGGCTGGTGAAATTCCCACTCATTTAGCTAGGGATTGGCCAGGCTGAAAAGCTTCAGAGAAACTCTTTAGAAAATCCACTAAGACGGAATTCACAAGGAGTCCCATTAACTGGAGACAGGGCAAAACTGATGGCATCAGCATTTTCATCTCTCTGCCACTATCCTTGATGCAGTATTCTTTGTCAGTATTTGGGCTAGGGTAATCCATCCCCTACTATAAGCCTACATGTGGCATTATTTTAGTAACTTGAGTCCAGAAGCTGAGCTAAGCACAAAACGTAACAAAATAAGACAATTCGTCATATTCACCCTGAAGGACAAGGGGGTAAGGAAGCTGGGAAAAGGAAGAGACAACAGCAAAAGGCAGTATTACCCAGCACTGTGAGCAATGTTTGTTTTTGAAGATAGCTACTACTGAACTGCCCCAGAGAGGTTGGTATGGATTTGTGCTAGGGAAGGGGTGCTACTGCTGGCTCTATAAATAGTCTAGAAAGAAAGAAATCTTCACAATAAAGAATAAAAAAGGGCAGAGAGAAGATTACAGTCACAGCTTTCTCTACTTCTCCAAACTGAAGAAAGAACCCTCATTCAGAGCAAAATGGGAAGACATGGAGGGGAAAGAAAGCTTCCATGGAAGTCTACCTGTCCTTTGATTAAATGCCAAATCTCACAAGTCTACCACGCTTCTGCCAACTATCACAGGATCTTCAGATAAGGACAGACACAAGCTTGAAGCTCAAAGAGAGGTGGGAAAGAAGAATTATTGTCTGGGTGTGATACATATATTTTAAACTTACATTCCAATTTTCCAGCAGTGATTCCACGGACTCTTTTGACCCATATTTCATGTCTGAAATATTCAGCTTTAACATCACCTCATTGGCAATGGCTGAGCACAGTCCATAGTGGTATTCAAGAAAGGTGCTGGACCTTGTGAAACTAATATTGCTGAATCTGCAAACGGTGAAATGTTTCAAAAGTTGATTCAAAATCATTGGATGTAGAAGACATTAATCTATAAGGTTTCTAGCATAAAAACTCAGAATTACATATATGTAAACATTATTTTGTTAGGACAGGAGTAAAATTTTAAGATAACAGTTCATATTTTTAAGTAGCAACAATTTTGAGTCAATACTGACTGCTCAATTTATAAAAAACCTTAAACACCCAGAGAAGGGGCATCTGCCATCTATATGTCATAGCGTCTCAGGTTACCGACACAGATTCGCTGGTGATTTTAGAAAATATCCACCAACCGACATATGGGGTTGCACAACCTGTAGATCTCAGTGATGTTAGAAGGCGGAAATTATTTTCAAAAATGAGAGAATCCCCACCTCCAGAGAAATCTGTACATTCAAAATAGTCATGTTTCCTACCCCTAGTGGGTGTTTCCTATCCACACTAGCAAAGGGCATCTGAAAATGTTCTGTTAATGAGCTCCACTCTGTACACTATGTAATTAGACATTCATTGGACCAATAAGTGACTCTGTGCTTAGGTGTAAAATGCTCTTTTTCTGCAAGGCATAAATAAATTATATGCTTTGTTTCAGAACAGCTGAGCAAGTCAATAGCAGAGCTAGAATACAATGTAGTCAAAGTAGAGGGAATTTGAGTATCACAACCTTCTTTTCATTTCCTCTAACTTTTCAGGCAAGACTAGCGGCATACTCTTCTCATCTTCATTCTTAAATGACTGAAGGGTGTCCAAGTGAGAATCAAAACAATTCATCAAGCCCTGGGGAGAAGAAGACATAGTAAACCAGTCATTTTTATTCTAAGTATTTCATCTGGGAATCTGCAAGTCACGAGCCATTTGGGTGAGAGCTATTAAGAACTAGTCAGCACAAGACAATCTTCCAGTGTCTTTACTCATCAAAGTGTAATGGAACTATTGATCTCATCACCTTCTAAAGTGTATGTTCAGTGCAGTACTATCTGATTTCTCTTACCACTGTGCATCTAGTTAAATATAAGGAACATGAATCTACACTACCCATGCTCTCAGTTTTTTCTGCACTTTCACTGTCACCTTTAGGACAAAAAAAAAAAAGTGTCATTGTAACAGCTTCAGTACATTAAGTTGTTCTGTGCTATGTGTTAGCACAGAGTTGACAGCAAAACCAGATGCATAAACCTATTATGTCACACTTATTTAATATGTCATTTGACTGCTCAACAAATTTACATCTAACACCATACTGATAGCATATCACATTAACTCTCTGATGACCAGTATCACATGATTGAAAACTATTTTACAGCCATGTGTCTTAGCACCAAATTCCCTATGAAAAATAAAATGTAAAATGCATTGCACAGAATATAAGCATATTCATAAATGGCATATAAAGAAATATGCTAAAAGTTCATTTCTGTGTAATAAAGCCTGCCACAAAACATGGTAATGGAAATGGCAAAATCCTGGGGCAGCCCACAACCCCCAATACTGCACAGATTTTAAACACTTTGTGTCCTGGTTTCAGCTGAGATAGTTAATTTTCTTCTTAGTAGCTGGTCCAGTGCTATGTTTTGGATTTGGTGTGAGAACAATGTTGACAGCACACTGATGGTTTTGGTTGTTGCTTGCTAATGTTTATACCAAGTCAAAGACTTTCCAGTTTCTTGGTCCCTGCCAGCCAGAGGGCTGGGGGGGCACAAGAAGTTGGGAGGGGACACAACCAGGACAGCTAACTCCTACTAGCAAAGAGGATATTCCATACCATATGACATCATGCTGAGTATATATAAGCTGAAGGAAGTAGGAGGAGGGGGGGACGTTTGCCATTATGGCATTTGTCTTCCCAAGTAACTGTGAGGTCTGATGGAGCCCTGCTGTCCTGGAGATGGCTGAACACCTGCCTGCTGATGGGAAGTGGTGAATGAATGCTTTGCTTTGCTTCGCTTCGCTTGTGTGTGTGGTTTTTGCTTTACTTATTAAATTGTTTTTATCTCCATCCTTGAGTTTTACATTCCTTTCCAATTCTCCTCCCCATCCCTCTGGGTGAGAGGGAGCAGTGAGTGGCTGCATGGTGCTTAGTTACCAGCGGGGGTTAAGCCACAACAACTTGCTTTTGTAACCTTACAACTATTCCAGTCAGACAGTTATGGACATTGGTGGGTAATTTCCTAGACTTTAAAAGAAAGTAAATTTTCCATTATAAGGCACCACCTTGTCAACAAGATCCCCATATGAGATATACTAAAAGGACTGACTAAAGGAAGGCGGGGGTGTGTGTGTGTGTGTGTGCGTGCGCAGGGGGGGAGCAGAATTCTCAGCAGAATGTCTTCCCATCAGGAAAAGTGGATTTGACAGAAATTAAGTATCTTGGGTTTCTCCTTCTTCAGGAACTTCATGATTTTATCTACATGTTCAATGGGAAAAAAGAAACTCCTAAAGCAATGACATCTCTCTCTCTGTCTCATTCTTAGAAATGCTTTAGCTACTTCAGCTAAACAACAAAAATCACAGATCAAATTGCTTAAGTCTGGCAAAGCTGTCATCAGTTAAAAAGCCATCTTGTAACAGGAACTGACTAGCAACAGTACAAAAACTGGTGTTATTAAGCCATTCACAAGAACCTCTGTTTCCCATTTTTTCAAATTCACTTTAAGGACATGTCACAAAAACATCCAACTTCCCCTTGTTCATTAAAAAAGTACAGCATTATGATGATCAACCAGGCATCACCACAGCTACTCTTTTCAAAGTTTTCACACTCACGAGAATGTTTAAACAATTATCTACATAGAGATTTCAAGATCAGAACAGAAAACTCGCAGGTACCGAGGTATCAAAATACCTTTCATTGCATTGAACGGAATTACACAGCGATTCGGCAAATACTTAACTCTAAATACACAAACTTTGTGAACTCACTGGAATGTAACCCTGAGCCCAAGTGCTTTTCTGAATAGGTATGCAGTAAGACTAGATCTAAAGATAAGCATGCAATTACCTTGTGTTATTACTTAACAAACAAACAAGTTGCAGGAACCACATAAAAGAGACCATAATTCACTCATTCAGATAGTATTCAAATTTAATCTCACCCCAATGAAGTCAGAAACCTTCCTTATAGAACCATGCAGTTATTTAATTAAACTCATCATTGTGCAAAGGTATGTTCACAAGAGCTTTTCATCTTCAGAAGATAAGCATATCCACACCACTTCCCAAAATGTCAAATAGCAATTCCATAACAAATGCTTTGCTAGGTCAGACTGAAGCAGAATGTTTCTTTGTAATCAGCATACCTTAAATACTACAATTATTTCTCTGAAGACAAACATTGCTTTAAACGGGTCCTGCAAATCAGGCAATTCTTCTGCCAGCAGATGTTCTACCTCCTGAAGCCAAGCCTCAATGCTATCCAGAGGGGAGGGCAACATCTGGTCCAGCTTCGCTTTCCATTCATTCATCTTAAAAATGAAAACAAGTGATTACATTTCTCACTATTATTTTCTTCCCCATCCCCAAGATACTGATCCCAGAAAAAACAAAACCAACACCTGTCACTACTCAGAAAAGGAGCTTCCAGTGAAGTCAGCTGCAAATCAGCCATGTTTACCTGAGACCCAGGTTTGCTCCCCAGCCTGCAATCTCTGTAACACTGCAGAGAATTTGGCAGTTACTATCCTTGGCTGGTGACAATGTTGAGGCTCAGCAACGGGGAAACATATAGAAAACCAGTTGCAAAATAGAGGGGAAACAGGGATGCTCTGGACAGCTTTCCATCATGGGGTTAATGGAAACATCTCTTCCATAAAGAGTGATTGCCAGCAAGGCCAAATACATCCCCGCTTGCGGCAGAGGGAGGCAACACAGCCAACGTCATTGCAAAGCACTGACCAACTAGATCTCACTATATCACCATCTCTGCTATGAGAAAGAATATATTAACAGACTTTGCCCAGTTGCATCATTATCTGAACCATAATTACATCCCAAAAGAACCTTTTAAGCATAAATAGGCCAAAAACTTTGATTAGAAGACGTGGGCTGTTTTTTGAAGATGTCTCACAGTCCTGAGGCTCAGGAGGCAGAACGGTAACAACACATAGTCACCTTCTGCCTCTTCTTGGGCACTGTACATCCCTCAGTTTGTCTGGACTTCAGGTTCAGGGTCAATACCTCTTCTATCAATCCAAACAAACATCACCCCTCTGCTTTTCCCTGGGCGAGTTCCTGGGGTAGACTTAGCCGCCTTCACCCACCATACTCAGGCTGGTAATGAGGTGAGCTAGAAACGCCTCTGACCTGAGAGATCAGTTTGTCCCACTCTTCCCTCATCTGCTGGTGGCCTTCACTCAGCTCAGCTTCATTTCTTTTAGGTGACAACACAGGCAGGAAGGGTTTTTTTTCTTGGTTAAATGCTTCCATAAAGGACATCATTTCCTAAGGATAAAAAGGAAGAGTAATTTGTAGAAGACTTCAGATGGAAGCTCATGGAGCCAAGTACTGCCTTTGAACACACTGGTATGACTTCCATTAACTTCAAAGGGTGTGATGCATGGAAAGGTAAGATAGCAGGAAAGAGGCCTATTTCTCTCCAGGCAGTATTTCAGTTTGAAATTATAGGTGCCATTCACTAGCAAGATCTGTATTTAATATAACGTTAGTGCAGTCAGGACATGGTTCTCCCCTCCGACCAAAGGAAAGGGAAAATTATTCCCCTCATATTCCCCACAGGCCATTTTGTTACAAACTCGGGCTACAACATAAACCAAAGGAAATTCTACTTCAGCACAATCTACAACCAACATTTCAACTACTCCTCTACAACATTCGGCTAGCAAAACCTACTGTTATTATCACAGAAATGACAAAGGTAACCCTGTAAAGGGCCTATGTGCTTTAATCTTGTCCAAGTCTTCAACTGTGTCAATTAATTGAAAGACATTACTTTATTCTCTCAAAAAAAACCCTTGCTCTGCTCAGAAACCAAGCAGCATAGATCTTTTTCTTAACAGGAAGAATTTTACCCTACCCTTCTCTCAATCATATGAGAGCATTTACCAAATTCATTGTCAGGTTTCCAACTCTTGTTTAAAAGTGTATTTAACACTTCAGTTTAGGCAACGAAGATGAAAAATATTACAAATATTCCCAGAAACATAGCTTCTTTTCACAGAAGCAGTTAAATATGAAACGTAACTTACTTTGTATTTCTGGTAGTGTGTTTCATTCTCTGTGTCAATCAGCAACTGTGCTAACTTCTTCTCCTGTGCAGCTAACCATCTCGTGGCCTCTCCTACTTTTTCCTGGTAATTAGAGCAGAAAATTTCATTTTTCCATTTTGCAAGCCTTGTTTTTAATTTACATTGTGCTATAAAACAACACACATTGAGCATATGATAAACCCCGTTCAAAGCTACTGAAAACAAATAATAATTCCTGGGAAGTCTACTGAATTTTGCGTCAGGCACTATTATAAGAGCAAGGCCAAAGTTTTAAACCTGGCACCTGGCTATATGAAGGCATCTTAAGAGAGGAGCCTGACTGCAGTCCTACTGAAAGAACATTATCAGTATGGAGATACACAAATAAAATTAATACATAAACTATCATAGGAGAATACAAGGAATAGAAAACTTGGTTTTCCAGCCAGTGTGATGAGAGTGACAACTTTTGTCCACTCTACATGTGAGTTATTAAATTTAAAGCTGGTTGTTCTGCATATTTGCAAATCTGTCTGCCTCTACCCCAGTATTTACATACACACTTCAGAGCACTCATGAGACAATCAGGCTTGAAAATGTCCTCTGTAATAGTTAAATGTAAAACCAAGACAACCTCCACAGCAATTCCACCTGTATCATCAGAAAGTCTCATCACACTGAGTCTTGACTACCACACAGGAACATCAGAAAGTTCAAGCCAATTCAGCCCTATCAGTAGCCGAATCAGAGGTTCTACAATCTAATTGCTAGTGAGTCTGGTTATAAACTGGGCAAAGAAAGTACTAATATTCTTGGCATCCATGATGCACATTCATTTGAAAATACCTCAGTGATAAACCACATGCCATGTCTTTTCCAACCTGAACAATTCTATGATTCCAAGACATACCTGCGTGTCTTCTTCAGACTCACACAAATTCCTGGAGTATTGCAAAAACTGAGCCACATAAGTCATGATTGATTTTTCATCCGGATCCATAATGTCAACATCTACAAGAGCCAATGCACCATTTACATAGTTATGCAGCCTTCTAGGCCTGATCACATAATTACACCCTATACTGCAGTTATTAAAACACATTACCATAAACATGTTTATTTTGCAAGAGCTCAGTTAACATACCGTTGACAGAAATTAATATGTAATGAACATTTCTTTTTTCCTTGGGAATATTTTAATATAACATGATTAACTAATGAAAAAGTTTCTCGCATGAACGGGAGAGTTTCATATCCTTTCTTCTGCATATTGTTCCTGCATTTGCTGCCAATTCAAAAATCCTACAAATCTTAAGTACAGTCAGTGTTATAAAATAAAGAACCTCAGGTTCGAGCATTACAGTAAAAATCAATGTTCCATTTCAAAATTAAGCACAGTCTTACTTGTTCCTGTATTACAAGTCAACACATACAGGATTATATTAATTGCACCCCTGATAACAAAGACTAAAAAAAAGCAGATCATTTACCTTCGGGTTCAAGAAGCCGTGGAATATTCAGCTCCAGTTCTGCTATTCTGAAAGCTTCTTTCAGGTTCTCTTTATTGCTTCTAGCTTCTGCCTTCTCCAAATCAACTAGACCTGGTCGTAAGGTTTGGATGATGGCTAAAAAAGGCAGTCCACTTCGCCAGCTTGACTTGAAATCAGTCACATTAATAGAGCCATACCTATCCCAAAAATTATTAGAAACAAAATGTTATAGCCTATTTCCTCAGATGTCCTAAGTAAAAATTCAGAAACAGAATATAAATTAGTAAAATGCAGTATGAACCGAATCCAAGGAGTTATATAGAACCTTGGCACTGAACTTCTGCAGAAGCTGGGTCAGACAGCAATACAGCCAGTACTACCGATCACACGAAGTTATACATTTTTATACTGTCTTTGCAAAATGATTCAATGTTTTTATCTTATGTTGCATTCTGAAGATAAAGCCTTTCTGATCCAATATTCTTGCTGAACATCACCTTTGTGCTCAGTATCTGTGCATTCCATGGGACGGTAGAACACCAATCAAAGTACTGAAGAACATGTAGGTATTTGTAAGGGCACCAAATACTGGAATCACCTCTGGCATTTTACAAAATCCAGACCTCAAAAGTGATCTATTACTGCAAGAAAAGTATTTCAGTTTCTCTGATTTACCTTAGTGTCTTTAAAACATCTTCTATTAAGCAGTGCCTGGACAGTGCTGTGAGGTGCCCAGCTCTGCAAGCCATAGTGAATTCTGGGACAAGTTCCCAGAAACAGCCCATATGAGTATGTTATGACATGGAAAAGATGTGGGGTTTCAGGTGATCAAATTTAGTTACAAAACAATGGGCCAGGACTTACAAGATTTGTTCTTTTACCAAAAACTATAGCATTCACTGATAACAAAATCATTCAATGTAACCACTGCTCAGAAGGGACATTACAAAACAGAGAGCAATATTGCTGAAAAACAAAGACAAGGAAAAGAGGAAAATTAAACGGACAAAGAGCTGTTTTTTGCATGCCAATCAATCTTGTCCTGATAAAACACAGCTAAAAGGGAAACTTCAATGCCCAAAACCATTCTCCCAGCAGAAAGTGTCTGATGCGCTGATGAAGGCCTTTATTTCCCACTAACAACATGGAATATTAGTAGGATGTTATTAGAACATAAAGCAGCCAAAGCGCTGGAGAGAAAGGGCTGACATTATTGTAACACACATTTGAAATGTCCTGGAGTTAACTAGTAGCCCTTGAAGAAATTGGAAAACCTGTCCTTCCCAAGAAATATCCGTATCTGCTCTAGGTTGTGTGCTATGAATACTCCTACTGAAATCAACAGAGCTGTGTGTACATCAAGCATGAGGAAACACCTTGTCAGAACTGGGGACTAAGACCTCTAGGACTAGGGTCCTTCTTGGGGATCATGCAGTGTTTTGACAGAAAAGCAGGAGATATGGTAATCTTAGAAATTCTACGTTTTCCAGTTTAAAAAAAAATAATTATTGAAACTTTGTTAACCTGTGCCAACCACAAGGATTAAAACTAACAAGTCATGTAAACATTCCACGAGACTTATTACAGAGATGCCCCTAAAAGAGAAAAGCCAAACAACTCAATTTATGTTGTGGTATTTTACTACTAGGACTAGCTTCATGTCATTATATTTAAAGGGATCATGCCAAAACATTTATGGCCTGATTGATGCTAAAAGCACTGGTAACAACATCGGAAATCTAAAGGATTTTCTGCTAAGCTGTCACTAAGTGATGTTAAAAAACCAGGGGAAACTATCACCACATTTAGAGGAAAGCAGTAAATACAACGTGTAACATACTATTGGTGAGTCTCGGGTGGAACTTACAGTGAACACTGTTCTTTTGCCCACAACAAAAGAGCCTTTGTAGCAGAGATCTTCCACCGTTCCTTAATTTTAGCGCTTTTTTTAGCTGATCGACTTGCCTTTGGAGAGGAGTCAACAGCACTTGAACAATCAAGTGAAGGCTGATTGTAAGTAAAAGCAAGTGTCCTGGCAAGTTCTTCAATCTATCAAAGATGATGGGAGAGTTAATCAGGCTTCAGTGAAAAATTACCAAGACATCAATGGCAGAAAAAAACAGTGAATTAGAAAGGATTCAGTCACAGCTGTAATAGTAAGTTCCCTGCCCCCAACGTTCAGATCAGGTTTTTTTTAATCTGTTCAACCTGAACTATTTCATGCTGAATTCCCATCTTTAGGTGATTTTTTGACAGGAAATACTCACCCAAAGACTTCCATGTTATACTGTGGGTACCAGCAATGGCATCAAGGGACCTCACTCAATGTGCTTTTCTACTCCTACCAGTGAAAGCAGCCAGTGGCAGCTGTGTTCTCTGCTGTCAACACTGGCAGGTATTACACACGCTTAGAGTTTGTCTGAGGTGCAGGAAAACTTACTCGATAGACCTCAGAGATCTACATCTGGTTAGAGAAGCTTGGTTTAGGTTAAAAGATAATGCACAGGCTATGTGCAGCACAAGAATCTTTAGCACCAAAGTATCTTCACCAAGAAAACTCTGGGCTGCAATACTGTTAAATAACTTTGCTTCTCAGTGCTCTCCTGAGCCCAAATCACTCCCAGTGCACCTATGTTAATTCACTGCTGGGCTTTTGGTCAGAGACAATTTGGCTCCATCATCCCCTACAGTCCTACAACATGATTAAAGCAAGGCCCTGTGCTTTCAAACCTTCCCAAGACCTCACGCCACAGAAGATGCATGCTCAGTAACTCGTATAAGAAACATTGCTATGACAGCTTTCATGTTATTTCAGGCACCTGGTACTAAAAAAAAAAGATAGCAAGAATTACACATTGTCAGCACAGCCAACACTGAAGAGGGGAGCTGCCTCTGAGGGAGATGGATATGAGCCATTTTGCACTGTTTGCTCTGTTTGGAGCTTAATCATTACAGGCCTTCGACAGACAGGCAAAGTTTAGCCTATTTTTTAACCGGTTACTTTAGAAAAAAATCTCAATATCTTTCCTTCCTACCATTTGCAGCTAGATACTGTTCAGCAGGCTGTAATGCATCATCGCATTGGTGAAGCAGCTCAGAGACACAGGGAAGACGCACTGCTGTGTCTCTTCCCTGAGCCATAAGTAAATAATCTTCCTCTTTGTACTAATTCATCTCATCTGGCAACCACGTAAATCAACACGTTTTTGTGCTTTCCTCCTCTACTAAAACTCTCTTACATTGCTGAAATACTTACATGAAAATGAAATATAATTGTCCAAATCAGGCCAAGCACAATGGAAGGTTTTCCTTCAATAATGTCAGCAACATGAATATTTATGAGCTTGAGCTAGGGGAAAAAAAAAAAAAAAGGATCATTGTTAACAAAGAAAATGTTCCACCAGCTAAACTGGCTTTAGTTGTGAATTCTGAAGTTAATACTCACTGATCTGCTCTTTAAAAATGTCAAAGCATTTTCTATGTTACTTCTACACTGAAAGGTATTAAATCCTTTTTCCCGTGGCTGTGAAGCAAAAAGAACAGGTTACATCTGCAGTTGTAAAAAATCAATTTTATTTTATATTTTGACAAGGGAAGTCCTTCAAAAATGCACAAATTACTTTGAATCAACTCATTTCAGCATGTTTCAGTATCAGCAGTGTAAGAATAAGTAACTTGCAAATAGCTCTATGACTCCAGAAGGATCACCCATATGATTACAATTAAGCATATCCAGAAATCTTTGCTAGATTTGACAAAGGACTGAGGTAATATTTTTGTTACTCTGTCTTACCAGATGTTGCCCTGAAAGCACTTCCAACAGATCCAAAAGCAAATGTCCTTGCTGTATGTCTGTATATAGGTCTGAGATAACAGAAGGAGGTGTATGCTGCAAAACAAATTTTAATACTTGTCACACCATCTTTCGTCATTTTGAATTCAACACACCACAGAACATCTCAGACTGTTACTAAAAAATGTTTAGCATCCTTTATTTTTTCAATAAGCTGAAATATAAATTTTGCATCTAATCAGCCATATCCTGCTTCTTCTGACTGATTATTGTTTGTTTCTTATTCCTCCTTGCCCTGCCTCTGTGTTTTATAAGGGTTATTTTAGGCCTCATTTTCAAGTATTTACACTTTTTAGGGAGGTATGTGGCAAAAGCCCCCAAAACTTTGAAAAAGGGAAAGTTAAGAGCAGAGTTAATCCACATTTTGACTTCTTAATCAATGTACCCCAAGTACATATCTGACTATAGAGCTGAATAACTAAACGCTCACTCTCTTCACCCACTTTTGGACAACACAAATCTAACATGAGCTCAGCAGCTTCTGGTCAAGGAGGGACCAACACAGGATTTTTTTTTTTTTACCTGAGCAAGTCAGAGCCCCAGCACATACTGCATGAGCTGCTTTGTGAAAGCTTAAAAAGCACCTACACTACTATGTGTTTTGTCTTAATAGTTACCACTCATTCAGGTCATCCCATTAAATTCATGTTCTTGGATTGCATAATAGAATGATACCTACCTAAACATAGTAAAACTAATCATAAATACAGAACCTCATAAAACCCTGAGAAGTGTGCCACGATCCAGCACAAGTACGTTTTACCACATCAGCAAGAAAGATACTGTCATCTACTTAGAAACAGTCTCTTACAAATGTCCTTAGACAATCACCAATACAATTCTGTTGCACCTATTAAATAGATGCCCTCCAGGGGCTACTTTTTCCAGTTGGTGCCTAAAAAGGCAAAAGGCGCCTCTTTTCTAAAGAATCCCCTTCTTACCTTTGCCAATACTGAATTTATCCAGCTAGTGAAGGTTTTCTTCTGTGTAAGCTCTCGCTGCACTGGAGGGAAAAACAAAGGTTAACGGAAAAAAAATGTATCTGGTTTTTTTCCCCAACTTTCTCAAAAAGATACACAGCATCCATCTCAAACCTAAGGTCTGTTCTTCCAGATATTAAGTTACTATTTAATACTAGTTTTTCTCAACTCTTATTTTAGAGTTGATATTTCCTTGCTTGCAGAGATGATACTGCAAGGACCTCTACAAACATCAAGCATATTTCCACATTGGATGCAGCAAACAGCAATTAATGAAGGTTTTCTCAAAAGCTCAGCAAATGCAAACAGCAGTGTGAACACATCATTCTACAGAGCAATACATCTAGAATAACTCCATTCATTCCTAAATGTTCCTTGAAAGACCCAAGGCTACCATCAGTACGAGATCTATCTTGAAATTTGGGAAAAGCCAGGCATGGTGTTGGACGATGAGACCACGATGGAGGCTGTGGTTAGGCAATAAACGCTAATCTGTCGGTGAAGCCACATAAAAGCATGTCTTCGCTAATTGAAGGGCTGAGGAGAATTAATAGGCCATCATCGGGTAATATATCCTCTAAAAGCATCCTTTTCAGTGCTGGGCCCTCCCTGAGGTATACAGACAATTAATCCAGTCAAAAAGGGCCACACAGGTCTTAAAATAGGAGGGAGGAAGAAGGAAGTGCTTGGACCCCATTGCCCCAGTAAAAAACAGTTAAATGGGACTCAAAGCATGACCCGGTCACACAGAGATCCAGCCCTTCAGGGTGGTACACAGTGATAAACTATCAGCAGTCATGAAGGGAGACGGGAAGTTGGTTAAGCCCATATTTGAAAAATCAGAATATTTAAACTGTTTCTTGTACCAGAGTAGAGATCAAGAGAGGGGGCTTCTCCATGCCTTGTGGGTAGCAGAGACAAAAAGAAGTCTCGTTGCCCCAAAAGGTGAAGCAGAGCGTGAGCAGCAGAAGCAGACCAGACCAGCTCCCAGGCCCCGGTCACAGCCTGTGGATCCCATGACTCCCCAAGCCCATGCTCCCTCCCAAAAAACCACCCCATTCCCAAGCTGTACTACCACCAAAGCCATGTGTCCCTGCTGCATGTCTGTACACAGGTCTGAGGCAACAGCAGGAGGTGTGCCACCAGCAGCCATCGCAGCGGCTCCTGGGAGCAGGCGTGAACACAAACTCCTTTTTCTCTCCCTTTCCACATTAGTTTTCACTGCAAGTGTTGGGGTTGGCTTCCCAAAAACAGGCCAAAGTGCAGCACTACCACCCTGGGGAGCCAGCCTGGAGCTGCGGAAGGGCGGTCATCCCCTCCTTCTTCCCCATTTGAATTAAAACCCAAAAGGCTGCACTGGTTTTTAACAGCCCAGACATTACAAAGCAAGTCAAATAGACTATGAACTGAGGGAAGGCAAGATTACAGTTAGGAGAGCTGATGTTTTCGTTGCCCAAACCACCATCTTCGGCCTGTGCCAGCTGCACGGCTCTCCCAGCACTTCCCTCTGGAGGCTGAGGCGGGTGCCAGCCCCCCCATGCATGGCCACAGGCAGCCACGCCAGGGGTCAGCCTGCAAGGCTCCTGCCTCTCACTGCAGGCAGCAGAGAAGCAAAGCCTGAGAGGTGGCAGCAAGCTCCTCTCCCCACTGCATCAGGCAGCCCGGGGAAGAGTCTTGGGCCACGGCAACATAGATGCTTGGAGCTCCTGCACACGAGGAGACAGATGGACCAGGGGATGCCAGCCCACCACCCTGCTGGGGAGTAGGAGAGGACAGTGCATGTCCTGCAGCATGGTCCCAGGGCAGTTCCCCAAGGGCAGTTCCTGGAGAAGCAGCGAGTGGTAGGGCAGCATGCACAGCCCAGGCCCGAAGGGAGATGGCAGGCAAGGCAGCTGCAGGGGTACTCGCTGCCCACTTCCCAGCTGGGCCAAATCCTTCCACCACATGGGAGAGACAGCTGGAGACCAGCCAGGCCATCAGCTTGCAAAAAGAAACAAATCTGGGAGATAGGGTGGGAGCAGATGATCCCCTCTGCCCCTGAATGCATGCTCTTGCACAAAAGATCAATGTGGAGGCAAGTTTGACATCATAAGGCAAATGCAAGACTACTCAGCAATAGATGTGTATGTTTCTGTAGGCTGGGCAGGATGAAAGATACCAAAATTATCAACACCTTGGGGGAGGAAAAAAAATCCTGACTGCCCATGAAAATGAAAATGCCATTCAGAGGAAAATGTCCCACACTATTACGCCCTGGGATTTTGTCAAACACAAACCCCAGTCCTGGGTGGCTTTCCATCATCCAAGACAGCCTGAAGTACTTGCCACGCAGAGCTTCAGCAGCTCACAAAGCAGAGCAAGCTGCTCAAGGGTAATGCGGCCTCCTGTTCCTGACCCCACCATCCGACACACAAACCTTCTTCTGCTTCACTGGGTGCTTGAGCAGCAAGAAAAACACTTGAGTATTACGTGTGTCAAGGGCTGTTTTGCATCCGGTAGCTAATGCATCTTTCAACAGTCCTCCTCTGATCTGCAATACTATGATCCTGTCGGAGCATGAAACAGTCTATTTCCCCTGCTTGCTGGATTGTTTTATGCTTCTTTTTAAATATCACCAAGATAGTGTTGAGCAGTAAGATAAGGGCAGTCTCAAAGACACGGACACAAATGCAATTTTAAAATTCTCTTTCGTTTGGAAAACAGAAAGTAAGTGCAAACATGCCACACAGACCACTCAACATTGCAACGCTCACAAGGAGGACATAAAACAGCATGGAGATACTGGCTTCATGTTAGCACAGGACCCAGCCACACCCTTTGGTTGAATACCTGTGCAGGAGCCGTTCCAGTTACCTAATGAGCGATTACTGCGTGGCTGTGCTCATTTTATCAGGCAGGCAAGGCTGGTATTGCTGGCACTTGAAAAGGGACGGAAAGCAAATATTGACCACTTTGGCTGACACCAGCGACTCTTCCAGCTATAGCTCTTGCCAAACACACACTACTGCTACTGATTTGGAGAACTTTCTTTTGGGGTCAGTTACAAAAAATGGTTAGGATGAGGACATTTGGTCTTTTCTCGTTGAATGTCTCCATATTAACATACTCCATTATGCAATATGGGCCATTTTGTGATGTGTGTTGATTCATGTGGGCAGCTCCTCAGGCAAATACGTCACCTAGCACAAGGCAGTTATTTCACTGCACAACCTAAGCACACCTCAAACCCCCTCAAGCTACAGCCTCTGCCTAGTGCAACCCACCAGGCTGCCTTGCAAGCAGCTGCCATCTCAGCTGCAATGTGACTTATTTTCCTACCCAAATAAATAATAGTAATAAAATCTCCTCCTGAATTAATAACAGAACTCCATCCTTGCCATTATTTCCACGGACTGTAGTGCAGCACTCCGTTTCCATCCAGACCACACAATGCACAGCTCAGTACAGATGTGTTTCTGGCACCGTGGCAGGCAGTTGTATTGCAATTTTCAGGCTGAGTGTGTTTTCCCTCCCAGCTCCCCTCCGACTCTCCTGCTCAGAGGCACTAATGATTTAATCAAGCTCTCAAATTCTTATCTCTACCATGTGGTTAATTAATACGGATTTTTATTTTTATGAGGATGAATGGATTCTTTGTTAGGCTTTTTTATAGGACTCTAAGTGACCTTGGTTTTCCCTTGCCCTAGTTTTCAAAATGCCACTGACCCAGAATAAAAAAGCTATCAGGAAAAAACTGATCATTTCGTTCACTTTGGGCCAAAGCTCACCAAGCCAAAAAGTGGATTTGAGATAACAAAATAAGAACATGCTAATCTGAAAACAGCCAAAATCTATCACATTTCACCCTGTGCTTTAAAGTTAATCTTCAGAACAACTCTTTAGGGAGGAATAACACACAGAAGCAGCGTGTCACGTAGGCTAGCCAAAAATCAATACACGCTGCTGGACAATGACTGTTTTACCCAGTAATGAGCTATCAACAAGTGCTACGAACCACACTAATCATTAAGGGCTGGAGCATAGGGACACAGCAGGAACCATGGTGGTGCTGGAGTCTCCCAGGAGGAAGAGAAGGGGGCAGGAGCACTGCCAGCTATAGTTTCACTCTCACTCTTCCTTAAACAGTGATACAAAGAGCCAGACTTAACATTAATCTCCTCTCTGCTGCCTTTCATGCCTCCCTTTCTGAGGTGGGAGATGGCAGCTCCCAGGAAAGCACCTTGCCAGGGAGCTGGGGGAAGCAAATCATAGCAGAACAGATGTACCCTGTCTGTCCACCTCACCAAACATCACCAAACAGCGAAGAGGTTTTATTCTATTGTAAGGACTGGTGCGTCACTGCCAGTGAACCATTTACAACTGTGTGGCTTTTTTCTTTTAAAAAAAAATAATTAAACAATTGTTTGAAATTAATGAGTGCAAGCCTGTCTGTCATCTTCCTATCTCTGTTTTGCCACAAAGAGTTAAGCTCTTGTGTATGATATTTTTATATCTTCTTTCCATCATGCTGGTCAGCTGAGGCTGTATCTACAGCAGGATGCAGTGAAGCTCAACAGGAACAGATCAGCAGATCAAAGAAGCTGGCAGTCAGGATGTAGCCTACCCACAGCCAAGAAAGGTTATGTTGGACTACCTCTAGCCTGAATGACCACAGTCAGCCATGGTACCTTCTTGGAGCATTTGTTTTAGTTTCATCCAAAATAACCATTCCCACACTCCCTGACGGCTCAGCAAAATGAACCAAAGCATGGTCAGCAAGGATAACTGGGAAAGCTCCTTTAAGACAGCACTGCTGATAAGAACTAAAACACCAAGCAGGTACATGCTGTAAGTGACAGGAACTATCAGAAGAACTGTTAAGTACTTGCCAAGCCAGGGAGAGGGTGAGCAATTCACCCCTGAGCCCTTTACACAGTCCCTTCCCTTCCACCCACTAACAGTTTCATTTTCTGCAGACAGGAAAGCAGGGAAAAAGGAGTTATTTCCAGCATTTATGTTCAGCAACATGGTGTTAAGCAATTAAAAACAAACACAGGTTTTTTTTGTCAAGATTATGAAGTTTATCCAAAACCCAGTGAAGGTGATGAAAATAATTCTACAGTAACAGGTCTTTTAAATCCAAGTATCATATAAATATTAACTAATTAACTACTACCATGTCTGTGTGGCAAATGGGAACTTTTCTTTCTACACTATTCCTTTCAACCTCCTTTTCCTTTTGTAAACAAATTATCCAATTTACCAAAAGTGCTGCTAACTCAGGAAGCGTGCTCACATCGAGTTTTGCCCTCCTGGCTTTCTTAAACACTTGCTCTTCTCATAGCCAGGATCCTGGAGCTGCTCTGCTCTGAATCACTACTGTCTTTATGGCCACAACAGCCCATGAAGTGAGGCACTGCAGCACTTGTGGGCATAGACAGAGGATGCAGATTAAATTCTTAAAAGTACTAAATCACATCATTTAGATATCAACATAAAGATAAGGGCTTAAGTGGCTTTTCTAACGTTTTAAAGAAAATCCACAGTGAAGCTGGGATTTCAGTGCCCTGTGTGGGTGGCTCAGAAGCCATCCACTCCTTAGACATTTTAATGGCAGATTTTAACCAGTTAAAGCACCTGATAATGCCTTTAACAAACCAAAATTTATCTAGGAGGAAACACATTTATACAACTATATAATCTATTTTTTCATTAGACATGCGAAACAGACCAAAATGTCCATGACCGATTTTTTTTTTAGGCAGTGTCATGTATCAATTGCCTCTCCAGTGCCATCAGCCCTGTCATGTGCCATGGCAGCTGCGCAGTTAGGGGAACTGCAGACCAGCTCCTCACTGGGCAGCAGGCAGCAGAAACAGGGCATAAATTCCTGTGCAGCTCCTATAGGAGCTTTTTGGTTTGTAAAAGCCACTCTTGAAAAAACTTAATAAACATGTAACGATCATTCTGGTTAAAGAAAAAAACCTGTAGCTGTAACAACATACTGGCCCCAACAGATGAGGCATACAACTAGAACAAAAAAAAAATACTGCTGTGTAAGTCTACTTGACCTCTGGATAATCGGGTCTCAGATAGATATCCTCCTTGCAGATGAGTGCTATCTACTATATGTGGCATAACAAAACCTATCCATACATACCACTGTATTTTCAATTTCACTTGAAATCATTCATAAAGGATTAGACGTAATTGCATGGAAACAATATAATTAATTTATATCATTAAACACTCTTCAAAAACAGTTTTAGCAGCCACATTCTGATATGATCATCCTTTGGGGTACAGTAACAAGCAGTAACAAGCACATAGATCAATAAGCAGAGCCAAATATTAGGACCCCTGCAGTTAAGTAAACAGTGAAAAAGTAAGTGCAAGCCCCAAACTCCTTGAGCTAAAACACACTCTCTTGCTATCAATTAGCTCAGTAAGCACGGGAAAAAGGGAAAACGGAGTTCTGCACAGGTTTGATGTAAGCTCCACACACAGGTTCTGTCTGTTTTCTTAAGGAAGAACAGGGAAAGATTTGTGCATGGGAGGGAAAGCGGAGGTTGGATCCTTCCACAGGTACAGAGATCTACATCCTGAAAGCGAGAAATATTCCTGCTCCAGAGTGCCACGAACCCTGTTCAGTTTCTGCTGTAGCCACCCATCCACAAGTGGCTGCACATTCTCTTGCTGCAATCCCACCCTCCTGCTCATCGGCAAAGAGTAGTCATACCTACAACAGTTCTCAAAACATTGCCATGAAGCCCTTCTCTTGCCAAAGAAGGTGACAAACCTCCTCATTTCAGGTAGCTGAAAAGAATTTTGGACCCTGACTGTGCCTCTTCCACTAAGGCTGAGGGCCAGACTGGACACGTCTGTGGGGCCAGCCTATAATGCAATGCTGGGAGGGAAGCTATATCCTAATTAACCAAACTAGATAAGTGCTCTATCACCACTGGATGCCTTTCAGGACTAATAGAAGATTGGATCCCAAAGAATTTAAATGTAGATTAAAATATGAGCAATTCAGACTAGATCTCACCCCTACTTTTTTCTTTTGCACCAAGTATTTATGCATACCTCCTGTGATTCTGTGTATTATACAAAGCTGGACATACCCTTTGAAGCTACATCTTAATTTGAAAAGCAGCTCATAACAAGTTTTACACCCATCTTTAGTCACCCAAAAAGTAAGCTGCTTTTCTGATAGTTATAAGCAGCTATTCCTTCAATCTGAGATTTCTCTACAACTTATCCAGGTGAACCTGAAGATGTGAAGTAATCAAAGTCTCTGGCTGCTTTGCAAATCTCATCCCAAGATTCTTATTAATGGAAAAACCTGTTTCCTTGAGTGACCCTATTATTCTTATTTGACCTTTGCTACCACAGATCAGCAGGTAGAGTTACTAATGGTTTCTATATGTCACGTCAGGGAATGTGTCTTCGGTGCTTCATTGCAGCTGTGCTGCCATTTATTTGTTTGACCCAGAGCAGATGCTGCAGCATCACAGCTCCATACATAGAACACACCTGTACCATTTGTTGCATCTTTAATTATCACAAAAATTGCTTATATTGCATCTAAGGGATGTCTCTGGATGTTTTACAACAGTCAGGCACATACAACTTGGCCCCAGATTTGCAGTGTGTTCATTTCAGTGTAATCTAGGAGCTCAAATTACGACAACAAAGAAATATAATTTACTCATTTTAATAAGCAGGGCTCTTTCACTGCGATATTGACCAAAAAGCCCTACTGTTATTCAACACAAACATCAATCCGACTTTTCAGAAAATAGCATAAATATTATTGCAAAATAAAACCCTATTCTAAAATCGCATGTAACTTTAATTCAGCGCCCTCTGCCTTAAATCTAGGCAGTGTTTTCCAAACCCACTTCATGACAACAGCCACCTCAGTCTTTGTACCAAAGGCTGACTTTGACTGGCACAACAAATGTGTGTCTGACAAACTGTGCTTGGTGCAACAGCCAGACTAGCTCCTGTCTGCTAGGAGTTTTTGCTTGGTGTCCTGAAAATGTAATACTGAAGCAAAACGGAAGAAAATTCACCATTAAAGACATTTGGCTTTAGACCACTGTTAACACTCACTCATCAAAACACATGGCTTCAATGACAATATTAGTGCAAATATGGATTGCAGAAGTGACTTGGCAGAATATTCTTTTGCACCATCTGTTTTAAACATATTTTCTCTCAACTAAGCACCATAGTAATTTCATTGCAAGTGAGCTAAAAGGAAATAGCTCTGTGGAAACACGACAGCCCATCCATCCTAGAATAACCAGGCTCTGCATACATCAAAGACGGGCTTTTCAGCAGTGCTAGTCCTGCTGCCTGGACTAGCGTCCTTGGTAGCCTCCATGAATGTTTTCACAAATAAGTTCAGAGGAAAAATCAGCCTTCCTAGGAAATTCTTAAAGAAGGAAATTCAACACATGATCAGAAAACCCAGAAAGCCTATCTCAGAGGCCAGCTCTGATGTACTCATTATCACCTAACCATCCCGGTAGCTGCCATTAAATTGGAACAATTAAAAATCATCCAGTGAGTGCTTCCTTAATAAGTTATAACTCATTGCCAGTACAGATGAAAGACTCTGATCTCTAAGAAATTTGTTTAGAAGCCACAAAAATTTTCTACTTGTTTTGGCCACAAGCTATCTTTCTACACTTCCAGGGGATCTAGCAGTAAGAACAGAAAACCAAAACTAAAATCAAATAAAATAGTACTGTGGTTAATAGCCTCATTAAGACAGCTTAATGTAACCACCTAATTGTCAGCAAATTGAAAACAAGGAAACTAATGAAATGGCATAACTGTTTTCATACTGGCAGTTCCCTTGAAAATAGTTTACAGTAACATGTATTCTGAATAACAAAATATAAGAACTAGTGAGCACATCTGTACCAGAGAAGGCAACAGATCTGAAAATATGAGAAAGTACTACAAGAGCTGTTATCTTTCACTGCTGAAGTGCCTCTCACAAAACATAGAAACATCTGCAAAGAAGCACAGACATGAACTAACTACACTGATCATAATGCTAGTTTTAACAGGTTTATCAGAAGTCCCTTCAACTTGTACACACAGTCACAGACTTTTGCCAAAAAAATCTACATTACAAAGGCACAGAAAACTACAGTAACTTACCTTGCAGCGATAGACAGAGATCATCTATTTCAGAGGAAGCCTGCTCCTCTGTTGAAGGAGATGACTGCTTTGATGCCATATTTAACTCCATGGAGATTCTTTAATCAATTTCCAAACTGAAATTATAAACAAAAAAGAAAAAAACCAAAATCACTACAGTTTTACATTAAGTACTGATGATGCTCAAGTGTGTGGTGATGAGATGTGTTTTGGCTTGTGTTTTCTTCCCTTGGTAGGCTGTTTCCTTAGCTTATACAGAATAAAGTAACTTCCTACTGCATGAATCCAAACTTTGGTCCCTTGACTCTTTTCTAATGGTGGCCAGCAGTACTCCACAACACAAACCATGGATCCCAGCGTGTCTTTCCATGAAAAGAAAAGTACTAGGATTAGGAAAATTCAAACACAGTTGCTTTGAGAAAGTCATGGTGACAAAGGCTTACAATGCCTTCTGCAGAACTGTTGCTGCCAAAACCAATTTTTTTAAAAAAATCTTTGTGCTTTTCAGAGTTCTCTTCCTGTCCAGATAAGTTGTTGCAGAACAGCAACAATTTAGGCAGAATCTGCAAAGATTTAAGTAAAATGAAAAAGCAGCGGTTATCATGTGAGAATAATTACAACTGCTGTCTCTGTCTGGTACCTTTGTTACTCCCCAACCCTATGCAGCAGTTTCTTTTTCCAACTCCTCCATTTTCCCCTCCTCTGATAACTCCCCTGTCTCTAATGCAACTTCGTAAACGATATGCTGTAGCTTTCTTAAAAGACTAACATTGTTTCTGGTACTGCAGTAGCTACATTGTTCCATTTGCCACTGCAGGAAAAACTGTATACTTAGATACACTCATGTTTATCAAGAACTTAAATTCACAACCATATAAAGCTGAAAATTAAACAAGGGTTTACCTTAAACGAGCTTTGTTACCTAAATAACTGTAAGCTTTTCATCAGAAGTACTAGGATTTACACACCATATATTAATAACTCATCCACCAAGTATATGTCAAAATAAAGGGCGTGAATAGAGAGAGGAGCAAGGAAACACAACACTAAAGAATGCCAGAGAAATTTTTATGTTCCCTTGTGCATATGAATTATGAGGCAGCCTTTGTGTACTCCACTACATACTATTTTTCCTCACTCCCTGTCTCCCTCACTGCACAGAAAGGACAACATGTGTTTAATGAGGAGCTATTAAATATTTTGTTTTCCTCACCCTGAACAATGTGTGTCCTTGTGCTTTATCCAAGAGCTGCTCTGATGACAGGATTATTAAGTTCCTCCCAAGACTTTCTATGGCACTCATCACCCTGGCATCTGAACACTTCAGAAACATCAATCAATTCACATTTACAGCATCTATGTGACATCAGGGGTTATTGCCCACATTTAGAATCACAGAATGGTTTGGGCTGGAAGGGACCCTTAGAGATCTTCTAGTCCAACCCCCCACACACCATGGGACATCATTTTATCAACAAGCAAAGGCACAGAGAAAATAAAGGGGAAAAAAAGTCGCTAATTTGCCTCTGGTTTTCCAGAGAAATAATGCTAGTTCGTATGGCTGAAGCACTGATTCCAACAGCTGCAGTGAGTATGCAACATTTCCGAAAGTCACCACCAACTTACGACTAAAAACTCAAGGCACCAGATTCAAGAAAGGGGAGTTCTCGCAGGGGCAGGTAAAGATGAGACCTGACTAAATAATCAGAGAAAAAGGAAAACAAATGTTTTACAAGTTTGGCTTGCTTAGCCTACCAAAAAGAGTATGAAAAGGATTAATTTGATCTTTAGCAGGCACAAGAACAAGATGATATAAGCAAGCCATGCCTTGAGGGTAGAATGGAAATCAGAAAATTTCTAAATAGCCAAGAAAGCCAACAGAACACTGAGTTGCATCAACAAGGGCATCACCAGCAGAGCTAAAGAAGACATTATCCCACTCTACCCAGTGCTCATCAGGCCACACCTGGAATTAATTCTGTGTTCAGTTTTGGTCCCAGCTATACAAAAAAGATGTGGACAGGCTGGAAAGGGTCCAGGGAAGGGTCACAAAGATGATCAAAAGACTGGGAAGCCTGATATATAAGGAAAGGCTGAGAGAAATGCGTTTGTTCAGCTTTGAGAAAAGCAGCTTAGGGGACACCTTAACACCATATTCCAGCATATAAAGGGTGCTACACAGAAATTTTACAAGGTGTCACATGGAAAAGATGAGGGGTAATGGGTACAAGTTACTCTTGGGGAGATTCTTGGACAGAAGAGGAAAATTTTTCACAAGAAGAATAATCAGCCATTGCAATAACCTCCCCAGGGAAGTGGTGGATTTCCCCAACATTGGACACTTTTTAAGATTCTGCTGGACAGGGTGCTGGGCCATCTTGTCTAGACTGTGCTTTTCCCCAGAAAGGCTGGACCTGGTGACCCTTGAGGTCCCTTCCAACCTGGTATTCTACGATTCTATGATAAATATTGGGTTCTAATAAAGCCTACTCATATAGGCAAGTGGCACAAAGGGTTTATGTGATTTTAGGATTGGAATTGTTCAGAAGTAGACAACATAAAGTGGTTGCCTTTATTAAAGGGACACTAGGACTTCCAACCCTGGAGAACTCTCAGAAGTTCTCTGTTCTTGAGCTAGAAGTATGAGTCTCAAGTCAGACAATCAAATAAAACCCACACAGTTAGCTGCCACTGATAAAACCTGGGGTTTATATGCCAGGGCTAGCATCTTGCAGGAATTGAGCAAGGGCAAGGGCTGAGCAAGAATCCAGTTCTCCCAGCAATGCTGCCTATACCCAAGCAGATGCAATCCTTCCTGGGAAATTCCTTCCTTTTTCTATCAAGATCAAGCAACACAAAACCAAAGTCTAAAAATGCAAAATGTCAGGTGGCCTTCATATCATTTGGGTATCACTGTATGTCTTGAATTTGATTTTGTGATCACTATACCTTGAAAGATACTAAGTTAGCAGCAAGACCCAAATGGAGAGTATGTAACCAAACCACATCATCAGATCTGTTGCTTTTTGTTCCCAGGACACAGGTATAGTTAACTGCATTCCCTCCACCTTGTATTTTCCAGTGCCCAACTGTAAGCCTTCAGAGACATTTAAGAAATAGTAAAACCTGGGCAACAGTGAATCCACAGGTGAAATGAATAAGCCTGCCTGAATCTGGACTTAAGGTTATAACTCAAATTGGGTGTCCATGTAAAGGGTGAGATTACTTAGAAGCACACAGGTAGACACGTGCCATTGCCACACCAGCATAACCTACAAGCAAGACATCCCCAAAACTATGTATGTTCCTGCGGTTCTGGGGCATGCACTCAACGTCAGAACATCAGTAGCAACACATGTTCTTTTTCTCTTCAACACAAGTTTATTCTCTCTTTTTTTTTTCCATTTTCTTTTAAACTAAGCACTATTTAAGGACTCTCTTTTAAAGGCACAAAAGCAGCACAAAATCCCCAAACAGCAAAAACATACGTATCTCTAGACTTTATTGCATCCAAATTTGAGATGGTGACACAGATGGAGCCAAAGCACGTTCACCTAACTCGCACAATGCTACAGACATTGGGAGCATAGTCTAGCATAAGGATTTGGCATTAAAAAATCTTCTATAATAACTGGAATATATGCAAAAGCCATGAACAGCATTGACAAAAGTTTTGTAATCAAAACAAAATGCAATTTTAACCTTTCTGTGACTGTTCCTCCTCTGTCCCCATCCCCTTGCAGCTACAGCAGCCACACAGTTCATAGCATCTCCTTTTATGTGCTTGTACTGCACGTCATGTGATGGGACCTCAAACTTAGTTCAGATCTCTAAGCATGAAAGTAGCTGAAGTTAATAAAACTTTCAGGATTTTAAAGCAGAAAGTATATTAAGCTTTAAAGCATTAACTTTAATTAAATTATTAAATAAATTATGGCATATGATCATAGAACGTGTATAAATGAAAAAAAGCATATGTTCCTGTTTTCTTTTAAGGTCAAATTAAGGCCTCCTTCCCAAAAGGATGGGACATTTTAAAATGTCTTTTTAAATGCAGAAATCCACTCAACAAATCCACAGTGCAGGTTACAAAATCACACAGCTAATACCAGGTAAGTTTGTGCTAAAGCCTTCACATCCCTGAAACCCCCCAGTCACCATCCAACACGGCACATACATTTTGCCCTGCCTCCAATTCCTGCCCAGCCTGAACAGAAGACTCCGCAGCTGCTCTGAAGGGGAGACACTCACACTCTTGGAGGACATACCTGCAAGGATTAGTATTCTTTAAAAGGTACAAGGTACAGATTGTCTGAGAAGAGATTATACAGGGACGATATGCTAGTCCCTTTGCCCTTCCCCCACCCTGAATTTCATTCAAATAAAGTATATTAAGTATAATTATATCATATCAACCTCTAAAGAGTCTAAAACCATCAAGCTATGGGTAAGATTGCTTAGCAATGCTTTTCATAGGTAATAACAACAACCACCTTTTTTTCTAGTTCATATTTAAGTCAATTATTTTGTTTCATAATTATTCAATGAATGGCAGAGCTAAACCAAATCCTTCATTTCCAGGACAACTAGGAAATACATACCTATAGTGCTGAAAATAAATCAAATGCTTTCAAACGACACCATGCTTTTTCAGTGGGGATAAAACCAAAGGTGAAGAGAATGACCTTGTCTTTCACTCTTTCTCGAGAGTCTAGCATTAATGCAGGAAAGCATTAACTGCTTACACCTTGGGATAACCTGTGAAATACCACAGAGCCAAAAAGACAGTTCCAGGAATGCTGGGACCTTGTTTCCAATGGATTTGTTTCCTGTTTATTAACTTATATGAATTGCACCAGAGCTGTTGGGCGAGGTCATCTTCTCTTCAGTGTGGGAGATGTGTTTCAACACACAAGAAAGGTACATTACAAATGTACTCCTCAAGAGAAAAGCTTTCCATACCATTCTCCAGAGGAGTAAATGGTCAAGACACCCTGGGCTTAACCTATAGCTCATATGTTTCAACCATCAACAAAAGCTTTTCCCATGACAAGAGCACTCATAATCCTCAAACCCAGGCTTGCCTCTACTGGGTATTGGTAGAGTACTTACTTCCTTACCTCTCTAGCTGTTCCCAAAATAGGCATCTAAAAACATAGGTGGAAAACAGATCAACACAGTCATATTATGTAATTTCCACTTAACTTGCTTGGAATCTCTCTTCCTTTCCCAAGTTCAGCTGAAATTAGCCAGCAGAGTGAAAAAAAAAAACCCTGGGTATTAACATACAGACATGGGCACACTGACAGAGAGAAACCTAAGTGCAGGCAGCAGACTAGAAACCTGAAGGAACCAACTTGAAGATAATTCTACCCAAGTTTTACATGTCATTATCATAAGAATAGACAACACTGATTTAAATACCATGTCTCCAGTGAGATGTAAGTCCCAATCAGACCTATGAGATGCTCTTCTTAAGCAGGGTCTTTATAAGGACATTCTTGTCTCAGAAGAAAGGCGGGAAAAAAACATTTCAGATGGATTTGGAGGATTCATTAGCAAGGATTTCACAGCCTTAACATTAGAGTTTGGATCAGGATGGTTTACAAATATGTTTCCACAGTACCAAGCATAGGAAGGTTTCATCATATGAAAAAAAGTTATACAGTATGCTCCTCTACAGTGAAAATGCCATTTTCTAAACAATTATGTAACTACAGTTAAAATATAAAATGTGTATTTCATGTGCATTCTACAAGATATCTGTGCACACTAATTAGGAAGCAAGGTAAACTAGTTGGTGTGATTTCCATACCGCCCCAGGTACGACCGTTTTCAGCTTCTGAGTTTACAGCTAACTCCTGTATGCCACGACACTGTGCCTGCTGCACAGATGTACCCTCAGACCCCTCCCCATGAGCCAATCTTGAAAAATCATATGGCATGAAATTATCTCAGATATGCACTCCTTAAAGCTGAAAGCAGCAGACACCTTGCAAACAAGCCTGGCTAGAGGTAGTTGGATATTATAACCCCACTGTTAGTAAACCCCTGCTTGGCTGGTTTTGCCTTTGCAGACACATGCCCCACATTTTCCCAGTTACGCTGGCTACATGCTTTCCACTGGTGTTGCAATACGAATTACAGACATCTTTGCATGGCATCTCCAGCCGCTTGCTTTTACTTTTCCTCCTTTGAAGTGCCACTGATTATTTATGACCCATCGAGGGACTCAAAAGACTTTCCCTCCACAGAGGCCTCTACATGTAAACTGAAGTCTGTTCCTAGCAACAGATTATTATTACTCATGTATTCACTCGAGCCAACGTCATGAACAGAAACAGCAGATTTTTATCTTTGATGAACTAGTCCAAAGGAAGCAGAGCTGCACAATGCAGACTGACAGAAGACCCTTTTCCTTTTTAGTTATTAACAAAGATCTCAGTTTATTTTATATTCAGAAAGAAGCAGTAACATTCAGAAGTGCAAGTCTCAAGCCTTACAAAGTGCTGCTGAGCCACCTTCTTTTGGTAAACTGGTTTTCTGTAAGTCTGTCACAGCCTCCCTAAAGGCAAATTGTTGGCATCCAGATCATAATATGACCTAAAGAATTATCACAGAAAATCCCTCAAGTTGGTTTGGTTTTTTGCTTTTTTATGATATTTTATTTCCCCTCATTTCCAATGTACTCACACCTCTCTTAAGTCAGAGAAGTTCACACAGCACTTAAGTCTGATGGTCATGCTTTCTTCTCAACACTTCATTTACAAGGCTTTCACCATTTTTTCACCCAGTGTCAAGAGTGGGGAAGAAGTTCTGTTCAAAACACACATTTTCCAAGATCTCTGCGCTAAAACGCTCCCTTTTTTTAAGGTCCAACTCCAGAATGAAGTTTATCCCTCCCACATTTAAAATGTTTGCCAACATTGCTCTCGTGGGGGACCTCAGATTGTATACATGTCCACAGCTGGAATAAGATCACACAGCAAACATACTGATCCCCTTCCCTTCAAAGCCACATCCTCAGGTAGCAAAAATCAGGACAGCACCACTGACATCTACTTTGGCCTCCCCACTTGTGCAGCTGACACCTTCTTTTTGGCAAAAAGCCCCAAACTTGTCATCATCCAGTAAGCAATAACAGCACACCCTCTGCATTTTCCTGGAGGAAGAAAAGGGTTTCCATTAGGTTTCCATCCCTTTGAAGGTGATAGGAAAAAAGCGGCTATAGCCTTCTGATCCTACATAATATCCTACAGCAGTCAGATGGGTATCAGCCCATCTTTTAATAAGCACATGCCATTAGAGAGACTCTGCACTGCCTGGGATAATGCAGAAAGAAGTCTAGCCTTGGGTCTTCCTAAGCTATCAGTACAGCTGGAGATGAAGGAATCAGAAAGGGAAAAGCTTGCAAAAGGCGGAACAAGTCTGCTCAGAAAGAACCAAGCCCAGAAAGCACTAGATCTGTGGGAGATACAGAGATGGACACAAAGCTACACCCCATCGCCACCAGAAATAGTCTTGCCTTGTGTGAACTGACACACCTAAACTATATTCACCAGTAAGGACTCCTCCAAAGAATAAAAGCTGCAAGACCAAGACATCTCTTACTAGTTTATTTATGACAACCAGCGGCAGTACACTTTTGTTATCCAGGGACTTCCCAGTGATCTATTTATAATTTTTGAAAACATGCCAGGACAAGCATATGAGTATACAAAGGCCACACCACTTTTTAAGGCCAGCAAATGTTGCTGGTTTGTCTTTGATTTACACATCAGTAACACTGCCTGTTACAGAAGCACAATGGATCTTCTCCTTGCGTTAATCAATTTAAAAATGTGGTTAGGAAAGTGTCTTTCTTAACCTTTTCTTTTTCTGAGGGGTGGTAATATATTAGGTATCCTGGTACAATTACACAGTTTGAAAACTGCACTAACTCCATGCTGTTGTTAACATACACACAAACCCACTTTTATTAACAGAGCTAAGCCTTGTTCCCACATTCACAAAAGTTGACCTGTGGAGATGCACGATGCATTTGCTTGCCCATGAGGGCCTATCTCACATTTATCTATTCCCAAGTGGAAATGCAGGGTCAAAGTACACTTTCTAAAGTCGGAGAAAACATTCAGTTTTCAACTGGCTTCCAAGTTCTCCCACACCGTTAATAAAAACAAGAACTGCTCAGAACTCAAAATCACAGTTGTTAATGAAAAAAGGAAGAGTGATGAATGTCTGGAGGCTCAGAAAGCTGATGCCATGCCCCTCCATCCCTGAAGGGTACACTGCTATGCAGGAAGCCAAAAATACTATGCTGACTTCATGGCTCCTTCAAAGTCAAGGGTTTGGGTGACAACTCAATCTCCAAAACACAAAGCCCATATGCACACCCCAGCCCAAATCTACCTGTGCAATGCCCAAAGTGTAATGCCCAAAAGCCTGCAGTGATGTGCAAAAAGCCATGGTGTTTATGTGGTGTGTTGCCACAAGGCCAGAATGGAAAAGCTCTTTGAAAGCCTTTGTGTGTTTCCCTGCTGACCGGCACGCCAGTTGAGCTGCAGCCCCAAGGCCACCTCCAACAGATAATGGGGACTGCAGGGAAGGGTTATGGTAAAAACAACATGAGAAACACAAGCTGGCTCAAGATCTGCGTGGCTATACCTGGGGAGTACACCCAGTGCATAAACACGACCTCTTCCTACTCGCTTGGTTAACTCAGAAAGCATGCAACACAATAGCAATTGCTGTAAAGAAATTGTCCTACAAGCCCTTCTCCATTCCCACACAAGACACCCCTAGCTGACCCCCGTGCCCTGGCAACATGGGCTCAGGCAAGGCGCAGCAGCCAGGCACAGTGGTGAGCAGCCATGCTCTGCCTGGCCTCCTTGGGGAAAGGGTGCAGTGCGGCCGCAGCTGTCCTGGCGCCGCAGGGTGCAGACAGACCTCAGACCTGTAGGCACACAGCTCCCATCTCAAAGGGGAAGGGCTGCTCGCAGCTCATCATACCCCTTCCTCCGCGCTTCCTGGCCCAGAGTCAGTTCTTACAATTGCGAAGGGAAGGGGGAGGGAATTGCCAGCAATCACAGCAAGTTCAATTCTCCTGCAGGGGACTGCCTGATCAGAACAAACCAAACAACGCTTCCAGAACAAACCGAACAACGCTTCCTGCTTCAACCAAGCAAGAAGTATTGCAATAAGTTCTATCTTTTATTTACAAATGTTTCTTTCTTTCCCCTGGACTGCAACTGGAATTCTTCGGTTAGTCTTTTAATAGAGACTCACAGCCAGCTTCTCATTAACACTGGAGCCACTTCACATGGTGTAAAAGGTATTTAAAATAGCAGTACATAATAACTACACCTGCTTTGTATTAATGACACGATATTAATGAGAATCAGACTCCTAGTAATGTTCTGCCTTTGAAGTAATATGAATGTTTCCTTTCTACTGCCTTCCTAATTCCCCTTTTCCCAAAATAAAGGAAACAGTCAGATGGTTAACAAACAGATTATTCTGTTGAGTGAAGCTGGCCTGAGCAATAAAAGGCCTGGAGTTCCTCAATTAAATCATAAGGCCGTGCTTGTTTAGAAAGATCTTCCTGAAGACTAGTAATCTGCTCTTTCAGGAAGTTAAGAAAAGGGGAAGGCAGGGATAACAGCAATCTAGATGCAGGAGTTTTCACTAAAGCAGGGACTTGTTCTTACTGAGCAAAATCACTGGAAGTGTCAGCGCAATGTTTGCACAACAGACCTCTGCAGAGAGAGCCATCGATGCTGTCAGGACAGGGAAGTGAAATGCAATGTGCATTTGGGAGCCAAAAGAGAAAGGGCATGTCTCATGCTAAACCTATCTGCTTTGGCAGTATTCCTGTAAAGATCACAAACTTGTTTTGATCCCTAAATATAGCAGAGAAAAGTAATCTACTCCAAGTAGCTCTCTCCGGCAGCACTTGCTGTTTCACGCAGGCAGCAGAACACAAAAGAGATTTGTCAAGCGAATGGGCAAATGAAGCTTGCCAAATTTGTAGGGCAAATTACAATTTAAATGATAGGTCCCAGCCTGGCAGCTGTGAATTCATCAGCTTCTCTCTCAAGCATGTCCAGCTGAGGCTACAGCAGTGCAAACTACCACTCTTCCCCAGTACACCTCTGCTCTGACCTGGAGGAGCTGTCTCTCCAAAGAGTCAGTTTTTCAGGTCCATATAATTCGTCCAGCTAAAAGTTCCCCCCCCAAGTGCTAGTCAGGGTCCTGTGTTTAGTTTTTACACCTTCTGTTCCATGCACTTCAAGCTTTGTGGGCAAAGCAGCCTTCCTCCAAGCACAGCCTGCACATTCGTGTGTCTGTGCTAGTTTTGCACACATGAAAAGGGCCTTTCGACAGTGTCTCCCATGCTGACTGTGCAGGACCCTCTGCTGCAGGAGAAAAACAGGGCTTTGCACAGGCAACTCAGCAGAGCCTCTCCACTACTCCACTAAGTGAAGCACTTTTGTTTACTGATTAAGACAAATAAAATGCCTTTCTCTTTGCTTTCAAAGAATTAGTTGCTTTAGAGGGGAGAAAAAAAACATCACACAAACCTAAATCTCTGATTTACAGCATAGTTTCAAGCCTGTAGAATAACTTTGTGTGTGCAGTGAAAACCAGGCCAAACACTGTTATTCTTACCAGTACGGTTGCCAGAGAGGACCAAACAGCCAAACTGCACATAGACAAGGCAAGAGAAAGAACTGGGTGCTAGGCAGTAACCTGCTAGAATAAACTGTTCACGCTATACAAAATAGATTAAAAAAAATACAGTTGCAATTGCAAAGCCAAAGACTCCAAATCAGAAATAGCCCAGACTAAAGGATGCCTTACTTATTTCACACATTCCCCTTCTGAGCACGCAGGATGACAGAGCCTCCTCACCAGTGTCTGAATCACAGAGAAGTCCAGGCTGCCTTCTTTGAAAACCGGGATTTTTCACAATAGACATAAAGAGGATGAAGGCCTGTGAGCCCTGTGCATCTCCCTCGCTGAAAGGCAGCAACATTACTAACACAAAAGCTACTTACAGGCAAGTTCAGTCAAGCAACAGAGAACGCATGTTGCGTAAACAGAGCTGCGGTGCCATCCTCTCCTGGGCCAGGCAGGCGCCGCTAGGCCACGGCCAAGCAGGGGAGGTAAGCCGCAAGCCACAACGTCTGGCTGCCCCAGCCAACCCCAGCCCACCGAGGCATGGTTCTGTACATTCTGCAGAGATGTACCTCTCGCAGTCACTCCAGTTGTCCAGGACAAAACTCCAGCAAGGAGATGGCATGTGACCGCCAACGCAATTCCTTGGAACAGGATATGCTTCAATTTCCTTACAATTCCACCGGCTTTCGGGACAGTAAACTCCTGGACTGGCTTTTCAGAGACTCTTTGCAAGAAGAAACATGTTCAGTCACCTCAAGCTTTTCCAACGTGAAGCCTTCCCTCACAAATGTTGTCTGTAAAGCCATTCCAAGTTTACCTACAGCACTAGTAAGGCACAACTGCTCTGCAGGAACAGTGTTTACTCACACCTACATTGCACAGGTATCTGCTTCCTCCCCCTTAGGAACTGCTGAGGTGCCCAGGGCACATAAATAGGAAGAAAATTCAGATTTTTCACCCCTCCAAAACAAAGCCAGCTCTGCTCTTGCTTCCTTCTTACAACAACAAGCTCTGCTTTCTCCATCCCAGGAGTATTTCATCACCAACATCCCACCCACTTCTGCGTAGGAAGCATTTGTTCACAATCAGACACTTTTTTTTTCTTAAAAAAAAAACAAACAACAAACCAAACCAACCTTAAACCTGTCAGTCTGCTACCTGTGAAACCCCTTGTTGCAGTCTAAGTGGTTGGTGATGCCAGATGACAATACCAGGAAATACCAGGAATTGATCTTCAATGTTTATTTTTAGAGACTGGCTTTTCTCCCAGCCCTTATTTAATAGTTTACTCTTTCCCTCCTCTCCCCAGTTGTTCTCTCTGGGATCAAATTGCCATTCGTTTCACTTCCAGAGAGTTCACCCATGGACCCCCTCAGCAGAACTTTAGGAATTGAATCCTGGCTCAGACAACACATTCTTTCTATTTCATGGCTATCGTATTTTTCCTCATTTATCAAAAAGGTAGGAGAATGCTCTGGTATTTGTCTGAAATCCGAAGTGCACAGGATCCATTTAACACTCGGCACTTGTCTGTACTTCCTATCTCTGCTATACAAGCAAATTCCTTCAGCAAATTCTCCCCTTGGACACTCAGCTCACTTAGCAAAAGAAGTCTTTCTGCTGTAAACTAGTTCTCCACACAGGAGGAATTTTATCCTTAACCTACCCTGGTTTCCCTGCACAGATAAATTAGGCTTTTTCCAGAAGAGCTCTTGATTTTATTTTTTTTTCCCCAGGCTGCTAAATAACTCAGCGGTGGCAGCAACACTTCAGATCAGACCAGGTCACAGCTCCCTGTGTGGTTCCAAAACTCCCTGAGTTTTGCATTTAGATATGCACTGCAAGGTTCACATATGTCTGTTTAAAGAGTTCCACACCTACTCTGAACATGACTGAATAATCACACACGCCGTCTTAGGCCACTACGAGCCTGAACTGTAGCACTTTTACTCCAAGGCTTATCTGTTTGTGACAGCACAAGTACAATCATCCTCAGCAGCCTAATGGATACACAGTAATTCAGCTATGTGCCTGAACTATGGATTTTGGGATGAGAAAGGACAGGGAAAGGAGGATGAGTAACAGCCTATATAACTTCGCAAAAAGTTTTCACAAAAAGGAAACTAGTACCTACCAGGCACCATCCACCTGCAAAAGCCAGGCAGCTGGTCTCACCCCCAGGAGAGCAGCAGATTGCAAGGCAGCTGCCAGGAGCATGGGCAGGGGAAGGAACACGCCTGCGGCAGCCTGCAGTCATCCTCACCGCTTCCACCTCTGCCACTAACCTGATGTGCGACCTTGAAAAAGCCACTCCACAAATCCCCTCAGCCCCATATTTATAGCAGAAGATTGTCTGGCGCTGTGGGTCCAGCCCAAAGCTTTTCTGAATCCAATGACTGACCAGGGGAGGAGGATGACTTTGAACTGGGCACTGCTGCCTGCTCTCCAGTCTTGGGTAAAGCCCTCCAGGCACACTGCCTGACACGGTGCAACCTACATGGACGCCAAGTCTGGTAGAAATGAGGACACTAGGAGCCCTCCTAGAATCTCCGCTGGGATATGAGACACTTTGGCCGAGATTCAGCTCTCCTGACACTAAACAGCTACAAGAGAGATGCCTCCATGCACATTCATTGTTTGAACTCTGCAGAAACAATGGAGAGAAACAGGCACTTTTAGGGCAGTTCGTCGGGTGTATTTTTAACTGTTCAATTCAGTGTAGATGAATCATGGTCCAGAAGTGTTTGCTCCTCTCTAGTGACTATGAAAGGAGTCTGGAGAACTCTCTCGCAGATAGTTATGTTTTAGCATGGCAAGAGGAATCTCAGCCTTTCAAGTTGGGAGAAAGGAAGTAAGCAACCAGACACATCACACAAGCTCTATGCTTCCCTCCCTCATAAACATCTTGTAGCTAGACAGTATGCATCCACCTTCACCAAGAGGGCTTGGCTTTGCTAGAAGGGTTCCATTCAGTCACTGAACTTGAAGCTTTCACCAAATATGCCTGCAAGCAAAACTCCAAGTTGCTCACCGCATGAGAGCCTCCAAGAAGCAAGACATGCTGCTTGCGGGGCAGCTTTTGTTTCTCTCCCTGCATCATTTAGGTGATGTCACTAAAGCAAACTGAGCTGAACTCACTTCTAAAGTGTCTTTACAACCGCTTCATGGCCAGTTGTACACAGGCCATTTCCTGCAGACCAACAAGGTATGTTCAGCAGTGTATTCACTCCCCTCTCTGCCTCGCCCCTTCATCATTCACCAACTTCTCTTTCTCCTGGCATCCAACAGGCCAAAAGGTCCAGAAAACAAAAGTTTTTTCCTGTAAAACCCACATTTCTGCCTCCTCCCTACACTTCCATCAAAGTAATTACAAGTGCTTTGTTTTACATCTGAATTGTCATTTCCTGTGATAGAACTTGCAGCTTGAGTCTTAAAGCTCAGGTAACTAATACTATTATTTTCTCTTCTTCCCCATCCCTGGCCACAAATAGTACTGCTTGTATCAGTAATATGGGTCAGCAATTCCTTAAAAACCTCTCAAGCCAATTTGCACGGCTGCATTGTGTAGGGAGTTATCAGCACGCTGCAGGAACACTAGAAAGCAAACATGCTTCCCCACAAGAGACCAGTGACCAAAGTTATGGCCAGAGTCAAAGCTCTGCCCCATTTCCCCTCCTGTGGGGAGATAACAGCCTGTTCTGCACCAGCCCTTTCTCCCTTTCTGGGTACGCAGCTGAACTAAACAGAAGTTTTTCCCCCATGCCCTCTTCTGTCCCTGTCCTGGTCCTGTCACATCTCCACAGAAGCGGCTCGCTTTGTCTCCTGCTGTGAACACTCTGAAACAGGTGATCTACAGAGGCTGGCTGCCTCATGGCCTCACTTATACTGGGGTTTGTGTGTGATCCATGAAGGTCACAGAAAGCTGGTCAGTATTCAGAGGCACTGTTTAGCCTTCCCGACCCCACTCTGGAATCCCTTTGCAGATAAAAACACTCCAGACATCAGGGGTCTCTCCCCTCTCAGCATTATCTCAAGCCAAAATACGTTCATACATTTATCCTGCACAGTGACTGCTTGCTGCCGACACCCCTCATGCTCCACAGGATGCAAGTCAGTCCAGGAAGGGTAAGACAGTCAAATCCATGTCCTATGGGGTAACATACACTATACGGTTTGATTCACAGTCCAGGTATAATCTCCTGCTCCTGCAGGGGAAGCTCCATGTTGGCACGGGAGGGAGCGAGGTGAACGTAGCCTGTGCCTTAGCACAGACATACCACTTGTATTCCCAGACATATATTTACACTCTAGACCAACTCATCCACACCAGCTGAAGTAAAAAAATCCCCCAGACCCCAGCTAGGTCTCAATCCCCTCTAAGGAGCACAGCTGGCAAATCAGATCAACCTGATCTCCCAGTGGCTATGCAGGCTCTGTCTCATTTACAGGAGTATTCCACCCACACTGGCTGGGGATGAAATTCAAGCAAAGAACGATTAGGTGCAAGCTGTAGGAAATGTCACCTTCCCTTTAATCACAGCTTATGGATCCAGTCCCGAAGCGTTACTCATACACCTCATACACACTCCACGTGTATAATCCCACCACTTAATCCAACTACTTGTTCAAACAGGCACGTTGCTAGGAGTGGGTCCCTGCCACCACTGTCTGCATTTCCAGCGTTCCTCCAAGACCAGGTCCTCTCCCACATCTAAAAGTCCCATGACAGTTCAAAATAAACCATGGGAAAGCGAGGGCAAGTGTGGTGGCACACACAGCTCATTCCCTCAACATGAGAAACAACACAGCCCACTGCAACCTGGTATGTGCTCTCCCACACCGCCAGATCATCTTGGGGAAACACTTTAGTTGTGGTAAGCAAGAGATAAGCATCTCTGCACATACACAGAAAAAGCATCTCAGCTGGTAGACTTTTAAAACTAGTACTTATTGTGCCCCAGGGAAGAAAAGAAATTGGGTAAATGGGCTGAAGGGCACAGCTTTGCTAGGACGAGTTTGGATCATCTCTTCGTATCTCTCCGTACAAACCCAGCCATTGAGAGTCCAGATCTGAAACAGAGCCGCAGTTGCTAAGAAAACAACGCTGCAAACAGATGTCAGGAGATGATTCATGGAGTACGGGCATATCCCTGTACTACAGATAAACCCAAATGAATGAGGCTCTTTATACCTGATCTTCCAAGCTGTGCTTCTTCATGCCCTCTTTGGGATTTTTTCTTTAGTTCATTTCTATATTCAGACAGCGAGGAAACGAAGCAGAGCTGAACTCACTGTTAACAGAATTAATTACTGGTAAAGGGGTTTTACAATGTGTATAACAAACCCAGTAAAAGGGCTAAACTCTGGCCCATTTTTCTGCTGAAACACAAAGCAACTTTGCCCAAAATCCTATCAGAAGAAATAACATGAAACCCACAGTTTAAAACTGCAAAGGAACGAATAGCAACAATTTTTGCCTTTTGCTATGTTCCCATACACCATAAAACTTAAAATTAACAGCTAGGGAGATAAAGCATTTGCAACCTATTAGATCATTAGCCAGCAGTGCATGCCACTTCTTGAATTACCTCATTGTCTCTATGCCTAAAATCTTTGCCTGACAAATAAATTAAAAAATCTCTAGCGTGCTACAGGACTGGCCGAGTGCTACTGACACCAACAAAGTTCTCATTTACTTTAGTGAGCTTTTAATCAGATTTAATTGGAGAAAAACAGCTCCTTCGGCCCTCTTAAACCATCACAGTCAATTCTTAACACAGTATGATAGGAACAGCACTTCAAATACAGTTTCCTGAGGTTATTTGTAAAGAACTGTTGAAATAAAGGAATTCCGCTACATGTTTTTATAGATAATTAGGGTAAAAAAGCAATTATTCATTACCCTTTATTATGAAGTAGAAAAGAACAAACATAATTTATACACTTCTGAGCACGTGTTTGTACAGCATCTCACACAAGTAGGGTCCAAACATTGCCACAGTATGCATCAGTGCAGGGCAATGCGTTGATTGTGGTTACCGCTGATTTTTCATCACCCCCCCAAACTCCCCCATGTCACTGCCCATCCCCCTCTGCTTCAACTCGTCCCCGCTGCCATCCGCTCCCCTGCCACCTCACACTCACCCCACGTCACCCTGTCCTCTCCCACCAAGGCATGTCACCTTCTGCCTCAGAAATCAGCTATTTAGGCGACCCCGATTTCAACGTGAGGCAGCTGCATGTGTGCCTGTGGGGCAGCAGACACTGTTATTGTGGGCAGCGTTAACAGCCACCACCGTGCCCCTTCCCGGAGCCATAAATCCACCCCAGGAACGGCTGAAGCCCATGACTCAGCTACCCAGGCGCCAGAGGCCACGTGTGTCCCTCCTGCAGGTATTGCGTTTCAAGCGGGGCTATAAACACGCTACGGTCTTGTTAGCTTGGCCAGCGGTCACAATAACCGGCCCAAATCCTGCACGTGGCACTTACGTCTTTGTCGTAAGTGTCTCTGTGACGTGAGATCGCCCTGAAAGCTGAAGAGAACGTGGGGATGACAGAAAGAGGGGGAGAGGGCAGACGGGACACAAGGCATGCTGAAAGAGGGACACGGAGGTGTGAGGAGCACAAGCTCGCTGACCTGACAAAGGCCGTGAGAAACTCGCAGCCAAACTTTAAGTGAAGTTTCCTCGGTGTAGGTACTGAGTAACTCGAGGAGCGCGCACCTGCTCTGCCTCCCAACTCCTCCAGCAGCTCCCAGGCGGGACACAGGAGCAAGAGGAATGACCCTGTTGAGGGGAGGGAGGGCCGAGGCTGGTTTTAGGCATCTAAAAGCCAGGTGACGGCATCTCACCTTCGGTGAGGGGACAGGCCAGAGCGCCCTCCCTTAACCCCGCAGCCCCCGCCCAGAGCCCGCCCCGACCGCAGCCCCAGAGCCCCGGGGCCGCGGCCCGGGCCCCGCCGCGCCGCCCCGGGAGCGGCTGCAGCCCCACGCGGCGGGAAGCGCCCGCAGCCGGCACCGCTTTACCCGGGCCCAGCGCTACCAAACCGCCGGCGGCAGAACCGCCCGAAAGTAGCAGCTCCTTGTCCCGAGAACTTTGCCTGAGCCAGTACCCGCCATCGGTTCCCAAGCGCGGAACCCAAGGGAGCGCGACTGCCCAGCCCGGCCCGCCCAGCCCCAGCCCGGCGCGGGGCGGCCGGTAACCGCCGTTTACCTGAGCGCTCCCCCGCCCCGGCCGCGCTCCCCGCCGCCTCCGAACCAGCCGCTTCCCGCTTCCCGCCGGGGAAACGCTGCCGGCCGCGCCGCCGGACGGGCACCGCTGCGGGGAGGGGAGGGCAGGGCCCGGCGGGGGCGGCAGTTCCCACAGAGCCCGGCTCCCGCCGCCGGCCGTGCCCCGCCAACTCCCGCCGCTGCCTCCGCCCCCCGCGGCCCCTCAGCCGCTTCCCCAGCAAAAGGGCTGGGAGAGGGGGCACTCGCCCCGGGAGCGGGGTCCCCTCCGCGCCCCCCGTGGGGCGTCGCTGCGCAGGGGGCGCGGGCGGTGCCGAAGGTGAAGCCGGCAGAGAGGGAACAAAGGCGGCGGGGAACAAAGAGCGGCAGGTACCGGGGCAACGGAGGGGAGGGCGCCGGGCGGGGCGGCGGCACCGGCGGGCTGGGGCCGGCGGAGCCACCGCTCTCCGCACAAAGACGCGAGCGGGCCGCGCCGCAACTTCCCGCGGGCGGGTCCCGGCGGGGCACACTCACCACGGGCGCAGGCCCGGCGTCGGCGGCGGGCGAGGGGGCGGCGGCAGCAGGAGGAGGAGGCACCGGCGGCACCGGCCGCTCCCCGCCCCGGCCGTTGCCAGCGAGCGAGCGCGCTCTCCGCCCGCGAGCGGGAAGGCGGCGCGGGCGCGCGGCCCCGGCCCCCGCAGCCCGGCCCGGCCGGCGCTCCGCCTCCCCCCGCTGCGGCGGGAGGGCCCGGCGGGCTGCGCGGCCTCCCCGGGCCGCCGCCGACCCCGCAGCCGCGCCGTCCGCCGGGCGGGCGGGGGCTGCCGCCGCCTCGCACCCTCCCGTGCCCCCACCAGCCGGCGGCGCGGGGTGCCCGGGTGGGCCGGGGAACGGGCTCTGCCCCGGCCTGTGCCGCTCCTCAGCGCGCCGGTGGAGGTCCCGGGCCCCGCGGGAAGAGCCCACCGGGCCCTCGCGCCCCGGGCAGCGGCTCGTCCCGGAGCCGGATGGGAAGAGCTGTGCGGTGCTCGGAACCGCTTTCTGGCCTGGGGAGACGGAGACACAAAGCAAGAAAGTACCTCAGTGCTGTCACCGCTCTGCAGCCTCCCAGCCAGCTGTGGAAGGGCGGGAATACGAGCAGGCAACAGCTGGAGACCTCTCCCCTCCCTGCACGGCCTCACAGCCCTGCCCGGCTCAGCTCCCTTCGCCTCAGGCAGCGCTCCCTGGCCCGAGCCAACTTACCCCCTTCCAGGTCCAGGCTTTCCCCAGCCGTAGGGGCAGCGTCATCTGGCCTTGCCTTGCCAGGACTCCGGCAGGGGAAGCAGGGGCCCGGTTACGTGAACATGGAGCAAACCGGGGCTCTTCTAGAGCTTCAGAGGAGGGCTTTTGCAAGGGGGAAAGGAAGGAATTCCTTGGATTGGTTCCACTTGATACTGGCTAGCTTTTGGCTGCAGGCTTCGCGAAGTGAGAGGGTATAAATACTGAGATTTGCTTTACACAACCAGAGGTCAGCCACTATGCAAAGAAAAATACCACTTCCCAAAAGCCTCTTCCTGCCAGCACCAATACATCGGCCGTCTCCTCAACCTGTGCTGATAACACATCAGCCCGCTTAAAATAAGCAGAAGCAAGCAAAGTCTTGCATTTGAAGGCTACAAAGCCAAACGTACCTACTTGTTAAAGTTTCTCTTAATACCCACAGACGTGCAGACACTCAGAGAGACTCTGCCAGATCTGGAGCCCTGATTTTCTGTAAGGAAATCCTTCTTTTCCAGGCAAAAGTGAACCCTGCACCTCTCTGAGTGCTACTTCAGCTCAGCCCAACTTGCAGAAGCACCAGTCAAAGCTGGTTACAACTTTACTGCCCTGCCTTGGCAAACATATGCTCCAGTTCATGCTGTCCTTGCGACAGATTGACCCATGAGCGCCCTTTATGTACTTTTTTTACTTATTTTATTGAAGATTAATTGGTGTTTGTATAGTAAGTAACACCATTGTCTTCGGTACTCCACAGACACAGCTGAAGGCGAAGGGCTGCACTCTGGCTGTGCTGTAGTTTCTTAACTTCTGTGTTATGACTGCTGTAGTGCATGTCCTTGAAGTGAAACAAGCATTTCTGACTGATTTGCTACTTTTCACTGCCAGATCTCAGCCTTGTGTTTAAGGAAGGAGAGAAGAAAATGCACTATCAAAGCCAAGCCCTATTACTTGCAGAATTATGTCAGCCCCCTTCTTGATCATTTGAGACTCTTCCACGTGCCATCAAATTCAGCAGAAAAAGTCTCATGGAGTCTTGACCTTTTGTGCCTTGGAGAACACCACCCCACGTTACTGCTCCATGCTGCTCTTGCTGGCTTAAACCTGCTGTGAATCACACAGCTCCCCATCCCAGTGTGCACAGCATTGCAGGCACCTGCCAGGCTTTGTCAAACACAAGCACAGGTCCCAGCCCAAGGTGCTTGTTTCCACTGAAGTTATGCATTTCCTAACTAGCTTGTGAAGCACTTTGAAGCTATGACACTAAGTATTACTAATACTGAATGGTATTATTGGACAGGCATAATGTGAGTAATTAATTAGTAATACCATAAAACCCGGTGCGAGACACAAAGGTAGAATTAAGCCATATAGGCCTACTTTATATCCAGATCTTCTAGCTGTTGATTACTCAGTACAGCCTGACACTCTGAAAATAAGCTTTCTTCTCTTTTTTTTACACAGCCTTCCAGCTAGGAACTGCTGGAGCCCTGTGCTCAGACTAATGCTCTCACAGGTATATGGGCACTGCCAGCAAGGCTAGCAAGTGACTGCCATGGCTCAGCCACTGTGGAAGGTGACCAGCTAGAAGCTGGGTGAGCAGGGCTCTCACCTACTGCCCACAGGTGTCCGAAATGAGCTGCCTGGATGGATGCACAGGGCGCTGGGCAAAAGCCCTGCAGAGCAGCACTGCAGGCTACAAGCGGCGATGGTGAAGGTAACTGTGGTGGGGATGAGAAGCCCTCACAATTCCTGCATGCCTCCTGAACAAGCGCGTATGATAGTCCAGTGGTGTGTCTTGCCCCAGCCTTCCCACACCACCCTGAAGAGCAAACTCACAGAGCTGGATGTCTTTTGTACAAGGCATGCAGGTATCTCGCACTCGCAGGTCCCATGGATGAACGGCGTGAGCTTCATGGTGGGACATCCCCTTTATAATGCAGAATTTGCACAACTAGATTCCAACATTGGAGGGAAATCAAATGCCCCAAGTCCACTGGATAAAGTGTTAATTCTGAAGGATAGTGATGGCTGCGTAAACTAAGTTTGTTTGGAAACTCCAAGTCATGTTTACTCTGTAGTCTGCCAGAACAAACCTTTGGCCTGGTGACCCTCCTCCTTCCCCTGTGTGCAACCCCCTGGGCCATGCTGGCACGGTGTGTACGCTGGAGCTGGGACCCATATTGAGGTTAGCCCAGAAGAATACTTTGTTTTCAGCTGGATTGCTCCCAGGACTCGATTGCAGTATGGACACACAAAGAGGTATGTCAGCACGACTGAGGGTGCAGCAGGATCCAGCACAGAGACTGGAAAGCATGGCATAAGCTGGAGCTGGGAACAGGACTGTAGAGCAAAAGAACAAGGGACCAGCACCATGCCAGAAATCTTCCACCCTGCTGGTGCAGCAACACTGAGGAAATAACGCTGTGGTTCTACAGACATCATTTTTGGTGGCAGCACTTTGATGGAGCAGTTGGGTTATGCTCCCTCCCTTGTGCTGGTGCAGCTCTTTGTGCCGTTCTGTCATCAAATGGACCAGAGACTGCTTAAAAAAAGCAGCACCCTCCCCACCGCAGTTATTTTTACCTTGACTCAGTTTCAAGGCACAATTCACCTGTTTCT
This sequence comes from Falco cherrug, assembly GCF_023634085.1. NCBI lineage: Eukaryota > Metazoa > Chordata > Aves > Falconiformes > Falconidae > Falco > Falco cherrug. The sequence continues at coordinate 30,585,534 of NC_073703.1, forward strand.
ACCCAGGTGCAACTGGAGGGAGAATGTTGGAGTGGGCAAGTGTAGCCAGGAGCAGGCAAACAGGGGTCTGCCTAAATCCACAGTGCCCCTCAAAAAAAAAAAAAATAAAGCCCATGGCCTAATGCCTCAGGGAGCATTTCTTTTCAGCAATCATGGGCAACTTGTTTGTCAGAATTAAGGAGATCAAAAAAGAGAAACAAAAGGTTGAATCCATACAGGCACTTGCAGCATTTGCATACAATTTTCCTCTGCAAAACATAAAAGGAAATCTGACTGTAATCATGTTAGAAATGCTCCCTTTTCCCCTCCCATTTAATCTAAACATCATGTATGACACCATCCCCAGCATGAAAGATGACAATCCAGCAGACCACTTAGGCGTGGACACTGGCTTTAACATCTGATTGTTTCTGATGAAGGCAGTGGAAACACTTAGGTGGTTAAAGTTGCACATGCTTAAATGCTTTGTTAGGTTACAAGCTAATTTAAGGACCGAGAAGCACAGCTCCGGAAGAGAAAAATAGGTTAATAACACTGAAGTCGCAGCAAATCTGTAGGAAGTCTCCTGGAATAGGCTCATAATTAGTAAATTTATACCTCTCAAAGTAAATATCCTCACCTTCAGTTCCCTTTTTCCCCTGATTTTGCCTGCAGACTACGGTTCCTGGCTAAAACCGAAGCCTTCTACACTTACACTTAGAAATTAGCACCTGAACCTTATAGAAGCATATAGGAGCCTGCACCACATGCATCTTTCTATAAAGCATTGCATGAGTGATGTGTTTCAGAGAGGTAAGAGTCCTAAGGTAACCAATGCTGAAAATGCAGTTTGATGTGAACTCCCAAATTTTTCAGAGCAGAGGCACCAGACTGCACTCACCCAGAGGCACAGCCCAGGTTAGTCTCCTGAGGGCAGGGCAGGCTCCTGCAATCTGAACTGAGCAAGGCTTGTTTTGCTCTATTTATAATGCAGGCACTATGCGTGAGTAAACGTTTCCAGTCTACATTTTCCCACCTCCCAAAGCACATCAGCTTCTTAGTTACAGGCAAGGCACAGAGTTGTAACTTCAGGTTCCACTCTGAAAATTGAAATTCAAAGCTGAGCACCCCCAGCCCTCCCTAATAGCTGGGTGGAGTCTCTTGGATCACCGGTTTTTACTGAGGTACCTCTACCTGTCCAAGTCATGCTTCAGGTACTTAAGTGCCTTTTTGGATCCCACTTGAAGCCTTGTATTGATGGGCTTAGTGGGCTTAGCAGACTGTGTTTTAGGAGTCTGTTACACTCCTGGTAAGATCGTGTCAAGGTCTTCCCAACCTTTAGTGGTCCATAAGACCTTGACTCAATCTTGCCAGTAAACTCAGCCAAGGCTTTGGGCTCAGAATAACCTTATCTTAAACTCAAAAGTTTATCCACTTTTTTCACTTACAGTAGTCGGTCTAACAGAAAACTATGACCTCTTCTGTCCTTAGACTGTTGTGGTGCAGCACTTGTGCTGCAGTGTATTTGTAAGAGCATTGTAACAAGGCTGCAGTCGAGATCACACCAGTCCTATCAGCTTTATCCTCATGCTCCAAGGTTGGCTGGTGCCTCCCAAGTACACTGTATCTCACTAGCAGTTTGGCATCTCAGTTTTGGCTCTAGTTTTCCGAAGCTGAGTGAGGGAAACCTGCCAAGAAACACGCATTCAGCTGACTGTAGTAGAAGCTGGAGAAACAAAGTGTAGTGGTCAAATGCCAGGTCTGGGTTCAGGAACCTGCAGGACGTGTGAGGAAATAACAGCGGCTGGGCAAGCAGCTTCTTTGCAAAATAGCTCCAGTGGGCCACCTGCAAGCTCCAGGTGCCTATAAAGCAAATCTGGGCAGCAGAAGGCACCTAAGGGCTTATGCATTTTTCATTTGATGGCCTCCTCTCACCCCCGAAGCCCTTTCACTGATGCTCAGACAAGACCTGCAGTAGTTTCACTTTGAGAAGTGACTGTTTAGTCTCTTGACAGCCTTTCGCTTCCTTGCCACCTCCAGCAAAATGCCCTTTCTCCATAGTTGCAGGTCTTGATGGTTCTAGGACACACCTAGGCTGAGCACTGCCAAAACAACATCAGCACTTGCCTCCTGCTCATGCTGTACCAGGCACCCTTCTCACACCTCCATCCTCCTGCAGGACAAGGCACCCTTGAGCAGCTGTCAGGCAGCAGTGGTTTTATTTGCCTCTGCTTCTACTGGAGGCAGAACAATCCCACATGTCTTGGGTGGCTACAGCCCATTTTCAGCCATGATTCAATGGAGAACAAAAAAGCTCTCAAGGGTAGGAAGCAGGGCTAAGGCTTCTTTGGAAGCAGGATTTAGTAATCCTGATCACCACCTTTAAAAATCAGTGCCCTTGGGCCCCAGCCAGCCCTCAGCTCTGTCAACATCTTTACTGCCAGCTTTACTAACAGTCACACAAATGTAAATCTAGTGTGAGAAGAGGATTAAGCCCATTCTGGTTTTATGGCCTATGAAATGTCTACTGCCCCGCTGCCACTGTGTAGTAGAAAAGGGGAATTCAGGTTGCTATTGCATCTTGAAAATTTTAAAGGAGAAAATGTAATTGCAGAAACTTCACCAGCCAGCGAAGTGTATATGCATACAAGGTTTCTTCTAAGTCAGAAGCTAAAAGCCTGTACCTTGCCAGATGCTGGTTAAGGTACACCATTTTTTTCCTGCGAAATAAGATTAGCAACAGCAATTTTCCATGCATTCAAGTTCAAGATTTCGTCTGCAAGGGGATTACAGCGCAGGCAAACATGAGCCTGCCTGGATACTGCCCTGTGTGCTGCTCTCACTTGGGATGAGACCTGTGCAGGGGGCTATTTTGGAATCTTACTAAAATGATTATTTCTTCACTCATGACTCGGTTGGCTGAGATCTGCAAGAAGGACTAAGGGAATTAGATTTATGGTTTCTAAAAATTTCAGTTCGATGTGGGTACCTGACTCCCTTAGGCTGATATTTTCATACAAAAGGCTAGTAATGTTTTTTTAACTATAAAATTTATGATTGGATTTCAGCACTTGGTTTGGGAATATATTTTGGTTCCAGATTTCTATAATCTTAAAGCATCGCTTAGACCTCTTAGGAGAATCACAGTACCACTGAATAATTGCTATTGTTTATTAACAGTATAACTCCACTGTTCTGTCAGCAGAAAAACAGCCGGGCTGAATACATAGTTTAAAGATGCAGAATTATGCGCATTTATGCACAAGCCTGAAGAGCAGACAATATTTAAAATGTACTTCAGGGCAAGAGATTAACTTCTCATTACATTCTTTATTTTCCAGTTTATCCTGGTCTCTAGCTTGAAAGTCTCATTCAGTCCTTTCCCGTGTAAAGCTGCCGCTGTCTTCAATTGTAAGATTTCCTGGGTGACTGACTTTTTTGGTCACAGCAGGTAGGTAGGGACTACAATGAGATGCTGCACTGACCCTTGAAGGCACAACGGATGGCATTTGCCAAACTGGGATTCCATCTCCCTGGCAGACACTTGCATACGCTCTACCTCTCTGCTTCATCTTTCAGTCCTCTCAGTGAAAATCTTTTGCAGATCAGAAAGAAAAGTGGCCCATGGAAGACAGAAGGCAGTGACCTCTTGTTTTGGTATTTAGTGCTGTTTGTTTTGGCATTTCAGGTATATTTAGTGAACTGTCATATGTTATAATTTGCGTGGGGACAAGCTCCCATACTGTGAGAAACATTTGCTGTCCTGCATCACCCAGGGTCCTTAAATTGCTCTTTCATTTTCACACTGGTCTATTTTAAAAGCAGCGTTAGGGGGCACATTGTCTCCTGTAAATCCACGGTGAGATCTTGAGCTACCAAACACCTGTGAAGCATCACTGCAGGTTTTTAGCCAAGTCCTCTTCTCCTGAGCAAATAATTTGGTCTTTCTTTATAAATAGTTTTCCTGAAACCAAGGGTAATGCATGCTAAACAAGACACTGTTGTGTTTTCTGACTGTGTGGCAGACTGTCCCTCGAAGCATGGCCCCAGCCTCTGGTGGTATCACCCGCCCTGCGACAGGCCTGGATATTTTTGGCTGTTGAGGCCCTGGTGCCAGGCGCTGAGGGACCTTCTGCTGCGCAGGAGCATGTGTACCACCATCCCATCGCATGCGGGCAGCCACCAGCCACACATCAGTACTGCTCACGGGTTTGCTTATTCATCTGCTGCCCAGGGCTGACTGCAGAGCATGCCTTGCTTGCAATTTACAGGGGGAAAAAACAACCGTTATTTTGTGTTTAGCCTGAACACTGAGTTGTCGGTGATCAGCAGTCACCCTCACATCTTAAAGAAAGGGAAGGAACACAACAACAAAAAGAGCCCCTACCAGCACAAAGCTGGGGCTAAATCATCGGGACAGGCGCAGCGCTGCTGTCATCCCTCCCCAGCCCCTGCAGGGCCCCCCAGGTGGGACCCTGCAACCCCTGCTCTCCCCAATCCTCTCCACAGCCTTGCAACCTGCTGTCCCCACCCTGGGGATGTTGCACCCCACGGCCAGCCTGTCAGGGTGAAGCTCGCCCACTGCACCGGCTGCCAGCCCCAAAGACGAGCCCGGCTCAGAGGCAGCCGATTACACCTCCTGCAGCCAGCTCTGCGCTTCCTCAGCGCTTGTCCCCCTGCCAAAAAGGAATACTCCCGTCAATACCACTCCTGACATGGGCTTTTCCTGCAGCAAGTCCCAGAACATACTCAGATACACACTACCAAGGTGGATCTTGGTGCACAACAGGGAGCCAAGCTGCCCCCTCCAGCTGCTGGACTTCTCCCGGCTGCTGTATAGGGAAGGCCTGGCCCTTATTCTGCAGTAATAAAGTAAATGCTTTTTCCAGATTTTAATTTCTGAGTAATATCTACTGATACATACGCCAGTGCAATACATTATCAGGTATTGTATACTACTTGCACTGGAAAAAGCAAGGTCAAAGGAGTACGCCTTGCAGGCATGGCAAAAATTCTGTGATGATTGCAGATCTTCCAGTTGTTGTTATTATTAAGGGTTGCAGTGCATAAAATCCAGGACTCTCCTGTGGCAAAGGAGCGAACCGCTGCCACCAGCAGGAAAAGGGTTAGAGAAGCCTGTGCACAGCCCTGGAGGTGTCAGAGGTAGTGGAGTCATTACGGGTGCCGGTGCAGGAGGTCATTCCTGCCAGAGGTAGGACCTGTTCAAGCCTAAGTTGGTCAAACTGATGTCTGAGCCTCCTCAGGGTTTGGTGGGCAGGGAGCAAAATGCTCCCGGCAAGTGTGTGGATGAAGACGGGAGCAAAGGAGTCCCTGTTGGAGCACAAGCTCACACAGGTGAGAAGGAGCAGGCCAAAGATGGGGGAAACATGGCTGTGAAGAGCAACAAAGTCCTGGCAGGGCCAGGGCTCGAGTGGACGGTGGCCGACGCAAGGCCTCACCACTTCTCCAAGAGTTTTCTGTCCTTCCCCACCACCTCTAGCTGGGTGGTCTTTGCATCTCCTCCGCATGGGGACTGGCACTTGTGGGAGCCATAAATTCCAGCTTAAACGAGCCAATGCAGCTGCAGAACAGTCCGGAAAAAGGCATGTGGTTGGGTTTCAGTTGGCTGGCTGGAGCCAGCACAGGGGTCCATGGCTGACGGATTAGAGACGTGGGGGAGCAGGCTGCAGCTTCTGGCAGCTCTGCCCACATAGGGAGCATGAGCCAGCGTTTCGTTTAAGCTGATGTGAGTGGGGCAGGCACAGTAGGGTGATCCCATCCTGCGCCACCCCAGCCGTGCTCTCTCTTTCTGTTCCACATCAGATTTAGGGTTGCGAGGCTGCCAAGGTAAGTCAGCTCAACTAGCAGATCTAACAGAAAACTACTAGGAAGCTTTTCTTTACCGAGAGGGTGGTCAAACACTGCAACAATCTTCCTCGAGAGGTGGTCGATGTCCCCAGCCTGTCAGTGGTTAAGAGACATTTAGACAATGCCCTTAATATCATGCTTTCACATTTGGTCAGCCTTGAATTGGTCAGGCACTTGGGCAAGATGATTGTTGTAGGTCTCTTGCAACTGAAAAATTCTATTCTGTTCTACTGTTTCATGGTGGTACTTTCTGGGATGCTTCCGATCAATCAGATCAGCTCACTGAACAAACTCATCCCATGGTCATGTCAGCACTCGATGCAGTGCAAAGTCTTACGCGTGTGGTTTTGTGATGTGACTGAGCTCATTTACTTGCCCACAGCCCCCGAGGCACATGGTCGGGTCCCTGCTCCCCACCCCATCAAACCTGTGGCTGGGGAGGACTGCAGCACCAGCACCGGTACCCGCTGAATACACCGGTACATGCAGCAATCCTGCCCTTCAGGGAGCTGAAGCAACAAACAGCTCATTGCGAAAAATAAAAATAGCTTCTGGCTGTGCTGGTCCAGCACCCTGACTCACCATGCCGGGGAGCACCAAAGCAAGGGATCAGGGGAAATGGATCTGCTGGCAGTTTGATGCACTCAGCCATACCCTAAAGCCACCCCACCCAGCAGAGTCGGCCCACAGCAAGACTCGCAGTGCCAGCTGGCAGGCAGAAAGCAAGGGTCGCAAGCCGACGTGCAGTGAAGTGTCCTGCTGCAGGGCAGTGTACGCTGCTGTAGCAAGATGCAGCGCAGGGCTCCAGATGTTTCACCAACCCAGAAAAAAAAGCCAGGTCAAGGTCTCTCCAGGCCATACAAAACAAGCTGCAGGCAGATGTGCACGAGCAGACCGTATTTCTAGGAAAGAACACATCTTTTAAGACAAAAGGCAATTCTTGCTGGTGCAAGCAAAGGTAAGCTGGATGTGGGAGAGCACGTGCCTGTTGGGGCAGGGAAACAACTCACCTGCAAGTGCCAGATGGGCCCCCAAGAAAGCCCTGTGTGACACAGACATGCTGTTCTTCCACTGCCACCATGGACTAAAACAAAAGGTAAACCTCTGTCAAGGTCAGAGTCTTACTCCTTGCTGTTTTAATAACAAAGTTCACTGTGCAATTCGTCTCCGTGCTCCTTCTTCACTTCAGGCAAGTCCAAAAGTGAAATGGGAATGGGGTAAGAGGCCAGAGCTGAAATGCAAGGAGAAATTGCTCATGGCTAATGTTTAGTTTGTGCCGTTGAGCCTTTCACTTGCAGTGCTACTAATCCATTTTCATGACAACTTCAAAGATCCATTATAATTATAATTTAATGAAAAACTGAATCCAGAGATGTAGCTGCAAAAGGGCAATGGCCTGCTGTGCATTGTATTTACAAGAGGGTATTAACTGTGTATTGCAGGGAGGGACAGAACAGATGAATTTTAACGATGACAGAGTTAAACAATCAGGAAATCTTAATTTTAAACATCTATCTGGCATTTTTATTTTCTTTTTACATGAGGTCTCCATAGTTATTTCAATTTTTAAAGAAAGATTGATTTCAGTGACTGTTAGGAATTAATTAGACGTGACTAACCAGGAGGATACCTGTAGCTTTTACTTATTCAAGTGAGCCTGTATCTTACATGCATTTGTTCAGATGACTAATTATTTTTTTTTAATAAAACTATTACAAATGGTGAATGGTGCTTTTTGTTAAACAAGATTATTTCCACTTAGGTCAGACTGGATGGAGGTTGGGTTGCAATTAGAAATGAACAAACGAGTGGGTTAAAATTTATTTTTAGCTGTCCTGAATATATACAGGAAAAGACACAGAACTTACACTTTTTTAAAAACTAAAACCGATTTATTCAGTAAAGGAGCACTTAATGTAATTTGATTTGGATTTTTTTTTCTGGATTTCAAGGTTTCAGAAGTGCTAGCTCTCATCCTCAGCTGTCTTCCTTTCTTAGGTAAAAGGAAGAAAACTAGTTTTCCTGCTTTTTCACTTGTCAATTAGTTTCTTGAGCTATCCTTAACCAGGTAACTGGATGAACTGAAAATAAGAAACACTCTTTCTGCTCCTGCAGCACCAGCTCTCGTCAACACCAGGACCCTGCCTCGTGCCAGGGTGGCTGCTGTCCCCCCAGAGCAGAGCACCTCATCGGGAGACTGACACCGCCATCTCCAGTGACTGTGGCTGCATTAAACTGGGGGTGCTGTGGGCCGTATTTAGTTATAAGTAGCCTTATTTCCAATAGAGTAAATAAAATTAAACAATTCCAATGATCTGAGTGTTTTTAGAGAATGGCACCAGGCGCTGGGGTAGTAGTAGGTGGGCTCCTGGCGACATGGATCGGCACGACAAACCCTCCTAATGAAGTTAGAAGCGTTTCGGTGCAAATCTCCTCCAGGAAGCATATCATCCAGGTGCCAGCGGGGAGGGGAGTCTCCCACCAGCGCGGTGAAGGCCTGGCTGCACGGGGCACCTTCATTAAAGGCTTTTAATCAAGACCCCCGTGATTTGCAGAAGCAGCGATGACATCTAGCGGGGAAGCGCGACTCGCTCTGCGGGGGAAACTGCAGTTCCTGCTCCGGGCCGGCCAGTAATGCGGGCTTGGGCAGGATTTTTCCAAGGAGGAATTACCACCACTGTTGCTAGCGGTTGGAACGGCACCAACAATGAACGCTTTGAAAGCCTTACTCCAATGATTCGTAAATGTTACGTGACCCTGAGTTTCTTGGGGGGGAGCCGACAGCTAGCACTGAGACCAGCCCAGTTGTTTTTTGCACCGTTTTGAGCACTGTGGAACCAAACCTTCTTGTTCCAGCCTTAAAACCGAAGGGTTAAAGCAGCAGAAGGGAGGGATCTTGCTGTCGAGCTTCACTCTGTGCTTTGTCCATTTTGTACTACCGAGATTAATGTGGCGTGCCCTTACGTGAACACGAGCAGAGGCACATGCTCCATATTGCCCCTCTGCCGTCATAGCTGACATCAGCTGTGAAAGCCTCAGAAATCGGAATTGTTATGCCTGCAGTCCGTGCCTCTCTGTGCTTTTAAAGGGTGGTTTGCCAACAAGTTGGATCAGAAAAGAAGTTAAAGGAGGAGGTGTTTCCCTAGAAACCTGAAAAGGCAATAGCCGGTTTTATAGTCCTGATAAGAAGAAAGATATCGAAGGGAATGATGAGCCTCCCACAGTTTAGAAACGAGGGTGAGACTAAGGAGGGAGAGCCCACAGCAGGCTACCAGGAAAACCTGCTGCCTCCAGAGCCAGCAAGGCGAGGCTGAAAAAACAGGAGCGTGCTGTGCATGTAAGGTTTATTTTGCTTGTTCAACCCAAAGTGCATGAGGTCTACCCATAAGCATCCTGTTTGGAAAACGCTATTGTGTGTCAGAGCAAAGCCTTTAGACTGTGCGGGTTAAGTTTCCTCCAGGATCCTGCTTTCCTACAGGAAATCTGGAGGCAGAAGCGGCTGCCAGGGGCTTCCCTGGGAGAGGGGCAGCGAGGCAGTGGTGGCAGGGCTGCCCGGTCCCACAGACTGCAAAGAGCATGGCCTGGGAACCATGAAAATGCTGCTTTTTCAGACTTGAGTTATAATAGCCCTACAATCAAATAAGGCATGTTCTCAGGCAATGCGTAGGAAAGAATGTCTAGTTTTCACTGACTTAAGGATATTCCTTAAAAAGAAGGGATTCCTATGGCTGCAAAGAAAATTGACAAAACATGCCCTGGTTTTTTGACAAAAAAAAAATTAATGAAGACCTTAAACAATGAGTTCAGTTACACAGAGAGCTAAAGCATTCCTCAGTTTAGGCTTGTTCATTAAAACCTTAACAGAGAACTTGGGGATTGTTGAGGATTACTGTAGTGCTCAGCCTAAATCTCAGGGTAAATATTGACTCATGTTTTAGGCTCTGGGAGTATATTAAATACTTCTCCCCGTACTTCTCCCGAATAAAGGGTCCCGTGTCTCACAAGATCCCTTGAAGCTGTGGCAGAAAGCTTGCAGACCCTGCAGGGCTCCTTGCCTGACTTGGTTGGAGAATAGCAGGACTTAGATGTAGAGGGATGCTGAATCCTCTTCATCCATGCACTGCAGATGCCCACAGAAACACTGGAAAGCAGGAGTGCTTTTCTGAAGTGATTTCCACTGCAATAGCTTCTTTTAAAGCAAACTTCTTCACCAGCAGTTCCCAGTGTCCCCACGTTCTGGTGGTCACACATGATTTTACTCGCTACCTTTCGGTGTCTTTTTTTTCCTCTCTTTTGTTTGCCTTTGCAGTTCGGTGCTTTGTTAAAGCTTTATTGGGACCCTAACTTGAAACTTGGCAAAGCCACTCACAGACAAAGCAAAGATGCAGCTGCTGGAAGAGGACAAAAAGTAATCCCTGCCAGCGCTGAGGTGTGTTTGTTCGGAGCAGAGTCAAGCGGACTGCATGGAAATAGTAACGCATATCACACAGGCGATCACGTCTGCATTTGACTGCCTTGCACTGTTCTCTTCCAGTCTCACACGCCAGATCTAGGGACTGAAAACCAATTCCTAGCATTGCCTCTTTGGCCAGAACAGTATCAGTACTTCAGACTCGCCGTATATGCCTCTGTACTGATTTTCTCTTTCCAGCCACCCAGACAAGGCAGCCCAGCACCCACCGCAGGGCCTAGGGCAGCAGCAGACACAGGCACAGCAGCACTGCGCTCTGCCTCGCGTGGGTACGGGGGGCGGAAAGCTGCTGCCATCTCACACGCGCCAGCTCGTGTCTTACAGTTCCCAGCAGCTTTTGGGCAACCTTGAATGTTACTGACCAAATGCCTTCCAGTCCCACCCCTCTTCCCCATTAACATTATCGCTCAGGGCGCCCTTTTCCCCGCACAACACGAGCTGCCCGCACAGATAACCGAGCTCGTCGCTGAGGCTTGGGAAATCTCCACTCTCCGCTCGAAGCGACTTCAGCTGCAGTGCTCCTTTTTCATTTATTTACCAACAGCGGCTTATTTTTGTCCCTACTGCTTGCCCATAAAGCACAGGCCAGTGAACAAGAAGTAGGAAAGCAACGAAAGCAGGAGGGTTCCTCTCCCGGTTGGGTATTCGGGGCTGGGCGGAAGCAGACAGACGCACAGCTCCCAAGGGACAGCCCCCCTCTATCCTTACTCAAAGCTCGCAGTAGTTGGTTAAGGATCAGTAACTTCTCATACGTTATACTTGTATCCTTGCTGTCCTTGCCAAGCAGCGCTCTACTCCAGGATTAGCCCAACGGATTTGAACAGGCTCACGTAAAGCTCAGCACAAACCACGAGGGGTGCGGTGCACAAGTACCACTGGAAAGCTGCCAGCCTGTGTTACGCAGCTTGGCAGAGCGGATCGTCAGGAGGGGGGGTCGAAAGCTCCGAGGCCCATGTCAGTGAGGGGGTTTTGTGTAAATGGTTGGAGAACTTGCCCCCTGGAAGGGCAGCAAAGAAACTTCACTGAAAAAACAGACAGTGGTATGGTAACGGCTTGGTGGAAGAGGTTTTGGTTTACCTTTCCTCCCTTGAAGTAAGCAGGAGGCTGTTACATTTCTACTGGTGACATTTTTTGGTGACAGACGCAGGAAACGCATTTAAAGGAGAAGGAGGGATCTGCATTGGGGAAGATTTGGGAATCTGGGCATGCCAGGAAAAGCTACCGCAGAAATTTCAACAGTGTTTGCTCATAGATTTCCACATTTCTCTTGACCATCACCAAAGTGAATGGAGCGCAGAGCAACTTTCCAAGGTCTTTCCAAAGCTTTATGGAAGCTTAGAAATAGGTGAGATATGAGGCTGCTCTGCCTGTAAAGCGTCGTAAGGATGCTAGCATCGTGTGGGATTTGGTGCCCGTGTGGGTGAGACTTGCTCGTAGATCCCGTGGCTCTGGGCACGCACCAGCTGGACTGAATGTGGCCGCAGCGGCTGAGGTTTTCTGGGGAGCGGGGGACCCGCGGCACAGGCGTGTGCACCGCGGTGCGCGGGCCCTGCAGTCATGCAGGGTGTCTCGGCCCATGGAAAGTACTCGGAGATCTTTCACGGAGATTTCGGCTACTGCACCTCTGGCAATCTTCAGCACAGAAAGGACTTAACCAGAGAAAAGCAGCAGATGTACAGGGGCCTTGAGTCCATCTACAAATGCAAGCGCTTTCAGGCACTCTGACACACACACCCACACCCCAAATCAGCCTCCTCTTCTGATTAGCTCTAATGAGCACAGACAGCCAAATATGAGTGTCCTGGGAGGGCTGGCGTGTGCCTTCTCACAGCCACGCAGGTTCCTCTTTACCTTCATCTGGAAAGCTGACGAATTTACTCGAAGCTATGTGTAACGTTTTGTGCTCGCAAGCTGCGAACACTGCTCCTCACAACCCTACAAATGGGGCACATTTCCAGAATTTCCTTCCCAGATCCCTTTTATTTTTTGCCACAGATTTCCATCCCCCTGGTTTAGGTTTCTCTTTGCCCATGCCATACCTGCCTCAAGGATGCCTAAAAGGCTCATGGCAGCCATGTGCCGCAGAAAGAAGAAAGTAATTAGTGCCTTCAGAGCAATACCCCATGACCTGGGGCAGGTCTCAGTGTGCACAAGCCAGCTGTTGGTTAGTTGTCCTTGCTCCCTGCTCCTGCATCCTGACCTCCCTGGCTACCAAGCTCCATGTTGGCTGGGGCAATGCCAGCACTTAGAGATATTTCCCTGCACATCTTTGCTCCTCCTTTAGCTCAGCAGATGCAGTTCTGTCGGTGCACATTCATAAATGCTGTGATTTACAGATTGGCACATTTATGCACTTACTACATGTAGTAAACCCCATGCCTGGTGTGTATGTACAGATGCATTTATGTAATTAAACACTATGGGGTAATTACTCTAATTGCCTAGCTTGACTTGTTAAGCCTCCCATTCTGAAGATGAAATTCATTTACCTAAAGAGGCTCCATCTTCACAGCCTCTTTCATTCATATATCTCTGCCTTACACATATCTCGCTCCTTACATTAGAGGGAGGCCGTGACTAGGGCTGCTTAATTCCCGGAGCTGGCTGCACGTCTCACAGGTGGCCTGCAATAAGGTGTGTTTGCTTACACAGTCCCACAATTTCTAGCCACAGCTTGGCATGGTGCCCCCTTCTCCCTCCCTCTGTCACCACTCATCAACCAGCACAGGCTAAGGAATCCTGTAAGGTCTGACTGTGTGATGTGGCCATCTGCATATGTGCATGAGCTAATCCCTCTGTTTGCAAAACTCCCTGATCTGTGTGTTCACAGATGAATGTGACAATGAGAAATCACTATCGTTTGAGGGCAAAGCTGCAAAGACCCTGACGTTATAAAACCCAGGCCTCCAGCATGTGGGTTGTAACTTTGCATTTTGACTCTTTACATAAGAACACACCACCTATGTCATTACTCTTTACAAAGGCTCAGGTTTAATCATTGATGTGCTGAAAGGAGATAGGCCTCCATTCTTGCAACAGCTCTCCACTGCTTGCACTGAGGTGAAGGGTCCTGAAGGAACGGAGCTGTTATAACCGTTTGCCAGCTCCTCTCAGCCTTTCCAAAGAGGCAGACTTTCACACATCAATCATACATGGTCCTGATCTGCCTCACCCAGCAGCTTTTTGCTAGAAGGGTTAATATTTGTTTTCCCAAATTGGATGCCTTTCCCATTTCTTTTCAACAGACATAGAAATTATCCTCAAAAAAAGTAACCAGTGGGACCCTGAACAGAGCTACAGCTAACCAGTGTCCTTCCCTAGCTCTGCAAATGTTATTGTGCTTTAAAGCCATGACATAATGAAGATTAAAACAAATAGTACAGATGCTTTATGTGCTTTCTTCTCTTCCTGGGCTCTGGCCAGCTGTACTTAACAGTAACTCCTGCATTTATTTGGACAGGTGGGAAGAAAAACGGGGCAAACTCATTCACCCTCTTTTAATTCTCTGAAATAGCTCTAAATGAGATTTTGTTGTTTACACAGCATATATAAAACAGGCAATGATCCAACATAAAGTTTCATGGTACTGTCCTCTGACAAATTTATTCAGTAAGTTTGTGGGTTTCCTGCTTGTGTGTACTACACATACCAGACTCCCACGAGTAATAACAAAACACCTTTATAGCATGCCACAGCACCGTGGCCCTGTAGGAGAACAAATCTTTCCTTGGAATTCAGAGGTGCCTGCTCCTGCTTGGCACCATTTCTCTGTATACCACTAGGTGGCTTTTCCACCCCGTAGTTTGTATCTTTCTTCAAAGTCACTACAAGTACAAGGAATCTGCTCCTAAGCGCAACAATCAAACGGGTGGAAAAGAGAGGCGGCTAAGTCATCCTTCAGCAGATGAACTCTTAAATATCCCATACTTTCACAATGTAATCTTTACTGAGCCCTTGTCTGTCTTTCTGATGTTTTGTTTCAAGTTGGTTACAGCTAGCTAGCTTATTGCTAGATTTTGAGTAGCATAGGTATCTGCTCAGATACATTTTTGTACAGCTATGAAACTTTGCAGAGTAGTGCATGCGTCTAATTTTATGATAGACATTTTTGTAATTCATCAGAATAAACCTATTAGTAACACAGAAACAGGATGCGTACTATTTAATGAAATGCACTGTCTCAACATATTCTCAGGAAGAGTAAATCCAGGTTTGCCTTTTCAGATATTTTACTCCCATTTTTAATTTACCTTCAACTTTTTAACTACAGATCTTTACTCACACCGAAACGCTTCAACTACCTGGTTACTGGTAGTATTTTTTTTCAGGTAACACTCAATGTCTCAAACTCTCTCCAAAAATAACAGCTCTGAGGGGCTCATTTGAGTACAGAACAGTATGAGGGGGAAGGAGGAGGGTCACAAATCCACAGCTGTGTTAAAAAAACATAAATACCTCCCCCATTAGTTTTTCTTTAAGTTTGGCACTATTGAGTATCAAGTACTTTACTGGAAGCACAACACAGCTGAGTTGGGCAGAGACAGACCTAAGAGATATTACAAATCCGGCAGAGAAACTCAGGAATTTGCATTTTTCATTTATTTCAGACATTTTTTTCTTTTCACACATTTAACTCTTGTTTTCTATTACAGAAATGGCCATATATTCACTGGAGAGAAACCATGGAGCTCTCTCCTGACGAGCACCCTTCAGTGGTATGAAAAGCTGCATCAACAGCTCTTTCAGGCTGAACAGTGACACACATGGGATTGACAAGCAAATTTTAGGAGGCTAATCCTGCAACTAGTTTTACACACATCAGGTGAGACTTCAAAGAGGAAAGCCAGCTGCTGATGAAAAGGCTGGAGAAAGCTCCTGCTTTCGCAAATGGCAGAGAGCAGCGTCTGGACTCGATTACCTGTGTAAAAGCCAGTTCCCACCTCCACATAATCAGCAAAGCTGGACCCAGACTGGCAAGAGGCTGAGAAAAATGCACTGGAAGCTGCTCTGCGTGGATGCAGAACTACTCACTCTTGGTTGCCATGTGCCAGTTCGCCCTGTTTCGATCCAAGTCTCTGCCCTGATAGTAGCAGCCAGCTTTTTACACCAACTGGTTTTCGATACACAGTTTTCCCAGAGCCCCTGGGCTAACAGCAGATTTCTGAGGGAAGAGGAGGATAATAGTTAAATTTATTGGAGTAAACTGGTGCTCAGTAAAATGGAGTAGTAATATAGCTGAATAAATAAAGCCATTAGGAATATGTGATGCCTTTTTTCATTACACAAGTACCTTTCCAGCAGCGTTTATATAGCATAACTGGCCATGGCATAATCCCCTCAGACCCACGCGAGCTCTGCCTGAGCAGCCAACTAAAATGTTATTATATTAGCCTGGTGCTGATTCACAGTCAATATATTCTACTCCCAGGGGGCTTTTCTGCTGTGGCTCAGCACTGCATGAATGCAGGCACACAGCTTTTGGTGGGCATGGAGCACGGGCAAGAGCTGTCTGCAGTATCTCAGTGCGTGCCACACCGGAATACTCAGACCTACCTGCAGTGCACTATGCAGGTGCATGTCTAGGCTGATCTTTAAGTTACAAGAATCCTAATCAAAACAAGAAACGTTTCGATTTGTCATGCTCAAGTCCATCATAATCTGTGCCTTTGCTTTGGCCCAGCAAAGTTTAAAGCACCTGCACAGCATGAATGTAAAGCCCTGCCAGTCGGTGCCGGCAGTATTTCGCTCCCAAGGAGAGCTGCACTATGCAGCTTCACCAGTTGAATGGCACTGGACGGCTGGTAAAGCTCAGGACAACCTCCAACCTCTTGGCTGTCCCTCAAGCTGTATTATCTCTGCAAACATGCACTTCCCTTAATCTCTGTGTAATCTTTCCCCAGACAGCAATCAAAAAACAGTTCCATGTCTTTTCCCTGGCTTCTTTTAGCTGCGCATTTTGCAGCCTCCCCTCCTTGTGCCAACACTCCATACATTTTGTCCTGCGCTTCTTTTTTTAATGAAACTTCGTACTCCTCTGTCAGCTCTGCTCTTTACACAAAAGAATTGCAGGTGAAATGCTCTTTTTCCCTCTCCACCTTGTGCAGCTTTATTCACGTGCCTGAAGAGTCCTTGTGGAAGCAAGCTCTGATCCCAGCCCTGCATGGCTTTTAAACGGTCGCCTCTACAAATTTCTACCATCTCTTCTTATCTCGCTGTGCCCACAAGCCAGAGCAGATGGCTGCAGCACAGGAGCAATGCGAGGGGGGGTCTTGGTGCCAGGGCTGTTTCCTGACCTGCTGCAGGTCTGCATGCACAAAGGGATTTCAGTACGATGGCTGCCAGCGCGTACAAGCCCCGGCAGAGGAAGCATCACCCAGATGGGTATGTCAAACTGACAGCCTGGGGCTGCTGTGGGAGGCAGCTGGACACCTCTCCCGGCCTTGCCCAGCCTCAGAAGCCAGGGCCACCTCCTGCCCACGAGGGCCCTGCCCTTCTCCCAGCCCTTGGAGATACCCACTATGGAGGCTGTGGCTCTTGGTCAGGGTAAGATTCGATATGCTTTCTGTAGGGTCAGTATTTCTGTTAGATATCCCTCTTGAAAGCTTCTCTCCTGCCATCTTCAGGATTATGCTCTTTGGTTTTATGCCTTTGTGAAATACTTCTATGCTAAACATGGGAAATATGCATGCTGTGGTGTGATGGTTTTTAACGTTTTGGTATAGTTAGAGGACGTGTATAGGACTGACATCAATTTTCCAGCACAACAAACAAACAAACATTGTTATAATCCTATATTCTCAATGATTTTCCCCTGAGTGTGGTTAGACCATATGGGGAGAAGTATGAAAACAGCTTTTGCAAAGCATCAATTTTGTTTTATCAAGGACTGTGCTGGCAGCTTACACCTCATATTTTAATTGTTCGCAGTAAGGAAACATAAGTGGATTCAATGCAATTATATTTTTCTATGTGGGTGCCAAGGTTCCTGCATCTGAAAGGCTAAGTGGAAATTATTCATAAATGCAGGTATTCATTGATAACAGCTTTTCTAGTGCTTTTCACCCGCTATCTACAAAGGAAATCAGTGTCCTTATTTCCCTGTTATTGGTACAGAATCACAGAGAGGAAAAAGAACTAGATAAGGTTTATGCCTGCTAACAACATAATAGCTTGCAGAGCTGCTAAAGACTTCGGACTTGGCTTGACTTTATTTGGAGTTAAGAGAGCCCTGAAGGCCCATTAAGCAACTATCAACCTTGACCTAAATAATTTCTTTACATTTCAATCTATTTATTGCCTTTACTGAGAGTATTTCAACACTAAGAAAGGAAGCTGCATTTTAATTCTATTAGCAGTGTCCCACAGGCTTCTCAAAACTCATTTCAAACATTTTATGTCCTTGCCAGGATACAGACATGTTCAGCTTTCAGCACTGAACCACGTGCAAGCTCCATGACTCCAAAGGGATGCGTGAGCATGATGCATAAAGAAAAGTCCTTGCAGAATCAGAGCACTGGTCAGAGTCGTCACTAGAAATTAAACATCTCATGGTGAGGTACTACAAAGAGGTATTTTTTTGTAATTATGCATTTGGGAATATAGTGTGGCTGCTTTAATTCGGAGATCATTTTATACCGAGAACCTACACAGACTGCCCTGTAAGAAATAACCCTTAAAGTAAAAGACAGAACTTTCTAACTATTTAAGTGCCACCCAGATTCATGCATACAGGCTTCCTCCATCTCTGCATGAAATGAGTATTTATATTAGTAACTGTATGTGGTCAACAAAGCAGCTGAAGCCACAAGGCTATAAATTACTATTTATACAAACTTTTCAAATTTCAGGTTTTTGAACCATTTAAGCCAAAATACATAAATCAAGCCAGATTTGTTGAACACATGGCTCAGGTTCAGTGATACAGATCATAAAACTTAGGCAGCCTTACAGAGAATCTGATCTGAGTTTCAGATTTGTGATTTACACTGGTTTCAGGTTTTTTTGCAAGTATTTTGCATGTCCTAACAAATACAACTGCATTTTAGTTTTCAGACTGTCAGGATCCTTCATGCACCAATACACTCTGTAACCTCTTTCCACTGTTCTGAGGGATTTGGCGTCCATGTTCAGGACCAGCTCTATAACCTGGAACAAGCCTGCAGGGAAAAGAGCTATGAGAAGTCTCCTCCAGGCTGGGCTATGCCTGACCTTGGACCTGACCCTGCCCTTGCCTCCTTGACTTGCCTTCCTGGTTTCACCGTGGCCCTACCTCCTCGCTGTGGCTTTGCCCCACCATCCTTGGGCTGCCATCACCAGGGCTGCTCTGCTCAGCCTGTTAGGGTGCTGCAAGTATGCACCCCAACAGACACCCAGCTCACATTAAGAGAGCCTAACACCTGGCTTTTCCAAGCACTTGTTTCAAAGATCAAACCGGCTTGTTAAGTTACAGATAAAAACTACTGCACCTTCACTAAAAGTCTTGCAGGCAGTAGTCATTTAGTTAAACAGTAGGGTCTGCCACTTGGGTGAAATTTGCCAGGATTTCACTGAACGTGACATGCAATAGCACCATGATGAACAGTCTCTTGCACCATTTAGATGCCTTTTTTTGTGAGGGTTTTGTTGGAGGGCAGTGATTTTGTTGAGCTAAGAAGGTGTTTTTATTAAATCTATACGTGAAATAGGGCTGTAAGTCATTGCTAAACTGTGTTTGTCTTGCTCTCTCCGTTATTCTTTGGACACAACACAGAGTAAGCTGCTACTAGCGTGAACACCAAATCTTGCGGACTCAGAGGCTGGCACTTTCTCTAGAGCAGGAAGGGTAAGCTCCATTTACATACTGGACAATATGCAGAAATCTGCGATTCTATCTATGAAGCTTTAACATTTCAGTTAGGTTTCGTTTATGATTGTGCTTGTGTAAACGACATTGGTTAATTATTTTCATACTCATCCAAGGATATGTCTTCAAGCAACCGCATCACTCTGACTTTTGTGTCTCCAGTTTCTTAATGAAGTCCAAGCTCACCAGGAAAAACACGGGGAAGTCCTGCCCTAGGTAGGACTTACAAGCCATATCCCACAAAGAAATGACTCTACTAAGGGAGTGATTCTGTCAGGATTTTTATTTCCCCCAGAACAAATCCAATTTTACCCTTGTTATTCTCATTCTTAGGAAGACTCTGCCAGTGCTTTTCTTCAGCTGGCACTTAAAGGGTGAGGAAAATATGGTGAAATGTAGTAATATGGCCCTGATACTACCATATGACCAGATGTGTGAGCACTCCCAACAGTGCTGGTAGGATTAAAGAGTAGGACAGAAGTGGTTGTACAGTTTGTGGCTGCAGAAGCTCTGTCAGACACAATAAGTACACAAAACCAAAAAGAGTTTTAAGAGTTCTGACTGCACACATGGGTTAAGTATCAACCAAACAAATACAGGAGAGAAAGCAGACAGAGCTAATGATAACAAGGCATATTAAAAGAGGTGTACAGACATATATATACATTTATATCTACATATACAGAGATGGAAAGCAGGACAGTCATAAGGCAAAACCACATTACAGAAAGTACGCATTTTCAACCTACAAGAAACAAGGAGAAAATGATCTGATTAGCCAAAAAACCTGCAAAATTTAAGATGAAGTGAGCATGACAACTCCAGCCCCCTCATGAATAGTGTTTTGTCTTCCTTTGTTGTCTGGCTAAGCTGGTTGTAAAAGCCCCTTCATCAGCAGTATGTAATTTCTACACAATAAAGGTGCAAAACTAAACAGTCCTTAGAACACTCAGGCTCTTAACTGATGAACCTACATTGCAAGTTCTTCCAGTCCTGTTTAGTTTCTTTTTTTTTTTTGAAATACAGTGATCCAAAAGATATGCAGCCTCCCACTTCCTCCAAAATTAGTAACTTCTTTAAAAAATGCTTCTTTTACTATACATCATATTATATTGCTTGCCTTTCAGCAGGCACAGCAGATCATGAGGGTGCTGTTAGAAAACGTACAGGCAAACTAACGAAGAGCTCCTGGATCCTAAAGTTACGCTTTGAGCGCAGTTGCACCATAGCTCTGTGAATCAGCAGTCTTGCATTCTTGACCAACTTCTACCATTTACATATCCTGACTCCAAATCTACAGCTGCTTTTGTTGCATGACTAATCTCACCGAACTCCAAGGGCAGGACTCAGGGGGCCTCCAATACAAGTACTGCAACTCCCAATACCTGTTGATTCAGATCACCTATGCTCCCTTTTCAGCCAAAACGGTTAAGCTCCATCAAACGCAGATCTCCTACATCCCAATCACATGCACTCTCTTGCTAGATCTTTTTCTAGTCCTCTGTATTTTACAGCCAACAGTCTAAATTCAAGAGGAGGGACAGAAGATGCAATGCCATGGATTAAGCAATAAGCTAGTGACTAGCAGCCTTCTGAGTCACGAATGGGTTGCATCCCATCAGGCCAAGGTGAAACTGAATTTAGATTTCCCACTCCCTAGTTGACTATGTTTACTAAGCTGCTATGGGAAGGAGAAGCTCTGGTGCTTCCCTTCCCTCATCCTTTTCACAGAAGCCTGTGGTTTCTCTGTGGACTCAGCACTACGAGACTCTGAGCACGCATAGCAGAGTAGGCTTCTCCAGGAATTCAGGTGGAATATAGACACGTGTTTGCTGTGCTCCTGATCCATGGCAGGATTCAGCCAAGAGCCTGGCCCTACCTGTCACTGCCACCTGTGCAGTCATGGGCATTCCAGTTTAGTGAACTAGGGAACTGCCAGGACAAATGCGTAGGTGGTAGGAATTTTTGCATGCCTCTAGGGTCAGACAGCTGCCACAGCAGGAGATTACAGGTAGTTTTCTTGAACTTGGCCAAATGAATCCATATAAGTTCCATTTCTGGTGCCCAAAGTAAATACTGTAGAACTTATCCATTGGGACAATGCACCTTTTTAAGGACTTGGATGTCTGAGAGCAATCCCATGTATTTTAACTCATCACTCCTAAAATTTTAATTAGTTACTTCATGATGATACTTTAAGGGTTAATTTACATTTGAGGAAATATCACGTACACCCACATAATTCTGAGCACTTTTTGTGTAATTAAGAAAAGCAGCAATGTTCATGCTATCCTGAGAGTGAGAGCCTGCAGAACTACCGGTTACATTCAAAATACTTGTCATACAGGTTCTGAATTGCCCTGGGATGCATGGGCTGCATTACCTGGAACAGGGTGCAGCGGTAAGGCAAGCAAGTTGTTCCCAGTACCATCACATGTGTTGAGCACACCTGGCCTTTTCCTGAGAACCTCCCCACGACTGGGATCACGTAACATCCCGAACACAGAAGACTGAGGGAGGTGGCTCATTGGCATCTTCAGCAGATTGGAAGGAGAAGGCTCTTGGTGATGTTGTGGATATTCTCAATTGACCTGCAACAAACAGCACCATAGCGAGAGTAAATGAATATTGGCTATCACATTGTTAAAAGGGCTTAGAAAGGTTCTTCCCAGCCAAGAACTCTGACCACTAGGCATTTACATCAAAAGCAGGCCTCCTATCCTGCAACAAAGTGAGATCTACCCAATTATTTATAAAAATACTCATGACTGACTACCACCAGTAGATCCTGTATCACACATAATTCAAGGTATCTCTCTTCTAGTTCCGTGTGAGGTGTGGGATGGAATTTCAGAGCTGTCCTCACATTTGGTTTGTTATCAGCCTACTCCAAACAGCTCTCTCATCAGCCTGTAGACTTTCCGGTCTGTCTGGCAAGGGATCTGCCTTTTCTGATGAATTGCAGAAGGAGCATAAGGGCTTAATTTTGCTCTCTAGATTGTAGTTTGAAGGGTAGGAGTTAAAACGAAAATACTACAGTGCTTAATATACACACACATATTTTTTTTATTGGCTGCAGATCAGATCTTCATTCAAATGTGGATGACCTCATTTGTAGTAACAGCCATGGTTACAAATGGTGCTCCTGAAACCCAAGAGAATTCATAATTAGTATGAATTAGGAACATATTCCTCCAATTGTGGCTTCTTTTCCACCTCTGAATAGAAAATTAACAAATGTTATCAGAAAGAACCCCAGGGAAGCTTTCACTCCTCCTACTCTAATGGCAAGCAACTTGACACACCCTTGAGGATGAATCAGCTCCATTTCATAATCTTGGCACTGTGGTTTTCTAAGAAAAAAAGTCCAGAACTGATTAAAACATGCGTCTGTGCATGCAAAGGCAAATTCCCATCTGCTGTGTATCTTATACTTCGTATCCCAAGTCTCTCATCCTATCAAATCTGTCTTCCCTAGTCATTTATATGGCACATACATGGTCTTGCCTAGTTTCCTGCAAATGAACATTTGAACCTGATGGTAGGATTTGAACATGCTACCTTTCTCCTACCTTTCATGTCCTAGGACATCATGTGGTAAACTCTCTGCTCCTGCTATTCAGGTTGACTCCCATGATTTCCTTCCCATTAGTGTAGTGTGGGGTGCAACCCTTTGATGAGTTTGAGTAATCAAAATGGGTCTAGCCTCTTTAAAAGGCACTTATTTTCTGTGAAGCTGTAACTGTCAGGATGTGATCACCCTGTCTCGGAGTCCTGGGTGCCTCCCAACTCTGCAATGCCCCATGGAGAGGCTTGCTTTCATCCTTGGACTGGGGATATGCGCTTTGAACTGGCCCATCAACGAGTGGGTTCTGCCGCAGCTGCTCTCAGCATGCTCCAACAAGAAGCTTCCCGCTGCCAAGAGTTCTCAGTACTTGTCTGCCCCTGCAGCACAGCTGGCTTGCAGACATGGATGTAACTCCCACTCTTGCACACAAAATTCGATCTAAAATGCAGTAATTGCAGTTGATGCAAGTCAGCATGAAAGAACTTACTCCCTTCTTAAATGACAAATATCTTTAAGGGATCTGCAGAAATTACAGTGATAAAATGGCTGCTAGTATTGTATAATCACCAAAATTCACAATGTATGAAAGAAGGAACCCTCTAATGCTGGGCTTTAGGTTAATGAAAGCTATGTGCAAGTTTTGGCATTTTATTTTTTTTTTACTCTATCGCTCCTCTGCTTTCTTGCTAGTAGCAATATTTAGCTATAAAATAATGCAGTGATGGTACCCAAACAGGTGCATGCCTTGGGTTAGTGCCTTGTCTCTTCCATAGACAAATGGAGTGGATAATAAAGGAGAGCATGGGAATGAAGGCACAGTCAGCTATTCCAAGTAAAAACAAGCCATCCTATGATTTAATCCCTAGTAGCCACAGTGAAGAAATACCTTCCAGAAATCGGTTTCACCCACAACTAGGCATCATTAACCCAAGCTTTTGAAAAAGCGGGAATCTAAACCTCTTCCTCCTCTTTGATTTCTTGTTTCTGAAAAAAGAGCAAGCAAACCCTACCCACCCACAATGCAGCCATCCTCTCCCCTGCCTCCCTAAATGTAACTGTTTTCAATTCCAAATCCTGGGATGACGAGGCAAAAAGACCAAGGATTTGTTGTTGCTTTAGGATTTGTTAATCTCTATAGACACCACAGGGGGAAAAAAATACCTCCATTTTCTCACCATATAGACAACAGATGACAAAATTAGAAAATTAAAATTACGGGAACGTGGGAAAATGGAAGAAATGGAAGTATAATGAAACTGCTATCAAATGTGTATCTCTTTCCCAGTTGAGAAATGAAGGGGGTGGTAACTATACATTCCAGTCCCTCACAGAGCTGTTCTGAGGAGTTAATGAATGTAAGACACAATCATGCTATAAATGAGGACATACAATAATTTAAAATAATGTAAAAAATGGAACAATCTCATTTTTAACACAATAGAAACACTCCTTAAATAATGTTACCTTTATCTGAATTATGTTTGAAATGGCAGGTGACATAGATTTAAGTTCATAGATGAATGAAAAGACTATAATTGCATTCCTGAAATGACTTTACAGAGGAGATCCTATCACTGCAGTCACTTTTATTACTTAGTTTCAACTTTTTTATTCTTTTTTGTTATAACAAATCACAACACTGTACACTTTGCATCTGCATACAATTAACCTGGTCAATACAATTTTGCACCTTTCCAAGATTACGCGCCAATATAGACACGTGGAGAAAAAAGAAAAAACAACCCAAACAGCTGGGCAGATTCTGAAACGATGAGCGTACTTGGCCCTCATCTAAATGAGGTGGCAATATAATAAGAAGTATATCTTGTGACATGAGAACATGTGCTCCTGTGGCCCCCAGTGCTAAAATAGCAACACACCAAAGCCACCTGATTCCATTCCCTGGAAAATCCAGGCCTGTAACTCTGAAGCAAACTACCCACGACTTAAACAAAGCCTGTACTTTCTGCTTCTGTTGCTCGTGGGACTATAGCCAAGTGAGTGTTATTTGGGCCTTCGTGTTTCAGTTTAGCTAGTCTGCCAACAGATCAGATTTCTGAGGCGCCCAGTGTCCTTCCCCTATCATACCAAATGCTACAGCAATTCAATACTTGTGTTAGTATTAATACCTTTATTATTATTAATAATGTTATTGATATTAATATTAATAAATTAATGAATTGTGAACAATTTAACAAATTTACAGAAGTAAATAATACAGGGAAAGGGTTAGAAAACCAAACAAAAACCACAAAAGCACTCCCGTATGGAACTTTGAACATTATCCTGCAGAAATAAATCCATAACCAGGCTAAACTGAAATCAGGGGATTACAGCAAGTCATCGAGCTCATATTGCAGTTGGTAAAGTTTTTAGCACAGCAATCAGAGTACCAACAAAAAGAGACAAGATCCAAGCCTTATTCTTTCCAAACCACAAACTTTTTTTAACCCATGGAGAGTAGCATAGCTGTTAGACCTTACCTAAAAGAAGTGCTCAACTGGCTCATTAAATACACTTTTACTAAAGACAGCTAAGTTCTTTTAAGTTCTATTGAAAAAGCTGGAATTCATGAGCGGTAACTTGTACAGAGATAAGCTGTATTTTAGTATCTTACATTGTTCACTAAGAAAGTACTGTGCAGAACCCAGCACTGTCCAAGTACAGCGTAAGCAAGTCAGAAAGCCTTCAGCACGTTCTTTCTCCCACTGCTGTAACGGAACATTAGCACTTGCCCAGTGTTCCTGCACTGTGCTATTGCAATAGCTCATACTCACGAACAAATTAAAGCACTCTTTCATTTTTGCTTAGAGTAATATGTATTAATTGGAAGTAAAATACATTTCCTTATTCTCCCATCTACTTTTCAAGATGAAATCTTACAATAAATACACTCTTGCCTTCTCAAATCTGGATACTCAACTCACCAATTACTTCAAAAAATAATGATAAACCTAGTATGATTAGCACTAGGTTTTATTCATTTGCATTCAAAATTATCTCAAATGAAGCCTTCCTCTAACTCTAGGCACTTTAACATCATTAATAATATAACAAAACCCTAGCAGCATTGGAATGATTATTTCAACAGCAAACTAACCATTCAGACCTCTACAGATACTCCTTTCCATCCTTCATTCACCAGGAAATAATTTTAATTCTCTTCACAAAATGCTATCAAACAGACGTCTTTTGCACAAAAAGATGACCAGATCCAAGCTATTTCAGATGATGACAGAAGACAAGTCCCACAGTCCTGGACAATGTCCTGCCACCTGCTCCTTCAGAGCCAGAGGGAAAAACAACTGGCTGCTGTTGACTCAGATAAATTGGTCTCCAGTTGTTTGAAGATTTACAAGGCAGAACCAGTACCTTAAATACACGCAGTAACCAGTGGTGACCCAAACAGATGCCAAGCAAGATGTTCTGCTTCAAAAAACAGCTCCTGGTTCTGCTCCTGTCCCTTGGGCAGGGTGATCACGGCAGATCACCTCACTTGCCATCGATTCCCACAGCTGTCTTGTCAAATAGGTACAGTCTGTGGGAATGCGGTTGCAAGCACCCTGGTTTGCCAGACATCCTTGAAAATGCCTGTGTTGCGGGTGTCATGCTCAGACAGCACTTCTGCAGCAAGCTGCAACGTATTTCGAACAGCTTTGGGGCCATCTATGGCAGACAGTACAATAAAACACATTTTCTGGAAAAGTTCTGTTAGAGGGTGTACTCTACACTCCTCTTGGAATGCCCACTGCAGTTGTCACTTACTTCAACGCACAAAGGTAATTCAAAAGCTACTCTAGTATTAATATCATGTAATTTTTGCACCAAGTTCAAAGTCAAGGTAAACAAGTTTCAACCACACACACAAACACTTTCTACTTTTTCAAGTTACCAGGTACATACCATAAACAAGTCTTGCTTTATCCTTTGTAATCTCTGCAATTTTTTTCCCCTGTACAGTTATTCAGATCTCATTCCAGAACTCCGCATCAAGTTAATTAACAGATTTCAGTTTGTACTGTGTTGAAGGGGAGACTGTTTGTGGCTTGACTCTGGGAAAATGCACAAAAGAAGGTGGCAGCTTGTTTTTCAGCTCCTCTCTTTACATTTTCTGCTCAAGAGCCAGGGAAGTATGTAAATTAGGAAGCACATGTATCTTGCAGGATTAGCATCACATGTTTCTCAGAAGGCAGGGAAATGACAGCACACTTTCCATTCTTGAGACAGAAAAATTGATCATGTACCCTTTCAGGGGTGGTGTTTTCACATTTCTCTGCCAAGCTGCTGATCTGAAATCTTATTTATATTTCATTCATCCCTTTTCAGTAATAGCAGCTCTGCCACTGGTAATATAATTGTTTATATTATGATAACGCCTTAAGTGAGGTTAAGATTGTAACATGCAAGCACACACAACATACAAATATATGTAATGTACAATATAGGAAATCTATCAGGCTTAATTTGGTGCAGTTACCTGAGCACTCTGGATAATAAACCTCCAAGAAATATTTCACAGTGTGAACATCAATTATGTAAAACTGCCCCAAGGCCAAGAGAATCAGAATGTACCAAATGAATTTTCTTGTAAGGATCTATTCCCTTAGAAATTTAAATGAAAATGCAGATAAATATTTCCAAGTAATCCCAAGAGTGTAAATTTAGGAAGCAAAAGGCCAAAACCTTTAGATATTGTCTTAGCAAGTATATTCTGCAACCAAAAACTTCATTTAGATCAGCTTTTTTATGGCTTATAGGTATTTCAAGACAAAAACAATAATTTTATTCTAATGCTCATGGTTATTAACGGAATGTCTTCTGGCATTTAAAATTTAAACCATGATGGTCCCACTAGATTAACCTGACACTATGCATCTCACGGATCATCAGACTTCAACCTGTATTCATCCAATAAAATAAAGCATAACTTCTGCTCTGCTAAAAAATAATTTTCAGAAATACATATAATTTTCATCGGAAGACATAAAACGATGGAAAATCCTCAGCTTCTCTTGGGAATGTGTTCTGGTGGTTAACCATGTAAAAATGCGTGTCTTATTTCCTATTTGAATTTGTCTGGCTTTTGCCTCTGGCCATTACTTCTTATTATGCCTTTCTTCAAGTAGATTAAAGAGCCCTTTCATATCCTGTACTTCCCCCTAGGAACGTTCCTATACACCACAATCAAGTCACCTCCCTATCTTCTTTTAGATAACTTTTGACAGCCTGAGCTCTTAAAATCTCCCAGTGTAATGTATTTTCTACAACCATCGGAGCATTTTCCTTCACTCTTTTGCTCTCTCATATTTTCCAATGTGCTTCTTAAAATCCAAAAATCAGAACTGCATGCATTATCCTGTGGATGGCATTGCTGAGGCTAAACATGAGATGTAAAATAAACATTCCTTTTTTTACACGTTGATTAATCCTTTTCTGCCACAGCAGCCTACAGAAGAGCCCTTATCTGATTGTTTACTTATTCTGACCCTTAAATCCTTCTCAAAGTCATTACTTTTCCAAGCTATAGCTTCTATTGTCCAGTTACAGTCTCCACGCTTGGTTCTTAAGATAGACAACTTTATAGTTGGCTAGATTAAAATTCACTGAGTATGAATGGGCTGCTTCTACCAACCATTCTGATCAGTGCCTCGTCCTTCATCACTATTTACAACTCTATTAATCCTGGAGCTGAATTTTTGCAGCAGCAGGTTTAGATCTGCTTCCAGATCATTGCTAAGAATGTAGGACAACACAGAACCTACTACCGGAACCTGTTTAGACACCACCTCTTCCAGCTGAGTTCTCCTACAGACTTACTCTTCTTGAGAACTGGCAGCAAATTCCATTTGCATGGTTTATTGACGCTGCATGCACCCAATGTTAATGAAGATACCATGCAGCAGCAGTAAGTCTGAGTCAAGTACCTCCTCAAAACAGTATCAATAGCTACTTTTAATACAATGCTGTGTAGACTTGATTACATTCCTTCGTTTCAACTTTTTATTATTTGAATTCCAGATGCTCAGATGCTCTATTTTGGTTAGGACAGCCATCAAGCTAACTAGTTGCTTGGGTCATACTGATCACCCTTTTCAAAAACGGCACAAAGCAGCACATTTATCACTTGTTTAACCTCCTAATTTTAAGATCTGAACACACTGGAGTGTTAGCAAGCCATAGATCAGCACCAGTTGGACAGGCACAAGCATCAGCGAGCACCTGTGACCAAATCTCATGTTTCTCATGGCATTTCCAGGACGGAAACCCCTGCAACTGTGGCCTGTCAAAGCACCTGACTGCAAATTTTCTGGCCCTGCTGAAATTTAAGCCATGCACCCCCACGCCGGCGGGGGTGTGGAACCTCCTCCTGACCACGGAGAGCTGGGGTAAGGCACAGGCCCTTCCCTCAGGCCCAGGAGAAGCCTCCCCGAGCGGCCGGCTGCTCCAGTCCCTGCGGGTAACTGACTGCCTCCGCCGCTTACCCGGCCTCACCGGTGGGGCTCAGACCTCTCACGGCCTCTGCTTGAAACCACCGTTCCCTCTCGCGTGCACACCACCAGATTCAGGCTCCTGGGGCCGCCCCGGGCAGCAGGGCAGGCGGAGGGCCGGGGCGGCCGGGCGCAGGCCGCGGGGGTGCTGGTGCCGGACAGGGTGGCCAAGGCGAGGGGTGCAGCAGCTCACCCTGAGCCAGAAGGACGGGCTCGCCGGGGGGCGGCCGGGCCGGTGAGCGTGCTGCAGCCGGCGAGAAGGAAGCGCCCCCCTCACCCGCCGCTCCCCTCGCCGCCGCCCGCGGCCGCCTCCGCGCCTCACGCTCGAGGCCGAGGCACGCCGCCCGCTGCCTCCCGCAATGCCAAGTCCTGATTGGTTCCCTCTGCCAGCGGGGGCGGGATCGGGAGAGACCCACGGCCAATCCGCGCCGCGATGAGGTTTCCCGGGGGGTCCCCGCGCGTGCGAGTGCGGGTTGGGCGCAGGCGCAGCAGTGACGGCGGCGGGCGCGCGCGCGAAGGAGGGAGGGAGCGAGTGAGCGAGCGGGCGATCGCGCGATCGGCGGGCGGAGCGGAGCAGGGGCCGGGGCCGGGCGGCCGAGCTGAGGCGGGGGCAGCGGCAGCCCGAGCCCGGGGGAGCTGGGCGGTGCCCGTCGCATCGCGACGCCTCGCCCTCGAGCGGGTTTCTCCTCAGGGAACGGCTCCCCTCCCTGCGGCGGGCGCGCCCGGGAGCCCCCGTCCCTCCCGCCGCCCCTCAGGTGAAGCCCCCTCGGCTCCGCGCCCGCCGCCCTGCGCCCGCCCCTCGCGGGCGGCCTCGTCCTCCCGCCATGGCTCTCTGCCGGCGCCTGGCCCGGCTGGCCGCCCACCTGCAGGACCCGCGGAAAGTGGCCGCCTTCCAGCGGCTTTGCGGGGTGGAGGGGCCTTCGGGCTGGGCCGACGCGGAGCAGCAAGCCGGAGGCCGGGAGCCGGTGGCTAACGGCGGCCCCCCGGCCGCGGAGCATCCCGCCGGCAACGGGACCGTGCCCGGCCGGGCGGGCCCCTCGCGGCCGTGGAGGAGGAGGCCGCGCCGCAACTCCCTGACGGAGGAGGACGGCAGCCAGGAGTTCTCCACCCGCAGCCGTTTCCTTTACTATCTCTTCAGCCTGGGCACGGAGCTGGGCAACGAGCTCTTCTACATCCTCTTCTTCCCCTTCTGCATCTGGAACGTGGACGCCTGGCTGGGCCGGAGGCTTATCATCATCTGGGTGTGGGTGATGTACCTGGGGCAGTGCACCAAGGATGTCATCCGCTGGCCGCGGCCTGCCTCCCCGCCCGCGGTGAAGCTGGAAGTCTTCTACAACTCCGAGTACAGCATGCCCTCCACCCACGCCATGTCGGGCACTGCCATCCCCCTGGCGCTGCTGCTGCTCAGCTACGGCCGATGGCAGGTAATGCTCACCTCCTTGTCCTTCTCCGTGGGTTTTCCAGCCCTAGAGTATAAGGTTGTGACAGACTTAATCTCTTTTGTGAGGGGAGGTGGCTGAGTTTTGGGATAATGTGAAATTCGTGCCTTCCCCCCCCCCCCCCCCCCCCGCGATCCCTTTTTTGTATTTTTTTTTCTATGATCTAAGTGAGTGCTGAGGTAACAAGAACTGTTCTAACAATTCTGTCTTCTGAATGGAAGTTCTGCTCCCTTTGGGACTGGCTAGCTCAGTGTGCATTAGAAGTCTGCACTAACAATCTGCATTTTGTCCTTGTGCAGTTGTTTTTAACTTATTTCTGGTAGGGTGAGCGCTTTGCACAAAGTTTGGATAGGCGTTTGGTTTTACTGACTGAAAATTTGGTACAGAGCCAGGAGCTAAAGGGCTTTTTGCTGATCCTTCTTTGCCTTGAGTCACTTTGTAGCTTGACTCAGTCTGTGGCTTTAGCTTTTTCTTTTTAACGCTTTTAGTTTCGTCACCCACAAACTGGAAATTATTATTTCTGTTTTGAGGAGTACCTCTACTTTCAGATGGTTTTGCAACTATTCATGTGCAAATAATTAGTAAGAACTGATAATCTGATCTTTTCAGTACCTTTATTCAGCAAAGTCTTAAGATCTGGCTATTGCACTTTGGGTTAATAGATTGAATTAAAATAACACAGTTGACCATCTGGTTGACGCAAGCTGTGGCATGTGCTTTGGCGCTTGCTGTTAGCACTATGGGCAACACTAAGAACTCCAAAGAAAGTGTAACACGTTCAGCTCTCTAAATCACTGCACCAAGTTCAGAAGTAGATGAGGGAGAAGGATTTCCTAGGCAACAAATGTTCAATGTAGGGTTTTAAGGGCTGCGTGTGTAATGATTAAGAAGTTATGCAGTAAGTCTACTATTAAGTTGTTAATGTTAACAGATTCTAATTATAATACCTATCTGTTTTGAAACAGATGTATGTCATCTCTGTAGGGAGAACCTTTTGTTTTGTTTTTTTTTTTAAAGCTTTATGCAGGGCCTGAACTCTTGTCTTCCCAGTTACTGTTAATCACGAGTTGTCTGCTGTTACAGTGTAACACTTTGGGGCTCTGTCTCAATATATAGAATGGGTGCCTGAAAGGGAAGACAGTTGAAGGTCAGGGATTGTATTGGGCCTCTCTTTAACCAAAGTTTATATATCTGCTTCTGCAAGGTCATACAGCATGCTCAAAAGCAAGCTCTTAGGGTTTCATATTCTTTGCTAGGAAAATGTGAAGTAACAACTCTCTGTGAGAGTTGTAGGCATCAGATAATGCCATGTTTTGTGGGTGTTTGAAATAAGTATTTGGAGTTCTGTCACCTAGATGCTTGATCTTAAAGTTGGTTTTGTTTTTATTTTTTCAATGACTACTCTGAATATGTGATTTTTAGTTCTTGTATGTGTAGGGCTGATGTCAGTTGAAAGAATGAACTGGATTTCTATTTCTTTGCATGTGGGAAACCTTATTTAGGAGTATCAGTTGGTTAGTTTTGTACAGGCTGATGTCTTGTACAAAGGAGAACCTGGCCTCATTGCTTTTATAGAACCAACAAACTGACAAATGTGTGAAATGGTATTTTTGCCAGTGAACCAAGTTCGATCTCAGCTTTGCCAGCCCTGCAACTGTGGTCTCTGAAATACTGTGCTAATTGACTAAATATGTTTATAATGAATGCATATTAAGAAATCATAAACATGCAGCCTTGTTATTATTCATTTAGAACCGTGCTTAAGAAATGAGGAAGCAAAGTGGTTTAGGCTTAATTTTAACTCCTTTTTTCCTATGAAACGGCTATGAAAAACAGAACTCTCTGAAACCAACTTCTACCATTTTGAAATGTTAATTAAAAAAACCACAACAAACTCCATGTGATTTTAAAATTATTTACGCATATTAATCAAAAGTTGGCATGTTGAGTATCTTTTGATTCACCTCTAAAGAGAGTTAAGTTTTCATCTAATGCTGCTTCTGTTCTCCATATTTTGCTTTCGTTGAAAGGGAATAGAATCTATATGACAACTTTTCGTCATGCTTTTCTGGAAATAGATGGGGCTAAAAAAGACTGAGTGTAGAAATTCCTGGAAAGCTATTAACAGTAAAGGAACTTGTAATAACTCTGATTTTTATTAAATTATACCTATTTATCAGTAGATACAGATCATTAGATTCAAACTTGTTTGTAAATGTTGGGATATAGTCTTTCTATATATTCAGTATAACAAGCATTCACAGACCCGATTCTGATGAGTCCACATCTTAGTACTGTTTGTTCAGCAAAATCATAGTGGAGCAAGGCTGAGTATGAATTCAAGCAGATACAGCTATAACTCTCTGCAGGGACTTTTACGCTGGAATACAGGTAACTTTAATTGAGTTTAGCTTAGCTTAAACTTCAAAGGGACAAAGAAAGCCACTCTTGCTCTAAAAGAGGTTACTCCGGTGAGAAGGGAATCACTTTCCTGTATAGCTTATTTGGAGTTTGCTTTCATTAGGCTATGACTTCCTACTATTGTATCATGGTTCTTTTCTATCAAAGACAATCTATGAGTCTTTCCCTTGAACAAGATAAAGAACAGAGAAATCTGTTGGTATGCAAATTTAGGTATGGCCCAAATTGTCCATTTAAAAACAAATATTTTTTTATTCCAGTAGGTTTTCTTTTGACCTGCTGAATTAAGTTTGTGCTTTCCAAGTTTTCAATGCCTGTCAGTAATCCTATTACAATTATTTTCCTTTCATGTAGTATTCCAAAGGATTTTTGGCTATACATAGTAAAACTAAAATGCTTCCTTATAAATGCAGTTGTTCAAGTAAAGTATTTTCGGAGATGATGTATTTAAGATGGTTGTGACAAATTTTCACAATTAGAGACTTTGGACATAGGGAATATTCAATGCAACTGACTTTCAGACAAACAAATGTTAAGATAATTTTCATAATAGCTAACTGTACTGTCCATTGTGGAGTATTACGTTTCAGTTTCTCCTTGTATTATGAGAGCTTGCCTGAAACTTTTTGATTCTGCTGGTGTAATCCTTATTTATTTATTTTATATTTCAGGGAAAACCACTTGTTTCAAAGAAACTTCAGTAACCTTGAAATATAAAGCTCATGGCAAAACCTCATGAGAATTTAGGAGTGTTACAGATGCTGATGTTTTTCTTTCTGTCTTTGAAGCTCTGTTACCCTGAAAGAGGAGGACAAACACTTAAAAGACAGTGAAGTTATACATCTTGATATGATGTAGGAAAAAGTATACCTTTATCACATTGGGAAAAGTGCTTTCTTTGAAATATTGACAGCTTGAGCCAGGCTGGCTTATATTGTGTCATGAATGGGGAGGAAGAGAGTGTGAGCTACTAATTCTCTAGAAAATCTGCAGAAGCCTCAGGCTGAGACTACTGAGAAAAGTCTTTTTTGTATTTGTGATGACTTTGAACTGCTGATTTCAGATAACAACACATTTTATTAGAAGTGGTGCTTGACTTAGGATGGTACTTGATTGTGTCATAACCCCGCTGTTTTATTTGGGGAGTGGGGTGGGGCAGAATCAGTCAGGGAGACAGAAAGCACACTTTTCTCTCAGAGTTCCTCTGGGATGCAGCTGGCTGTAGCAGTAGCTGTGCGGATTAGGAAGTAATGGGTTTGCACTCCTTCCTGAGCTCTGCATGAATGAGCTGAGTGAGGAACTGCTGACTCTCACTGTAGGCCATTGAATGAACTTTGTTAAGTTGATATTCAGCAGGAGCCCAGAGCCCTGATTGATGAGTAGCTGGCCTCTATAACTATATTAACCAACGTTGTTTGAATGGACTTATCTGATGAAGCAGTTTAGATAGCTAAATATGACAGCGTTGTCCTCCCTATGTACTTGTCTGCCAATGTTTTATATGCAAATCCTATGATCAGTGACTGTCTTTCCACCCCACTGATGATAATGGCAACCTTAATAAGCACTACTGCTATACCCTTAGTAGAGTGCCTCTATTCTGTAATGGTTTGATTAACAAATCTAAAAGTATTTTTCAGTTTTCATTTATGTAGTGCTCTATTGACTCTCCGTAGTACCAATTTTGTAAGGCTGTCATGTGGTACCATGTCAAACACCCTTCCAGAAACCTTTCATCTGCACCATTACTTCTACCAACCAAAGCTGATGAATCTAGTCAAATGTGATGAGTTTGACAAGATCTGTATTGGGATTTCAGAGAGATGCATCGTTGTGTGATTCTGATTGACTGCTACTAAGTACTACCTCTAGAATTATCTGCCTGCCCTCTCATTTCAAAAGGGTAACTTCTCTCAGATCCTCATTTAGGATGGGGAATAATTGGTTATTGGGGTTGGATGAGTACTCCAACCATGATACTGCTGTGGAGAGAATTTTACAGGAAGTGGGCAAATACTAGTTCTAAGTGTCTGTCCTTGTTGAAAAACTTGCATAATCAGTGAGAGTGTTGTAATAATAAAACTGGAAGCTACACATAGGAAGCCATCTCCTTATATATGTGTATATACAGTACAGACTCCTTTCAGAAAGAGTTGCCTCACCTCTCAGAGAAGTTCAAATGAATTTTCACTGAAATACTAAAATGTTGTGAAGAAACTTAAGCAAAGAAATGCGTGCTTGTCTGATTGGTTTTCTTACATGTTTCTTAAACAGTGAAAAAAACCCTCTTCTGACATGAGAAGCATAGCTGAAGGGGTGATCTGAAAACCCAGAATTGCCCACACAACGAAGAGCTCTTGAGAAAGAGCAATGGGAATTTGGAGGGTCAGCACTGGCCTTGTCTTGTGTATTTGGGTTGTAAGGTTGTCTTTTGTGAGCCATATTAATGCCTGTAGTTTATTTTTAAAGGAAGCTGGGAAAAGTTGAGGCCTGTTTGATTCAGGTGCTCTTAAAAATTTGAAAAGAGCACAGCCAGTTCTTACAAATCTCACTGGGGAATCTCTGCCATAGGAATGCAACAGCTTGTCCTATTAAACTGTGTTGACTGGCATTAAATACATTTTTCAGTTTTGCATAAACAAATCTTTAATTCATGTAAAGGAACTTGGGGGGGATATGTAAAACCAAATGCCGTAAGGTTAGATGCAGAGTTTTTGATAAAGAAAGGAATCAAAGGAGATACTTTACTTCTCAAGCAGGTTTTTTTTCTTAGTGGACTGTGCACATGTAAAGCACTCCTTGTACTTTCACATAGCATGTCTTGATTAAACCTGAGAACTTCAGTTTGTAGAAAAATTATTTTTTAGCTGTTGGGGGCATAAGCAGAGCAAGCTGTAGATGATTCTGGCTGTTTGTGGTCAGGGAGGGTTTGTGTTTGTTTTATTTTTCTGATGACTGCAAGAAAAAGAAGAAAGAGGCTCTATTTCCTCCTGTAACTCCTTAATTTCTTTTCAGGTGATGTGTAGCAGAAAATTAAATCTTTTAACTCCCAGCATGGCTGGCACTGAAAGCTTTATTTTGGAATTTAAAGAAGAGGTTCTTGTCGTGACATGTAGCACTCTCAACTTTTTATGCTTTTCAATGTTAAGGTTGGTTAGTGGAAGAAAGAAGGAAATAATTGATAAATGTAGCTTAATCAGTGTTATTTATCACTTGGTCTCTTTTGAAAAGATAGATTTCCTGTTCATTTTTCCTAAAATAATTGATAAGTTGTCTTTCCTTTTAAACCATCCTTTTCTCCCTTTTCTTCTGTTCCCTCCGCAAAATCATTTATATGCTGTGCTTTTTGTACTCTGCTGTCCAACCAGGGTCTCGGGGTCATTCCCGTAAACATTGGTTGTAGCTTTTTGTATGACAACTGCCAATATATAGCCCAAATATCTTATTAAATAAAGCATGAAGTTGCAAGTGCTGCTTGGATTGTTTCTGTGAACTCTGACCCAAAATAATTGTCTCAAACTCAGGCTGAACTTCTTGAGTTATCATATGATTAAAAAAGATCATTGAGAAATACTGTAGAACACTGAAAATATTAGAAGACTAGTTTGGAACCCTTTGTGGATGCTGGAAACATCTCCGGTGTAGAATGTGCTTTAAAAAAGTAAAGACATGAGCATCTAGAGTGTGTTTTAGGAATGTTCCGTTATGAAAGAAATAATTTTCTGACCTAGGTCAAAGCTTTTAGGACAGATTGTTTCCTTATGAGCATTTTAAAACAATGGTTATGTTATTAAGACTCTTGGCAAAAAGTCAGATTAAGGGGAGGGAGGAGGATAGGCATTTGAGGGAAACGTTCTATGGAATTTAGTCAGAAGCTTGCAAGCCTGTTTTAGAGGATATATTTTAATAAAATGGGAATTTCCTATTAAAAAATAGGGCATAAAATTGTCAAAGACTTACTGGGAGTAGTTTCACTGCTTTTTTCCAAATATGATCAAGTTAATTCTGTTTCTTTGATTAAAATGAGATTCTGGACATGGGAACAAAATTGAGGCCTGGAAGAAGATGAGTAGTCTACTTGATGAGCTTTATTCTTTTTTCTTTAACTTAATATGTGAGTTTAGAGAAATCAATTAACCCTTTTTATCTTTTTTTTTTTTAATAACATGCTTGGTGATCTGTCCCTTAATCATACACATCAAGACTGGGAAATTTTTCTTAATGGGTAGGATGCCCTCAAAGAAACATATCTATTCAAACATTTAAAAGCCAAAATGTTAATGAAGGTATCTTTTCAACCTGTATGTTGCATTTGTTTCTATCTCCAGTCTCTACCTTGCTGTCAGTTCCATCTGCTTCTACTTCATCTTCTAATATTGTGTTTTTATACTACATGCTTATGCACATTATCAAAGTTTTATTCTGGCCTTTGGAAAACTATTTGTGCAAGCTGGATAGCAGGGATTTGATCTAATGTGTTGTGGGGTACTTAAGGAGAAAAATTGCAAGTTAATGTTGGTTTTGAGTCAACATGTGATTCTGAAATGCAGATTGAGTACTATGCGAGTGTCTTTACTTTCGTATAAGGTTAAGATTTTCAAATTGCAAGTGGTTTGGTTTGGTTTTGTGTTTGTTTGTTTTTTTTAATTTAGAAAAAAGAAAGCAGTATGCAGTTCATTAAATGCTCCCCATACTTCAAATTATTGAGGTGGCATGGTAGCTATGGAGGCATAATGAGTTTTTGAGGATAAAGAGAGACCACAGGATGGTCTTAGTAGAGAAATGGAGACAGGGTTTGAGATATGTGTGTCTGAAAATGGGCTGTTCCTGAATATTTGACTTAAGTGACTCTTTAAGTGTGGCCAGGAATGAAGAGATGTCAATTCTGTTATCAGAAAGAACAAGCTGAGAGAATGAAACCTGGTTTTTACATCTACTTCTGCCAGCTGTGATCTCTGACAACTTTTCAGACCTTCATCTTTTCTTACAAGGATCAAGGTGATGTGCCCTGTCGGTGTTATGGCTTGGCATGCTGCTGAGAAGACTTCTTGCTGAGCTAAAAGGTGTGTGGGAGTGTTAATATTCTCCTTTACTCACCTTGTACACTTATCCCTATGCGTGAGGACAAAATATGTGGTTGCCTTATCACCTCAAGGCAGACTTTAAGCAGGTGCTACCAGTTCTATGTTTAAGGAATCTTTGAACCCAGTAGCTACTTTTAAAAGGTGAGTGAAAACAGGCCAAGGAGGCACCAGGGTATTGTGCTTTATTTGTGTGGAAGTAGGGGAGGAGTTTTGCTTGATTTGTGCTAGTGCCTAAGGAGGCTGGTGAACTGTGGAGCCCCAAAGGGTACATACAGCTTTGTGATGCTATGCAGGTGGGTACTGGGGCTGTGAGAAGAAAATCAGATCGGTTATATGAGAAATTCAGGAAGGTATGGATATAACACTGGAAGAAACCAGGACAGGTAAAGGTTAAAACCTTCTTTAGATTAAATTTTATTTCTGTACATTATACATAAAGGTGTCTTTACCTAAACTGATAGTTATTTTACTGACTGGTAAGTAAGCTGCAAATGTAAACTGACAGTTGTCAAAGTGTGCCGGTTACATAGTGGGAGCGTAGAGGAGAATGCTTTGTGTGGGAACTCAACACAAGAATCGACTTAACTGTTGTATTGTGGAACATTATTCCAGACAAAATTAGAATAATTGCTTCAGCCTTTTGCTTTTTTTATAGTGGATTGGATATAGTACAGGTAGGTATGCTGTAGTGAATAAGTTTGCATGGGTGGAAAGAAACTGGCTTTAGTACTTATGTAATTATTGTGCATTAAAAATACCATAAATCAGCAGGTGCCTAATACTGCAGACACATCTGTGAACATGTCATTCTAAAGCTATTTCAGTAAGAATTGCTTGTCTAGGTTTAAGTTAAAGATTTAAGAATATATGAATCAGGATTAAATGTATAATTGGCTTTTTATTGGGGATACAGTAGGGAAGTGTTTGAGCTGTTGGATACAGATGCTTTGCTACTAAGGAACTAAACTAGCCAGTGCTTTCAGATGTTTTTATGGGTATTTAGTCTCAGTGCTACTAAAAGCAGATTTAGTGAGATATGACAGAACCAAGTGTTCTTTCCAATATTTTCCTCCAAGTTGAAGTTTCTGATGGTCCTTCTTCCTCAGACATTCCTCCCTTGAGAGTTCCTAACTGGGAGTGAGCATGTATTTTCATTTTCAGAATTTATCCTACTCTTCATGCTGTTTACAACGACCTGCCCAGGACTCCTCACATGCACCTTTCATACTCTTTGTTATTGGGGTCTTGCTCTTTACTGCTCTAACCTCCCCCACAATCCCAATTTCTTACCCACAGTATTGTTGACTGCTATAGCCT
This sequence comes from Falco cherrug, assembly GCF_023634085.1. Lineage (NCBI taxonomy): Eukaryota > Metazoa > Chordata > Aves > Falconiformes > Falconidae > Falco > Falco cherrug. The sequence goes on from NC_073703.1 coordinate 30,625,011, forward strand.
GCTAAGCCTGGCATTTCATTGGTCTTCCTGCTAAAGCTCCAGCTTCTGTTTCTGTCAGGTATTTAAGAGATACAGGAAAAATCTTTTATTTAAGGAAAGCTTTACACCTGATTTGAGCCTGAAAGCACAAAAGATGTGACCCTGGAAACAAGAATGGACATATGGTATGGAGTGATGGGCAGAACGGTTTGAAACTTTTGACACATGCAAGCTCATTCTACCATCAAGTAATTGCAATGCCGTTAATTTTCTGGTCAAGAGGTTTGCATTGCTGCTGGAGGTAGTAGATCTTCCCTTGCTAGTCTGACAAACAAGAAGACTGTTTTACCAGGCTTTGATCTTGCAGAGCATGTAAAGAGGTGCTAGAAGCTCCTCTTTACTTCAGAGGATATAGGGTATACCTATGCCTGTATATACAGCATTTCTGCTCTGGTAGTCCTCTGGGGGGTGTGAGTGGAGCAGCACCATGCAGGGGGGGTTGGGTGGCCTGAGTGTCTTCCTGGTAATGCTCTGCCTGCACTTCTGTGCTGAATTTGATGGAAACGGTGGTAGAGGCATGCATAATGGGGATGAGTGATGAGGCTGCACTTGTAATGTGTTTTGGTGGTGCAGCACAGGGTACAAGGATTACTTTGGATTGCTCCAAGGGTAACTCCAATCGTGTCTTGAGTGTGACCTAGTAACAGGTATATTGCCCATTATTAGCATAATTCCGAAAGGCAGGAATCTTAATTTGTTCCTCCATAATTTCTGTTAGGAATGAATCATTAAGTACATAATTTAGGTACAATTTGTAGGTGAATGTAGTAGAAGCACAGACAAATGTTGCTACAGAAATTAGAGTACTAGATGTAACACAACTGTGAGCTAGGCATTTAGAATTGATTTTAATGTGAAATAAATTTATGTGAAGTGTAAGCTTCCTCATTTTCTGTTGGCTTGAGAGAACTTTTTAGGTTTGTCATGCTAACATGATCCTGGAGCTGAGAATTCAAAGAATGTTGGAATAATGCAGAAGATTGATAATCTTCTCTCAAACCTTTTATTGAAAGACTGGTCAATCTGTTAAGTGGCCTTCACAGAGGACACAGAACTCTCTCAAATAAGTTTAAAAATACTTTCTATAGTTTGTTGGATATTCTACCCTTCAGGATACCCGTAAGAGGAACAAGGGAAAGGGCAAGAAAACTGAATGCAATTCTTATTTTTTATTCTGAGATTTGAGTACGTCTAGATGGCCTCTTTGTATTGAAAATGTTTATCGTTGCTTTCATGTAGGAAGTGAAGCAGTTTTGGAAATGTGCCATTTTGTCTTGTGACTGCTGCTTTGATAGAACTAATAATTATTTTTAATACTGAAAAAAGGAAAGCGTATCCTGTCTTGTACAGCATTTTGCAATATGGTAGTCTGGAAAGTATTTCTTTCTTTCTGTGCTCCAAGATGTGAATTAGCATACTTTTATCCAAAACTGAAGAGACTTAAAATACTAAGTTTCTACACATGCTGATATGATATGTGCTTATTAAAACAAAGTATTTTGTTTGTTCCTGGTAAACAGTCCTTATTAATAAGGACTCTCAGAAGACGAAAAATAATTGGAAATAATTACTTGAAGTTTTTTGTTTAATAAATGTGGATTGTAAGAGGAAGTTTATATGGGTTTGTAGAGAACAAAAAAGATTACTGTTCTAGGGAGTTTAATACTGATGCTCAGAGACTGCCTCAAGGATTGCGCAAATTCTGAAACTGTGTAAGGAAATTTAATTTATTCCTTTTCAGCAGAAAGGTAAAGCTACTAGATTCTGCCTGGATAATTGTTAACAGTACTAGTATATTATGTAGCTGCTTCACCCACTGTAAAACTGTTCCACAATTTAGAACACAAGGCTTGTCTCTGCCGATATTGCCAATTCAGGATATCATAACATGGCAAGACTAACCGCTACAAAAATCTACTAACTTGTAACTGCTTTGTCTGAAAAGATATGACCAACGCCCTGGAATTCATATATCCTGAATGCAGATGAAGAGGACAAGGAAAAAGTTTGACTTAATGTTTTGTTTATGAAAAGCGGATTTACTTGAGGTAGTCTAATAGGCTTGGTTGGGCTAGGGTAAAGAAAAGGGTAAGCATAAATTGCATTAATTGGAATTAATTATAGGATTCTTACAGATTTATTTTTAATTTTTTGCCCCCCGAATTTTAATACAATCTCTCAATTTTTTTCTACCAGTACCCCCTTATGTTTGGACTGATCCTTGCATTCTGCTGGTGCTCTTTGGTTTGCTGTAGTCGAATTTATATGGGAATGCATTCAATTTTGGTAAGAAAATAATTCTACTAAACTTTAATGTTGTTCTGATTTCATAAACTTCCATCACAGTTAAGTTTTTACAGTAATTATATATAGATTTTTTTTTTTAGAATGTCCTGCCATATAAGAACAGAATACATAACATTTCTTCAGAGAAATTGATAGAGTAGCTAAAAGTGGATGTCAAACTTCTGTTTATGTATACTTTTCTTTCATAAACTTAGTCCACAGTTGTAACTTAAAAAGATATTTAATAGCAATTTTAGTGTGGAAATTTATGACTGCACTTAACAGTGGCCTTTCAATACTTAAAGGGGGCTTATAGGAAAGATGGAGACAGACTTTTTAGTAGTGCTTGTAGCAATAGGACAAGGGGTAATGGTTTTAAACTGAAAGAGGGTAGATTTAGATTACGTACTAGGAAGAAATTATTTACTATGAGGGTGGTGGGGCACTGGAACAGGTTGCCCAGAGAAGTTGTGGATGCCCACAGTGTGGAAGATGTGGAAGAGTGTTCAGGGCCAGGTTGGATGTGGCTTGGAGCAACCTGGTCTGGTGGAAGGTGTCCCTGCCCATGGCAGGGGGGTTGGAACTACATGGTCTTTAAGGTTCATTCCAACCCAAACCATTCTGTGATTCCATGATTCTGTGAAATTCCTCTTCAACAACAAAAGGTGACAAAAGTTGCACAGATAATTCTGTGCAACTGATTAATCAACAGTAACTGAAATTTAATACTACCTTAAAGTGTAATCTTTTTCTAATTCATAAAACACATTTTTAAAACAATAATAAATCTGAAAGTCAAGTATGAAGCCACAGAAGTTACCTCTTCCTGTCCTTTGATAGCTGAAAGCAGTTCTCCATTTTTCTGGTATTGTTAATTCTGAAGCTAGAGTTGAAAGTGTAAGCTGCTCTAATGCTTAGCTGCAGCTGTTGCTGCCAGCGTGCCTGTGTGTTGGCACCCAAGCACTTAGATCCAGCGTTGAACTGTTCCAGCAAACTAAGTTGGCAGATTTATTTAGCTGGACTATCTTTGTGCTGACCAAGTTGGAATGCTCCGGTCCTGGACAAGGACTGTTGTAACCAGCAAATCGAATCATAGAAGAATCATTGGACGGGTTGGAAGTGACCTTTAAAGGCAATCTAGTCCAACCCCCCTGCAATTAGCAGGGACATCTTCTGACCGTGAATGTTTCCAGGGATGGGGCATCTACCATCCCTCTGGGCAACCTGCTCCAGTGTTTCACCACCCTCATAATTTAAAAAAAAAAAAAAAAAAAGTCTTATATCTGGTGTGAATCTACCTTCAGTTTAAAACCATTACCCCTTGTCCTATTGCTACAGGCCCTATTAAAAAGTCCGTAGATCTACAGCTTTGTTTGATCATGGATCGTTTCATCATAGCTTCATTCATGATCTGATTATGATGCAGGTGTTGTGTTAATAGGTGATCAAATGCAATTCCTTACCTTAACATAAAACAGATTTAATCTTGTACAGTAAATGGGAAAAGAAGGGGATCCATAAGTAACTTTTAGAAACAGAGCAACTAGGCTTGTTGTCTTGTGAATGTAACTCTAATTATTTTTTGAAATAGTTATTGCACTGAAACAGTGTCTCTCTCTTCAACAGGATGTTATTGCTGGATTTCTGTATGCTATTCTTATCTTGGTTGTCTTCCATCCAGTTGTGGACCTAATTGATAACTTCAACTTAACTTACAAATATGCACCCTTAATTATCATCAGTCTCCATTTAGCCCTGGGCATCTTCTCTTTTACTCTGGACACCTGGAGCACATCGCGAGGAGACACAGCTCAGATACTGGGCTGCGGTGCTGGAGTAGCCTGTGGCTCTCACGTTAACTACATAATGGGTCTAAAGCTAGATCCTCCTCCCGAGACATTACCTTTATCCCTTTCCTCTCTCAGTGTAACTGTGTTTGGAAAAGCCATATTGCGGTTATTGATTGGAGTAATAGTGCTGCTGTTAACAAAAGTAGCGATGAAAAAAGCCACTATTCCACTGGCATGTAAGATATTTCGCATACCACATGACGATGTACGGAAAGCAAGGCAACGCATGGAAGTCGAGCTTCCCTATCGCTATATTACGTATGGAATGGTTGGGTTCTCCCTCATGTTTATTGTTCCATGCCTCTTCCATTTTATTGGTCTGTCTTGATGCAGTTTTATCACTTCAGGCAGGGAGAACAGAGGTAATTGCTTTTTGAAGAGGTCCACTAGTTTGCTGAGGGAAGGCCAGTGAGCTTGGCTTTAGCAGGCTCTTCACTTTAACAGCAATACATAGCAGGCAAAGCATTTGAAGAACTTTGCACGTCTTTGGGCATGGTATGGGGCCAGAAGTCAAATACCATCCATGAGAAGTGCCAAACTCTATAAATGCTCTGTCTAGACTTACTGTTGTAACAAAGTCTCTGTGTGAGTGTGATGCAAGGAATGTGTCTGGGATGTCTGTTATCCAGTACCTGTATACGCTGACATTTTAACAGGTATGTCTGACAGCTGATCAGAAAGCTCCATTGACGATCTGTTTGCCATTTCATAGTAACTTATTCAAGTTGTTGGACCATAAGACTGCTAAATTTGCTTTCTTCTTCTTTCCTGAACTCCTGCTTCAAGATGTTTCAGTTAATAGGCATTTCTAACGGACCAAACTTGCAATGAGATTGAATTTTTCTAAATAAACAAACAGAAGCCTTTTTCTTTAGCCCCCTCTACAGAGTAAAATGTCTGGATTTGCATTGGTAGATATCACTAGAATATATATGATTCACGTACTGTATTTTATGGTTTAATAACTGTGCCTTTTTGTTGCTAAATGAAGAAATGCCATATATACTGTGATGTAAAAATGCTGAATTTTATTTAAAATCCTACATAATTAGGTAGATACTTTTAAATGTTAGCTTATCCATGTTGCTGGCATGGTTCAGGTTAACCAGAATATTTAGTTTAGCCTGATCAAAATTGCATCAATGAAATGACCCAAGAATCGTGTCCTTAAGCTCAAGATGTTGTAAATGGACAATAATCCCTTTTGTAAGTGTTTTTAATGTGTATTGTAAGTTACTGGAAGAGGATATATTTTTCTGGAGATTGTTTATACAGTGGACAGATATTCAAAGTTAATTGTCTAAAAATATAAACAATAAACCAACCCCATTTTGCAAAGAAATGGGCTTCACTTATTATTCCAAACTAATCTAGAAGGACCATTGTTTTTAGATACTTGCTTAGAAAATATAATAGATTCTAGAAAAAAAAAGTATTTTTATGCATTAACATTATATTTGAAGGTGATAATCACTTTTACCCAATTTAGATAGCTATAAGACAATATAATGATCAAATTAAATTTTTAATCATTCTTATAGATTGTTAGCAGTCAAGACAGTACAGTCAATGCGTAAATGGTTTGTGCATATCTAAATTTTACTGAATTATTATGCACTTCTCAGCCTTTCATGATCCTTTTTCCAGTGATGAGTGGAATATGACCCTTCAACTGTAACTTCATGTGCCTCTCTTGTGTTTCCTTTTGTCTATGTTAATGTTTTGCCTAATCTGTTCTTTCCATGTCAGGAACCGTCGTATTGCAGCAAGAGCTGTCTTATTGTCTGATTAGACATGACTTATGTAGTTTTGTATTGTATGTTTTTTTTCAGGAAAAACATAATTTGGTTGGGAAGCGTAGTGATTATATAGAATACAAAGCTTACATTTTTTGTAAACAGTATTTGGAATTGGAAAATTTTTTGTATTGGAGCTTGTATCTCCAAACTGTTAATATATAAATTAACAAAATTAACTTTGTATTTCTTCAAAGCAGTTGAAGTTATGGTATGCTGCCATTAGATGATGTGTAAAGCTAACTTTTCTGGTGCATTTCTTCAGTGCATTCAGAACGCAGCCCTATGAATGTATTCAGAACTGATAGTGTGTTAACTTCTAGAGCTGAAAAGACCTTACCCAGTAGAAAATGGTTAGCTTGTTTCAGTGCATTTCTGGATTTGATTTTTCTGTGAGTTCCTTGTTAGCAGTTTCATACAATAAGTGCAGTAAAAGGTAAATTGATTTCCATGGGTTTGGCTTTGCACACTTAAGATAGTAATTACATAAATAGTTGGGGGGAATGTACACAAAATGCCTTACGCTTAAAGCCCTGAGCAAGTGGTATAGTTCCAATTACATTAAATTACTCTTGAGGACTGGTGAAATAATAGTATAACTTTCTCTGAAATTTGGGGCATACTCTCCTTAAATATCCTAGCTTTACAGTTTATAAAGAAAAATGTTTAAAATCTAGCACAGAAGAGACAGGTGAGCAAAACTAATTTTTTTAAGGTACATGTTTGACTTCTAAAGAACTCCAAGTTTACAGCATGAGAGTGTTCTTATAGCTGTCTTTTCTAGCTGTGCTTGCACTGTTGTACTATTAAAGAAAATAATCTACTGTGGAAGATCTAGAATGAGTGAAAAAAATCATATGCAGATAGGGCTTTCAACGGGCTAAGGAAAATTGCACTGTAGCTTATTCTACTGTTACTCATAAATACATATTTTATATTTTTGTACATTACACTGGGTAACTTGGAAATGTCATGTTCCATGTACCATGTAGTCTAGTACACAGGAAATGTATATCAGAATGTTTATATAGCACCTTTACAACCCTGTCTCTAAGACTGCAACTACTTTACTGAAGTTTACATGAAAAAGTTTTAGTATTCTATTTTCATGTTTTATAAGGGGCTAGGCTCAAGAGGGCAGTTTAGCACAAAATGTCATGCAATATGAATACTGTTACAGAAAAAAGAATCTAAGACATGCAAAAATTCAGAAATCCAACTTAAAACTTGTATTTTAGTATATTTTTGTTCAGTAATAAGCTAGGATTTCTTCAAACAGGGCATAACAAAACAGCAGGTAAAATTGGAGCACTTTCTTTGCCCTAAGCTATTCTTAGAGTTGAACATGAAAAATGTTTCTAGTATGAGCATCAGCTAGTACCAAATTATTTCTAAATAAATCTAACATAGCTTTAAAAGATAGGTAAATGTCTTTTCAGAAGGACAGTGCACTTGAAACCTTTCATGAAGTGGTGCAAAACCATATTCATATGTCACTGCTAGTGAACTTCCTTAGATCCAGGTTGTATAGTTCTAACGAGAGAAATGCTACTGTTTTATAGAAGCAGATATAAATACACATTTATTACAAAAATTCTACTGATTTGATTACTGTACGAAATAAGCCCTGAAACTGTGTGGAGTGTAATGTGGCACAAAATTCTTGCCAAGAGGCTGAAGAGACTTGAATTAGTCTTAGACTGCCTTAAACATAGGAGCAGGATTTTTTTCTGACCGTGGCCCTCAATCAGAACTAACATACACATTGCATCTTGGGTAAGTCTGAAAATCTATAATTTTTAAAAAAGTTTCATGTTTATAAAAAAGCTATTACTTTGGCTTCCCATACCGTGAACTGGGGTTGGAGCATCTTTCTCCTGTGTGATCACCCAGTCTCTGATCACATTTGCCTTACCATTTACCTTGCAAATTGGGGGTGGGGGGGAGGTGGAGAAGATATTTTAAGGTAAATTGGCAAAATAAAGGGAATTGTATTTTGTTTATTTACTTGGGTTTTGGTTTTTTTAAGCTTATGTTTAGCTTTTCTCCTGGAAAAAAACCCAACAAATGCATTTCTTCTAAAATGGTATCTCTAAATGTGATACATGGCTTTATATTTTTTTTACTAGAACAGTGTTAAATTGTCTGGATTTTAAAAGCTATTATGCTTTCCTTTGCTACTATTTTTTATTACTGCTTTCAGTACTTTTTACTCCATTTCTTGCTTATTTCCCAGAGTGTCCTGAATTTTTCGTAAGCAGTTGCTACTTATGTGAAGATTGTAATTTTGAACTTGTAAATACTTAAGGGCTGTTGGTGGCTGTTAGCTGCTCAAATACATAAAAACAAACCTTGCATGTTGTAAGTAAATACATCTGTTGTGCTAAGAGTTGTTTCTATTTCAGTATTTGCTTTCTCAATACAAAAATGAGATATTTTTTTTCCCACACACAATACATAAGATATTTAATAATTCAATGGTGTGAAGGGGCATTGCTGTCTAAGTCCTGTTAAATTTACTTCGAGTTCTGCACCTAGTTCCTTCCATATTACATTGAGAACGAACCCTGAAGGTCATGTCCATGCTCTGACAGGTTTATAGACAGTAACTTACCTTCTAAGGAGTAAATGTAATATCCTTGCTTTTGAGGTCCGAGAGGTGGTTTTTTTAAAAATCATACTAGGCCCAGTTTTTACAAGACTTTTAAAGGGCTTAACTTGGAAGCTGTTTCTTAGTAGCTGGAACTGGCTGTACCTTTGCAACACTCGATGCTTTCCCCTCTGTACCATAACTGTGCTGAATTATGAGATCCCAGAATAATGTCTGTATATAAAATAATGACAGGAGAATTGATTTCTTGGGGTACTGTGACTCAACTGTAATTGATTCTTGGGTGGTTTTTTTGGTCTAACGTAGAATGTTTCTAGGTTATACAGTGTATTTCTGTATTCTACAAATAACTTTGAGGAAAAGGACTTTTGTGGGATGAAGTCTCATTGAATGACTTCAGAACTTTATTCTGGAAAAGCTGAAGTGGCCTTTTTGTTTCAGTAAAAATATATAAGCCTATTTTAAAATTTACTGTAAATAACATATTTGTCAAATTGATAGATTAGTTGGGTCACTAATGTTGTTTTTCTTCCTGTAGTACTTTTTGAAACAAAGGAAAACAAAGCTTAATATGGAAACAAAATGTGATATCGTGTAGCAGAGAGGATGTAACTCTTTAGGTAATCTCTAAAAAGTAAGTATTGCATGCAGGAAGTGAAGTAAATTTAACTATGCATTAGAAGAATTTCTTTGCACTCCATTCTGCACCAGAAATAATTTGCATGTTGGTAAGTGTCCATTTAACAAAGTGAAGCAAAGCAGTATGTGCGTGCAGTGTATAATTAGTAACTGTTCCTGTAGGATCAAAGAAGAATAGAGGGGTATGTAGGAGAAAACTATGTTAAAGGTATCGACTAGCAAGTGTAAATAAAAAGTCTTATCAAGTTGGAGCATTTTATTAGTCACTAAACATTGACTAAATTAGTCACTAAGTTTTTCCCACAACTTTATTTTTGTTAGAAAGTATAATGAAAGACAAGGGTGATATTCCTGAAATGGAAATTAGATCTTAAGACAATTCTAGATGTCTAAAGTATCATAACTGAAAAAGATCAGTTCAGGAGCTAGTAACTTGAAAAATAAGAACAAAGTTTGAGGGGGATTTTATATTAAACTTAATGCACTTAAAAATTATGCCAAAATTTGGCCTATACTTGATTTATATGAAATCTGTAGTACAATATATATATAGAGAGAGATATATACATAATATATTACATAGTGGAGTTTAATTTTTTATGTATAGATTTTTTTCTTGTTACTGCATACTCTGTTAAAAGCAAGTGTTTATAAAATATAGAACAGCTTTGTCTGTGTGAGGTAAGGCTTATGTTAGTATTCTGGAAAATAATGCAGTTGTAACCCCCAGTCTCTCAACCTCTTGCAGAACTTTATTGAAAAACAAACAAACAAAACAAAAACAAACAAAAAAAAACCCCAAAAACCCTTTCAAATGCAGGCCCTGTGCTAGTTGAGGATCATGTAATGGTTGCTGTAAAATAGTGTACAACTGAAGTTTTAAATACATTGTAACTTTTTGTTATATTTTTGTTAATGATTTTGTACTTATTGTACACTTCTGCAGTTGTCAACTAATGTTTAAATTCATATTGACTGGTAACTGAAGTGTCTAACTTCATCTGCAATGAGTGGGTAATAAACTACTATTGGATTCAATTGTATTCTGTTTTCTCTGTTCCTTCCAGTGCTAAGGAAGATGTGGTTGGACGTGTACCACAAGTGTAAAACACTGATCACAAGAAAACTTACATTCACATCAGTAATAGTAATAATATTGTCTTTTAAGGTGTGGGCTTTAGATCCAAAAGTTTAGGAAAAAGAATGAGGAAATACTGAAATGAGGTTTTTCTTTTTCCACTGCCTTAAAATCTGGACTCTCCAGTTTCATATACTAAATAAGAAATCAAGTCATTGAGCAAACTGTATACAAAGATTGAAGTTGTATCTTTCTATAGCTTTTGTCAGTTCTATGCTGATAAATGAATATGGAAGCATGCTGTTACTCCGCCAGAAAACTTGTTTTCTGGGAAAGCGTGTGTTGTGGGGAAAGAAGAAATAGTTCCACAAGTTCTGGAACTACTGAAACTGGGGTTTCCAGTGGGTATCTGATGGCTGCTTTGACTTACACTGCAGGGTTAGCTCTGTGAGAGAGCTCAGTCCTTTACTTCAGAATTCTCACAGAAAACAACCATGTGAGTTTGTATCCTGTTGGGTCACCTTCCAGTAACTTCTGCTCACCTCACAAATCAGCTTTGAAAATTGGCCAGCTGTGGGTATTTTTTCCCCCCCCAGACTACTGAATATCTACAGATCTTCATGGAATGCATGTAAGCAGCATATTTACATGAGCTTTACTTCCTTAGTAATCAGAGTAACTGGAGAAAATTATTTATTTAAAACACTGTGAATTTTGTTTTACCATGGTCCCAAGATGTTTTATGTGATATACTAACATGAGAAAGTATTAGTTCATTTGTATATCTGTATGAACTTTAGGTAGCCTTAAGTTGCTTGGAAGAAGTGCAGCAAAAAAAATACTAGCATAACTCTTGCTTCCTCTCTTTCTGTAGTTGTACAATGCCCAGTGAGGAAGTTGGAGCAGTTGAGTAATGTATCTGAACAGTACTGCAGAACACACTAGAAGAGGTGGGAACTGCCTTTTAAAAGGAAGCTGTTAGGCCATTTCAAATCTGTTTATTGGGCACTGTACAATATTCCTCCTTGTTTTGGTAACTAGAAGGGTTTACTTGGAGCCAGTGCACAAATTCTACTTTTTACACAAGGTAAAAACTTATATATTTATGCCAAGGAAATCCCCTACAGCTTGCAGAGGTTGCTGTGATTTTTATTTTGTCTACCAAGGCCTTTTTGTCCTGTTAAAGCTGCCAAAAACGTAGATAAACCAGGATGTTAATGCCGAGGACCACAGAAATGTATGATCTGATGGTTGTTAGTTTGTTCTATAAGTTTGAAGGTAATTTTCAAGATGTGGAAACAAAAACATCAAAAAAGCAACTGACACTTGAAGAACCCCAGAAAAGATAAACTCAGAAGAAAGTACATGATTAAAACCTCAGCAAATGTAAGTAAACCACACCTCTGTGGCAAGATTTTAATTCATATTCCACTGATGTTTCTGTTTATGGCCTTTGCTGGGGAAACAGTGGTTTATTACAAGCACGTAACTTGTTACCAAAGCTAGTCTTTGGTCCCTTGCTTCATAAAATGTTTCATAAGTGCTTGGTCTTTCTAATTCCTGATTCTAAATAAAATAACATTGAAGGAGTTTGGAGTAAGCATTCCTTCTCTGCTTAAACAGCTGACGGAGCTTAATTGACAGACTCATGGCAGTTCCAGTTTATGCCATAAGCTGAAATTTGAAAGATGTAATTGAAAAACTTCTGATCAGCCCATCCTAGCCAAATATTGCTAAACTGATAACTAAATCTCCATAGACCAAAGATTTGGATCTTCCTCAATTGTGTATGGTTTGTTGCTCTTTCCATGAGACATTAGATGACAAGAGTGGACCAGATACAGAAGTGCATAAGCCTTTATAGATACAAATCATCTTTAGTAGTCAGTTTAGCCATGATTTGCACATGTATTATCTAATCTGATTGGACTTCCTGCTTGCTAACTACTTTCTGCAAAGTAAAACCAAGTTCCTCCCAACAGTTTAAATTTGCAGTGCACTAGTAATTGTCCCTTCCTCCACTTTACATTTTGTAATAGAGCTTTCCCTGTGTTTTAAGATCAGTCTGTGAAGAACAGTTGGATAGAAACACTTAATGTTTTCTGAAATATTTTCTTATTGCTCCTTTTAATTGTCAAATATTTATTACTCCTTTTATTATTGACTTAACTGACTGCTCTAGCTTTTTACAGGTGACTTATTCTGACCACATGCTGTGGCATTTTTGGATGGCGTGGCAAGTACTTGGTGTACAGATGATGTGGTTTTGATACAGTATGTAACAGCCTTTTTGAAGTGTGGCTGGTATGTTTGCTTTTACTTCACTCTGATGTTCTGACCCTCCCTCCCATTTCTGGGACAAATACCACCTTTTCCTGTTCCCACAACTATAGAACATGGATCATATCCTAAAGAGAAATCTTTTTTAACTATGTGGTAGATCTTTCAGGGAAATCTAAATTTGTGGTGTTTGTCATCACCCCCCACCCCAAGTGCATATGCATTGCAGCAGTTTGCAGGGGAGCCAAACGTCTTTTCTTAATCTTAGGAGGAAAATAGCAAACTTCCTTTATGCTGCTTTAAAAATCAGTGAAAGACCACTGTTTAAATAGATGCTTCATAATGAAATTCAGTGAAGTTCAGACAACAGCAAACTCAACAAAAGGATCTCATTTTGGTGGCTACTATCCTAAACTCGTTAGTTCAACAGAACTAAAGCACAAGTTCTACTCTAGAAAACACTACAAATTGGTGACAGAAAGCAGCCAGACTGCAATTAGGTGAGATTACCTTTAACTAGATTCTGATCAGCCTTTCCTGGGTGGGAAAGCAATGATACCTGATTCTGTACAACTGGCCACAATTGCCTCCCAGCTCTCTGGTGCTTTCCTATGTGCAGCTTTCCCACGTGCTACAAGCCATTTTTTCTCACTTTCAGGGATGCCTACTTCTTATCTACTCTTCAGTTTTTTCCCTTCAAGCAGCTCCAGAGACCAGCATCCTACCAAGCTTTGCAGCTGTATTTCATGCCTGGTGATACGCTACACCACAAGGCTCCTCCAGCTCACAACGGACAGCATTCATGGGCCAAACTGGTTTCATTAGGGTGGCCATCCTCTGCGTAGTTGGGTATCTCCATTCTGTGTTAAACACTGTGGCTGGTCTTAAGTGTGTAGAGTAAGATGGTTGAAGGTGAGAAACAGCAAAGTATGTCACTGGGGCATTGCAGAAAGCAAGCAGGGGAGGAAGCTGTGTGTGGCAGAGGTAAGATGTTGGCATATGGAGGAGAAAAGGGTTGTGGGAATAGGTAAGGGGAGGACATAAGGGATTAACAGAGGTGTTGGGAAGTGGTAGGCTGAGGAAGAAATTGACAGGTGTAAACAAGGCATGAGCTGTAAACACTTTGCTCTCTTCAGAACATCCTTGGAGCAAAATTCCATCTTTATAGTCTTCTCATAACTTTAATTCCTTTTTTTTCCTTTTTTTTTTTTCTCCCTAGCGGATATGCAGTCTGGATATACTTAATAATCAAAAAGGAACTACTAAGAGTTTTCCAAAGTTGGAGAGTGGGGAGCTATTTTGGCTTAAAGTTGTGGCTATTTGTTACAGTAGCAGGAGAGCAGTTCATCGCCTGTACCAACTCTAATGCAGTTCAGTTCCAAGTAATCTCAGATTTGAGTTTGTAGATGGATTCAGCAGTCAATCTTCTCAGAATCTTAAAAAAAAAAAAATCCCCAAAACAAAACGGCAACAAGAAAACCCAAAGCTTGTTTTCTGGAAGTTCTTTTCCCCTTAAATGTGTAAGGCTAATTTGACATGACAGCTTAGCAGCATAAGCAGAAATACATTCTGCTTCCATATCAGTTAAAGACAAAACCTTCCCCTGAATTACTTAACCCATTACATGTTTGCTCATCTCTCCTGATATGCGAGTAGCTGTGTTTGGGCAATTCCTGTTGTAAATTCAGTCCTGGTGGCTGATAAAGTGCAGAACTGCCTTGGGAGGATTGCCAAACAACCGCTGTTATGAAGAGTTACTTTGCAATTGCTAATCTTGTGCTCTTAAGCAAAGGGATGTTATCATATTTGTCTCGTACACAATGATTAAATTTCAGAACATGATGACCCAGATTTCTACTAACTTGCAAAGATTTTTAAACTGAAAATTTAGAGAGGCTGCTACCTGTGCTTCCACTGTGCAGCATGTCCTTTAGTCATTCATTTTGGTGATCTACTGTTTACAGCATTATTCATGCTGTTAATAGCTCCTAATTGCTTAGTGGACATTGCTGTGGACTATAGTAGATCACTTGCAGGTGCTGGAACTATAAATTAAATACAGTTATTACTCAAAATTGGTGCTTGCTGCCTTTAGAGCTGAGAGTGTTTATAGGACATAATGCTGTCTGACAAATTTTAATGGAAGTTTGAAGGACTAAAGTTGCCAACATCTTTAAGACAGTGGTAAAAGCACAAAGTTAACCAGTTCAGCATTCAGGCTGATTTCATACCAACACTAGCACTGCATCGTGCTTGCCTTGCAGCAGTAGCTGTTGGCCTTGTGAGTGTTGGTGCTGCGTCTATAGACAACAGGCCACATGTGTGCACTAGCCCATTGAATTGCAAGTAAAAAAAAAAGCAAAAAAGAGTATTATTTGGAATTTGTAAAAACCCAGGGGTCTGGAAAAACGTAACAGCAAGCTCCAGGAAAAGGAAATATAATTAATTCTTCTTGTTTGGATCCCTCCTGGGAAATCGCCCTGCACAGGCTTCATTTCCAGCCGCTGTCAGTCGTTTATAAAAAGCTATAAAGGAAAATCAGCCCCCGGGCCCCGTCCGCTCTCGCGTGCGGCGGAGCAGGCTCTGCCCACCGGCCTTTCGGGTGCCGCCAGACGATCGCTTCCCCCCCGCGGCGCCCGGGGAGGGGACTGGCGCACCAGGGCCGTGTCCGAGAGCAGGCCCGGCTCCAGCCGCCCGGGCTGCGTCGGAAGATGGAGGCCGCCGCCTGGTACCCGCCGCGGGCCCGCAGCCCCGCGCGCCCCTCTCCGCGATCCCACGGCGCGGCGCCAGCCCGCCCTTCCTCTCTACGGGCCGCTAATGGCGCCCGGCTCCCTCGGCCGCGGCGCTGCCTGGCGGAAAGGCCGCGCCCTCGCTGCCATGGCAACGGGGCGGGGCGCCAGTGTGTCGCGCCCCGCCCCGGCAGCCAATGAAACTGTGGCGACCGTAGAGCGGGCAGCCACGCCCCCGCCACCTGCACCACCCCCCTTCCCGTGCGTCGCTTCCTTTCCCCGCTGCCAAGGAGGGAAGATGGCCGCTGGAGAGCCGCCGGAGCAGCCAATGGGAGGGCCGGGGAGGGCTCCGGGGGCGGGCCGTGCAGGGGGCAGGGCAGGGCGCACGCGGCGGCGGCAGGCTGTGGCGCGTGGCATGGCGGGAGCGGGCGGCTCTCAGGGGCCGGGGTACGGAGCCCGCGTACGGACCCCCGGGGGGGCCGGGCCAGGGTAAGGGACGGCCGCGGCGGTGGCGGGGTCCCTGGGGCGAGGGGGCAGCCGTGGGTAGGGCAGGGACGGCCGCGCTGGCGTCGCTGTGAGGAGGGCGAGGGGGGCGCCCCTCGGAGGGCGGGCGTATGTGGGGGCGAGAGTGGGGGTGTAGGGGAGGGCTGTGCTGCGGCTGGGGGCGGCCCGGTGGGTCTGCGGTGGGCGAGGGCAGGGGCTGCCCACAGCCCGTGGTTTGGGTTGGGAGAGCGACGGCCCGGCGGTGGCCCTGCCCCGCCGCCGTGCGCCCGGGTCGGGCATCGCTGGGCCTGCGGTGCCCGCGGCCCCGGGGAGGGGAGCGGGGCCTGCGGAGCCTTCCCGCCCTCACCGCTGCCTGGTCTTCTCCGTTAGGCTGAACTGAAGCGTCCCTGGCTTGGCTGCTGGCGGGGCTGCTGCGTTGCAGGTGCAGCGTGAATTGACACACTCCACTTACACGTGAGTTTACCTCGTTGCTCGTTGAAGCCTAGAAGCGTGGCAAGGCCAGCTGTGCGCTCAGAGCACCGGGCAGGGGGCTGGTGGGGCGTTGGCACTGGCCTGGGCACCCTCACTGGCTTTCGTGGTTTAACCCGGCCAGCAACCAAGCCCCACGCAGCCGCTTGCTCTCTCACCCCCACCCAGAGGGATGGGAAGGAGGATCAGAAAAAGATGTAAAACTCCAGCGTTGAGATAAGAACAATTTAATATGTAAAGCAAAAGCTGCACAGGCAAGCAAAGCAAAGCAAGGAATTCATTCACCACTTCCCATGGGCAGGCAGGTGTTTGGCCACCCCCAGGAGCGCAGGGCTCCATCACACATAACGGTTACTCAGGAAGACAAACGCCATAGTGCCAGATATCCGCCCCTTCCTTCTTCTTCCCCCAGTTTATATACTCAGCATGACGCCATATGGTATGGAATAACTTTTTGATTAGCTTGGGTCACCTGTCCTGGCTGTGTCCCCTCCCAGTTCCCTGGGCCCCCCCAGCCCTCTAGCTGGCAGGGCCCAGGAAACTGAAAAGTCCTTGATTTAGCATAAACACCACCCAGCAACAACTAACAACGTCAGTATGCTACCAACATTGTTCTCGCATCAGAGCCAAAACACTACTGTACCAGCTACTAAGAAGAAAATTAACTCTATCCCAGCTGCAACCAGGACACTGGCTTTGACGCTGTGTTTGGGAGAGACTGGGCTAGGACTGAGTCTGGCACAAGGATTCGGTCAGTGTGTTGCTGTTCTGGGCAGGCACATCTGATTAGAGTTGTGACTGGCCACTTCAGGGCTGTCAGGGTTGAAGTTAGGACCTGTATTGGAAGATAAAATACATTTATTAAGAAGTTATGCTGGTAAGTACCAGCTGACTTCGCCTACATTTGGTGAAGATGGAGATCTTTTTTACTAATAGTCTAAATAACAGTCTAAAACAAAAAAATCAATCTGGAAAAGGTCAGAAGAACTAAAGAGTTTAGTTTTATTTTTTCATTTGGTTGTTTTATTCCCTTGGGAAAAAGTGGAAAGAAACTTTTAAATGTTTTTGAAAAAAAACCTCAACAAACTACTGCTAAAGCTGTAATACGTGTATCTTAAAATGATGTTTTATATAACCAACAGGTGTTTTAAAATATGCTATGTTGGAGAACTAACTTTTTCTTACGAGATAAGGGAAGTGAATTGTCAATGCTGTGTTATGTTACTGACTCATGGGTTACAGTTCTACAATTCCAAATTCATTTTCCCTAGAAATGTACTGTATATTCAGAAGAACGCAGAAACACAAGGTCTTTTCTTAATGCGCTGTTTTTTTGGATCTGTAAAAACTTCAGAACTAAGCTATGTTAATGCCTTTTATTTCCTAAAATTTTAAATGGGTTTCCTGTTTGAGAGCAATCCACAGATTCAGTGAAGTGTATGTACAGAGCAGCTTCTGTAAGATAATTGTCATTGTCAGCAGAGTAACTGAAAAGGTTTCTCTTTGTCTGTATCCCAAGGATTGCTTTCTGGCTGCTAACTTTATGCAATGCTGCTTTAAAGTTTACATGTTGGTTTCTGTTTGTTCAGAGTTAAGGACTACAGTAGCTATTTGCACTTCCCCCAAATACCTTTTTATGGGATCAGGGAACAGCCCTGTAGGGAAGGTGAGCCGAGGCTCCTCGGAAGCCTCTGCATAGAGAGGGACGTGGGGCCTGGCTGTTTCTTGTGTGTTCTCAAACTGTTTTGGAAACAGTTACCTTTTTTTTTGCCCCATAAGTGGTCTGCTGTGCATGGGGTGACAGATGATGTCCAGGTAGTTTTTTAAATGCCCTAAGTATAAGATGATTTTTTAAATATTTTTTTTTCTTTCACTGTATCAGTCTTGGGGACAAGAGTTGTTTGATGGGCAGCCCTAAGGTCTGGTCTGTACCTGACTGCGTGGGAGGTCTTGTGTAGTACCAGATTGTTATGTGCTGGCAGCACTTCCCGGCTGGGTTCTGCAGCTTTGACGTGCTTTTACTGTAACTGTACATGTAACGGGATTGCTTTTATTAAAAAAAAAAAAAAAGGGCAAAGCAGAAGGAAATTGGCACTACCATGCAGATTAGCTGTGTTGATGTGAAGTCACCTGTGCAGACTTCTAGGACTTGCTTTTAATTGGTGAGTAAAAAGACATCTGTGTGGGTCAGCATCTCCTGTGTGATGACAAGTTTGTTAGTGGGCTCCACACCAAACATAAAACAAGAAAGTTGAGACTTGGCAAGGCCAGGTTTTGGAGGTGTGTGCTTGGTGACTGGCAAACAGTTTTAAGTGCAAGATGGACAGTGGAGGGCATAAGGAAGGCAGTAAGAGAGTGTGTTGCCTATAGGCATGTAGGGTTAGAAAATTCAACTTCAAACATGCCTTTGCCCTCTTCAGACTTTAGCCTGACCCACTGTCCTCTTCTCCCTCAGCTCTTTCCCTTTCTTGTGTTCCTGTACTGTCTCTTTTCCTGTAACAGAACGGTGACATAAATTCTTGCTGGTGCATTTTCCTGTCATTTCCTCCTGCCATCTCCTTTTTCTTCCCCTCAAAGCTGCCCTCAGACTGTTCCCTCCTTCCTGCTTGCAGCTGTTGAAGCTCTAGGAGAGGACGGCTCTGCTGCAGCACTTTGCACCTACAAACCAAGCAGAGCCGGCACTGGTTCAGATCTCACAGAAGCATGTTCTGTTAATTTGTGGGGCTGGTACAGTCAGCATGTAGAGACAGGACATGTTCAGCGCAGTCTGCGAAGAAGCTTAGAACATTTAATTTACAGCTGGTTAGTTAAATATATGTGGAAGTAATCTGGTGGATGAACGTGACTGACCAGAGAATCTTGTATTAGCTTCTAAAATAAACGAGAGGGCAAGGAATTGTGAAATTATATGTAGAAGATGGTTGCTTTGGTAGAAAAGCTTTAGGTTGGGAGTGAAGGATGTCTGATGCTGAAATACTGCCTTCAGATTAAATTTCAGTAGCGTGGATGCGTTGCTTCTATGACGTATTTTTGCCTTAGCTGATATCTTGATGCAAGTTTCAAGAAAGTATTTTAGTGAGAACAAAGCAGGAGATGGGTGTGGACAGCTCCCTGGAAGAAGAAAGTAATCCAATCTGTAGCACTGAAAAAAATCATGCTCAAATACTGAATAATTTCATTAGACTGTTCTGAAGGGCCCAGCACAGAATGTGTTTTCTGTCCCATTTCTAGGCCTTACAGGTTATTTGCGTGTTTTCAACAATCAAAATATTTTCTAAGAGTGGCAAGAAACAAATATTGTGCAGCTGTCCATTTTGACAGGTTCACATTAATATTTCTTAAAAACCCTTCAGTCTGATACATTTTTATTTTGTTCCATTATGTTATATGTTTAAGCCCAGAAGGACTATTGTGTTAGCTGTCTGATCTCCTTTGCAAGATAAACCATCTGTAGTGTTGTTTATACCTTTTACAGACTTTACATAAATTTATCTCCCCTTTTCATATTAATCTGAAGGCACTTCTTGCAGACTGTTAATATTCTCAAGGTTTTGTTTTTTGGGTTTTTTTATGCTGTTTGTATTGTTGAAAATGTTTTGAGGTGACCTTAATATTTAGTTTCAGGATAAAAGTTGCAACAGATGGAGGAATGAGAATATTTTAAAACCTCTTACTCCCTATTAGTTTGCTCTTTGAGGATTCTTGGTTTATATGAGACTTCACTGTGGCCTTACAAGGGCACTTGCTACTTTTCTTTAGTTCTCTAGTTTTCCAGCTAAATGAAAAACTCATCATGAAAAATCCAAACTAAAGGGTTCTGAAAATCCCTCATTTAATATAGTGACTGAATCATATCTGTGAAACAACAGATGCATTGAAACACTCGCTGTTCTTATACTGGATTAAACCAACTGAGTCAAAAAAATTAAAGTAAAATATTTTTTTTGCTGTGTTGTTAATAATCTTTTGTGCAATTTCTTTTTTTTTCAGCAGTATCTTCATCTTTTTTTTCTTTTTTTTTTTTAGTTGATTAGCAACTTTTCACTTGCACCTTTCTCTACATCTAGCCATAACTACTGTGATCTTTCTTTTTTCCCTGTGCCTGCTATTTCAAGGCAAAACCATTGCTCAGCTTCTCAGTAGAAATAAGATGTAAGCATGTTGTATAACTGGTAAGCAGGTAACCTGGGGAAAAGACAACCTAGCGTTTAACTAAAATTGGCGAACTGCTTGCTAGGTGGAGTTGTGTGCTGGCAGGGTGGGAAATTGGTACTTTCAGATATTGATCACTTTTCAATAATTTGAAGATCTGCTTGTAATAAGGTCTTTTGTATGTTTGTTGCTATGGGAATGACTGTGCTGGACTTATGTGTTACTATTCCTTTATGGAATCAGAAGGGATAAGCAGATGGCTGTGAAACCAAAAATTCTTGTTCAGAAACATACATCTCTTTCACTAGCAAAGCTGATGTACTCAAGTTTTGTACATGGTTTGTGGAGGATGTTTTTGAGGTAAGTGGATTTTAGTTTACTGAACGTCTGTCATTAAGGAAGGAATTAATGAATTTTATGTAATTAAGGAAATACACATAAGGAAGTACATGACTTAGTTTTGAAAGGGGGGACAAACAGATTTAAGGAAAAATTTATTCTAGTGGTTCCATGTCTTTGGTAACTATTACCGTGTGTGTGTATTGAATGTTCCTGCTTCAGGAGTGTTCATAGCAGCCAGTCAGGAGTGTAACAGATTGAGAGAGGAGGGGTTTTGAGTTATGGGATTTGGTTTGTTTTGTGGCTGTCCCCCCTGCCCCTTCCCTGGGAAAATAAAGTAATGGATGTTCCTGGACTTGACACTTGCTGGATGCTCGAAGACCAAATACAAACACACAAAAGTCAGTTATTCCCTCTGTGCTTCTGTGTCCATTGCAGGGAAATAAGGGAGTCATGTCTTGCATTATCATGAACTCTGAAAGCTCAAAAAGCTTTGAATTAAATTCACAATTAAAAAAAAAAGTCTTTAAAAAAACCCATGTACTTCTTAAATCTCCTTGACAGATCAGAAAGAAAAAGTTGCAAGTAGTTGAATTTAGGTGTGTGTTTTTCTTCTCCAGTTTTTGGTGCTAGACCATTGTAAGTGAAGGGTATGATTTTTGATTAAAGTCTGATTTGAGGAACTGAAGCCTTTGAAAGGAAGAAAAAAATGCTGGTACCCGAGTAACATAATGTCAGGCTTATTTCCTCTGCCTTGCAATGTAAATTAAGTTTTCGTTTCCTCGATCGCCACTCTGTTAAGGCAATAATCAGCCTATCGTAAGTGATTAAAATGAGAGGCGGGATATGTAGATGCACTAAGAAGACTTTAGTGCTCTGCTGCTGGATTGCGTGATCTGAATGGGACCGCGCCGGTCGTTGCTGACATCCAGCGGGCTGGGTGCGGAACGGCAGCCTCCCGCTGCCGGCGGGGGTGCCCTGCACGTGTTCCCAGCCACCCTGATGTCATCTTCATGTGACGCCGAGAGATGCAGTCACCGCGGGACAAAAAAAAAAAAAACCACCAAAAAAACCCCACAACACAAAGACTTCAGTTCGGCGTTGCAGTGACTGATAAAACCTTCACACCTGAGAGTTTTCCACGCGACAGCCTTTGCAAAAAGATGTGGTGTTGCAGCATGAACTCACTCACCGGCTGCAACAAGGCTTTTACCATCCCAAACCAGGTTAACTTCAAGAAGTAGCTGTCACGCCTTGCCCTGGCACAGCCACCAATCCCCCACAAGGTTTCAACAGTTCATCTGCTCTCCATGCTGTTTCTTCATACTCTTCAGGCCAGTCCACTCTGCTTCTTGCCTCTGCTGCATCCTTCTCCTTATCTCTCCTACATCCAGGCACTCTCTCCTCCCTCTGTTTCTTCCAGCACTCTCTTCCTCCCCTGCTCCTCTTCATACAGTCCATCTCTTTCATACCCATTAAAGCTATTTAACCACTTAGCAGGAACCAGCCACAGCTGCACCTTATCCACATCAGCCAACCCACCGCCCCTGAAGCCAGCCCACAGCTGTATATCATCAATGATAATTAACCTGCCTTCATTCCTCTACAATTCCTCTACACTGTGGCTGGTCAGAGGAGCATGAGCAAGTCCTTAGACTTTTATCCCAACGATTTCAGGGGCATTGAGAGAGGAAGCCACCTTAAGCTAGAAGTTGCATTCTCTCTGTGCACACAGATACCTGCTTATTATGGTCTTAATATTGCTTTTGAAACTATGCAGTAAATGTGTTGTGTCTTGCTATTGTCTGTCTGGCAACGTGGTATCTTCCAGAAAGAAATGATGTGCCAGCTTATCTCGTAGTTGCTTGTTTTTCAGTCTGCCTTCCTATCTGTGTTCTTTGCTGTGCAAGGGCAGTCGTGGGTGTCAGGCTGATGAGGTTATAAAAGTAGATGAAGACAGTCAAAGGTTTTGCCCCCGCTGGTCTAATTGGAAACTATTTTGAAAGACAAAGTTTATAATTTCTGCTCTAAATTTTATTTATGGTCAGTTTATATTCTTAAACTGTTGTGCCAGTATTGTTCTTGAATAGCTCCCCTCCCTCCTCAGCTTTTATTCCTTTGATGTGTTTGTAGATAGTAATCATATCCCCTCTCAGTCTCTGTCTTTGCCAAGCTATACAAGGCAAAACATCCCAGCTACTTCTTGCAAAATAAACAGTCGATTACCTGGGTCATCTAACCCATTTGCCTCTGCACTTGATTGTGATTTAGTTATCAAGAGGTTGGCTTCAGCAAAGAGCCCTGCTGGCAACCTGCTAAATACGAATTGACTAAAATATTGAGAACAAACATGGTTTGAGTGCAGGATTATTAAATTACATAAAGCTCTTGACTTTGCTTTCTGTCCTCATCTTGTTTTGGGGTAACACTGTCTGCCAAAGATGTTAGAAGGGTCTTTGTGGATGTCGGAAAAACAAATTCCCCACCCAGATCTTAGGGGCTTGTGGGTGCTAAGAAAAGTGTAGTTTTTGTTGTGATGTGCCAGAAGGGATTGTCTGTGTGGCTGCATATAGTAGATCTCTTGATCAGAAAGTGGTAGAGTATCCATACCTACGCACTTGCTCTTTTGTCCTTCCCTTTTGCGATTCCATTTCTAATGACCGAGTCCTACATCAGTCTCATAATGAAAAAGCAGTTGAACGTGAACTTCCAGTGCAGTGTGGTGGAAAGTCACTGTGCAGTTGGATATTATAAACAGGGAAAAATGATTATTTTTAATCTGTGTATGGCATTGATGAAGCTAGTACTGGAGTGCTGCATATGGTTCGAGTATAAACACTGTCTAAAGGCTTTTGAAAACAAAGAGCTGAAGCGAGTGCTTTGCACGGGTACAATGAGCACATACTTGATGCCTTAGCATCATTTATGGAGACTGAAAAGTAAATTCTCTTGAACAGGATAGAGTCAACATAGCTCTAAACCCTTTTATTTCAGCCTCTTCTCTCCTACTGTTGTCACTGAGATGACATCTTTTCCTTTTGTCTGCTACAAAGCATTGAAAACTGAGCTTAGGGCATGATAAGGATTCAGCAGAGCCTCCAGCTGTCAGGCTGTGCACAAAGAGCATGTTTTGGAAATTGATAGTCTGTGAACTGTCATAGGCACGCAAGGATCTCCAGTTTCTCCTGTTGCTCTGATACTGGAGAGGGTCTGACAAATTACCTTGACATGGTGGTGTCCTGGATTAGCTGAATATAGAAAATGGATATTGTAGGATGTGACTGGCGAAGATACCTTAGTGATCTGCATATTCCTGGGGAAGCAAATGAGGAAAACGAGAAGTCATTTCCCCTGCTTAGGCTTGACGGATGTTTGTGCTTGTGCAGTACATCTGGAACTGCAGAGAACTGCTTGGGTAGTGATGTTGGTATAATGTTAAAAATCAGTAAGCATGCAAAGGTTGTGTTTGGAAAACACTGGTGCCATATCTGCACATGTAGGGGAATATCTTCTTAGCTGTTCAGCAGCAACATCCCCAGTGAGGCTGAGAACTGTAGTAGCTGATTTAAACCTGGGTTTTAAGAAAAGAGTCTTGAAAACATAATAGTTGTGTTTTGTAGTATGAGCTCTGATAATGAAGTGTACTTAAGCTAAATTACTGTTGTGAAAGAATGTTTTTATTCTGGTAAATAAAACATTTTATCTCATTATAGGTATTTTGGCACCAGTGTGTGGCAGTAGGAGCTATTTTTCCTGCTGTAGCTGTTTCTTTACATCCTTTTATTACAGTTGCTGCTAAATTTAGGCTGAAATTTCCCAAGCTTTCGGTGCTGTAGAAACAATTCCTTTGGAAGAATTTCAGAAAAATTTATTAATACTTGGGAACAATATTCTTAGTTATTTCCAGGTTTTTTTAATATGAAGATGTTGGTACCAAGTATCAATGTATTAATTGAAGGAAATAAGTGGTGTTATTTTGGAGACGCTAAATTATTCATGCAGCTTCATACATAATTTTTTCCTTTCACCTTTCTCTGTAGGGTGGATCATGGGGGTTGCCCATTCATGTGGTGGTTTTGCTCACCTTAAAATGACCGCGAATATCACTCTTGGAGTCCTTTCTTGTAATACCAAACTTGACAGGACATCAAAGTACTTTTTGATTGTGGAATTCGCAGGTGCATTGGAACTTTACTGTGACTTTTACATTTGATCTTGTAGAGTAGATGTTTAGAACAAGGCTTTTTTTTAAAAAAAGCCTGCTGCTCACTGTACTTAATAATGTTTGTGTACGTAAGTGTTATGAGTTAGGCAGATACTGGTTTTGTTTCACTAATTAAGAAAGTAAAGAGTGAATGTTGCCTCTTGCTGGGAATTACTCAGTAAGCTGTTCTGCCAGAATCCAGGCTAGTAAATGTTTGTAGGCCAGCCTTTTCTTTTGTTCCAGTCCACTCAGATGAACACCATTATTTCTGTCGTCTTTATCTGTGAGATGACCATCTTGGTGCGTAACTCAAGTGCCAAGTCAAACAGCTTGCTGTTCGACCTTTTAACAAAAGAAAATGCTGTTAGTGAGGAGGCGTGTGAGGAATAGTTCAGAGAAAGGTACGAATCTTCGCTGAGGTGCTTACGGCTGTATTACAGAAATGTGAATGGAGAAGAACTTCATACTACCCACAGAACATTGTACCCTACATGTTTGATTTTCAGCAGTTGCTGGCTGTACGTAATTGAGAGACTGATTAGTTCTGTCTCTTCTTTCCTATGTTTGTGGTTACGGAAAGTAATGTCAATATGGTGTCTACGATGGGAGGTGCTCACAAGAGAAAGGAAATTACTTTTCTGTGGTCACTGAGGTCTGATGAGATAAGCACAAATGCAGAAGGCGAGACTTGGATTCTCTTCAAGTTTTGCAGCGGGTTGGCTGTACAGCCATGGTTACATTACAGACAGACGCCAGGACACAAAGGTGCTGTGTTCTGAAGCTGTGAATTATCTAGCATCTGCTGCAGTTGGGAGCATCGATGTTTGCATAGCACTTGGACAGTGAAGTCTTCTGGAGTGGCTGGGCACCCACATCCACCTTCTGTTCCTCGCGGGGGTGTTAACCAGGGTCCTGGCTCCCATCACAGGGGGAGGTGGTTGTCAGAGAAAGAGTGAGTGTGGCAGAACCGGCCACGACTTTCCTCATAGACACTTACTCTTCTTTGAGAGGGCGATCCGGATGTCTCACTCCATACGTTGTTAGTGTGCTGGGCTGGAGTAACAGGTTAGGCACCGCTTGTGCCTGAGAGGAAGGGGGAGAAGGGAGGAGGAGCAATAGGCACAAACCTCATGTTTGACCCTCATCTCAGAGAGTCAGTCCAGTGCGAAAGCCAGGGCCCAGTGCTGGGACAGTTTTCCTGGCACCTCTTGCCTGTTCTCCCAAATCCACCTGAGGATGCACTGTTGGTTTTCCTGTTCAGAGGCTGTGAGCATGCAATTTAGGCATAGATTAGCTTTCACGGGTGGTTTTAAATACAGTATCCTTTACAAAAATAAAGGAGAATATATAAAATTCAGAAGATAAAGACCCAAATACAGTATCTCTTTCAGTAATTTAACCTTTGCCTGGGACTCTTTCAGATCTGTCTTTATAAAATAGGATTGCTTCTGCTGCAGCTTCTGTCAGCTTGACCTGAGAATAGCCAGGAGAGTAAAATAGAGCATCTTTTATCCTCTTATTACTTTGCAGTCTCCTTTATTGGCTGACCACCTCATCAATACCCGGATGCAATATCTACCTGATGCAATACGCGGAGCATCCTCTACCTGGTGAGGTCACTACTAGGAAACCTCCTCCTTGCAGGAAAGTTCTCAGCTGGATCCAGCTGCTCATCTCAGTGTGATTTCAGTGACAGAGCTTACTTTGCCGCTCCTCTCTTAGTAGGTCTGTCTCACTGGCATGGAGTTGGATGAAAGGAGAAGATTGAAAAAGGAAAGTTCTCAAATATGTTTGAAATAATGTTTGACACGGCTTCTTAAGCGTATTTAGAAACTGTTTCTCCCGTGTTTTATGTTAGGGTTCTCCTAAACTGGTATAGATAAGGTAGTTTAGGTATCCAAGTATCAGATTTTAATCATGTTGACTGAAATTTCAAGCCAAAATTAGTAATTCGAGCATTTTTATGGTTTTATAGGGCGTGTTCTGGCTTACTTGAATTTTTAAATTGTGTGTTGGATTGTTCTACACTTAGAATTTTCTTACAGTGGCTTGTCATCTGGGTTCTTTGCAGCTCTCTGCCATCTCTTTAGTTCACGCATTTATATCAGTAGGTTTTCAGTTACTCAAGTTTGAATGTTCATTCATTTGGGCATTCATTGCAATTTGGACTTGAAAGCATGCCTAAATTTTCTAAATCTCACCTGACTCCACCATATTTTCCAGTATAGGATGCAAAATCAGAATTGGTCTTTCTACTTGGAATGCAAAATCTTACACCAAACCCCTAATTTTTAAAGTTTTATTTTGATGAAAATATTCGGTGTATTGGTTTGATGATTTATGCATTTAAAACTACACCTGGTCAAATCCAAAAGTTGTTTTTGTGTTTTCTCTCTATGGACGTCTGGTATAATATTCAAAAAGAGGTTTTATTTCTGTACTGACATAAACACCTGCTTATGTCCCCAAAGGATGAGTGCACAAAAATTGTGGTTTCTTTTTTTAAAATTATTGAAGCCCAAAGCACTGAGCACCTGTGACTTTTTCCCTTTGTTCATTCCTAGCTGACTTTTATTAATTTTTTCCCTCTAAACAATACTGTCGTTTAAAGCTATTTCCTTGCTTCTCTGGCCCACCTACAACTCTTCTCTCCATTGCTGAGCAGGACTGTACCCCTAAGGTCCATGCTGGTGGGAGGGTAGGAATTGATTTCACGGAAGCAGATAGTTCGGTAGACCTAATTTTTTTGCTCTTCCCATTGACATTTTTGTGGCAGTGTTTTATCTTTTTCTTCCTTTCTCCTCTTGATATAATATTTTTCTCTTTACTGCAAATACAAAATTACGTGGAGTTTTTTTCTTGCTGCACTTTATGTTTGGAAAGGAGATGTAGCTGATTTGAAAGAATGAAATAATTCTCTTGGCAGTTTACATCTTGTCTCTGCTCTTTAGCGTAGCCTCTCACGCATGTTATTCCTTTCCTGCTTGATAGCCTAAATGCTATTCTCTGTGCCTTAAAATGGCTTTGTGGGAATGCTGGAAAAACACCTTATCTCTCTGCTTTGGTAAAATAACAAAATCAACTATAGGAGTTTATATCCTGCAGAAATTATGCATGCCTGATGGGTGTTTTGTGCTTCCTTTCAGTGCTTAGATCATTTGGCTGATCCATCTTCTGTTGTGAAGTGGTGCCAGTGAGGAGAGGTCTCTACAGGCATTTTGCATTAGTGAAGTGCGGCGTGCTAATGCGTTCTCCTCAGCCAAGCTTGCGCTTTGCATTTTTATTTTAAAATGCAAACCACATGTAGTGTTGCATGCATGAATTGCTTTCTGCTGCCCAGAGCTCCAGGTTTGTTTTTAGTGTGTTCTTGAACTTTTAATAATCAAGAAAATAAAGGGAGGGTCTGTTTGTATTGTTTATGATAGGAAAGAACAGTGCAAGATTTCATCTAGTGCTGTTCAAATCCCTTGCTATTTTTGGTATTTGACCTCTGCAGAGAAGATTGCCAAAACTACAGGTTGTTTTCATTTTTATTACGTGTTCCTATCCTCCTACTCATAAGTTAACCTTACGTTGCTGATTGAATCTTTGTGAAAGTTCCATTTCTCCCACATTTTCCATGGTATTTTCCAGAGAGGTAATTCTATGTCTCTATGTGTTGTTGATTCTCTTTTGGAAATTAGAACTATGCAATTTGGCAGCATTTCGTGTACACCACTAAAAGGAGAAGAACAATAACTTATTAATTACTAGTTTATATTTTAAAAAAAATTTCTGGATTGAAGAGGACTCATGAGCCTGTTGGCTTGAGTTGAGACTACAACGTTTAGAATACTGCACAAAGAGCACTGTTGTATATACTGAGATGTATTAAATATTTAGGTTGTGCGGGTAGGTGTGTACCTTTCATTTCTCCATCATGGTAGAGGCCTGCTTTCGGCTCTCCCGGCTGTTGGTTTCTAGTCTTGCCATTTAGTTGTTTCCACCCTCCACTAGTGAGAAATGCAAAACTAAGGCATCTGAAAATCCTGTCCTGCCTCTTTGGCACCGCTTCCACTTCATGCTTTCTATTCTAAAAATCAGGCCTTGAAGGATGCCCTGGAGGTCAAAATATTTTAGGTTATTTCAGAGTACTCTGTTTATTCTGAGTTCCCAAGATGTGGGTGTCCTTCGAGAAGCTTACTGTTTCTGGCAGTTGTGATGTCAGGGAGATGTGCAGGGGTTGTATCTAACTGCGAGGTTAATTCATAGAGAAGATTGCATGAATGTGCTTCCAGAGGACTAGATACAATAACACGGACGTTTCAGGGTTACTTTGTAAAAGGTGCCTTTACCTTGTTCAGGGGATGCAGATGTGAACGCAGATGAGGGGTGCAGCCATTACAGAAGAGGAATGGTGATCACTGAGGATGGGACTGGACTTCTTTTTCAAACACAGGTGACTAGCCATGCCAGACACCTTCAGCAGGTATTTGTGTGTCATACAGGTAGTGTTGTTTTCCTGGCACCTGAACATCACCTGGATTTTGTTTATGTTGAGACTGTAGACCCAGACTATGGACCACTGTGAGCTTGAATAAGTGAGGAACCTGAATTTGCCTGCCTGCCTTATGTTCTGAGCACAAGAGGGACCTTGGGGAAAGAAGAGGTTTCGGCCAGTGCTCTCTGCGGTTTCTTCTGAGACTGGAACAGTTCAAAAGCAAGCCGCCTGTGCCCTGCAAAGTCTTTGTGTCAGTTTGTCACATCATTATGAGCAGTTTTCATCACTGATCATCGCACTTGGCGGTTGTGCTATATCCATAGTATGTCAGGTTTCAAAGAGACTCAGTTTGCCCGAGGTTTCTTTGTGGCACAAACGAAACAGATACCCGTGTTGTTGAAGTTAAGGAGCGCTAAACTAAAAGTGCTTCACGTCGGCGGTGCAGAGCACCATGCGCTTTGTAGGTGGCTGCAGTCCAATCCTTAGTTATCTCCTATTGTGTTTGGAAGACCATTGTTTCCTATTTGTCTCATAAATTTAACACAGATCCTATTCCTGCCATTTAAACTTTCCCATCAAAATACAACAGTGACTTCCCCTTCTGAAAAGGAAGGGCTGGCAGCTACACCCTGAAGTTTGAGCATGAATTGTTTATGTAACCTTCAATCACAATTTCATAATAGTCTGAAGGCTTTCTTATTAAGGCAGACATTTTACTGACTTTTTAGCAAAAACCTGGCTGCCATCAAATGCAATATGAAGGCTTCTTAGTTGTTGTGGTGGAAATAGAATTGAAAACCATACCTTCCAGCTTCCTGACGGTATAAATTGCACATCTATCTGGAAACATGAACAGCATTTTCTGGTATTTCAGAATAGCTGTACCTATGTCGTTTGAGGGTAAAAGCTTAAGAGCTATCTTGGGCTAATTTTATTTCCTGGAAAATATTATTAAATCTGAATGAACACGCTTTTGCAGACTGGCTTTCTAGAACTTCTGGGTACTTGTGGAGTTCCCTCACCCTTTCCTCCCCAGCAGTAAAAGCTCTGATGTGAGTGTTGTAGAAACTGCTCATTGAGTAATATTATCAAAGTCAGTAATATTTAAACAACTGCAGCTTACTTTCCAAATGGATGACGTTTGTCAGGAGCATGCCTGTTTTGAGTTCACTTGGCCTTTTGAGTATAAAAAGTCTGAATATTTAGCGCTTGAAATTCAGGTCAGTCTGGAAAACTACATTTTTCTTACAAAATGTTTACAGAGAGAACCCAATTTTTCAGTAACCGTAGCACTACAGGATAGCTGGTTTATGAAAACTCTACCTCCAAGCACGTGTTTTTGAAACAGTATTTAAATAGGAGCTTCCATTGTAATTCTTCAGTATATTGGATTAAGTAGAAGTTGTCATTAAAAATAGGAGAATGTTTTATTTCTTAAACTATTAATTTGCATGAGAGTTCAATAGTTTTACGTTTAAGCAGTGTAGCAAACAGTGTTTGAGGACAGTTTGCTTTATATAATAGTTCTGGTAAAAGCTTGTTCCATTTGAGGACATACCCAGACAAGTAAGGAGCAAGCAAGCTCGGTGGGTAGGGTTGTACAGAGGCTAATGCCAGAAAACATGTTGAACTTCTCTTTAGAGGGGAAAGGAGTTTCCACAGGATGTCTGCGTTTTATGGCAAAAATTACTTGTAGATGTGCTCTGAAAGGCTGCTTTGATGTAGAAGATTAAGCTGGGGACCTCATTGTCAGGATATTACTGAGGCAAATAGCTTAGTGAGATTATTTGTGACTTGGGAATTAAGTTTTTATGAGTGTGCCTACTTAAGCTGTTTCTTAAGAATTTGCTCGTTTGTCACATGGTATCATGAATATCTGTATGTACCGAATAGGAGGGAAAGCAAAACCCTGAAACAACAAGCGACACCAAGAAGAAAGAAAAGCAGAATGCATTTTTGTCATAGCAACTTTTCCTTTGATGCCAGTCTCTCGTGGACCGTTAAAATAATTACCCTAAATCAAATAATACATGGAAACTTGCTCATTCCATCCCCCAAAATCCAACCTGTAATTTTAACAGAAGTCATTCGTGTGGATGGTTATGCTTACTTAACATACCCAGCCTACGTCTTTCTATTAAAAACGGTTGTAGTTTGTGAACTCACTAAAACCATGTATTGTTTATGTTGGCAAATGTGTCTTTTAAATTTAAATGCTTCAGTACTTTTTCTGACACTAAATTGATGAAAGCATTTACTGCAATTACAGAATTGAATTTTCCTTTGTGTTATAGAAAGGAAACTTTTTTTGTTTAGAGCACACAGTTTTTTAAAGTGAATCTACGTATGCGAGGATTAAGGGAGTATTGGTTAATTTTGGTTGGTTTTGCTTGGCAAAATTTGAATTTGAGTAACATCACTGAAATAGTTTGGTTTTCTAAGAGGTTTCAGTAGTGCCAGAGGAGAATTACCTCTGAAGGGAAGATTTTTATCAGTTGCACTAAGAGCCAGCATTATGTGGTTTTATAGGAGGCTGGAAAAACATTTAGGTTCTTAGGAGAATTGATGAAAAAGGCAAAGGTGCTTAATTCCAGTGAATTCCACTGATGTCATGTAACCTGTTTAGGTGGTCCATGGTATGCCAGCAGGTGTTTATGTGCGTCATTGGGCACCTAAATACTTGTAAAATTTACTTATCTGGCCATTTCAGGCTGTAGTTCTGTGTAATTTTGGTCTTGTTCTCTGCCTACTCTTTGCACGCCCCTCAGCAGGGAAGTTCACCAAAGTGTCCTGCGGTTGTACTGATGCAACTATTTGTGGGCTGTGCCTCCTAGCAACTTTTTAGAACAAAAATTACTCCTCCTTACGCAGGTAGTGGTGATGGCTTCATTTTCTTTCCGCTTGTGGAGAACAACACTTTATTCTTTACTTTATAAAAATAATAAAGCAAATTTAGCTAAGTGACTTTCACGAGATTCACAGACAGACTATTTAATCTTTTAAGGGGATTATATGATATAGTGCTTACAGTCACAAGAGACTGAACTCCTTAACTCAGGGAGCCCTTTCCGGTTCTCTGTTTCTCTAAATTAAGTTGCAGGGGGTAGGACATCAGGATAATTGAATTTTGACTTCATGCATCATTTCTGTGCAGGATGCTTGTTCATACGTGATTTTTAAAGCTAGTATTATTTATGAATGTTGTAATTAAAACTCACCTTGGATTTTATTTATTACAGGTTTCTGACAACATTAGGAACAGCATTTGGGATGACTGCAGTGGAGAAGATTGAGGAGCAGCTTGCCAGTCTGCGCATAGCAAAACGTTCTGTGCTAAGAGAGGAACCTGCTTACTTACTGGATATAGACATTTCCAAACCTGCTCAATCTGAAAGCAATCGCTTTGTGGCAGTTTCGTGTTCCAATAAGTCAATTAGGGTATATAACAGGGAAACATTAAACTTCCTGCGGGAGTACAGTAGCTGTCCTGGGATACTAAATGGTGTCCGATTTGCACACACGTGTGACAGCGTAGTGTTCTCAGCGTGCAGTGACGGTACAGTAAAATGTTGGGATATTCGTTCAGCAACTCAGAAAGCTGTGCAGATATTTAGTGGCTATCCTTCCAACATTTTCATCAGTTTTGATATCAACTGCAGTGATATCATAATTTGTGCTGGAACAGAACAGGTTGAAAAGGACACGTTTCTGGTGTTTTGGGATGCAAGAGGCGTTACAAACTCTGCCAGTGCAACTAAAGAACCCTTGGGAGTCTATTCTGAGTGTCACAATGATGATATCACTAAAATTTGTTTTCATCCAATCAAACCCAATTTGGTAGTTTCTGGGGCAACTGATGGATTGGTTAATGTATTTGACATTAACAAGGATAATGAAGAAGATGCTTTGATATCAACTTGCAATTCAGATTCATCAGTAAGTTTTATTGGCTGGTCTGGGAAAGATTATAAACAGGTCTACTGCATGACACATGATGAGGGATTTTGTTGGTGGGACATTGCTCAGGTAGATACCGAAGAACCGATAACACTATTGCACGTTCTGGATGTCAGAGACACCGTCTGTGTTGAAAACAACAGCTTACATTACCTGGTAGGTGGGCTGTACCATGAAAAGGCAGACAAACTCTTTCTTATTGGGGGAACATCCACAGGAAACATTCACCTCATCAGCTGCGGCGCCAACGGGCTGAGCTGGGTGGGTAGCCTTTGTGGAGGACACTCTGCCACGGTTCGTTCCTTCTGCTGGAACCTGACAGAGGAGTCTCTGCTGACGGGTGGAGAGGATGCTCAGCTGTTGCTATGGAAACCCGGAGCTGTGGAAAGGTCCCTCGCAAAGAAAGCATCTATGAAGATTGGTTCTTCCGTGCAGAACAGAGTAAGAGTTCACAACAGCTCCCTCAAAAGGAGGAAAAAGTAAAATTCTGAAAGTGGGTATCTCTGCTGTGTAGAGTTTTCCTGGTGTTTAGTCTCTCAGGCAATACTTGGCTGTGCTTTATTTGGGGGTGTTCTGTGGAAAGAACTATGATGCTTGAATTCTACCGGGGAGTGTATTTCAGTCAGCAGAAAAATGCCTTTGTTTGTTTGTTTGTTTCTTTCTTTCTTTTAAAGTTGCTAATATTAATCAGAAAAGAGTAAATATTTGCTCTCGGGTTCTTGAACAATAGATCTTAAATCATATTATAGAAAAATGTTTCTGTGGTTGTTTAATGCCTCAGCCAACATTTTTAATGTGGAATATAGGCCTGTGGCTTGCATAATTTGTTACCTTCCCACTGAAATTCCCTGGCATGTTTTAAAAGCTTTTGTATTTCATGTTGTATTTTGCTTTCTTTACAGAGAACTTAATGAAATTGCTCAATATATTAAAAGATTTTATGTCAGTTCTTAATGCCTGAAGGAATTACTTCTTAATGAAACAAAAAATAACAACTGTTTTGCACTGTCATATTATTGGTTTATTGCAAGCTCATAAAGAAGCAGTTGATAGAGCTGTATTTTTCATAGTGAAGATATGAATGTATTCAACCAAACAGGAACATGTGATTCCAAGCAGCTAATTATT
This sequence comes from Falco cherrug, assembly GCF_023634085.1. Classification (NCBI taxonomy): domain Eukaryota; kingdom Metazoa; phylum Chordata; class Aves; order Falconiformes; family Falconidae; genus Falco; species Falco cherrug. The sequence goes on from NC_073703.1 coordinate 30,659,551, forward strand.
AAACGTATAAGAACTGTTAAACTGGTGTTATTTAGGGCATATTTCCTGCATGAAAATACCCAAGAACCTCGCAAGCAGCTTCATCCTCTCCTGGTTAAGTGCATCTCAGGGGGGTGCACCTGGAAGACTGGAGAGATCTGCAGTGGGTTAAAGAAATAATAGGTATAATTACACCAGTGGTGCTCAAAATCCCAGGTCCTGCGTTTGAAATAACCTGGTATCACATTCTTATCACATGCTAAGTGGGAAGCTTAAAAATGAAAAATGAACATTGCCTTCTGAGACTGTAGTTACGGAGTAACAGACCAGTATGAGGAGACTTTAACAAAACCTTGTAGAGGTTAGTGTGTGTCCTTTAAGAAATGAGACGTTTTATGCTTAGGCATATCCCTAGGACAGCTTTGGTTTAGTATTCTGTGAAATACCTATGAAGTGGTACCACTTTATAGGTATTTCACGGAATACTAAGATAAGTACATTACCTGGTACTTCTGAAATGGTTGTGCCTTTACGCTTACTCTGCCCCGCTGGCAGACTACGCCCTGAGCGTCTGGCTCTGCGTACAGTCACCTTCAGCCTCCTGAGGACCACTGCAGCCATGGTGTTGGCAATTAAGCCATGCTTAACATATGTGGACTACAACTGAAAATGCACGAGCGTATTTAAGAATTGCTGTGTTATAGAATAGTTGGCCAAGGAATTTATTTTTATTTATTATTTTGCCTGAGGATGGATAGGTAATTCTTTCCAAACAAGTTTTGAATGTCAAGTCTGAAGGAATAGCCTTGTTCAGAAACGGTTTCTGAGGTACAGAAGATACCTCTAGTATATGGTTACTGCTGTGCTGAAAATGTCTTGATCATCTCTGGAAACGAATCCTATTCAACCAGAAGTATCAAGATTCCACATAATGTTTTACAAACTTAATGTCCTTCAGCCACAACTATGCATCCACAGTTGTTTTGTGTCTGCCTGTTAGTGATAATTAAAATGACTCACTTGCTTTTGATACTGCTGGTTATTTAAAACTGTGACTTCCATATAAAAATCACATTTCTCTAAACTTTTTATATTACTTGTGTTAAACTCAAGTTATGCCCGACAGCTGTATCTGTTACTTTTCAAATTACTTTGTGCTATTTTGAAACAACTTGGGCAGCAAGTGTCAGGGCTGTGACGCACCTGGCTCATGTGCCCTTTCAAGATTTATTCTCCCCTGTCACTAGTTATTGCCTGTTTCTGTGGAATTCATGGTTCTGTAACTAAGTGGACCGAAAGCTTCAGACCCCTCTGAATTCACCGTTGTGCCCTCATGGACCTGACTTGGTTCAGTACCAGCAGCAGTGGGTGGGGAGCTAAAGGATGACTGACACCTATTTCATTGCAAGGATGTTCTATAATTCGCTTTTGAGGTGTTTGTCTACTCAAAGATACAGTTTCCTGGTATCTTGACACACGCAGTGGGGGAAGGTCATGGGTCTGTCTAACACTGGATTTCATGAAGACAGTTCTGTGTGCCACATACGGAAACACACAGTCAGGGAGAAGGAGCTTTGGGTTGACTCTGCTTGCTTTCAAGTGTCTGTTGTTTCAAGTGTCAAGTGAAGTGTTGTGCCAACTGTCTCTGAATTAAAGCAGCATGGATGGGAGTTCTGGTACTAAAAGCATTTGAAGTATGCAACCTGTAGCTGTTACCTTGTTTCTGAATTAGATTGATACGTAACTAATCAACATCCATCACAGTTAAAGCCATGTTTTCCCTAAAAAGTTGATTTTTCCTTTTTATGTGCATAACTTCAGTAGCAATGGAAGGGGGAAAATGTATGTATGTGCCTTAAAATTTGCAAAAGCAGAGCAGCTGTCAGGAGATTCAGGCTTGTGTTGCCTCTGAAAATACTTGATAATTTTTTTTTTGTACGTGTTGACTTAATTTCAGGATAATATCCGTAAAATAAATGTAAATGGAAACCACATGTTAATGAGTAATTAGCATTGCTTGCTTTTTTAAACTGCAAACAATATTTCATAGAGCACAGAGCACAAGGCAGGATGTGTATGTAATCATATAAATAATAATAGACTTGAAATTAGGCGGGTTAACTTGCCTGACTGTATTTAATCTCTTAGGTTAATTTTGATGTAAATTGGCATCAGCATTGTTAAGAAACATAGAATCACAGAATGGTTCAGGTTGGGAGGGACCTTTAAAGGTCGTCTAGTCCATCTCCCCTGCAATTAGCAGGGACATCTTCTGACCTTGAATGTTTCCAGGGATGGGGCATCTACCACCTCTCTGGGCGACCTGCTCCAGTGTTTCACCACCCTCATTGTAAAAAATTCCTTCCCTGTATCTAGTGTGAATCTACCCTCTTGCAGTTTAAAACCATTACGCCTTGTCCTGTCGCAACAGGCCCTGCTGAAAAGTCTGTCCCCATCTTTCTTATACACCCCCTTTACGTACTGAAAGGCTGCAGTAAGGTCTCCCTGGAGACTCCACTTCTCCAAGCTGAACAACCCCAACGCTCTCAGCCCGTCCTCATGCAGAGGTGTTCCCGCCCTCTGATCATTGTCACTGCCCTCCTCTGGACCCGCTCCAACAGCTCCGTATCTTTCCTGTGCTGAGGACTCCGGAGCTGCATGCGGTACTCCAGCTGGGGTCTCATCAGCGCAGAGCAGAGGGGGAGAATCCCCTCCCCCAGCCTGCTGGCCATGCTTCTTTTGATGCGGCCCAGGACACGGCTGGCTTTCTGGGCTGTGAGCGCACATGGCCGGCTCACGTCCAGCTTTTCACCCGCCAGCACCCCCAAGTCCTCCGCAGGGCTGCTCTCCATCCCTTCGTGCCCCAGCCTGTATTGATACTGGGGGCTGCCCTGACCCAGGTGCAGGACCTTGTTGAATCTCATGAGGTTCACACGGGCCCACTGCCCAACCTCATCCAGGCCCCTCTGGATGGTATCCCGTCCCCCAGGCGTGTCACCTGCACCGCTCAGCTTGGTCTTGCCTGCAAACTCGCTGAGGCTGCACTTGATCCCACTGTCTACATCACTGATGAAGATATTAAACTGTACCGGCCCCAACATGGACCCCTGAGGGACATGACTTGTCATTGATCTCCATCTGTACACCGAGCTGTTGACCACCACCGTCTGGATGCGACCATCCAACCAATCCCTTATCCACCAAACAGTCCACCCATCAAATCCGTATCTCTCCAATTTAGAGAGAAGGATGGCGTGGGGGGCCATGTTGAAGGCCTTACAGAAGTCCAGGTCTGACCTTTATAAAACTTATGTTATTAAAACTATGTGCAAGTAACAGGCATTCAGAAATCATTGCCGTGTGAATTGTTTAACTCCAGGAGAAGCTTTAATTTTGGAAGCAGTATCAGATTCTTTCCAGTAAATGAAAAGCAAAAATCCAGCTAGACTACCAAAGCACTGAGAACAGCTCCCGTCTTTATTCAGAGATGATAGTAAACCCGTTGTACAGTATTTCTGAGCAGTGGGAGATGATCCTGCTGTGAAGACATTAAAAGAAATTCACTTGAATTTGGCACGTACCTAAATTTCCTCTTTGTTTCTTTTTCTTTTCTCTATAAGTAAAATCCAATCTTGCACACTCACCATCGTCTAGTTTAAGGTGCGCTCCCACTGAGTACGAGCTTGCTGCCTTTTCTCGTTCCTGTTTCACTGTTTTGTTCTGTTCAAGTGAAAGATGTATTAGGATAACATCCCATAGTCGGTGCATAATTCCAGCAGAGTCTAGGACACCACCAACAATTCAGGATGGTGGTGGCAAAATCTAAATTTAGGTTTTGGGCAAGCCTAAAGGTGTGAATTCATTTCTAGGTGGAATTTATTTAGCTAGTTGTCAGCTTGAAGTTGTTTTGTGGCCAGGTTGTGCATCCTACGTATTCAAATGGACATAACTGCACAGCTACATTAAAATCTTAATTAGCAAAGATGCTGATACAGCAAAACATTTTAAAGGCGTAAACTGCAAGCTTTATGCTATGTTTTTGAATGATGGCTTTCTCTTGGCTAGCGATCTTATGTAGCTCTGTAGGTCATACTTTTATATGAAGCAATATATTTTGTCATGTGAAGCGCTGACTTGGAAATAGGTTTTTAACGGTGTTAGAAGCTGGGCACCCGCATGCTCCTGTAGCTGCACCTTGGGCCTGCGGTAGGGCAGCCGCTCTGTCGGGATGGAGCCCAGGCCAGGTGTTACAGGGGTTGGTACGGATGGGTTTAATCGCAAAGCCTTTGTACTCTTGGAAGAACTGACGCTTTTGGCCCATCTCGTAAAGCTCACCTGCATTTGCCATGGTTAAACTGGGCGACTGGTCTCCATCCCTTCGAAAGAGTCTTCTGTTACTCAGCTTCTTGGTCTTTTCCTCTGGGTAGTAGTGAGTTGTGTCTTGCTCTCTGCTCTTCTGGAGAGGTGTGAGTCCTGTCCCTTTCCCCTATCCTCTGCCCAGGCTGCTGGACTCTGCACTTCTGATTACACCAGACGGGGGGTGGGAAGCAGAGAGGGGGAGTAAACGAGGGAGCTCGGCCCCTGCCCCCCCTCTGAGAGGGCTGGCTGCCCAGGGGAGCTCCTCAGCTAAGGAGCTGGACCCTCTGCCTTTGAAATGTGTGTAATGGCTTATTTTTGAGCTCGATGGAGGCAGGATAGGACCTTAAATAAATTATGCAAGACATAAACACTCTTCAAGCATAAAAGCCAGTTCCTGTTTGTCTGCGAGATGAACAATTTGGCAGCGAAGCGTGCAAGAGATGCAGAAGGTGTTTGCTCACAGGGGCTGGGTATTGTAACTTCTGCGAGCAGTGAGGAGAGCCACTAGTCGTGCCAGTACTGCTGCCTCTACCCTGCGGGAACCAACAGATATGGGGATTTCAAGTGCCGTGGAAAAAGAGGAAGGCAAAAGTGGGTGTGGAGATGACAGCTAAAGGTAGCAATTCAGTCCGTGAGCTTACTGTTAGTCATTACACGGTGTTCTGTTCCTCGGTTCCTTATCAGATTTATTTGCAGATGATCTAACAATCAATCATGAGGACCTTTGGTAACTTCTTGGTTTCTGTTTCCTTTTACTATACCAGTTTGTAAACTGGCACAGGTTTGTTGGCTGGTGGGAGTGGAGTGGGGTTAACTTCAGTTGCTGCTGCTGGCTGCTTGGCCTCAGCTTGCTGTCGTGGTGTTCTGCCCTGCTCAGATTCCAACACATGCCTTTCTTCCAGTCTTATGTCCTCGTGCCTTTAGATACTCTGAATTCTGTGCTTTGGAAGTTACCTTCTCCTCTGGAAACGGAGTGACAGAAAATACTACTCTGTATACTCCTGCTGCAATCTTGGCACCAATATTTTTATGGGAATACATTAAATTTTCAGTTCAATATCAATTTCAGTCTTACTCTCTCATGCTCTGAATAAAGATTTGATGCTGCCTAGATCCCATAAAGGTGGTGCTTGAGCAGCCTGTTGTCACAGAGACTCAGAACTGGCAACGAGAAATGTTGGGAGGAGTTCAAGACAGTTCTCAGTGCTCATTTAAAATGATCATTTGGAAAAGTCTAATAAAAGTGGGAAGAAAAGAAGGTCCAGGGAAGCCAAAATACATGGTACATCACCAAAGGACTGCTGCATCCCAGGCAGGGTACTTGGTATTACTAATACTGGCAAATATATTAGACTAAAGCTGAAACACAAGCACAGATGCACAACGGATTTTTCTGGGTGTTTTTAGTAGAGGAATTCTTAATTACTAACGGAGTTGAGTGCCTGTGAGTACAATGTATGCCAACCTTGCTACTTCAGGTCCAGGTTAAAAAATATGGAACACAGAGTAGGTAAATAGCTGGGAGTGACTCAGCTTTACCTGGAGCTTCTGGAGGGTGCTGGAGAGCAATGCCTATAAATCACGTGCAGTGGTTCTGATTTCTTTGATTTCAGTACTCTGGGTATATGAAGAATGAAGGCAAAAGGTAAACCAGCGCAGTGTTTGTAACACTACCTTAAACTTTAATTATTCCTGCCAAAATTTATTCTGTGCTGGTGGATGTAAACTTTGCATTCAGAGTTTCATGTGTCTTGTCTTAGAGAAGAGCTATTTCTTTATGTGCTTTTGTTTCTGCTTGTATCAGAAGTGAGGGAGGAAGAAGTACAGACCCTGGACTGGAAATTCTGGTGATGCTCTGTCAGCAACTGCCCAGCTGCACACGCCTCCGAAATACCTGCCTGTGTTTGGTAACAATTTCAGGTGTTTCTCGGGTATCCCCCAGCACCACAGAGCCTGCAGTACTCACCGGAGTGCTGCAGAGGATACTAGTTGATATGTGAGCTGATCACCGTGTCTTGGAAGAAATTGAGGCTGACATGCTTTGATGGTGGGAACTTTCACTTATACACAGAGATCTCAAATGTTTCTTTAAAAATCTTATGCTCAGACATCCAGACGATGCATAGTGCAACATTTTCTAGCAGTAATTTGGGGATCATTTGAAGAAGGAAGCCTCAAGACTTGACTACAGTAATGGTCTTGCTGAGCTGCCTCAATTTAGGATGGATAAATGAGGGATCGGGAGAAACGAGGATGATCCTTGCTGAGGTACGGTATTTTTTGCAAACTTTGTGTAGCTGTAGATTTGCGGTAGGAACACATAGAAACAGAGTTACATTTGCTATGCCACACTAAAAAAATGTATACTTAATATACTTCAACATGTAAATGTAATAATTAAACTACCAAATGAACACATAGGTGCCAAGCGGTTCTATGTTTCAACATCAGATCTTCTTGGCAGAACTAAGTGGGGAGCAATTACGCCTGTCATTATGCCAGTATGGGCAGAGACCACACCCATCAGGGCAGCAGTGTCTTGGATGAGCTGGGATGGTGTTTGTGCTTCACACCCCAAAAATCAAAGTCCAGCTGAGGCCAGTGCTGGACGACCTAATGTTTAATAGAAAGAAAGGAGCATTTTCTGAAACAATCTTGTTTTGCTAAATGAAGACTTATAATGATGTATGGGTCCAAAGGAATACCTCTAGATAGCAAACCATTAACAGGGTAATGATAAAGGTCTTGGGCAGTCTTCTATATGTGTATGGTATTAGAGTGACGAGAAGATTAAATGATTGATGGAATCAATTCTTATAGTTGGGTTCAGTTCATTGAGTCCTAACTGTTGCAAACAGTAGAAAGTCTGAAGGCAATTAAGGAATGTAATAGGAGCACACAGGCATCCCACCACATGCCAAGGAATGAATGGTGGCATTTTGTTAAAACATCTTGGCTGAAATAAGTGCAAATCCTTATTTATTTTTATTACTGTTATTATTTTAACATTTCTGTTGTGGTTTATTGCCAGGATGCCTAGACAGTGAGAGAGCTGTAACTCTGGGTTGTTATGAGCTTGCTCAGTGGCATGTGCATGAGTGAGAGCTGCTCTCCCCTTCATGCATTCACCTGCCGACCAGGACACTTGTGCTTCCCAGTTTCCACCTTATTTTTGTTCCAGATGTTCTAAGCCTGCATGTTTATTACATTTCGCTTAAGAATTTATTCCCATTTATTTTCTAAACTGTGAGAATGCCCCAGTACTGCATTCAAATGAGACGTAACTGGAGTGTTGGTGGTTTCTTAGAGGGATGTGTAATGTATTGGACACATTTGCTGATTGCTAGATTTACTAACATAGTAAACTTAGCACATGGAAAATTACCTGTTTATGCGTTAATATGGCAGTTTTAACAGTCCTGTCAATACTCCTTAAATACACCCCAAAACAGTGCCGAGAATTGATTTTAGTTGACAACTTCTGTAGGTGTGGGTGTTTTTAAAGAGTTTGGTTTATGAAACAATTCTGAAAAGCTCTATAGTATCTTGTAAATGAAAAGCCAGTGTTTTCCAGATGGCTCTATAAATAAATTTGGTAGACGCAGAAATAAGTAAAGGTATTTCAAGAGCTCCAGGCGTGTTTTTGCACATAATACTATGGTGAGCTTGCAGAGGAAATGAACTTCCTTTTGTTTGCAAAACATAAAAACCCTGAAGTTCTTAACGTTTTTTCCACACTGCTGGGCGTGTTAAGCTACTACGCAGGTTTTTCTTGTCGATCAGAGGTTTCCATGTGTACCACGTTCATGAACCCTCCTACAAAACCTCATAGGAGAAAGGCCAGTGTCAGCTCTAGACAGCTCATAGAGATGCAAACCACAGCATTCTGCTGGGTCAGAGTCCAAGGTGTAGGAGAATAAAGCGTACACGTGTAGCTGGCCTGTAGCAGAAAATACAAAGTGCAATTCGTATTTCCATTCTCCTTCCTACTTTTAAAAAAGTTGGTTTAACTTACTATGCGATCCAGGGTCATCTTACTACAAAAAAGAAAGAGTTACCGAAGTTCTTTGCTGTCTCCAAGAACCTCCTGTATTTGTTCCCTGCCTTGCGCTTCTTGATCTCAAACAATTTCTGTTCTTTAGGCAAAGGTGAACTTGACAGTGCCCAGGTTGATTTCCAACTGCCTGGCTTGCCAGCGTGCGCGCTGGGACAGCACCAAAGAAACAGGAAACATACTGGTTTAAAATAAATGGGTTTGATCCTCAAAGTGCAAGAATGTTACTGAGTAAGTGCTCTAATAGCCCTGTTTTCTTGCTGACGTTTTGGGCCATGTGGCTTCGTGCAGCATATTGAAAAAGGAGTGGAAGGTGCAGAGCATTGCACCCGCCTGCCTTGTTACCTGTCTGAATGTGCAAAGGGATTTGGTGTGTATTCACACCTGAAATCACAGAATCCCAGCATCGTTGGGGTTGGAAGGGACCTCTGGAGGTCACCCAGCCCACCCCCCTGCTAAAGCAGGGTCACCTACAGCAGGCTGCGCAGAGCCATCTCCAGGCAGGTTTTGAATATCTCCAGAGGAGACCCCACAGCCTCTCTGGGCAGCCTGTGCCAGTGCTCGGTCACCCTCAAGGTAAAGAAGTTCTTCCTCATACTCAGGTGGAACTTCTTGCTGTTTGTTCTTGTTGCACTTTGTGCCCGTTGCCCCTTGTCCTGTCGCTGGGCACCGCTGGAAAGAGCCCGGCCCCATCCTCTTGGCACCAGCCCTTCAGGTATTTGTAGGCATTGATAAGATGATGGTCCAAGAGGCACTTCTGTAACAGAACACATGCAGGAGCTTGGAATTGCTTTTCAGTATGATCAGCTGTCGGAAAGGTTGTAATATGGTTGATATTAAAGGAACTGTGTAAATGAAACAGTCTAAATATATACCTGGAATAATAAACTATTGCTAATCCTCTGGAAGAAAATGGTGCTCTGTCATTCAAAGGTTATTTTTCCCAGATTTTAGATGGGGTTTAAGATTTTTTTCCCTATTATCTCCAGTATAACTAAAATAAATTAGATTATTTTTAAAGGTATGTTACATAGTTATTCTCAAGGAGTGAAATTAAAACTTCTAAACTTTAGCACCCAAGTGGAATCTAGGCTTCTAAAAGTGCAGCTTTTTTTCTATATACGCTATGCATTCTGTTCAGTCAAGATGGTTTCATTATTATACATTTCATGAGCAGAATGGTCTTGAAAACCGTTAGTATGTATTATACCGGCTTTTAGAGAATGATACAAAATAGCATATCTCTGTACCTTCCCTAAAAACCTCTTCTCCGAGTGCCACTGACTTATTTCTAAACTGTGTTCCTTCCTGTTCATTTGTTGTGGCTGGAGGCAGCAGCAGAGACCACGGCTTCCCTGGGCCCAACAGCTCTCTGCACGCTGTACGTGGTGCTGTGTGGATGAATTGTCCTGCCAGAGAGCTTGTTGGTTTAGCGTGTCAAACAGAGAGTGGCTGTTGTGTTTGTCATTTTGCAGACAGGGACAGTGATGCAAAAAGCTCCCCAGTTGCACATAAGAAATCTGTGCCAGAACTGGATTGGAGCCGAGAGCTCCTGCTTCTCTCCCCTTCCTCTGCACCACAAGGCTGCTGCTGCTTTGGCCTCTTCTGGAGTTTATAAATGTTACCAGCAGAGAGAATTTATTTCATTAATTTAAAGCTTTGAAGCCTCTGATGAGCTCTAGAACCCTAGAGGACAGAGAGACAAGGAGCAGGCAGCTGATGTACTGGAAGGAACGACCTGCACGTGAACAGGAAAAGAAGGGTACGGAGCTGGGAACACCAGCCAAGCCACCGCTGCCAACCCAGAACCCCCAACCAACCCTCAGCCCCTTACCAATTTTTGTAAAGCTTTTGTGGACAGGGGTGGCAGGCAGGGGAATGTGTCGTTTGGTGGTTGCTTCCTAAGAGCCCCTGGGAAGAGCAGAGGGGTGGCGGCACGCGAGAAAGCAGAGGGATGTTCATTTGAAAGTCAGACAACTGATAGAAACTCCTATGAGATGTGGATCGGTGAGGCAGGAGTAAGACGGGTGTAACCTCTGTGGCCTGTCATGTGCTCCATCAAACTCAAGGCCTTCTGCAGGGAGGGCGGGGGGACACTATGGTCCCAGCAGCCTATTTTCCTAGAGCAGAAGGCCTCAGAGAGGGAGCATGGCTCCAAAATGTGCGGGAGATGCCTCTGTTGGGCGTGAGACCCCAGTGCTGTTCTGCAGGTGACTGATGGGTAACGAGAAGCTTTCAAAGGACCCCAGCGGGCAACCGTTTAGGGTGTGAGGAGGAAAAGTGCGAGTAACTGTGGACAAGGTGTGCAAAAGGAGTAGGATAGTGTTAGCCAATGTCAAAGGCAACGGGATGGAGGAGGAGGACTCAGTGCTGTTTGGGAATCGGCTAAGATGTCACCCCTGGTATTTGATGATGACGCCCTGCAATGTGATCTCTTGTTTACATTTTAATAGATCCATTTAGCGAACGTGGTGGTAGGATCCCTGCCAGCTCTGTTCGACCAGCTTTGTTTTCCTTGCTAATGAGCGCTAGTGGAAGGCAAGTGCAGGCAGGCAACCGCTTGCGCCAGTCCGACAGGCAGCCGGGCCTGGGCCTGGGCCGGGGTGAAGCGGGGCTGGAGTTTGTGCTTTGCTCAACTTCTCTGAGGAAGGATTTTTGCCAAGCTCTGCCCTTAGACCTCTTCACACTTTGCACCTGTACACACGTTGTCATGTGGCTGGTGTACAAACTGTCCCAGGGAAGCATGGCGCACCCGCACACCTCCGAGGCCATGTCGCAAACGCCACCAGTTGCTAGTGACTTACAGCTGGGGAACCCCGAAGTGGGATCTGCTGGATTTAAAGCCAAGGCAGCTGGGCAGACACAGCAGTGCCTGTGTGGCTGCTACACAGCTGCAGCAGGTGGCAGGAAAGCTCTCATTGCAGAGCGTGGCTCAGCACCAGTCGGTTGAGCGCAAGGGGCAGGAGCCTGTCCAGGGACAGTCGGGGTCTTGGTAGAGAACAAAGTCCAGGCTGTGTGATCCTGAGTAGCCCCAAGATAAAGTTGAATGGAGGCTTTTTACCATGGGTGACGCTAGAGCAATCTTGTCGGGTTTTTATTCATGTGCTTTTGTCCATAAGAGAGCCCGAGGGGAGAGCACTAACACCGAGTCAGAGGCACGATGCGAAGGTGATGGTGTGAACCGAAATTACGTGAGGCACATGGAGGCTGTTGCCTTCCCAGCTCTGTTGTAGCAACCTTTGTTGCTTTGCCTATTGTGCTCCTGTGTGGGTTTTATGAAAAGTGGTAGCTCTTAATACCACACACACTTGGGATAACAGCGCGAGGTGTGTGCAGGAGCCAAGGCTGCACTTGGTTGCCACCGTACATTATGTAAGAAGAGATGATTAAACAAGTTTGTTTCATTTCATTTAAGTTTGATAAACCCGTGTAGAGGAATGAAGGCAGTGGGTTGATTAACATTAATAATATGCAGCTGTGGCCTTGCTTTGTAGGCAGTGGGTTGATTGACATGGATGATGCACAGCTGTAGCTTGTTCCCAAAAGTGGTTAAATAGCCCTGAGAAGGGTGGGAGAGGAGGTTGGGTGGTGGAGGAGGAGTGTGGTCTGGTCTGGTCTCTGGAGGAAGGAGAAACAGCATGGACAGCAGAATCTGACTGAAGGTAAGAGCCAACTGGTAAGAGTCTCACCTGTAAGAAGGTGGTGGTGTTACTGTACCACTTGCACAATGAACGTGCTTCAGACTGTGCTTACTGAAATGGATTCCCTTAGTCCTGGAATGTTGGAAATATTGAGTTTTTCCAGAAATAAAATGGGGTTGTCAAGCTGGCAGCTCTTAGTGAGATGCAAATGCTTTTGATTCAAAAAGAAAACAAAATAAAAACCAAACCAACCAAAAAAACCCCAACCGAACCCCAAGACTAGCTTCTTGCAAAAAATTATATTCTTATTTTGAGGGGCACTTCTTGTGTTCTGTAAGTGGGGTAGTGGTACCACTGGCTGGATTTTACTCTTACAGATGAAGTAAAAGAAGCTTACCTAATGTGTTTTTCATCTGGGACTAAGAATTGCCCAATTTATTGCTCTCCTTAGTTAACTTAGTGTGACCCAGATCTAAATTTAGCTCTGTAAGACAAGTTTTTTGTAAATTTCAACACTGTCTAAACATTTAGATTAAAAATCTGTATTTCAGTGTCTTCCCCAATGTTTGTTCTACCCTTGTTTTATTTTCACTGAAGTTTTGTATTTGTTGCTTTTTGCATAACAAAAAGACCAAGTGGCAGTATCATTACATACCTGCAAGTTGTAAATCCTTAGCTGCTTTGAAATGTGCACATAGCAACATAGCCTGCATTAGTAAAGTGGAAATATACACAACAGACTGAACTCTACAAATAATTGTCATTTCCCTAACTTATGGTGCATCTATTCAAGTACAGTATATAATAGAGCTTGCGTACTGTTGAAATTACTTACATATGAAAAGCTTCCAGCATTAAATGTATAAAACTGTTCAGCCACGTTTTTTTGGAACAGAGGCTTCTGTGAATACATTAGAATTAGTGGTATAATTAATTAACAGCTAAGAATATAAGCATCTAATCCTGCCGCATGCCTGTGAGATCTGCTGAATTCAGGTTTGGTGGGATGACTACACAGAGTGGCAGCCCTAAACTTACCAGTATTTTCCTTGCAGAGGTCATAAAGAAAAATCAAGTGACCTCCCCTGCAGCATGTTGTGGTTTACACCTATGTGTTATAGGAATCAATCTTTGTAGAATTACTTTCCCTATAACATTAAAATTATAGGAAGCTTACAGTCCCTCTGCAGTGCGTGTGAGTGTGGGCCACCTAAAGGTGGGGTGTGTGCCCTGTGCTGAGGGATACGTGCTGCTTTGGGACCTTAGGTTCGAATATGACCCCCTAGAAAGTACCAGCCCAGCTCTGTGGCCTTCCATCCACAAGACCCTGTAGTCCTTCACCTCTCTCAGGCACTGGAGGAACCCCCTGGAGAGGAGACAGAAGGTTGTCAAGAGGCTGCTTATCCCTGCGTGAACAGCCTGTGGGTGCTGCGGACTCTGCTCTTCAGCTGACAGCTGCATATAGGAATAAAATCTGGCAATAATATTTATTGCAATAATCACGGTGTGACAGGATGAATGCCTGTGAGCCGAAACTGAACATCATTCAAGTTAGAAATAAGGTACACTCAAATGACAGTGGCCAAAATTAACTATTTCAGCAACTGGCCTACACCCATGCAAGACCATGGCACTGGAAATGCTAAAATTGGTCTTTTTTTTACAAGAAATGACAACTACTCATTTCCTACAGCATCATGTTTAAACACTGATAAATATTTTCTTTTTTTCTTCTCAGGCTCCTTTGGTTGACAAAATGCAGAACGAATCTTAACTCTTTAGCCAGGAGTACTAACTGCCATTGAATTCTTCTCCCTTCTCTCCCCCCTGGTTAAGAAATCATCAGTCTTGTCAATTCGGTTTAATAATACTCTTAAAGGCATTATGGCATCTACACTCCCATAACTTCTCAGCTTTACTTCATTTGAAGGATTAAATGTTTGAACTTCAAATTTAAACACAAAGATGAAACTGCCTCCCTTAGACCGCCTGTGCTAGCCTGACTTCTCCAAATCCAGCTCTGGAATGGCACCTGGGCTGTCAGCAGCACTGGATTGTTTGGGGACTGCGTGGGTATGGTCCATGCTGCAGGTGCAGCTCTGTGAGTGAAGAGACTCACGCTTGTTTAGTGTCTTTGTCTTAATTTTTGAGTACTTTTCAGGATTCAAGTACAGGCACGAGCTCCTCCGCACGAAGGGAGGAGCCAAAGGAAGAAGGAGCTTTTGCAACCACTTCCCTAATCACTTGCTTTGCCTTGATAGCGGTGTGTCATGGAAGTGTTAAGGGCTCTGAACAGATGTTGGAGAGATTTGCTGAGTACCAAAAGAGCACGTTCTGTAAAGAGGTAGTGGAGCAATTACCAAAGCAATTGCTGAGGAAGATGCCGTAACTGTTAGTAAAAGAATCTCCACATGCAAGACAGTCTGACCCTAAGCAAGAAAGCTCCTGGTTTCACCTTCCAGAGCAGAACCAGGTGCTCCACCTGGAGAAAGAAGATGCATCGTTACTTAAGCAATCATTCCAGAGCTATCCAGCTGCTTCCTGCTGCTCATAGCTATGCTGGGAGGTCAGCACTCACTGGGCTTGGTAAGGAACTGAAGGCAAGGTCACACCTTACATTTGGCTTTCAGATGTCTGTCTATGCTCATGGTGTATCATTTATCAATTTTCAGGAAAAACTTGTGAAGCTGAAGTAACTTTGGGCATCCTGGGATATGGGCATGACCAGCAGCTAGTAAAGGATGGTATAGGGGATGGTTCTTTCCTCCTTAGAATGATGCATAACTTTAAACTTGTGTTTGAAACACAGATGAGAGCAGTAGGAACAAAGATATGTTTAAATACTTATGTATTTCATAACTATATTTAAAATGTGTTAAAGAACAACAAAGTTACAGGAGAAAATGACCCTGAGAAGGAAAGAGAAAAGAAATAAGCAATTCACAGGAAGAGAACTAAGAGATGGGAGAAACTTGCCTGCTAAATTGTGTATCGCTGAATCGGGAGGCACAGTGTGGTGTGCTTTTAACAGTCTAATACATATTATGTTTGACGTATTTTTGTCCCTTTTTCCTCAAAAGTTAACAGCTCCAAATAAATCGTTCTGGTTAAGCTAAAAAGAATGGAGAAATGGGTGGTATTTCTAGAGGAGAGGTATTTTTCACTTAAAGGGAAGGTTTTAGAATTCTGCTTGTAACACTGTTGGACCTGGTTCTTCTCTGTTGTTTTTATTTTGAATTTTCAAGTCACATACTGAATTATGCCAAGTGACAGAAGGGAAAATATCTGTGTGGAGCAGAGTCATGCTCTCATGAGCAATTGGCTTCCTTGGCATATCGGTGTTTTCAGGCACTAGTGACCCTCTGAGTGAGAAATGGAAGGAAGAATGATGAGCCAGATTTTCAGAGAGGCACGCACAATTAAACACATTTGAATGGGTCTTATTTACTCTTGCAAGGAGTTACTTGTATTTCCCTCCTGAACACTCTGAGCCTACTGTAACCTTCTCTAATAGCCACACAGGTTGCTGCCCTCTTGAAGGGCTGGATGAGCTTGACCTTGCTTTCATCCTTTTCTAGCAATGATGTAGCTCCCGATGGGGTAGAACAGATTTTGGCCAGCTGTATGGCATGCGCAGCAGTTACAAGTTAATGGTGGAAAAATACGAGCTAGATGTAGGATATACTCATACACAGATCCTGCATTATATGTATGGCGCAAGGAGGCAAGAGGCTGTGTATGCTTCCTAAAGGCGTCTGGCAGCATGTGTTTTAGACTGTGATAACGATTAGCATTTTCATATGAAGTTTCTCTCCCACTTAAGATTTGCAAGGCTGTACACATGGCCTATTGCTTCTTAATATAGCAAACACCAGTAGATGTTACATATGCTCTCATGACTTGGCTTACACTTGAATCCAACTTTCTGTGTGAGAAATAACTGACTTTGATGCCTCATTTGTCCACTGATATCATTCATGATGGTTTTGCTCAAGCACAGTTGTGCCAGAACCATAAATTTTTTGTACAGGTGGAAATGTTACTCTGGTTTTGTAGTCCATCGGTTTATACTATTGTCCAGCTTCCCAGATGAGAAGGTAAGTCTACATGCACAAACATGTCTTACTGTAGTAGGCAAAATGGTTCATGGATGCTTTTGCTGAGTTTGAAAAACTTGCTGGAAAAGCTGAAGAGGCATGGCTGTGGTAAAAACTTGGGGGGGGAAAAAAAAGTAATTATGACCTTGTGGTTCATAGCTTGTTTAAAAACACCTGCAAGGAGGTCAGTATAAGCAATCCTAAAACCTTTCTCCTGGATTAAAGAACCAAAACAAGAACTGGAATATTACTAATAGCAAAATACACTAAATTATTGGCAGAGTTCAATGAATGCAGGTAGTCCACCCGAATTCAGTGCTTCAGAAGAGGCCAGGATACATGACAAGATGAAGCAAATGGAAACTCCTCTCTCTACAACAGAAAATGTTGATAGGTTGTTGTTTTTTTCTGTAATACTGATTTTTATGAGCACAAGCTTTTGTAAAAAAAAGCCATCATCGCCAAGAAACTCTTTGGCTGCATACACTAGTCAATGATACTTAGTCCCATTAGTGGGAAAACAGACATAACTGCCTGGGAGTCTCTCTTCAAGAAGAAGCTGTTGGAAGACAGGCTGAACAGAGCCTCATCTGTTACTCAAACTAGTTACAGAGATTTTGACCCACAGAGTATTCTGTTGAAAAACTACTCCACAAGGATGTTCCCATCATGTAGAGTTATATGAAAAATGTCATTGTTGTGACGAGAACGCTGGTGAAAGACCTGTAAAATCTCTGGTTTCACAGTTCTTCCCTCATAGGTTGCTCTGAAATGACCAAGTAGCCATCTTGCCCTTCAATTCACTACAGATAAAGTGATAGATACAATCGACATATTACAAAATATCTTAAATACATTGAAATTGGGCTTAACAGTAGTTTGTTAAAAATCCCCCAATGAATTGTCAAGGAAATTGGAAATGTAAATAACTTTGATTTAGGAAATAATAATAATTATTAGGCTAGATGGGTTTTGGAGTGTGACCAGTTTACTGGATCCTTAATGAAAATATGTGTTTGAGAGCTACTGGGAGCTTTCTGCATTGGTATGATGGAGGAAAACATCCTATGATATATGTGTATTATGTATTAGCTTTTCATGAATCAGAGAGGTTCTGGGTGATGAAGGTAAACAGGGATAGCTAACGTAGAGTACGTTGCACTCGGCCATTTTTGTAAATAGTATATTTGGAGGAGAAACATCAGAAACTGTCTTCATTCTTCAGAATTACTTTCTAAGCAAACGGTACGATTTGTAGAGCCTCTGAATGCATCTGATTGAAGATCATCCATGCAAAAAAGTTAGTACACAAGTTCTAGATGTCTTTCTAGAGTGGTCTTTCAAGAACTTTTTCCTTTGATACTCTATCATGCAATGGAAAGTGGGCACAAGTAGCTGAGACCAAGCCTGTTATTCAGTGGAGAAAAGTTTTAAGTAAGACAAAGCTCACTCCCAAACTGCCTTTCCCTCAGGACAAAACATCCTCAACATTGTTTTTAAGCCTCAACAGAGACTATTTCCTTGGACCTGCAGCCAAAGTAGTTCCCTTGTGGCTTCTTTGTAGGAAAAAAAAAAAAATCCAGATGGGAACAGGTTCCTGCAAACACATGCTTGCACACACACAGGGTGAAGTCTCGAGGTGGCGTTGCTGCTAATTCAGCTGGGAGTTGATGCCAGTGACAGGGTTAAGCACAGACATCAGTGTACTACTGGACATACGCCTGCGGCATATGTCTCCCGACCGTTGGCTGTGGTAGAGGAGATGCACACCGCCTCCTGCAGATTCTGCCCGTGCCCTGACCAGGGACTGGTTCTGAGCATCAAGGTGAAATCCAGTCATTCTAAGAGATACCTTCTATCTCCAAAAAATACTTATTCTTGGGGAAAAAAATAAACACACAAAGGTTCTAATAAACATCAGTATTGCCCAAAGGACCTTTTAGGCTTGATGATCAAGGACCTACACATGGAAGCTGTTATCAGTCCTCCTGCAACTTTGGATGGATCAGTAATGTAAGGTATGTCCAGCTGGACATTCCAAAAAGCAAGAGGGTCTGACCTATGAAGAGTCACCAAGCAGGACTGATTTGGGCTAAACTGCGTTGTGGCTGGATCAGTGTTCCTGCAAGAAGTATACAGCGTTTGGGATTCCAGAAATAAGTCTGTTGCATGGGAAATGTGAACCATCCTATTCAGCGCAGTTTGTAAAAGTAGCAGCCATCTGTTGGGGTTTATAGCAGGCTGAGAAACACAGGATGTTTACTTTTATTCAGATGTGCAGTGGATGTGCCTTGTATGAGCAGCCTGGTTACAATGCTAATAAAACAACTGGGACATTAAGCTCAAGAGAAAAGCTTGTTTTATGTAGTAAAACTGAACTTGAGCAAGATCGTATTGGCAATGTACATGCATGCACACTTATACTAATCATTTAAGTAAAGGTCAGCAGAAAACAGGCCAGACGGAAATTTAGAACAAACACGGCACAAACTTCAAGACTAATTTGACTGTTCTCTGAGGTGCTTTATGGAAACCACTCCCAAAACAAATCATCTACAAAAGGTAAGATAAGGAAAGGTCCACTTTCAAAATAAACCTACATGGCAAAATTACAAGCTGAGGTTAATTTAGATAAACTCTCCGAAAGGGGATTTGACGTTACTGACAAGACTGAAATGTGGGTGCGTACAGTGTGAATCCAAGAGCTCTAAAGATGAGATGGAGGCATTCCCTTATCGTTGGCAGGGATCACCAAGAGCCGGTAAGATACATGAGAAGGAGCTGGGCTCAGGTGTCTTTGACTACAGGAAAATGTCACCCGCAATGTGAATAACTTCATGCTGCTGTGAATGTTAACCACCAAAAGGGAAAAATTCCCGTGAGAGTTCAGAGGATGCAAGTGGAATTCTGCAAGTGCTAAGAGAATGAATCCAAGGAGTAACCAAAGATGCAGATGGAGATGCTGGCAAACAGCATTAGCAACAGCTAAGGTTGTTTTTGCCAACAAAGGAAAAAGTTAAGTATAGTAAATCAAATAAAATTAAACATGTAGCACCAATAGATGCTCTACTTTTTCCTGCAAATGTCTTTTACCATTTTTTTTTTCTTCCAAGAGGTAATGAGTATTTTTGTAAAGCTCAGTTGAAAGCAGGCTACCTTACCTACATTTCTGTGTAATGGCTTGAATAAATGGGTAACATTTCAGATGGCAAATATTTTTGCAACTAAAATAAAGAATTCTGCATACATGGTATTCTGGTTGAAATATCCCGTAGACTATCACCAGCAGGACCAAAGCTAGATGGTAATTTTCTTGAAGAAACAATTTGAATGGGATGATAGGCAACAGCACCGTATGAAAGCTTTGGCACGCATATTTGTTATAATTCTGTCAATTTGTTAAAAGCAAAACAGTGAGTTGTAGTGGGGAACAGGAGGCAAGTTAAATTGCTTACATATATGTATCAAAACAGTTTGCTAAGTGCAATGTTACCAGGAATTATGAAAAAAATATCCAAAGCATATTCGCTGTTGTGTATTGGAATGGCAGTGTGTAACTTCCTATAACTTCCCAAAGAAAAATAGCTGCATCACACTGGGAAAAGGCCTGAGGTGGATTTCACTGGGTGTGGAATTACATTTGATGCGATCAGAATAGTCCGAATGTTGAGGAATGACATTCTGGGTCAAAAATAGTGTAGTTTGGAAGAAAGTTTGGTAACTCTGGATGTTTTCATATTTTCCAGGATGCGGCTTATGTAGTATTTGATGACCCTAAATGAAGCTGCAGTGAGTTTTCAAGAAAGAAACCTAAGAAAGATCATAATATGAATTTGACTAGGTACAAATCAGTGACAAGAAAAACCCAGACATTTAAAAATTGTACTCAAGCAGGCATTGGACGGCATTGCCCAGGAGTATTTCACACTCCACCTACTGGAGTGACAAAAATCCAAAAACTAAATTTCAAGGACTCAAGAAATTATATCAACAGCCCATCATTAAAGCCCAGTAACTGCAAGACGCTGGAATTGCTCTTGTTTGAAGGGCTCTAATTAGCTATTTGTGTACTAAAAGCTCTCAATGTCAGAATTTAATTGTCTAGTGTATTTTTGAATACAGATGTACACCTATAGAATTGCAGTTACAGATGAATCTGCTCAGAGGTAGGAGCTCACCTAGAAAGACATATATTAGAACTAAACATGACTCAGAAATGCACAATTCCGTTAAATATTTATTCAAGATGAGCGAACAGTCTATGTGATCCGATTATTTTTTATCTGTGTATGAGCTGAAATGGCTCAAGTGGGAGCCACAATTTCTTTGAATGCACTAAATATAGCTTAAGATGAATTTTCCAGAGGTGTCTGCTGGTGCTGCTTGGTGCCTTAGCAAATCATGGTTTTAGCTCCTCCTTGCATCTTCTTAAAAAGGAAAATCTAAACTATTTTTGATCTTCTCTCATTCAAGTCTTGGCTATTGATTCTTGCTATAAATTCTCCTGGGACCCATCTGACACTGGATAATGTTGAAAATTCTCTAAGTGTGGGGGCTGGACAGCATGTCAAAGATATGATACTCAATAATGATAATATGCCAAATCTTATCAAAACATATCACAGGTTTTATATTGGCTCAAATTCTACATTTACTGAATTATCTTACCCTAAATCTGGTGTGTAGGCTTCGCTATAGGACAGATCTTTGAAGTTGATAGTGGTGCATTTTTATTTGCTGGCAAATAAAATTCATTAATGTGTTGTATATGTAATGCATGTTGCAACTATGGTAGCCTGTTGAAGTACAAGGACAATTTAATCTCCTTGGTGCCCTTGGGCATCTAGTTTTTTAAAATTTTATTTTACTTGAACCTGTTCATACCTTTTGCCTCTCTAACAGGATATGAAAGCTTGTAATATTCCATCTTGCCAGATAACAGAAGAACAAATAATACAAAGCAGTTTTGAAAAATAAGTCACTTATTCACTCATCTCCATTCCATTGAAGATCATAACAGACTGCTATCAAATCCAGCATGAAATTTTTTTTCTTCTGAGCTTAAAATCCCCAGCGTATTAATCCTCTCCTTGGGCAGAAATTGTACCAAGTCATCTTACTACTTTGCTTTCTCTATATTCTCTTTTCCAAACATAGTCTATACCAAACAGTGGAATAACGATGTCTCTGTTTTATTTGCTACTCCTTTCCTAACCTTAGCATTCTCATCTCATTTTGTTATCAAGTACTGCAGAGGCTTTAGTGCCGTTCCTTCTAAGTGTTTCCTAAAAACCAGTTCTATTGATGTGCTCCTCTAAACTGAGATAGTCTCAACTCTTCCACGAAGTTTTTAAACTTCCAGCACTTGCACAGAACAACACCGTTTTTGTTCTTGTTCCAATTATCTATTTTTGTGTGGACTGCTTAGTCAGGAGGTTGTTTAGGTGGTTCTTTGCTATTTTCCATCTAAATCTAATCAATTGCTGTCTTTTTGTAGGATTCATAGCTTTTGGATTTCAACTCCAGTTCCTGTCTCATGTGAAGTCTGTCCTTACTGTAATTTATAGGGTATCCATAATTCCTGTACAGGGTCACGAAAGAATGACAAGCTTCCTTATTCGCATAATTTTCTCAGTGGGGAAATTTTCCTATTTGTTTAACCTTGACAGTGGATCTCGGAAGATTTTACAAAATGCTCTTATAACCTTTCTTTTCCTGTCATTCCTATTTTAGCAGCATTCATACAGATTCCTTCCCAGTGCTTCCCAACAGTAAAGCCTCTACCGGTGTACCTGCCAGCCAGGGGAGGGGCAGCAGGACTGACTGGCTTACGGCTAACCCTCGCCTACCACGGATGCAGGGGGGCTACTTTGTTCTGCTCAGCGTGAGGGCACACCTGCCCATGCAGCAGGCTCCCAGGAGGACTTGTGTTTAGACCTGGGACTAACACTCAGCCACTTCTTTCCAAGTAGCTTTGCTCCCGATGTCTCTCTAAGTTGTTTAAAAACTCAGTGGAAGTGCCCTTGGCACCTGTATGGCTCTTCCTCTACCCAGCTTCGTACTGCAAGCTCTGGAACCCATTAGGGCTGGTATTTTAAACTTATTTAGGTGCTGCAAGACTCCCTCTGATGTTAAGCATTCCTTACTAGGCTGAACTGAGCTACAGATAAAACACTTTCATTTGCCATAATTCGAAAACTTTGAGTATCTAATAGGTTAAAGCTGTACCATGAGTTAAAAGATGTAGCAAGCTGAAAAAAATACAACATGAATACTTGCTTGTTCTCTTTTATAAGAGAACAAGGTATCTCTCTCTCAGCCTACTCTGTCCTCAGGGTCTCTGTACTTGCGGAAAATCTCAAGTGTTTTATCAGCTGCTGCTGTAACCATGAGAGATGCACCAAGCTTGGGAGTGATCTGGTAGGTACTTCACCAGATACGGGAAGTACTATGAGCAGCAGTTCATATGCTTAAAGCACTGCTGGACACCTTAACTACACGCTGGTATTTTAGTAATTTTATTTGTTTCGGGGTGTGGTGATGCAGGAAGCTGGGCCACAGTAGAGGGTGCTCACCTGAAGAGGATGGGTTTATACGGGGAGATCATAATAGTGTATATGTTGGCTTATAAACACATTAAATGCAGAGATACCTGAAAGGAGGAGCCTCGATCACAAAGTGAAGATATGGAAGCAGACCTCATTTCACTTGGGATTCAGACAAACCCCAGAGGCACAGGGGACCACATCACGCATGGGCAGGTGCTGTTTCCAGGTGTAATTTCAGGCACCAGAAGCAGTTCCCTGTGGGGAGAGAATCGGGGGAGCACTGGAACCTTCAGAGGCAGTTGGAGAGTGACAGTTGGAGAGAACAGGTTGGCTAAGGAACATACCGCAAAGCCCGAAGAAGGCAGGGGTAAACAGGCAGAGAAGGGAAGTTAAGAAAATATTCAGAAAACTAGGCTTAAAGGAGCACCTGGGGCCTGAAGGCAAGTTAAGATGCTGGGGGAGGGAACAAAATAAGAACAAAATCGTGAACTGGGTAATAAGTGAAAGCAGTGTTGTGCTAGGAAGAGGCAGCTAGCCAGCTGCCGAGGCGAGCAAGCTCCTACTTATCTTGCCTTGTTGACTACAGAAACAGACTTCAAATGACGCAGTGTCTATAAACAGAGAGGAAGAATTAGTTCCCATTCTGGTAGTTGTGTCTATGACCCTAAAATCCTTACCCCACACATGCATCAGGAATTCAGCTCCTGAGGGCACCGACAGCGTTATTGCACAGCTGGTACAAGGAGGAGCAGTAAGCAAAAAGTAATCAGCACTTGCTTATTATAACAGAAACTCGGTACATCGATTACAAATGTTGCTCAAAAGTTGGACATACCATTCCTCCCCAAAATGTAACACATACAAATCAGAAGCCAACTGCTGGGTAAACAGACTAAATAGAATGTTTTCTTGTTACATGTGAATTCCATTCAAAAGTAAACAAAAAAATCACAGATTGTGCTGCTTCAATCAAATTGATGGAACAGGACAGTTTCTTTGATGCAGTATTCCACTGTGTTCATTTTTGTTAAAAGACGTATCAGAAAAGCCTTGTTCGCATGCTGATTTACCTCTTCAAACAGCACTACTGTTTCCTCCATAATGCTTTCTCTTTCTGGTCTTTTTCCTGCTGGTCTGAATAATTAGTTCTCTGGGGAGATCAAGTCTTTTCTTGCTTACTAGTATTGGAACAGGGAATATCTGAACTAATCCCACGGCACCCCTGATAATGCTGCCTTTGACATTCAGAAGATCCTTTATGTGACCCTTACTGTAGGCAAATACATGTCAGATGTGCTATGTGAAACATTTACAAGCTCCTGCTAGATCCATTTATGTTTATCACTCAATGGAGCAGGACTTCCACAGTGGTATCTATGTAGCAATCCTGTCTGATAAGCTGCTATGTAAAGAGCAGAATGCCAATGTGGATGCGAGCTCCGTATTCATGCCTGGGTGGCCATAACAGATGGTCTATCGTGGAACTTCAGTCACACAAAAATCTGAGTGAAGTGGCAAAAATCTGAGTCACTGGTACAAAAAATCTCTCTTTTGGAGGACTCTCGACTGCTGTTCTGACTGTTTGGGTGCTAAAAAGCACAGTGCCTGTAACTGGTGATAAGCTGCCCCTGAAAATTCCTTTCTAAGCTATTTTTAAAAATGCCTTTTGTAGGACAGTAAGGCAGTATAACTTTCAAAAAGGACAGGCTTGTCTTGTGCCTTTGAGAGCAATGGTGAAACACTGATCAAAAGAACTTATTGCTTGTAGACCTTCAGGAAGGGCTGCAGGTATTGAATGCGTGCATATTTTTATATATATGCCTACACAGACTTGTATGTGAGATGTTGGTCATGTGATCTTTATCAGAAGACAGTTAATTTTTATTCTTACAAATTGATACATTTATTTATATAAACATATAAATATATACAGATACACATATATGGAAAACACCTGTAGTACTTATTTCTTCTTCATCTCTGCTTGGGATTCATGTAATCATTTTTAAAAGTAGCAATTGGTACAAAAACCAGACTAAACAGAGAACAGGAGAATGTCAAATAACAGTGCCCCTTTGAAATATTAGCAGTTTTACATTCACGTCTAATGTTGTGGTCTTAAATCTCCTCACAGATGGAGACTTTACAGACCAAAGCAGAAAAAAAAAAGCAACCTGGAAATAAAAGGGAAGGCAGTTTTGTAAACTCTGCCAACCAACTGATCAAGAAAAGGTAAGATTTCTGTTTATTCACTGATAAAGCCTGTATTTTTCTTGAATTGTTACCATAAAAACATCACCTGATATAAAACACATCATAAAAATGCTTTACACAATCAAAATGGACAAAACATACCACATGATGCATTTTTCATATACAAAATAAACTAGCTGAATGCATTATTTACCAGCTTGTTCAGCTATACTGAAGAACTAATTCTATAGCTAGGATAGTGGACTTGGACAGCAGTTTTGTTTTTTACCCCTTCTGTGGCCATTATTTTAGCAAATGACCCCATCACATGCTCCAGTTTTAGATCTTTAGTGTTTTACAAAGATGGATTTCATTTCATACTGGGAACACCAAAGTACAACCATGTAAAATGACACGCTCAACTTCACCTAAAAAGCCAGTCTAGCCGTCAGACTGTGCTAGAACTTCGCTTTCGCAGAGTATGCTATCAATAACTTTATGAGCTACTCCTTGCACTGTTCAGTCCAGACCAAAAGCAGCACACAGGACAGTGAATAAATCTGGGAATTAAAGTATGTCACTGACAAACACAACAAACAGAATAAAATACACATAACAAAGCAAAACATGTGCATCTGCAGGTTCTGCCGCTTATTGCTGGGGACAGCAGGAAGTTACGCTGCTTTTGCCAAATTTTACCTTCTATTGGTATAAAACCTCCCTGACCTACATTCTTTGTTACCAACCCTTGCTTGCATTTCAATTAGCTTAGCTGGTTTGGTTTAAGTAAAATCAAAGTTTGAAATGTTTATGAATACGAACAAATCTCTCTCCTAAATTTAGTTACACAACTATCGTGTAACTGTGGTACAGTACAATCTTAGTTAAGTTTTGGTTTTTAGATAAAATTCTTCTGACAAATGCAATCAATTTACAAAGGATGACACATTCTACAGTCTTCTGACTTAAAATCACGTGCAATTTTATTTTAAAAGATGTCTTCACTGCTTGATTGTCCACCTGTCTGGCAATAAAAATGAAAGGATAGCATTAGGGCTGTTGTAGTAAGTAATTTCTCGAATAGCATTACTGCCTACTTGAGGGCGATATAACTGGCTTGGTAGGTTGGCAGAAATGGATGCAGGGGTAAAATAGGTCAGCAAAATTGTGAATAGATCATACTGACTCAAAAGTATTTGTATTGGCATGTGTAAACAGAAATGCAGTCTCTGACAGGCACAACAGCAGATGCTGGGGTTGTTGAGGCCTTAATTGTAGTACTGCGTCCAGTCTTGGGATGCTACAGTTCAAAAAAAAGACGCACATGATTTTAAGATGACATGGGGAGAAGAAATAAGCATCTTAAGGGGTTTAATACTGTGACACTCAAGGAAAGATTGAAATAGAACTGCTTAGTCTATAGGTAAGAAAGTTTAGGGGACACATATTTCTTAAGATATGCAAGAGGCATACTGAGAGGAGAGGCAAAACTGTTCACATCAATTACAGTCACATTTCAGTAGCAGCGAGTTCCAGGTTCCTCAACGTGAACCGGACCAGGGAGCTTACCTGCCTGAAAATTAGTGATTTTGAAAGTAGTTTCACAACAGCTTAAAGCCATCTAAATTGAGTCTGCCACAGTCCTGCACCTCTTCCGTTACGCCAACATCGGTACTCACACACCTGGAGGGTAAGCCGAGTCGAGAAGTAGAGTGGGACGCAAACTAGGGACACAAACTAGGTAGCTGTTGTAGGATTAGTATGTTCAGAGGGTTCAGGCACCCAGAACCTGCACAAACAGGGGGGGTGTGACTGACCCAACAAAGCAACCAGCTCTCAAACTGCCCTTGAGCTCATCTCCTAAAAAATGACAGCACCTCAGCGAGTTTTGGTCATACCGATGCAGGAGGGCTGCTGCTCGTGAGTCAGGGTTTTTTTCTGCCAGAAACACAGGGGAAACAGTGAATGGTATTTTTAAATATCGCAGTTGTATTAATACTGTCAGTTGCATTTTGGAAAAGAAAGCCCAAACCACCAAACACCAAGCCATCAGGTAAATAAATCTAAACAAATTCGATAATATTTAACAGTACTATCTACAAGCGCTTTTTCTGTGGGCCACTCTACACATAAATACACTTAAAAAAAAAAAAAGGCGCAAAATTATTCAGACAGCAATCACAGACTGGCTAAGAAACCCAAGGGTAAGTGCTGCAGAAGCCCTGTCGCGATATGGAGGCCACTGCCTCCCGGCTCTCGTTACCGTGCAACCCAAGGCAGCGGCGGGCCCCGCCGAGCGGCTCGGGCCCCGGCACAGCCCGGCCCCGGTCCCGGTCCCGCGGTGGCCGCAGGGAGGCCGCTCCCGCCCGCGGCCCGCCCCGGGAAGGGGGTCCGTGCTGCCCGCTCCGCTGCGGCGGGACAAGGGCTCTACCTCAGCGTTCGCAGGGTCTGACCCCGGCATCGCCGAGATGTTTTACCTCAGCCGACGGGCCTCGCTCTAGCGGCGGCCGGCGCTCGTCCGCCTCGCCCCCGGCCCGCGGAGGGACGAGAAGGGCGATGGCGAGGGCGATGGCGGTGGCCATGACGAGCCGCTCACCGCCGCTGCGCACCGCGCCGCCCCCGCCCCGGCCGCGCTCCCCCTTTCCCGGCTGTCCCGGCGGCGGCGGCGGGCGCCAATGAGGCGGCGCGGCCCGGCGGCAGGCTCCAGTGGGCGGGCGCGGGGGGCGGGCCGCGGGCCGGGGGGCGGTGGCAGCACGCTCGGTTGTGAGTGAGTGAGTGAGTGTGTGTGAGTGCCATGGCCGGAGCCCGCTGAGAGTGACAATAGGAGCGAGCCGGAGCGCGACCCCGACGCCCACCGGGATCCCCCCTCTCACCTGAGCCAGCCGCCGGCGGAAGAGGCCTTCCCTCCCCGCGCAGCACCGCCGCGCCGCCCGCCCGGCCTGCCCCCCCCCGGCCGCCCGCACCGCGCCCGCCGCTCCCCCCCGGCTCGGCCCGCACTCGGCTCCCCTCGCGCCCCCCCGCCTCCTCAGGGCCCCTCCGCAGGGCTCCGCCGGGAATGTGAGTGAGGCCGCAGCCATCGCAGGCAGGGGGCCGCGCCGAGTGCATGGGACTGAGCGGAGCCCGAGCAGCCGCCCGCTCCTGAACCCGCCGCCAACGCCGCCCTGCGCTGGGGAGGCCGCCAACGCCGCCGAGGCCTACAGGCTCCTGCGCCGCCGCCGCCGCCGCCGCCGCGGCAGGGACCGAGCCCGGCGCGTACCACACTCGGGCCGCCGCCGCCAGGCATCGGCCGCGCTCCGCCAAGCCCGGCTCACGCCGCCGCCGCCTCCATCCCGTCTCCGGCTTCTCTACCAGGAGGGTCAAGGTAACTCCATCCCTCCGTCCCCCCGCGCCGGCCCACGGGGGAGCGGCGAGGCGGCGGCGGCGCGGGGGGGGAGGCGCGGGCGGGCCGAGGGGGAGCCGGGCGGCGGCGGGGAGGTGCGGGGGGCTGCGGGGAGGACATGTTCCAGCTGCGGTGCTCCGCGGCTCCCGTCTGGAAATGACAGCCGAGAGCAGCGGGCGGGAGGCAGCTAATGACACCTCTGCTTCCCCGGGCGCGCAGGAGCCGCGGGCTCCCTTCCCCGCTGCTCTCCGTCGGCATTTGCACGTCCACTCGCCTCGCCGTGCATTGCCCCCCCCCCCCCGCCTCCCCCCGGGGACCAGCCGAGCTGATGTGCGTGGCTTCCTATTGACCGAAATACTTGGGGAATAAAATGCGATCCCCTGCTGAAAGGAGCAAGAAGCAGCGGCTGGGTTTGCAGCTTTCCCACTCGCACACAATAAATAATCTCGGGCTCCCCCCCCGCCCCCCCCCCCCCTCCCAGCTGAAACTGTATTTCACTGTGGTAGTGCATTCAGGGGAGCGAGCGTGCATTTGGAGAGATGAAAAACCAGATCAGTGTTTACTGTAAGGTTGTTAGGCTGGATGTAGTCTTGTTGAATTAGAATTAGATTTTAATAATTTATAAAGCAGGTTAGGGAAACTGTTACTAAATTTACAGCAGAGAAGTGTCGGTAAAGCTTCTTGCTGACACAATGATCCTGCAGTTTAAGTGATCTACTTTAGTCCCTGTCCATTTTTTTAATTTTATTTTATTTGTAATTTAATTTTGTGAGAGCATGCAAACATTTCTGCAGAAATGGTTACACTTCAATGATGCACGTGATGGAGAGGTGAATCTTTTTGATGAGATGAAATAGGGCCAACCAGTTCAGACTTTAAGAATACATTTTTGTTGATATTTCCAGAATTTGATTTATGTAACAGGTAACTTTGTGTTTATGTGTGTTTTGGCGGACTGTTGAAATCTTAGAAGTGGGTTGCTGAAGTACAGGCCATTCTATTTCAGTTTATCTGACTTTTTTATTTATTAATCTTGGCTGGGGCCTGAATACCCTGGTAATGGTGGTATTTTTTTTTTCTCCCCAGATGATAAACAAGACCAGTTTAAGGTGCAGGTTCATGTTGCTGATAGCGTATTATATTTAGAATGCATAACTCAGTAGTGAAAGAATACCTCAGGAGAAATCAAAAAGATAGAACAAGGCTTTTCCCTTATTGTAATGCCAGCTGCACAGTTCAGCTTCTGGGTGCTGCACATGCTTCCTCGAAGAAGCTGTGGAGTTTATACTCCCATTTTTGATAGATTTAGTACACGTATGTAATTTTGCATTAAATAGTTCTTATCTTTCGGAACTTGTTTACGCTGTTGCAATAAATCGTACTTTCTAAAGCTTTTCTTAAAAAGGACAAACCCAAATAGTGTCTGCTTCAAGGGATTTAATCATTGATGAAGCATATGAGTAACCAAATATTTTAATAAAATAAGTACTCGAAAGTGTTCTCTATATTGTGGAATCAACTTCTTTTAGCATACGAGTCACTTTGGTAATTGAAGTCAACAGACATTGAGGATGAGTAATGCTTTCCAAGGACATGTTCTAAGACCCTGATCCTGCAAATGCTTATGCCGATGCTTAACTTTGCACTTGTGTGTAGCCTTAGTGAAATCAACAGAGCTGCCCTTGTTAATAATCGTGCTATTAATGCAGATAGTTCTGTTGATTTCAGTAGGAGCGCACATGCTGGTGAAGTTAACTGTACAAAGAGCTGCTGGAAATATGTAGGCCTAGATTTCTCCTGTCTCGTTTCCCTTAAGTATTACTCATGTATTTCAGCCAAGATGCGATGGGCCTTTTTAACAGACAGGACGAGACTGGTAAATACAATAGCTGGATGGATTAATTCACTGTTGAAATGTTTCCTTTTGGTATTTCTTAGTAGCATGGAATCAGCTACAGGAGTTACTAAGGCAAATTTTATAGGAAGAAGCAATGCTTATTTCTTAGACCAGCTGATAGAGTTGGGAAACAAACTTTTGCTTGTGGAAACCTTTTTTGGCTCTCTGCCTCTCCCTGCAAACCTCGTCTGGTTTATGCCCTTAGAACAGTTATGGTTACCACACTGCTATTCTTACAGAAATGCCAGGACCTGGAATAACTATGTGTGAAAAGACTCACAAGAAAATAGCTGAATGTTTCTAAAATGGAGAATAAAGAAGTAATATGTAAAATTTGTCTGTTTTAGTGAAATTGTAAAGCATAGCAGTACTTTTTGTTATGCTTTCTTAAATCTCTAGAAAATCTTGTATGTAGGTATGGCAAATAAACTGAGTTTTTCTTCTGTCCTATTTTTTTTTTTCTTTCTATGCATATTGATGACTAATGGCAAAGAACCAGTTGTACCTTTTTGCGTACCCATTCTTTAGCGTGCATGGTCCCTTGCAGAATGAGTTGAAATTACTTTGTCCCAAAGAGCATATAGTTTAAGGCTACAATCCTGTGACAAGTCCACAGTTGTATGACGTTCTATTGACGTAATTATGTCAGCGTTAGGTCTGAATTTTTCCTGTTGCAGGATTTTTGGCAAATGGCAGACACAGATAAAAAAGGGAGTGAGAAGAATTGTTACACTGTTCCATAAGTTTATTCTGTACAATTTGTACATATGTTGGTGAGTTTGCTGTCTTAATCGTATATCCGGGTGAGTTGTCAGCAGGAGAGTGGTGCAGAAAGAAGATGATGATGATTTTTTGAAAAATTAGGTTAATCTTTGCCCATTTCATCCATTTGGAATATCTTTCTGACATTTGTTTTCCTTCAGTAGGGATATGTCCTCAGCACCAACTACTCCTCCATCAGTGGATAAAGTAGACGGATTTTCTCGGAAGTCCGTCAGAAAAGCCAGACAGAAGAGGTCACAAAGCTCCTCCCAGTTTAGGTCTCAGGGCAAGCCTATCGAGTTAACTCCCCTGCCTCTGCTAAAAGGTAAGATCAGGAATGATTTTTAATTACTAAAACAGTTTTACTCTACAGCCAGCTTGTAAACTCAAAGTATTCTGTTGCCAGGAACTGCAGGGAAATTTTGCTAGCAATGAGAAATGTTTCATGCCAGAAATGCATATAGTTAAGCTCTACAAAATAGTTTATCTGTGATTTGAAGGTGTGGTAGTTGTTTGCAATGCTCTTGAAAGTTTTAAATGCTGATGTTAACCTGTACTGTGACTTGGATTTTCAAGGCACCCAGGCTGCGTGTATTTCAGTTGGTGAATCCTCAACAGTTGACATAAATAACCAGTAATTTTGGTATGGGTAAATTGACTTGTGAGCAGAGGGAGACTGGTTTTTAGTATCTTTCTTTGTCGTGTGGGTCTGCAGCCTGTGACAGTGGTGCCCAGTGCAGCTCACGGGCATGTTTTCATTGCCCTCCAGCAAGGTATTAGTGGGGAGGTGGGACCCCCTCTCCTACCATTTGTGAATGGGTAGTTCCCAGCTCCTGGCTTCTGCTGGGTTTGGAAATTGAAAGGTCCAGTGAGCTGCAGCATCTCAAGAGGGTGGATGTGCTGCCAATCAGGTCTTAGGCAAGACACTACTGTTTTGAGAACCTGAGTATCCCAGCTCGCGTTGAGTTTCTTCTGGCAGTTTTAACCTCTAATTTGGGAAAGAAAATTATGATCCAGCATACTACTCTTGAAAGGATGCCAATATCTCTGTAATATCTTGAATGCTTCCCCTAAATCCCAGTTGTCACTGAATTTCAGTACAAATACAGGGCCAAAAGCACTTCTCAGAATTATGTCTGGTGAGGAAGGGGGGGATTGCCTTTCAGAAGTGTTTCTTTTACACTGAATTATCAAATGGTTTATTTGGTTTTGTGGATTTTTTTCATTGCTATTCTTTTCTGCTATAAGTAGTGAAAACAAGTGTGGTCGTTGCTGATAATTCTGCAAAATAGCAAGATTATGTGTGTCCCATTTTTGCTTTGTGGCAAGTATATTTCCCATATTCCCTCCTCTACCTGTTTGGAAAATATGTTAATCAGATTATTGAAAAAATTAATAAATATGTATTTGAACTTTGATTTAGTTCTTAACCCCACTTCTTCATAAGAAGAGAGAAATTGGAACCCCCCCCCCCCCCAACCCCCACAAAAACCCTCACCCCTTAATGTGTGTCTTTCAAATTAAAAGTAGGATTCTAGGATCAGTTCTAGTGGAGTAGTCATTAAAATATTTTGGGTTCCTTTCTGTGAGGTACTTGTAAGAATGCACAAATGGCCATACTGGATCAAAAGAAAGCTCCACCTAGCCCCACTGCATTGTGCCTGACAGTGATCAACCTAGAAGCATAGAGGAAAGTAGAAGAGTGGGAGGCCTGGAGCTGTGCTGTACCAGAATGCTCCCCACCTTCAGCATTTTTCGGTTTATGGTCTGTTGGTGCCAGCAGATTTGACTTTGTAGTCTGTAATGAGTATTATTTTACAATTTTTTTCTTGTTGTATTGCGACAGTATAATGAAGAAGCCAATGCTCCTTTAAAATAAGTTTAAAGCTCAGTGTACTTTTGCAGGTCATTTTTGATATGCAGGTTGTTTCCTTTAAAAATAGTAGTTGCTGCACTTCAGAAGGTGAATGGAGTTTATCCTTTGTCTTAAATGGCTAGATTACTGGAAAACATTGAGATTTGTATTTGTATAAATGAAGAAATTGATGTTATAATTTTTTCATTCTGTTGTGTAGTCCCATTTGGGGAATAAACTGGGTATGTGCACAAGCATAAAAACATTGTCTTTGTCTGAGGAACTGGTCTTGCAGAAACATAGGCTTGGGCAGGTGCTTTATTTGACTACTGTAGTTAGTCCTGTGGACTGAGATATAACACTATAATAAGATAAAACAAACAGATGGGGAGCAGAGAGTGTTGGTGAGACATTTATGATTAGTGTCATAATCAGTTACAGTGGTCCAGCTTCAAATGAAGAACCTGATCCTGTGAGTTAGTTTTCCCTCTTTGACAATGCGGATTCTCAGAGGCACAGGGATCTACCTGTGCAGATTTAATTTGCAGGATTTGAACCTAATAATCTACCTGAAACAGTAGTGGTATTGGTCCCTGCTGAAGGGACACTGGCAGTTAAAAATCATGTTACTGTTTGGAAATATTCTTGACCTACATTAATGTTTGTAACATTCAGGATTATTAAACCTGAAAGAAGTGAGGAAACAATTTTCTCCTGCGTTTTTCATACTTTTCGTGGCCAATTGCCTCAAAGTCCTAATTTTTTAAACTCAGGTTTACACTTCAAACAAGTGACTAGTCCTATTACCTCAGTCCAATAACCATATGATTTCCAATTTTATTCTTGTTGTTTGGGTCTTTCAAACCAAAACAGAGAAGAGGCTTCAGCAAAATAGCATTTTAAAGTCTCAGAAAAACGCAGTCAGTTTGGAGACCTACAGTTGCTAAGTTTATTTAAACTTCTTGTTTTGTGTAAATTTCAAGTTTAATTAAACCTCTTCAGGAATATTTCAGTACAGGAAATCTTTAGAGGACAGACCTCAAATTCAACCTTAGATGTTTTTCATATTCATGATTGAGGAGCTTTGCTGACAAAAACATACGTGGTATGTTCCCTTCTTCTTTTTAAAAAAAAAACCCAAATATATTGTATATTGTCATTTACAGGCTGCCTTCT
Source organism: Falco cherrug (assembly GCF_023634085.1). Classification (NCBI taxonomy): domain Eukaryota; kingdom Metazoa; phylum Chordata; class Aves; order Falconiformes; family Falconidae; genus Falco; species Falco cherrug. The sequence continues at coordinate 30,693,491 of NC_073703.1, forward strand.
CTCAAGCAGCACTTTTATGGACTTCAGTATCTTCTTTGATTGCAAGAATCATGTATGCAGAAAGCTAGATAAATGCTTAGTCCATTCTTTGCAAGTTTTTATATATGCCTGTCACCATAATGATTTGAGCACCTTCCAGTAGTGTATTAAGTGACGTGACTACACATCTGTCACATCTTATCTGCTCTCATTCCTTTCCCTAGGGGCAGAGTCATATATAGTGAAATGGCTTGTTTTGGTAGTGTTTTAATGCAGTCTGTTGCCTTCTGTGAACATACACGCCTGTATTGCAAAAACAGATAGATAAGTCAGCGTTGTTGTTCATCTGGTAATAAAAATGTTTCAGGAAAAAATAATAGAAGAGACAGTATGTTTTGATGATATGTACAAGTCTGAAGGATAAGCTGCTGTTTAGGAAATGTAATAAGAATCACCGGAATTTTCAGTATTGCTTATTCCAGAAAAAAAAATACAGAGAAATTAAGTTGTTACTGTTTTGTTTGTTTGTTTGTTTGTTAGGTTTTTGTTTGCTTGTTGTTTTTCTAGTTTTTTTTAATTTAAGTAACAGAAGTGTGTGTATTTTATCTTTTTGAAACAAACCTTCAATGTATTTAGAAACTAAGATGTGCCTTCAAAGGCTCTTTTGGGCTGCCTTTGGGCTTTCAAAAGCCACAAGCCAAAAAGCTGCTCTGTTTGCCTACAGTAAAGACTTAACTTTTTCTGAAAATGTAATTGTATTTTTATTTATTGCATTGTGACTAAATCTAATTTGGAGTTATCTTTTTTAATATGACTAATGTGCAATATAACATTTTAAAACCAGCCTTTTCTCCTTTGTTTCAAGTGTAGAGGAATGCAATGAGAAGTGCATATGGGAGTTGTGATACAATTGTCCTGCATTTTCAAGATGTGTATTCTTACATATTTTCAATCTCGCATGCATTTTTAAATGTTTGCATGCCTGGTGTATCTTGCAGTGCATTATGGCTTTAGATTTTGGCTTTACTTTTAAAGAGGTTATTGGTATCATCAAGGCTGGCAGGTCCTGTGGGGGACTGGTTTGTGGCAGAGCAGTCCTGGTGAAGGGCCCTTTCTGGGAAAGAGTACCTTTGCCTCTGTGCCTTAGTCAAACCCAGCCCAAGTTTGTTAACTGGGTTTGTGGCATGCCTCAAATCATGCTTCTTTTGTAGAGGAAGATAGTATTATGTGTGTATTGGATAGGTGTATTATTTATCGGAGGGTTATTTTACTTTCATTTCGTATAGGTACTCTTTTTGCTTAGAAGTCTCTGGAGGTACATTGGTTGGAGTGCAACGTTAGAGTTGGTTGGAAAAAAGTATATTGTAGCACTGGACACATGAAACCAGAGCAATTTCAGTATTACCTGTAAAAAGGGGGAGGGGGAGTTCATTTGTGTTTCTACCACACCTGTAATGTGTGTGGGACTGTCCAGAAGAAGACGACAGACATTCAGATGACTAAAAAGATCATACGCCTTATGAATACGTGTGTAGCATCTTGAGAAATTGGACAGAAACTTGCATGTAATTCTCAGTGTTCTTTCCATACCACTTGCCTTCATTAACCATACATGTTAGGTAAAGCAAACCATCCAAAAGTAAGACTGTGAAATTTTAAATCAGTGTATCCCATTTTTGTAATTTCAAGGTGTGCCTATTTTTTCCTATCATCCTCCCACATTTTCCAATGATCTAATGTAGTTACTGTAGTTTACTTTCAGGTTTTCTAAAACCATTGTCTATTTTTGATGAAAACAGCTCAAAGTCTGATTTTTATTTTTAGATAATTTTTCTTCCTTAAAATAGACACTCAGAACAGAAGTTCTCTGTCAACAGTACCAATTGCTTTGCTGCCTCAATATTATGAAATTTATTGAGCTTCTAATACATTTATCAGATAGTTTCCATGGCATTAAAGAGTTGCTGTAGTGGCAACAAAAGAGCATTGCATAGTCAAAAAGGGAAAATCTCTTTTCAGTTGCTGTTTGCTTTTGATCATTGTATTATTTCCCTATGGTTGATATTTTATTATAAGCTTTTTTTTATGAATCCTATCTAGAGGTCAAATGCTGAAGTTCCTAAACAGTAAAAAAGTCTTACTAACTCCAGAAGCCTCTTGACTAAGTGAGAACTGCAAGATGTGCACCTTCTTTTTCAAACACTATTACTTTTGATTTTTTAAAAATCTCCTTTATCATAAAAAGGTCTGGCTTTTTCAGACTTGCGGATACTGTCTTCAGAACTGTGCATACGGGAAATAGTTTGGATTTGGGTTGTATAAGAAGAAAGATGCAGCTTCTGTTTTCTGTTGACTTCCATGGGGGTTGGCTGCTTGTCTTCACTGGGCTACTCTCAGTTTGTGACATTTGAAATACTTTACAGGTGTCAATAAACTGTTAATAATATACCTAAGCTAAATATGTTATCCTAATTTATAAACAGGAATTGAGGGTCATAGTGGTTATGGCTTTTCAAAATAAAATTTTGCTTTATTTCCATAATTGGAAATAGATCCCAGGACTACCAATTCATTTTGTGAAAGAAATGCTGGAACTTATATTGTGCTGTACATACTTAATGGTGAATCAAGCATCAATCCTGGAACTACTTTTAGGAATTTTGTGCCCATTCTGGTTGAAATAAATCTGGACATAACGGGCCATCTCTCTGTAAGATTAGGGAATAGGGCCACAGCCCCAAAAAGGAGAAGGACATGGCCTATCTGTTATTTTTTCTTAAGATTTATGAGGTTCTTGTCATATGTAATTAATTTCTTCACTTTCTTTTGTGCTCTTGGCAACTGTTTTTTTAATATATACTTAACTTTCTATTTTTTTCAGCATCTGGTGGTTGTAGAATAATCCTTTCCAATAATCTTAAATGTTTCTGGTTGTTTCTAGAAGGTATTTGTTTGATGGTGTTTAGAAAGGGCCATCTACTAATTACAGTCTTTGTGATTTTTTCTCCACTTGTTATTGTCTCCTACATTTGGAAGTTTGTAGATTTGTAGTTTTGTAGAGAGAATGGGCATGTGTATGCTGACTACACATGGAAATGCTGACTTGTAGTTAAGATCATAGTAAAATAACACCTCCTTATCTTGACAGTGTATTAGTGAAACTGCAGTTGGTGAGAATGTCAGCTTGGCCCCGATCTTCTAATGTTTCCATTCAGTTGTCTTTATTTATTTCTAAGTCTCCTTAGGCCTGGTGATTTTCCTATAGCTGTGGTGGTGGTGGTTTTTTGTTTGTGGGGGGCGGGGTGTGTGTGTTTTTTTTTGTTTTGCTTTTTAACCTGAAGTCCTCAATGTAATTGTTTTACTCTTGGAATTTGTTAGTCTACCTCCTAGAAATGTTAAGTGATGATCATTCCCACCTCTTCCTTTTCTTTTCTCTTTTATTTATTTTTAAAGTGAAGTAACTTGTCATCACTGTGTAAAATGTATTTCTGTACTCTTCACACGTTGAGTCTAAAATCTTGATGATTTTCTGCAGGGATGTTTAGACTTTACCATCATCAGAAACTTTTGGTTTCAGTCTGTATTTGCACAGTGTGTCTCTGTAATATGTTTCCCAGTATTATTTATTTGTCTAATAATATCACAGTTTTCTTTTCTGTGTCCAAGTGTAACCCTGTGGGTCTGTAACAGAACCTCCTGTTTCTGTAATAAGCACCTCCTTTATATTCCTTTCCTAAAGTACTTTTGACAAATACAAGTTCTGGTTTATCCATGCAGTTATTTCTATATAGTATACATGATGGCCGCCTTTATAATTGATTACGATATGTAGCTTTACTGCTGTGAAAGGGACATATTCCATATCTCTGGAATTTCGTGTGTATTTATAAATTATAATCTGTGTTTGTTTATATTAAATGTGTGTAATATAATTTGTGTATGTAAAATAAGTTATATTTAATATCATATAAAATTTAGATTTTGAGCTTATTTAATTTTCTATTCTGTTTTTAAAATTCAGTACTTACAATGGAATGCTACTTCTGTTAATTGGTAAAGCTTTATAGTAGTAGACTATATAGTAGTAATAGACTATATAGTCCCTTCATGTTCATCTGTTCTAAGCTACTGCCTCCCTGAGAAAAGAGCATTTTCATTTATGCTTTCTGGGGAGTGGGAGGAAGACAGAAACCTATTTTTAGATTCAGGGTAACTTCCTTTCACCTACAGTTTTTTCAGTGAAGTTATTACTGTTTCTTTGGCTCAATCAGGCAAAAATCCTTAGAAGTAACAGCCGAGAGGGCTTGCTGAGTTCAGTGAGTTTTGGTAGGGTTAGGCATTTATGGATCAGTGGTGGGACTGTGTTATCTTGGTAACTGTCTAATTCATAATTATCAGCAAATGGGCAACCATTACTTCATCAAAGGTTAAGGAAAATATGTTAGAAAAATACCGGAGTTGTCTTTCAGAAGGGTATGACAGGGCTTTTCTTAGTTTGAAACCTCGCTGGTTTTAAGTGTCAGTCTTTATTGGCAGGTACAGTTACATGAGGGTTTTTTCTGGTGGCAAACCTTCTTCAAGAAGTTCCCAAGCATATACCACAGTGCACTACCTCTCATCTGTGCCAAGATGAGTGTCCGTGGGGACAACAGTGTAAACCAGATTGTTAAAAACATTTTGTCTCCTCCTAATTTTAGTGATGTTCCTGATCCTGTGTCCTCTCAAACAATTAATGTAGAACAACTGAAATGGTGAACTTTTAGGAAGGGTTGATGGCTTCTGTGTGTGGTTTGCTGCTTAAAGGAAAAAAAAAAAGTAAAAATTGCTGCAGCTACAGTCTGAGGATTTTTATCAAGCATTTTCAAAAGATAAGGTAGCTGTCCAGAGAACTGGTGTAGAATACTTTTGTGCCCACAGTTGTTGCACTTGATTGAAAAAATTGACTGTTTTGAACAAAGTCTTGAAGTCAGGCTACAGGGAAATCAGTTCTGATCAGGAGTAATAATGAATTGCAATGATGGAAGGTTTTTCTAGTAGATCGTGATGTGTGTATCACTTTGAAAATGCATATATTTAATAATAATTTTATTTTAAAACATTTTAACATGTTATGGTGTTTTTATTAATACATTTTTATAAAAAAAATTATTATTTTGCATTTATGCCCTTTATTTATTTTTATCGTTATTTTTTCATTTCCAGTCTGTATGACAGGTTCTTAACTGTGGTATTTTCCTTGCATGTAAAGTGCATGGGCCTTCCCCTGGCATCTGCAAGGGTCTGGGACAGAGAAGGAACACAATACAACAGAGCTGATGTACCTGGTTAAATGGGCAGAAGGCAAGAAAGTGAAAGGGATCATTTCTGGATAGCTTCCTAAAAGAAAAAGTAGAATAGCAGATTGCTGTAAAGTCTGTTGAACATCATTGGACATATTGCTAGCTCTTCTGTAACAGCATCTGCTTGCGTTCCCTGGTCTGAAGAGCTTGTTCTAATAACTTAATGTTGGACTTCAGAACTGATCAAGTTGTAATAGAGGTGGAGGCAAGCAGTTTGTTATTCTGGTTATAAAAGTTTGTGCATAATTAGTTGGGGTTTTTTTTCAAGATTTTTATGAAGTTAAAAAGATGTGTCTGCTGCAAAACGTCAGTTGCAGACTCAGCCTTCCTTACTTGATGGGTATTTTGCAGAAGCTAAAATAAATAATCAGTGGTATCTCAAGGATGATGAATAAATGCAGATAACTGTGTGTACCTCCTGGTAAAAGTATTAATTTTAGGACTTGAACCCCCACCTGGAGGTAATGGTTAAGCACTTGGATACAGTGATTTTTGTTCAGAAAAATCAGATAACCTTCATGAAGAGTAAGGTTAAGCTGAAATTACATGTTCTCTGGAGAAGTACTTTACTGACAGATTTTGATTAAAAGAATGAAATAAAGCATTTTATACTTTTCATTGTGAATGATGGCTAGGTATAAATGAGTTTGTGTAATGCGAGGGAAGTGTTTCTTTAGGGATTCTTTTATCATAAGGTTAGATGATCTTCATTAGAACTGTTATTTTTAATGGGTTTCTAAGGCTTTGAGGAGCATCAGAAACAATGTTTAGTGTCATTAAGAAGTAACTGTGGTTTGTGTTGGTTACAGTCTAGTTTTCTGTGGGATTCCTGGAAGATTTTTTGGGAAGTTTTAGGGATACGTTGTGTAAGATCTCTATTTTATCACCCTGCTTGTGCTGTCTACCTGATCTGAGCTGACCTTTTGTTGTTTAGGATTTCTGTGCTTCTTTGCAGTGTCATGAGTTTTAATTTTACGATTTATTCTTATGATGAGTGTCTTGTCGTCTTTTTTGTGTGTGCTTGTACCAAACTTGGATTTTCTGGTTTTAAAATGCAGGTGGCAGTAAATTTGTTGCTTTCAAGTTTTGAATCTCTTGTCATATGGGTTGTGTTGTAAAGGAAGATTACTGCAAGTTAAACCTCTCATATTACAAATTGATATTGGTGATAATCAGAAACAGAGGAGAGGATGATTCCAGATTCTAGAGGAATTAAGTATTCTAATTTTTCTTTTATGTTACCCAGTAGAATGTGACGTGAATGCATAACCTTCCGTTAGTTTTCTTTGCAAGTTTAGCTCATGTGCTTTCCACTTTCACAATCCGACAGCAGGGCATAGATGTTATATGCAGTCTCTTTATAAATAAGGAAGTCTTATGTATTAAGTGGTTTATGACTTCACACAGGGTTAACTGTTCAGAACTGCTTATGGAGAGTACTTTTTCCCATCTGTGTGGAAACAAAAGTGAGAATGATGGCGGTTACAGCTGAGACAGTACTTGAATCACTGTAGAGAACATAACTTATTTGTTGAATATTGTGAGTGTTACCAAGGGAGAGTAAATTTGGCAGCTCGTTATCTTTGCTGTTTTCAAATAACATTTTTGGGGTAGCTTTTTGAATAAGTTGAGGTGGTACTGTGTTACTAGTCATCTTGGTTCTCTTTCACTTTTCCTTTATTCCACCCGGCCCATACTTCTCCTTTCTTCTCCTTTGCTTGTTCTTTATCACCATCTTCCTTACTCCCTTTCTACTTTTTCCTATAACCTTTGACAGATACAGTTCACATATTTTTCCACAAGAGGGTGATAAAACTCACTCATACATGTGAAAACAAGCACACCAGGTGGGATGGATTGCAGAGGTTCTTGAAAATCTCGATGTAATAAAATCAGCTGTATTTATAAAGAAAAAAAAAAAGTCTGTTCACCTTCTTAAGCTCCATCCGTGTGTCACAGTGGTTGTTTGCGCTTCTGGAGACAAGACTAGACCTGTCAGGATGGAGATCCACCCCGTGAAGAGCATGCCAGCTCCATGCTGCTCTGTTGCAGTAATCACACCTTACTGCAAGACAGTCTTTCCTTTCTGTTATTCGTGCAGTAATTTTCCTTGTCCTTTCTCCTCCATGCAGTCTCCTGATTTTTTTTTTCTTTTTGTTTTTACCCCCTCCTGCTTATTATTAGAAGAAATGTAACCACTTTCCCCACCAATGCTAAGAAACATGAAATTTCTACTCATCTTTAAAAAGTGCAAAAAGGGTGAAAAGGCAAGGCAAAGAGAGAGAGAAAGTAGTCGCCACTGTCTATAATAGGTGATCTTAACTAGAAGTCTGTGCCTGCTTTTGGTGAAACCTAGGCCTTAACAGGTGTTTTACTCAAGATTAAACAATGCTCTAGTTTCTTTTTTTAGGACTAGTAAGGATGGTGGAGAGAAGAGCTGAGAATTGTCTGTCTTAAGTGATGGAGATTGTGGCTGAAGTTCGGGCACCTAGTTTTGGCTATTGGAAAAGCAGTGCAATTGTCTCAGGGTATGTTGGATAGCAAAGGTAGGAGAGCAGACCTACTAGGTATGCAGCAGAGGGCTGGGATGCAGGGCTTTTTAGATGCACCTTGAGGAAGAGGCAGTGTATCAAGGTGGTTGTTAGCCTGTATTTTGGACGCCATAATCTCAAAAAAAAAAACCAAAACGTCCATTGCTGGAGTTGCTTTAGAATATCATCTGAGCTGCCAGATTAAATCTTGATAGCCACAAGTAAAAAGAACTGCAGTGAGTCCTTTAATATGAAAGAAACGAGCAAATGGGATCTATATTGTGGGTTAGGCATAAGCTAGGCAGTGAAAAGGTTCCTGGAAAAATTCTAAACACTTCATTGCGATGAGTCAAAAGGAATTGTAGCAAGAAAGGAGAAAGGAACAAAACGCTTGAGGTTTTGTGTACCCCATCCTCCCATTAACTGTGAAATTTCAGGTCACAGAGTGAAATTTCTCACTCTTCCTTAATTTCAGGAAGACCAAACAAATGCCCCAAATAATAAATACAAAAGATGCAGTCTTTCAGGAAACCACGGAGTCAGTGAACTCATCAGAGTATCTCAGTTTTTGCCTCTTTCCAGTAGTAGGAAATCACAAAGGGAGGAGAAAGGTGTTGGATTTCCGTTTATCTTCCTGTTCTTTCAGTGTCCTGTTGTCCCTGAACTACCACATCCATAATGCCCACAGTCAAATTCAATAAACAGCATTTGGAGCACCTTGCTTGATGGGCAAGAAGGGCCCAGTTTAAGATTTGGTTCAGGTATCCCTAAATCTCAAGTGGGACAGATCTTCTAGCCCTAGGGATGAGGGGGACATCCCACCCCAAAGCAGCCATCCTACAAAAGAAAAAAAAAAATCCCCATGAAACCTAAATCATTCCTAGAAATTCTGTATGTGCTTCTGAGCTGGTTCTGTCAGACTATAAGGGAATTGGAGAGATTCTAAATGATATTAACATTGTAAAAGTAGTTTTCTTAAGTTTTCAGGATGTTCTCCTAATGAAAGAATGCCATAATATCTAGAAACAGAAGCAAGCGGCTAGAAGCAGGTTTTGAAGTATCTCTAAGCAAGTTTCTTTTATTTTATTTCCTGCTTGATCATTAAGTCATTCCTGTTGCAGAAACTTTCCTAATCAAGGATTTTTCAGAGAAGAGGATTGACATGTTCTCCAGAATAGATTCTGAGGTGACCTTATTCGACCCGAGTGCATCGTTGGTCTCCCGTTGTTTTGCATTTGCACGGTTGGTTCTGGCATGAACAGGCATTGCACTACAGCAAAATTTCATTTGAGAGCCAGCATCTTCAAAGTTACTTCACTTGTGGTGAAATGTGCCAAAACTTCATGGTCAATAAAAAGCGAATGGTTTGGAAATGAACATATTTTCACGTTTATTTGTTTTTGGATAAGTATTACATTTCTGGATTAAAAAACTCTTGATATTTCAAACATAATGGGAAAGCTCTACAACAACACATAATATAAAATAATAAAGCACAGACTGTTTTTTTCATTACAGTTGATCTTTTTCGATAAATAAAGCATTCAGTACTTGATAGTATTTTTACCTGTGTAGTTTTAAATATCTCGAGCAACAGGACCTATCTCGTGTCCATAGCTGCAGCAAAGATAGTTGAGTAGGGTGCCCACCCACGTCTGCTTCCTTTAGGGAGAGGAGTCGAGTGAGTGAAAGGGAAATAATTCAGCCTTGCCCCCCATTCTTAGATTCCATGGCTAGATAGACAGTGCCTCCCCCTCTTTTGAGCTCATGCCGCAGTTGTGGTTAATGTAGTTTTACTGCATTGTTGTTTCCCAGGTTTCTTGTCCATATTGAATATCTATATTTGGGATTATTTATCCCAGATGTATTAGTTGGTGTTTTTCCAAGCTGAATTTCACTTTATTTTCTGGTCATGTAAGAAATTTGCTTAGGTTCCTTTGTATTATTTCTGACTTTGCTGCTGCTCAAAGTTCCCCATTTAATATCCTCAGAAGATGTTATCTATATGCTATTTTAATCATATAGATCATTAAGGAAGTTATTAGTGTCTGGACTAAATTGACTCTTATCTCACTGGCATTTCTTTCCAGTTGGATACTTTGAGATTTGTATCTTTTTATTTCTAGACTTTTCAGCAGTACTGTTTTTCTCAGCCTCTCCTATCCAAAAAAATTGGAGGCAGTGGTAGACTTAGTACTTTCGGGTAAAACAGAAGTGTGGTTCATGTAGAATAAACTTTGTAAATCCAATCACAATTGAAATTGAAGCTGTATTATACTCATTGCGTATATATCTTCACATTGATTTCGGTATGCTGTCTTTGTACTTTGATTTGTACGGTAGTAGTTCTTAAATGATAAATTATTAAGTAAATATTTTCCTAGTGGAATGTGCTTTCTATTTTTGTATGTCATCTTGAGAACAGAATGTGATTCCTTTCTGTAGGGTCAGCTATTTGAAATACTTGCCTGTGTTTATTCTAACTGCATAATCTATAATCCTCAATATGTCTTTAATCCACTTTATCTCCTACAGAACTACATCTTTGGGATAGGGAAGAATATAGTGTGATAGAATCTAAAGGTGTAAAGTTAGGGAAGATGAAATTAATTTGAGGTCAGTATTGATAGATTTTTGGCAAATAACAGAAGAAATGACGAGTTAATACAATTAATTGCTACTTATTTTCATTCCTAAGGAATGAACAAATAATAAGTAGCAAAGAAATTTTGCAGTATTTCATATCTGGAAATATGATAAAAGTAAAGATGGAATTTACCAACTGGCTAGTCTGAAACATCTCCTACAGTGTTAAGGAAAAGGAATTGATTTATTTTATTTTGATTCTTTGTGGTTATTGTGTGAAGTCGAATTGAACTTAAAAATATTTACCTTTGAATGCACAACTAAGGTAGAAACCAAGAGTGTGTGTTTCTTAGCACTGACCATTTGAGATTGAGTGGATGCATTAACCTGAAACAAATCTAGCTGTGGGTTCAAGGAGGGATGTGTGTGTGCCTGCACATGCGTGCTTAGAAATCCGGTCTTCGAAGGAAGAGTGCGTCCTGGTACTGATTTGTAGTGGTTCTGACAATTTGGTGTGCTGGTTTTATTAAGGATTGCACAAAAAGCTTCTGTTGTGGTTGCTTCCTTAGAATAATGGAGGATGAAAAACTTCTGAAAGATTTGCCTGTAGCCTATATTAATTACTAGGCAAAATGTGACCCTTTAACAAAACTGTTGGTGCTGTTGGGGGCTGTCTGTATTGATGGACTTGATAAATTGCATTTTTCAAGTAGAATAGGAGAATAGGGAAGACCAGTCATCAATAATCAGCTGTCAAAATTTCCGAAGATTCCCCCCCCCCCAATTAACCCCAAACAAACTTTATTTAAAACCACTGCTTTCATATGTAAATTTCAGGTAAGAGTGTTTTATTAGGTGAATATTGAAGTGTTAGATGCAAATACAGCTGAAGGTCTTTTCCCAAGTGTTGCTGGTTTTTTTTTTTTTTTTTTTTGTATGTTTTGGCAACTGACAGCAATTGAAGATCGTTAAAGAAAACACGTTGTCAAAGGTCAGATTTCTGTGTTTGTCTAATACTAAGATATTAGGTACCATTTGTCACCTAGTGACAAGTAGTCTGATTTTACAAGGTGTTTGGGTTTGGAGGATGAGGATAATGATTATATTAGTCTGATTTTACAAGGTGTTTGGGTTTGGAGGATGAGGATAATGATTATATTAAATAGCAAATTTGCACAGCACAGTTTTTTTTGTTAGTGAAGCCATACTACATAGCAGGCCTGGGTTCAAACATCACCAGAGCTTCTGTATTTTTTTATTATTTTGTTTTTAAGTAGTTGGTGTTAAATATTCCTGGGCTTGTATTTTAGAAGATGAAAATTGGCAATGTTAGGTAAATCTGGCACATTGGCCCTGATGTTTGTTGTTCTTACAAATGGTTAGGAGCATGTGAGCACTGAATCCCCCACATTCTTACAATACTAAAAAAGGAGGAAAAAGCTAGTGTGGCATTTCAGCATTCTGTATTTGTAAAACTTCTGAGAATCCTGCAAGGAGATGCAAATCACAGGAAAGCTCATTAACTCCATGAGTAGAGATTTCCTTTATAGATAAAACCAAAAAAAGTTAGCATGTAAAGCAGCATGGTCCTTGTCTGCTACTTGCCCTGAAAAATGATTTCATCTAATCCATTCCCTGGAAGGGCAGCAAGTGAATCTCAACACTGAAATGTCTGTTTTGCACCTGCATATGCCATTGCGATAGCATCCATATGACTGGAGGGAGGGTGGGCAGGCCTGCATTTTACTTTTTCCAGGGAGGAAATAAGTGCGAATTTCCATTTTTTCCTTTTGGACGACAAGAAGTTTTCTACAAGCTTCACTGCTTAAATTCATACTGTGCTTTCTGTGCTGCCATACCATTTTCAGTAAAAGAGCAGTTGCATGGAGACAAAGAGGCTGCTGATTTAAGTCTCAATAGAGAAGTCTGTTAGCCTTCAGCTGTGGGAGGATACTAAATGCAGCTAAGAGGCTGGCAGATGCTACCTGGACCAAAACTACTTGAAAATATTAAGCAGCTGTTTAGTAGGTTTGCCTAAAAACAATTTAATGACTGGAAGAGTTGCTGGGAAAAAAATAACAGAGGAGTTTTGGTTTAAAAACGTACTTATTGTCTGGATATGTTTTGCTGTTCGTGGTGAATAAAAAAACCCCAGAGTTCAGCTACAAATATTTTGCTAGTGTTGATGTGAGGTGGGGGGAATCCAACCCCAAGCCCTTCTTTCTCTTCCCACCCCCCATCTTACAATTTTTTTTGGTAAATTATGTTTGTTTATGCAACATTTTGGCTTTCATTTTCAAAGGGAGTAATACTGTTTCTGATTATGTAAGTTAAGCTGAAAGCTGTGGAGTGTTGTCTTCTGAAGTTTTCAGAATACTCAGTGTATCAGTTGCTGTTACTGGTTTTCTAAGCTGTAACACTGTGGAAATTTACCTGAAGGTTTCTTTTGTGCTGCAGCCTTTGAGAGCACCCTAAGGAGGCCAGAAGTGAGGTGGTGGGGACTGGGACTGAGTTTCTATGGGGTGCAGGCAGAGCTCCATGTGTGACCCAAGAGGGGAAGTTTTCTTCATCTACACTCTCCGCATCCCTGCACTGGCCTCCTCTGCAGGTTGGATAGTCCTGGGTGCTGCCCTGGTTTCTCGCCTCGTTGCTGAGCCGGCGTGTAAACACTCTTCAGCTGTGTAATTTCAGACGTGTGAGATGCTGTGTGGGATGCATGAAATGAGCCACCCCAGCGTTTTTTGTTTTTCCTCTTGGCGGATGGAGAGGGGAGATAAGTTGTGTGAAGCTGTTGTGCTGTGTGACTAAACAGAAGAGGCCTAAGGAAGCCATTGCTCAGGACAGGGGTAGTTAATTTAAGCAGGGAGTATGAACTTCTAATTAATTTATAAGTGTAGTTCCCTTTATGACCTGTTCCATAGGGAGAGTTGATTACAGGATCTCTTGTGTTGGGTCATTAAATAGTTAACATCAATGGAGATATTTATGTTTCAGAAGCTGAGATTTGCCCACATGTGGATATAAGCATTTCCAGTAGAACACATTTGTAACTACCTGGAAAAAAGTCAAAAGAGATGATTAATGTTTTGTATGGAATAGGTTTAATTTTGTGTGCCTCAAATTTTTAGCAGGTGCTGCAGAAACTGTAGAAAAAAAGTATCTTTTCAGCGTGTCCCACCTATGCTTCACATTGAGTGATTCACAAAGTAATAATCAAATGAACAAGAATCTCTCAACTGAGTCTAAATGGAAAATGTGGCTTTCCATGGTGTAATTATTCCAGAAATGATCATTTCATTGTAGGCAAGTTTAACTAAAATCTGAGATTTCTGCAAAATTATTTGAAAGAAAGAATACGGTTCTGTTTTTAAAGCAAGGCAAAGAAACAGTAAGAGCTTTGAGTCTTGTGTGTATCTGTCTTGATTACTAGTTCTGCTTCTGATAGAAAGGGGTTTTCAATTTTCATAAATGTGTTCTTGTCGTTTGCTTACTATTTTGTTACTACAGTAATGTGGCTGAAAGTTCTGTACGCACAGTTTCATAAATTTTCAATTTTTTTTGGTAGAATTTCTAGAAGCTTATTTCAGCAGTACACTTTTGCCCATGTGAAATGGTTGCTTTAGAATTTTTCCAGTGGTCACTTGCTGTTCATCAGGGGTGGGTTTTGTGCCGTGGCTTAGACTTTTGCTTTGTGCGTGAACACCAGCCCAAATTTGGCAGAGTTCTGAGACAGTGGAATATTATTTTGTGTGTAACAGCTAGATAGGCTTATCATAATTAAGAATGATCAGGTGTTTTAGCATCTGTTATTAACCGGAGTGTACATGTGTCATCCTCAGAGAGCAAATGAGGATGATTTGTTTCCTCTTAGGTGTGACAGAGGCATCAGTGTCACTTCTGTTTGTAGCACTGCTAAGATCAATACTAGGATGCATCATGTGATCTGGGACTTGGCATACTTGAAGAAGCTATAGGAGAATGAGAGAGATGTAGATCCATTAAATGATCAAAGACCCAAAGAAAATGCCTTATGCCATACAATTAAAAAAGTATCTGTTTGAATAGTTTATCAAAAAGCTTGAGAGCAGATATGGTCATAGTGTCTTATGGTGAGAAAATACTGGTCTAAGACAAGAAGAGCTAATGCTGTCAGCTAAAGCCATAAATTAGGCATGTGTTTTTAATAATGAGGAAAAATATCTGCTGGCAGGAGCTGGTTAAAGTGATATTAGAGTGTCTGTTTACGTGTTTCCATCTAAAAGTTACATTTTAGTTGAATGCGAGTTACTGGACTTAATTAATGGGGGGGTGCTTCCTTAGGAAATCTTAGGGACTATCTGCTCTGTGAGCCCTTTCCATCTTGCAGTTTCCTAAATTAGCAGCTGTAAGACCCCCCCGCTTTACCCATTTTAAAAGCTTTGAAAGTTTGTAGGAAAAGTGGTAAGGGATTTGGGTAAAAAGCGCGGCTTTCAGAAATTAGACTAGTTGGATATTTCCTTGGAGGAATTAAGACTTTGTTGTTTCCTCTGCTCTGTATATCTTGGGCGATGCTGTGCTAGTTGCTCAGAGCTGCTTGCTCTTTTGCTGCTCAGCCTGAAACACTGGGTTGTGATGTACAGAATGGATGACGACTTGAAATGCAAGTGAACTTGGTGGGAACTAGTCCTGAATACTACACAGCACTAAGTAAACATTCAGAAAAATCAGGATGTCTCAAATTGGGAATAGAAAATTAATGGTTGTTTTTAATCTGAATCTTTTTATTTCTCAGTGTTCTTTTAAATTAATACCTTGTGAGTAATACAGCATAAAAGTGACTGTCTTTAAAAATGTTATTTTTGTTTGGATTGAGAAAAACGAGATAAAATGGAATACAATGTTATACAAATTCTTTAAGATTCACTGCTTTTATTACAGCCACGTAACTAAAGGATTGCTTTAATTTATGTTAATAGAAGCAAATCTGATAGAATTATTTTTGCTTTTCTTTTAAAAAAATCATAGACTGTCACAAACATTTTTTAAAAGTCTTGATTAAAGGTAATAATGCAGCTTAGTGAAATTCAGGTAGGATCCAGAGTGGAGCAGTGTTGCTTCATTCATTCATTTTGAGCATGAAATCCCTTCCTTCCTAGCCAGATTTTTGTTTTTTAAAGTAATTATTCTGTTTTTTTAATTCATTATAATAATTCATTATTTCATTATGAAAAATAATTTTTTCTTCTGAAGAGTAGTGTGCTGGGTTTTTTCTAATTATTTTTTTACTCAGATCTGTAGTTCATTTTGTTGCTTCTTTAGATCTGTTTCTTCTCATTAGCACATTTTAGCAAGCCTCACCACATTAAAGTAAGGCTGTAGATATAACATAATTTTAAACTGCTTAAGCGTTTCTATTTTTTCACTGCCTTCTGCCTGTCCTGAGTGCAACCCTTTGCATACCCTTTATCCCCTCTTGCATTACTGCTGGGGAGAACGCTGATACCGTGTGCGTTTGTGATACCATGTGCATTTGTGATCTTTGTTGTCAACTGAAAACAGTTCAGTGGCAAATGTCTTGTGTTTGCTTGCTGTTCCCTTCTTTGGGTCAAAACCTCAGGGAATAGTGAACAATTTCTCCCAATACTGTGAAGTGATCTTCTACAGCACAAAAAGTTAATCTGTGTAGACTTTCAGTATGTTTATTCCACTAAATTTGTGGTGTAAAATGCAGTAATTTATTGTGTGTGATGTGTTACATGTCCTTATGCTAACTTTTGCCCTTCTTAGGCATTCACCTTCCCATTTCCAAACAAATGTCTTAAAAAAGAGTCAGGTAGATCACTGAAGGTAGAAGGGAAGGGCTGCCCTTACAGAAATGAGTGAAATCTCAGAGATGCCGATGATGTGATTTTTTAAAAGAAAAAGAAGGATGTTATCATGGCTGTTTCATACAGACTCCTTAAAACTCAGTTTTTGATTATTTTTTTTTTTAAATTAATTTGAGGAAATGAAACACAATATGCAGATGAATCCAAAATTTGTGGAGTTTTGATATATACTTAAATACAGGCAGTGAATTGCTGAAATGAAAGCTTTTCAGCATCGCTTGTTGAAAAATGTTTATGCTCCCTTTTTCTGAAAATAAAGGGTTGTAATTTGAACCTGCCTTTTTAAAAGAGGAGTTCCCTCCAATGTTGTTTCTAGGTTGAGTTTGAAGAAGGAAGTAATTTGTAAACTGTTGAAATACAGTTCGGTGTCAAAGCAACTGAAGAATAAAATTACTCTAAATAGTTGCTCTTATTTTGAAAGTGTGTCAGAGTGGAGGAGCTTTCTTTATGCATAGTTGCTATTGGCTGCACAACCCCCTTGTTTCTGCAGCTAATGATAGATAGGAATATTAATAATGTAATTCATGCCTGGTCATATTTTGCTGCTTAATCATCTTGTTTGGCACTCTCCCGGTCATGTTCTGTGTGGCCGTAATTCAGGAATGAAAGCTCACTCGGGCACTGGTATTACAGTCCAGTAATCAAAGAGGCTGGGATTATGCAGATAATGAAAGGACTGGTCAGCGTGTGTTTACCCACGAAAACTGGAGTGAAGTTAGAGACAGTAAACAGCTGGGGAGCTGCCTTCCGAGCCGGACGATGGCTGTCGCTCCTACGTCACAGCTGCTCTGAAGATCCTGGGTGGGTAGGCAGAACCAAGAGCTCGCAGGTTCAGAAACGTGTCAGCAGTATTACTTGTAGTTTCCGCCTTGAAAAACTTCACCTCTTACAAGTTTGTTGCCTTTCGTATGCTGCTGCTGTCAAAAGTAGTATTTCAAAGGAGGTTGCTAGCATTTTGTTAGAAAATAGTTGTTTTATAAGCAGTTTCCTGAACATCAACATAGACTAGAAAGATAGAGAGAGGGGCTATAGCATGGCTCTGAATGCAAATAAAATAGGAAGCTTGTTGTTGTAGTCCTTAATTTTTTTGTTAACAACTACACTTTTTAAAATCTAAACCTAACATTTTCTTGGAGGCTGGCACTGAACCTTGGGAACTGCTTGTGATTCAAAGCGTTGCTATCTTCGTCTGGGTAACTTCTAAAAAACCTTTGGAATAGAAGGGAATTGCTTGGCTTGATACTACGGTGGTTGTAGTTGAGGGGGCACTGTAATGAATGAAATGATGGGAGGATAAAAGGAAGTATCTAAAATGAAAGGGGAAAATAAGTCTGATTGGGGGTTTGGTTGGGTTTTTTTGTTTGTTGGGTGTTTTTTTTTTGTTTGTTTGTTTTTAAGACTTAAGGAGTCCTTTCTCTCTCTTGGTTTTTAAATGGTATTTAATCTTTAGGTAGTGTAGATTCTTCTAAGACACCTATGATTTTTTGTGAAGTGGTTCCCATGCTCTTGTCAATGCATGAATAACAAATAATAGAATGGGTGGGGAGGAAGTTGATTGTAATTTGACTTAAAAGCATGAATGTTTTGACCTCAACGATTGGCAGTTTGAAAAGAATGATTTGCTGTGCTGTTGTGTTGTGAGGTTGAGTTGTTTAGTGTTAATCACCATCCAGTTATGAATATAATTCACTTGTTAGACAAGTGAATTAGGCTATAAGCTAGTGTTGGACTTCTAAACGTACCTTCAGTAAGCACTGGGGTTAAAAGGAGGGATGTTCTTTTGAGTGCTACATTGATGGAAAGAACAATATTCATCTTGTGGATGTAATGAAGGTAAGGTTCTTCAAGTTGGAGAGGACTGAAAAAAATTTTAAAAAATATTTTTGTTATAGTTTCTTATATACTTAAAAGATGGATTTCCTGAGATACTATTTTGAGTGACTGCTCATTGTGAAATTTTCATGCATAAAGGATAAGGTGTTGGGTTTTTTTTTGGTGGGGTTTTGTTGTTGATTTTGTTGTTTGCTTTTTGTAATTGTTTATGTTTTAAGTTCTAAGGTTAGGATGCTTTTTGGTTTGGTTTATAACCTGAGATGGCTTTATTTAGTAGCTGTAAACTTTCATTGTCAGGTTTAATTTAAAAATATTCTATCTATGCATACTGTAGCAAAGCAGTGGACTTGGAGGACGGGTGACCCTTACTTTTTTACATGATACTTTTATGTGTCTTATATTTACAGAGCTTTATGAGACATGAGAGTGGAAATTAGATCAACTTATAACCTGATCCTATCTTCAGAATACTTCTAACCTTGAGAGCCCTAAAATCTGAGGAAGTGTAGGTTCAGTCTCCACGGTGTAACCGTTTTTCCCAGCATTTCCGAATTAACACCGCGTTTTATGTTATTCAGAAACAAGTCTAATTTGATTATATTAGCACTTTGCCTGATTAAGGGTTGCTGAATCAGGCTCATTGTTTGAGAGGTAGGCATGTAAAGGGAGATGTGTGTTAATGTCTGTGTTAACTGGCTAGTGTGTTACATGGTAACATTAGCAAGGCAGGGGTGACCTCTGCAAGGATGTCAAGAGAGACTGAGTTTGTATTTTAATTTGAAAGAGAGATTGCAGTATATTTTACTTTTTGCACATTTTTGCCAAAGTTAACACAAGTTTTGAAGAATAAAGGTAAAATTTGCTTTAAAAAACAAGTTAGAATTTGAATTTTCCAAGTTTTTAAGTGGAAGTCGTAAATCTGGAAGCTTTTGTACCAGTCTTATGTTTTAAATATTTCTATAGGAAAAAAATACTGTGTTTCTGTTTGATTTAAGGAAGGACAGCAGCGTTGCTTATTAGGTGTAATAAAAAAGAAGCTTAATTTCAAAATACCAGTCCAGTGGGAATTTTGTACACCTCTTGTTTGCCTGTGTATTCTACCCCTTGGACACTCAGAAAACATTAGGAGTTTCAGTTATTATAATTCAGACATTTCATCTGGCCATCATTTTTTTGGTGTTTTTTTTTTCTTTTCTTTTCCCCCTAAACATTTTCATGTAGTTCTAAAATTTTTCTTCCTACAGATTTCGATGAGTTCATTACTTCTATTAAGAAAAAAAAAAAAAGCTTACTTTTTGTTTTTAAGGTGGGGGAAGCCCAGAAACTTAAAATGACCTATGATTGTTACCTTAGACCTACCCAAAAGTAAAGAGATAATGGCAACTTGCTAAGTTGTGACAAGAAGAGACTGGATGATCAGGGAAGGGGGAAGACCAAGGGAAGTTGTTGCTCAGTCACAGAGTCAGGAAGCAGAGAGGAACTGGCCAGACCTGTTGTGTAAGAGGAGCTGGGCTGCAATCAGGTGCAGTGCAGTGGAGGGGAATTAGCTTCTTGATACTGGAACCAGGCCCAGTAGGGAGGGATGGAGAGGTCTGCTTGGGCTGAGTTATTCTGCAAGTGAGAGAGAGGGAAGTGTTAACTGCGGGCAAAGTGTTTGCAGTATCTGAGCTTGCTCTAATATCTAAACCATTTTCCCCTCAACTTTTTTAACTGAGCGCTTGTAACATTGGAAAAAGAAGAGGAAAATTCAAGCATTACTTAATATGATCTTAGTTAGGGATTGTGAGGATTTGTAGAAATGATAATAAAATTTTATTCCTCAACAGGTGAAGTAGGTTATAATACAATAATATAATTTTCTTTGCCTTACAATTATTTTAATAAAAAATACTGATGCATAAACTTGCATCTATCTACACGCTGGTTGAATTTGTTTTTTCTTCAGGTGATCTGAGCTATTGAAGGGAGGGGGTAAATACTTGCACCATTAGTACCCTGAGGTGGTGCCAATGCCTGAAGGAAGGATTATCTCATAGTGGGAAGAGTAGCGCCCAAAGCAGAAGAACCTGCCATTTTTCTCTTCATTGCACAAGCAGCCTTTTTTTTAATTTCCCCTACCTTCCTGTATCCTGATGGAAACCTTGCATTAGGCCAAGGAAACCTGCGTGCCCAGGTAAGGCTGCGTGCATGAGAGAGGACAAACCGGGCTGCTATTTGCACCTTTTCTGAGTGAGGACAGACAATGCAGGAGAGCTTATCCATCTCTGGTAGGCCTGGTTGAGTGCAAGAGATGACACTGACATGGCAGAAAAGCCCCATGGGCAGTAGGGACCTGCGAGTCCAAGCCGAGAAGGAAGCGTGCTGGGTGGACGTATGCCATGGGAAGTCAGTGCTGTCCTCTTCTGTGGCTGAGCCCAGCCCAGGGCATTTGGGGTGATGGGAGCTGAGTACCACCAGAGATCCCTTGTGTCTCTAGGCTTGATGCAGATTATTGTAACTCACGCTGACTCGCCTGACCTGCCACATCTGCCTCGGAGATGGGAGGAGATGAGCCTCCTGTAAAATGGTCAACAACCCTCAGGCCTTGGTCTGTGCAAAAACTGCTTTGGCTATGCCTGAACAGAACATCCTATGGAGAATCTTGAGTCTGTAACTGGGAATAACCATGTCCTGTCCCATCGCAGTTTTTTCCACAGCTAGAAACTGCTCTAAATTTTTCCAACATTTTGGACCAACAAGCATGAGGTTTGGGAGTTAGAGAAAGAGGAGGGATGCTCTTGAGCTGGATTCTAGGGCCCAGGTTGCGTGGTGCTCCTGTGGTGGGCTCTGCTTGTGCTACGGGGGCTTGCTCCCTCTGCTCACTCCTCGCTGCCTCCGGGCACTGCACGTCCCTCACTGACCTGTCACGGGAAGCAAGGATTCTTCATTGGTTTTGTGGCACCATACATTTGAACCCAAATAGATGTGCAATCCTTTTCAGTGACACAATGAACTTGAGTTCTTGCTGTATTGCTTGAGTCCTCAGTCAGGCTCAAAGTTGTACGCAGCTATATGGAACTGTTTCTTTAAAAACAAAAATAACCCCAACCAACTCAAACAAAACTAATGTGAGAGTAAGAAGTAGGGATGTGCAGGGCTGATGTTGGTGGTGATTTGCAGGGCAAGGATTTTGTACATGTTTATTCTTTTTAGCAGAATCACATTTAAAGCAGATTTGTTTTGCCTTCATTTCAAGTGAAAAGAAGTTCCTTTCTCAGCAAAACAAACCATCATAGAAGCATTCAGTTTCTCATTTGCAGAATAAATCATTTCAAGTTCTCTTGGGTCCACATGGAAAAAGTACTCCACCGTTTTACCGGATGCTATGTTCTCCAAAACATGCCATTTTTTAAAATGGCTGTTTCTTAATGATCCACAGCTGAAGGCCCTTCCCTTTACTTTTGGCAGCCTGTGCTGTCTTTATCGGGTGGAACAGGATCTCTCTTTCGTCCTAGGAAACAGTATTAATCCTGCCAGCATTTAACTGAATCCAGGATTACTAATCTGTTGAAAAGCTCTGCTTTTAGTTTTTACAGATGATGTTCAGGACATCTGATAGTCGCATTCATGTTGTCAAAAATGCTTGCTGTGTTTGTCTGTGGAAACCTCAGATTTTCTAGAAGGGTTTCATTGTATTAATATTAAATGATTGCAGTCTTCATTAGTAAAGGATGAGTCAAGTTCTCTTAATAAAATGGTAATTCTTCTCATTTAAGTTCTATGTTTCTGAAGTAATGGCTTTTAAATACTCAGCATTTAAATTTGCCTTTCTAGTGGAATAGTAAAGTATTACAACGACCGTGAAGTAATTTAGGATGAATTTAAATAATTCAGTTATTTACTTTTCCCAGTGTTTTCCTAGTAAAAGCTGCCTAACTGGTCTGTCTTGTCTCATGATTGGTTTTTCCTGTTTGTACCAATTTAGTTGATAACTATGCAGAAGCTGAATAGTTGGGAGGAAATTCCCAGATGCGTCAACTTAACTTTTCATTAGCAAAGTGATTAAGAAGCAAGCGGGGCTCGCTGAGTTGCTTGAAACATAATTTTGTAGCTGTGAAGCCAGCTGTTTTACATCATGTACATAAGAAGGTCTGTGTGGAAAAACACCTGTTTTAGAATGGGTTGCTTGTGAGTGTGTATTATCATTGCTTCCTTCACTCTTTAAAAATGTAACTTTACATGGGTTTTCTGTCATTTCTTCTGAGTAGATCCTGGCGAGTTTACAGATTGGTTTAGGTAATATGTGGGGGGAAAAAAACCAGCCCAACAAGCTGATGACTAGGTAAAGTACAGTTGATCTCTGGTGCTACAGTTATCTCCTATTTTATGTGGTGCTTCCTTACAAGATTTAGAACTTTAAATGCAGAAAACTCTTGTGTGGGAAGGTTATTACTTCAAAAAAAGTGCATGAGTGAAGTTGCTATAGACTTTTAGAGGCTAAAATGTGGTTAATCTGTATTAAACTCTGGTCTTCATCTTGCATGGGAACAAATTTACTGGAAGCTTCCTCATCTGAATTAATGCAAGTATGAGACATACAGATTCCTCAATGCAGCAGCTCAGAAAGAGTTACTCAACTGGGTTACTTTTCCAGTTGTGACTAAGGGGCCAATTAGCAGCATCCGGAATGAGATGGCATCGCCTAGGTAAAAATAGATGGCATTTGGAGAAGCTGGGGGCTGTTTTGGAGGTCTTTGGCTGCAGACTGAGAAAAGCAAGACAAAGAGGCAAGCTTCTGAAGAGGAGTATTACAGACATGATTGTACAAAACTCCATGAGCAGGCAAAGGTAGGAGCAGCCCTGAGAAATGGCAAGAAGCAAATTGGATGCTCAAATTGAAGGGCCCCTGCTGCTGAAGGAATGCCTGAGCTGAGTTCTTGGCTGCCTTCTGACAAGACAGATAATGCTAGCATTGATACTGAAGTGAAACAAGCTGTAACATCCTCTGAAAACGACAGGAATCAGGGGGAGTGGGTGTAAAGCTTGCTAGATTGTTAGGTCTTAGGTTAAGGATTGATACTTTAATGCCTCTCAGAGGAAGGAGTAAGGCACACAGAAGTGCTGCTTCAGCTTGTTTGCTTGAAGGTGATTAGTTGATTACTGCCTGTGTCTCTGAGACCAAGTACCCTGGAGAACTTGATGGCATGGGGTTGTATTTTGCTTTCTAGTCTTTACAGTTATAACTTAGTCCTATGACCACAAGAGTTTTGATGGTCCTTTTCTGTCATTTCTAGGATACTGAAGCCACTGGATTAGTATAGTTTAAAACTCTTTTGTTTTTTGCTGACCTACTTTTACTGCATATTAGCTATTGGATTGGGAAAGGGCCATCTGTATACGTGCCTGCTGATACAGCCTGAATGTGAAGTAAAGAGAATGTAGAATGCTGTCTGCCTTCTCTTGATAAACTTCAGTCTAGTGGAGGTAATTACTTAAAATACTAATTTTTATTGTAAATGGCATGCTCTGCTTGTCATTTAATAACGTATTAGTGAGTTTGATATTTCATGGAAAAAAGTAAAGGCGGCAGGAAGAATGTGCCTCAAGTCCTCTTTTTAAATACACAAAGGATGTGTAAGTGTACTAGTAAGCCTGCTACATTTTCTAGCTTGCCCATGCTTTTTAGAAAGTATGATCTGTGTATTCATATGGTCAGATACAAAGCACGTTTGCTGTGCTATACATGCTTTCTTGATCAGTGATCTGTACCTGCAAAGACTCTAAAAAAATGCCTTTTAAAAGTTATGCTCATTCTCCAGTAGTGTATTTGGATTACCTCACTTACGATGAGGAGCTTTCAGGCTTACCCACGTGTGTATAAACCTGCAAAATATGCACTTCTCCTGCTGAGTTTTTCTCCATTAATTTTTCATGGAATATATAACTGGTGAGCTTGCTTTCCTTTTTTTGATTAGTAAGCAATAAGCTTTCTTCTGCCGATTAGAGCAAAGGTGTAATTGCAATTTTAATGAACCAATGTAACATTCCCATTGGCTTCAATTTGGCCAGGATGCCAACTGAAGATTAAGTTTGCAACCACAGTACAGCTGAGGATAAATATTGTTGGTAATCTAATTTCAGTTTATCATCTTCAATAGAGAAGCACCTTAACTAATGAGTAGTTTGGAAGAGGTAGAGAGGGTAGCAGTTGATCATGAAGAGTATTATTTGGTAACCACAGAGGAAATGTTTTAATTGTATTTAATGCCTGAACTGTTATGCCTGGCTAATACTTGTAACAGTCTAAACTAAGAAAGTTTTGAAAACTGACTTCATGCACAGCAGAGCGATCTTTAGTTACGTTAGTTTTGTGACATAACCGTGTCTGTCTAGTTTTCAGTTTTCTCAAACTAGTTTATGAACCTTAAGAACTTAATGCAAAACTCATTTGTAATGGGTCAAATATTTGTTTTTATAGGTAATATGCTGTTGTACATTGATAGTCATGTTGGAGGGGGGCTAAGTAATCTCTAGAGAAATTCACTTCAGGTGCCAAGGCTCAGTGATCTGAGCTTGAACCAAGGTTTGCCTGTCCAGTAGCAGATGGCATTTCTGAGGGACAAAACCCCCTATGATTGATATGCATGCATGTAGGTAAATATATTCTGCCAAAATAAAACTGCATTTTTTTTTTAATTTAGTGTTTTTGGAAGAGGTCAGTCAAAGAAACGTAAAAAAAAATTAAATGTCCATGCACATTATGGTAAAGCAAGGCTACAGTCAGGGTAGTTCTTTAGACAATTACAAATATTCAGAAATTAGGCTTTTATTTCTTGAACCTTGTGTTGGGGAGATAAAATGTTTACCCCATTTAGGATTCAAGCATTAAAAAACCTCATTGTTTAAAAGGTAGAAAAGTAGCCTAATACTCTATATCAGTCAGGTTTCCATATTTTAGAAAAAACACCTGCTTTAGTTACAACAGAGTGGTGTACTCTAAAGGTGAATGATAATTACTAGTAAATGAAATTTGGTTTAAAACTGAGCTGTGCTGTTCTGTGATGGAGGAGATCCTATTTTTAAAGGAATAGCTGGTATTTTTACATGGACGTATGTAATGATAATGCAAATATAATCAAATATCCAGCATAACACAGACTAACTTGACAGGTTACAGGGGAGTATTATATAAATGTCATGTTTTTCCCTTTTACTTATGAATTGTTCCAGATCCTGAATAATCTGAAAATTAAGATTAAATGGTCTAGAATGGGGATGTATTTCTGTGGGAATGAGGGAGAACTCTACAGTAATTGCAAAATAAAAATAAAATAGACTATTTATTTTCTGTCATTTAGACAGGTCTACTGGGCTTGGCAATATGAGAAAGGGTGTTCCCTTAAAGCTTGACTAATTTGAGGTACTGTCATAAGGTATTGAATAACACAGTCTGAGCCTTACAGATGACCATATCTCAGGGCAGCTGGTTGAGCATAAGCAGTAGAAGGCCTTATGCAAGGAACATATCTTAAAGGAGGGAATGATGTGGTAACCTCGTTTCTTGACAAAGAAACCACGTGGATTGCTTGTGGATGGAAAGTCCTCACGTAGCGTCTTTTGAATAATGCTTTCTAGTTTCTAAGTTGGCAAGGAGATGTTATCTCAGTGTGTAGATCAGGGTTGTACCTTCAGGTTTGCCTGGGTTTTTTCATGGGTGGAGTGTAGTAGGGGTTATGTTCTTCTGCTCAGGAAATGCAGATGAGTAGTGGATGCTGTGGCTGGTGTTCCTGAGGGATATGCTGCTGCAGATGCATCATCCTCTGCAACCCCAGCTTGTTTTTGGCATAACAGTGAATCCGGCTTGAGGTGTTGATTCTGATCTGAGGGCTGAAACTAGTATTTAGAAGACTAAATGAATAATGAAGGCCAAAATCCAGTAATTTTGTTCATCTGTCATACTGGGTCTTCTGCAGTAAAGAGAAAACGTGTGTAAGAAATTGAGCTTTCGGGCGGGGGGTGGGGGCACCTGTGTGTGTGGGGACTTTAGAATGCACCATCAGCTTGTTTCTGCGCCTTTTATCATAACTGTTGGGTATGTTTATTAAAATTTGTCTCTTTCTTACACAAACATAACATCTTACACGTGTGTGGTTCCGTAAAATTCTTACTCCATTACATACATGGCTCCCTCTGCGGAGAGAATGAGAAAGCAAACACATGATGGACAGTTGGATTGCGTAGTGCCTTACTGGAAAATGTGGGAGACTATTGTGGTGAATTAGCATAGAGTAGAATATGTTCTTGACTAAATTTATCCTACCAAATGAGAAGGGAATGGAAGTTATGCTTTCAGGGTTCAATTAAACTTTTCTTAGTGTATAAACAGAGTTATAGAAACCTGTATTTTATATGTATGTATATTATTTAAGTTAATAAATATAAATATTTTTAAATATAAGCCTGAGCTCTTAATGGGTTTTGTTACATAGAATAGCTCTCACTTAATTACTTCTTTCACTGGAGAATAAAGTACTCCTGTGACTTCTGGGATAAATTAATGGGTCAGTATCAAGCAGAGTAGCAATCGTGGCACTTGTTCTGAGCCCATTTGAATGGGAGTTATGTTTTGGGTTTCCCATGCTCTTGGTTCTTTTTTTTTTTTTTTTTGTGGGTGTCTTAAGTGTTTCTGAGTAAATTTCATAGAGCAACTCTGTAGTTCGAGCAAAATTAATACTGCATATTTTTATTTAGACAGATGGCAGTTTCAGAGCACTTACTAAACAAGGTATAATTTCTGCACTCTTACAGGAAGCATCTACAGATATATAATTTTATCATGATTTCATTATGTACTTAATGCACCAAATCAATAAATTCCAATGGAAATCCTGAATTGCATTGTGACTGTGGTTAGAATGGAAGGTAACTGTAAGATTGCTGTGACATATTTGTGTTGTTATATTTAATGATCATTATAGAGCAAAAGCTTCTCATGTCATGCAGAAAAAAATTGTGATCTGATAAGAATCTTATCAAAAGGAAGACAATAATCCTCTTAAGGATTCTTCTGGCTTAGGTCAGCAGGCCATGGTGGTTTTTTTGCAAAGGTGTTACTTAGTAGCCTGGAACTTGAAACATTTTTTCAGGTTTTTAGATTTTTTTTTTTTGACATCCAAGGAACCTGGAAACAATGAGATGCTCATTATAAATTGCTAGTCTTGCCATTTTCTGATTTGCCATTAATTTACAACACACACAAAAAATTGCACACGATGTAACAAGATAAAGTTGTAGCTACAGTGTAATCCATCATTCTCTCTAAAATTAACAGAAACAAAGTACAAGATAAAAGTGATATGAGCAGAGCATGACGAAGTTGAAATAATGAGCTGAGTGTCTATTGATGTTTGGAATTCCAGTGCTCTATTAGGAATTCAGGAATGGATGGAGGATGGCAGGGTCTGGAGACTAGCTGGGCAGTTAAAAATATACTGGAAAACAGCTTGAAAGACGTGATTTTAAAGGAAGACAGCAGTAGGGTGACCCAGTGGAGCACTACGTTACTCCTGTGTAGCTTAGCTCTATGTCTGTAATTTGAGAAATCACTTGGAAAAGGAGATGGCTTTGTTTACATGGTGTTTTCTGTCTCTGTTCTTTGATGTGTTTCAGGGTAGAGGAGCTGAGTAAGTAGGTAAGTTAGGCTTGTTATGGATTTGCATTTGCTCTACCTGTAGCTTTTACTATTCAAATGCCTACAGGAAAACCTGACTAATCTGGTGTACAGCTCCTTCTGGTAAGAGCTGAAAGGAACCAGTGGAAGGTTCAGCACTGGAGGCATTACCAGCTAGAATTGAGAAAAGGAGTAAGTAATAATAGTTACTAATCCTGGAGTCTCAAAAACTCTACAAACACTTTTCATGTAGAGTCAGTCTTGTGTTTGTCATGGAGCATGATGTTAAAATTCAGAGATTTTTAAGTTTGTGTATATTTTGTTTCTTAGACTAAGGGTGTTCTAATACAGCTCTGGGAGCACCAAAGCATGAGCTGATTGTCCTGGGGTTTGGTATTCTCTCTCAGCGTAGTATTGGGTTGTTTTTTTACACACCTAGCTAAATTAATGGATCGCTGCCTAAAAATAAAGCAAAAGAAAACACCAACCAACAAACAAACATTAAAACCCCCAAAGCAACCACAAGTCCTGTAAGTGGATGTATGCTTATGTTTATACAAATGTAGAAAGTAGAAGATGATGATTTGTTTTTAAGAACATTTAAAATCTGTCTTTTTTCTTTTTTTTTTTCCTCTTCCTCTTGTAGAAGACTTCGAAAGGTTAGAATTATGTCTTTCATATCTAATGGTAGAAGGTTAGGCAGAAGGTGTGTGGCAAAGGTATCCTGATAATTCCTTCACTACCTCGGGTCAGTATTCTCAGGTAGCAGGACCAACATGGACAGCAGCTCTTTGGTGACTGTTCAGCAAGCTGGCGACTTTCGCTTTTCTGAGTGAAGGTTAGCTTGTACTTTGAAAGTGCAATCCAGTAATAACCTACTTTAAAACAACTAGCATGAACTTCTGAGCCAGTAGAAAAGAAACTTGAGTCAGTCCAGGAAAATTTGCCACAATAATTCTTAGTGTTTCAGCAAAGTATTTTTGTCTTATTTAGGGATTTTATGCCACGTATTTATGTGTATTTTTGCGAGCCTTTTTGCTTCCATTAAAAAAAATACTGCTAAACATTGTTCCTGAAATATCAATAAAAATTTTGGGGGGAGGGGGAGAAAGCAACATACAAAACCTGTGATCAGCTTGGGAGTGAAAAAAAGTGTTAATTTGATGTCTGGGCAAACTCACCATAAATAAAGGTGTCACAGAGTGTCAGGAACCTCCAGATATGTAGGTGCTTAATCAAATCTAGCCCCTTTTTTGATGTTTGGAGCTTTGAGCCCCTATTTTTTCCAAGTATTCTGCTACTTTTATTGTGTTACCTATTCACCAAATAATTTTTTCCTCTCTGTCTTTTCCAAGTCTCTTGCTCATGGTCTACCTCATTCGCTTTCCTCTCTTGGTCTTTTAATACTTTTTTATGTTGTAGCTCTGCCACCTTTGGCTTCCTACTCTGTCCCCTTGTTATAATATTCACAGCTGCTTTGCTGTTCTTCCATGTCTTCTGAAATCTTCTGGTATGTTCGTCCACTTGCTTTTCTCCCATCAGTTTTTCTCTAAAATTTGTGTCATTCGAATCCTTTTCCATACTTTGTCTGCTATCATCTTTGATAAGGGTAACTTTTGGCTTGAATGTATTTGTAGGCAGAATGGGTAAGCTGACTGTCTTGGGTTACTCCTTTAGTCTAAATTCTTCCTGTTCATTGAAGAATGAGGGGTTGAAAAGTGTTGTCGACTTACCTAAGGCAGAAGGCATTGCTACCTGATTATGAAAAGACATGGTTACTATTAAGTGGTGATTATTAGTGCTATCGTGAGGGACACTGTATACAGCTGTCCTGGTTGCAGCTGGGATAGAGTTAATTTTCTTCTTAGCAGTTAGTACAGTGCTGTGTTTTGGCTCTGATGTGAGAACAATGTTGGTAGCATACTGATGTTGTTAGTTGTTGCTGGGTGGTGTTTATGCTAAATCAAGGACTTTTCAGTTTCCTCGGTGCTGCCAGCCAGAGGGCTGGGGGGGGGCAGGGAATTGGAGGGGACACAGCCAGGACAGGTGACCCAAGCTAGTCAGAGAGGTATTCCATACCATATGGAGTCATGCTGAGTATATAAACTGGGGGAAGAAGAAGGAAGGGGCGGATATCTGGCATTATGGCGTTTGTCTTCCCGAGTAACCGTTACGTGTGATGGAGCCCTGCGCTCCTGGGGGTTGCCAAACACCTGCCTGCCCGAGGGAAGTGGTGAATGAATTCCTTGCTTTGCTTTGCTTGCCTGTGCAGCTTTTGCTTTACATATTAAATTGTTCTTATCTCAACGCTGGAGTTTTACATCCCTTTCTGATCCTCCTTCCCGCCCCTCTGGGTGAGGGGGAGTGAGCAAGCGGCTGCGTGGGGCTTGGTTGCCGGCTGGGGTTAAACCATGACAACAACCAAGTATCTTGCAAGCCTCTATTTTTGAGAGACCTGGAACAGCCATTGGTATACCCAAATACCCTGGTGGTCTTGTCTTCCATTAGTTGCTCATGTATTTTCACTATCCATTATGTATTTCTTTGGCTGCTTATTATTATCTGAGATGTTTGATATAACTCTGTTTCATAATGGATTCATCATGTTAGGTTAGCGATGAGTGAGAGTACCCAGACTTGTAAAACCTAGGGCACTCTAGAAGCTCTTTGCTCGGTTGAGAGTGACACATCATTGGTGCTGATTTGCACTAATACAGTCCTTTTGCAACAGGTGTGGATGTAATAGTATTTTGCGGTGGCTCATCAGCAGCTTTGACAACCAAGCTTGTGGTCATGGTCTGCTCCCAAGTTGAAAGATGTTCACAGCGCAGACACCACTGGGCAGTGGTGGGGTGAACAAGTGTTGGTCACAGATTGCCAAAGCGTAGCCTAAAGGAATCTTCTCACTGAAACCTTGACTGCCGTGGCTCTGGGTTGAGCCGTATGGGTGAAAGTGAGGGGGCTTGCACTGTTGCCTGCGCCATGTCTGCTGTGGCAGTAGGCAAAAAAGTTTATTGAAGTTTCATGAACTTCAGAAGTCTGTTTCTTAAAAATATGCTTTATTGAAGTTCTTTTTATTGTCAATTTGGTTTTAATTCTTGGTCTTGCGATGAAGGAAAGGGCAACCCTTCCTCTATGGGTTCTCTATTAAGGGACTGAAGCTCGTAAGATTTTTACATACATGTGTAAAGGCAGAATTTTGATTAATACATTTAAAAGTCTGTCCACACTATACAATTTTGTTGTGTCTTAAGAGTATATCTATTAAGCAGTATCCCCTGTTGCTTGTAATGCTACTCCATATGCCTCAAAGCACTCAAATCAAGTGGTAGATCTACACTGCTTTCAAACTACTCATCCCAGTAAATGGTGTTTGTTGAAGACCTCTGTGAAGTGATCGGGGAGTATCAGCAAGCAGCAGAGGGATTTGCAGTATCCATGACCCCTGTGAAGCTACCCAGGAGACTTCCACTTGGTGAGAACTCGTTCAGTTTGATCAGGGAGAAATTTATGGTCAGGGGAATAGTTTCAATTTTGTGACTGATTATCTGAAAAGCCCCTGATTACCAGGAAAAGTGGTGGAGTGTGTCCGGTGTTGCACTTCTAATCATGCATTTTTGAATGTGCTGGAAACAGTATGTTAATGTTGTGCTTTGCTTTTTGTGCATGTTCGCTCATAAAAGTCGGTTTGAGTTTGTCCCACTGTGTTTATTGCTGTGTGGATAATGTTGGTACTGGTTAGACTTTATATGTTTGGTGCCTAACTGCTGCCCTGCCTCTGTAATTATTAAGTATAGAGAATGGGTTGGGAAAGCAGCTTTGAAAAAAGCACCTATTATAAATGAACGATCACTGACTTAACAAAGCATTCAAAATATTGACAGCCAGTCAGGAAAATTGAATTAATGCAATCAGGATAGTGATTACTTTTCTCCAGAAGTGTGTGTAAGAAAGAGAGGGCAAACAGTTGTACTTTTTGGCATGTTAAGAACAATTATCTGCTGTGAAAAGTGGCTTATAGAAATGTGGCTCGTTATGTGCTGGGGTATATGTATGATAGGACCTTGTGTTGCTGAAAGCTTTGGGCTGGGTGTTACTGGACCTTCTGCTGAAGTGAACTTCTCAAAGAAGACCAGAAGGCTTTCAAAATCAAATTTGCAAGTTTTATTTGACTAAAAACTTGAATGTTAGCTTCTTACAAAACAGAATCTTCATAGTGACTTACGGGGGGGAAAGATGTAGACATAAAGATGTTTATGCACTGCTGCCTACTTTCTGCAGGTAGGTCCTTGGTTCAGTAGTTGGTTATGCTTAACTTGGTGGCTTGGTGAGTGGCAGCAAAGCAGAAGTGGTTTGTTTGGGTTTTTTAGAGCTATTATGTCACAAAGTCGTTTTACTTAATGTCCTGGGTTTGGCTGGGATAGAGTTAATTTATTTTTCAGTAGCTGGTACAGTGCTGTGGTTTGGGTTTAGTATGAGAATAATGTTGATCACACACTGATGTTTTAGTTGTTGCTAAGTCATGCTTACCTTAAGTCTAGGACTTTTCAGTTTCCCATGCTCTGCCAGTGAGCAGGGGCACGAGAAGCTGGGAGGGAGCAGAGCCAGGACAGCTGACCCGAACCAACCAAAGGGATATTCCATACCATGGACCATCACGCTGAGTATTTAAGTATTCAAACTGGAGGAGTTGGCTGTGACCTTGGGGTCACTGCTCAGGGACTGGCTGAGTGGCGAGCAGTTGTATTGTGACCACGTGTCTGGTGGTTTTTTCCCCCCTTTTGTATTTTATTCCTCTCTCCCTCTCTCTCTTTTTCATTGTTGTTATTATATTTAATTTTATTTCAGTTGTTAAATTGTTCTTATCTCAGCCTGTGAGTTTTAGATTTTTCCCAGTTCTCTTCCCCATCCTCCTGGGGGTGGGGGCAGTGAGTGAGTGGCTCTCTGGTGCTTAGTTGCTGGCTGGGGTCAAACCATGATACTTAACTATGAAAATAATAGTCCTAGGTTTATTAAATAACTGGAAGATATAGAAACTGAAGAAAAAGGGGATTTGTTTTGCCATTCAGTTGATTGGGAAAGAATATGGGAAACAATCTCAGTGGTTGGAGGTGAGTGAATACATTCTCAGATTTTGGGAAATTGTAAGGAAGTTCTAAAAATTTGTGGTAGTAAAAAACTTACTATTAATCTGTCTATCCCCCATTCTGGACATACTTCATTTTTAGTATGTTTTTTGTTTTTTATGTTTAATGTGTTCTTTGCTTTTACTGTCATACAAGAAGATGATGCTAGTTCTTTATGCAAAAGTAATCTTCAAGCTAATTAATAACAGTAATCTATATACACTGGAAGCAATAGTTATTCCAAGGCCATTTTGATTTTAGCTATTAATAAATGTTCTGGTAGTACACATGTGGGTGCAGGGTTGCATGTGTGAGCATATCTTGGTTTTGCTTAATATTTTATGTGTAATCTGTGTCATTTGTCTTGTTTTATTGTAATTCTAGGCCCTATGCTGTCTTGTGTCTGCAATCCGCTGACTTTTCCTTACAGCTGCCATGCTGGTTTAAGGAGTTCAGTCCCTCCCCCATTTTCACTTCTTCACTTCCCGGCATCATACCCTTCATTGCAAAACTACAGGCTGAAGTGGATCAGGAACTGAGCCAGGTGCTCAGCATCTCCCCCTTCTTGGCTTTTCACTAAGCACTTGGGGGAGAACCCTAGCTCAGTTTTCTGGATGCTATTTTGCAGCTCTGATGCATAGTTTCAGTTTTCTATAATCCAAAATCATATACTTGTAAATTAATTAAAATATGAATGCAGTGTAAACATGAATATTTTTATATATGTTAGAGACTTGCAGTAAAAGTTTGCTGTCAGATTTTTATGTCTGTTTGATAAAAGGACGCAAAAGGCAGAGGCTGCAGACAGGACTGGTGAGAAAGGATGGGCTGGTTGGATTAAGATTATTTTTGAATAAGGCTGTTAAGAGAGAAACTGAATTACTTTGGCCATTTTAGAATTGGTATGTCAGTCCTTGTAGTAACATTTGTTGGTCCATGTCTAAAATAAATTACAGTATTTTTTGTCAGTTTTTCTGATAACTTTATAAAACACTTGATTTTGTTAAAGGCTCAGATTCTATCTTCATTATCATTGTTCAGATATATTAGTACTTGCTTTCACTAAACCAATTTCTTTTTTGCATTTTTGAATACCAGGTGTATTTCAGAAGCTTTGTACAGTTTTAAATGGCTAAAGAGAAAACTGACAAGCCTGAAGGTTAGCTTGTAGCAGAGACCTTCTGAAAATGAGAATTCTCACAGTCATCCAGACAGAAGTTTATCTTTCTTTAAATTTTTATTTTAATAAATGTATGCTCTCCTGTGCATTGGTCATAAATCACACACACCACCTAGTAGTGTCATTTTGATTTTGTTATAGATTAATATTGAAGTACTATAGGTTTTTACACAGATGTATTAGAGCAGTTGCTCAATTATCAGTTCTTCCAACTGAAAGTAGACACGATGGTAATATCGCAGGTTATTAAGTTTTGCAGCCTGAATGTTTGGCTGTGCGTCAGAACAAGAGTAAACTGTTGCAGAATTCATTGAAAGCTCTGAGTATCCGTCTGCTGAGAAGAAAATGATTTGCTGTTTTTCATCAACTAACTGCGAACATCTGTAAGGAACAGTGTGTTTCATTTCAAGTCATTGCATTAAGGAGTTCAGCTCTGCTGTGGAGCTCAATACGTCCATACCCCAAGTACTAGTGTGCTCCTTGCTCTTGAATAGTGGCATGAAGATGGCTGGGGAAGTCCATTCTTAGTGACCTTTCAGTAAGGTTTGTACAGCTGTGAAAGAGGCATTAGAGGATAAAGGAAAACTCCAAAAAAAACCAAACCCCAAACCAAAACCAATCAAAAAAACCACGACCCAGACTAGCTAATGGCATGGCCTCTGTGGCAAGGTTGGGAACATGAAATACTGATTTTACTGATCTCTGCTGCCCTTTTCTTGTGCTATACTTATTAAGATCCCCTAAAATTTACTCTTACATACTTTTCCCACATTACCAAGTAGAAAAAACTTAGGCATTAAGTGTTTCCCTGATTCCAAGTCACCTGGAATTCCCAAGGACGGTGAGAAATATTAAGTGAAACTTCTTACAATTTTATTTTGTAGTATGAGTGGCAACTTCCTTAATAAAGAAAACCAGATATGACCAGAACAGTTGGTTTGTGGAGTTTTATTTTGTGGGGCTTTGGGGGATTTTGCTGTTTGTTTGTGGGTTTTTTTGATTGGGTGGTGGTGGGTTTTGTTGGTTGGTTTGTTTGTTTGTTTTTAGTTTGCCCCTGTAGTTTGTGTGGCTTATTGACATAGTAAGGCTGGCATGAATTTTTTGTAGTGTTTTAGAGTGTTTTTTCTTGAGAAAAACTTAATTACATTTTTTTGTTTTGTTCCCACACCTCCAGATACTTAACTGGAGAAAACCAAACTTCTGTCAGTTATTTTAATGCTTTAGTTGTTTGTTAATTTTTATTTAATACTGACCCTACCTTAACATGAAGTGTGATCTGGAGTCATGTGAGTCTGGTTATAACTTGTGCTGAATTGTATCTGAATGGATTCCCATCTGTGTGCAGCCTGTATTTTTCTTTGACTATGATGCCCTTGTTTGTCAAAGTAAACGTGTGTGAGCCATGTAGAACAATGCAACCCAAACCCCATTATGTTCATATAACGTTGCAGATTTTATTGATACCATTTACATATTTTCATGTTCTGTGGTGAGTGATGGCATAAGAAAGAATGGAAGTTAGAGTTAAAAATAATACTCTTGAAAAGTAACTGGTTGCACTTTTGTCACCCCCCCACCCCCACCCCCCCGCACACCCAGCTTGTATTTAAATCTGTCTTTTGGAATAAATTGTTAATTGATTAATTGTTGCCTGCTTGCTAATAACAGTAAACTCTGAAGTCCGTTCTCCTTTTTTGTATTATTTGAAAGCAGGTAGTCAAGAAAGCATCCACAAGTACTTTGCTTCCCCAGGCTCTTTATCTCCTGTAAGGCTGTAACCTTAGAAGGGTTGCTAATAAAAGTGGTCTTTTTTGTAATGGGTGCAGGCTAATGAGTTTCTTTGACCCCTTGGCTTATCATAGGTTTCAGCAGTGCCTGCTGTGAGGCATTTGAAACGTGTTCGAGGCCAGTGGAATGGCTTTAGGGTGACCTGGTTTGGGGACCTTTGGTTTTCCAGAGGTGTTTGGGGGAGATTCTTCTCCTGTGTAGCTCTTCTTGATAGGGTTCTGCAGGACCATGTTTGTTGCATCTTCAGTACCACAGATAAGTGTAGCCTTTGGGAACGTGGGGTGAACGATTCCAGTGATAAGAAACATGGTATCATAACTAACTGCTTCCCCCTGCTTAATTTCCTTTGGACACCGCTGTTGTAGAGCTTACCCAAGCCTAATAAATATGAGATCGGTGTGTGCTGCCTAGTATCATCAATTAGACTTTTACCAAGATCTTGGTTGTACTTTGCATGATGCAGTTTGCTAACCTATTGAATCCTGCCACTACTGCAGTGATGTGAGCAGAAAAAAAGGTTGAATAAACTGTTGTGCTTTATCATGCCAGGTCAGAAAGCATGTAGCATCTGCAATCCGTATTTATTCTTTTCAGTGTTGAAGCAATGCACTGAATTGATGTGAAGTGCCTTGGGGTCCTTGCATTTCTATCAGTACTTTTTAAATATGCGGTTGTGTGCTATGACCTTGTACTATTTCATAGGTCTTTTGAACTTGAACCTAGTAACTGTTGTGTACATGGTTTTAATTTAAACAAATTCATGGTACTTTGTCCTTAAAACTACTATA
The DNA here is from genome assembly GCF_023634085.1 of Falco cherrug. Classification (NCBI taxonomy): domain Eukaryota; kingdom Metazoa; phylum Chordata; class Aves; order Falconiformes; family Falconidae; genus Falco; species Falco cherrug. The sequence goes on from NC_073703.1 coordinate 30,730,157, forward strand.
CAATTTCTGACAGCTTCCAGGGTTTACCAAGTATTCCTTAGCTCAACAACAGAAAGTTCCGTCTAAGGTTGTTTTTTTACTAGTATGTCCAAGTTTTAAGAAATAAACATCAATCCTTTAGTATTAACATTTTCTAGTTGAAATGTATTTATGTGTTGTATTGTGGTTTGGAAGGTCGTCTGCTGGATTCCAGTGCTGACGGACCATTTGTGCCTTTAAAGAAAGAAAAACCAGAAGGTAGATCAAAGGAACTGAAGTACCCGCTAGTCTGACAGGGTACTTTCAGAGTAAAAATGCATATTACATTTCTGCAGCTTTCTGCTCTTGTTAGCCTCTTGTGTATGTGAACATCAGATGAACTAAGCTTTCTGTGTACTCTTTTGACGCACTTGGTAAACCAACAAACCACTAAGAAGTTGACGTTAATTTTAGTGTTTTATTGTCTTTTATCTGCTGAGAATTAAGAAAACAGTGCAAAAGCAGTAAGTAGTACATTCTGCTCACTGTGTTGGTCAAGCACATACTATTATTTTGTGTGAAAATGTTCCTATTAACGCATGTTATGTGTTCATAGTACAGCAAAAAATCCTCACTGTGTTTCAGTAAAATTGATTTTGCTTTGGAAAGGGTCCACATGGGGGTAATGATTGAATCTGAAAACTTGTTTGCAGAATTATAGTCTTACTGTGTACTCATATACATATTCATGTACATTCATATAGGGTTATAAATGACGCAGTGTTTTTAGAAATACAAATTACTCAAGCTTGATGTGTTTGACAGTTCTTTCATCCTTCTTTGGAGTGTAAGTTAACGATGGTGAATGTCAGCCGCCAGTGTATGTAGTGGTATATCGTAGAATTAAGTCTTGAATGTTGTGTTCGCCTTCTCCACTTCAGCCTGGACTTTTCTGGTGAACTTAATTTTCTTAATAGCAGGTGATTAAATCACTTTCGCACTATGTTGTTCAAGGTCTCAAACATACAATAGTAATACAGTTCCTATAAATGGTTCGTTTGTTAATCTGAGCTCTGTTTTACAAAATTCTATGAATGCTGCTTTCCTTTGAAATTTATGTTCAAAAAGAAATCCTGTTTTGTATAATAAGATGCCAGACTCACCAAGATTTCCTTTCTTGTTTCATAGACGTTCCATCTTCAGAGCAGCCTGAACTGTTCCTAAAGAAACTTCAACAGTGCTGTGTCATTTTTGACTTCATGGACACGCTTTCAGACCTTAAAATGAAAGAATACAAGCGCTCCACTCTTAATGAACTGGTGGACTACATTACAATAAGCAGAGGCTGTTTGACAGAGCAGACTTACCCTGAAGTAGTTAGAATGGTGAGTTTCTTCTTTCTCGTGGTCTCTTTAAATCCACTTGCAATTCCAGATGTGTGTTGTGGGCGAAATTGAACCCTGGAGTAGGTGGATTAAATAAGGCCTTTGGTTTATATTTTGTACTAGACATCACTAGAGGATAATTCTCCAAAGACAAAAATATTAATTCTTATATATTCTTAATTAAAGTCAGGTAGATGATGGTTATTACAGTGTAACAAGTTTATGAAAGGAAACCTGGATTGTTTCCTGATGTAGAAAGCCAGCAGCCATAAAATCAGTGTCCCTCACATTTCCCCTCCCTCACCCCCACGCCCCGTATAAATAATGGAATAATTTTTGCAAGTTCCTTACCTTTCTTTGAAATTCATCCAAGCTCTTGAGTGTATACTTTAGGTGGAGATAGCCTAAGGTATGCACAGGTAATGATTTTTAAATAATAAATGCTAAAAATGTTGTATAGGATCAGTGTGAAAACGTCCTGGGTTTATTATGTGGATTCATAGCAGCTGCTGTTAGAGTGAGCAAGATTACTCAACAACAAAGCCATACCTTGTATATACAAATTGTCAAATAGTGTTTTCAATATAAAAATGGAAACAGTACCAGATGCTAGCTATGTGGTGAAGAATGATCATTGTGATTGGCAAAATCAATCACTGCTTTAAAATGTTTATTCTGTACTACCATACAGGACCCTTTAACCTGTTACCTGGATGAGAAGGCAATTAGTTAAATATAGATTTGGTGATGTTGGTTTTCTAATGGTACTGTGTGAGCATGGAATCCACTGGCTATGTGCTGTAAGAAGGAAAACATGAATAGATTTTACATTACATTATATGTGCTCCTCATTTCTTTGCTGGCACACAGATGCATGCTGTGTTGCTTGTCTGTAATACTTAAAAATAGCTGTAAATTGTGACAGAATCATCAAGCAGTTAATAGTGGAAAAACAGAATTAAGGGTGTATAGAAAAATGTTAATATGGCTTCTTTGTGTGTTTGCATTGTTAAAAAGCCGATAATTATGTGATCAGATTCTTCCCCTTCTTCCTTACCCTCCCCTTCTCTCTTTTCTACTGGACCAATCTACTGAATGAACTGTGTGTTTTTCAGTCTGTTATGTTATTTGTTCAGCATGTGGTTGCCATTCAAATACCAGTCTGAAGACAGAATTACTGGTTGTTTGCTCAGTTCTTCTGCTGGTGCCGCACTGTAGTATTTAAATGGTTTGCAAATGTTAGTTTAATCTTACTTGTACCCCTTTTGATGAACAAATTATATCATACCCTTTGTATAGACAGGACACTGATGCGCAGGTAACTTCAATAAAATTAGGTACTTCTCCTGTGTGTAGGAGATGCTTCCAAACTTACCTCCTGGGAGAATTTGGTATTTGGTTTTTTTTTTAATGCGTTTCTGTTATTGAGGTTGTGTTCTCGCTTTGACTTCGATTATAGTTGTTTACTGCAGCAACATTTGTAAAATAAAGACTCTGCAAGTTAGTGTTGTCTTAGGTTGGGCCCCAAGAAACCAGAATTTCATGTGTAACTGCTCATGAAGTTCAGTTTGAATCATAAATGATAACTATGACTCAGGCTGAACTTGCACTGTAGAAGAGATGCAAAACCTGTTTGCTAGCATGTCCTACTGCCCCTGCAGTCACATTGATTCACAAAACAGTTTTTATCTTAAGGAAATGATGCGTTGCCTACATAGCTTGAAAGGCATGGCTTTAAATAATGTTTTTAAATATGGTCTGTAACACTGATATGGAGGAGTCACTGGAAGTAAAGATACAGTGTAAATTTTTCCAGTGGACTTCACAGATGCTTGCTAATGGAGCTTCAGGAATTCCAGTTTCAGCTTAGCTCATTTTTGGATATGGAAAGCTGTTCTATCTTCTTTCCTCCAGTGTTCCCCTGATCCTTTCATTGCATCATGCATGCCCTTCTTCATCATGTCTTGCATTTGGGCTCCAGTGCTGACCTCAAGCTATGTTTTCTCTTCAGTGCCCCAGGGTATTTAAGCAGGGGAGGACTGAGAATATTCTCAAGTCCTGTTTACGGCTACCCAGTGGCCCTTGACTGCCCAGACTTGGATTTTTTACAAATAAAAAGGTGCCTAAGTGATTAGGGAGGTGGACATGTTTTTTTCCTAAAGAATTTCCTGGACAGTTGTAATATTTAAATTCTGTAAGAAACTCTAGCCTGCAACAGACACTTGTGGCTATATGAAAGAGTAAGCTGTTGGGCAGCTGGAGCGCCCCAACTGTGCTTGTCCCAGCCAGCAGCGTTCTTGGTGCATGTGCTTTTGGAAAAACACTTTGGTGGTTTTATTCCATGTGAGCAGGATGCTGTACTCTGGTATTGAATTTATGTGAATGAATCTATGGCAAATGCATGAGTGATTTCTGTCGATCATCCCAACGAATGCTAATGCAGCGTTTCTACTAAAGCACATCATCAAGGCTTTTGTGGGTTGCGTGTATTTTGTATTTTACAGATAGGCTATCTGGTGCAAATACCATTTTCCCTCCAGTTCTTTGCCTATAAAAGTAAGACTTCTCCCATCACTTTGGTACAGTTATACGGGTCCTAGAGGGAAAGGCAGGACTTCCAATATTATATAAAACAAAGTTTTCAGCACATACTGCCTGGTAAAGAGACAGCATTAGTCACTTTGTGCTGAAGCACTGATTGGTGTAACTTGCCCTTTGCAAAAAGTGCATGTGTTTGTTTCCAGCAGAATTGTGCTTGTAATCGTATACTGAGACAGACATAACTGCACACAGTTGACTTCATGAGTGCAACTGCCGCCTTTATCTGCTTTTGAGGGTCTTCATCTAGGTCTCCAACTGTGTTCACAAAGGAACTGTCACATTGGCAATCTCACACCTGTCATGATAGTGAAGAAGACAGATCTATGTCCTGAACAAATCAATGTCCCTGTTGACGTGCCTGCCACAATTGTCACGGGAGTGTTTTGATTGAAAGACCAGTATCTTAAAGCTGATCAAAATGGAGCACATGTGTTCTTTGTCCCTTTGAAAGGCCTCCTCCCTGTTATATTTAATGTTTATGAATCCAGGAATTAATATTTCCTGTTTAGCCCTTTGGGCTATTTGGAGGTGAAGGGAAGTATTGTAAATAGAGGAAAAAGAAAGAAGTGTTTTGTGAGTTTTGGCATCATTTCGGAGCAGAAAAAAAGGCGCACCAGTATGAAGCTGATACTTAAAAAATTACTAATATTTACAAAGAAGAATTAATGGCCAAAGTCTTTTCTTGCCTTAAATCAAAGTTTCTAAAACGTCCAAAAAAGTAGTATCTGTGGAAGAGCCTTTTATTGTTTTAAAGTTTTAGAACATACGTTTATATTAGCATTCTCTGTTCATTGGCTTTACAGATACTAAGATAGAAAAGGTTGCCTGTAAAATTCTTCAGAAACTCTGAGATTTTTAATTACTTCTAGAATGTGGAGGTGTTATGACTTAAGGGTTTCAAAAACAGTCGTTTGTGATAGCCAGCATAACAGCTCCTGGAGATTTTTACTTCCAGTAATCCTAAATTCATGCCATTAAAACCTTCATCCCCAATTTGTAGTATCACGTATTTCCATCTTGCTCTCTTGAATTTATGATGTAATGTTTATGTATATAGCTAAATGTGGGATCACTTGGCTCTTCGTCAGCCTGTGTGCATGTCCACTTTTTTAAGCCACCGTCTTTAGCTTGGTATATGCAGAAGCGGTTGGCATGTTACTGGTTATTTAAAAAGAAAAAAATAATTAAATTTACTAATGGCCACCAAAGCAAGTTGCAGTGGCATTGTCACTGTCATCAATATCGGTTGATGGGAAGAACGGTTGGGATTTGTGTTAATGGCCATAAGCTGGACAGATTTATTCAGGAAGGTATTGCTCAGCGTGCTTCCCCTGCAGTTTGATGTGTTGTTCAGAAGGGCATATGACATTTTTTAAAATTAGGCTGGTCTTAGGAAAAAAGGCCCTTGCCAATTAGTCCACACTCTGCTAAGAAGGAAATGCCAGTAATACGACTTTATGAGCCAATAATTGGACACTTAATCTAAAATTTGTTCCTGTCTGAGCAAAATGTGGAGGCTTAAACTAATGATGCTGATTTTGTTGGTAGCTTAAACGATGGTAGTTGAATGAAATGAATGTTTGTTATTATCTGTGGTATCCTAAAGGGTGTATGTAGTTTCTGGGTATTAAGACACAGATTGAGGAAACTGATTTCTTTCATTTAAAAAAATTGGATGGGGAAAAATTGACAAGCTGTTAAACTGAGAAATCTGAATGAATCTCTCTGTTGGTGAGCAACACTTCAGCTCTCCTGCTTGCTGCTTCAAGAATTGTAAACCCACCCCCTAAACTTTACTGTGATGTCTATGCAGCATGTGTGAATGGTTGCCAGCCCCTAAGAGATTGCTAATGAAACTTTTTTGAGATACACCTTTTAGAATGGAATAGTGTTTGTTCTCCTCTTAAGTGCAGAAATGCCTTGTGCTTCATGTTACCAACTTTGTCTTTTCTGTAGTGATGTATCAAGTAAAATAAGACTGTAATCTCTATAGCCAAAGTGAAACCATATTAGATGTCTTGCAGCTCAGAAGCTATGTTGAGCAACACAATGAAAGAAACTTGGTTAAATTAATAACCAAATAAATACCAAGAATTGCATTTTAAAGTTGGGGTTTTTTTTTTAATTAATTTCTCTACTGATATAAATCTAGAGGGATTACATTCCTTTTACTGGAGGTTTGTCTCAACAGATGTGAGGGCAGAGTCTGATCAGGAGTTTGTGACAGACCTTAAACATAAAGAATATCTTGTTAAGCCATGATTTTTTTAGTATGTTAAGGAACCTATTTTTAGGAAGTGTTCTAGCTGTTAGACTTCATAGGCATTATGAGTTTCTTTATTTTCTATAGCTTTAGCTATAACATATGACTAAGTATGACACCCTGCTCGCTAAATGTTCATCTTGTTTAGGGTTTTCTCTGTTTAAATGTTCTTGGATAGAGATTTTAATGCAAGTCTACTTACATTCAGTCTTACCTTTTTGATGTAACTAAAACCCTGTGCATATGTTCCTGTTGGTTCTTGCATTATATTTAAAAATATAATACTGAATGTCATTCTGAGTTTAAGGGAAATAAATAATATACTCTTATAAGAATTGATAAATAATGCCTCTTCGATAACTTCAGGATTTCTGTAAAATATTGGGAATTAATCTTAAACTCAACTTGAATCAGTAGAAGTTGAACAGATTGTTTGAAACCATCCCAAGTGCTGAAAGGAAGATGCAATGTCCTCTGATGCCCCCAAAATGGACTTTGATTAAAAATTGCCATGTAGATGTAGCCATGATGGAGCAAGCATGCTATCAGAGTTAAAAAAAAAAAAGGTAAAAATCACATCAGATTTTAAATTCTGTTCTTGTTTCTTTACTGTGAGGGTTATCAATTCTGTAGAAGCAAGAAAAGAATCTGACTTCAGTTTCTTTTACGCATTATTTCCAAATTGCTGTTAGATGCTTTTTATTATTCATGTTCTTTATACACCTAGTTTGCACAAAACCCACAATGCTTATTAAAAGAAGAGGCTCTGATGTTCTGTACTCCTCTCAAAATATCAGTTGGAGGCAGCTCCTCTTGCAGTAGTTGCTCCTAATAATTTTTCCCGACAGTATGTAATTACATTTACCCGTATCCATTATTCCTCCTGTTGGTTACATAGGCCTCTCATTCGTCAGACTCTTATCTGCATAATGGTACAGTGACTAGGTCTAGAGCAAAGAAATAAACTGGAAGAATAGTTTTGTTCCAAGAAGTACTTGTTTCGAACTGCAGCTATTTTATTTCTTTATTTCTTTCTTTATTTACTTTATCTCAAAGGAATGTGCACCCCAACCCCTCATTTTGGCTGTGTCATCCTTAATACTTTTCAGGCATTGTATCTGTAGTTAAGCACAATGTGAATCTTCTGGGGGATAGTTTTCTTGGGTTTTGAATTTTTGTTGTGTTCTTCACTTTGGAGTCTGAGACAGTATGAGTTTTGTAATGCTGTCTAGAGTTCAAGTTTATGTATTGGCAGGCTTTCACTTGATCTGATGCCTGCTCTACAGACGAGGGGTTTTTTCTGCTGGTACTGTGCTTTGAATTTGTCCAAGATACTTGACTTACTGCTATGATGCTTTTAGATTGTATTGTATAGTATCAACCGGGCACACATTAAATTAATAACTGTTCCATTGGATCATCTCAAATCATAGTTACATATGGAGGTAGCAGTGAGTAGGGTCATTAGTAGTAGGGTGCACGGTTATGCTTGAGGTCTAGGTGACCTAGAGTGGAATTTCAGAGCTCCAGTTTCCAGCAGCGAGAAGTCTACCCGGGGCTGCCTGGGGATGGGGCTGTGCTAGCACTTCTGAGATGGTGAATGTGCTCTTGAAGTGGATCTCCCATTTTTTCCTCACTCCACTTCGATGCTTGTGATGGAGGAGTCTCGGGGTTTGTAAATTTTCTTCCTTTTGGATAAATGTCTACTCCAGGAGTGTACCTAAGCTTTCCAACTTGCTAATGGGCTTCAATGCAAGAGATCACTAGAAAGAAACTCTTCCCTCCAAACGTACATGGTGTGGTCATTGCACCAGAGCACCAGCTCTTCTGTTCTACAGACTTGCTCCTATGAGCATAGCCAAAGGATCTTGGTGTTGCTGCTTGCTCATCTGTATGGATGGAAGCTGCTACTGCTGCTGAAGTGGGAAATTGTAAGCTAACAAGTTTAGGAGCCCTGATCCAGAGCTAAATTCTTGCAGATTGAATTTTTAGACTTAAAGGTCAAGAAAAGATGAGAGGAACGTTTTTTCCCCCCACCGTGTGATCTGGATTGTTGACTGTGTTCGCAGTGCAACAGAGTCCATTTGAATGTAGCCAAGTCAAAATTAATGCTGCTGGGCAAAAAGAAGGCATCTAATATTAAGCTCTGAAAGGCTGTATTCAGGCAAGCAGTGGTGCAGAAAAGGACCTAAGCATTGTGGATTACTGTTGTGAGTATCTTAATATGAGTTTCTGGTACAATGCACCGTTCAAAGAAGTGAATGTTGAAAAAATAAAACAGGAACATGCAGGAAACAAGAGGGAGATGGTCTGACTTTTTATACGTACCCCAGTGCACCTGCTGTGTACAGGTGGGAGCTCAAGGGAAGGAAGCAAAAATAATCACAGGATTAAAAACAAAGAAAGAAACCAACAACTGCCTGGGTTCAAAAGCTCTTTCTTGCCATTTCCCAGCACAGAAGTTGGGGAAGTGTCATGTCTATATATAAATACATACATACTGCATATGCAAACATATATACAGAAGTAAAGAGATCTGGTGGTTTATCGAGAATCAACAGGGAATCAGGCAGATTCAACTTTGAAATCAGCAGCAGTGTGGTGTAGTTTAATAGTAGTAAAACTTCAGGAAAAGAATGCTGGTGGAATCATTTATGATTTTTACATAAAATTAGATACTACTTTTTGCAAGATGTACTTCAGTCAAACTTCTGAGAATGATTCAATGGTTTATAGAGAGAGAATATAGCTGAGTGACCGCAGTAGTACATCAGGCTCTAAAATATATAAATGCATAAACAATATCAAAAAGATAAACGTATGCAGATGTATTTCAGAAGGACAAGATTAGAGTCCATTAAGGGCCATTGTCTCCCAGTTGGCATGGCTTCACGTTATGGCTTAATTACATTTTATTGTTACTGGATGTTGTTAATATGCACAGTAGTTTAAACACGGTGTGTGCAGAGATACTTGGTTTCAATTCCATATGTACCTGGGGTTTATTTGGGTGGTTCCAGCTACTGGTAATACAACAGGTATTCCCTGTGGGCTAATTGGGTATTCACTTCCCCTGGTTTTGTATAGCTAATGTGTTAAGCTTCCCTGTGTGCATGTTTGTTTTCACTTCAGGCTCCATTCAGGAAAACTATTACTGATAACAATCTCTTGTTTCAAACAGCACAGAGTAGGAGCACTGAGCTGAAATTGAATTTGTGAAGTGTTTCTGTTACTGCGTTGTCATTTTTATAGCAGTCCAGTGAGGGACAAAGGGAGGGCTTCTCAGAACATTTATTGCTGACTTCAGACTTAAGGTTTTAGTACTTTCTTCTCTAAAAATTACTTCAGATATAAATGTGATGATAAAATCAAGGTTTTCTTGAAGCTTGTTACTTTTAACAGCATATTCATGGTTTTGGGTTCTGCATTGCCAGGTACTGGTCATCAGCTCTGTTCAGAACTTGCAGCTCATTCTTTGCGGGGGTATCAGAGCAGCCTTCCCGATCTTCTTGTTTGTTTTTAACAAATTGACATTGACTTGTAATTGCCTGGAAAAGTTTTTGCTTGCTTCTGGTCGAAGTTGTGCCTGACTGACACACTGACATGGAGCTTAGAGGTTTCTGGGCATCTCCAATTTAAAAATCTATCATTTTGGCATTCCCAACTTGATCTTGGAAATTTTAGATTCGGTGCCAATGGGTAGATTTTACTGGTTTTGTTAAACTGACTTCTGGTTGCTTGAATGTTCAGATTCTGCACAGAGGGGGAGCAGTGATGTCCTTTTCTACGCTTGGTTTGGCGTGTGCTTCTGGAAGGGACAGTCACGGAGGACAGCATGCAGATGTCTCTGAGGACATAATAGGAGAGATCTGTCAAGACACAACTTTCTAGAATATTAGAGTTCAAATTTGCTTTGCAAAAATATCATCTGGGTTTGAAGGCGTTCCTAATCAGTGGGAGATGGAAATCCGTATTGACCAGCAGTCGTTTGTGGTGGCTGTGGGAGAAGAATCATCAGGGGCTGTATGCACAGGCTGGCAGGGCTGGCCTTTGGCTTGATGATCCAACAGAGGTCAGAAGAGAAATGATGCAGCTATCCAGCTGAAGGAATTTTGGCATGCTGCTGGAGCCCAGGGATAAATATTAAGTAGCTACCTTATGCCTATCCAAGAGAAATTATTCCTTCCAGATTTGTAGCCAATTCCTGCCTTTGTGTGGTGGCTGTCGAAGTCTCTGATGTACAGCTGGGCAGTTCATGCATGGAAGAACTTGTTGCCTTCGGTTCTCCCTTAGAGGCTTATAAACATTAGCCACCCAGAGGCTACTGATTTAGATAAGCATGCTATAAATTGACACTGCATGTAAATGAGCTATCATGCTGTGTTGTGGTGATTAATGTAACTGTAATGGCACACATCTTTTAAAATTATGATAACCTGGGGAAAACACTTAAAGATAACCTGTTTTGCTTGTGCTTTTCAGGAGAGTATCTGTTTTGGCTCCATATAGCTTATCTTTACTCCTAATGTAAAAAAGAAAATTAAAGAGAGCAAACTGTATACTAGGACCATATTGTAACTTACATTGCATTTTACTCCTGCGTGTCAATTTTCTTTTGCAAAAAACTTGCTTCTGAGTTGCCTTGAGACTGGCCTTTTCTTAATAGGCACTCACCAGAAATCATACTGGTTTTATTACAAGCTCAAGACTCAGGTGTCAGTGCTGGCGCTTAACTAATTGTTGCTGAACCCTTCATACTTCTGTCATGCTGTTAAGGCTTTGCCACTAACTGCTCGAGGCTTGGTTTGACTGCATTTAAACCTTACAGGAATTTGTCTTGGTTTAACTTTTCACTCGGAAAGTATGTACTTTTCCTTGCAGGTTTTGTTTGTACCATAATTGAATATTTGTTTAATTTTCTAAACACAACAGCTAATGAATACTTACATTTTCTCCAATCTGTTGGTACAAATTTCATTAATTTATGTATGGCTAAATTTGCAGCAAAAGTTCTTTGTGGTTTCAAATTAAGTTTAAAGCAGAAAAAAAAAATAGCTGCTAAGTGCCTTTGGTTTTGCTAGTTCCCTGTTTTGGTCCAAATCATGAGAAAACTTGGATTTTTAAATGTGAAGCATTAACCAAACATGCTTCAGTAGGGATTGCAGAATCCCAGATGTTCAGCTCCAAGGCACCAACAGGTACATTTCCACCTTTTTATGTGGGAATCCTTTGGGCTGTCTACCCTCATTTGCCCTGTGCTCTTAACATAGAAACAACTCTGTCCTGCTGATTCTCATCACTTTCCTCCTGTCCCTGCTTTTTCGTATCAGGGATAGAAGACGGAGGAGCTCAAGAATCGTTGGGGAAAGACAAACTATAACGTGTGTATTCCTGGAGTAGCTATTTGAGTTTTTCTCATGAGACTAGAAAAGTCTTCCACGGAGGGGCTCTTGAGAGAAATGAATGAGTCAGGGGAAGAGGATGGAGGAGGGAGAAAAAATATATTCTAATAACTGCTGGTAATCACTTGGCAGGTATGCATACAGGGCAAGCAGGGTTCAGGATCTTATCAGCACAGGCTGTAATAAGTGCTGCATCTGTTAAGGCTGAAAGTCGTGCGACCTGAGAACGTGAGTTTTGCAAGTACAGAGGTGGCTTCTGTGAAGTGTTGTACTGTAACTGCAGTGAAATACACCCTCTTGTGGCAAGAAGGAAAAAGTCCGAGCAGAAACCTGTGTGACCTCTTTTTTTCCTATATTTGCTTGTTTAACCATACTTATTCTTATTTGGTCTTTCCCTCATGATCAGTGAATATTCCTCACTGGGAGTGCCACGTGCTTTCCTACAGTCTTCTGTTTCATCTTTCTGTTTATGGAGTACCTGAATCTGTTCTGTTTGTCTTGCAAATTCTAAACCTTCACTTTGCCTTTTCCCACCTGTTTTATCAGTTTGGATTTTATTTAAACTCTTGGCTTTAAAGTGCCCTTTCTTACTAAGTTGCCTACATAGTGAAAACAGGCCTTACAAACTAGCTTTACATCATTTACAGGAGTAAAAGGCTGGAAAAATAAATAAGGATGTTGAAGAACATGCTAGTTTTGTTTATTAATAGCTTAGTTTGTCTGAACTGCAATGAGGAGATCCTGTATAGACGGGATTAGGAGATAACATGCTGCTTTCCCCAGCTGTTTGATTAACTGGCTTAAGGATGGATCAAACGCAGTAGCAGAGTGGAAAGAAGGCACAACATCACCTTCAAAGTGCAGGAAAGGCCCTACAACATGTTTGTAGTTTGTCAGATTTGCTGCATAATAAGCTGTGTGTTCCATTCAGCACTGTAATTAACCCAGGAAAGCATTCCAATTCAGTCTTTGCTGACAGCATGAACTTCACAAAACCAAGCAGTGTCACCAAAGTACCTCTAAATAAGATTAAGCAAAGTAAACCAACCATGAAATAAAATGTAGGCTAAGTGTTGTGCAAATGCTATTTGTTGCTTTCATTTAGTACCAGGTTCTGTACTTGGCATGAGGTGACCAGGCATATAAATGTGTGAATAGCACTGGCAAATTCTTCACAAGTGCTGACAGATGAGACCTTAAGCAGATATCATTAATGTTTTTATGTGCAAAGGAAAATAACCAAGTGTTTTATGAAAACACTTCTAAATGCATGTTGATGGTGTTTCCCGTAACTCCTGAACAGTCGTGGCTCTCAGCCCATTGATGCCTAGTAGGACTGGGAATTAGATGTTGGTGGGCTTCTCTGGAACATGGTGGACAGAAGTAGTGGCAGACTGGCTAATGCTGAGATATCAGTGGAAAGAAGAAAAAAACAAAAACAAAACCTGGAGAAGGGAAAGCTGAGGCTGGTGGCTGGTCTGTAAAGTGACAGGTTCCTTAGACCTGTACTGTTGCTGAAGGACTTTGTCAGACAGCAGGCAAAAGAAATACTGCTTATGCGATGGATGGTAGGGTAGGGATAGACATAGAGAGCCCTGAAAACTAGCAACTATCTGAAAAATAGATCTCATCATTCTTTCTTTCGCTTTTCAGGTATCTTGCAATATCTTCAGAACTCTCCCACCTAGTGACAGCAATGAATTTGATCCTGAAGAAGATGAGCCCACCTTGGAGGCATCATGGCCACATTTACAGGTTTTTGATAATTTATTTCAGAAAAAAAATGCTTATCATTGCATACTTTATCTAATAATTTTCTCAGCTTTTTTTAAAAACCTGTGAATCAGAACTAGCCTGTGAGACACTGACGCTTACTAATAGTGTTCATGACTATAATAGACCTACAAACACAGGAGCATACTTCGTGGAATTTGCAAAATGTTGAAGCTTTCTTTCAAAGTCGCATTGATGGTGTCCCTCATATTCTTGTTTTCCTTCATTGATTTAAAAATTATTTTGCTTTCAAATTGCTCTGATGCAGAAGTGTTCTTCAGCAACTTCAACAAGAGCATTGCGGGGATGATAACGGCTAGCGCTTTTGCTTTACCGTGGGTAGTTAATTTGCATAGAAAAGTACACAGGTGTTGGCAGCTGATCAGAAAAATGAATGACAGGGTACATCCCCAAGTCTTCCTTCCGCTTCCTGGGTCAGGGTTTGCTTTCAGGTGTTTGTAGAGGGATGCATGCTCACTGCTGTGCTATCATCCGTTCCTCTGTACCTCAAGTGTCAACACAAGGTGTTTGGAACAAAGAACATCGACTAATTTTGGAGGAAGCATTGTTGATACTAATGCAATAAATTCCCTTATAGAAAATACAGATGCAGGTCCTGTCTGTGTTAGTCAGGGCAATGGCTTACAGCACTAGTAAATTTAGAAGTTTGCCTGAGTAACAGTTTGTGGGTCTCGGATTTTCTGTAAGCAGAGGAGCACGACTGACCTCAGCTTGAAATGAAGATTTTAGTGGACAGTTGCGTGCACAATCCTTGCATGTGAGCAGTTTGCTTCACTCTTTTGTGCTCTCAAATTCAGAATCTGTTGAAATGTAGGTTTCATCCCTCATTTATATTTAAATTTCACAAAAAATAAGAATCTTAAAAGCTTCAAGCCAGCTCTGAACAGCTCTGCCTGCCTGGAAACAGCACAGGCATACATGTCAGTTATCCTATGTTCGTTGACGCTAGTGCTGTAGTTTTAGAAGTTATTACTTACATGGAAATGATGGAATTTCTTAGGCAGTGGATAATTTACCATTGTCAGGAAGAAATGCACCAAAGTATTTGTCAGAAGGTGATGGAATTGATTTCCTGATAAGTTAGTTATGTAAGCTGTCACTTTTTCCATGTCATATTTCTAAACTTCTCTCGCTCTTTTTGATTTCCTGTTGCTGCTTCTTAGAAGTCAGAGAGCACTGACTTAAAGCAGCAGTAGCAGTATTGGAGCATGTTGGCGTTTGCATGGAAAGGTTTAAAATTATTTTAAAATGTAGTTTAGCTTCCTTTCTCCTTTTCGGTATCAATAATCATGCTCACTGAAGTCAGAAAGGAAACAGTTTTCAATGGCTGCTGTTCTTGAAAAGGTTCAGCAAAGAGAATTGCTCATCTGATCAGAGTTGCTGTCTTACGAGGCCACAACAGTCCCTGTTTCACTTTGCTTCCTTTTTGCCTGGTTTTTATTCTCTTCTTTTTCTCTGCTAAATGAAAAGTCTGTTGCTGTCCTGCTGAGTATTTCAGGCAGAGATGGAATTTCTTGAAAGTAAGCAGGTTTTCTCTAGCTCTGAGCTAGTCTTCATAGTAAGTCAGGAACTTCTGAATAAATTCCAGTTTGTATTCTTGTTCTGTGTTTCATGTTGTAGTACAACGCTACTCTAAGCACTTCCTAATTTAATTTAAGTATTTCTTCACCAACCCTTTCAGAATAGTAATGTCTGTATTTGATGTGACTTCAGCAGTTCAGAGGGCAGTTTAAATGTGCTTTCCAATTACTCTAGGAAGCTTTACAAGATGATAACAAGCATTACAAGGTGGCAGTGCTTGTTCTTGGTGATGAAATGTCTTTCATTGGAGTTAAATAAGCAAAGCTAACTTTAAAAGGTCATGTAATTAATTCTGACTAAGATAGCAATTTGATAAAGGAGAAAATATTCTTCATTTTTTTAACCTTTTGCTCTGTAGGAAAATAAGTATATTATTTTCTAGCGAAAGAATTTAAGGAAATACTTAAAAATATAAAGAGTAATTAAGTCATAAACTAAGCCATGGATATTTCTTATTCTTTTGCAGCTTGTATATGAGTTTTTCATACGATTTTTGGAAAGCCAAGAATTTCAGCCCAGCATTGCCAAAAAGTACATAGATCAGAAATTTGTATTGCAGGTAAGCTGATCCATTTTCTTTAAGGTTTCATTTTGCTTTTGAAAAAAGTGTCTTTAAAAAGGTTTTGTTTAGAATTTGAAAGTGTAACTTTGTTTAGCCTTTTTGTGTTGCAAATAAGCATATACAATGAAAGTTTTCAGTCTGTGGAGGTAGGGGAAATGTGTCTGTGCGTTTGTATGTCAGTCTCTGTTGCTATAGATATGTATAAAATAGTTGGTTTGTCTCCTGTTTTGATACCTGAATCAAAACATTTGACTTACTGGTTATGAGAGGGAGCCGAAACAGTAACTGTGGAAAAATGAAAGGTTTACTATTGAGTAGTTTAAAAATGCTGCTATCTAGATAGGCTACTTAAGCACCAGTTTTAATGTGTCTTAACATCGTTAAAATATTTCTGTTGGAATAGGAGAATATTTCTCCCTTCTGACTCTGCTGGAGAGCTGGCAACAGGGGCAGAAGTTCATTGACAAACCTGTTCCCAGTACAGTACTGAAAGCAGTGATGCTAGCAGTGGTCAGGGAGGAAGTACATCAAAAGGCCATGTAAAGTTCAGCCTCTGTTAAAAGCAGGGAAGAAGAAGTAGCATCAAAAATAAACGACATTGGCAAAGAATGTGTAGCTTTCATTTTCCTGGCCATCTTTATGGGTAAATGGAATAGATGGCCGCTGTCAGTTGGTCAGCTGGTGGCCAGGTATTTGACACCTATGTAATCTTCCTCCTCCTTGTGTACAAGCTAGGCTTCTGGTGTGCTTTGTTATTTCACTTGAAACTCCAGTAGCTGGTCTTCTTTACTGAGGAAGTTTCATCCAGGCCTTGACAGACACCAGAACAGAGATGGCTGAAGGAAAATGTTTTCTGGGATAAGCCAGGAAACTCCACAGCTACAACTTTTGTCTTCAGCTTTTGGGAATAGACCTATCTTGTGTTTTCTGTTTCCACCGTGAATTTTTGTCTAGCCACAGCATCAGAAAGAGCTTCCTGTTTAATGCTGTCCATAGCTTGCTTTTGAAATCGGGGAAATTTAGAAAGAATCCTACTTAGTTAGAAAAGGGAATTTCCTTGCGGGCTGAGACTTCAATGAAAGCCAAAAAGTGGCAGAAGAAACTCAGCGTTTCTGAAGATGTTTCTCACCCCTTTGTCATAGAGCTTTTATTTTCCCCTGTAGTGCTCAGGCCATAGAAGCAGCGCTTTTGCTGCCCATGTGTATTATTTGTATGAAGAATACCTGAAAAATGTAGTGAAGAGAGCAATTTCTGTCCTTAAATTAAAGGATTCAAAGAAGGGACTTCAGTTTCTTTCTTAATATCACAGGACTTTCTTCACCCTACAAAAGCAATAGGATATATTTATGTCTTTACTTCTCCCACCTTCTAAATACAAGAGCGTTTTCATCTGGGCCAAACCTGTATGGTGCAGTTTCCTTTTTGTTCGTCTAAATACTGATTTGAACAAGTAGGTGCGCCAATCTGATTGTCCAGCACCTGGTAGAAATGTAAGAATATGCATGGGGGGGTAATTGCTCTTGACAGGTTTTTCCGGACTGGTTTTATTTTCTTCAGATATAGCAGATTGCATTAAAGGAATGCTTTTGTTCTACTTCAAAATTGAGAGAAAATAATTCCTAGATGCTCCTGTTACGTGCAGCTGAACTGAACTTGGTCATGACTGGTGGCATCCCACCCATGCCCTTCCAAGGCATTCAAACCTTTACAGTTTGGCCCAGGAGAATGGGTCTAAACCAAGGTTTATTTATTTTTTTTTTTAAAATCCTGTTAGTCTTTATTAAGTCTACTAAATAAAAGAACGGTATCTGCTGAAGGAGGAAAATCAGAGTTTTTAAAACTTACGTATCTGAAAATGTATGATACAACAATTAGGGTTCAAAAGAATTCTAAGAATTCGTAAGTTCTGGCCACATGGTTAGGTGATGCATTTTAATATATTTTGCTATACACAGTGGGTCAATTTTAAATTCACGTTTTTCTATAAAAAGTTCTTTAGCCTATAGGAACTGAGGTGTTCTGCTGCTTACTGTGTTTGTTGTGTGGCTAGAGTAACTTGTAAGAATCTGCAACTACAGATTGCTTACATGGGGAACTGATTTGTGACTTAGCATTAAGGATGTTTGGTGTTTCACGACACTGATAACACAGGCGTGACAGTCTTTGAAATCATCTTTCTGTCTAAATTAATTTTTATAAAAAGATTGAGGAACTAATGAAGTGTTGCTTGGCAGTAAGGATGCCTATATGAAAAAATGTTACAGTTATTTTAATGGACATTTTTCAAGCTTTTTCTTGTTTGCTTGCTTTTTGCCTTTTTTTTTTTTTTTTTTTTTTGATACAGATGTGTTTCTGGCTTTAAGCTGTATGTTTTGATAAAATTTCTGTACTTAACAGTGTAACTGTTCATTTCTAAAGCCTGCTTGTGCAGCCTGAAATGGTAGGCAGTGGTTGCTAAGAGACATACCATTCAAATACATCCACAAGTGTCTATGTTATGGAGGCTGCTATTTTGGAAAATTTATTTCCCTTTTCTATGTGAGTTTAGTGTCAGAATAGTCACATAAATTGTGGAACTCTTGCAGCTTATCCATAAAAATAAGACTTCATTGTTGAAACCTGACAACAAATTGGACATATCAAAATAATTCTCTCGGTCTCTTAAATGGGAGACTGAGTCTTAGTTCAGCAACGTTTCCACAGAGGATCTGTATAAGAGAACTGGAAATATAAATACTTTGCTCCTAAAAGCAATCCAGTAAGAAAATTAAAAACATAAGTGTTTCCAGCTGTTTGCTGTCTTTGGGTGAAATTTGCTATTTGGGGAAGGATGAGGTGACTATTTATTTATTTAACTGTAGACCTAATTGAACAAAGCAATGTGTTTATAACCTCTGGAGGGCAGCTGACAAACCTCATCGGTGCCTCATGAAATTCCCACCAGATTCTTACTGCAAGGAAAAGATAGTGGGAGCTCATTACAAGCCACAGAAACATCCAAAATAATGAAGAATGTGTGCATCAGTCCTAAACCTGCATGTTAGAAAGCAAAATCCCAGACAGTTTAACAACTTTAATCATATTTTTCTGTCTTTTTCTTTTTCGCCTCCTCAAAGTTGTGTAGCAGGGATCAGGTGGTATACATACACTGACGTAGCTACTTATAATAGGTATTTTTAATTTATCTATTTGTGAATCCGAGATAATTTTGTTTTCTACCATTCATGCAATAATTTTCTGACAGTATCTTAGACGTTTGTAAGACCTGTTTGGCAAACTGTCTTCGTTTCTTTTGCAAGACTGGTACTGGTTTACAGTTAATTTCTTTTTCATACAAGAGAGATACTGGTCACTTATGATTACTATGTTGAACTTCCCCATTTTCTGTGTATTTGAGGGGGTGGAGATTTTGGGGTTTGGGTTTTCTTGTTTGTTTGGTATGCTTGGTTTTTAAATGAAGTTAACCTTCTTACTCCAAATGTCTGCCAGAACAGGCAGTGTTGTGGTGTCAAAAAAGATGAAGAAGGAGGGGTCAGGGGAAGCTCTTATTTTTGTGTAGAGGATTCAAGGGGAATAGAACACAGGTCTGCAGGTGATACTTCTGGTGCTCATTTCATGCCTTAATTCTTAGAGGCAACTTCAGGTGTCAAGTGTTTCAGGATGGATTTTGTACAAGGCACCAGCTGGTGTTCTCTTTTGACTGAATACCACGTAATCATTTTGCTGTTTTAAAATCTTAAACAGTTACTTAGTAAAGGTGAGGTTTCTCCTGTTGTTTTGTTGGGGTTTTTGCTTTGTTTTGTGGTTGTTTGTTTGTTTGTTTTTTCTGAACTGGATATTGAAGTTACCATTTTGTTCGACCTGGAGGATTAATTCCCCCTGATACTTTCATTTGTGGTGGTTGGTGGAGATCCTGTAACAGCAAAGCCAGTGCGTAGACTTCACCATTGAGTCTTTCCACAGCGTGAAGGCCATGCAATCCCTAGGAAGGCTTAAGAGCTCATTAATATAAATTACAAGTGAAAGATGTGACCTTCACACAATGTTGTTGGAACAAAATATTAGAGCAAATGATGATATTTTCGTTCTGCAGAGTGAAGGAATGCTGGATGGTAAGAGGCAAACTTATTTTGTAGATATGACAGCATCTAGGAGTTTATTGATTTCATTTTGGGGAGAAGGATTTTTATTAGTTGTTTGAAGATTTCCAAAGTTTTGTTATGTCAGAAGTGGAAATTAATAAACTGATTTTCGTGATGATGTGCTGGGGTTACAGCAGATTTTTTTAATACTGTATTTCTACACCTTGGGTAACGCAGATATGTTCTTACATGCATGTGCTTTCGTGAATTTTAACTTTTATATGGAAGTCTGTGTGTTATACCTGTTAAATATCTACTATTTCAGTTCTGTTTTTCCTTTAAACACAGCTGTTGGAGCTGTTTGACAGTGAGGACCCTCGAGAACGAGACTACCTAAAAACAGTCTTGCACAGAATTTATGGCAAGTTTCTGGGTCTTAGAGCATTTATCCGAAAACAGATTAATAATATTTTTCTACGGTAAGTTGTGGAAGAAGGTACTTTTTGCTTATGAACATTTTAGGAAACTGATCTATTACTTATATTTAACTTCTCTTATTTTTTTAGATTTGTTTATGAAACTGAACACTTCAATGGCGTAGCTGAACTGTTGGAAATTTTAGGAAGGTAAATGAGTCTTTATTTATTACCTATCTCAAACTTCCTTTCTGGACATGTCAGAATAGTGTTGGATTCGGAAAAAGTATTACTATAAGCCCTGATTCTGAAAGCAGATGTGTACACATGCTCATTTTAAGTTCACATGCAAGTCTGTCACATCTTTGCCAAGAGTATATAACTGGATGCAAATTACAGCCAAAAGTTTTGGACTGATTTTGTGTGTGTGTGTGTGTTAGATTTTGTGCACTTCATCTTTACATGCTGCAGAATTTTATGTTTGTTAGCACACTAACAGTGTGAATATTTTGAGTAAGTTAAATTCTGGTAAGTTAATTACTCAAGAACACCTTGCTTACATGAATGTACAGACCACATAGACAGTCTTATCTGGCAACAGGTTTGTGCAGCTGTTCTTATGATTATTCCTAAGTCAGAGCTGAATTACTACCTAGATATATACTACACTGCTAATATAAAGCAGGAGAAAAGTCAGCACCTGTTTACAAATGGTACGAGCCTGCTCTTTGTAAACAGGTACTGACTGTCAAATTATTTTAATGTAGAAAGTGCTTGTTCAGACCTCAAGAATGTTTTCTGTGATGATAACACTAACAAATATTTCTCTTCTAATTTCTAGTATTATCAATGGTTTTGCTTTACCTCTTAAGGCAGAGCATAAACAGTTTCTGGTGAAGGTGCTGATCCCTTTACATACTGTCAGGAGTTTATCCCTCTTCCATGCACAGGTAGAAATTGTGAAAATATTTTCTGCTGAGTTAGAATGATATAAGGTTCCTTTAGAAATTTAATTGTGTAGCACATAAAAGGTGGGGGGAAATTTTCAAAATGTAGAAAACATGCAATAGATTTTTTAAAATATGATTTCTATGATATATGTCTTGCTTCTGTTCTGATTAGATAATTAGAAGTGTGACATACATCTGTAATATTTTGGGGTTTTTGTTCAGTAGTTAAATTCTCTCTTTTGGTTTTCCTCTCTGCTATTTTTTCATTCTCACAAGTCTGCCTTTCCCATTCCCTCTCCCAGGAGGATGTTTGGGTTTCCTTAGTCTTGTGCTGTCAAGGCTCTTCTTCACCCTGGCAACTTTCCAAATACTAATGCCCACATTTTTGCATAATCCTTAACATTCTCCCTTGCAGATTCCTTAATACTGCATTTACGCTCTCATACATCTTTCTATACATTCAGCTTTCATGACATAATTTTTCCTCTGATAAGTGATACCTGTTGCCTTTTTCTCTGATTTTCAGATAGTGCAGGCTTTTTTATGCTGATAAAACTGTGCTTTCTGAATATGTTATTCCAGGTTTTAGCTGTGTCAGCTCATCTTGCAAGAGTTTTCATTATTTTGTTGATCTGTAAAATGTGTAAAAAGACGCAGTTTCAGAGAGTAACAGAAGCTTCAAAACATTGGTTGTATGACTCAATCTAGAATTGCAAGTTGCTCTGATTTTTGTTG
Organism: Falco cherrug; assembly: GCF_023634085.1. Taxonomy (NCBI): domain Eukaryota; kingdom Metazoa; phylum Chordata; class Aves; order Falconiformes; family Falconidae; genus Falco; species Falco cherrug. The sequence goes on from NC_073703.1 coordinate 30,751,886, forward strand.
TATATGCTACTTTGTACCCTAATTTTTTTAAGAATGTGTTCTGTTGGGTTTTTTAACTGAACTTTGAGTGGATTTGCACAGTGCAAACTATGCATCTCAGTTTAAAATTGGATGCCATTTGAGAAAGCTGTATAGCATCTTACCTTGAGTCTCTCTTTAAAAAAAAATAATGTTTCTTTGTGATTTCTTCATAGAAACATTCTAACTTTATTTTCTTAAATCTTTACTGCTTCACAGCTGGCGTATTGCATAGTACAGTTTCTGGAGAAAGACCCCTCACTCACAGAACCAGTAAATATTTCTTTAATACTTTTTTTTGTGTATCATAAATGGCTTGCCCTTTTGAGAGAAAAGTAAAAAATCTAAATTTTTTTGCCTTCTAATTTAGGTTATTAGAGGTTTAATGAAATTCTGGCCAAAAACCTGCAGTCAGAAAGAGGTGAGTGATACGCTACTGTTAACAAAACATAAGAGTTATTTCGTTCTATGATAAAATAGGCAGGGAATCTTTAGCTATTCCCAGGTACATAGCACATGCTGTGGTGGATCTTGGTATTAATTCTTCTAAGTGATTCTCCATACTTCAGTTCTGTTTCTTTGGATGTTTTTGACTATGAAGAGAAAAGCTTGATAACTGTGGTTTCTATTCACAAAATCTGCAGAGAATTTTTTTGTTTCAGAAAGGAGGATAGTTGAGGATAAATGGGAAAACTGTTAGATTTGGAATAGTTTATACGTAAGGCCAGTATTTTTCCAGGGAGGATGAAAGATATTTTATTGTCTGGCATTTACCTGCTAAACATGTAAAAGATGCAGTTAGACCTTTGCATTTTAATTTCAAACTTGATGCAAATCTGAGTTTCCCTAATGAGATTTTGTGGCACAGCAAACCCAGTATTTTGAATATTGCTTCCAAAAATGAAGTAAAATTAAGAGACTCTCCGTAGTTAATAAAGTATTAAGCCTTGGCCAAATGCATAGAATCACAGAATAGTTTGGGTTGGAAGGGACCTTAAAAGTCTCCTAGTTCCACCCCCCTGCCATGGGCAGGGACCCCTTCCACCAGCCCAGGTTGCTCCAAGCCCTGTCCAACCTGGCCCTGAACAGTCCCAGGGATGGGGCATCCACAGCTGCTCTGGGCAGCCTGTGCCAGTGCCCCACCACCCACCCTCACAGTAAAGCATTTCTTCCAGACAATTCTTTGTATGAGGCTAGGTTTTCAGCATGGATATACTGGTGCAATTCTGAGTTTTGTTGTAAAGGAGTACTTTAAATACAGCACTTGCACATGCTCATCTTCCTTCTTTTGAGAGACTGAATCCGGAAGCTGCTAAAGGTAGAACTGATAGCATTTTTTGAGAGGTGGTCTTGCTGAGCTAATAAGGCTTCCATTTTTTCCCTGAAGTGGTATTGGAGGGTTAGCAGCATTGTGCTGATTAAGATTATTCAGAGGTTTTATATTTAATGCTTCCTTCCTTGTCTTTAGGTCATGTTCCTAGGAGAGCTGGAGGAAATCTTGGATGTAATTGAACCATCACAATTTGTCAAAATCCAGGAACCCTTGTTTAAACAAATTGCCAAGTGTGTCTCTAGCCCTCATTTTCAGGTCAGTGGTAAAGGTTATTGCTTGTATAGGAATGTGTAATCTCAATTTCAGACATAATGCTGCCCCAGATGTAAATAGTATTTTATGTTATGTGGTTTAAATTACTTGTCTTCTGGATTTCTATGGAAGAGGGTATGTTGCAGTGGAAGTTTTAGTTTTGAGGTCCATGAATAACTTGTTAGATGTGCCAGGGGTGACAGCACAGCACTTACTGTTCTGAGCCACGTAAGGCCTTAAACTGTATCCAAACAGACTTGAGCCCTTCTGACTGTAGGTTACAGGTACTCATCATATGGCCTTTGGACCGATAGACCACGTATGATGTATTTGTTCCCTTTTTTTTAGGGCAGTATTGTGCAGCATTCTTGTTTTCCTGCTTACTTCCCTCTGTATTAGAGGTGATAGAACCCATAGCCTGTTTTCTTCACATTGTGTATGGGAAGAAGGGGAACAAACAGGATTTAAATTGAATCGTATGTCAAGAGGAGATAGGATTCGTGGCCTGTAGCGTCTTTTATGTTAAGCTAGGTGATGCATCTTAGCACAAAGGCAGATGTGACTGTTTTTCGCTCTTCCTTGGACTACATTTGTTTTCAGCATAATTTAGATCAGTGTTTTCCCTTCTGACCACCCCCCACCCCTCCCCCAGCTCCTCCCCAAGGTGATTATTATCACTGATACCTTCCCCACACTTAAGATCTCTCCTCACTTATTCAACCCAGCTACTGGGCCTTTCCCTGTCTCCTTCCTCTGGTATCCCAGCACAGCTCTTTTCCTTCCGATTGCAGTCACAGCAGTGAGGGAAGGGGGTGATGAGAAGTCTGGCTGCTCTCTCTTCTTCTCCACAGCTGCAGCGTTAATGCAGTGTCTGCACCTGGTCATCACTGAGTAACAACATATTGCTCAGGGAAAGAGAGAGTGGATGCTGTGGGATCTGAATTATGGAATAAAAACTTAATTCCATTAATGCTTCTTATACTACTGATTAGAGTTTTAATTCTAAAGTAAATGATACCTGTTAATTGATCTTTGTGAAATTTCTGTGATTTGTTTTTCCTTCAGAAAATTACAGAATTATAGGTATCTGAATTCCTGTTAATATTTTATTCTTTTGACTCAAAGGTGGCCGAAAGAGCACTGTATTATTGGAATAACGAATACATCATGAGTTTGATAGAAGAGAATTCAAATGTTATACTTCCCATCATGTTTTCCAGTCTTTATAGGATTTCTAAAGAACACTGGAATCCGTAAGTTTTTGCCATTACACTTTATCTTACCATTTGACATACCACTGATAAACTTAGGGAATGTCAGCTGAATGGAAGAGATCCAGACCCAAAGCTGGTATGAGCAGGTGCAACTCTGTTAATGCCAATGTAAATTAGTCTGTATTTGAGCTTGTCTCAAAATGTTTTTAATTATCTGGTATGTTTACAAAAATCACTACCTTATGGGGTAAAAATAGACCTTCTCACAAGTTGGAAAAAAGGGAAATTAGATGTTACATTGTTATTGAAGAAAAAGTGTTGCTCATCAAGTGTTTTGCCTACATGGTTTTTATAAACTGGTTAATGTCTTAAGCCAGATTGTAAATTGTCTAGAAGAATATTGCTTGGCATTAATAAAGCTTTGTGGCTGTATCATGGATGAGACCGATGCTTCTGGTACTGGCATTTTTCTAAATGTTTATGAATCATAGATATCATATTCTTACACTAGGTTGCTTTTTCTAAATTTATTTAAATACAGCTGTTCTCTATTATGCACAGTAATTGACCAGTTGCTTCATATTGATATCTTGTTAATTTGACATTTTTATTTTTAAACTGAATGATCTAGTAGAAAGTGTTTTAATGAAAAATATTATTGCAGTTAGATGCCATGTAATCTATAGTTTAGTTGAAAAGGTTTTCTAAGTCAAGATGATTACCGTTTAGTAAACCCAGTATTTTTAATGAGCTGCATTACATTCAGGTCCCAGTTGCTTTAAGACCTTACTGTAAAGTATTCGTAAAATATTTTGTCTTTTTAGACGTTAGTCTTTTTGTTCTGTACCTACTAAACCCTCAAGTTTGTATGCTTACATGACGAAGCTAATGCGATTGGAAAGCTGTAACCAATGCGGGTGACAAAAAGACACTTTCCGTGGCGTAGTAGAATCACAGAATGAATGGGTTGGGTTGGAACAGACCTTGAAGATTATCTATTTCCAGCACCCCTGCCCCTAGATCAGATCCAGCCTGGCTTTGAACACTTTCAGGGATGGGGCATCCACAAATTCTCTGGGCAACCTGTTCCAGTGTCTTACCACCCTCGTAGTGAATTTCTTCCTAATATCTAATCTAAATCTGCCCTCTTCCAGTTTAAAGCCATTCCCCCTTGTCCTATCCTTACAGGCCCTTGTAGAAAGCCCCCTCGCCAGGGTACCGCATTACCGTTCTCCAACCTGCCCATGTTCCTGCCCAAATTTATAAGCACATTTTTAAATGTAGGCAACAAAGAAGGAAGTTTGTTGGAAGAGGTGAATGACAGACAGAGGTGTGTGGGAAATGGCACATGGTTTGTCTGATACATACGTTAGCTCCAAAGGTTTCTGACACCTGAAATGCTGATTCACTGCCTTGCGGCTAAAGAGCTGTTTCTTAGCAGCCCCGTGTGTGAGCATGATGACCATCATAGTGGATCAAGAACTGGGATCTCTCGATTGATAATCTGTTCCAAATTCTTTGGAAGTTGTTTAGATTGATTTCTTTGCCTTCTCCCTTTTCAGTTGCTTTGTAGTTTCTTTATCTTCAACTCTGCCAGGAAGGAATTTTGACCCTTAGATAATCAGGCTATTGGCAGGCCCATCTTACTTTGGAAATTCTAGTATATTTTACGTTAGTTGTCCAGTCAGATAGTGTAAAAGAGTAAGCTGATGCTACCTTTTTTGAACCTTTGTGGGACAGAATGCATTTGAAGCCTTTTTGAAATTATTATTATTATTAGTATTATTATTCTACATAATTTCTTCCTGTAATGAACAGATCACGCCTGTCCTGTTTTATGCAATTAAGCAACTTAAATTCAAATAAACAGTGGTGTGTACTGGCTCTCGGGAAAGGTCAGGAACAGCGATAAGCAGAGTAGGCAGGCATTATATATATATAGGCATTATATATATATTATATTATGTGTATGTATATAAATATATAAATTTATATATATAAAATGCATAAGTTTTCATTCTTTAATATGTATGTACACACACACACCGTTTTACACAGATACTGCACCACTCATCTGAAGGATTTACGGGTTTTTAAGAATTTTTTTACTGTACCAAAGTAAAAATGAATATGAAATATATATGAGTACAAGGAAATCACTCTTGACATACAGCTTTGTATTTTGCATAGATGCACTGAATATTCAGCTTCATAGAAAAATTATAAGGAAATATGAATCACTCCTATTTTGTGTTTAAATTCTATTCTTCCTGCCAGCATAGATGATTTGAATCCCTGGAGTTGCATTCAGAATTGCTCCACAGCATGAGGGAAGAGTCGTCTATAGTTATATGTAATAGCTTTCTGTTGTTACCTTTTACCCTGGAGTTTTGGTTTGCTCCATTTAAGTAGTCAGTAGAGACATGAAGGCTGATTCTCACCTTTAAATATGTTAATCAAAAGTAGTTTCACTGAAATCAAAGAATTTACATTATCATACTTGCAAGAGCAGAACCGGTTGCAGAAATGCTGGTAAGAGAAGACACGTTTATTTCATGTTTGTTTTACCTGAAACTAATAAACTCCTTTCTTTTTTCTTTTTTTAATGTTTCACAGGGCTATTGTGGCTTTAGTCTACAATGTGTTGAAGGCATTTATGGAAATGAACAGCACCATGTTTGACGAGCTGACAGCCACTTACAAGTCAGATCGTCAGCGGTAACTTTTTAAAGCTTTTTTTGTCAGCTGTGCATAAGGCCTGCTGTTTAGTTTTTCCCTTACACTCAGATGCGGTTGCATAGATGCAATGCCTCATTTTTCCCCTTGCATGCTCTTTAGCTTTCCTTTGCAAGATATAAGATAATATCATGCACAGGTTGTTCTTTTACCCCTTATGAAATACAGTATCCATTGCATTGCTGGGAATCTGTATTCCTCATGGAATTTCTTTTGACTCTGCATTCCAAAAGACTTAAATGTATCGAGATCTTCAATAGTAAAAGAAAACCAAGGTTTTAAAGATTAACACTTTACTTAAAGGCTTCAAAAAAGTTACACTGAGGTTTGGAAAGAGACATGAGGGAAAACCCTAAGATTTGATTTTCCAAACTACTGTTCGTAGGCTAGATGTAACCTCAAAGCAAAGAGACATCTCTCAACTCTTTCATATCTTATTCAGAGGTCTTGCTGTGTCTGTCTTCTAGCATGCCGGCTCCATTAGATACACCGCTCATACGAACATTAGTTCCACCCTAGTAAAATGCTTTTTGTCTTTTCTTGTATTTTCCTTAATTTTCATTTCCCAATTATAGTGCAGCATCTTTTCTCAAAAGTTACAGCTTATCCAAAGTGTTAGGTGAAAACAGTGAGGAAACTTGAGGAAGTCTGAGGAACAGTTTGCAATTTCATTTAAGTCATACCTTTTCTGTGACTCAGGGTTCCCTCAGGCAGAGCAAAGGGCACTGTATGTGCTCAGACTTTGTTAGGTTCTATGGCCTGTGAAGTCTCCTGGAGGCCACGTTTTTTAAATTGTGTGGCCAGAGTCACACTGTCCTTGTGTTCAGCTTCGCTGTTGTAAGAAACAAAGTTTAATACACACAATAAATAATCTACATTTAATAAGTTAGTTCATTAATACAGTATTTTACTTTTAGAGGCTTGGATGCACCTTGCCAGATCAGTTCTGAACAGGTGTTGATAAATAAGGCTTAATCTGCTAGTGCAGTTGAGGCAACACTGTGTGGTTTTCTAGCAGAAAAGGCAGAGAATCTTAGGGATGGTCATCTAACCCAGCCATTTGCTGAGGAGCTCAGTGACTTGAACCAATTTGTGACTGCGCTTTGCCTCTTAAGGCGAGGAACTCTGCTCTTAACAGGACCAGGCACCGTAGTGGTATGTCCCGTGTCTGGATAAGGGGTAGGGTTTATTGACCGAAATGCACAAAGAATTTTTCTTGAATCTACTGATGTTGTATCTCACATCAAGGCTGGTGCTAACCATTTCACCATTTTTATTTACATGTTTTAAAACATGTAAATACCTTAATGTATAAACTGGGATTTTTACCTTAACGATTACAGAAAATCTTTGGCATCTTAATGAAATCATATTTCAAAAGGGCAGCTTTGAGACCACTTAAAGCTTGAGGAGAAATATGTTAAATGTTAATGACTGATAGGTCAAATAGGTAAGTTGGCTGAGGTGATCATCCTCTAATAGTCTTTTAGGTAAGCAGGCATATATTTCTTAATGATTAGAAGACAAATACGGTAAGTAGCCTGAAAATGTCAGGCTATTTCACGTTCTTGTATTTAATTTTAAATACTTTAGAATCTAGTGACGGTGGGCCCTTTTTTCCTCCTTCTTCTTTACTGTTTGTCAGGGATTTATCTGAAAGCTTTTTGTATTTTTATACATTTAAAATACTCTTGGGAAATCAAAGTTTCAAATAAATGAACCGGATGTTGGCATTTGGACTGAATCAAGATGTGTAGGGATGTTTCTAAGCTGCTGAAATATTTTTCAAGAATTCTTTTCTGTGACTGGCAGAGAATCTGTATTTCTATAACTGTTAGATTTCCATTTCATCTGAAACTAAAAGGTAAGGTAATAGGAATTGAAACCATTTTGTACCTTGCAGTGGTCAAGGAAGTTTATTCAAAGCAAGCTATGACAGAGACAGGAAGTTCAGAAAGCAAATAACGCAGATAAAGTAAATGTTAGGTTAGCTGTTCAATTTTATCAAATCAGCCATTAAAGTCTGTTATTAAAGGAGATGCTATGTAGATCTTGTAGGAATTTGCTAAGGAAAATGAGTAAGTCACTGAACAAAAGGCACGTCTTGTAGCTTGAACTTCCCCTTGGCTGGTACCTAAGCTGTATGAAAGTGACCAGCCAATGTAAGTCAGAACAGTGGTTCTAAAAGAATAAGGGAATGGTTGTTCTAGAAAGTGCCTGTTATATGTATGATTAAAAAAATACCTTCCTTAAATAAATAAATCTGAAAATAATTAAATGTAAGTTGGTCCTGAAATGTAATTTTTTATAATCATGATATATTTGTTCCATAGTAGATGTCCACTGCCATTTTTTTCCTCTGCATTACAAATGAGTGTCTATGAACACTGTCACTTTGTTCAGTTTGGTTTATATTGTTTCCGTACTGTTTCGTTTAGTGATACTGATGGTAGGTATCAAAAATGAAAAAAAAAGAAAGAAAGAAAAATTAGGAAAATTGAAGTTGTGTTCAACAAAATTAGTGCTGCTAATTAATGTCAACTTTATATTTTTTAACATAAATATTCTATAGTCTTCTGTCCTGCTAACTTTTTGTCTTATTTCATCTATCAGTGAGAAGAAGAAAGAGAAAGAGCGTGAAGAACTGTGGAAAAAACTGGAGGATTTGGAATTAAAGAGAGGTCTTAGACGTGATGGAATAATTCCAACTTAACACAAAAACAAAACAGCATTATTAACCTGTGGAGTCACACATTTATGTAGTAGAAGATGGAGCAACAGTTTTCTGTATTGTGCAACTTTACAGTAGATTTCACATTTGTTTCATTATTACAACAGCACTGTATATACCTGTCTCTAAGTAAAGGAAAAAAAATAAGGACTTTAATCCAAAGTTTGGACAGCAGATGGACTTCTCAGAACTTTGCAAACATAGTCATTGTTTTGACCCTTCTTTAAAACCAGTCTTCAAAGATCTGTTGATGAAAATTGCGATGTGGAATTCCATTGTGAGGACCTGTTCCTTATTTATCGTTAGCAGAGAGTATAATACAACTTTCAAATGTGAACAATCTTAAAATTTAGCTTGTCTTTCTGCTAAACTGTTAAGTGTATTTATAGTAAAAGAGAAAAAAGACTGTCATTTCCTTATGAGTTTGTGTAACATCCTCCTTCTCTGGATAACTTTACTGTAATTTGACTTTTCTTCCTTTTGCACATCTTCATAAGTTGAATGTCCATTCAGATCAGGGCCCTGAAAAACACAGGTCCTGAATAAAAGTTTTGTTTACTGGTGTGAGCATTTTTTTTTTAGTACCAGGCTGTCTCTGGTGCTTCCTTAATTTGAACATTAGGAGTTAAAAAAAAACAAGTAGGTGATAAACATAGTAGTAAAGGGAGCTTTGGATTCATGCACCTATTTATTGCAAATCCAAATTTGTGTCCACAATCCTTTAAAAATGGGCAGTGGTAACACCCTGGACTTCAGTACCTAACCAGTATTAGTGATGCGGCATTGGACACACATACGGAACTTGTTTTAGAAATACTAATTGCTAAATTATTACAGTATGTTTTTATTCGACCATTTCGAAAGAATAGACAAGTGCTAAACAGTGCAAGGATGAAACTGATCTCCAGTGGTTATGGATCTAATTGGAAATCGAGTTGAGATAGCAGTTTGGACTGTTTGGAGTTGTTGCCTTACTTTTTAATATGTATTTATAAAGTGTTCCAGCAAAAGAGGATGTAGCCTCTAAGAAACATACTGTAGTGTTTTTGTGGTTCTAGTACTATTACTCATCACAGTACCAGCCCTATGGTCTTAGCTGGAAAGGATTCTGGATAATATACTTCTGCATTCTCATCTGGATGCTCATTCCTAACTACTGTATTTGTTACCAAAAGAGGTTCTACAAATGCTACTGAAAAAAATTCTGGAAATCCTAATGTTCTGAGTATTAATAATAAAGTTTAAAATGCTTTTATATCAAAGGTGCATTGTGACCAAATTGTTTAAAACAAAAGAAAAAAAAACAAACACAAAAACAACGAAAGAGGGCTGTATTATAAGTATACATTATTGGCTATCTGCTTTGTATTTGAAAGTGGAATCTTACATCTTTGGTAGGTAAAATGCTGATAAGACTTATGTACAGTATATATTTAGCTAATGCAGTTGCATTATTATATACCGAAAGGTATGTGTTTCAGGATTTTTCTCCAGGATGCTTTTGAACTGTTATAGACGTATGACAACAGTGAATTGATAATCCTAAACCATCAATCCAGCAGTATTTACAGTATAAAACTGAATTGGTGTTCATGAGTCTTTGTGATAGTTGCAAACATGAATTTATGACCTGTTGCCATTGATAGAAATACAGTATAAATACAAGCTTGTATATTTTTATTCCTACCATTTAAATATACAGTAGGACTTGAAGTTTTCTTGTTTTCAGGTGTGGAAAAGAGGTAAAAAAGAATTCCCTCCTAGACTACTGACTGTTTCAGGATTATCAGGTCACAGTTTGTATTCCTGGGTCTGCGCACACAAATGTTGTGAACAACGATTTTGTAAAAACTTGGCACTGTTAATTCTGAAAAAAACAAACGTGGAACTAGTCTTATGCAACACCAAACACAACATGGTTTAGTGGGATTAATATGAGCTTCTTTTAAGAACATTGACTGGGACGCAATGTAAATTAGGCAGTTACTGTCATAGTTGAAACATTTTATTTTAAAGTGCTGAAGCAAAGGTGCAAGCTGAAATACTGAAGATTAAATAAATTTATAACAAATCATATCCCTTAGCCCATTGATTTTGACAGTCTTTCATTTCTGTTACCAAAAAATACTTGCTAGTGTGATTTCTGTGTGAAATGATCTTGCTTTACGAGAGGGTGGACTTAAATTCATGCTCAAAGACTATGTTCAATTGTGAAAAACTGAGATAGAATGCAATGCAGGAAGAAAAGATTAATATTTTCCACCTGGTGGAGTAAAACACAACAATATGAAATTAGAAAAAGCACCTTGTCCTGTACTTAGAGTTTAGGTGAGTGTTGTTTGTTCATAACTATTTTTGGTTTTGACATGATATTCTGGTGTTGATCATACAAAACTGATGAGAACCTGATGGGTTGCAATATTTTGTTAACCTCTGATGTTACCTCTGATGTGGGGATAGTGGGGAGTATCTAAAGTTTATAGATGATTTATCACTTCCGAGAAGGAATGTTTCTTTTTAAGTGAACGAGACGATGTGATATTAGTCACTTGACTCTAAAAGGCTGATACGACACTAGGTTGCACGGTGCAATGTACATGAAGAAGCACTTGCCACAGTGATACGACCGTACCCCCGGGATCCACTGTTTGCCGCGATCCAAATGCGATGCCCTGGCGCTCTGCAGAGCTCCCACTGGTACCCACTGGAGTTGTAGGCAAAGGCGGCGGCAGCATATGGGCCCAAGTGTGATCAGTGCGTCTATTTAATTATGCTTTCATTTGCTTTTTGAGTTCCAGAAACTACCTTATTTGTGTAAATGTTTTTGTTAAGTGCTCGTACAGCAGTTGTTGGGTGGTCGCTCGTATCCTGTGCCATATTGGTTTCAGGAGAAAGGGTTGCTCTCTGGTAAAAGGAAAGAGCTGCATTTTCAATACTAGGGCATTGCATCAGGTTGTGGGGATAGAACGACTGTAGAAGTTCCTCTCATATACTTTAAATTGGGCACACATTGCTTTCTTCATCTTGCAAGTCTCCCTTATTGTTTTCCTTTCATTGCTTTTTGAGTGTTTTTTGTCTCTCTTCCAAAGGTTGGAATGCTTTAAATAAAAGTATTCTAATGCCATTGGAGTGTTCGCTAGCGGGGTTACAGTAAATTTAATCTTGGTTTTGTTAGCATAAATAAAAGGATTTGATTTATTTTTTTATCTCCTCCTATATATGGAAAAATCAAGGGTGTTAGAGCCAAGAATTGCTTGAGTAAGAAATGCAGCAGCTGTACTTAAATGTGCGTAAGTACAGCCTCAGGCTCTCATGCTCCTTATGGAAAGGAAAATGCATTAGGAGCTTAAAAAACCTCTTTATTGTTTTGTGAGGAAGGGGAAAGACTAGATTCTTCTCTTCCCAAGTAAAACTGAAATAATCTGCTTTTATTTCTGTCTTGGAAAACAAAGATGGCCTTTTCTCTTAATTGTGTAACAATACCATCCCAAAGCAGTTGCCCTAAAACAAGACGAAGGTGACAATGCTCAAGGTTGAGGAATGTTTTTGTTTACATGTGGCTTTTTTCATTTTTGGCTCACCTGCTTCCCTTAGCAGCTCTGGAGTGAGCCACAAATTAGTTTTTCTAGTTGGTATGTGCAGCAGATTTTGTATAGCCCAGTATTCTGTTTTGAAGTCTATGAAGCCGTATCTTGAAACAAAATGGAATTAATTTTGATTGAAAACTTTTATCCAAGTGTTGCTTCGCATCCACAGAAGCATACGCATTTTATCATGACCTCTCTGAATACAAATTTTTGTTATTTGGATCACTTACTGTAAATATGTTGTATTCATAACCTCATGTAACAATGAGGAGTTTTCAAATATAAATAGTACTGATACATTTCTTGTTGTTGTCCTATTTTTGATTGTAGTATAGCGAATGACCTGTCATGCTTTTTGTTTCAAGGCTAGCATTAGGTTCATAGATCTTAATATTTTAGCATTTCATTGTTTAAGCAGGAGAGGGCAGCAAAAGTTCATTTTTCCCCATAGGAATGCTCTGGTCCATTACTGTTTTTAAATTTAGATGCATTTAACTATCTGTGGGTAGGGGGGAAGATGAAACATTTTTTATATATATTAAAAGGTGCATATGAAAATATATAGACTGGTCCAACCAGACTGTGAAAATGTCTTCTACTCTACACCGAAGTAATAATAAAAGAAGAATACCTTCCACCTCTGGATAAAGTACAAGCAGGTCTTAAGCTCTTGGATTCAGATGTCATTCTTTGGAAATAGTTTACTTTCTTAAAAATGGTATCAAAGAAACTCGAACTCAATGGTGCTCCCAGCTATAAATGTGTAATCTTCCTCTTTTGCACATGCTCAAGAGGCTCTGTACTGCGGGCGCATCTAAATAAAGAAGCAATGAAGTGTTTTCCAGGTGCTTGGCTTTTTATTCCACCTCCCCCCATCTAAACTGCGGTGAACTTCAGCGATAAGTTACCCCCTCGCATGTATTGAATATAAGAGCAGGTATCTGAGGAAAAACAAACCCAAACAATGAGGTGGTAATACAAGTTGCTGCCAGAATTACTGTAGAAATGCTCAGTTTTCATTTAAATTTATTTTTTTTAAAGGTCCTCTATGCTGATGAGCATCCTTGTACTGCACACAGCCCAGCCTGTGAGGGAGGCAAAGAGCGGTGGATACAGAAAAGAGGCATTAGAGCCACACGGGGTTCTTCATAAACCCTTTGAGCCTTAAACTTTGCAGCTGGTGAAGGAACTTGCTCTTTTACAGCATCATTCTGCTGTTTCGGTCCTTGTGCTGCCCTGCCCTGCAGTTTGGAAGCGAAGAGAAAGGCTCGAGGCTGTTAAGTACGTGGGGGAGACCTGGAGAGACCACGGATAGAGCCTGGTAAGGGGCAGTGCTGCTCAGCGGGTTTAGTAGAAGCGCAGTAGATATGGATGCTGCAGTAAGGTTGGGTTGACTTAATCTGCTACTGGTTTTAAAATACAGTTTCCTACATGAATTATTCCAGGAACCTAATTCTTAAGAATTCCTTCCGTTTTTGATTTTTTTCCAAATTAATCTTCCAACAGTTGGATCTCATGTGCCTTTGTTAGAAGAGCTCATTATCACAGATCTCTTTAAATACTTGTTATACAATATTCACATCACTTTACAACTTTGTGTCTCTTTAGGCAAGTATTTTCTAAAACAATTTTTTTTAAAAAAAGATGAGAACATGCAGTAAGTAAGTTGGCCTTCAGGGAAGGATTTGTTTTCAGTACTTGCAAGTTAGAAAACAAGCTTTAAAGGATTGGCATTGAAAACTTGGTTTCCTACTTTTGGTATTGATAATTGCTTTGCTAATTTTTTGGTTTTGTCTTCACTTCTCAGGAATATTTTGTTTTCTCCTATAACAGCAGAGTGCCTAGTTTATCTTACATTAGGTTTGGACCCTGTGTCACAAGTCGGTGGCCTACAAAAGCAGTTTCATGTGCAGGTAAAGGCTGTTCCCAAGTCTGTGTTCAATTATTGCTTCCCTGTATGGTGAAGCAGTAGCTTGGGTCTTAGAAATTGAGACAAAGTCTTGCATTGTAAGTTCACAACTATCTGTGGTTTTAAAGATTAAGTGCTAAAACCAAAGTGAATATCCTGAATTTGTTAGTAAATACCTTGAAAGAAAGCACACTAACCCCCTGCTGAGTGGTGACTGCAGCTTTTCCTGGGGGTCTCCAGCACATAAAAACTGTCATACTGAAACTTTTATCTTTTACTGTTTTTCTGGTTTTGTTCCCTGCCCTCCTCTTCATTTTGTCTATTCAGTGCTTCACCCCCCCACCCCCGAGGACACTGAAGGTGTGACAGGTTAGGGATCACTCAGGAAGGATGGAAAGCTTGCGATACGTTTAAAGAAGTACATGTTTTGTATTGCTGGGCAGTGGCTCATGCCTTTGATACGCACTGGAAAACGTCTGGGAACCGGCATTATCCTTGAATCTGGGAAAGTCTTCCAAAAAGGCACTAAGAAAGGGATATTCTGTATAGGTTCTGCATCTTGTTTTCAAAATTCTTTGTCACCACCTGGGGTAAGTTTTTGCTTGTGTACAAAGCCTCTGCACTTCGACCGAGAAAGCAGCAACCCAAGAAGCAATATTGACAGAGCCCCTGGCTAGCGGCGCGGGGCAAACAGAGAGCCGGAGGAAGGGCGATTCCCCCGACAGCAAGGAAAGCCAGACCCCGCATTTGTGAAAGGCTGCGCAGACCTCCAGCAGCACAAGGCAGAGGTTACCTGGAAGCAGGGTTTGACTGAAGCAGGCTCAGGTCCGTTTTGAACCTTCACCTTCTGGTGAAGTGGACATGGTTCAGCGGTGTCAAACAGCAGCTCGATTTTGAGCATCTTGTAATATTAATTCCGCAAAGTGCGCCGAGTAGCGCTACAGTTCACGCTGATCTGTCGTCCCTAAGACAATGCGATGACTGCCATGCTTTCCTACTATCCCTTCGGCTACGTAATAGTGTGTGTAAGTGGAAAATGGCTGTGTAAGTAGCTGCCTCAAACCTAGACGGCATCTGCATTATGCAGCCTTCCACTTCAGCTGTCCTGGAGGCAGCAGGCTGGAGTGCGCAGCTGACAGATCTCGGAGTAAACTGAAACTTGGCAAAACGCACTCCTGGTTTCTGGAGCAAGGAAACGTGGCATTCAGACAGCGGTAATTAGTTTATTAGCCCACAGACTGTTTCACAGGCACAAAGAGATATTATTGCTATTTGCTGTTGATGACGCTCATCAGACAGTAATTGTCACGGGTAGTGATTATGCACTAGATTTCAAACGTGGATTCTGGCCGGACAAAGATTCCTCTCAAGGATAAAAGGGAAGGTTTCCCGCTGTACGCGCTCCCTTCTGCCGGAGCTGGGTGAGGCCAGCCTCAAGGCTTGCAATGGGCTGAATCTGAGCAAAATTTGTCATTCTCTTCAAAATCGCCATAAAGGGGGACAGGATCGGTGACAATGGGCCAGTGGGTATTTTAGCCTTATCTAAGCAAATGCCTTTCCATGCCGTTAACTAAAGAACTGGGACTTTTTTGGAGAGGTTCCATGGAGCCTTGTTCTCCAGACATCGCAACATAACTCTGCTTTAGCGGAAACTGTCTCAATGCTTTTTTTCAGTTGCAATTCTATTTCTATAATGACCTCCAATCTATTGAATCACCCTAAAATTTCCAGTCTGATTCATTAAGAAATCCCCGCCCTGCTTCAGATCCCATTGCTATCTATTTGATTATTCAGAGTTTGTTGGTAAAGTGCTTTGAAAATTTTGAAATTTAGAGAATTACTCCAATATTTATAAATGCTTCTGCTGTAAATGTAACAGAACAGCTAAAGATATAGGAGATAAGGACTTTGATATGACATGCTAATGTAAGATCACCCAGGGAATAATTTTTTTCCTTCCCTTTTTCTTTTCCCACTGGACCTATTTCTGTTTTTTCCTGCTGCAGAGCTAATTCTGCTGCTGGTCAATTTGAATATATGCAACACAGAAGCCAAATGAAAGAAAAAAGGAGCTGCTTTCAAGAGCTGTGCTTCCAGTCTGTGTGAGTCCCCCTTCCAGCGCAACCTTCGTTCCTCCTCCCTCGAGCCTTCCTCCATGCATGGAAATCAATGTCCAGTTGTGCCTCAAGGCTCCTAGAGATGTAATGCCTTAATTTAGGGGTATCTCTGACCAATATCTAGAAAAATGAGATCCTCAGAGGCTGCATAAGCCTTTTTGATTCTTCTGCTAATTACAGTCTAGACAGGCCAAGCATATGCAAGGATTGTAGGTTTTTGTCAGAATTTAGGAGAACAGAGGTGGCTGCTTATCCCGTGGCATTTTAGCCCAGCAACTTTCAACTTCTTCAATTTCTTTTTTCTCTGAATTTTCATCTGTTTTTGTTGCAGTGAGTCTGTGTGCGTAACTTTCTGTCCAGCCCAAATTCCCTTTAGTAACAAAGATCAAGGAGTTCAGGAGCGGTGCAGATACCGACTCTTGGCTTCCCTGTCTCTCCTACCCGGCTCCCTGGGTCTGGCTTGCAGGAGCCAAGCCTGAGGCACCGGCTGCTCTGACACGTGGGTGAACTTAACTGGGACAGAAGCTGCAGAGGAGAGAACTGCCAGCAGTCAGGTGCACGTGGCGTGAGAACACAGAATTTATTTTCTTAGTAAACTTTACCATAAAGGGATATTAGGCTCCTTGCCTGGATTATAAGAAGCGCTACTCCAACAGCCACCCCCTGGTTTGTACCAAGTGCTTCAGACCTGACCAAACCAAGAAGGAACCCTACCATTCAGATGCAGGAACCCACTATCTTGCAGCAGGTATCAGGTTTATACAGAGTCTACCCTTTAGTTTATGAATTCAGTGATGAGGAAGAGATTAACTAAATTAGTTAGACTGTTAAGACAACGCCCTCCCCCTTTTTTTTCTCCCCTTTTAATCAAGAATAATTTATATCCCTGTTAAATCCACCATCATTAAACTGCTTGCTTTTTTCCTATTCTAAATTAGCAAACCAGTTTCAAATCGTTGGCAATGAAATGTATGCAATATATAACTTAATGAAACAGTATCCAACCTATTATTGGGATTTGAAAGCTAATAATTAAATGTAAATGCTTGGATTCATTGTCTAGGAAAACAGAACCTGTCATGCTGGGGTTTTTGTGTTTTCTGGCTTTTTTTTTTTTTCTTTTTTTTTGATCAGGTTTCAATTAGTCACTGACGTCGAATGTCCTGTTTTGGTTGCATTGTTATTGCAGCAGGGAGAGTGAGCATGAAATCCAGATCCTGCAGTAATAAATAAAAACTAAATTTCCAATGCTTTTAAGCTGTTGCTTCTGCATAAGGTTGATTTCGTGGGATGACTGACTGACAACCCTCATTCATTATGGTAGGATAGTTGCAAGGCAGAACTGGGATAAGTATTATATCTCAGTGCTTTATTGAACAGAACAGAAACAGAAAAATCAGATGGAAGGGGAGCATTTACCTTACAACAATCTTTTTCAGTAGCCAGGATATGCAAAATGCAGGTAAGGCTTAGAGGCAGTGATTTCAAGCTTGCTGTGGAAATACTAGCAGTTAAAATTGTGTGACCTTACTTCCTTACTGGCTTGTCTCCACCTGTGCTGCCTGACTTGGCAGCAGTCGAAGTCCCTAAAACACAGCTTTGAAATGTATTTTCCTTTACTGTAACCTTGAATTGTTTTCCATGTGTTTGAATTCTGTCATTCCTACCCATTATCCTGATCAGTTTGTTCATGCTAATACATTTTTCCAAGTAGCATCTTACTGTCTGGAAACATCTCTTTGCAGAGGTGGAGTGGTTATTTTTTTGCCTGCAAAAAGAGGAGTGAGCAGGTGAGAGGAGGAGAAGGGTTTCTGGCATCCCCGTGGCAGTGGATGGGGCTGTGAACGATGCAGGGAGGATGCTCTGTACAGGTATGGTCTGTCCCTGCGCCAAGTCCTGGGGAGAGAGGGCCGTGGGGTAACCTTCACCCACTCCCTCTGGGCTCCCCAGTCCTTAGATTTTCCATTCCTGCAACACACCTCCCTGAGCGCCTCGGTGGCTGGACACCTCCCAGTCCCTCCTTGCCCCAGCCTGGCACGTGCCCTGTCATTCAGTTTTCCTTTTCTTCCTCTTACCAGACACCATCTCTCAACCTCTCTTAAACTCTTCCCTGTCCCTCAAGAGGCAACACTTCTTGTTGCCAAATCCACTGCCACCCCAAACTGCATGCCTCTGACCTGGAGCTCATGTAGACTCCAGCTGGTTTTTTTGAGCCTTCTCCTCCTGCCCTCCAGGCTTATACCCTCATTGCCTGTCCTCCTGTGGGATCCCCTGGTGGGGCAAGTCGTGCCTCTCACCTGGCTCTTCTAGAAGAAAGACATTCTCTCCTCTGCTAACATGAGGATGTGAAAGACCTGAACATAGCAAGTCAATAAGCAAAATCAGTCAGATGCTTAGAGGGGAGGATATGTAGAAACCGTGTGTGTGTTAGTCTAGAACAGAGTTTGTCCCTCTGCAGAAGGGGATTATGTTTTAATCTCAGAAATAAACTCCATGTGTTTCTATCCATGGTTAAGGTTGTTTTTTAAAAAAGAATATTTTATTATTTTTACCTTGGGTGCACTCATACCTACTTGCTTGAATGATGGAGATCTTCCCTCTTCTAAGAAAAGAAACATGGTGAGACAGATTAAGTACAGCTCTTCTGTAAACTGCAGGACTTTTCCTGCCAGAGTCAGTGATGGAAGTCCTGCTGCTGTCACCAAAAGCAAAATAAAGATCTGTGAGGAGATTGGACAAATCTGCTGTGTCTATATGGGAAACTGGTCGGTACTAACAGGAGCGATGTGGACTCATTTCCTCTTCCTGCAGTAAATTTATCCTATTAATATCATCTGCTATTGTGTGTGTATTAGCTGGGTGACCTCTAGAAAGCTTTTAGGGTTATAAGCTTCAGAGAGAATATGTGATCCTGGTTTGCTTCCTGCCTGTCTTACAGCGAAGCACCCATCAGCTCCAGAGAAAAGTGGAATGAATTTATGCTGCGTTATTTGTGAACGGTACGTGAGCATACAGTTAAACACTTAAGCACATACAATAGAACCCAACCCCTTCATGTGAAGTAGAGACCATTTTTCTAAGGCTGTCTAGACACAATGTCTGTGCACAAAAGGATTTGGTTATGAACAGGGCGGCATTGTTAAAAGATTATATTCTGCTACTGGGGAAATTGAAAAGATTTTTTTTTTTTTACTTTCAAGAGCAGGGAACTACCCTTTCCTGGTGCAGTTGCCATTTTATGGCAGTGTTACTAATTCTGTCTTTTCTCCTCTGAGAATCTCCCTTATTATTACTTACCTAAAAATGCTGTCTTGAGAAAAAAACTGCTTATCTAGTCTCTGATGTGAGAAAAAACTGGAAATTCAGCAGTGTAACTTCACTTTCTTGGTCTGGAGAATACCAAATGCATACAGGAGAGGTATTTTGTCCCGACTGGAGTGAACATCAGCATGATGCTGAGAATCTGTCTGTTTTGGCGTCCTGTAATGGCAGCAGACTGACGTTTTGTAGGCAATGGAAGAAGGCGGCTTGCACCAAGTGCGCTGCCCTGACCCACCCCTGCAGAGGAGAAGGGACACTGGGGAGAAAAATGTCTGTTTGGAATGAAGCTTTGTAATTGGAAGTGCTACAATGAGGTGAAAACAAAGACCAGGCAAAAACCTGTTCCAACATTTATCTGCCTTCAGGGATGATCAGATGTTTAAGGTATTAGGGAAACAAGTAATTTTTGAGCATGTCAAACCTGTCTGTGTCCAGGAAAATGCTTTACTCCTGTTGTCTCGGTGTACCGGGATAGGGTTGTCGTAGCCACGTCAGTCAAAGGCTGAGTCTGGATCTCTCGCTCTGGCTGCCTGTGGTGATCTGCTGGTTGGACACCAGAGTTTTGTCTCACCGTCTGGCACTTCCTTGGGTACGGATGAGCATTTCGCTGATGTGCGGTTAGGGCATCTGGCTGTATCCCTGCATTAGCCGTGGCCCGAATGAAGTGTCATGCCATGTGATGGGAATCTGGAGGGAAGGGCGCCCTGAGAAGTTAATTGTCCTTGCATGCAGCTCTTTTAAGCTGGTCTCTGTGTGGGGTTTAGGGAAGTTGGGGTCCTTCTCTTCAATGCTGAAGATAGGGTAACAGAAGGAGCGGGGAGCTGTATGTAGTGCCTCCAGTCATTTCATACTTCCATGTCACGGGAATGAAGGAACTTCAAACCATGGTCCAGCAGGTTTGGCAAAGGAGAGATTCAGACTAAAACCATCTCTGGATGAAATGCCATGAGCCTTCCTTAGGGCATGTATGGAGATTCAGTGCCCAACGGCTTCAGTGATAAAATCTCCTTGCCAATGACAACAAGACCAAACCCCAAAGCAGGGTCCCTTGGACCATGGTTTGAAGTTCCTTCATTCCGCTGACATGGAGAATCCTTCTCATTCCAGAGTTGCCCTTGGGTCAGGCAAGGAGACTGAGCAAACCAAATCTTTGTTCCTCAGCCCAGAGTCGTTGCCTGTTACCCGCGTATTAGGAGGAGGTTTGGGGAACCTTTGCATGGACACAGCCCTGTACGTGCAGTCAAACAACTGAAATGGGGGAAAAGAACAGGTTAGCCAATTTTAAACAATTTGTCAACACTGTGGCTCCCAGGATTTCAAAAAAATGAGGTGATTTCTCCGTCGAAAAAGGCTATGAAACTGTGATGTACAGAAGCTGTCATTGTCACCAGTCTCATTAGAGACACGTTGGTAGTTCCACCAGGGTTCTCCATGCTGTGCAGGGTATCACCCGAAGCAGGAAAGCTGGTAACTGTTGGACTGTGGCCCTTGGGTTTGCACTAGTACCTGTGCCTTTCCTGCACCCTGGGAAGGGTTTTTCTAAAAGGGGTATGGACCAGCACAGTTTTCCCAAAGTGTCAGTGGAGGTTTGGCCATTGCTAACTCTTGTAAATTTAACCTATAGGTGCCTTGCGCTTGGGTGATGCTAAAGGGCCATAGGTTCAGAAATTCAGTTCCACACAGCTGGAGCCTGCAGGACATCTGATCCCTTCATAGAGTCATCACTGACACTAATGAAAAAGGCAAACTAACTTTAATTTTCTAGCCTTATGTTTAGGGTCAAACTCAACATTGTATTATCTTTCCAGCTTAATCTGTGAGTAATTTGTAATGTGTTTTCCTTATAAAGCAACATCTGTATGTTGTATTCTTTACATATCGAAGGGGTCAGAGTCTTTTAGTATTTCAAGTTGAGTGGAAATCCCTGGGGTACAGTTTGGCACACTGCTCTGAAAACATACCTTTTAGTTGTTTCACTGCTGGGTTTTAACTTAAATGACTGATGGAGGATTTAAACAGCTGGGTTTCAGCATCTGTTTGCCACATGCCAGCGGCAGGCAAAGCAAGAAATTATTATACTGAGCCATGATTTACATATTTGACCTTTGAGGATAAGAGGATATAGCAGACATTGTCAGAATCAAATATCATATGAAGCCCTGTGAAGTATGAAACTTGTCTTGTTAGACTGTCAGAACTTTATAAATTAATGTCTGATTTGAAAGTGTCTTCAAATGACCAAACCATTTTGTTTTTATCAGGATTTATCTGTCTAATCTAATCAAAGTAGACATAGCTTAAAGAGACTGCTGAAGGTAAAGCATGCTTGAGGTAAAGCAGAGGTGTGTAGTAATAGCACCATGAAATTGAATTTGTGGTGTTCTTTCAATTAATCTATATTGATTAATCCTTATGCAGAAGACTACAGACTGACCTGGACTTTCAGCTCAAGTATGAAATCGTTGCTACTGTGATATCAGAATTGGTAAGTTATAAATTATAAAGAGTGATGTCTTCCCAAAGGCAGAAGGCTGTTCCCCTGGAGGCAGAGCTGTGTTTCAGAAAGCCCTGCAGGTCTTGATGTAATTTCTGTGGTCGGGGCGTTTTTCCCTCCTGTGCTGGAGTGGGCATTTCACAGGTCATGAAGTGTGTGACAGCACAAATGATTTGCTATGCCATAGTGTGCCTGCTGTTTGCTTCGTTTGTAAGGGTGGTTTAGAGATGGAGGATGACTGGTAGAGGATATTCAGGATTGTTTAATGATAGTTGTAAATAAGGGGTGCTATACGCACCCTCAGCATGGCCTCGATGCTCTTCTTTCACAAAGAACAGGCTTAGCACTCTCCAGCTGTGTTACAGTGGAGTCAAAACGGAGACCCCTGCAGAAAGGACACGGGCACGACTGCAATGAGACAATTACAGAGTGACGTGGCCATGGCAGCGATGCTCATAGGGGAAAGATGGAGCTTTGTCATCTCTCACTCTTCTCATCTTCCTCCCTGAGTAATTCTTCAGTTGCTGACAAGTTGGTGACTCAAGATAGACAACAGCAAACTGGCAACCCTGTGGTCACCTAAGCTGTCTCTGTACAGTTGTAGGGTTTGTTTCTCAGTGGCCTGCTGGAACCTGTTTTTCTTTATGACCTTGCGTCTCCCTGAGCCCTGCTGGTCCTGTGACATGGGATGACTGCACCCATGAAGAGCTTGTTAAAATCACTGGGACCAGGGTGATGAACTTCAACTGGAAATAGTCTGAGGACTCAAAGTGTTGACTGAGATCCACATTTCCCCAGAGGGTAAAAAGAGTTCAGGCTGAAAGATTCGGTCCTGTCTGCTGCTGACACTTCTTGCCTGTTACTGTCTGGGTCTATGCTGTGCTGAAGTTTGGTTTGGCCAAGTGCCTCTCTGGGGTTTGGGACTCTCGTCATATTAGTTTTCCTGGCTGGATTTTGGTTAGTTCAATAGTTCAATGAGTTTATTCTAACAGGATTCAAAGGAAGAGACAGTAGCTTTGTTTCAGGAGACTTCATTTCTAGCTTTGTCTAATTTGTAAACTTCACTCATCACCAAAGCAATGTTGGAAACAGAGCATTAGCACTGGTGGTGATGCATGTCAAAATGAGGTGTCTTTTTTCCAGTGCACTGGACATGAGCAATAGAGAAATTAATGAATTAAGATAATGTATCTTTGAACTTATGTAGCTTTGATTAGGGAGCTTCATCTTCAAATTCTGAGCCTAGAGGAGAGGATTAATGGAGCTGTGTCATTGCCCACTAGTCTGTCATAAAAGCCTAAAGTGTCCTTTCAAAAGACCATTAAAGGAAAGCTATGGAATGCAGAAGTGATTTGAGTTAAATTGGTTATTGTCAGTCACATATAGTTTACATAGCATCTATATTTATTGGAGAATCTTTTTCATGTTGCAATGAACTCAGAGCACATCTCCAGGCAATTACCTGCTGTACAATTAGAGAGCCTGGTTCTCACCCACATCAGTGTTTAGCCAACTCCACCGGATTTGAGTTCTTGAGTTACACTGGGCTGAATGTGATCAGCAGCATCACCATAAATGAACAGTTTAACAGGCAAGAAGTTGTGGCCACAGCTGAGGATGGTGTAAGGGTACACACGCTTTCACAAGCAGCTGTGAAAACAGAAGCACGTTACCAGTAGTGTGCAATATCCACAGTCAGATATTTTGTACAGGTTTGATAAAGGCAAAACCAAAGTGCAAGAGTCAAGTGCTGTGGTGTTTGAAGCTTGCATTCCAGATACTTAAAAATTTGTAAAGTGAAACACAGTGCTATCATCTCAGAGTAAATGTCTAATGTTCTGTCTCTTACAGCATTTCTGTCCGGGTTGTCTAAAAAAAGTATATTGCATATCAGTCTACCAGTCTATTCACCTTAATTCTTCTTATTTCTGTCAACCCCCTTGACTGTTTATAGCAAATTGGACAGAGTGATAGTGCTTGGTTTTTTTCAGGTGTTATGAGTATTGTGGATACACATCCCTGTTACCACCCTCCTGAGCAAAAGCTGCTGTACTGCTGCAACCCCTACGAGACATCAGGGAACCCATACATCAGTTTGGAGACAGGCAACCACAGGAGCACTCAGGTTGCATCTCAGTGATCACAGAATAACCCCTTTTTTGTTTAAAATGATGTAAGATCAGTTAACGTTTTTCCTCCCACTGCATTGTAACAACATATTGGTAATTGTTTCTATCAAGGGTTGCTCTGCCCGTTTGGGTATCTGCCCTCAGCACTGGTCCCGCAGGTGTTGCTCAGGCAGTGTTCCTGCTTGAGTTTCTCCTGAGACAAGAGTGAAGTGTTAGAGAGGGATGCTAATCTGGGAAGCTGTCATTTAGAGAGTGCCGTGTATTTTCACACCCAACCACGTATTGCCTTGCCTTGTAGATGTCAGAAGGGCTCAAAACTTGGCAGGAGCCAGAGAGTTACTCAAGAACTTCATGCCAAGCAAAAGTCTGTGTTCCCTTGAAAAGTTTGCACATCTCTGTATTGAGGATGAGTTTTGTGTTAATTAGACCCATTTTAATATTATTTCAGGGCATGCTAGTCAACTATAGTCAAATGTAAATTTATGTGGTGGCTGTTGTTTTTAGACCCTAGTTTTGGCCCCCCTCGGAGGTCCCCCACCTCCCACCCCCTTTTTTTGTGACACACTTTCCCCAAATATTTTTTCCCACATTCTGATCATAAAATGTATTTGGTATTGTCAAACCAAGGAAAGCAATCCACTTTTCCCCTAATTAGCGGTATTTTATTCTTTATTACTAGGAGCTATGTTTGACAGATACACCTTTCCAGAGCAAAGACATGGTAGCCTTAAAAAAGGAGTCTCCTTGCTTTCCTAAGGATCGTCACTAAAGAGGCCCACAGCCTCAGCTTGGGGTTGTGCCTTTGCTCTCTTCATTCATTCTAGATATGTGTTTTTCTTTTTTTTTCTGGATATCACTGTATGTATACCAACTCCTAAATCTCCTAAATCTTCAGGGAGCTCCCCAGGAATGTCCCTGTTGCAGGTAAATTTTTCCCAGCAGTCAGTTTTTGAGAAACGTTTCTTAAGCAGTTCTTCACCTTTGCAACACGTGATTTACTGACACTGTAGAGTGCGACCCCTGAATCAGTATTTACACACCTAAACTGGGACAGATAGCTGCTGTATCACTTTTTTTATTTTAAACTGTGGCTATCCTTGCCCTGTTGGGCCAGGATGTATTTTGTTGAAAGCTGTCCTTTTCTTGACCATGGAGATTCTTAATTTCCTATTTGCCTTTACATTTTTCCTTTTGAGTTTTTCTTCCAGAACATTTTGCTCAGATTTTAAGGTGTAAGAAATTAATTTTTCTGACGTACCACATATATAAACATGTAAAGCAGGAATTTTAGTAAATGTATCTGAACTATAACGCAGACTGATTGTCCATATTGTATAAAATCAGGTTATCATTAAGAGTCTGAACTGAACCTTCAGTTCTGCTATGGATTTATCTTTATTGGAATTACCTTGTTTTGGGTGCAATACCTGTATGTTAGAGATCCTATCAGGTTTTAGAAGCTCTAGCTCTTCTTCTGGCTGCAGGATGTTCACTATTTCTCTTCTAGGTTGAATTCTTCACAGCTACAGGGCTTTTTCAGCAGTATAGCGTTATCTCACCAGGCTAGATATGCCTTGAGGAAATCGTGGATTACCCTTTTTTCTTACTGTTAAGCCTCATCCCTAGACTTAATTTTCCAGATCTGGATGGCAGAGGAGGATATGAATAGTGTTTGACAGTTTCCTTGTGACAGCAATGCCAATGAGGAGGTGTCTGTGCGGGAGCAGCTGTGGTGTCGCTGCGGTCAGTGCAGTGCTATTTCACAGCAATTCACATCTCCTGTGCTAGGTTTTGCAGGTCTGTGCACTGGGCCATTCTGCCATTCGTAACACAGGTACCCCCCAGAAACAGCAAGGAGTAATTATCTCTTCTGTAAGACGGGTCGTTCCCCTAAGTACCAAGCATGGCGTGATTTACTTCTGCAGCAGCCTTGAAACCTCTTCCCTGACTTCATTCTTCTCACCCTAATGCTCATTCAGCCCGTGCCAGCTTGTGTTAAGCTCAGGAAGAGAAATAAGCAGAAAGTCTTTTAAGGTGGGAGGAGTGGCTTTGCGTGCCTGAGACTTTCTGCCAGGACTGGCGTCCCATTGTTTGTAGGGAGAGTCCACGTGTATCTAATCCCTGTGTGAGAATACGTTTCCTGAGCGCTGCATTGTGCTTTCTGTGCTTAGAGTTGGCAGTGTTTCTGTCAGAGTGTTTCTATGAGCTTTACTCGCTTCCTTTGATTTTAATTTACAGATCAGCCATACCCTCTCAAGGTTAAACCTGCTTTGTCTGTCCCTTTGCAAACCAGTTCTTCACAAATTTTAGAAATATAGCAAATGACAGAAAGTCATGCTCCAAGACAAATACACAGCAGCTGTGGGAATGGATTAAAGAATCTTAATGTACTTGTTTGTAAGGCTGTTTTTGGGACACAAAGGTTGTCTTCCTTTCAAAACTGCCAGCAAAGAGTAAACAGCCTATTGAGACAAAGTCTGACGTTAGCTTTTATAGAGAAAAGTGATTCTGGTGCTATGAGTTCAAATTACATCCAGCATACGTAGCTTCATCTCCTCCCTGATGGCTTTATAACTCGCTGTGTTCTAACCTGAATCCTACTTGGTGCCTCTCTTGGGTGCCTACTGCTGTGAACTTGGCCAACAAACCCATACCACCTCATCCATTTCTCCTTCTCTCTTTTGAACTTACAACCACCCTTCCCAGCTTGTCTTGTGTGCAGTGCATTAAGTATCTCCTGTCCAGTCACTGCCTTTGCTTGCCTGAGTGGGTACCGGTTTCCTCCTGGCCTGCCAGCTGCCTGCATGGCTCACTGCAGTACCTGCCTATGCGCAGCTGCTCAGCTTTGTTATTGCCCTTGGTCTGTCTCATTTGGTAGCACGTCTCAGCTCCTTTCTCATGACCTATTCAATTCAAACTTCTAGTGCATTAACCCCCCATTCCTTACCCTACCTCCTTGCCTACTTCTAGAGCCTTCCTCTTCCAACCCGTGTTTGCACAGTCACGTTACCTCAGCTATCCAGGGTCCTCTCCCCCTCCATGCTCTCTGCCGATTTTTTACTTGCAGGGGCATCTCAAGAAAAGCATTTGTAAGACCTCCACAAATTGCTTTTCAGTTCTTTCTCCAGACTCAGCGATGTTGTTGATGTCCACAAGAAGTGGGTGAACTGAGCTGACATGAAATTGTTTTTCACATTTTATTCATTCCCCCACAACACTTTGTGGGAACTTTTACTTCTGCTAGAAAGACCTAGAAATCTGGGGCAAACCCAGTAATGCTAGGTTGGAAAAAATTTTTTTTTAAATCTATATTTTCAGTATGAAACCAGATGTGTGGCACCTAATATTAAAAGCAATAATTTTTCATTGAAAAACACAGTGGGTTGGTTGTGTTTTTTTTAAATTTTAAAATAGTGCAGATAATTTTTGTTAACCTGCTCCAAATGCTAACAAAATGCTAACATGATCACTGTCAGTACTGCTTCGCTTATGTATGAGCTCTCACCTTTCCCCCCTACTATTTGTTTCTCTCTCTTTCTGAGTTGTAAATTAATCAGGGTACAGACAGGTTGCTCATGGTCCCAGGAGTATCTTGAGACCTGTCAAAATATAAGTAGTCCTTATAGATGGTTAATACTAGGAAAAATACATAAGGGCAAGTATGAAGTTGAGAAGCTCATCACTGAAGGACAAGGAAGGAATTAAAAATTCCCTGCATGGCTGAGGATTTGGGTGTTCATGTTAGTTAAGCTGTTTGGTTAATTTTAATTTGGGAGTTTTATGTGGTGTTGAAGTCAACAGCACCTGGTATTGCTCTGTTTCCCATGCATGGGAGAGGAGATAGGACCAACAAAACTGCCTGGGAAAAACCAACATTCATGTTATTCATGAGACATGATGCAAATCCTTCAGAAATAGGTATCTGTCCCAAGAATAGATAGGTTTTTCAAAAAAGAAAGTAAGAGAGAGTCTACCATTTGTCTTTCATTTTACTTCCTGAGGTTATTCAGCACAAATGGAGACAAGAGAACAGAACCTTGGTTGGCTGCAGTCAGTGAATCCAAACTGAATTACACAAGCTGAAAGTCCAGCACCTGGTTTTCTAATCCATAGGAGAGGGATCTGTCAAAGCTGGTTGATCTGCCATCTGGCATGTATCTCCTGTACCTGTCTTTCATCTTGGGCTGATTTTTGCTGGCACATTTCCAAAATCAAATGAAGGGAACTTATGACGAATATTTTCACTTTTACTTGCCTCCTTTGCAAGTCAGGAACTTTTAAACTATACATTTTTTTAAAAGCCTTTAAAGGTATCTTTTCTAGCTTCATTTTTGGTCAGTGAAATTAGCAAAAATGTTTTAGGTTTTTTTTTGTGGAAAGTTGCTGATATTTTTAGATCAGTAGCAAGATTTTGGCTGCTCCTCTTGACCTCCCTGTAATCTGTTTTGGCTTTGAATCTCCTGCTTTTCCCTATTGGATTCAATGGGAGAAAAGTGTCAAGGATGTGTCTGGTGATCGCGTCTATGGAGACATTACAATACCTCCGTTAAGTATTCCTCCTCCAGCACCACGCCTGACAAGTCTTTACTGGGAGCTGGAGTCTTTGCTGCTAACAAGACTGTGAATAATAATGAGCAAGAATACTGGGAAAGATCTTTAACATCCCGTCCCTCCCAACTTCAGAACAGTTTTCAAATTTTAGTAAAAATTTTGTTCCTTTCTGCTTTGTTCTTCCCTTCATCTTGAAAAATATAAAATCTGTGGGTTTGGTTATTTGGTTGGTTTTTTTCGGTTTAGTTTTCTGCTAAGTACATTCATTTTCTGAAGTGGCTGTTTCCCATGTCACGATGGCGATAGCACTTAACGGCTGCTGCTTGTCTGTGCTTCAGGAGGTGTTTGTGAAGGCCTGGGGTCACACCTCGTGGCTGGAGGATTTCTGCGCTTGGGTGCCTCCTGGTCTCGCTGCAGAAGGCGCACGCTGCGGGCTCCAGGGCAGAGCCTTTGGATGGCAGCTGAAGCCCGAGCCCTGGTAGGGACCTCCTGTACTGCTGCATTAGACATATGTGGTTAAGAGGAATGACTGTGGGGAGGGAAAAGGCGAAAGGAGGAGAAAAGTTACGATTAGAGTTGGATTCAGCTGTGTTCGTGTACAGACCAGCTTACCCTGTAAGCTTAGGTAAAGGTCTGATGCGATGTGATCTCTACAGGGGGGGCAGTGGCTCTTGGTTATGCAAAATGTCCTGTGCCGTTATGTGAGGTTTGCTTGACTGTGGACAGCCGGCTCCTTCTTTCACTTCTTCCAATCACCGTTCCCTAATTTACACAGAAAAGGCAAATCTTGAGGGTGAATAACCAGCCCGCTACGTGCCAGCTGGTGCGCGTAACCAGTGCAACAGACTGACCAGGGAAATAGCCGGGCAGCGCAGCAGCGAGAACAACAGCCAAGCAGTGGCTGCTCCACGCCAGAGCGGAGTGCAGCCCAGTGCTCCGTGTGCTCCCGGGAGGTGTTAGTGTGGATATGAGCCCTGCTGCTGCTGCTGCACCAAACGTAGGCTACTGACCTTGGAAACGAAACAAGGACCTTGAGTCGTGGGTTATTCACCCTGGAAAAGGGAGAGCACCTATGTCATACACCTCATTGCGTCCTGAATGCTTTAATATCACATTTCCTTAAAATCTCTTTGCTGGTTTCCATAGCTCATACTACAGAAGGCCTGAATACAACCCACCAGAAGTATATATTTGGTAATTGTAATGTAAATTAACAACTCACAGTAATCACTGTTTCATATTTGATGAGATGCATTTTGTGGACATCGACAGATGTTGTTGTGTTTTGTTTGTTGTTGTTTTTTTCTTGTTTTGTTTTTGTCTAAAGCATTGTAGGATTATTTAAATCAAAGTTTCCTCTTTGCATTTAAATGCAAAGTTTTCCTGTTTGCAGGGCTGGGTTGTATTGCTGTGGCACCTTCTACAGCATCACCCCGAGGGGTTTGTGATGACTGACACTTGCCCTGCGTTTTCAGGATGTGCCCGGGTATTGGAGCAGTCAGCGCTGGGAAGCTGCTGACCAGCCACGAGCTGGTGGAAGCGAAGGGAGGTGACTTTCCTGAGGTCATTGTGTAAGCTTATGGTGGCGCTTCTCTCACGTGCTCGTCTTTTACAATCTTGCTGACCAGCTTGTTTTTCATAGTGCCAAGGTTCCTTGGATTCTCTCTGTCCTATGGGTAGCTGAAAATTGTGTTGCATGGCAAAGGCAAGGGACATGATTTCCAAATTGCCTTTGTGCAGTGGTGCTTACCTGTGTGACAGCTGCCTGACTTGTCAAGAGAACATTTGCTCTTCTTGAAAACTCTCCACTCTTTCCCCCCATCCCTTGCCCTTGCTTATAGAGAGTAATCTGGTAAAAAAAAGGTCTTATGCAGCTGACAAAAATTTGGGTGTTTGTTCATGCAAATATTTGAAAAGTCTCCCTTCAGGGTGTTTATTCAGGGCTTGTTAATTAAGGGGTAACAATGATTTCAAAGCCAGCCTCCAGTCTCTTCACAAAGGTGTTGCAATTCTGCTATGGAAGAGAAGATCCATTTTGCCCCAGTGCATGCTCATTATTTCACTCACCGAGATACTCTCTTTGTTTCAGTGCTGATGTTATGAAGCAATACCCTTTAAGCTAATCGCTGTTGGAAAGGAGAAGCTTGCTTTACAGTCAATGACTTTGATGCCTTGGGTAGTTCAAGTAAGGATCTGCCTCTGTCTTGCCTTGATTGACAAGAGCCTTTCTATAAATTGAGCAATTAAGCAACCCAGTAGCAGCTGCTAGGGAGATCTACTGAGCACAAAGCTGAGAAAGATTCCTGTGCAGATCTCCTGCTGCTCACTCTGACGTCCTGAAACACCACCTGCAATTTAAAACTCCAAAAGGAGATCTGACTCCAAGAAGTTAGGTGAGTGTGCTTCTGTGTTTGTTCCATGTCATGGCTCTGGCTCATGAATAAACCAGTAGGTTTTGCTAAATTGGCGAACAATAAGAGTTCAATTTATTCTGAAGTTTGTCTTTTTTGTTCTCAATTTTGTTCTCAAAAGTCTGCTTTTAAAAATAAGGAATTTTAACACATTTTTACCCTGCTGCATGCTATAAATAAACATATATACCTTATATATAAATGTACACTTGTTAAATCACATGTAAGACTGTAGTATGGGCATGGTGACGTATATGAAGCAAGCTTCATGTGCTGATCTAAAACTCTGATTTAGCAAAGTTAAAGTATTTGCTTTAACAGGAGCCTAGAGACTCGAACATCAGTCAAGCAAAAGGCAGGCCAAGCTCATTTAACTGAAATCTATCCAGCTGCGAGCACAGGCCAATGCACACGGGTCTGTGTGCCCCACGCAGTAGCTGACTTTCTCAAAATTAAATGTGAAGTCTGGGGTTTCTAGGTGGACATTTTAAAATGCAATGCAAGTATGTGAAGTATAAGTAGTATCTTGTGGCTTAGAGCTACTTTCAAGCTCTCATTTTTTTTTTGGCAAGAGAAAGTTTTCCAGGGAGGCTGGTTGCTCTCTTTGCTGAGACAGAGAGGCAGCAAGTTCAGAGGGACCTGGCTGATGCTGGGCTGCTCAGAAGGTGTGAGGAGTTCAAGCCTCTGCTGGTCCTTGGCCATGTCCCCCTTGTCTAACCAGCTCTCTTCACCACCTTAGCAGCCTTGGTTGGCTCTGAGCTGGCTGGTGGGGCAGTGTGTGCAGGAGGGATAACTAGTCTCTCTGGCTGCAGCCCTGCCAGTGGACCAGCCCAGGATATTGGAAATGACAACTCCAGTAACACTTTTGGAGGTGCTGAGATTATAGCACAAATTCAGGGATGCTTGGCACCTAACTTAGGCTAAAAGGTAAGTGGGATAAATCCAGAATTAAGTGCCCAGGTCAAAATGCTGGTGTTATGTGCAGACCTAACCCTGCTGAATGCATGGAGCTGCATCTGTGCTGCCTTCCCCCCGTGCAGCAAAGCAGGGAACCTCCCACAGATGTACATGACAGACAGTCAGAGCCCTGCCAGAGCCAGCACCACCAGGGACTTCAGCTAACAATGTGTGTGTGCACTGGGAGAACACCACAGGCCTGCATGGCTGCTGGCTTGGTGCAAGCTGAAGGCATGGGATGGTATGGAAGACGTGTGCTGCAAAGTAAACTCACAGTATGGAGATTTCACTGGGTCTGAGGCACCGGCTGGTGGTTTTATCTCTTCCAGGCAAACCCCACGGCTCTGCAGGGAAGGCCTGCATGCTGCTGCTTTCTCTTACAGATGTTTTCACTAAGACTTTCCACTTCTGGGAGTAGGCCACTGCTCATTCGTAGATCTACTCATCTCTCAGCCTGAATGAGGATGGGGAACAGCATGTCTGAGGGGAAGAGGGGCTGTCCCAGGTCGAGCTGAGCTGGTGCACTTGCTCTTCTTGCCTCCTGGACCATGCTGGCTCTCCCAGCCCGCTGCTTCTCTCTCTTCTGCCTTAGCATGAAGCTCCACTGGGTGATCCTGGGCACCCTGCTTCTCCTGCTGCTGGCCAGCTCTGGTGGTGCGGCCGAGACCCCCGCCATTGACCTGCGGACCTTCATCGGCTGCGCTGTGCGTGAGTTCACCTTCCTGGCCAAGAAACCTGGCTGCAGGGGGCTGCGAGTGACGACGGACGCGTGCTGGGGACGCTGCGAGACCTGGGAGGTGAGGCTGTGCCAGGGCTAGGGGCGGCTGGCTGGCACCGACGGCCCTGGGGGTGCTGCCCCCACCAAGAAAAGCCCTGAAAAGAACCCCCCCACCCCCACTGCCAGCAGTGTCTGCTGTCAGGTGTTCCCTGCCCCTTCCACTGCCTCAAAGGGGGACGCGCATCAGGTGATGATACTAATGAAGTGCTTATGTAATGTTCTTATGATGCAATTTGAAAGCTTCTTGCAGTTAAGGAGAGAGGCCTTTATTACTTTACTGGAAAAAATTCCTTTGAGATTAAGACGGAGCTCCCGATTGATAGGTAATATATTTTGTTCCAAAAAGCAAATCCTGAAGATAATGTATGTTTCTAATTGGGTCCTGTTTTAAGTCATAGGCCTGTATAAATATAAAGTAGTTATGTTCTGGGGACATACAGGGGGAGAAAGAAAGAGGGTAAGTACATCTACACACACCTCAGAGAACAAGTTTCTGAGTGCCTTCACCATTCTGTCACTGGAAGGCTCGAAGGGCCGGTCCCAGCTTAGTTCCTTCAGGGAAACCTTGGGCAGCTCGAGAGTTTTGTCCACATGAAGACCAGGACTCTGTGTAAGTGACCAGAGTAGGGGCCAGGCTCTGTGTGCCAGCTCTGACTGCCCTCTTTCACTGCTCGGTGGCACGAGGGGAAAGGCTACTGGTGGCCAGATTTCCCCGGTGGGATAAAGTTCCTTCAAGGGACCCCTTGTCACCTGGATCCCCCTATTCCCAAGCTCCTCTGGCAGCGCAGACCTGGCAGACTCTCTTAGCGTACTGCAATACCGCTGGGAAGCAGTCAAGCTGAATGCATCTGGCTGTAGGCTCAAGAGCTTCTAGAAAGCACCATGATGTACTTGGGGGGTGGGGGGGGGCTGTGGTAAAGGGGGAGGCTGTCTGTATATCTTCTTGCTGAAACATTGTGCATCTGGTTTTTTCCATGTGTATTGGGTCTGGCTGAGCCCCGTAGCAGCCCTCCTGGTGCTGTGCTCACACTGGCAGCTGGAAAGGTGGTGGTAACACACGGGTGTTTTGCCCGCTGCTGAGCGGTGCTGGCACAGCACCAAGGCTGGCCCTCCAGCCTTCCCTGCGCCTCACTGGCAGGCTGGGGGTGGGCAAGGGCTTGGGAGTGGACACAGCCAGGACAGCTGACCCCAAGTGACCAGAGACATCGTTCCATACCATATGGCATCTGCTCAGATCTAAGTGCTAAGAGAGAGGAGGAGGACAGGGGGGCATTCGTTATGTATGATGTTTATCTTCTGGAGCAACCACTACATGTACCAAAGCCCTGCTTCCCAGGAAGTGGCCAAGCATCGCCTGCTGCTGGGAAGTAGGGAACAACATCTTCTGTCTTCCTTTGCTTCCGTGCACATGACTTTTCCTATTGCCTCATTAAACTGCCTTTATCTTGACCCACAATATTTTTTTTCCATCTTATTTTCTCCCCCTGTGTTCTGCTGAGGAGGGGAGTGATAGAGTGGCTTGGTGGGTACCTGGTGTCCAGTCAAGGTCAACTCACTACACATGCAGCATTCTTGTTTCCCAGAGCAGGTTCTTGACACAGCACAGAGGGAAAGAAAGAAAGGAAGAAAGTCTCCTGTTTGTGTTACCTTATGCCGTTTCCCATCTGTGCAAGGGAGAGGATGACAGTGGACTCCCATTCCTGTTTGTGCTGACCCTTCTCAGAGTCTTTGGAAAATGGGTGCCTCTGTCAAAGAAAACCTCACTTTTCAGCAAAAGCAATGCTGCTGTAACACCACGTGTGAGTGTGGGTTTCAGGGCCTTCAGGCTCTCATCATCTTCTGATGGCTGGGGTCTCTGGCCAAGCTCTTTTTGCCACGAGAACTGCAGACTTCTCTGCTGGCTGCGGTGCTGAGTGCACCCCCCGTGGTGTACGTCTGTTGGGCTTTGTGGGACATGCAGCCTGATGGAGAAGACTGGTCCGGCTGAGAAACAAATCGGCTGTCTGGCACCTGGATGCACCTCTGCCCTTAGGCAGCTTGTGCACATGGGAGGGTTTCCAGCAGAATGCATTTTCTTTGATGGAAAATCAGTCCTTTTGGAAGAAAGCAGCTGCGTTTGGCAAACATGCATTTGGTTGAAACACTAATATTCTGCTGAAAACCTGCATTTTGGATAGGCTTTTTTCTTCCTTCAAGCAGCTTTAATTGGAGCTTTATGCTCTAAACAAACAGAAACACACCCATACACCCGCTCCCCTCCAGGGCAGGGCTCCAAAAGGCAAGTGGTGAAGGATGCAACCTAAAACTTATTTCTGTGGCCCCTTCCACCTGATCCAGTGGCTCCCCTATTTACACTAAATCCCCTTGATGAGGCTGGGACTCCAGATCTTTGTCTTGCTTCTTGCCTGAGGCCATTATTTCTCCCTGTCAGAAACCGGTGCTGGAACCGCCTTACATCGAGTCTTACCACCGTGTCTGCACCTACAACGAGACCAAGATGATGACGGTGAAGCTGCCCAGGTGTGCTCCTGATGTGGATCCCTTCTACACCTACCCCGTGGCCATCCGCTGCGACTGCGACATCTGCTCCACCGCCACGACTGAATGTGAGACTGCCTGAGCTCCCCTTCCCCAGGCCAGGTGAGGAGGGGCCACATTCTTCCCTGGCTTCATACCCCTGCTACCTCCAGCGGTACTGGGGGTGTAACTTAGTCCAGAATTTGATCTCATCCAGTAATGCTCCTAATCATCGACTTTTCTGGACAGAGGAGGCTTTAATCCCCTCTCCTCATATTGTTCAAAGCGTTATTGCTGTAGAAATGTAGTACACAGCCTTACAATAGCAAATCCTGTGGGTAAAAAAAAAAAAGATGCAATTTCCCTTCCTTACAAATTTTTCACACTGTGTGACCTTTCTTCATGCACAAAGTGCACAAGGACTAAACAGTCACCGCTGGGTGGAAACAGGCTACAAAAGCTAATTACTGCCTCTGTAACAGCCTCTTTACTCATGTTGGGGCTCAGCTCCTTCCCGGTAATATAAATGCAATTATCAATGTTCCTGCCACCTCGTCACGCCCGCCCACCCCCCCCACCCCCCTCCTTACTACTTCTTACCCTAAGGTCTGTCAGGAATAACAGTCAAAGAGAAGGCCTTAAGGCCAATGAAATGGAAATGGGTATCCAAATTGCTGCCTTGAAATAAGGGTGAATGCATACTCAGCCCTGACTCAGCAAAGTATTTTACTTAAGATCACGATTAAGTGTTTTGCTTAATATCAGTGGACTTCTACAGTTAAGCACATATTTTGGTGATTTGCTTAATTGGAGCTATTCTGTTGTAAAAAATCTTGCCTCACCAGAGACAGTTCCTCGAAAAAGAGAAACACATAAATCTGTAGAACCTGCTTTTGTCCAGGGATGGGAGGGGAACTGACTTCATGTAGAATCAGCAAGACTCTGCAGAGCCCAAGGAGTCTCTCCTGACAATTCCCAGAGTTAGAGGGACCAAGCCAAAAGACTATGATTGTGGTTTGGTTTCAGCGAGTCCCTGGCTGAGGTGGTGGGAAAGAGGAGGCTACGAAGCATGTTCCCACACTTCCCTGTGCTGCTGAGCACCATGGAGACCTGCTTCTCCAAGGATGCACAGAGGGCTGGGGGGCAGCTAGGCTTACTCGCAGGAAAGATCTGGAGTGGTCACTAACGTGACCAGTGTGGGTGAGACAAGCCCCAAGACAGGAAAGAGAGCAGAGATGCCAAAGGATGGTTCACTCCTCCTCAGACCCACCATTTAGAAACTAGGGGACACCTGGGAGCTGCTGCAATAGCCCCCCATGACCACAGCCACATAAGTGCCTTTGTCCTCTGTTCCCACCTGCAGGAGGACAGATCTATGTTCATCCCTCATTTCTCCCCTGAATAAAATGGCAAAGTAGGTGAAAGTAGGAAGATTTGGCAGGTGGGAGAGGCTCACAGGAGCTTACAAAGCAAAGACACCTTCTCAGATAGCCATTAGGAGAGAATTGCTGCTGAGAGTAATATCTGCACCTGCCCTTCCACAGTTAAGTGTCTTGTCTTCTGGATGCAGTTGCCTTCGCTTCCAGGGAGGCATGCTAGAAACTTCCCCAAGTGTCCTGTCCTCACTGAGGGAGATTTAATTTAACCTGTAATTTATTAGCTGCTATAATTTTTTTTTTTTGTCTGTGGAATTGTAAAAGCTGCACTGTAGTTGAGTGGGAAGGAGGCAATTTTATCACTCTGCCTTCTGTAATTCTGAATAGAGACTGCCGTGTCAAACAGCAGCGGGAGCAGTTTTCTGCTGATGGAGTGTTTAACTGCCCTTTAAAAAGTCCTTGTGTTTTGTTTCAGGTTGCATCTCACAATCCTTCTGATCTTGTTACTGTTCTAATTGGCATCACAACCACTATGGGAAATGTGCAAATTATCTTGTGTCCTTAATAAATCTCAAAATTGTAGTATGAAAGCAATGGAAAGCAATGTGTCACTCTTTATTTATGCATAGAGATTTCTCAAGTAGAATATGTATAAGCTCCTACAAGCTCTTTGCCAGAGCTGTGAACACCTGCAAAACATCTCCTTGATCCTGATGTGAAGTCGTTTCCTTTGCTGGATTTCTCTCACGGAGCCTGGCTGTGCTATCGTCTCAGGATTAGAAGCAGGGTTAGACAGCGGCAAACTTCCTTCCTTTGCAGCCCCAGGAAATACGGGCTGTACCCCGACACGGCAGAAACCTCAGCAAGTGTTCGGAAGAAAACACCTCAGGGTGTGAAAGAGGGTTTTGACTGATGCAGTAACAGCCAGATGGGGGGGAAGCGGGGGGGAGGGGGGGAGAGGAAGAGGGGGAAGGATGTATTGACTGAAACCAAGTGAAAAATTCTAGATGGTCTTTTAAGGAGAGCAAGAGTGAATGGAGATCCTGGTGTGGGTGACAAAAGTAGAGCCAGTGCCAGAGCCCACCATCTGACTGGTGCACATCCCTCTTCATCCAGCTCTGCAGGGTTCCCACGAGTCGGCACACAACAGTGACTTTCAAGGAGCCAACTTCATTCCTGCCATTGGTAATTGCAAAGCTGGGGCTCTTTCCCAGAAGTTATTACACTACTAGGTCTTCATTCTGTTAAATTCCCACCAGTTTTAATACCTGTGACCAGGTCTTTCAGCTTTCACATCCTTTATGCTGCAGCTGGGATGGCATATCCTGCTTAGAATTTGCAGGCAGTTGACATATCCCACACATTTCAGAGCATAAGAAGCTCCTTCCCAGGCCACCTTCATCTCCTTGGGAGTATTGTAATGTTCTTAAAAGCTACAGATTTAAACCTCACCATCTCACCTGTCTAAAGCAGTTAAACAACCTTCTGTCCTTCGTGTGTAAGTTTGCAAGGATTTTGTTACAGAGGCTGTCACATCTCGGATATTATGTCTCCCATGAAAACCCCTACTGTGGTTTTTTTTTCATGTGTGTTGTTGTTTTGTTTGTTTGTTTTTTGTTTTTGTAGCACATTGATTGTCCCCTTCACCTGAACACTGACCACCAGCACCAGACAAAAATCCTCAGAGAGTGCAATGTGGACCTCTTAAAAGTGTCATTAGCCACTGCACGTTTAACCTGGCATGGCTTTCATTGCCTTAAAGCAAGGCAAGGACATTTTGCTCTACATGTATGAGGGGAACTTGACTTCCCTGGGAGAATTGTACTTGCAAATCAGGGAGTGAGGGAGAAGCTCCTTCGCGAAGCCTCTGTGCTGAACCATTCCCAGGTGTGCAGTCTCAGCTTGAAATACCTGCTGCAGTGAAACACTCTGGGGGAGAAGGGAGATGGCTGCACCTGCCTGCTCAAGAAGGAGAAGGTGCAGATACGGAAAAAGCATCACTATGCAACGTGGGGAATGGGCTTGGCTCTGTCATAAACATGCCAGGTGAGGAGGGGCGAACCAATACATTTCTTTGTGCCTCAGTTTCCCTTCTGGACACTGGGAGTGATGATACAACTGATTTTTTTTCTCCCAGTGTGTTTTGGAGCATATAGGCTACAAGGTCCCCTGTGCTGGGTCATAGCCCTACATCCTGCACAGCGCTCAGTTTCTGAGGTTTGTTGTCACTCTGCTAACCTGAACAGTAGTCACAGTCATGAGGTGCTTTCATTTTTTCACAATATTTCCCTGTTATATCATGGTTATAAGAGTTCAGTGGGTCTTGAAGTTCATCTCCCCTCATTCTGGTGCTGTAGTTGGTTGCCCAGCCAGACTGACCATATAGACTGAAATCGGTGTATTTTACCCCGTCTCCAAACCTGGGTTACAGTGAGAGGAGGGCAGGAAGCTGCCCCGGATGCAGGTTTCCTGCACTGGCTGCATTTCTCTTTGGGGGACGGGATGGGCAGCTCCCTCCTGCTCTCATTGTGCTCACATGAAAACAGAGGAACCGCTGCCCTGGGTCACAGCAAAGGGCTGTCTCGCCCAATATCCTGCCGCTGACAGTAGCCAGCAGTGGATCCTCAAGGAAATGTGAAAGCATCAGTGCTGTACAGAGGTATCGCCCAGCTATACCCACCCGGCTTTAGCAGGCAGTAGTGTAGGAAGTTTCTGCTCTGGAGGATGCCTTTGGCATCTTGTTGTTAACCCCAGGTCCTCCAGGCTGCTTCTGTCCAGAAAAAGTCTGGCAATGGGAAGGTTGGTGACTAATACTAGCTGTGCCCTCTTGAATGGTCCTGGCTCCTCTGGGGAGGTATCCGTTATGGCAGCCAGGGATTTGGGCTGCAGTGCCTTTTCATTAGGAGTGGAGTAGACCCTACCACCCTTTGCCTTTGCTCTGTGAGTGAGCAAAGGATGGTTGAGCCTGCTGAGGTTCACAGGCTGCAGGAACACAGAAAGAACCTTTCTCTGGCAAAACTTGCTTTAACCCAATCAGTCTTAAGGACATTGTTCAGGAAGGGTGGGATTTATAGTCTTCATTTGAAGACCAGCCTGGCTGTTCAATGGGATTGCTTTTGGTCTTGAAAGCAACGGTAATGAAAAGCTGGATAACAAAAGCACTGCCTTTTTTTTTTTTTTTTAATTTAAAATCTCATTTTTTTTTAATCAAGATCCACATTTCTGCACGGAATCCCTGGAAGACTGGAGCTAGTCATATTCTTGATTCCAGTCCAGCATTTAAGGGCTCTTTCCTCATGTAACTTCTTCAGCCCTTTAAGCATTTCACTTTCTCTCCTGATTCTCCTTGCCCTGTCTGCTGGACTCAAGGTTGCACAACTCATCATCTTCCTTGCCATCAGTAAGAGTTTGTTGGAGTTCTTTTTTATCCATGTGTTAGGTTTGTCAGGGAGTAACAAATTCCCCTCAAAACTCCTAGAACTCAGGATAACGCTTTTCCCAGCTGCTTTACCAAGAGAGCTCCAGTGCCTGCTAGGCTACTGCACACTCTGTTATGTCCCAAACACTTCACGCAAGGGAGGAAAAAATCCTCTTGTGATGCTGTGATATTGCAGTGGAGACCACAGACAGTAGTGCCCAAACCCCTTATTAAAATAATGAAAAAGAAAGTCTATTTGAAAGAGCAACCAACCAACACCTTAACATTGGTGGGGGAAGGGAGACTAAATACCTCCAGGCCAGTCACTGCGGGGTACCCTGGGACCAGAGGGAGCTGAAGGCTGAGTGCCAGCAGGGAGCCAGCCCTACAGGTCCCACATCTCCACCTTCCCAAGTGTCCAGACTGCAGAGGATTTGATTAAGCAGCCGTTTCCCAAGAGGAACATGCCTGAGGTGAGCAAACCTCTGCAGTGTCATCTCCTGTTAGACTCTCTGCAGCGGACACTGTAAGGTGTAGGTGGTTCCAGAACCATCCAAAAGCAGCCTTATATGTTAGTATCTGGTTTTCCTACTTGGAATGTCCTGCAAGGTATATGTAATTAGCATCTGGGAAAATAAGCACAGCACCAGACTTTCTCAAAATGATGCTGTCAAAATACTTAGCATTACATTTATTTTGTTAAAATAAACTATGTACAATAGACGATATTAATGTGCAGTTACAATATACAATAATTACATGTTTAAGAGAGGATAAGCAAAAGAGTACAGAATCATGTGCTGTAAATAGGAAACTAATACTGTCTACATGATTTTTAAACTATGCAAAACATAATTGCTGGAAAAGTGAATTTCCTTGGTTTGAAGTTTTATTGCTTTGACATGAATTCTGAAGTTTTGGTTAATCTTTGAAAAAAGATATACCACTCAAAAGTCAGACAATGTTTTAGTATTCATCCTTTGGTTTTATCAGCCCTATACTCCAGCAATATTGCACACAGCAACCTTTAAGAGAGGAAAATTCAGTTGCTCACATCAAGTAAAGTGAATGACTTTTTTTTTCTTAACTTGCTAAGAACTGACCGATGATGTGTTAGGTCCTGATTTGTGCTGAGGTCATTACCTGTGCTTCACAAACCCAGTTAGAATAACTTGTGCTGTTACTTTTAAGTATTACTGCAATACTACACCAAAAGAAAGGAAAGAAATGTTCTTGTCTTTGTGTTCTCAGGGAAGGAGATAATTTCTTTACAGTGAAATGCTGGTGTTTGACCATCATAACAGGTTAAACTGGATTCAGTTATCCTTGCACTTGAGGACAGTTCAGTTCCACCTCCCTGCTCCTCTCTGCAGCTTTCTTTGAAGCCCTCCCAGTCTCAAGGTGCTGCTGAGCCCCAGGTATGCTGGTGTGACTCCACCGAGGCACCTCCAGCCCCTGCTGCTCCCCTCACGCCGTACGTGCTGGGGCAGCATGGACACCACGCTGCGCCTCGCTCTGCAGCGTGTCCCACCCGGCAGCCTGGGCTCACTACCTTAGGTCACATCTGCTCAGGAGTGAAGAAGACTTTACCAGTGTCTTTCCCCTCTGACATAAATTTATGTTATTGCTTATTAATGAATTAATATTTACAAGTCTGGGGAAAGTTTGGGCTCACTTAGCCCGTACTGACAAGGCAGTTCGTTGCCTGCCGGTTCTGTAATGCAGTTAGAGCAGCTGCCTATTTTGGGGAAAAGTGTTGGGAGAGGAGGTATGACAGTCATACTGTGGATATGGCTTACACCCAAACTACTTTGACAGGTATCAGACAAAAATTTCTACGTGTTATCAGCACAAATAATTGTTGTGTTGTAAGATCTGGAAACTGTAGACTGGTGACAACTGTTTACTCTGAATTCATTAACCTCCAATCAAAGTAAAAAAGTCACCAGATTTGATATTAGGGAGAGCTCAATTGGATCTTTGGCAAAACCAAATGCAAAATTAAACCTGGCATCCCGAATGGGATGAGAGGAAATTGAGTGGCATCCATGAGTACAGTGTCAAACTCAGTAATGATAGCCATTTGTTTTGGATATTACACTGTTAATGTAATTATTTTCAACTTCAGCCTCAGGAGTGGCTGAAATGAGGAATTACAAATCTAGTCTCCAGAGCTCAAGCTAAAGATCAGAGCAGCGCAGTCTCCAGATGCCTGACTTCTTTTGAGAGTCCACAACCAGCAGCCAAAAGGTGTAAAAGGTCCTTGGACCTTGCTCAGTGTATCTGTGTGCTCAAAGCTTGATCAGCCACAACAAAGGGCAGAAAAGGAGGAAACGTACAGACTCTGAAACACTTTCCACTGCGGTCATGTGTGAACCCCGTTGAAATTTTCCATTGTCTTCATGAGAACTGAACTGAAGCCAACACACAGCATCTTTGAAAATCCCATCCTAAAATTATAGTTAGAAGCAGCAGCCAAACACTTCACCACAGTCTGCACATTCTGGAAAGGGGTGGAGATCATGCTCAAAATTATTTTTTTAAACTCTTTTCAAAGTTTAAGAGATTTTTCACCATTGACAGCAAGTCATATGATTTTTGCTTGTTGCTCGTGATATATGTGTTTGCGAGCTCATTTTCCTCTTACAATAAGGTTCTGACTCTTTTTGCCGTTCTGGTGGGTTCCTGGAACTGCCCAGGAAAAACAGATGTTCACATGTTTCTGAAAGCTTTAACTGAGACAAAGAAAAGAGGATTTGAAGAAATTTTTCATCCTACTTATGGACATCTAAACATCTTAAAATGAAATTTCTGTTTTAGGATCAAACTGCCCAATTGTGGCTCTGGCCCCTGATTTTGCACCTCTCCTCCAAAGTAGAAGCGCAGATGCTGTTCTTTTGCATTCATTACTCCTAAATCAGTGGTTTTGTCCCAACTTTTTGATGCAAATTTTTGATTTTCTATTTGTGTTTTGTTTTGATAGGTGAAGACAGCTGAGATCACAAGCCACCACCAAAATCAGTGGGAGGCTTTTTCCTGCTTTCAGAGGGTCTTTATTCACTAAGAGGAAAACAAACATTTATAGTAGAGATTTGTCGTCTTTTTTATGTAGAACTTAAATGTACCTAGAAGTTATCTGACGTAGGTCGCTCCATGCTCACCTCCTGTCACAGCAGATGCTCCTCCAGTCCTATAGAGTTATGAACCAAGGAAATGTTCTGTTGTTTCCAGATTTTCTTTTTTATGCGGGATAAAACATGTTACAAATCCTCCTCAGGGAGAAAGGCATGCGCAGCCTGATCCCTGCAACCTACCTGTTTATTGAACAAATGGTCTCTGTGCCAACATGAACATATGTTGATTGTTTTGCTGGAGAAGACAAATGTGCTTTTAAACAAGCCTGGCTTGAGACAGATTGATGCCATTGTAATTTATTTTTAATCCGGATGAAGCTTCAGTATGGTGAATGAAGAGGTATTTGCTGTACCACTTGGGGGAAAAAAAGCTACAGAAAAGGTCACGGACTGTAAGCAAGCTATGTAAGCAAATGGGCATCTTTCATGTCTGGATTAGAGGAACATTTTCATAAGGACACGGCAGCTTGCATGGTGAAAATACATCTGCTAGACATATATCATTGCTGTAATTAGCCACTGTATTGCTTGCTGTGCAAGAGGTTGGGTGTGATGAGCAGAGACAGCAACAGAAATTGTTTGCAAGAACTTCTGCAACTTTTCTAAGCTCCTGTAAAGGGTTCTCAAAGTAAGTCTCTGGAGTCTTGGGACAATTTCTTGGATGGGCTCTTGACAGCTAGCTGTCAATGGGAAGTGAAGCTCATGTGTCCTTGACAGCTGCCAGTAGTGAAATGTTTGTACCCTGTTGCTCTCAGTTTGCTACAGTGATTTTCCCACCCTTGGGGTGGGTTTTTAGGCACTTGCCTAGAGTTGCATTGCAGTGACTGTTTCTGGGGAAGTCCTACTTGGTCTGTGTAGCAGCCTGCCCAAGGCTCATCTCCTTTCCCAACTAATTTCTTGGTTCTTCTCTACCATGCTTCCTTAGCAATGGCAGATACCAGACAGATCATGGTCCCGAGCGTGACAAAGGCACCAGGTGATTTATACAGCATGTGGGGAATGGCAAATCATTGCTTTTTGGAGGACACAGGCCACCAATACTAGAGCAACTAGAAGAGATTTTGTTGTACGTTAACTAAAAGGACTGGTTACCAATGGGCATATTCAGCCTCCCTCATTTACATGAGTAGTATCGCAGGGATTGAATAAGACACGAGGAAGTTGGAGACAGTCCCTTGTGAAGGAAGCAGTGTGAGGAAGACTGCCAAAATCTGCCCCCTTAATACAACTATTTGGACTAACTTTATTGCATATTAAGATGCAGCACTATATTTAGTTCTGAAGCAGTGCTTTGAAAGAGAAAGAAGGTAAGAAATATCAATGACAGCTGCCGAAATGATTGTTTTGATTGTCATGCTGGACTTGGTGTGAATTCCATGGCTCCCATCAGCAAGATTTGTGTCAGGACCAGCACATGTGGAAGTGGAGGGAA
The DNA here is from genome assembly GCF_023634085.1 of Falco cherrug. Taxonomy (NCBI): domain Eukaryota; kingdom Metazoa; phylum Chordata; class Aves; order Falconiformes; family Falconidae; genus Falco; species Falco cherrug. The sequence goes on from NC_073703.1 coordinate 30,796,301, forward strand.
AGACTCACATCATGCCTGATTCAAGGCAATGCAAGGCAAGAACTTGTAGTTGGTTGTTCTTCATAAGCTACATATTACTGTAACAGTAGATATTTGCAGGGCAGAAAGAGAAGGTCTGGGCCTGTGTGGCACATAGAACAACCAGGAGGTTGTTTCCCACCTTAAGAATCATTTCCCACCACTCCTGGAGGACAGAAGCACATGGGACTTCCACGCAGCTGAACAAACGCTCCTGGATGGACCTGTGTGGGGTTAAAGCCTTGTTTCTGCATTCTCCCCAAGTTTTCTGGGCTCTGGGAGGCACAGGACAAACTGTGGAAGTCTTCGTGGGACCTCCTTTAGGTTATGCTGGAAGTGGTGATACAGCACAGCATTGTCCCAGCGCCCCTGGCCTTGTGTTTTAGCAGTGCTGTGAAGGGCAGAGGCATCAAAAGGTTGTTTTAATGTGATAAAAACTTTCTAATGTCTTGATCTATCTCTCCAATACCTAAAGTCGCTAGTGTCTCCTTGCAGGAGCTTGCATGAAAGCCCTTTGGGAACTCTAAAACTACAACTTCAGGTTAACAAACAACTCCTGGTAGAACATTAAGGTTCCAGAAGAGGCCAAAGGAGATGGGTTTTACAGGATCTAGCAGATTTCTTGTAAGTTGTGAGTGCTTTTGAAATGGTAACAGACTATTAGCAAAAGCAGGTCTGTCGGGAAAGGTTTTGACATCGGCTGCATTAAGAGGCCATTGTTAAAATAGATTCCAGGGGTGGTTTATAGCCTTTATAACTCTCCTGTGTTCCTTTGAAGGTGAAATTGGGAGCCGAATTCTAGCTCATCCTACAGTGAGAATACCCATCTCCTTTCACCTGACAATCATATATTGATTTTCTCTTCTTGTTACTAATGGTGTTTGAAAATAACTTGAAGTTTCTATCTGTTGCCTTATGCCGCTGCTTGCACTATGTCTGGTGCTTTGATATTTCTGAAAATGAGCTTTGCTGCCTGTTCACACACCATCTGTTGGCTTTTAGAACAGGTATTAAGTATGACTTGCCAGATAGTCAGTAAGTCTCCTTACATCTGCCTGCAATCCCTTTCTAGAGCCTGGTGGCCTGTGCTACTCCTGCCTCCCCAAAATAATAGTGCAACAGGGCAGATCCTTGAGTAAGTGCCACATTGCATGGGTAAGTGTGTGTACATAACCTAACACTGCATTAACCATGGCTATTTTTAAAACACTTATTTTTGTTGGAAGAGAAAATTGAAAATAAATGGAGTGCGGAGGGTGTTTCTCAGTGGATTGTAACCAGCCTCCTTCCCCATAATACCAAATTTTGGTCACAATCCTAGAATCACTGAATAGTTTGGGTTGGAAGGGACCGTAAAGATCACCTAGTTCCAACCCCCCTGCCATGTGCAGGGACACCTTCCACTAGACGAGGTTGTTCAAAACCCTGTCCAACCTGGCCTTGAATCAGCTTGAAAAACTTGAAATTTTACTGCCTCACAAACTTGATGTGCTTGGTTTTGTAAGTGCAAAGAGAACCCTGGTTGGTCTTAACATTTTTTGTATGCATATTAATACTTTCCTATCTGCCTTCACTGCTATGCAATGATTTGTGCAGGGTGCTGCAGTTTAATATGTCGAGTCTAGCATTTTAGCTTCTACATCACCGTATGTATTTAGTGAATTTTCCTCAGACCACTGCAGTTATGTTATTGCTACGACTTCCTATTTGATTTTTGATTTTATATGCCTATCCTATACCATCCCATTAGTATTAATAGACATCCCGATACTTGGTGGCATGCAAAAATAGCATTTGATTATTTGTGGCTTTCCCTGGTGCATGCTGGGAATGCTATATTGCCCTTTTCCAGTGTGCTCATTATTTTGTGATCAGCTCAGCTGTCAGTCTGGATTTCTATTTCCTCTGTATTTTGTGAAGCTCCAAGAATATCTGGCAGCTCCAACCTGAGTGTTTGCATTGCGCTTCAGCTGAAACAGACTTCACTTACTTTAACCAGAGGCTTGTATGTAGGCTAACGCCCTACAGCAACCTGCATGAGCTAAACCAGTGTAATCATCCTATTTTATTTCCACTGAAGTAAATAGCAGCACAGGGAAGCTCTAATTTTCTCTGAAATCCGTTGAAAGCTTTTCTTACATGGTTTCAGTGGACATCTAGTCATGTTGTAAGCCAACGAACGTTACCCAAATATTTATTTATTTAATCGATTCCTAGTTTTCCTCATACTCCCCTACTATCTCTTTATACTTGCTAGTTCAGCTGATTGCCAGTGTCCCAGCTGTGCAAATACTCACTGCTCTGCCTGGGAACGGCAACGCAGCCTCTATGCCATGACGTGAACTCCTTCACCGGGCTTCAGCGCTCTCCTCGCTCTGAGCTGTGCTGTATCAGCCAGTCCATTTGAAGCAAAGGTCTGGGACTTCATAAACCCAAATATAAAACATGCACAAAGAATGGCAGCAGTGAGGAAATCTTTCTTTTATCTGTCTTGGATCTAGCACAGCTTTGTTTTCATCCACGCTTGCGTGCAGCTGGGCAGGGCTGGTGAGTGAGAGCTGGGTGGGTAACAGCAACAGAGTTTGCCTCAAATTCGATGGCTTTTTCAGAGGGAATGGTTGATTTCTACCTGGAAAAGTTTTGGGGTTTCAGAGCTGGTTTCTGTAGGTGTCCATGGTAAATTGAATTTGTGCTGAAGGAGGAGCTCGGATCCTGAAAGCCTTAGTGACTGCAGGTTTGGGCACTGCGTCGTGCTTGTTCCCTTCTCTGTGCCAAGGCTGCCGTTCCTATAGCCCTGCTGAAGTCGCTGCTTGCTCTGGGTACTATTGGCTCTGTAATTCACCACTAATTATGAGTCTTCCTGGTTGCATGTGTGTGTACTCAGCCAGGCTTCTGGAGAGGAGTGGGCTGGCAGCCCCCTGGCAGGGGTGTGGGGGGACACAGGGCACATGCCCCTGGGCTGGGAGGGTGCACTGCTGTTACTTCCTTACTTCCAGGGCTTCGGAAACACCAACTGCAGGCACTGCTTTTGTGAGGAGTTACATCAGAAGTCTTTAAATCTGTATTTGCTGGCACTTGATTCTCTGCTTGAGGAATGAAATCCATACCAAGGTAGTCTCATGGCATCGCCAGCGTACCCGAAGGCAAATGCAAGGAACAAGGCGCCCTGCGAGTTCATCTCTGGGCGCCTGTGTTGCTGTGATGTGCAAAAGCAGAGGCTCCCTGGAGAGGCTCTAGTGGAAAGGCACACATTTTCTTCAACACAGAGCGAGCTAACAGGCAGCTTTCCTTCCCTTCCCTTCCCTTCCCTTGAGGGCTTGGACATCCCATCTCCGCGCTGCCGGCTGCAGCCCATCATCTGTGACTTGTATGAAAGTTCCTTCCTGAGGAGTGCAGCCACGCTGCAACTTAAACAGCGCTCACAGCAATGAAGCTGGAAAAATGGGAGCAAAGACGTAATGAATGGGAGGGAGGCTACAATAAATCAATGTTTACAGCTCCACTTTGATGAGGGTTTTTACATGAGATACTCCATTTAAAAAAAAAAAAATCTTACGGCAGCTAGATCATCTTCAAGCAGCTGAAGTCAGTGCGACCTTTGGTTTTTTTTTTTCTTTGCTATTTTTGTCTGCTGGGTGAGATGTAGAAATCCAGCTGATCTATAAGGTAAGTTTTCAGTTGCCATGGCAATGTGTCTCGTTCATGTTCTCAGTTTGGATGGGAGATTGTTCCACGTGGCTATTTCATGTCTAGGGCAATATTCTTTGGTAGCAGAACTTCTTTGTATTAATGCTACAACTCTTCTTCCTTTCCCAGCTTATGGAAACATGGCTCAGCCTGAACATTGCCCTGTAAAAATACAGTTATTTGCATTTTTTTGTTGTAAGAACATTCCTTAAGTCTGGAGGTAAACGTTGATCCATCTTGATAGCTTGGGTACAGCAACATTCTGAAACTGTGAAGTTTCACCATTAAGTGAAAACAAACTGGAATCATTCCACCTTTGCTTCTATGTGGTTTGAACAAACTAAAGTACATCCTGAACTAGCGAGTCTTATAGAGGAAAAGTAATTTAAAAGTACATCCTACCTATAGTGTATATCTTACATATTAGATTTCTACAGGTCTCCATGTGCTTTCAGTCAATTCAGATTCAATTCCTAAGTACTGAAAATTCCTAATTTTGATCAATTACTGCTTAAGGCCACAAATAGAGTTTCTCTTGTTTCTTCTACCACCTTTAGTTCTTTGTTTTTCCACGCTGCCTTCACCTTATTCCTAAGGTGAAGAGTCAAGAATGAGCAGGCATCCTGGTTTCTGTTGGCTCGGTGCAGTCTGCAGTGGTGGGGACAGGCTGCACACAACTCTGGAGGGTTAGGAAAGCACATAGACACCGGTTGGCCTAGTGTGATACAGCTTGGAGGTTTCACAGAACGGAGGGCTCCTATATTTGGGTAAGAAGGACCCCTTTCTGGTCATGTTCCCCATTTCAGTTGCGTGTGACCTTCATTGCCTTTCTAACCTGCTTGGTTTCATGGAACTTGTCTCGCTTTTCTTTCCAAGTGACTTCACACAAGGGTGCAGCAGCTGTGGCACTTTGCACAACGCTTCTTCTTCTTCTTGGGGTGGAAAATGGTCAGGATTGCCTCGTCGAAGACAGTCTTAAGGCCTTTCTGCGTGAGGGCTGAGCACTCCAGATAGCACTGTGCTCCAATCTGAAAGAGAAGGCAGAAAATGTGAGTACCTGCTGTTGGGAGAGACAGAGGAACCCTGCCACAGTATCTTCTATGTGCATACATGTCCTGCCACAGAGGGAAGCCCAGGGCTTTAGAAAGGGGGTCAGATCATTGCTCTGTTTTGTACCTGGCTGCCTATGGGATTAAGGGACCAGCTCAGGTGGTCATTGCAAATGAGAGGGCAGGGATGAACATCAACATGGTATCTCATCACAGGGGTCAATGGGGAGGAGCAGAAGTTCCCTGCATGGCCCTCCAGAGAGAGGGAGGCTGCATCCATGTTTGAGTGCTGGACCAGGAGCTTGGCCTCCTATCTGTGCAGCTGGGGGGGCTTTCAAGGACGTGCTGGGTTGTTAGCTGAGCTTGGCTCTTCTGCTCTGACCTGTCACTCTCGTGTCCTGCCTCCTGCAACGACAGGGAGCTGCTACCTTGGGGAGGGCTTCCAGCTGGTTTCTGGGAACCGGGAAGCATCATCTCGTGGGGGTGCTGGTATGACACAAACCCACACAGTAGTCTGGGAAAGCAGCCTCAGCTCATTCAGCAACCTTGTGGCTTATTCAGCTTTTTCTGCTAATGGATGTTCTCGTTGGCCTTTGAGGGTCAGGGCTTGTAACAACACCTGCAGCATATAAGGTGGAAAAAGCTGGGGTCCAGATGGCTGCATTTCAGGAGCTGAGGAGGGCTTTTATCCCCCTACCTTCTCAGGAGAAAGGTGCAATAGCATAGAAACCTTGGGAGCTCCGTCTCTGCTGCTTGAAGCGCAATGGGTAAGTGAGAATCAAGTCATCTGTGCTTTTGTAAGGGATAGGGATGGGTTTGGCAGGAGGCAACTGCAGAAAGAGGTTTACCACATGCACCTCCTGGCAGAAGCCTGAACAAGAAACACTTGACTTAGCTAAATTAGGCAGTAAAATTGTTTTCCTGCCCATTTACTACCGGCTGCCTGGTGTACCTTGCTGTGCTACTTAGAGCTTGGTTGGGTAATGCAGCAGAACAGCAGCCTCAGGACTCACAATCTGTATCTGGTTCCAGCCCCTCTGAACAGAGGCTGGAATCTCCGGCTGGGATCAATCAACATGCCCCGGAGGAGCTCACCTGGACTGAAACAACCCCAAAGCAAAGCTGTGATCAATCGATTTCATGGGACCTCAGAAAAAGCTATTACCTCCTTTGCTAGCTTCACTCCATGCTCGTAGGTGAGTGGTTTCTCCTTCATGTAAAGCAGCCGAGCCAAAGTTTTGGGATCATCCCGGAGATCAATCTAGTAGAAAACACACAAGCCCTGTGCTCAGTACTGCCTTGCTGTAATTCTTGAGATGGATATTCATAGCTTTACAAACCCACAGTCATGTCCTTGCATAAGGGCATTTGTCCTCCTCACCTCAGATGGTACTTCAGAAATTAATTGCACATGTATTTGCCTTTTTCTTGTTGTTTTTGTTGTTTTGTTTCTCTGTTTAACAGGAATTAGTTCTCATTGGCAGGTTACCGGGCCACAGCTCAGGTAGCTGCGGTGCGGTAAAGATGCAGTTCTCAATGGCTCTCACAGTGAGTCTTGGAAAGTGTCAGTGGAAGCCTGAGCCCCGCTGGAAGGGGGGGCTGCTGTGAGCCTGCACTGCATCACCTGAAAAACACCCAACAGGCCAGGTAGATGCAGCCCAGTCTGACTGACTTGGAACAAATTCCTTTATTTCCATGGAAAACATCAAAGTGAAGCATCTTGGCATTTCAAACCCACCCGTTTTTCAGAATGTGTGATCCAGAAGGTAATAATTTTGTTTTAAAATGGGTGATTTATATTATTCTATTGTGGAAAACAAAGCCAGTGTTCAGACAACTGGACTTCCATATGGCACGAAAATTTTGGTTTTGACAAGAATTTTTCTCTAACTTGCCTTAGGTTACTGCCCAGTGTTCAGACATTTTCCAGACAGTAGTATCCCTACTTCTCACAGTCTGTAGCCACTCCGTCTCTTGGAAGCAAACCCACACTTAAGGCATTTTTATTTGATTGATAGGATCATGGATTTTAAGGCCAAAATAAAGTGGTTTGATTGTTTAGTCTAACATCCACTATAACACAAGCAGGACAGTGAGTCACTAATTGCAATGTTGATGTAAAAGCACAAAGGGAGGCTATTTCCTTCCCACGTCTCTGTGTAAGTAATTGGGTTAATTGTTCTTATTCTTAAAAATTAGTTTGAAGTTTAGCTTCTGCTTCTGACCACAGGCTTTGACAGAGTTTTTTCCCCTCACTAAAGGCCTGTCAGAAATCTTTTTTTCCCTGTAGGTATTTATGCCTTGTTGCCACAAATCTATATTAATATTCTATTAATATAGAATTGAATAAAAAGATGGGATGAGTTTTGCCAGTTGTGATTAGCATGATGGGACATCTGCATGTTGATTTCCATTCCCAGTCCCTGAGTTTTCCTCTAATGGGAAAGTCTGGCTACGTTTCACATAAGTTAAATAGGAAACCTTTCCACAAGAGCTCAGCCCCCTGCCACCCCTGGGACGGAGTGGGAGCCCCCTTGCTCTGAAGACCCCCACAATGGCTGGCAGTACCCCAGAGAAGCTTTACCTGTGTTCCTATGAGGACGTAAGGCACGTTGGGCATGCAGACCTTCAGCTCGGGCACCCACTCCTCCTGGACGTTGTGGTACGATGCGGGGTTCACCACTGAGAAGCAGATCAAGAACACGTCCGTGTTGGGGTAGGACAGGGGTCTCAGCTGGTTGTAGTCCTCCTGCCAGGGGGAAACGGCAAGCGTGTTATGGGGTGGGCATAGCTGCAGGTGGGGCCATCACCTTGGCTCTCGATTAGCTGCTCAGCACTGTCCCTCCATGCTCAGCACACTTGTAACCTCTGGGCAGGTGCTGAGGAGGGAATCACCCTTTGTGGGCTAGAGGTGCTGTTTCGTCAGCACCTTTACCCAAAAGAGCTAACACATCTACGCGTTTTGTTTGTGTGTGCATTATCTGTAGTGCTGCTGGTGCAGAGGGTAACGCTGAACAGCGGCTGTCCCTGGTGGAACAGCACAAATTGATCTTGAGGCTGTGTGTACCGGCCTCAGCCCTCTGGCAATGTGGTACCATCCTGGGAAGTATCTGACTGTCACTCCTAGCTGGTGTTTGCTGATGACACACATCTCTAGGGGCTTTGCTGTTAATAGCATGGGCTTTCTATCCCCCCCTCCCCCGGGCATTATAGACATGACCGTATGCAACAAATAGGGTCTGTGGGCTATTTGGTGCTATGGCAGTCATGTGTGGCACGCAGCGATGTGTCAGTCAGCAGAAAACACTCATCGTAAGAACAAAACAGATCAAATCTGGCCTGCAGGGGCCAGGTAAATCACGGGGGATGATACAGTGTTCCCACAGGCCCCGGGCTGGGGAAGGAAAAACATTTTCTCTATGGGCTAGTTGTGAAGAGGGTGAATTTTCAAACAGCTCAAAGCGCAGCTGTGTTATGTCGTGAGCTGGCTTTGATAGCTGAGTTTCAAGGAAGAATTTAGGTCTGTTTTCAGCCTTCAGATGCTGGGAGTGAGCAGAGGTTTTGCAAGCCGTGTGAAAGGGACAGACTGGCTCTTTCTGACAGTGAGAGCGTATGTAGCTGTGTCTGGTGGGTGCTTTTCAATGAAATCTGTTAGAAAATGTCAGTGCAATGAAACAGATGCTTTTACAGGGAATACACCTGTTCTAAAGGCTTTCTTTGAGGGTCCAGAATTAAAAAAGGAGAAAGGAACACAAAGTTGGAGTGTAGAAAATGATAATACATGTCAAGCCTGACTGAGACCTAGGTCTTTACTTTATCGTTTCTGCATTCTAGGCAAGCCTCAAATCTCTGCAGTATGGTCACTTTTGGTTATAATGGTATAAAAATTCAATTGTTGCAGTTTTGCTTTTCAGATAGTGAAAAAATTAATAACTCAATGAAAAGGAGAAAAAAAAAATATCCAGGTGCTATTGCTCAGACTTCAGAACATTTATTTGAGGTAGGGCAAAATGCACCTTGGGGGCAGGAGCAATGCAAGCTGCTGTCTGTCCTGCAGGTGAATATAATGCAATACTGTACCACTGTGTGCCCAGATTAGATGGTGTCTTAATTCAGCCTTGCTTCTGTCTTGCTTTTGTTGGGTCAACAAATGAGAGGGCTTAATTAGGAGTCGAGGCTGATAAATGTTTCTGAAGTCTTTTGTTCACTGAGTAAGTAGTGATAAGATGACCCAGACTACTACTGAATAGACACTAGTTTCTGAAAAATACTAATGGATTGTGCAAAACCAATCTGCTCCAACCTTTTCTAAACAAAACCCTTAATTATTTATTCTGAAAGGAAGTATGAGGCCAAATTTAGCTCTGTCTCATTAAAAAGAAGTTTAAAGAAACATCCTAAATCACAAACAAAATGTTTTGTTTGTCTAACTGACTGTTCCTTGTCCCAAACCCACTTCATCAAGAAGAGTAAATTCCCAGTTCCCACCTCCAGCCCCACAGCCACAGTATTTGGGGCAAAGCCAGAGTATTTGTCAACTGACCTATGTCTTTCCAGTGATGTGAGAAATATTGATCTGAAGAAGGATTTACAAGACAAGCGGAGGTGTTTGGATGTCTCAGCCCCCAAGAGAGTGAAATCTCCGTGTTGAGAGAATGGCAGAAATAAGCCCCTCAGAGATGTTTGTGGGAACATCAGTGATACAGGCCATGAAGAAGCACAGTCGGTGGGAGGAGATTTGTACAAGGCTCTGGGGATGACACCGAGCTCCCAGCAGATGGGTTAATAAAGACAAAGTGGATGCCAAGGTGATGGGATCAACAGAGCAATTACATTATAGAGACAGGTGAGTTTGATATGGATGCTCTGGGTTAGGAAGGACTGGTCTGATTATGCGACATTATTTTAAGCCAGAACATAAAATCTGAGGTTAAGTATGTTTATGCCACCGTCAACACGGGCTGATGCTAAGTGCTTGGCAAAGGCCTTTTCTGTGGTTTTCATTTAATTGCTGCAAATCAGCCGCCTAGAACAGCCACGTGGTGGCAGCAAGCCCTCGAGGAATTGTGATTTAGGATTTTTTTGGGAAAAAAATTGGCTAAATACAACCAGTTTCAATATTCCAGATGTGCATATTTAGAGGGGCTGGAACTTACTGTACCATTAAAATTACAAACTAAAACCCACAAGCGTTCTGCTTGGCTGTGACAGCTACAGGAGTGTGCATTTCATTTTATTTCGCTTGTTCCTTTGGAATCCCTAGAAAATCCTTTTTCGGGAGGAGTGTTTCTGATTTGAGTTAGCAGCGCAGAGCCTTATATAAACCGTAAGGAAGAGCAGCCACACATCACATAGCAGAGGTCTGGTCTCCTGTCAGGGCACATGGGAGCGTGCATGGACGTGTTGAAGCACAAGCACAAATGTCATGGATAAAGGTTGATCTGGGCTTCTGTATATGCCAGTGTGTGCAGGCTGGCAGGAGCCTCCAAACCCTATCAGACAAGGACCCTGTCTGGGTTCATACCTGCTGTCCAGGAGAAGGCTATAAAACCTTGCAGTGCACTGTTATGGGACGTGGTGCATCAGGATCATCTCTCACTCAGAGATAGTCGAAGTCAAGCAGATAAATACTGTAAAAAAGAGACTGGACATGTGCATGGGTATGGGGCGTATCCAGAGGTGCCGCAGCTATTGAGAGTGGTGTTTGGGAGGGGACATGAGTTCTCATGCCCTTGGACCATAGCTGATCACTAGTTTCCCTAGCTTGTGCTTGAATTTTGCTGCCTGTTATTTAGGGAGCGCAAGGCTTCCCAATTACATTGCTTGGCCACTGGTTTCGCATGGAAATGCCAGCACAGACCTGGTCTGGATGAGTTACCTGCCTGTGACCTGCCTGAGCTGCGCTGCCATCAGCCTTGCAGTGTTCAGGCCCAGAAAGTACAGCAAAACTCTCTTTTTTTATGTTGCTGCCATGCTGATCTCACATACGTTCCCTGCCATGTCAGCCTCTTAAAGCCCTCCACACCTGAGTCCAGCCTGAGGAAAAAAGACCCCTGGTTTTTTCCTCCTAGGACTGTTTGTGCCAGGGATGCAAAAAAACAGATACCCCAGATCTGGGGTCCCTGCCAGCTCTCCCTTTAGGCTGACAGAGGGTCCTGCTGCAGGAGTACATTTTCCAATTGTTATTTCATTAGCGTATGTTTTATAGCATCATAATGTCAAGCGCTATTTTTAGCGATGACTTCACACCAACGCCTTTGGGAAGCCACACAACACAAGGAGAGGGAGGGAGGAAACAACCCAGATGATCTGCCGTTATAGCTTGAGCATGTGGGAAGCATCATCCTTTCAGCCTCCATGGAGATACAATCTAGTCATCCAGAAGTGATTCACGCTCTGAGTTTTGACTGGATGGCCACGTCCTCTGGACCAAGGTCTGAAAGGGAGATCAGCCTGACAAGTTCAAAACGGTGCTTGGAAGCAGGTGGTGCACTGGCTAGTTTGAAGCAGGAGATGGCAAAGTGACTGTAGAGGAATGGATGGAGGGGTGAAGTTTGTCAAAGAGACAGATTTGTGTTCCTTCTGGCTCAGGAGGACAAATGAGAGGATGTGTTGCTGAGGAAATGGGTGGCAGGTGGCAGCCCTACAAAACAAGTAGAAATATTAAGGCGCTGGGTAAAATCTGACTGAAACTGAATCTAACTCCAGTCTCACTCGCCTAGGCTCCCAGTGCTGCTGGATCAGGACAGATGTACTCCAGGCTCTGTGCTTGTGAGCACAGAATGGAAGACTGAACATACGTTGAACATGGAACAAGGACTTGGGTCTTATTTTGGGACTGGCTGTTGGATCATCTGTTTGCACCATACGGATAGAAATGATGGATGAACTGTTAGTGCCGCTGAGCTAGCTATGAAGTGACCGTTGCTGCCAACAAACCTGTGATAGGAATAAAATGAAAAAAGGTGAAACTCAAAGCATAAAAGCCCCAGTCCTGCTGAGTGCAGGTTTTTTTGGAAATGACAGTCTGTCCTGATGAGGTTTTTGACCTCGCTGCATAGTGCTGTAAGGTATATTCTGTAATAAATGGCCTTCTGCAGACAGAAGGGTCTCCTGCATTGTTTTTGCATTTCATAGCAATCAGTCACGGCCAAAGAAAGCACAGCCATGGAGTGCTCCTGAAAGCAAAGCCCTGCACCCAGGACTGTTAGGACTTAGAGAGTGAAGCAGGGTCCCAAACCTGCTTTCCTCTCCTGCTGCCTCCAGTGCCAGCTGTGACCGGGGGAGCTGGTGGATGTGGGTTCCAACCTTCCCAGACTGGGAAGGAACATGAAACCTGCTCCTTCCCCTCTCAGCAGGTGATTTTCTGCAAGGTTTCTGTACAGATTTTGATCCTTTATTCTGTCATTTGCTGGCATTTAGAGGTAGGAGAGGGGAATTTCAATGTGAAAATGTGTTGCTCCCTGTACCCTGTTCTGCCCTTCTGCTGGCAGAGCAAGGCAATGAGAAAAGCTTTCTCCTCCTCTCCAGGTGGTGAAACCAGACCACAGACCAGAACTCTTCTGCAAACTTTTAGTGCAAGCCCGTTGTATCAGACCGTGGACAGTGGAAACAGTAAAAGCATTCTGTATGTAAGTAAGCATGGGGTACAGACTCTCCTGTAATGGACACCCTTCTTCTAGGAGAAGGATGCTGGGGTGGATGCCAGTCTGTCTGGGTTACCATTTAAAAAGCCAATAGATGGTGACTAGTAGGCTGGTGCTGTATTGTATTAGTTTTCTCATCCTGGAAACAGGAATTCTCTGTGTCTTCAATGCCACCATGTGGTAAATTAAGAAAACACTGACTTTATAGAAAATGTTATATTTGCAGTAGGAGGTATGTATATGGGAGGCTGAATATCCTGATCAGGCTTTAGTTTTTTGCTTAGACAAAATTCAGCCCTAGGGATGAGTGCATTTGTGTTTGTTTTATTTCTGAACCAGAATTAAATCTCTGTGTAGAGAAAAAAAGGAGAAGGTCAGTAGTTCAACTATTACAACTCACAACAGATTGTTAATATTTGTTAAAAATCCCCCGCGAACAGCACAAACAACAAACCCCAGTATACGGTAGTAACAAACCAACCACGGGAAAGGAAAATTATAGATGTTTTGCAGTAAGTTACCTGCCCTGCAGTGTCGTAAAGTCCCAGCAAGTGTTGTTGTCCTCCCACAGTCACAGTTACTGGAAGAGAGAAACAAAAGATGCTGTTTATGCACAAGCCAGTGGCCTCATTTTTTTTGGTGTTTTAATCCTAAAATGCCAATAGACCTTTGTGCTAGACACATTAACATGTGTCTTAAAATGTGCATCCTAAACCAAGCCATCTATTCAACTGAAACTGAAGGCAACCTAAGGTCACAACAAAAGCAAGTCCTTTATGCCAAGCTCTTATTTTTTTATAGACAGCCAAGAGTGATGAAGTGCACACACTGCTGCTATCACGGATCCAGAGATCGGAGGACATTTGCTTCTGTCTCTGCAGCCACCAGCTGAACCCCATGATGTGCTAGGACTTGAAAGCACAGAATTCCTGCTTCCTCACCATGAGCATTGGGGTAGGTTTGTCATGGATCATTGAGAGCTTTTTTTTAAAATTATTTTATTTCTTCCAGGCTGTGAAATGATGAAGCATTCAGCAGTGGCTGGTGTTTGGTGGGTCTCAGTGGAGGCACACTGCCTTTTGGGCAACGTGTCCTGTCCTGTATCATGCAACTGCAGGTCAAGCAACAGTGCTTAATATGTGCAGCTCTGTGGTTGACGTTTCAAAGGACAGGGAGTGAGAGGAGTACTAGTATTTGCAAAGATGTTGAACAGATTCTGTTGCAAATGGAGGAAAACATGGCTTAGTTCATTGATTGCACTCAGAATGTTTACTGCTTTAGTAGAATTCAGTTTGAACTTCATTTTGAGCCCATCAACATTGATGAAGATGTTTTCCATTGCCTTTGGATGAACCCCATTATTAGCTGGTCCCTGTAATCAGTGTTATTTCGTATAAAGGGTACGATCTGTGTTAATGACATTTAGTTAACCAGTTAATCTGCTTAAGTCATTACTATTCAACTGGAAAGAAAGGTGGGGGGAATCCAGTTCCACCCATTAGTCAACAGGAAGACTTTAAACATTCATCGGGAAGATTACTCAAAATAATCGTATTCTTGCAGCCTGTGGACTATTACTTTTTTTAAGCACAAGGGCAAACAGATGGAATGAACATAGAGCTATGGCTGGGGTAGGGGGGGCTAAGACTGGTGCCCATCGGCTGATCACAACTTGCAATTAATGAGGGCTGGGCAAGATTAATAGTTACTTTTGTCAAAGAGGAGGCTTGAAAACATCATACAGGTTCTTGCTGATTTTTTTAAAAGTGATAATACTTTTGCAGGAGAAAAACATCTAGCAGTTTATAGAAGTTAATAGCTCCTGCACTGGGGAGCAATGTCCTGTTTGATATCTCTTAGACTTGAAGTCTCTGTCAGCGTGGTTGGACAGACTGATTATTCAGCAGCTTTACTTGCTTGCAAAGTGACACGGTGATTTTGCTAGCATCTATACAGAACAAAACTGACACCCTGAAAGTACAAAGGCTCAGCGAGGACCAGATTTGCTGATGAGAGCAGAACAGGCTGTGTTCACCTGCTGCTGGGGCTGCCTTGTGATGTACAGGGGAAAGGGGAGACGGGAAACGGGCCAAGAGCCATCCTCCCACTCCTCAGTTCAGAAGGTGGCTGGTACATAGTGCAGCATCCTGGGGAACTCCAGATGGGGCTAGCTGTTGAACATGAATGTCCATGGGTGGGAGACCCCAGGGAAGGGGTACCGAGGTGGGTAGATGGGTACCAACACAGGCAGGAGACAGTCCAGATGACCCATCCCCTTCCTTCAACCTGACTTGAATAAAACAATTTCAACTAAACTTTCCCAGAACCCTGCTTTTTAACTTTTTGTGGTGCAGGGAGTCTCAAAATATCCCAGTAGAAGTATGAGCTGTGTAAGTCTACTGACAAGACACTTGCTTTTCTTAGCTCCCTTCTCAGAAGCAGTAGGGGCCACAGGTGGTCCTGCACAGCTTACCAGAAGCAGCTGGGAGGTGTGGGGTTTTTTTCCAGTTACGGCCTTGGCCAGCCTTCAATCTGTCCTTGTGCCAAGAAGTGCAGGAGCCAGACCTGTTCCGCTGATTTTACTTTGCTCAAGGACCAACTGTGGGAAGATGCGCCCTTCAGCTGAAGGCAATTTTCCAGCTGCGGTGTGTTAGCCACATGGTGCTCAGCTGGCCAAGGTGGTGTTTAGGGCTGCACGTGAACATCAGTCGCACTGTCAGTCCTTGACTGAACTTGTATGGGATCTGCAGAGCACCTCCAAAGCGGGTTGCCCGTAGGACAGCTGTGTGGCCATGGGGTGCATGGAGGTGCAGGTGATCTAATGTGTCTGATGAATCTGAAGAGACATTTGCCATGCGTCTGTACTGGCATAGTTATCCAGCTTTTACGTGTCGTGCTGGCTAACTCTGAGTGCAGGCAAACTGAGCTGGGTCCTGCTTACAAAGATCAGCTCAGGTCTTCAGTGTTTAAAAAACGTACAAGTTGCACTAAGATTTTCCCTGTCCAGCCTTGGGCTGCTGTGAAATTTTGCTGGCCCATCTCTTGGTGGCACCTGACAGAGCTAGTCTGGCAAAAAGCCCTGGTGCAGACACAAATTGCTGCCTTGTTCCAGTAGTTAATATGGTTTGGAGATAAGCTGTTGGGGTAGAGGTCCAGCCCGTCTGCAGTACACTATGCTCTGCCAGAAGGATATGCTGCAGCTGCTCCTAAACTGTTGTCTGTGCTCTGGAGTCCATGAAGTCACGGCGGGTATTTTGCAATAGGTCTGTGAAGCCACACATTGAATAGTTGGTGATAGTTTCTACAGTTCAGTTTGGCTTCTTGGTGATCCCTGGGAAATACTGAGGGGGTATAAAGAGGCTGGTGGTGTTCCACCATTACTCTTTACATACACAAGGGCTAAGAAATGCAAGGGCTTTTGGAAAAATACACCCTGACTCTACCCAGCTTGCACGTTACATTTTAATACTTATAGCATCCTACCTGTTACAGGTTCTGCTGTGACTTTCTGGGCGGTGCCACTCAAATATTTTTCCTTTTTCTCTTTTTTTCTTTTCTCTTTTCTTCCACTTTGACTTTTTCTTTTCCCCATCAACCTTTAATTTGCCTTTCTTCTTGTCAAATATTCTAATCTGTCTCATCATCAGAAGCTATCCTTCCTGTGCACATCACCTCTCTAAGTTTACAGCTACCATCCCAGCAAAACCGTTTTCTTGGGTAAACTTCAGCAACAGGCAAACTGCTGTCTCTGGATTCCTGGCTTTGCATGCAGTGGGGACCAGATGTCTCACACTGACAACGCAAATAATCACTGGCTTTTGAAACAGCCGTGTCTAGATTAATACATTGGTGCTGAAATTTCCACCACGCTTTCATGCAGGCAAAACAGATGTCAAAATAAATGGGTTTTGCCTATGAAAACATCATGGTATTTTTATACTAAGGGTGTATCAGTCTGCCTCCATCAGGCAAAGAGCTGTTCAACATGTCCTCTTGGTAGGTTTTTATGAGCTAAGATTGCTCTGCTAGATTTGTAGGCCTTACTTTTGGCTTTATCTCGGTTTACTTTTACTTACCCTGCTACTATCTTTTCCTGTTCTCTCAGTGGCCGAGGCTATGGGAAGCCAACATGGAATTCCCTCCCAGTCACTGGGGCAATGTAGGTTCCTTTACGGGCTTGTGAACTCAGCTTTATGAGCAGTCTTGGATAACAAGATAAATGTGAACTCTCCTTACTGTTTAGTGGCTATATTGATAGATTGATGAAGCACTGAAATGGCATGGCCTTTAACACCAAGTGCAGTGGGGGCGGCAATAAAATGTGGCTGAATACTTGCACAGTCCTGGTTCTCCTTTAGCTCCAGTCAGAGCTGCATCAGACGATGCAACAGGGCAGATGTTTTCTCCCCTTCACTGGTGGTTTTAACCAAGTGCACGATGTATAAAACAGCAACGCTTTTAAAATGTTAGCTAGATTATAAATTAGTTGGGTATTGCTAGTTTGCATAAGGATTTTAGATCACCACTAGGGCTTTGTCACAGTCCTTGTGCCTGGTAATGAGGCTCAACACAGAGCTCTGAAACATGTTGTCCCGCTTGAAGACCACAGTAAAAAGGCAAGGTGCTAGGTGGAGTTATTGTGTGGGCTGGGTCTGGTGTGTGGACCATGAACTGGTCTGAGCTGGGAGCTCTGTTTTTAAATAAGTGGTTACTTCCTGTTCCTGGGGACAATACAACAATTTTTGTTGATGTTCTTGTTGCCCAGATTGCCCCAGATCCACCTGTCAATGGCCAGTCTTTGCCAAAACCTTCCCCCCCCTGTGTTTTATTTGCTCACAGCAAAGCCCTGGCAACCTTGTGGGACTGAAACGTACCCCTGGAAGAGCCCTTCAGCCACACAACAGCGATGTTCATGGTCTGCGCTAACAGAAAGGGGACACAAACTGGCTGCTGCCCTCCCAGAATTTCTTGTGTTTGATTAATAGTGCAAAGCAACATGCATCTCTAGTCTGACACCGAACTAGGATGCAATAGCTCAGACACGCTTAGCTGTGGTACCGGAGAGCGGACATGCACAGCATGGGGAATTTTTCAGTGCCTGTGAAGAAGTGCTTGCAGAAACAAATGACTTTGAAATCACTAGCCAGAATGTACACAATAGCTTAGGCTATGTCTAACGTGATACCACATGGGAGAAGTCATCTATTTATTCTAGTGCCTTCCTGCCAACAAATTAAGGTTCAGCTGCTTTGAAGACTGATGCCAAGAGCCTGACAACAAGTAGGGGTGGTAGGACCTGCCTGGATGGAAAAGCTTTCTCATTTTTTTGGACAAATTAGTCTGTGTCAAACCTCACACTTTCACAAGGGCCACCTTCTGCCCTTGTCAGCAAGCTCTGAGTATTAAGTTTGTGCTTTTGTCTGTTCATCATGATTATGTGTACTAGATGCATGCTACTTAACACAGACTAATGGCCACCAGTATAAGATAAGAACAACAGCAATTCCAGGTGATCTGCTGGCAGAAAAAGTGCCCAAGTCTGTTTCTTTTCCAAATAGGAAGGTGGGTAAAATCAGAAAATGGACAAAAGAACAGGTTTTGGTCAGCTGCAGTAGAGTTTAGATGGAAGATTTGGGTTCTTACTGCTTTAAGTGATGGGTAGACACTTGACCAATATTTTCATTTCTAGATGGAAATGAAACGTGTGCCTCATAGATCTCCTTTCACTTTCAAAGGTGCTTGTTCATGCAGGCCTCACTCCAGGAGGAGCAGTACTGTTTTAAACTCTTGGCTTCAGCTTGTGCCCAGTTTCACAGTGCTACTTCACACCAAACTTCTTGGCTCCTGCATATTTGGCAGGTGAAGCTCTACGTGAAACGGTAACTGGGTCTGATCAGTGTTTTACTACAGATCAGATACTAAGGAGGGAGGATAGCAGTGAGAAATGAACTGAGACATGTTTTTGTCTTTAAAATACATATGCACACACATATACAAACACATCTTTTATGTATACACAATACACACATTTATTTATTTTTCCAGTTTCTGGTTGAACAAAATTTTCAGTTGTAGAATGACATAGTTTGCTTTGGCTTGGGGCATCCTAATCAAGGACCTGAATTCACAAAGTAACATAGATCTTATTGGCAAAATAGTGGGTGAACCGCTTCATGCTCAGTGGCAGGGACTGGAGCCACAGGTCATCTTGGAGGACTAGAGCAGCTCCCAGGGAGGTGAGAACTGAGTGTCCTCCTCACCCTCACAGTAAAAGGAGAAGATGATACACCCTCTTCCCTGTGAGTATGCCCTGAATCTGCTGCAACACCAGCCTATACAATCAGAAAATCAGAACATTTTCAGCAATGCCAGAACCATTCGTTCCCAGTTTCTTCTGTGTTCTTTACCGGAATTACTGTCAAGTTAATTATATAAAGAACAGAAACCACCTGCAGTTATGATGGGTTTTTTTTGTGCTTTCCTCAGCACAGATTTGAGGTGTAAGTTGAACTGCTTAGAAGGGGGCTCCAGTCAATGATTTCCCTGGGAAGTTCGACTCTCTCTCTGACAATCATCTTTGCAAGGCATGATTCAAGTCCAGACTATATCTTTAAAAGCAAATGCATTATCTGTAGACTGCAGCAAATGCCGGGGTGTCTCAGGGACCTCCATTCCTTCCTCTGGCACTTTCAGAGTGATTTTTGTGAAGCGATCAATATACTGACTGCAGTGTGTTCTCAAGCAGCTGATATCCCTGGGGATACTGACAATGTTTGCTTGCTGGGTAATATTTTCCTTCCTTCCTGAATGTAGTTTCATGAAAGATTTTGTAATGAACTGGGAATCTCCCTCCCCTTCACAGATGTCTTCTGCTCTCTGGGGCTTACCCCAGGCAGGACAGGAGTGTTTTTGTAGGAGTTTGTTTGAAGAACGATTTTAAAAATCTTGTTTATAAATGGTCTTCTTTTTGTACTGCAGAGCTCCTAAAAAGGGGTCTCTGTAGCTGGAATGTGAGGATCCCTGTTGCATTTCAACTAGGGACTGAAACTCAAACATGCCTCAAAGACATTTGGATCTCTCATTTCCTTTGGTTCCCATAATGGTTGGGCATCTAATCGAACTGAAGCTACATATCCCAGGCTTTAAGAAACAGCAGCTTTGAATATTCATCAGGAGAACAAAGTAAAGGTGGGCAGTGCATTTCTGTAGCACCTGCTAAGTGCTTCAGGTGCATTTCTGAATCTTATTTTGGGTCATATTTGTGTTCAGAAATATCTTTCTTTGGCTGATCCAGGTGAAGAAAATACGGATAGGGCTGCCAGAAATTAATCTCTCACATGCTGGTTTGATTTTGGTTGTGTCAGTGCCTGGGGAACTTATTTTAGCTGCTGTGGACCAATCTTCAGAAGTTACGCTGCTACAGCTGAAGCTGGGAAGACTCAGGACATCTGCAGATGAAAGCCCTGGGGATGCTACGGTCTGGCAGCCACCAGAGGAAGCCAGTCAAGAAAAGAGTAAGCAAGACCTTAATGACATGTCCCCATCTTTCAGGCCAGGAATGACAATCAGCTTGGCTGAGCTCTAATGGCTATTTACCACTTGAGCTAGAAGGCTGTCCTAGCAGCGTTTCTCCTTGGAAATACTCGGGAACATTTTGCTTTGACTGAACGCACTGCTACAACACCGTGTGTCCAGCACAGCTTGGGCGACAAGAGCTGGTGTTACACAGGACCCTTGACTCACCCAGTGCCCCATGACTCAAGCCTGGGCCATTTGTCACTTCCACGCGGAAGGGTCATCTCCAGGAAGTGGAGTCACACGTTGCTCACGGCGTGTTCCCCCATCTCCTCCTTCATGGCAAACTCTGATGACAGCCGAAGTGATTCTCTGCCTCAGACTTATCCTGCAGCTTAACTACATTCTTTCTGAAAGGAAAATCCAAAGCATGCTATTTTGCCCTGTAATTGGCCTAAGTACTGCGCTTTAGATGTAAATTGTACTAAATATGCCTTTAACTGCTCCTGTATTCACCTACCACTAGTTTGCACAGGCCCCGGAGAGTCAGTATGTATCAAAAGAAGGGCTCTGAGTAAGCCTCACCTTTTCTGTCACCTCATCAATGGCTGAGATCAATGTTCTGCTGAGCAAATACTCTTGCCCATCTGATATTTACAATATCTGAAAAACATTTCCAGTCTGGTCCCCGCGGTGGGAGCACAGAGAGGCCTCTGGGGCTGGGATTCAGCTGATTTCACTCAGTGTAGCTCTTGGTCTAATGAGGTGGTGAGGAATTCGTTGCTTTGTCTTTAGGCCACAGGCATTTAGTGATTTTAAAGCCAGATAGGATTCATAGCATCATTTATTCTGCTCTAAATAGCTCATCTAGTGTCTTCCTACAAGGCATCTTGTTCTTATATCATTCCTGTAGCTCTTTTCCAAATTCTTTTCAAGCAGTCGCTATGACCAGCCAGTGTGGTCTAGCAATGGTTTCATTATCAATCTAGCCAGAGGTAACATGGCTTTCCTATTTCTACCTGTCATCCCTCAATGGCTGATCTAAAGCTCACGTTGGTTGATTATTCCCGTTATTTAATGAGTCTGGCAGTACTTCATGCTTTCCTTCAGGCCAAGGTCAAGTCATTCTTGGTTTTTGTGTTTGTAAGCTTCTTTATTTCTTTTTAACTCTGTGGTTGTATGGAAAATCTGGAGACTGTAACGCAAATGCCCACTTGAAGGCATCTCAAGAAAGGCCAGGCAAACAGTCACACTCCTGCAATGCTCTCATGGCATGGAAGTCAATGTTGAAGACTTTTGGAAGTCTGGGATTGACTATGCAGAGACAAGCTTTTTCGGCAGGATGTTTCAGTACTTCTGGAAGCATCAGAGAAGTGATATATAAACAGTTCCCAATGTTTCCTTTCCAGACATCCCTCCACTGCCTCTAGTGATTGCTCTTCACCTTGGACTCCTGTTTCTTGTGTGTGGCAAGGGGTGATCCCTCCCCTCTGCCTCATCCATACAGGTTTGAGGATCCCAGTGGAACTGGTGGGAAAATGCCCAACCCTGAGTCGCGTTACCACTGCGCTGGGGAAGCAGGCTGACACCGAACAACAGCTCTGTTGTCCCATTCTGCAACAGGAATAGATTCATCTAGACATTGTCATCCTACAGGAAGATTCATGACCTGCACTATGTGCTTTTTAGCATCTTGAGAGGAAAAAGGCTGCAGCCCTCCACTGATGGCTAGTTGCTATGCAGAGACATTTTTATTCAAGCAGATGATACGAAATGCTGTTAGTCTTTCAAAATGTGTTGAGAAGTCAGACTTCAGCACTGGCCAGCTTACATGACAAAGAACACAAAAGCAGTGGAGGTCAATTAGGAAGACTGAGCAGAATGAATCTGGTCCAGAAACAGATGACAGAGAATGGAAATTCCCAAAGCTTTCAGAACAAGCAACACTAACATGAGCCAGCTTCTTCCCAGTTTAGGACATTACTTATAGACAGCATGAATGAAGTTGATTTATTGCAATCATTGACCTCATTGTTTGTAAAATCAGCACTGGAGGATTTACCCGGCATCTCAGTGAGTTATTGCTGTGCTAATCAATCCTTGAGCAAATTCAACTTTGCTGATAGCAGAGTCCAAGAAACCTTGGGGTCTCTGCAAGAAAGGCTGTGCCCAGTTTCTCCAGTAATACAGTCCTGAGGGAGCTCTTGGGACCTCAACATTGTGCAAAGCTGTGCTAGATGGAAAAGGCTAACGTGATTATAGCACTTGGGGAATTGAAGAACAATTGGCATTGTGCTTAAGAGAGCATTTTGTTAGATTTCATTCTGTCTTAAATAGAGGGCTGTGCACTGCAGCAGGCTGGGAGGTGCTTCCTGAGGATTTCGGCTCCCCGCGCACCAGCAGCTGTCCCCATGGAAGGCAGTTCTGCTCCTCAGTTAGAAGCTAATAACAACTGCCTAGGTAAATGCGCTATATTTGCGGGGCAAATAGACTCTGATATGTGTCTTTCAATGATAATCTGACTGAGGGTCTTTTTAATCTCTAGTGAAAGTAATAGCACTAAATCCATTCAAATGCTACACAGAGGAAAAAATGTAGCATTAAGTAATATAAATAGATAGAACCTGAACATATTATTAAAAATATTATGGTTTTTCCTAAATATTTAAGAATATTAGATATCTTCTTAATCCTGAGTGACAGCGAAGTGCCCTTCCTGAGACCATGTGATTGTCTGTGGTATTGAGATGAATGAAAGAACAAAACTTTGGCTGTGACTGTTGTGTAAGCCCATGCAAAAACCGAAAGGCAGCACGTAGATAATTTTCTATATTTTTAGCTCTACTCAATATTTTTGAGGCTTCCATCACCATAGCACAGTATCTAGGAATGTCTGTTTTCTGGTACTGGGTTTATGACTCGAATCAAGAGCAAAGGTGGCAGAGCTTTGAGATTATTAAAGAGTGACTGATAATTGGAGTAATCTTATTAGTATTTTAACTAGATGTGCTGTCCTGACCTACAAAAGACCAGGTACTATGGCATTTTCAGTTTATTTTAACTGACTCTTTAAATTAACTGTTTACTGAAACCTAATTGTGAAGAACGTATTAGCAGTCTCCTAACAGTGATGCCGAGATCATAGTGAGCAGAGCAAGGAGTGTGAGTTTTACTCCAAGGAGATCAAGTGAGAATAAAGGGAGCCTTTGACCATTTGCCTGGCTCCTCTCTCCTGCCTGTGTAAGGCAAAAGTCGTTCTTCCAGCTCTGCTGAGTGCTGGGGAAAAGACTATCTCCAAAGTTATGTCAAGCATCTGGTTATCCGGGAAACATGAGTCTTGGTAAATAACATCAGAATAAATGCAAGATCAGTAGCAAAATGAGACAAATTTCACTGAAATGTGCCCAGGCAATACACAGGGTGTTTCCAGAGCATGGGAGGACAGGGCTGCCTGTGTGGCTGGGGGAAAGCAAGCTCTCCACTGTTATTCTGGTACTGCTCGAGGATCAGAGCTAGGGTGTGTTTGTTTGTTTGTTTGTTTTCTTTTTCTGGGAAGGGAGCAGAAAGCAGTGTGGAGAGACAGTACTGTCTGACAGCATTGGCTCTTTGCTGTGACAGTCTCTTCCTAAAACCTGTGGCAATCTGCCTTGGTCTGGGTTAGGTGGCAGTGGGAGCAGGTAGTGCTGATGGAAGGGCACAAAATTGCTGCTATGCAGTGAATGGGTTGTCCTTGCTGTGGGCTGGATCTTCAGGTGATGGAGTAGCTGTAACACAGGCACATGTACTGGCAGAAGACCCTGTGCTCTTAACTCGACAGAGGTCCCAGATTCTTGGTGAGAAACAGACTTCAGCAAAAGCATTTTAGTCTTCAGTGGCTACAACTTTAGTGCATTGAATTCGCTGAGGACTTTGAAGCTGAAAATTTAGGAGCTTTCATTTCTTGCGTTCCTGAAGAGTTCCTAGCTAAGAGTGGCTGAGGCCAGATAGTCTGTGCTGGCCATACTGGTTCTCAGTATCACCCCACATTAATCGGTGTTGGTAACTGTGGTAGAACAGCCAAAAGGAATGAGGGGTATGGAATGAAGATGGACCTGTCCTGGATGCTGGATCAGAGTGGGAGAGAGACGTTACCCAGCAGCATCATTAGCACTACAGCTTGCAGCGCACTATGGCACATCCCCCTGCTGCTGGACGTGATTCAGGGGAGAAATGGCTTCTGTGGTCACCAGCATCTTCAACAAAAAGTACAGATGCCAAAGCTAGAAAGGAAGAAAAATTATGATACAGAAGGGAACAGAAGTGTGTTGTCCGTAAGAACCTGATGTTAGGGGAAAAATGATTGATGTGCTGGAATATAAACCAGGAAGCAGCCACTAGCTTGGCTGCTGTGTAAAGAGCCTGGCTCTCCTATTCCTTACATTCAGGTGCCAGGCAAGCTGACCGGGAGCTAATGTAAAGATGAGGCTAGTGATGGGCCAAGGTGTTTTGGGTGCTGCATTTGGGCACAGACCCATGGTGTGTGTGTGTGTTCCAGGTGTTGCTGTGTGCCTTTGAGCAAGGCATCTGCGGTCAGACCTGCTCTCCGGCTCGGAGAGCAGAGCGGTGCCTCGGGCGTATTCCAGAATTATGGTAGGGTAGCTTAAAATAGCATCTGATCCTCTGATCTGCGAACCGCTGGGGCAGGGGCGTATTTGGCACACTGAACTGAATCCAGCTGTCTCCAGTGTAATGCATTGCACAACAAGCTAAGGTAAGCGCGAGAGGTCAGGAGCGTTAGGTTTGCCCAAACTCCAGCACTGCTGTAGCTGACATTTTACATACTGTCAACCCGGGTTTGGGCAGGGGAAAGATTAAATGATGTTTTGAGGCCCTTTCCAACACCAGCCTCCCTGATGCTTCGTCTGTTCCTTGTTTAAGTTTCACCTGAACTCTGGCTTTCCCTGTGCATGTTCCCTGGTGAGGCACTGCTTGAAAAGGCTTGAAAACAAAGTACCTGCTCCTGAAGCCAAGGGGGACCACGACAGAAACTCGGCTTGGCATTTCCCAGAAACAGCATCAGGCCCAGGGTACTTAGCACCAGGACCAAACTTCAGCTGCTATTTACCCTGCAGCTTGCAGAGATTAGCCAAACATTTGTGCAGCAGCTCTAAATGTGTATGACTTAGGAAGCAGAAGTGTTAAACACCATAAACAAAAATCTTGGAAATATTTAAACTTTCTGATAAGAAAAGCTGAAGTTAGGAATTCACTTTTTTTTTTTTTTTTTTTTCTTGGCTACCACAAAGGTTTTAAATGCTGTTAATGCTTTCTTTACACCCTGCTGAGAAGCCTTCCACTTTCCTCTCTGGCGTGGCAGCCGCTGCAGACAATGAAGTGATTGTAATGTTGGAAAAGCAACAGAAGCAGATGGATGAAATGCCTGGTCTGAAGCCTCCGCGTGTTTGTGTTTGCACACGTGAAAGGGAGAGGTGAGTGCAGACCTGAGCAGAGGATCCCCTTACCGTTGCCCTTTGCTCAAGCACAATTGCACTCATGTGAAGTGGAGCGTGAGCCAGCCCCATGATTGCAGAAGGGTACTTCCTACCACCAGGGACAATCTGGTGTTAAAAAAATTTTCAGGTTGTGCAGGAGAGCAAGGGGCTGCAGCCCAGCCCTGGATGTACAGAAGAAGTGCTGAAGTGCCTCCTTGAGCTGAGGCTAGAAGATTTTTTTCCTTTGGACAGAAAAAATAAATCCAAATTCCTGTACAGAGCTGAACAGGAATTTTCGGCTAGAAAATGTATTTCTACAGAATCAGAAGTTTCCATGGGAAGATGTTGCTTTCAACAGAATAGTTCAGATGTTTCCACTAGAAGAAATGAAGCGAAATGATGTGAAATAACTGACCATGATCTGAACTGTTCCCTTTGTTCGAAAGGCGTGAACCGGTTAACAAAAAGCTGTTTCCCTGCCACAGAGGTAACACACGCTGTGAGCGGTGACCCCGAGGGGGGTCCAGCCACACAGACCCAGGACACCAGGGAGCCACCATGGTGGCTTGATGGGCCATGAGCAACGCAGCCTGGATGGGGAGCAAAACACAAATAGCCAGGTCTGGGCTGTCAGCTGCCATTGAGTACTTTTCATGATGGTGAAAATGAGGTTTAACGTAGAGTCCAAAATTTTCAGGTTGTTGCAGATGCATTAAACCTAAGGTTGGCATGGATAGGTGGGACCATCATATTGATTTAAAAGTTTTGAAGTGCAACTGTTGAGTTTTTCCAGCAGATCAGTTTATTTACTTTCTTATTTGCATAAAGTTTGCTCTTATGAAAATTTTATATTTTTATTTATATTATACATTAAGATTAATTATAATTTATATTAACCTTTCATTCTCATGTACAATGAAAATTAATTCTGAAATACGTAGCTATTCCAAACAACAAGAATTTGTGATGGGTTTTTGCTCTAACTAAAACTTTTAAAACTTCTAACTCTAAGTTTAAGATTAATTACTTTAACTTTTCTGTTAATTATTCCGTGCTTGAGTACAATTTTTGAATCAAATGAAAGGTTCTAATTCAGCTGAATTTCCAAGAATGCCTTGCACTCCCTGTTAGCTATAACTCCATTTAGACTGTATTTACTCTTGAAAAGATTTATTAAGTTTCATTCACCTTTTCTTCCACCTTATGAACATCAGAGGCAGCTCTGCTGAGCTCAGAGGAATTATTTTTGGTTGGGAGAAACATCAATCATAATGTCTTGTAGCTGGAAAAACAGTGAACTAATTTTGAACCAAGCAGCGTATATTTTTATGTAAATTGCTGTTAAAATGTTTTGATCTTAAAAAGCAATGGTGACTAGTTGCAGAACAGCAGAAATTTATGATAAAATGATTATTTTTATAACATTTCCTTTCTTTCCTTAAGCGAGACAGGAAAACAGTCAGCAAAATATAGGATAGCAGCAGGTACCTGAATTAAAAAATCAAAATATCAGCCAATATGACAATGGGCATCTCTGCAAATTATTCTTTCATCTGGTAGAAATATTATTTATTTTCCACCTAGTTTTATTTAAGGCTGTGTTTGCTTAATGACTGACTGAAATACGCAGCTCTTAAAAGAGGCATTCTAAGAGACCATTTTAAACATCACGGCTGGTAATTTTTTCTATTTCACACTGCTCTCCCGAGAGCCGAGCAGTTCACTCCCCCTTGCTTTCTGGAGCTATTAGAAAATGTTGACACACTTCTTCAGCTACATGAAAGTGCCACTAATGGGGATCACATCTGACTTCAGAGGAAAGGGACTTTGAAGACAAATCACAGAACACTGCAAATAAAGGAGAAGTGAATCGAGGTAGAAAATCCACAGCTACTTCCTGCAAATGATCACCAAGCAGGGTGTGAATTGCACCTTTGGTTTCAGTTGCTGGTTAGCATGGTGAGTGGATTTCAAGCAGCATATTTTACACAATGAGATACATGAAAAGCCTTGGGTTTAGGGAAGACATTGTTCTCCGTTTCTATTTTTACAATGGCAACACTCTGGATTATGACTCCATTGTATGAGGCCAGTGCAAACAGGCGGACAGAGGCTGGCCTGGCCCTGCAGAGCAAACGCACCAACAATGGAGGCGGAGAAGGAAAATTTCCTGTTTCGCAGCGAGGGAAACAAAGTGCACAGGGGGGACGTGGCTCTTGGGGCCACACCGGGAACCAGGGCCAGCTGGGTTTTAAAACCCCAAGCCTTAGTCTGTGGCTTCATCTCAGAATGGAGGGGTCTTTGGGTTGGGCCATCCTTGCAGGCAGCACATCCCCTGGGTGATGCTCAGAGCTCAGCCATGGTGTCCTGCTCATCCCTGTGGGACAGTTCCAGGTCCTTTGCTCTTGCAGGTGCAGGGAGCAGCAGAGAACAGGGCCCGTTGTCCATGTGCACTTTTGGAAGGCAAGAGTGCCTGCAATATTTTGTTTGAGCTGATTTCCCTGACAACGAGATTAGAGCAGCTAAACATCACTGCCGCTGGAAACTGATTTCGAATATCAGCAGGGCAAGTGCTTGCCTTGGCTGCAGCTGCCTGCCAGGGATTGTTTCTCTTTAGTGGCTGGGATGTTGCTGAGTTTTCAGGCATGCTGTAATTTTCCATTGATTTTTAATGAAACAGTTCTGATGCTTGTAAAAAAAGGAGCCTCGGGGTCTTGTGCTGACTTTGTCCAGAGCCAAACTCATCAGATAACATTTTTCCCGGTTCCTGCCCTGTCAGAGTAATGTATCTGATGGACACCCAGAAATTCATTCAGAAATGACAGATCCACAAAGTAATCAAGCTGCCAGTTTAAGTAAAACAGATATTAACTCAGACACCTCTAAGCTCAGCTGAAGCCAACGCTTCTACACGGAGAAAAGCCAAGTTGTGGAAAACATTTTTTTTCTTACACATTTTTGGCAGTTTAAAAGGGTTTTGAGTGTTTTTGTGCATTCTTATAGCAACAAATTTAGAAAACTCTAAGAAACCCTCAACTGTCTGCTTTGATGCCACAAAAATGGAGCGAACAAAATAGCATGCAGCGTTTCAAACCAAGTCCGGCAAAAAACCAGTGGCTGTTTGAAGGGCAGCAGCAAACCAGGCTGGCTTATGGCTGAGCATGTGCAAACCCGTGTGGTCATGTCCCTACAGCAGCAGATGAGCACTGTATTACCTGGCCCTAAATGTCCTCATGGTAAGAGCAGGCAAAAAAAAAAAAAAGGCAGGTAAGAACAAGCTGTGAGATTCTTGGGTAGGTTTAGCCATTTTGTGCTTTCGCTCATGCTGGTGGGTATGAGCAAGCTCTGGGGCCAAGCAGAGCTGCAAGGATAGGAGCTCGCAGCTGCATGGCTTATAGTGGTGCCAGGGATCTCCTGTACCAACCCCGGTTGATTTCAGAGGCTTTTGCTGCTGCCGCAGGCTGGCATTATTAAGGTTATCTCTTTGGCTGCTTTCAAAGCCATCTGTATAAGGAAAGCTGCCACCGAGCTGCATCAGGAGGGAAATGCAAGGGGAGATTGAGTCTGGTTTTAAACCCTCTCCAATGCTGCCTGCATGAGGTGGAGGAAGCACCCTGTACGTCTGGGATGTGTAAATCTGTCTGCCCAGCTGCCTGGTAGCGCTCTGATGCAATGGGGAGCTCTGCTTTGCAATTAGCGGCTGCATCACATGCTCAATTATGGCTTGTGGTGAAACAAAGTAGAAGGAAAAAGGAAGCAAGCGTGGACCACAGAGCTGTGTCCAAAAGCCCAAAGACACTGCTAAAAGATAAAAAATAGCTTAATTTTTGTTTTAATTGCTGGTATTTTTTAGTGCTTTGAGCAAAGCACCTTTTCTCTTTCCCTTCTATCTGTGTTTCTCTGTTTTTCTGGGGTTTTTTTTGGTTTTGTTTGTTTGTTTGTTTGTTTGTTTGTTTGTTTGTTTTTTCAGCCCAGTGTTTGTCACAAGGAGTCAGGGTAAAAGATTTTTGCTCTACGATACACAAAAGGTAGAATAAAGTCAGTTGCTTTCACCTAGTGCACTTTAGCTGTCTGCCTTTTTCTTTGATCTCAGGTTTGTCCAGAGCTCCTACATGAAGGAAATAGGACAGAACCAATGCATAAAATAGTGTCTACACGTTGGCTGTAGATTTTACGCAACCAGGCAGGGAGCAGATACAAGGAAAGGGTTGTGCAATCTCGACTGCATGGGAACTGGGAGCGGGAGGGAGAGGAAAGCTGCTGGGTGCATTTAATCCAGCCTCAGCCTCGCAGCCCCTCTGCTCCCTGGGCTGCTGCCCCTCCGCCAGCTCCCACGGCAGCCCCGCATCAGCTGGAGCCCTTCTGTGGGTCAGGGAAATGACCTCTGCCAGGACCTCCACCGACCCCGTGCTGCCAGGCTGCCAGCACTGCACAGAGCCCTTTGAACCCTTTGAAGAGGCCACCATGCAGCGCAGACGGGAAAGCCCCGTGTGTGCACGCAGCATTCACGTTCGTGCAACGTGCTCCTTTGCCAAATGACATTTTCCACAGATGCTGGCTGAGATCAGTCTGCACCTGCACGTGTGTGTGTGTAACTGAGGTTGTGATTACCGCATTTGTTTGAACAACTGTGGTTTCAGCGATATTTTTTTTTCCCATATGCTTACAGCTCCCATTTCTAACAATTTGATCTCCTGCATATACCAAATCTGTGCTGCAATTACTGTTCTTTCCTACTGTCCAAACCTGACTTGTTCATCTCTTTCCACTCTGGTGTGCAGCCACTTTGTCTGTTGTTTGTTTTCCAAGTATTTATCATCATAGCCAAAAAGTAATCTGTAATAACTGGGAGCTATACCTACATTATCACGGCTTTCTCTGGCTTGACACATATGCTTTTATACCGGAGCGACAGGGCTGGATTTCGTTTTGCTGTGGTTCTTAGAGGGATGCTAGAGCGAATGAGCAGTTCTTTCAGTGAACACAAATATGGCAAAATGGAAATGCTTCCCGGTGTTCCTGGAGAAGACCATTTGGAGACAGAAGTCTGGGAGTGACTTCCTGGGTCGTTTCATCCTTGGCATCAACGGAAATTGGAGATAGAGGTGGTTGTTGTAAATGTAAAGTAATTAATTGACTGTTGAAATATGTAAAGATTAGGGATCCTTTGTAAATCAGAACCAGGATGTGGAGGAGGACGGAAAAGTGGGAACACAGGTAGGATTGCAGCCCTTTCACATTGCAGAATTGCCCCCTGCTAGTTGGCAGAATTGCACCACATGGCATTGCTTTAAAGCCAGCAGATGAAGCATGGATCACAAGCAGCGGTGGAAATCCCTCTGCCTGAACCCGATGGAGGCAGTAGCTACGTGGCAGAGGTACGTGACCCAGCAGCCTGGCATGGCTAGCTGAGATGCACGGCACTATTTCTGGCAATTTAACTGCATGGTCAGCGATGAGTTCTGCTCTGATGCAAACTGGCACACTCCACTGCTGAGGCTCATATGGCAAACACTGCCACATGGTGTATATTCTTAAAAAGCTTCCCTCTTAACTTGTCATACTTCTGTCTTTGCTAGCTGTTTTTAATCCTGTCTCTAGTCCACACACAGTAAGATATCTGCAAAGCAGTGCTGCCTGTGCCACCGGGAAGGAGAACACCTTGCCCTAGATACTGAAATATCGGTACACCTCCTGCCATCCTAGAGTTATGCAGCAGTCCAGCCTGGAGAGCAGGAGCCTGCTGCTACTCGGTGTGTCTGGACAGGCGGGTCAGGTCTTCTGGTCCTGGTTTCTACACACTCTATTTTTAGGAAACTCCTGCTGTGCTGTCTTTCCCCCTGCCTAATGTCAAAAGGTAACCCACCTCTAATCTGGTTATTAGAAGATGATCCAGCTCCACAGGTCAGTGAATAGTCAAAAGCATCATTTGATAGTTGAACTTTGCTGCTGGCTCCTGACTGTGGCTGGTGTTTGCAGGGAATCCAAAGCAGCTGCGTGGAGAGGAGCTGTGATGTGTCTGCGCGGAAGGCAACCGAGGGCCAGAGGCCAATTGTTTCTCTGAGTCGGTGGCATTTTTTTCTTCCAGGAATTCTGCTGCATCACGACTTAAAGGGCATCTTTCTTTTGGCCAGGGAAAGAGGCTGACCTTGATTCCACCACTGCTTTGGGGTCCTCGCTCCAAGAGACTGATCTTATGGGTACAGAGGAGGAAGGGGACAACACTTCCCCTGGGTTTATTCCCAGTTCAAAACATTATTAGGAAAGGCCTGATACATCCCTTCTGAGGAGGTTTCTCTTCAAATGCTGATGTCTCATTTCCCCCCATCAAATTCCCCACGGGGTCATCACTGACATTAATCTTGCTCTGGTGCTTCACGCCGCCCTGGCCTGCCCCCCTCCCTGATGGGGAGAGGCTTCCTGCGTCTGAGTCAGCCTGGCGGCGGGGCTGGAGCGAGCAGATGGAAACAAATGGGCTCTGCTCACGCATCGCATCCTCCCCGCGTGCACTGACACGGAGCCAAGCTCTGCCTGCTCCGCCACACCACCCTTATCTATGCGGTGCACGTTCACGCCCCAGCAGCCCCACCGGCTTCAACTGCTGCTGCTCAGCGCTGGCTTGCAGCACTGAGGCTTGTGTTTAGGGAAAGGTGGGCTAACTTCCAGCTCGGGCATCTGTAGGACTCATACTACGGTGCTTAGGAAATACCCAGAAAATATCAGCTCATTAGACACGCTCGGTAATGGAGGTACATCAACAATGAGTCAGATTTGCTGTTTGTCATTGCAGCTCACGGCTGAAGCTCTCTGAATGACTGTGTGGCTTCCTTGGCTGCCTTGTGTACAACAGGGAGAAGAAACCAGGGAGGAGGTAACGTGCTGATGGCTTGGGCTAACGCGGGCCACTGCAAGCATCTGCTGAAGTCCCTCCAACCAACGAGGTGCCTGGAGCACCAAAACTAACGCAGCAAATGAATGCTGAAAAAAAATATCTTTCCCTGTGTCTTATGCTGGCTTTTTAGAACATGTTCTTTTAAAAGAATGGCCATTTCCTAGGAAATTTCCTTTAAAATGAAGGTCTGTAAAATGGAGCGTTGTATTTGAAAGATGAGACAAAGGAGGGGTTTTAGGTGTTTCTTTAGAGAATACTGAATTGAATGAAATTATAAGGGAAAAAATGCCTCGTTTTAATCAGTTCGGTTGAGAGCTGTGGCGAGTGCAATTTCTTTTATCCACACCTCAAAAGGAGGAAAGAACATCTTTTGGTCCTGTATGAAAGATATACAATATTTCCCTCCTCCTATGACACAGGCTACAGGTGCACTCCAGATCCATTTCATTGGCAAACTGCTTCTATGGGCATAAACTTTAAAACTGTTCATAGGAGGGTTATTACACATGGGGACTTGCAAACAACTGACACTTGTGCTGACAGGAGAGTTAAAAGACAGAAAAAGTTATCTGACAGGCATGTGCTTTCATTGCACAAGACTGAAAAGATGATATCATTTATCCACATGGATACAGTGCTGGCATCTCTGGATTCACGTGGTTACACTACAGGCTTTGCAGTTGCATGACTGGCTGTGTTGCACTGTCTGTAAAAAGGTCTTTTGTCCCTTTAAATGTCACTTACTGTCGAATCATGGAAAAGCTTAGAAGCCAGTGTTGACATTAATTCAAACAGATCTAAAAAAAAATTCTGGTAAGGTTCCACTGATAAACACTTTGGTCCTAATCTTGCAGCTGGCTGTGTGTGGGCAGATGCGTGTGTTCCTGCAGAGCCTCTCTGGCTGCTGGGAAAGGACACGTGTTTTTAAGTCAGCTATTTGTCTTGAGATATTGCTGGACTGGGTCTTAGTGAGGTGTTTTGAAAGGTAGCCAAATGACTGAAGAGTACAAAGCCACCAATTCCCACTGGGAACTGTAAGTGGCTTGGGCTTTTTTGAAACTGTAATGTCACTTTATTATTTTAGAATATTGCTTAAATCCTTCTAATTTTCCATTCCCCCCACACCCCAAACATTTACGCTCTTCCATCCCACTAAATCCTTCTTTCTTACTAGTGATGGGGACCTGAATTTTGCTCTCAGGTATTCATGTAACCCCCTCACCTTCAACCAACTAGACACCAGCCAGACAAAGGATTAGCCTTGCATGGGAATACACAGAGATCCGTGGAGTTTGCCTAGGGGTGTTGCACATGCAGTGAGTCTTGGAGGATGCAAAATCGAATAAATTATCTGAAGATAAAATTATGTTTAACTGCATCTTGATTTTTCACTCAATTTTTTTAAATGGTAAACCAGGCATTTAAATAATGGTTGAACACTTAGTTTGTGAAGTTAGGACCTGTTTTGTGTGCGTGCACCCAAGTTTTTTATTTGGCAGTTATGAGAACGGACTGAACACAATTCCTATAGGTTTGTGACAGTGAATTTTAGATGATAACACAACATTCCTGTCTTTGCTGCTGCTGCTAGAAAATACCCTGGGAGTTTGTCCTGCCAAAGAGCCTGTTTGTCCTGTGGTACATGTAGGAGCTGTGCTTTCAAGAGATGTCTGTTCCTAAAAGATCTCTTTCCTTCCAGGTTTTCCAAGGTCATGCTTCAACACAAGACTTGAAAATCTTAAATGTCAGCAAACAGTGGGACAATCTGTTAAGTCTAAGTAAATTATCTTTTTTCCATCTCTTTGTAAGCTTAAAAACATAGAGAAATTCCATTGACTTTGCTACCATATTTAATGTTATCCAGCTCGCTCTTCTCCTGTTGTAGTGACTTTTGTGCATATGCCCAGAGCCCCCAGCCTGTCACTCCGGTAATGATTTCTGTTTGGTGTTTCAGCATTTCTGGTCTCTCTTGCGTTGAATCCTAGTGAGTCAATGGAAGAGTCCTGTTGACTGTACTGGAAGCAGGAACTGGCTTTTAAGATTCTCTTCCTGGTCTGAACTTGACACTGACTGTAATTCACAACATCTGCAACCAGAAGGGTAACAACAGCCCAGTAATGAGGGTGAACTGTCACCCGTAATAGTGAAATCAGTGTGCTGAGCGGATATGTGTGTACACCCCCTGTGTACTCCGTTATGCTCTGGCTTCAGAGGTCATCCTTTAGGATAGTAACGATACTTTGCCCAGAAGGTTTACAAGCTGTCACTTTAACTATGAGAAAAAATGAGCCTTGACAGATGGTTTAAACTGGTGTTCAAGGTCAGCCAGACCAGAAGAAAATGCTCATTTGGAGTTCAGTCCTGTGAATAAATTACAGCATCTTCACACTCCTTAGGTACCAGCCTGGGAAGGGCTGATGCCCCTTCTGTGGCTATCTAGAAACCACCTCTCAAGCAGTGCATGGCTAGTGTGATCCACCACTAAACAACAGCTGAAGCTTAAGGCACTGCTTTGAACTCCCGGAGCACCAGGGCAGAGTTTGCCCTTGCTCTGAAGGCGAGCTCACAGGCTGCACGTAATGATGAGTAAAGATGATTGCAGCTAATCTTGCTGGCTGGGATACCTCCCTGGCTTCAGCCCAGGCACAAGAGATGTTGCTTGTTTCGTACATATGGCCAAAGAAAGTAAGGGGAGGAAAAAAAAAAAGCTTCAGGAAGAAGCTTTCAGAAATA
The DNA here is from genome assembly GCF_023634085.1 of Falco cherrug. Taxonomy (NCBI): domain Eukaryota; kingdom Metazoa; phylum Chordata; class Aves; order Falconiformes; family Falconidae; genus Falco; species Falco cherrug. Next base: position 30,831,312 of record NC_073703.1, read on the forward strand.
TTAAGTGCTGGAAAAAGTGAACTCATTTTCACTTCAGAAAAGAGGTGAATCTGGGCCGTACGCTGTACACAGATGTGTGCGTACTGCATCTGGAATGTAATGGGGACTCCATCTGCCGAGAGTAGCGAGGATGAACTTTGCACATCATGAAAACCAGCCAATGCCTCCACTGTATACAGCACACTTAGGAAAATGCCTCTGTTGTACCCAGCTTTCCATATTTAATAAAAAAGACTGCATTGTCCTTTCCAGGCACAGTCTGAAGGCAAATTCACAAATTTGGTTAATATGTCTGTCTTGCTTCCACAAGTTTTTTTCTTAGAGCCACTACTTACTAAAATGTTAAGTCCCTAATTGAAATTCCACCTCCAGTGGAACAGCCCTCCATCAGCTGTCCCTGGGAAAACAGAGTGAGTGATGACAACAAAAGCATTGTGATGAGCTTGACTATGATCTCCTGGTGTTTTTTTGAAAATTTTCCATTATATTGGCTAAGAGGTCAGTGCTGCTCTGGAAACTCAGTTGTGCTTTTTATTCTCTATTATCAAGCAAAACATAACATCATTTAAAACAACTACCGCAATCAGAAACCAGTCCTTGGATAGCTTGGGAAGGGCCTGTTTTAATAATATTTTTTTTAATGATTCTGTGACTCAAGCAGCAACGAGTTACGATACCCATCTGGCCATATATATTTAGATAGAAATTGTTTTTCACAGAGGAGAAGAGTTGCACATAATTTTACAGGAAGGAGTGGAAGCTGTCACAGTTTACTTGTTCTCCTTTTTCTCTCCTCCCTGTCTCTTTAGATTTAATTATTATCTTTTGTCCTTGTTCCTTTGACAAATAACCTTTAAAAGAAAGCAGATGCCTTTGGTGCTGCACTGAGGAAGCTCCCAGCTCACACGATGTGGTACTCTGAAGAGAACGAAGCAAGGCTGGAAGATAACTTCAGGCATGTCCATGGGAAAGGGTAGGGTAGAAACAGGGTCCCAGGCTGCCTCCTGACTGCATCTTTACCTGCCAGTTCAGGGCAAGCCATCAGAAACGGGGAAGCGGCAGATGGCAGGAAAGAGGCAGATGGCAGATATCTCCCAGAGGTGTTGACAGGTGATTCAGGGTCTAATATTTGCACACATGTAACATCTCGTGCAGATATGAATGCTTGCTGTATTTCCTCCTAAATATGGCGAAATAGAATCCACCGTAACACCTACCATGGATCTCGTTATCCTCATATTTTGCTAGGGACCTTAGGGAACTCATTTGCACCAATAACGAGTATTCAGAAATTCCCAGTGTTTTAATAGGCACATATTTACACACACACACTCACATAGACATAGAGACTTTCAGACAGAATTTGCAGATTTACAGCACTCTTTTCTTGTGTTCACCAGCATCATTAACAACGCTTTCCTGCGCTCCCTGCCATCATTACTGGCCTTAGTCACCAAGACTGTTGCCATGAGCTGGCTTTGACCCCTTCTCTGATGCTGAGGCTCCCTCACCGTTTGAAGAGATCCACCTTCCCCAGGTTTGACTTCGGTGAAATTGCTCCCGCTTCCCACAGTTTGAGTCAGGCAGTGATATTTTTTAGTTCTGAGACTGATTGGGAGGAAGAGGAGGAGGAGGATAGAGGAAGAACACACAAAAGCAGAGGGGGAGGAGGTAGGCAATACAGCAGACAACGCGAACTGTTTCCTAGCATCACGGAACAGCTGCTTTGAATGGCTGAGAAATGACACCAGAAGTTTTACAAAGGCAGAATATGTGTTTCAATATATAATTATATGGTTACAATGTAGTGATATGGATAATTATCACAATTTAAAAACCCTCTTTAATCCTTTCTCTCCTCCACCCCCCACCCCCTCTTTTTTTTTTTATTATAGCTATTTCATGGATCATAAAATATTACCCACTACAGGGTTTAGAAATTCATTGTTTGTTGTGTTTTTTTTTTTTTTTATTTTAAATTTTGCATCAGTCTTTACAGGTTGTTGCTGTATATTTGTTGAGAAAACTCACTGGCAAATAATACAGCTGAAGACCAAAACAGCTCTACACCAAATCCTGATGCACGTACCAACCACAAACACAACTGCAGTCCCAGGACAAGCAAATGCTGGCCCACGCGACCAAGGCTGTCAGGATCAGGCCTGGTGCACAACATTTCTTTCAGTGAGTAGCAATCTCTCATCTGATCCATGTGGACATTTTGTGAAGCAAAGTCCTAAATTTCAAGCCTTGTAACTTGCACATATGTTCCTGCCACCCACCAGGGACTAGTAAGATTCCAGTTTGAACAGGCACTCTTGATTTTGCTTGCCTTGTACTGGGAGATGTATGAGCGTGGTTGTTTATGTGAGAGTTGGGAGAACAAAGGCTAATTAAATCCCACCCTTGCAATAGGAGATATATATTTTTTCAACCCCGAAGCAAATTTTCTGTGTCTGTGTGTTTTGGCTTTTAAACTCAACAACCTGCAGGCATCAACCACGTCAGCAAAGAAATGGAAAGCTCATTATTACGCTCTTAGAGGGTTTAAAACTTAAAACCAAAGGGTATAACAACAGCAAATGGGATATCAAAGACATGCCCTTCTACTTGAGCCTTCCGCTGAATGCAGGCTGGAGGGATGCTGTGAAGGTTGTTTTACTGTGCCTCTGCACTCCACAACCAGCACAGTATGCTGAAGGTATAATGGCTTTGTTTGGATATTGTTGGAGATTCTTATTTGACCAGATAACCAGAACACAAACATACAGCATGACTTTTGGAGGTAAAGATGTGCTGTTGGCCCGTGTGAATGAGCATTCGCTCCCTGCCCAGTCTTGCTCCGAGCAGGGTATCTGCGATGCCTGCGCCATGTGGATTTCACAGGGCAGTTTATTCAGTTTTGCAACTGCCCCGGCAATTACAGTATGCATTTTACTAAAAATCTCTTCTAACTTTTGGGCTGTTGGAGGACATTTAGGCTATTCTGTATGTATGATCTCCTTAAAAAAACATGTTCCCTTCTGCCCTGAGCTTCCTATTCTCTGTTCTTTACTGGTCCCTCTGGGCTGTTACCTTGCTGCTCTGTATTACTTTTCCCACACAGTCCCCAGCCTTGATGTTTGCAATACTGGAAGCTTTTTCCTACAGACCTTGTTTTCTAAACCTTCTATTATTTTTGTGACCTTCTGGGATACTTCCCATTTTGAGAGCATTTTTTGGAAGACTGATCCAATACAGAGCAAAATAATTCCAACCTGATCTTAGAGGACATGTGTTTCCACCCTGACACCCTGTCTTTTTAATCCTGCAGTGTCCTTCCCCGTGCTTACACCGGTGCCGTGTACAGCTCTGGTTTGCACCCACGTGAGCATGGTGCTTTTGCAGAGGGGTGCAGGTCTCCGAGTCAGAGGGGATGTGCTGTTACTGGACTAGTGAGGATGCTGCCCCCAAAAGCAAAACACCTCTGTCTGCCATCCAACTCTTTCTACATAAGCAAAACTTTTAAGGCTTTGTCTGCACATATATCCTCTGAAGGAAGTCTCCTGTATCCTGCACTATTGGTTTCCTAAGAGGAAAAAAATCTGCTTGGAGCAGATCCTTTGGGGGATTCAAAGTTCCCTCGAGGAATGTGGTCCTGAGCCAAAAGCGTCAGGTGCAGCTGATCCCAGTAAAGCTCAGGGCTTACAAGGGTCTGAGTCGGTGGAGGAGCGTGGAAGGATTTTTCTGGCTGGAAGCCAAGCCAAGGCAGGCTGGAGGCTTACAGCACTGTCCTACCTGCACGGATTTCTTTGATGTGTAACGATGGCCGAGGGGTACAGAGGGTGCTCGGGGGCTTTGCTGGCAAAACACAAACTGCAGATATAAAATCTGAATGGAAGAAGGGAAACACGCGTCTCAGCTGCTGGATATATGGGGACCTCCAACATCTTACATGATTGCCGTGTGCTCCAGACAAGTATACTGATGCTATCCTTTAAAAGGCAAACCTCAGAAAGCATGGCTGGCTGATGGGGGTCACAAATCGCGAAGCCTTGCACACAGTTTTTGCTCATCACAAGTCAAAAATTGGTGCTTAGGACACTTCTAGAGTAAATACCAGCAAAAGCCCATGCACCTTTGATTTTGAGACATGGCAGTTGTATTTAAAAGTGCTTCAGTCCTAGTGAGAGAGTCTGTGCATCAAGGTACTGTTTCCCAGGGTTTGTTCCTAACCTTGCGGATGTTTTTGAGGAATTGCTATGTGCCCTCCTGAAGTTTCCAGTTTAGGTCTGAGGGGGCCAGTGATGCCAGCTGGTACCTGAGCCTATGCAGAGGGTACAACGCTGGATTGCTGCAAGTGGAACTGGCTGGTACCAAAGACCATAGGGTTTTTGCATCATCTGTTAAATACCAGGAATTAATTTGCTTTTCCCTTCCACCCCACCACCAAAAGAAACTTTTATATAAACTTTCATCCCCTGGTAGTCTTGGTGGGCAAACCCTGTATAATTAATGCAAAACCAAAGGGGGCAGGTGATCATTTCCACCCCCTGTAGGCTGACAAACAAAAAGGTTTGGATTACTTTAATGAGCCCTGATGAAACACAAGAACAGCATCATTTCATCTGTGCCTGAGTGCTTCAGCATAGACACAACATTGAATTGATGGCAAAAGTGTGTGGCAGCAATTACTGCCATGGGAGTTGCTCTGGAAGGAAACACAAAAAATTCATTTAGTTCCTTCACTCGCCACTGTAAGTTAATTTGGACATGCTATATTTCCAGCACAGTTATAAATTTAAAAATAAGCACAGCCAGGCCTGTAGCTGAAGAGGGACTGGATGGTGCAACTGGTCAAAATGTGGTCCAAAATATACTGGAATATAGTTTACAAAAAGCTGCCTTTTAAACCTTATGCCTATGATCTGCTTCTTTCTGGAACAAAATATGGTGCTTCCAGCCTACAATATGAAGTGAGTCATAATATTGCCATTCTGCTCCCAGCACAATTGGAGCATACCTATGGTATGAAGTGGGAGAAATATTTGGCCAAGAAGAAAGCTCCAGAATTCTTTTTATGTACTGTCAAGACATGCTTAATAAATGTGAAGTATTATTTTCATATTGCGTAATTCAGACTTTCCTCATTCTGAGATTGTTTCAGCAAAACACGCAAATGTGTGTTATCCTTAATTAGTGTTTAAGCCCAGATGACTGTTAATGCACTTATGGGAAGGACTTTCCTGAGGATTGGGCTTCCTGACATGCATGGAGGCAAACGTAGGCTTACACCTGCACAGGGACTGAATGAAGCCTTGCTGGTAGGTATGGAGGGAGGCTGCTAGTGGCAGAAAGCACATGAGCTTGCAATGGTCTGTGGTCCTTCATCCTGTATTTCTGCTGTTTCCCTCAGGACATATTTCAGTGGTCTCCAGCATCACTCCTGCGGGCATGGACTCAGCCTGGCTGTGAGAAACAGCCTGAAGAGGAGTAAACAGAAAGCTTGGCTACCCAGCTGGCAAGGCTTTGGGGCGGAGGATGAAATCTCCATCCTGGCCATGACAACAGGCATGTTGCCTTCAGCAGACCAGATTTCAATCCATGTGTATGAACAGACACCGAGACAAAGAGAGAAGCACTCACAGTGTATATGGCCAGACGGGAAGTGTTCTGGCAAAGAAAACAGAGCTTAAACCTTGAACTCTTCCAGGTGAAAAATAAAGGCAGGAGCAACTTGTGTGCACATGGGATGACAGGTGGAGCAGTTTGTGGGTAAAGCTTTGGTCCATGACACAGATGATTTGGCCTTGGTTCCTGCCCTGCAGCTGTGTGACCCTCCCAATGCCGGTGTTTCCCTCCAAATGAAATGTGAGTATTGACACAAACCTGCTTTTATATGAATTCCACGAGCTCTCATGTGTTACTGTGCTTATACTAGAGACTGTTTATGGGTTGAATTTAATGTTTATTTAATATACCCTACTCCTTGCTATTAAATACTGTTACTATTCACTGCTGTGATGCCTGCTGCCTGCAGGGCTTTAGTGATCAAGATCATCTAAAATAACAGTGGTTCATTTTCTTTTTAAGCATTCAACAGTGTGCAGTGAAATGTTTAACATTAGGCAGTATATGCGTTATTATGCTGTGCTCATATATGAAGTGTGGTTTTTGACCAAGCAGCCCAGAAATCTCCTTGTTCTTGGTAATGAGAGCTCACAGAATCAGAGAGCTGATGAACATTTTGAACCCTCCGGAGTGTGAAGTAATAATGGCCAGCTGGTGCCATTTCAGTGGGGAAAGCAGTGAGCAAATGGCAAAGATATGAGAATTAAATCTTGTTTGTACCGCACCACCGAGGACCACTAAGAAACTGGTTTGAATTGGTTTTAAGAGGATTTCAGAACAAAGGGGTTTCTCAAAATCTCTGCCCTTTCAGAGCAGCAACATTCCTCTGTACACGCAGGATCTTCAGACTTTGAGTTTGGGAGCAGATTCTGGGAAACAGATGGAAACTGCTGAGACCCTCTGGAGAAATTAGGATGAGAAAACCATCAGGAAATGTATGCCTATATAGCTCTTCAAACTCCTTTCCTTCAGCTGAAATGCTAAATTGTTAGTGCTATGTTCATAAGGCAGCTTGGGGTGTCTGAGCAGGCTCCCTGTGGTTTAACAAGAGGAGTGATGGAGTCAGACACTTTGCAGGATATACTTGGTCAAATGATGGACCAGGGTCTAGCAAGCCAGTGCTAAAGTAATCTGAGGGCTGAAAAATTATGGAGAAAATATATGTCATCTTGTAATCACAGCAAAAACACTGGGGACATTTTAATTTGATCCTATGTATAATTTCATCATCATAAGCTTTGTAATTCTTACAGAAGGTGAAAAAATGCTTTCAAGAATAGTCTCAGGGCTATATCCTTTTGAACAGTCCCTCAGCCTGTGTTGCCATGGATGCCTACGTTCACTCGCTGTGGAAAAGTTTTCCTTACCTGCGGTTATGTGGACGATAGCAAACTGCAGAGTTTTTTTTCCAGCAAATTTGCTTTCCTTCATAAACATTTTTCTCTGGAGTTTTTCCCACTGCTGTTCCTTCGGACATATTGATCTCCATAGGCTTACTTCTTCCTAGTTTAAGATCTGAGGTTTTTTAAGCCAGCTACATGTCTGGGACATAAACACTCTGGTGTTCCAAGAGGGCAGAGGAAGGTATTTCCAGAAATAGCAAGATGACAAACAAATAGATAGAAATTCTGGTCTTGGCTACCTTACTATAAACTCAGCCCATAGATCTTTTTTTCATTTCAGAACTGAGGTTTCCCATCTGTCAATGGGTGGATATAAATCCCAGCAGATGTTGAAGAGACATCTGGAGTGTATCCATTGCACTCCCTGTGTCAGTGATCATCACCCAGTTACCATATAGTTTTGCTGAGCTAAGGAAATTTGTGATCTTCCCTCCAAATGGGTGAGTGCAAAAACTGTGATATGCCTAATGGCCTCTTCTACAGCTACTAAGACTCTCTGATATCAAGTTAGTCTTAGCACTTGTGTTTCCATAGCCAAAGGTTTAATGAACATCTGAATGAGCCATTTTATAAACTAACAGGGTGGGTGCTGAGGGATGGGCTCGCTGCGTGCTGCAGAGAAGACCCTGATATCTACAGCAGGACTGTTGGCCATGGAGGAACTGGGAATCTTCAGCAGCTCAGGAAGATGAATGAGGAGAATTGAACCTCTTGGGAATCAAAATGAGGGGAGGGAATTTTCCAAGGATCCCAAAATGCTTATTTTCAAGTTGAATATGAATGGGATCCCCAGCTCTACAAAGTGGCTTCAAAAACTCTGACCAAAGTTGTTAAGAGAGAGAGAGGTATTTTCCATTCTCTCACATCTGGCCACAGCCTGAGGTGCCCAGACAAAAACCTCCTCTGTCCAACTACATTTTTTCTGCCCCAGGAACACCTCTATTGTACAGCAAGAATGCCAAGATCCGGGTTGCTTCTGGGCTTTGAATGTTTTTTGCAAGTTGGTGTTTATTTTGCCTGATCTGCCCTGACTTTCTGGTTCCTGTTACTGTTTTCTCCTATTGTTGCTGGTGAGCCCTGGCCTTTACCGGGATTATGGTGGAGTTGCCTTTCTCTGAGCAAGTATAGGGACATTTCCCAATACTGGAGTGCCCCTGCCCAATGCCAAATGGCACCTGTGTTCCTCTGCTAATCAGCCCCTTTTTGTATATACTGTGAAAAAACATGGAGAGAAAAAAAGCTCATTTACTAGCCCCTGTAATTAACAGGGGTTGCTTCTGTGAAATGGTGAGTGGCATTAGGACTGTTGTCTTTGCTTAGCAAAAGGCATCTGTGCAAACCATTTGGAGGAAAATTCCCTGAAGTGGAAACTCTAGGTACTTTTATAACTGCTTATATAAATTAATATAGTAAAGAAACAAATCGGGGTGGGGTGGGGAGGAAATCCCCAAACATATGGCTTCTTCGTAATATAGTCTTTCTTTGACAAAAACAAATCACACAATTATTAATATATGAACATTTCCTTGCATCTCCTGCAAATGTATAAGGGGAAAATCGTATTTCCTTCCTGAGAAATTATCTGTCATGTGTCGTAATATCTTCATTCTGATTTCCTGGGAGTTTAGCAGTTTGCACAGAAATGCATTAAGGAAATTATCTGCTTCATTCACTTATTTTATTCATCTACTTGCTGGCCTTTTATTATACACCATGCATTCCTTCACTTCAAGGGCTTCCTGACTTAGATTTGCTTGGCCCCAGCTCTGTGAGCCTTTCAAAACCAGATGAACCCAGCAGTTTGTGCGAGCGTAGCTAACCTTCAAAAGGATTGCCCAAAAATCTATTATTTCTTCCATTTTCAAAATCAAAATGTTTACCACTGCTTCCTCATACTGAAGATCATCAGGCTAAAAGCTATGTATTACGGCAATAAGCATAAATATTTACAACTAATAGAGACTATATCTAATTTTAGGTACCCACATGCACCACGCTTACTGGGAAATGAAACTGAGGTTACGCTCTCAGCTTTTTGAAGAAAGAAAATCCATTAGACGCTGTCGGTAGTGCCTTCTCATTACCTCTGATGGCTCTGTTTTTATTCTTGCCTGACAGGTCACAGCAGGAGCGCATTTGAAAGGGTTGCCCGTATAGGAAATCTGAAATTCAGTGGTGCTCAGGCACCCCAGATGAACTCCCTTAGGTCATATGTAATTCACACTAAGAAAGGGTTTTAATCTCTCAGTTGAGAAGCTCCTGGGAAGGACAGACCATTTTAGATTCTAGCTTATGGAATGAATCCTTCCTATCAAATAGCAGCGTCTTGGTTTGTTAACGTGACAGATAATAGAAATGCAGCTATATGGGGGGGATGCTGAAAGTGACCCGACACTAAACGATCTCAGAGGCTGCAGTATACACTGAATTTCAAGTTCAAACTGATTGCACACAGCCCAGCTCCCCTAACCACGACGGTGTCCTTCCTAACTTAACACGGCATCAGCTCCCAGTCAGGTCCTTTACTGTATTTTTCCTCCATACTCTACAAACAGCATTACTAGAGTGTGGCCACAGATACCTCCTTCCACATCACTGGGCATCATGACTGAAGTCCTTGCTCCTCTGTCACTATCTCTGGGGACCGCTCACTGGAGCAAGATTGTGTGTGGCGGAGGGAAGATGTACTTTGAAAACCTTTGAGAGGCTTGGGCTGGCTTCCCTCTTCTGGAAACCAAACCTATGCGGTCTCATTAATTAGCAATACGGATTTAGGTGGTAATGTGATGACAAAAGTCATCAGAGGAGAAGAGGAGAAAAAGACATTCTGCAGGTAGCCTGTGTCAGGGAGATTAAAAACACGATGAGGGACACTCAGTTCAAAGACCGTTTTCTCTTCCAAGAGCTTGCCTGGCTCTGCCATGAGGTTTGCCAAGGCTTCCCAGGGCTTCCCAGGGCTGCCGACCTCTCCCTGCAGCTCTTCCCGTCGAGACCCTAAACCCACACCTGAGCTCGTGTTATTTGAGGCATTTTCCTTGGAAATGTTTGTCTTTGCTGCGCAAACATTTTTTTTTAGAGGAAGTGGGAGTAAGCCTGCCCTTGGATAATAATGATTACAATACAGGAACTGTAAAATGGATAATAACAGTAACCAACTAGAACTGGCCAGGGGGATGATAATTCAGCTTTGCGACAACTTCTGAGGTTTTACAATTTGTTTTCATTTTACAATGGAATGAAAACAAAACCTTCATATATTATGTTTTCAATTTAGGTCTTTCTTGCTGCACTGTCAGAAATAACCAGAGGGCCCTGGACCTCAAGATTTTGTCCTTCCAAGTATTTGAAAAATGCTTTAACTTTCATGAATCAGCATTTTCTCCTGGTGGGATAGTTCGTCAAAAATGCTCTGGCCAGAACTTTTGCTAACCCTGAAAGTTCAAAATCATGAGTCATAGCCCCCAAAACATAGTTGTTACAAATAACTTGTTTTATGATTTATGGATTGTTTCTGGACTGTCTTCTTTGAAACATACCTTCTCCCTCCATCCTCTAAGGATATACATTTCTTTCCCACCCTCCTCCACTTCTTCTCTCCTATTTTCTTGGACTTTCTTTGTTTCTCGTGCAGCTCCTTGGCTCTTTTGACCTTTCCTAGCTTATGCACAAGAAGCAGTGCTGAGATAATGTTTTTACAGTATCCTGTGGCAAGTGTTTGCCAGGAAAGAGGTGGCTGCTGGATGGTCTCTGCAGTGGGTAGTGGTCACTGCAGGGTGGTCCCCCTACCCTACTGCAAGCCCCTGCCTGGCTGCTGGTTGGTTTTCACTCATCCTGGATGGCATTTTCCATTGGGAAGAGCTGACATCTGTCAGAAGGCAAGAACATCTGCTCTCATGCCCTGGCCGGCAGCAGCCCTCGCCAGCTCAGCAGCGCTTGAGGAAATCAGAAGACACAGACGGTTACAATTATCACTCAGTGCTTGTGGGGCAGCTGCTATGTGTGCAATGTCTGTGGTTTGGTTTTGGACCCAGCTGGCTCAGAGGTGGCTCTGCAGGACCCATATCTAGTTCTGGCCAGCTCCGTGTCCCATGCCGCACCCAGGCGTGCTTTGGAAAGGCAAACTGTCTTTCTTTTTCTCCAACATTTCAGGTGGGAAGATCCTGTTCTTTGGCAAAAAAAAAAAAAAAAAAAGGCAACGTGGAAAATAAATGTAGAGAAAGGAAATGTGGCTATTCATTCTGAAAGATGGAGGGAATTGCAGAAAGCGGATCCAGACCTGGAAGGACTTAATGTGATGGAAGGTACAAAGCGCTCTCTAGTCAGGTAGTCTTTGTATGAATTGTCTCCTGTGCCTCACCATGACACTCAGTCAGGGACAAGGTTCCCTTGTTTCCACCCCGTTGGGCATAGTCTCAAAATACTGTTTTCCTTGCAAATTTGTCATGAGACTTGGTTGCTTTTTTGGTGGGGTTTTTTTTTTTGTTTGTTTGGGTTTTGGGGTTTTTTTTGTTTTGTTTTTTTTTTTTTTTTTTAATCTCTCACGTTCATGCATTTACGTAGAAGGCAGGGGGAGAGAAACCCAGTTGGGAGCACCATATGGAGTCAACACAAGTTATTCCTGTTCCACCATTTTCTTGGCACAGATTTCCTCTGTCAAACATTCCTTCAGACTGGGGACCTTGTTCTGTATTCACACTCTCTGTTGCTTCTTCCTTCCTTGGAAGCATCAGGAAGGGCTTATGATATTGCTTCAAGGAGCTTTTTACAGGAAAAGAAAGAAATTAGTCAATATGATTCAAATAATGGAAGAATGAATTATTTCACCATTTTAGCAGTTTCCCAGGAGGGAGAATAGAGGGAGAAAATGCACTTAACACTCTAAAATATTAAAATAACAAGAACCACAGCAACCTCACCCCTCTGGAACTGAATCAAACAATGGTTTAGGTAAATTCCCAGCAGATCTCCAAGTGGCAAACTCCATCAGAGAATATTTCTATGTATGGCAAGGGAAATTCTCCATATTAATGGTATTATGAACTGGCTCAGCTAATTTGGAGTTCTGTAAGACCTGGTTTCTGGCAGATTAGCTGAATATTTTTCGGAATATGAACTCCCCTTTTAATGTTGAGTTTGATCCTGCTTTCATGGACAGTATTCCTGGAAAATTACTTTCTTAAAGCTGTATTTCACATATAGTTTTTAGTGAGAGATGTTATTTCCTTGTATTCCTGGAAGAGGCTTAAAATATTCCAAGCAGTGACTAGAAGGCAATGAGATGATGGGAATTGTACTTGATTTTTGAGATTTACTGGTTACACACACAGAACAAAGTGAAGCAGCACTAAGAAAGCAAAGGGCCATTCTAAGAGCTTAAATAAGAGCATACAAATGCCATCCTAGATTTTGTTCGTGCTTCTGCTGAAAATGTTAATGGCAAGTTTTCAGAGGGCAAAAATGGGATTAAACTACAAAGAAATTACAAGCAATTCTACAGTATCCTTTGTGTTTTGATATAGCTGAAAAGGTCTACGTGTAGTTACAACTAAGCAAAAATAAAGATGCAATTACAAAATACCTCTCTAGAGATATTTTGTAATCTACACATAGATAGACCCTGTGCCCTCAGTGAAGTTTGTGTGCCCATATGGAGCCACCTGGGAAGCAGGATCACACAACGCAACCTGTCAATAGCAGTGCTCTCTGCCAGGCTTGAATGGACAACACAAAGTCCTGGGCATTACTTCGACAAGCCATTGCTTGATATATATAGCGTAAAATAGATGGTCTCAGGAGGCATTTTCAGCGTGAGTCTGTTCCAGAGCTGAGATTCCCTGGTGGGAACGCCTCAACTTTTAAATGAAAACTCAGGGCTCTGCATTTCTGCTGCTTGTGGACAGAGAATCTAGCGACTGGGCTCCCAAAATTAGAAAAAACCATTGACTCCGCACCTAGCTATTGGAGGAAAACACACAGAGGTAAGCTAACTGCTTCTGAAATGAGCTGGGGAGATTGCTCAGAAACCAAGAGTTCCGAGACGGGAGAGTCTGGCCTTGGAGGACAGAGCTGCTCACAGCAGCTGGACGGCTGCCCATTCTGGAGCTGGAACATGAGACAGTTTGTGAACTTAAAACACATTTTCCAACCTTATGGGATTTTCCTTATGTTCTGTTCTCAGCAAAGCAGCATTATTATTGTAAATAGATGCTCTTTTTGTCCCATCTCCCACGGGATAAAAATTAATGTTATGTTTGAACATGTGCACTTTCCCACTCATTGCTGAAGCTGTTCTTTTCCTTAAAGTCTGCAGAAAGCCGAGCATTAACAGATACTGTTAATGTCATTACATCGAAGTTATAGCTGGATGTCTGAGCCAGAGACTTTAATAAGAGACGTGGCCTCCTATCCCCTCAGAATCACAAGGGCTGGAAAGTAGTTTTAGTGAGTCACCTCGGGCATCTTCCTGCACCGTGGCAGGACCTTTCTGTCCAGCCCCTCTTCACAGTCCTCTTTAACTCTTTCAGATGCCCAAGTGTTGGCACCTGTGCTCATCGTGGGGACTGCTGTTTCCATGATAGACTTGCAAACTATCCTGAACCAGGAGTGAGGATCCTGGTACAGCTGCTCTTCCCCTCCTGCTCCCAAGCCATCATGCTCCTGACTGTACCTCCTGTGCCACTGTGCTTGGGAATATTTTTGCAGCTGTGCACCTCCCTCCTTTGGGAGATATTTTTTTTTCCTTCTTTTTTTTCTCAGTGCTTCTCCTGTCAGTGAATGTTTTTTCCAGGCTTCTCTTCCTCTGAGGCTGGTTGGCGTGTTTCATATTTATGGGTTCGTTGCTGTGCCAGTCTCCAAGGCAGAAAGGCAACCTTCAGGCGACCCCATTGCTGGATTTGCTGGTGCACTGGATCCACGCTAAGTCTGGGGAACTGTGCCAGCTGAAATACCAAGCTCTCATGGTCTTTCATGTCTTCCCCTTCCCGGGAATCCCAAACACACCACTTTGGCTATGGGGAGCAGCTGAGGACACCACTTCCCAGAAAGTGCCACAGGGTGCAGATGGCTCTGTGTCCCCCAGGACCCTTTCGAGCCATCTTGCCTGCCCTCATATGATGATTTTCCATACCCACAGTGACAGCTGTTTAACAAGAGGGTTTTGCTCGTGGTCATAAATCTATGAATATATATGCTACAGAACAAACACTAAGGAAACCCCACCACTGCATAATGAGATCGGCATGCATGTCAGCCAAAGGTGGTAGCAACCACACGGTTGGATTGTATCATTGGATCTCTCATGCTACGCTCACCTGGCTGTGTCCTCACTGCTGACTTGACGGATGGTACTTGGGGTTGCAGTGAGGTGTAATGATTCATTCTCAGACCTGGGAGAGCTTTCCTGCCCAGCATTCCCACATGGGGAAGTCATTGACTGATGAATGGCGCTTGAACATTTTAGCACATGTATAAGTTGCACGTAAGGTCTAGTCCCTGCTTTCAGCCAAGGCTGCTGGTAGCATGGCTTGTCTTGGGTGAGAGGCTCCTGAGTCTGAATGAAAATAATACTTAATAATAAAGATAAATAAACATTTTTTTCCTTAGCTTTTAGTTATTAGAAATTATTTTAAAACCCACTTTCCCTGATCTTAACTGGGGGGAAAAAAGAGAGATGAATATCAGTTCATAAATCCGATCTAGAATTCATTCATTCAGTGCCTCTTGGGATAAAACTTGGGGTGACAATTCATTAAGCTTTCATTCTTCAGTAACTTATTCTCTGGCTTAGCTGGAAGACCCATGGCTTGGGATACAAGAACAGTATATCTGACAGGAGACTAGTGAGTGGTCACTCCTAAAAGCAGACTAGAAATATAATAAGTTGGATTTTTTTCATTGCAAAAATAAATAAGAATTTGACAGATGTCATTACTGTTTAATGACTTTGTCTGAACAGAACAATTGAAGGAAATATGTTTGCTCTTCCTCATCCCTTGCCATTTCCATGATGTCATTAGGTCTGGCCATAACAACTGGAAAGTTAGAACATGGGAAAGGCACTGCCTGCAGGGCAAAATGTACACAGTGCTGAGCAGTAGCAATGATGTGTATCACTAGTACATCATCAAGGTATCAAGGTTTATCAAGAGAACAGAAACTGAGAAGGAACTTTTAGTGGAGGTATTTTGCATTGATTTGATCTGTAACTAAGCCATCGTAATGATGACAGCAAAACCACTGCCACATCCTGCAGAAATTGAGAAGTTTGTACATGTCTTGGAATTTTGGTTGCTTAGACTTCTTTGCTAAGTTTTTGTTTTTCTTTCCCACATGTGGAACATCTGCTGTTGAAAAGCATCTGCCTGACTGTCAACATGCGCCTAGTCTGGCACTACCTGTGGGTGGTTTTGCCCCCTGGTATGGATGGCTGGCTGTACTGAGTCAATTGTTGATTTTAAGATAGTGGATGTGATTGTTTGTCCAAGCTGTAGAGATTGTCCTTCAAGGGTCAGAGCCCACAGTTTCAGTTTTGGTTTTCTCAGCTGATGTCACCTCCTGCAAAGTTACACTGATTGGAAGGGCAGGGAAAGGCTAAGATCGACTGTCTTGGAGGACTGGAGAAGAAAAGGGTCATTTTCTCATCACCACCACTGTTCACTCTTTTCATGCTCCAGACAAATCCTGCCATGTCTCTGCAGTAGGCCATTGCTGCATAAACAAAATTTCAAAATCTGTTTGCTCATCCATATATCAGAAGAATCATTCCAAAAAGTCCTTTTCTACAGCGCCGAGTGCAAGAGTGCTGGACTGGGCCAAACTCACAGCCCAGGGAGTCAGGTCTTCAACTCTGATGAGCAGATTTAAGACAATTTGCCACTCATCAGACCAAATTTAGGTCTTATCCCTGCCCCTAACAGGAGGTGGTGTCAGCTCACATTTTATTATCTCTTGTGGAAATCTTCATTAGCTTATGATAACACACAATCCACCTGATATATGGTCCAGCCTCCCTTTTTTGCAAACCTTGTTAAAATTTTGTCCTCAGTAATGTCTGCACAGTGATGAATTCCTTGGATTAATCACATACCATGCAAAGAAATATTTCTTTTTAAATCATTTTACTTTCTCATCTTTCCTACCCATTCCCTCAGGACTGTGGTTGACCTGAAAAAACCCCGTTGTTCTACGCTGGAATGACCAATACACATTCAAATGGTCTAACTCTCCGCTTAGTATTCTTTGTGTTTTCTATTGCCCTCAAATGCTACATAGCTAATGCAAAGTAGTAGACAGAGGGGCTTAGGTGGAATTTAGGGCAGATAGATCTGGATAAAATAACATGGCTGCTTCATCTACTCCTCTAATTCCTGGCACTATCCTTGCTGATGTGTGTGCTTATTCTTTACATCTTGTTTTAAAACTGTAAAGGTTATTCATGGTGCAGTGTTGTCCCCTGCTGTGCTGGTTGCACAAGGACATCTGTACACTGCTGATGCTGGATGAAGAAACCAGTTCTGTGCATCAGGCTGCAGCAGCTTCTGGGCTGCCAGTTGAGTCCTGGGTGATCAGCAAGATGCTGGTGGGTGTGGGAGGGGTTGGTGGAGAGCTTCTTTGTGTTTGTAGCATAAAGCTTTCGTCAGTGTAAAATCAAACCAGGAACGGCAACAGCACAAAGAGCAGCTGTGTAACAGAGCCAGAGGCAAAGGTAGGAAGCAGCTTAGGTGCTGCAGGTTCTTCCCAGCCACCGCTGCATTTCAGTAGTGCTGGGGGAAAGGGGGACCTTTGTCACCGCAATGCTCAGAGCACCACTGCAGATGGTTTCTGATCTCATTTACCTGATACTCGTTTAGCCTGAGTAAATAGGATGACAAAACATCCAAGGATCTCTGTCTCCGTGGGCTTCGAGCGGGTTGTGCACCCTCAGGACAATACAGGGATGTGTGTGAGGAAGAGAGATATGAGCGATAGTTATCGCAAATCTTCACGTACTGTAAAACACCTTCAGAAGGAAAAGGTCTTAAGAGGCTTGGGGGTGTATATGTGCCTGTTTCTCCTGAATGTGGAATAATCATGGTGGTGCAGGGTGGTGCAGACAAAAAGCACCTTTTTGGTATAAAGACTGTCCAGGCTTCCTGGATGTGAAAAAATCTGAGGTTCACTACATCTCTTCTGGCTTATGCGACACAGCATGGAGTATTAAACTTTCTGTGGGGATCCTAAGAATTAGTGGTTCTGTAAAATTTATCTTCAGAAAAGTCAGCCATGAAAATCTTTGAATTGCACTGGTGGGTTTCTGTTGTGTCCTACCTTGAGTGTTTTATTGAGATCCCTGGTTTACTCTGGATGATACCAGATTGGCAGAGAAGTCCTTTTAGCTCCCAAGAGGCAAAATGAACATATCTGCTCTGTGGTTGCTGGTCTGAAGAGCCAGATCTTTAAAAGAGTCAATGCTTTCTTGTCTCACATAAAGTTCAAATCTGTACAATCAAAATTGGATGAACATTAAAAGGAAAAAAAAACCCACTGCAAACGTCCATGCAAATAAACATCACAGCTCTCTTTCAGTGCTATTTATAGCTCTTTCAGTTTAATGACTCCAAACATTGCATGAAGGGTTTCTCTAATATGCTACCAAGGCTGTTTATAGGAGACAACTGTCTCAAGAATGTGGTAGTGTGAAGACTCCCACGGCAGCACCCATGCAGAAATTGCAAATCTCCTCGGGCAATCTCTTCCTGTCTAATGAAGTTTCAACAGGGGAAAAAAAGTGATGGTATGGGGTTTAAGTCATTGCTTGCACACCATGGCAAGCAGAGATGGGGTGAAACCAGTGTGCATTAGCAATCAATTAAAAATAGCTAGCACATCAAAAGTGTGGACAGGTGTGTTCTTGTGCTGGTAGCTGGAGAAACTGGGATGTGTTGGCTCCCATCTGGTTTCTGCCATGACTTGGCTGGTGGTTCTTCCAGTATAGGGAGAGTCTGCCAGGCAAAACTGCTTTGCATGGCCTGTCTCCCCTGGGTGCTCCTGCCTGCCCCAGCACGCAGAGCGGCCAGCCATGGGCAGCCCCATGGGCAGTGACAGCCCTCTTCCAACTGCTCTCTTTCGTGGGAGGACACGAGGAACAGGGATCTGAGTCAGTGCTGTGACCCATGGGCAGGATATAACAGTTTTACAGATTTGCAGAGGTGCAAGCTGACTGCTCTGGCCAAGAAAGAGCAGTAGTACTGCTTCTCTGCTAATAAGAACATGAGAGCAAAAGACTCTGCCTCCCTGCGTGGTCAGCAAGGTCGGGACCACTGCTTCTTGTGCGACTGGTGAGCGCTCCAGCCCACTTCAGTGCAAAGTCAGACAGATTAGGTTGAATCATCACTAAAGAACAAAATATGTGTCTCTTAACAGTAATTAACAGCTGTCTTCTTCTATATTGCTTTTAATTTACAGAGCTCCAGTCATGGCTGAACTATTTGGTATGCTATTCATTAGCTGATCACATGCCACTGCTAATTTTTTTCAAATGGATTCACTATTTATAAATGTTCATCAGTTTGTGCTGAGACATGAGGGGAGGGAGGGACATATTTACGCCATCTACTTTATGTCTTCAGTGCAGATGCTTTGTAGTTCTCCTTTGGAGGGGTTGACCTCCCTTGTTTACCAAAGATGCAACTTTGGCTCCTAAAGCTATTTGTATGAATTTCATCTGTGTGCTATGCCTGAACTGGGCAGTTTAAGACTCACCACCCTCTTCTCCTTAGACTTCAACCATCTAATGAGTTCATTCACCTCTGCATAGTGGGCCAAGTTAGTTGCATGGTATTAGTACTGCTCCTTAATAATTGAGTTTTTTTACATGGAAAAAAAAAAAAAAAGAATGCACTTTTAGAACAGAATAGGATAGAATGGAATGGAATGAACTAGACTAGACTAGGGTAGGGTAGGGTAGGGTAGTTTCAGTTGGAAGGGACCTACAGCGATCGTCTGGTTCAGCTGCCTGACCACTTCAGGGCTGAGAAGAAGTTAAAGCATATTATTAAGGGCATTGTCCAAATACTTCTTAAACACTGACAGGCTCGGGTCATCGATGACCTCTCTAGGAAGACTGAATATAAGTTTTAGGGTGAATAAATTTCATGCTAAAAAATGCTGGGTTCTTAGGGTTCGTGAACCTCAAATGGGATGCTTGGTGGCTGCCTAAGTAACAAATAATGCACACCTCCCTTCTGTATTTCACAGAGCAAGCCAGTTAGTTTTGGTACTATTAAACCAACTCTGCTAATAGTTGAATTGATTTTTTTTGTTGATACAACCTCAACCCTAAATAAACATTTATAACCTTACATAGCTAGACACAAGACAAGTCACCCTGGCTGAAAGACCTTTGCTCACAGAAAAGCAGCATTTGATGTTCAAAACATGGAATGGAACAAGGATGTTAAAGCATCTAGTCACTATCCAAACAGCCCCTATTGTTACAGTTATTGCCAGTAATATCCTGTTTGTCACTAGGGCAGCACTTTGCTTCGCCTGCCCTAGAAAGTCTTTTACCCCATGGCTAAACCCTTTCAGTGTGGGACTTGGAAATTCCCCAAAGGTAAGGGAACCTACTCAGGGCTCTGCCCTCCATCAAAAATGCCTTGGAAAATAACCATACTCATAAACTTCCACGCATCCAACAAAACAAACCATTTTCGTATCCAAGTAACAAATTTGGCTTCCCCATCTGTCTGGCATTGCCTCTGACCCTACTCTACATCCATCACATCCCAACCCTGGCAACAGGCCCTGAACAAATTCATTTTTGTGGACTGTGGGTGAAATCTGTGGCAGAATGTTACTAGTGTGCAGCTAGTAACTGGTTTTGACTTTTGTACAACACAGCTGCATACATGCTGAAACACCAACAGCCTTTCATCCCAGGCATCACTGTATTGGAGTTGTAAATGCTGTGTAAGTTATCTGCAGAAAGCCTTTTCCTGCACTGGGAGAAATCCATCTACCGCCTCTGATTTTCTTAGAGGCAGGTTGGGCTTGAATTTTATAAAGTGTTTTCAAGCCCTTTCATGTGAAAGACACTGAATAAGTACCGTATGGATCTAACACTTGGAGCACAGCTGTTTGAAATGCTGCTTGCTTCCTCTGGGCTACCCTTGTCGGTATGTTCACCTGCTTTACCTGGGTTATAAAAACCTGCCCAGGGAAGGAACTAAAAAGATGAGATGCAGCAGGGCAAGTAAACATAGCTGGTGCTGTGGGGCTGTGAATGGTTAACGCCTTGGCCACGGCATTGGTGCAGCTGGAGCTTTTCCCAACGCTGTGCTGGATAGTATCACTGTCTTCCCTGAGTCGCTAGAGTCGCAGCAGTGAGAAACTGCTCTGAGATCACCACTGGATTCCTCAATTTTTAATGCTTCCCCCCTCCCTACTTTTTCCATTCGAAAGAAGGAAATTGGTAAATGCCCTGGGACACACAACCAGGTTGTGACCTGGTGAGGCAAGAGGAAGCGCTTGCTAACGCACCACTGCTGGTAATAACCTGGGTGAAAAACCTCCCATGGGAAGTGCAGCTTTGCCAAAATCTGCAGCCATTAGTTGCTTTTGAGCATTTCCAGCACAGCAGAACTGAATCAAATGGTTTCAGCGCATTTGGGAAAGTTGAAACAGTTGGTTTTGGCAGGGGCAAGGGCAGGGGCAGACAAACCAGTTCTCAGGGGTAAATTCAAATGTGATTTTTCCAGAGCCTCCACCACCCTGCAGGATCTGCCTACGTATGAAGCCTCCCTGTGCGCCGTGGTGCCTGTGGTGTCACCATGCCCATGGTCCTGCTGTGGGGCTGCCACACAGATGGATGTGGAAGGAGTTGTGACAGAATATCCTAAAGGCTGTAAGCTCAGGGGTAAGGTTGCCCCAGGTGAGCTCTTTTCTCTCTCAATACCCAGAGTATTTTAAATAGGTTATGTTATACCTTATGCCATGTAATATTTTTATGGCTTATGAGTGGGATTTTTTTCCAGTGCTCTGCTGCAGAACCAATTTCCATTGCTCAATTCTGTGTGCAGTTTTGTAGTGAAATTGGTTTAATAAATAATGAGATTTTTCAAAAAACCCACATTCCATTTTTATCAATGCTAGTTTTGACCACTGCCACTGGGCAGAGTCTGTCTCAGAATAGCATGTTAATATACGCAGCTATTTTTTCCCTTATCTTTCTGAACTTTCTCATTGAAACATTCTTAGTTTATATTTGTGTGCTATAATAGTTAAGAAGGCAAATAAGAATAACTGGAGATATTTTAGAGGTCTAAGTCTTCAAACCCTGAGAATGTAGCTTGATTTAAAAGCGCATGCATACTGCTTTTACCTGGCACTCTAAGGAAATGAGGATTACAGAGTGACACTCCTCATCTTCCCAACCTTCTCTCAGCTCTTGTCTCCCCCAGTAACTTTTGAGCCCACTGGCACTTTTTCCCAGTTTTGACTTAGTGGAAAGAAAATCAAAGCAAGTCCCTGCGAGTCACCTGCAGATGGCTAGGGAAGAGAAACTTGGCGTGGTGCCCCTACCAAGCGCCAGCCTGCCTGGCTAGCCTCTGTGCTGATGGGTGTGCACAGTCCCCATGCACGTGTGTGCCCCCCTGCTCACACCAAAACCACCCAGCCCGCAGGCTGATGCGTACATGGTCTGGTACCAGCTACAGTATAGCTTTTTCCAGATGCAGAGGTATTTGTGGGGCATGGGAGAGAAAAAGAGAAGGGCAGTGGGTACTGGGACTGGTGTCCTGCTGGGATGCCAAGCTGTAAGGGACAAGCAGATCTCAGCTTATCATGGGAAAGTGGGTGCTGTTGCAATGTAAGGCATAAATTCATGCAGTCAGGCTTCCTTAGGGTTTTTGGCTCATGGAAGTACATATTTACAACAGGCAACATTCTTTCTTACATTTTGTCTGGGTGAAGATTTTTTTTTTTCTAAAATGGTCGTTTAATCTATCTGGTGGGAAGGGCAGAGGGAAGAGTGTTGCTTGCATTAGAAGTGATGCTGCCCACTCTTGTGGAGGAAAAGGTCTTCACATTTCCATGGATAGGATTCTGCAATTACACAGCTTTCTTGTTTGGCCGGTTCATCTGCTAAACCTGACATGAAGCCAGAATGAAAACAGAGATTTTCCCATTACAGTATACCAAATCTATGATAAGCCACGCCGTGAAAATTCAGTTTTTAAGGAGGTGGGGAGAGAATGAAGGAAACTCCAACTCCTGCTGCAAGATAAGCAATGAGTTTTGCAGTACTTCTAGAGTCTGTTTTTCAGGGATCTCGTAAACAACAACAACAACAACCATAAGGTGAAGGAGCAGTGAGAGAAGAAAAAAAGCAGAATTTGAGATAGGAAAATTTAAGCAGAAGTTTAAGCAACAGTTTTAGGCTATCACCATCTACGTGATATCCTTGGACACAGCTGGCTAAAGCAAGTAATTGCTGCAGAAAGAGGCCTGTGAATATTGTACTTAACCTGTGGGTGTGTTTTGCACAGCAATGCAGTGTACAGCATCAGTGATCCTGATTGTGGGGTTTTTTTTATACTACACATTCCCTCACTATAATGTACTCAAACTGGTCACCACTTCTCCTTTCCCTACCATTAAGTTATTAAAATCTATTTATAGATGAAGTAACAAATATCTCTGAGAGGGGAGTTACCTTCTGACAGCACTGGAAGAGGCTATGCTGGTTTTCTCAAAGACTACTCTTAAATAGGATATATTTTCAAGGATTACTCTTTAAATAGGGTATAGATATTGTAATTTATGCATCATTTGCCATGAGGCACAAGATCACCAATAGCATATGTTTTTATGTGTGTATATATATATATATATACATATATATATATACGAACACACATATATAGTCTTCATAACTGCAGCCTGCAAAGTTCAGAACTTCAGAATTCCAAAAAACAAACCAAGAATACAAATAGATAGAGGCTGAATTATATTTGCTGTCCCTAAAATCCCATGGATTTAATTGCATCTCTAACGCTGCTTATTTGCCAAAACCAAAATAAAATTCAGAAGCAAACAAGTAGGTTTTCTGAATAAATCCTGCATTGCCCCAACTGTATGAGCTGACATCTAAGCTGCCTGGGTACCATCCAGGCCTGAATCACATTCCCGGACAAGAAGCAACCCGTGTATCCCCTTTGAACCGTCCTTTCCTCTCCTGGAGCTTCCTTTACCTCCCACCTGGCTCTCCTGCAGCTCTCAATACAATTTCTTTTAAAGCACTTTCTTACCTGCATAGTGGTCAAACACAGTGGGGACATACTCCTCTGGGAAGGCATCATTGGCATAACTCATCAGCAAACAAGTTTTCCCGACTGCACCGTCCCCAACCACCACGCATTTTAACATCTTCTTTGTGTTATTGCTGCTCCCGTCAGTGCAGTTGTCATCTTCCTTGCAGTTCATTCTTGCTGCTGCCGCCGCTCCTCTTGCTGCTCCCGGGACTTCCAAGTGCACATGAAGGAAAAATGAAGTGCGATTGTATTGACTTTTCCTGAGTTTGGAGGGGGGGGGCAGCAAATCTCAAACTCAGGAAATCATACTAATGTTTCCAGGCTGTCACAGCCTCTTCTAACAATTGCCAGACCAGGCAAGAGAATCATCAAGGTGAATAAATTAAATATACAGAGAGAAGTATCATAAAAAAAGTGATCTGTCCTTTCTCGTTCGTCCGAGTCAGGAAATCCTCATCCTGCCCCGGAGTTCTCAGTATTTATTGCAACTTAAAAAGATATCAGCAGCCTGCGGCTTTGCTTCACGTCTCCCTTCCTCTAGCTTGGCCGCAGGAATCGGGGATTCCTGTTAAATCCACTCCATTTTCCATTTCATTTCTAACATGGAGGAGAGCCTGGAGGTTTTTAATGGAGTTTTTCCTTTCTTTCTCCAGCTTGCTGTGTGTCAGGAAATCATGGGTTTCCTGCTGAATTCCATATTAGGATCAGTGGGCTTGTGAAGGGCTGCAAACAATGGGAGCTCTGTGTGTATTTGTACTTTGGAGGAACTCTGCCAGGACATGGAGAAAGAAAAACACTAGAGGTCTCTCTGCAGACCGAAGTTTTTAGGCTTCCTGCTCCATCCCGCGCTCGAGCTGCTCGCCCCGCTGCGGGCCGGGAGGATTTCGGAGAGGCGGTGGGAGATGCGGCCACCGGACCCCCATGGCCAGGCTGGGAGCGATGCCGGTGGCTCGGGCCTCTCTGTCCTTCCCAGCCGCGGTCTCCTCTGATCCCGGGATAGGTCTTTTCTTCCATTTGGGAGGGGAAGCGGGGGAGGTGGAAAGGCAGGCAGGAGGTATAGTGGGTACGCAGAGTTTAATGTCAACTTTCTGTGTGTATAGCTCTTTAAAAAACTTTGTTAGAAAGAATAAATAATTGATTTTTCAATTCAGGCACTCAGAAAGTTTCTCCCCTCATCTACCCCCAAAAAGAAGAGGGATTTTCCCCCTCCTAGGGTAAATATGTTAACACAGACAGAGAGAAAAAAAATGGAATTAAGAGTTACAGGAATAATAAAAAAACAAACAACACTGCATAGCAGTTCGTGGAAAACCAGCTTTGAACTGTATGATTTCTGCTCCCTTGTCTGTTTTGTTCTAGTGTTTCATGTGCTGCCTAAATCTTCTCTCCATTTAAATATACAGCAGTCTACATGCTCGTGAAGGGCCAAACTCCCCACTCCTTCCACAGGAAAGATTTTGCAATTTCCAGCAGAAACAAGGCAGACACTAACATAAACCTCAGTACAGCAGCCCAGCACATCCTGCTGGCTGCATTTCCCTTCCACAAGACTCAAAGGCTTTGAAAGGGGGAAGCAACCCCCTGCCGGGACCCCACGAGGAAGCACCCCAATGCCGAACGCTTCCCCTGCCTTGCTTGTGCCTGGTTAGAAAGAAATGCCCAAAAGCGCACCCAGGCTTGGAGCGATGCACACCTGTAAAGACAACCTTAAAAGGGAACTGGTTTAGCCCCAGACTGCATGAGTCAGGACAAACACAACCTTAATAATGAACCTCCTTCGCCCCGGACGGTGTGTCCTTCAATTCTTGCAGTGAAGGGGCACAGCAGACCCACTGGCAGCCTGCCCTGGACAGGTGAAGCCCTATGTCTGTCAGAGCTCCTCAGCCATCTAACTGTATGCAGGACCAGCTCTGAACACCTTTCCCAAGAGGTGGTAGATGGACAAAACAATGTGAACAAGGTTGAACAGGGTTTGTCTGTTTACCTGGAGAGCCCCAGGGAGCTCTGTTTGCCATATTTTATCAGGAGCCTTGGTCATTCAGTAGTTTTTGCACCGTGTCCTGTGTTCTTCATCTTCTTCATGTCCTCCTCCCTGCTGACAACAGGGATCTTAGCAGGCACTGTTAGGCCCATCATCACACCCGCTGTCACAGGCCATCACTAAAGGGTTTCTCACAATTAGGAGTTCGGGTGGCATCCTCTTACCTTCAAAACTACAGCCCAAGGCTGAGGTGTATCCGAGAAAACCTGTGAGCTCTGCACACCCAAACCCCCATTCTCCAAGCATTTACTCTGCTGATTGTTTCCACCATCAGCAGCACAGCTGGGTCATCCCGAGGGGCATCAAGTGTTACAGGGATTTATTCTTTAAGCCTCTTTCTAGTTGCAATTGAGGTCAAACTCCAAGCCTGGGCCTTTGTTTAGCTATTACGAAGCTGAGTAGGTACCAGCACGCTGATACCCTCTATGCCTTTGCTTACTAACCTAGTGACCTTGTTGGGTAAGTTTGCCAAATATATAAGTGCATGCTGTTGCAAAGGAACTGCAGAGCCTGGGGAAGCAAAAATTTCGAACAATCCATGGTTCAGTTCCCCATTGCCTCTATCAGACAAAAGCAACAGCTATCTTGCTTCCCATTTTACAAAGGCATAATATATCTCCAAAACGCCAGACATACTGTAGTTAAGGCAAGCTTTAATGCTGCTTAGGCCAGCTTTAGGCCTGCAACAAAATCCCCGTGGCTCATTCCTCCATGAGCATAAAGCTGTGCAAGTCTCAGCGGGAATGTATCCACCTCTGGTTTTTTTGCAAGAGGTTAAACAACGAAATTGCCTTGCTGTTTCCCTAGAGGCTTTATTCTCCACCTTTTTTAAAAGGGTCTTTCAAAATTGCTTGAAGGGGTTAGCTTTTCTGATACTTACACTGTCAAGGGGCTGAACCAGAGGGTCTTTGCAGACCCTTCCACTTCTAAGCTCTGATGCATGAGAAGCTTTGTGGGGAGCCAGTTCTACTTAAGATGCATCAATGCAAGAACTTGCACCCCTCAGCATGCATGATGAAAGTGCAGCCACACTGTTAGAGCCTGTAAAACTTATTCCCTGGAAGATGCCAACCAGACGAGTTTATCTTGAAGGTGAGGAAGGCTGACATCTAGCCGGTACAACTCAAGTTCAATGTTACATTTTTGTTTTACCTTTATAGGTGATACATGCAGCTTTAGGGGAGTTATAATAAAACTATAAAATAAGACCTGTATCTGGACTAAAACCATACTTTTTTTAATTTTAGAAAAATTCTTTAACATTTAAGAATGTTTTCTTTAATCTCATTGCTTTAACTTGGTTTGGCACTATTCAGATCAACTGGATCAAAGCATCTTAAGAGCTGGTTTCATTGCTACAAAGTATAGTTACGTTGGTTTATACCTTTTTTTCTCAGGGGCCTCAAACATCAACCCCTCTGCTACTCTGGGGTTGTATCTTTTACTTACAAAGTTGGCACTGACTTTGCTGCATGAATTAACAGCCAGTCCTGTTGTCTAGCAGTCTACCGAAGTTTGAGGCAATCCTGTTGTGTTTTACGAAAGATTTCTTAATCTGCAAATTGCCAGTGGCAATGCTTGAGGTTAACTGACTCTTCTGCAGTTGCTGAGCAAATTCCAGCTTCCCTAAAACTACTCTTGCACAATGGAACTGCCTACAAGCCCCAGCATGGAAATCACAGGTTTATTGGTAATGATTAGCTAAGCTCAGAAGGTCTGGTTATTTAATCTGGCTCCACAGCTTTTTTTCTCTCTCACTGATCATGTCAGAAATAGCCTGATTTGCTCACAAGATCTCAGTCATTTCCATCTCTCACAAATCCAGTAAGAGCAGGGTGGTTCCAAGCAACAAATTTTGGAAAGATGTAGCCAAAGTAAAAAAGTGAACCCAACTAGGCTGAATGCTTGGAAAGCTTGTTTCAATGAGAGTGGTTCTAGGTATCCAACCCAGTTTGTTTCCTGCTCATTTTACAAGCTTCTACCCAAGACTACTATGGTGAGGAGGGAGGCTAAAATAGATAATAGATACAGGCAAGTGCTATTAGCACCCTGGAGTGAAGATGTCACCTGAGGCACTTTCTAGAAAAGTGCTAGCAAAGTGCTTTTCTAAAACAAAAAGCTCTGCTTTAGATGAAGTGCCTCTGACCCTTTGTTAATTAACAAATTAACTGGCAGCAGATCTCTTCCTAGGGCCGTGAATTATGTCCAGCTCCCATGTGTGTGGAAGCATCACCTTCATCTTCACCAGTACAGGTCTGAAAGGGTGATCCCTGCAGCTGCTTCCTTGGGGATTAGCAAGTTCAAGGCTTGTGCAAGAAATTTTGGTGAGAAGATCTGTAGGAGATGAAGGACTTGCAAATTTGTTAATTAGCTCTGCAATGAGCAATATGTTTGCCAATTAACTCTATTCTTCATTTCTCTGCAGGCTTGCAGAAGGGAAAAAAAGGATACGATGCTCTATTGCACTCTCCCTGCCCTCTTCCCCTGGCCAGCCCTCCCACTCCCACATCTCTCCAGTGCCTCCTGCAATGCAGTGGTCTCCCTTTGTGCAATCTTATGATCTTAAAACTTGACAGTCAGAGGAATTTTCTTCCTTAACTGGTTTCCTCACCAGACCTGACTGCCTTGATTTTACAGGGTCCTTATTTTGCGTTAGGTCTTGCCCTCCTAAGCCATCCCCTTCATGACTCCCTCTTAGCCTAAACTGAGCAAGTCTGGCTCTACATTCTCACCCATGAGGCACCTCCATGGGGTGGGGGATTTTGAAGGTGACTCTACTACCGTGAAGCTTTTCTCCCCACGTCTCACTGCTAGAAACAGCCACGTCCAGCCACCCTCCTTCCACCTACCAGTGTTGATGTGGGAATGAAGTTTCTAGCACTACTACTGAACTGTAAGTCGACTCCAGGCAAATCTTCTCACATTTTTTCTTATCCTTTGTCTAATCTGTTTAGATTGTCAGAGCTTTTTAGGGCAGGAATTGTGTTGGTATTGGACTGAACATACCAGCACCATATTAATCTTAACTATCACTGTGCTGTTCAAACTAGGTTTCCCTGGCCATCAGATTCGGGACCTTTCCTTGACTATGTAATTTTAAGAGCCAGACTCCTGCAGCTAAAGAATTTGGGACTTTCAGACATCTCCACAGCCACCATATTCTCAGGGGAGGACCCCTAATCCTGGATAGAGCAGCCTTGGAGTGTCTCCTCTTGGTTCTTGGATTGCCTGTATGGCCCTCCACATTGTGCCAAGAATAATTGAAAAGAGGGCACATTACACTTATTCCCTCCATCCTTTCATCTCCTTCCTTGCTGGCAGCCCCATTCATCAGCCTCCCACCCCAGTGAAGTGGTCATTGGGAATTTGTTATATTGAAAAGCAGAAACAGCCCATGAAGGAGGAAAAATTACAGTTCAAGAGTGGCCACAGGAGGGGTGGAAGTGCTCTATGTGAAGCCTTTTCAGAGGCAGTTTGCTGAAGGGCAGGTGCTGAGGTTCAGCTTTGAGGTTTGTTGAGTGAGAACAAGCCTTTCTACAGCCATCACACACCATCAGTCATGCTGCCGCCATCACCACCACCATAGTGGCCCATGCCAGTGGCAGGGGGGTCCCTGTTTCATGCTGCTGCCATGGATATAATTAGTGTCATTGAGTTTCCGTTTGGAAAGATGAGCTTATAAAACCAGTGACTTTTGGGAGATGAGGTCAAGCAAAGGATGATTCATGTCCTGTCCATGAGAGTACCCTCTTGCTTCCCAGAGGCAGCTGCTGTATAATGAGAATTGCACATGGTATATTTATGTGTTGGTGAATGGGGAATGACGTTTTCACCTAGGAGGGATGGCACTCAGCTTGTTACCTTACAGCTCATTCTGCATCGCTGACTGCAGATAGTGCTGTGTTACTTACCCATCCATACTGCTGGTGGTACTTGTCCAGAGTCTGTAATTCCAGCTGTTGTTTTGACAGGTATTAGTATTTAGACTTTGAGGATGAGTTTTCCTGGGAGGTGTAAAATTGCCTCTGGAGAGTGGAATATGTGCATCTGGCACACAGTCTGGTGTGTCCCTCCATTTGTGTCGGGGTTCTCTTCTTCCAGAAAACTGCTGGCTGTTGCCTCTGCCTTCTCTCCTTTGTGGTTTTGTTCATGCATAGCTGTCTCATTATAATTTGGTTTTTTTCTCCCTTGAGTAGAGCTGATCACCTCTCTCCCTATGACAGTGGAGAGATGTGTACTTGGGTAAGCATTCAGCTTGGCATTGGCATAGCAGAAGAAATACCAATTTTGGCAGTATCTTCCTCCCTACCTATGATGTTTTCCATAAAGTTTTTTTTTTCTAAATTACATTTATCTTAGCTTGAGCAATACAGCAGGAGGTTAAACAAAGGGGTACCTTGTCTATGCCCCTCCTACGTCTTGCAGTGGCATTTACCTCTGCAGATGGTGGGCTCTGGGAATGCAAAAGGGCTGCAATCAAGAAATCAGGCTGCACTGAGGGCACCAAAACCATCCCCAACTAACACCGTGCATGCGTGTACTCGGTGAAGTCATTAAAGGGACAAATCTCTTTTGTTCACCTCTGAGTAAAGCTTGGGACATAATCTGCAATTTCTTTAAAAGCAAAGAAACTTCCCCAAGTTATATGTGACCAAATGTAATGTCTCCAACAGGGGGAAAATGTTCGTGTCTAAGAACGTGCCAGTTGGAATCTGTAGGTTTTCAGCTTCCCCCTTTTCAGGCCAACTTGCCAAGCCGGCTTGATCGTTGAAATGAACACACGGCTGATTCATAAAACATTCATGCAGAGTTTTTACTCTCTTGGAAAGAAGGGAGAGGGCTGCTTCCAGGGAGAGAATGTGCTTTTGTGCTTCATGTGCTCTTTCTGCCTCCGCTCAAAAATAAGCAGAAGGTTGGTGCTGCCTCCATGCTCCAGCAGCTGGCAGCCAGCAGGAGGACCAAGGTGGAAAGCAAAGGGGTGTCACAGCTCTGCTGCTGTGTCTCCTTGCTGAGCCTATTCTCAGCAAAGCCTTGTGGCAAAGGCACTGCAATGAGACCCGGGAGCGCAGCTACCGAACCCGCTGCTCAGACTTGGACCAGTGGAGCAGGTTGTTTAATCGATGCCCTTATCTTCTGTGTAAAACAGGAATGAGGAACTGTTGTGGTTTAACCCCAGCCAGTAATGAAGTGCTACGGAGCCACTTGCTCACTCCCCTCTCACCCTGAAAGGTGGGGAGGACGATCAGAAAGGAATGTAAAACTCAAGAGTTTAGGTAAGAACAGTTTAATAGTTGAGATAAAATAAAAACAAAAGAACAATAATAATAATAACAATAAAAATTATATTGAAAAGTAGGGAGAAGGAGAGAGGAATGAAATCCAAAGGGAAGGGAGAAGAGAAAACAAGTGATGCACAGTACAAGTGCTCACCGCCTGCTGACCGATGCCCAGCCAATCCCTAAGCAGCCATCGGCAGGCCCCGGCCAGCCACTTCTCCCAGTTTACATACTGGGTGTGATGTCCCATGGTATGGAATATCCTTTTGGCCAGTTCAGGTCACCTAACCTGGCTGTACCCCCTCCCCTGACAAACTAAAAAGTCTTTGATGGAGTACAAACACCACCCAGCAACAACCAAAACCATCTGTGTGCCATCAACATTGTTTTTACACCAGATCCAAACCACAGCACTGCACCAGCTACTAAGAGAAAAGTTACCTCTACCCCAGCCAAAGCCAGGACAGCATCCACCCCTCCTTGTTCCATACCATTACATCATGCTAAGCTTTCCAATAAATAATCACCTCTCCTGTCCTTTAACGTGAATATGCAGATCTCATTCCCTTAGTCTATGGACCATCCCTCTAAGGACCATTGAGTTCATTTAGTCCATGATGTTGGGCTTCACCTGTTACAACAGTCTTTCTAGGCAGGGAAGATGCTATGAGGTGTTGGATTGTTGGGTTTTGAAGCCAGTTCTGACTCTCTTATGGCTGCGCTGATCTGGTTTCACCAGTCATTCTTCATTGGTGTGGCAGGTTCAAACCTTCAAATCCAAAGTGGTAAAGATGGGCACCACAAGATGCTCAGTGCACTAATGGGCATGCAGCAGTGACGACATACAATATCATGCAACAACTATCATCACACAACTCAATTGGCTGTTTTCACCCAAAGTCAAATCCCCTTGAGACACACACTGGACTTTCCCATCCTCCCATGTTATCCATCAAGTGCTTCCAGGACCCTGAGCAAAAGCAGTCCCAGGAATGGGTTTGCCTTTGCCTGAGGCAGCAATGACCTAGCCTCTTTTCCCAAGCACATTTTTAAGGTGCACTACAGGAACTTTATCACCTTCTACAGTACGTAAAAGCTTTGACTGGACAGCGCTATCTCTGCTGGCAGATCCTCTGGAGCTGACTAGCCAGGTGGCCTTTGCTAGATGTGTATCTCAGTGTTTGAAAGTTCTACCACCCATTGCTTTCAGTGTAGTCTTTAATAGTCTGTTACATCATTCAATTATCCCAGGGGCTGGTGCATGGTAGGGAATGTGATATACCCACTCAATGCCATGCTCTCTGGCACAAGTGTCTATGGGATTGTTTCAGAAATGAATTCGTCTGAATCAATTCTTTCTGGGGTGCCATGTTGCCACAAGACCTGTCTTTCAAGGCCCAGGATAGTGTTTGGGGCTGTGGCATGGGGCACAGGGTATGTTTCCAGCCATCTGGTGGTTGCTTCCACCATTGGAAGCACAGGGTGCTTGCCTTGCTGGGTCTGCAGGAGTGTGATATAGTCAATTGGCCAAGCCTCCCTATGTTTTAGCCATTATCCTCCATAGCAAAGAGTCTTTAACTGCTTAGCTTGCTTAATTGCAGCACGTTTCATGTTCATGGATTACCTGAGCCAGTGTCCATGGTTAAGTCCACTTCTCAGTCTTGGGTCCATCTCTATATTGCATCTCGGCCTTGGTGGCCTGCTTCATCCTCCCATTTTACCAAATGAACTGCTTTCTGTTTCCATTTCTTCTTATGTATAGGGGCCACCATAGGTTGGTCTTCTGCACAGCTTGATGTGGGGCCAAGGTAGCTGCAGTGCCCACCACAGAGGCTGGAGTAGCTGCAGGGCCTGGAGCAGCTGTCATTTCTGCCACGGAGGCTAAAGTAGTTACAATTGGTGTCTTAAATCTCCACCAGAAAGGTGGAGGAATGCTTCCTTTTTTTTTTTTTCTGTGTATTTATACTGCTGACCTTCGGGGCAGGGACCAGCTCCTGCATTGTTTGCAGGGATGTTTGGCTGTTTGTTTAGCTCCATGACAGAGCTAAACCAACTTACTGCCTGTCACAGAGACGCTGTTTGATCTAACATCACAGTGAGCTTCTTAAAGGAGAAAATGTCTAGGAAACTATTCTACTTGGGGTTTTTTCCCCTGGCACTTTGGTTTTCTGCTGGCTGACCTCCCCAGCTCACTACAGGGACAGCATGGCTTTCCACCAGTGACAGAGTTATGGCAGGAGTGCTGGCAGCAGCAGGCTATTTTTCTCCTTTTGTAGCAATTGGAGGTTTTATTTGCATTCCAATCATCCTCTTACTTTAAAGCTGTCTGGGTATGGTGGTGAAACAAGTGAAGAATGTGGGCACCCTACCTCAGCTGCTGAAATGTGTGCCCAAAAAGCCCCAAGGTTAGAGCATTAGGGCAATGCCTTAGGACCTACAAGGACCTGAGCATGCAATGGAAGGGGGAGGGAGAGGTGGAAAAATAGTCAAGGTCTTGGTTTACAGCGTCTTCTGGCTACTTGCAGGTAATTTTTGCAGCCATGGCAAATGCAAGAGACTTCTTGGCAGCTCACCGCTGTGGGAGATGGGTCAGAGCGTGTGTGTGTATGGGCTGATAGCTCAGTGGCTGTTAATCTTTCTGCTCTAATGAACTATGTACCAAGATTTTCTTGGTCAAAAGCCATCAGACACATATCGAGTACCTTGGGGTGTCAGAGAAGGGTGGATGAGAGCTCCAGGGAGTGGCTGCCATGATTCTTCAGAGCTCCCTGCAAAGGGGACAACCAGATGCCACCACCTTCAGCAGATTCTGGTGGCTCAGTCCTTCTTCACCGTGTATGCTCATGTTACCGACCCAACTGCACTAGCACAGTCCTGCATCCCTCCTCAGCTACCTGTAAAGGGTTTGCAAATTGCACCTAGCTCCAGGGCCACAGCCTGGGCTCTCAGCTTCTGCTGTGGAAATGTGTTCCTGTGCTGTCTAAAGTGTGTACCCCACTGCTTTCCAAGAGATCTATGCAGACTTTGTAGTGCTCAGCAGAGTGTTTGCTGCAGGTAACACAGCTGTTAACGTACCTGTGCTAATGCGTTTGGTTTGTGTGTGGCATAAACTGCAGTCACAGATTTGCAGATGTGCCACAGTAGGTGTTCCTGGCACTCTCAGGCTGATTTAGAAACTCACCCATCTGTGCCTCCTCTTTCTCATTGCTGTCTGGCTCATTTCTCCTCTGAGAGGGCTCTGACATATCTCAGGAGGAAGCTCTGCTTATTTAGCAATGGACATTTGAGAAATTTAGGTATAATGTGTCATTGGGGAACTGTGACTGTTAAATACTGCAGTGTGGTGCTGTGCTCTGCACTGTGCTGCAGTCAAGTGATGCAGTCCCATGAAGTTTTCAAGGGTCAGGACTCCCTTTCCCTGATCCCTCTTTTCCCACAGTGGCACATATATGTAAAATGAGCCTGGCTGCACATTTGCCACCACCTCAGAGCTGTCTGGGTTTGCTTCCAGTGTCTGCCATTAAACATCAGGAATCCCATGCCATCTTCATGAAAGTGTATTTTGCAATGGTGATATCTCAAGATTTAGTGGGCAAACCTGACTCGTAAGAATTTCCAATTTTTGTTCAACTTCATTGAAGTCAAATGTCCTGTAATGCCTCAGAAAGGCTGTGATCTCCATCCTTGAAGGTATTCAAAAGTTGTCTGGACATACCCCTGGACAACTGGCTCTAGGGGGCCCTGCTTGAGCAGTGGGGTTGGACCAGATGACCTCCAGAGGTCTCTGCCAACCTCAGCTACTCTGTGACTCTGTGGACAGATGCACCATGCAGCTTGACCTCTCCCACTGTCCCAATGTACGATGAAGTACTGTGCATATGTATCTTGTGTGCCTCTTCCCACAAGTACCTCTCAGGACCAGCACGACACTGTATTTCAAGAATTCATACAGAACCCTGTAGTCACAAAGGAATGACTTTTCTATCATTAGGATCTCATGAATATCATTGCTTCTGTCCAAACAAATAACATGTAGACTACGACTATGGTGAATAATGTGGGGATCAGCTCCCAGTGAACTGTTATTGACTGAGCTTGACTCCAACAGAACTTCTTGGCTGTCTTCAGGACGTATTTGGTAATAGGTACAGGTTGCTCTTTGTAACAGCAAAGGTCTAGGAGGTAATCGGGGGGATCTGTTCTCTTTCTTGTCTCTCTGATTTGCTCCCTGCACACATCAGACCTGATGATTTGACTTGTGTTGGGATGAAGTCTACACTTTCTGTTATGCAGAGAAGCTTCTCCTGTGGAAGCGGCTTCTGGGCAGAGGTCTCTGTGTCATCTCTCTGGAGGGGATCAGTACAGCATGGAGATGAACAGATTTTTCAGAACAAGTGGGTTTATTTAATGTGTGAAGCAAAACATTAGAGGAACTAACTTGAAAACAGCAAGCAGCTGATAAGCATCTTCAGACTTCTTTGATGGACTTTGCTTATCAGTGACAGGAGCAGAACAGCCCCAATTATGTGATGTAACTAGTGCAGGTGATGTGGAGATGCAGCTTGATCTCAGTAGGCATCACCCAGTAGGATTTTTTCTTAGAAAAGCTTTTCCCAAAGCCCTGGGCTCACTGTGCTCGTCTGAGCTCTGTGACCATATGTTGCACTGGCTTTTGTCAGGGGACGCAGCTGTGAAGCCTTCCTTTTGCCACAGACGCACTTCTTCTTCCACTCAGGCATTCAGGCAGCCTGGGAGCACACTGCTGCAGGAACCACTCCACAATTACACCCTCCAGAGCAATTAATCTTTAATGCCTTGGCCACAGAGCTTGTGATGATGTTGAGGCACAATCAGGCTCCCACGTTCAGTCCTGAGCCACCAGGCTTTGTCACTGTCTTCAGCTGAGCTGAGAGCCCCACGCGGCAGGTGCTATTTAGATAGACAATAACAAAGAAACCTGATGGCTTCTAAAAGCATTTCAGTCCTTCCTGTCCTCTCTGCAGGTCTATCAGCCATGTCTCAGCCCTATCTGAGAGGGGAAAGTGCTGGAGTCCTGGAAGATGTTATGTATTTCTGTTATGGGTGACAGCCCTCTCCTTTGGTGGCAAATGATATCAGGAATAAGGCGCTTCATTTCAGCCTGTTACCATTCCACTGTTCAAAATGCTCCAGTGATTTTCAATCCTTCCTGTAGATCATCTTCAAAATTTCATCCACTTTCAAAACTGCCACTGAGACCAATTTTGCTGTGTTAGTTAATGGATAAATAATATAAATAATAATCCCCAGTTAAAGTCATTCACTAAACACCTGCATAATGGCATGGTGCTTATATAAATTTCTCCTCTTTCTTAAGTGCCTTGAGCACTGTTATTTTTTTTTTTTACCAGATGAGAAGTACAGCTCAGATTGCCATCACACATTTCAATACCCCTTTCAAGTACATCTAGACCACCTTGGGCCATATTTTGATTATTGATGAAAAAAAAACCAAACAAAAACCAACCAACCCAAAAAGTAAAAAAGGAAAATAGGATAAAAAACAAAACAAAACAAAAGAGGAAACTTATTTTACAGATTTTCCCAGAGATGGAGCTGCCAAGCTCCTCAGAAAAGCTGTCCCCATGAGATTTCTCAACTTTTTTGACCAGGTTCAGTTATCAGTCCTTTTCCAAATTTGCACTGAGGTAAAGAGGATTGGAAAACAGTCCATTGGGCAATCATACGTGAGTGGGTTCATGTGACAGATCTTTCTGCGACTTGTCATGCCATGAATAGCAGAGCAAGAGCCTTTCAGCACTCAACCATGTCACTGCCTGCCTTGCTTTTGATGGAACTGGGGTGAGTGTGTGCTTGTGGAAACAAAGACGTAGTTAACAAGCACTTTTTATCTTAGTAAAAGGTCTGGTTTATATTCTCATTCAATGTTTGCATAATACCTTAATTTAATTGCCCTCCTGCTCTTGTGGCCCCTGCCCCAGTTGCTCTGTGCTGGCAAGCAGGACCTGTTTTCAGCAGCACTTTGAAGACTGCAGTAGAAACATGCGCCTGTTAAATTACGCATTGTACAAAGGTACAGGGAAACCCAGCAGCCACAACCTCGCTGCATTTGCAGTCTAAAGGTGCAAATGACAGTAGAGGAACCAGAAGGGAAAGGGTTCTCCAGCTGATGTGTGAGGTAGTGGTGTTGCTAGAAATAGCAGCCCATACCCTTGACTTGTAAATCAGCGGTTATCTCCTGATAAGTTAAATGTTTTCGGGTCATGTGCTGTGCCTACACTACAGCAGGTTGCTCTGAATGCAAGACCAGGGTCAAACTAACTGTTTATAGGATTTTCCTGCTGTGGGATCTATCACTCTGCAGTGTAAGGTGCTAAAACTGTCCTCTGGGTGCCACTTCGCTGCAGGGCAGACAGCCCGT
Organism: Falco cherrug; assembly: GCF_023634085.1. Taxonomy (NCBI): domain Eukaryota; kingdom Metazoa; phylum Chordata; class Aves; order Falconiformes; family Falconidae; genus Falco; species Falco cherrug. The sequence goes on from NC_073703.1 coordinate 30,868,352, forward strand.
GGGCTCAGGCTGGGACTCCTTTCCATAACAGCAGAGATGTTTGCTTGGAAACATCACTTGGAAAAGTACATTCCCTCTCCCTACCCAGCTGTATCAAAGACTGCAAAGACATAAACAATGAAAATCTGATGACACAGGGGCCTTTCCTTACTTCAGTTCTTTCATTCTTCAGTTGTTGCCTGTCCCTATTGAGACCATCCCTGTTGGCTGGGCTTGGATTTGGATTTGAACATGTTGCATCACACAGTTCATGCCAGCTGCAGCCATTCTGCCCCAGGGGGCAAAATCCACATCTGGACACTTCCCTGCAACTGGATTCCTTTGGCTGGCAAGTCCCTTGGTTCCCAGCCAACACAAACCAGTTTGGGAACCAACAGGTTGGCAAATTTTGGGTTTTGAGAAGAATGGATTCAACATGGGCTTGAAACCCCAGAGGCTATGACAATATAGCTATGAGATCTTCTCAGGTGCACCACTCCACCCCACCTCTTCTCCTTCCTTCCAGAGCGTAGAAACCACATTTGCATCTCAGCAGGACGGATTCAAATGGCCGTGAGGTTCCCTCTCACAATAGGCAGCTGCTCACAGCTGTTGTTCCCCACTGTGGATACACACAGCTTTGTTTTTATGATGCAAGGGGAAATCTTGGGCTTTAAAACCCTAACAAACTATTTGCTTCGCCTTCTTTGTCTCTTCGCACAGCTGACCTCCGCATCCAGCTGTGAAGGCATTTTCTGGTTTAAGAGTGGGGTTGAGCAGAGTGCCAGCAGGTGACGTCCCAGCCTCTCCTGCCTCTCTGTAATTAGCAGCCCCAAACATGGAGCAGCATCTGACCCTTTGACATTTTTTTGCTAAGGCTTTTATTAATTTGACACTAGGTTTCATAGCAACTCACCGGGGAGCTGTAACAAACATTCAGCTGTACCTGATAGAAAATGGTGGGTTTATCTGCTCAAAAGGTTATACTGAGCATCAGAGGCCAACTGTGGTTTGAATCCTGGGGAATGCTCCAACTGTTCGATGGAAAAAAACAAGGAGAATTAAAGTGGGAACATTACAATTTAAAAGCAGGATTTTTGTCACCCTGAGCTACCGAGCTCTGTCATCATGGTCTATCAAAACTCCTGCCTTCTGGGGAGCAGGTAGGTAGGAGACTTTTAACATCCTTAATGTCACTGTTCCTGAGGGGACACTGCCTTGTCACCTGTAAACTTACTTAAAATGAAGGACTGTTTTGTTCTTCAGCTGATGGAGAATTTTTTTCATCTTCTGAAGTGAGCCTTACCATGGTTTCCACAAAAAAACCTGTTGTCAGTGCTCTTGTGATCCCTTTGCTCCTGCTCTGCCCACTTCTGGTGTGAGCACATTGTTGCATAGTAATGCTTGGACACCTCAAATTGTCTTTTTTTTGGCCAGATGTTGTGATGATGGCCATAGTAAATGCGAGTTTTAGTATTGGTTTTTTTGGTGTACTTATACTTTTGGTTTCATGTGGTGTTTTGACCCAGGCTCCTTTACCCTAATGCAGTGTGATGGCAGTATTCACACGGCATATGCTCTGTCTGGACAGTTTCCTTAAACTTGAATTGCTCTGTCAGAAGACACTGTTCACAGGGAGTCTCATTCACTTTACCAAAAATTCCTTGGTTGCTATAACCAAGGACTCCATCCTCCCCATATTGATTCTTCAGTAATTTACAGCCTCTTCTGTCTTTTCCCTGGTTGTTGCCCAGTTTGCAAACACCTCCTTCATCTGTTTCCCCTTCAGTGTGGAAGGGGGCTTATTCAACACAAAAGCATCATTCAGTGCTATCTAGTGGCTCAGAGTTGTACACTACTAGCCTTCATCCAACAGTACCTATTGTATAACATGAACCAATTTGCTTCACGCATCCCTTGCAAGGCTCATTTCTTCCACCCACCTGCTGAAGGTGGCTTTAAGGTATCCGTTGTACCACCCGCATTTTCACCTGTTCTTGGCTCATATCCTGGTTCTTCTGTCTAGGAATTTCTCCTCCAGCATAAAGGAAGACCTCTTTTAGCCTCAGACCATTGCTCTATGATGTTGATCCTCCAAGTCTTGACTAAAAGCTTGATGGTTTCTGAAAAGCTTTGGATGCACTGGACAGTTAGGTGACATACCACGTCAGTGGTCACTGTGTGTTTAAGAAGCGCTGTAGCTGTTAATGCTGCATTCCCCCTACGCGGATTTAACAGTGGTGGCCCCAAATCTGTACCTCCTATATTTTTACTATTGTTGAATAGATAGATCTTTCATTTAAGTTCTCTTGAAAAATCATTAGTTTATGTCTCAGATCTAGTTACAACCTCAGTGAAGCTTCCATAACATGGCTTGCATTTGAGACGGCAGCTCCTTTCTCTCTCACACCCTGCAGGGACAGCATATATGATTACATGTGTCTGTTAGCTGCAAGTGGTCTTACAGGGGTCTTCAGCTCGCTAACACCTGCTGCTAATTCTGGTGAGTAGGTAAATAGGCCCATGCTGGTACCCTTCCCTGGTTGCTTCCATTTGCAGCGAGATGTATTGTGAGGGACTGTACCTTGTGCTCATTCGCAAAGCAAAATCATTTCTAAGTGTAAGCAAGTTTGAGATGAAGGAAAGGACAAAGAAGATCCAGACATCATAAACCAGCAATCTGTGTCCAAAGCATACCCCGATGCAGTTTCACAGCTGCCAGCAGAGAGGGGTAGCTAGCCATGCAGCCAACAGCTGCATTGCCAAGGAACAAAATTACAGAGCCAGATGTTCCTCTTGGAAGTACATTACACTCAACTTGGCAGATGAGTGTGGTAGCTGCCAAGTGCATCTCTTATTTGGTCATATGTAATGATCCCTCTATCAGGGAATGTGGAAGAAAAAGACCACACAGAATATCCTCATCAAAATGTTATAGTTGAAACGTTAACTTCTCCTGTATCAAAAGATTTGGGAGCTCCATGGCAACCTTCACATCTTGTTTGAAGGATTATGTTGTTTACTACCAGGCACGAAGTGAGAAACTTACAGCAACTGAAGCCGAGTGCTTTCAAGGTATGTGCTGCTGAAAGGTGACTAAGAGGCTGATATAATTTTTATAGCAACCACGGTTGTTTGTGGGTGCTGTTGTGGTTCCCAGCTAAGACTGCAAGTGAGAAGGAGAACTTCTGGTTCCGTCTCTAAAGTAAATACTAGGAGTTCGGGTTTCTGAGGACATGTTTGTGCTGCAGCTATGTCGGTGATGCAGGGTGCTAGAGACAGACCCAGTCGAGCTTTAAACTAGTCAGCTGGGTGTGAATAGAGACTAACCACTGCAGCGCAGGGCACCTTCACCAACTCAGAGCTTGTCTGTCTATCCTCACTGGAAATTTCTGAAGCCTGATGTTGCCTGTGTTGTTGTCTAGAGCTAACGTTGCTAGGCATGGCAGCATGGAGACACACAGGCCAGGATTCAGGCCAACTGGAGGGATGCAATTTGTAAAAGTGCCTGACTTGGGGGTCTGGCTGGGGTGTTGCCAAGGGAGAATGATTGGTACCTTCTCAGGTACCTTTAGATCCACCCCTCCAAAGACCCCAGACACCCCTGTAAGTACTTACCTAGGGAGAGCTTAGTTGACTGAATCTTTGGAAACAGGTAATAGCAGCTCTGAGATAACTGGGGAGATAGTTCATGTCTTGTGCCTCTTCAGCCACCTTTCTTAAACTATCTGAATTTGATCCTTCCCTCCTGGGACTCTCAGGTTGCAAACCCAATTCTTTCCTTAAGTACTTTCTATTTAATAACCAAAGAAACTAACAATAGCCCGAATCCCTCTACCAAGTAAATCTCTCAATAAGGAACTTGCCCCTAAAAGGTACTTTGACCCAAGATTTCCCATGTGTAATATTAAACTTTCTCCCACACCACCAACAAATTTAAGATCCGGTATCTCAGGGACTGCAACAGAGCTCAGAAAAGCTACAGATCATAATCAAATATGAAAAAAAAATTATGAAAAAAATCAAATACAGCTCATACGGAAGGATTTCTTTGTCTCTGATCACATCTGGTTCGTGGCCCCACCACCCATCTGCAGCTGAGGGAGGGAAAAGGTCAGATTAAAACCTGTGGGTTTGGAGCCAGAACCGCACTGCTTACACATTTTCCAGGGATACAGGGACAATAAGTTTCTCTCCCCACCTAGTGGTCAAGAAGAGGCTTTAATGGAGCTTTAGCCTAAACCAAAGTGCTTAACAACCCTCCCCGAGTGATGCATTTTGCATTTTTTCCATGCCAGCGCAGGGAGGAGATGGTTGCTCCCTTTGCTGTAAATCATCTAGCTGAGGTGAAAGCAGAGAGGTGGATTCCTGGAGGCTTCCCCTTGTTTCCAATACACTCTCAATCAAAATATGATGAGGGTAAGAAACGGAACTAATGATAGGAAATATTTGTTAACAAATGATCGGGCAGTGGCCACTGATTTTTCTTTCCTCTGTAATCCTCCTCCTGTGGGTTCTGCGGTGGGTGAGAGCAAATTTGAAATGTGACAGGAACAGAAACATCTTCATTGCTTGAGAGCTTGTTTGGCCTGGCGGTGCTTAATTCTTTCTGCAAACAACATGACGTTGGGTGAGAGAAGAATATGAAATTAAAATGAATGTGGATGTTAAGCAAAGCTGATACCAACTTGTCTAAATTTGAATAAGGGAGCTAGGAGAGTCAGTAGTGAAAGCAAATGGAGTTGTCTGCACTCTTCCCATTTCCGTGCCCTAAGGAGTTATCAGTAACATAGGAAAAATACATATGAAGCAAAATGTGGTTGTCGTATTAACACAAGACATTCCGCTACCTTCCCTGAGACAACTGGCCAAACGCAGCCCGCAGGACTGTTCAGTGCAGAGCGGTCCGCTCGGGGAAAGCAGTGCTTATTTGGCAACTCCCCTTTCAGAGTGGGTCAGGGAACACGGCAGAGAGCAGCCCTGCCGGTGGGGTACCCACGGGTGTCCCTCCCCCACGGCCAGACAGTCCCTCATCGTGTTTGCCAGGGCTTCATTGTAGTTCGAGTATTCTGTAACTGTGAAAGGAGGGGAATGGTATTTTTATTTTTATTTCTGTGAATAAAACCTGGAAAATGAAAGCTGAAATGTATAATTAAAGACTGCAACTGCATCACAGTGAGGCTTTTTGCAGGACAGCTCGGGTGTCCTTCCCTCCAGCTAGGCACGTGCAGGGGAGACCTGGGGGCTGAGCCCTCCTGTCCTGCATGTGGAGACAGGGCCAGGGCAGGGGTCCCAGCTGATGCTGCTGTTGTTTCCTGCAGCAGACAAACTTCCCAGAGGACCCTTATGGAAAATCCCTGGAGCTTTAGACTGCAGGGAACTTTTTGTACCTTACCTCTGAATGTAGACCCAGGTGATCCATGGGGCCACTGGGTGGAGGATGGTCTCAGAGGCTGCTTGTTCATGGTGCTGTTCCACCATCTCACCAAAGACACACATTTCAGCCCTCACTGATGAGTATCCCCCTCCTGCACCCTAATAGATCCTTTTAACTGAGATTTGAACTGCTCTGAGCTCTAGCAGATCAGGACAAGCTTCCCTGGAAACGAAACAGATGTTTTCCCTCTCAGAAAAGCTGGTGGTGGTGGGTGTCCCCATTTCCATGGACTTCCCATGGACTGCCTCTTTCATCTGACTTTGTTTTTAATAAATCCCTGAAAGTGGAAGGGGATCTGAAAGCCCCCTGTCACCATGGAAAGGGATCAAATTGTCCTGTGGCTCAGGTGAGGGGGAGAGAAAAATTCTGGCAAAGGGTTCCCACCTGTGACACCACCTTTCTGGAAGGTATGGTGGGATGAGTTTGGGAGGGAAGGAGTGCAAGTTAAATTTCTTCCTTATCTCAAAGCTAGTTATCATTTTCTCCAGTTGACTCTACAAAGACCTTTCATGCTGTGCCTTACAGTGGTATTATAAAGCAGATGGAGAGAAATGCGTGTCTTTCCTTTAGCTCTCTTATCAATACCTCTGTAGAACAGTAAATAACAGGAAAACGGAGCTCGCTTGTCAATGTTACCAGCTGCCATTGCTTTCTTTAAACATGCAGTCATATATTTATTGCTGACTTTTCTGAAATAAATAACAGCATGGGAGAGGACTGTGGACACATTGTCTTACCTAAATAGGATCTTGGTGACAGCCAATGTTAGATACTTTTCTTTTTAAAAGATTTTATTTTCAGTGATTGTTTCCTTTTCAGAGGGTGCTAGAAAAGTTAGTCAAAGGCAAACTAGGTCGCTAATTAACCGCAGATTAGTTTGACAGCTAACCCTGATTTACACCTTGACATACAGAAGGTGTATTTGCAGGGGTATGTAGTTGGTGATGCATCATCACTGGTCTGGCACAGCTCTCTAAGTGTGGCAGAGGAGTGCACCCCCCTCCCCATCAGCATCGTGTTTCCTGCCCCCTGCCCAGCCACAGCTGGGTCTGGTTTGTCTGTGGCCTCTGCTTGACCAGACACCACACTCATGTCCTGCCCGCCTTGGCGGGTATGACCTTAACTGGGGCAGCCTGCATGTTCCTGAAGTTTTACTTTCCATCATTAACATGATTAATGGAAATATTGAGTACAAGTGAGCAGGATGGACCACTTCAGGAGCCCAATGGCGACATGTGCTGTCAGTATGAGGACAATTTGCTGGGACATGTTTTTGCAGGCGGGTGCTTCTGGAAGCCATGCTTTCCTAGTTTCTCATGACTGATATCAAGACATCCAACACCTACCATCTCCCCCTTTCCCAGTCATCCTGTCAAAGAAGGAAATGAGTTTGGGGTTGGTACAATGTGTTCTTGACGCATCCACTCTGGCTTTTTTTAATCACTTTATTGTTCTCCTGGTGTTTATAAGTGGATTGTTTAATAATTTGCGCTAGTCTTTTTCCAGACTGACAGTGTTATGGTTCCCCAGATTCTCATTTTCCTACTTTAAAAGGGAGAGGTACTCTGTTTACCCTCCTGGTATGCAACACAAGTGATTTCATGTGAAGCAGCAGCAAAATGATATTGCATTGTAACAGCTATTCTGAGTCATCCTGAGGATTAATCAGAAACAATGGCAGAGACGGGACCTGAACGTCCAGAGCGATAACAAAGCAGCAGGGAGAGGCTGTGTGGGCAGCATCGTCCCGCCTTTGCAGAGGGTGCGTGGTGGCAGCGGTGGCTTGGTCAGGAGGGGCTGGCAGAGAGAAAAGCAGCTGTCAGATAAGAATTGCACACACTAGAGTATCACCAGTATCCAAATATTTGGGTGTTTGGCTGCTGGTATTTTGGAAGTACAATGTTGACTTGGTGCACAGTTGTCCACCTTCAGGTGTGGAAAAGCCAAACTTGCCTTTTCCAGCATGCACTGATGGCCTGAAAGAACTGAAAGACCAATGTATGAGATGTAGCTTTGATTATTTCCACATTAGTCCCTGGTGTTCAGAAAAAGGAAAGAACCCTGTAGTGTAATAAAATAATGAATCAGGTTCCCAAACAGCTTATTTTCAAAAAAGCTTCTTTTTCTCTGGCATTGCTTTATTGACTTATTTTGGTGGATTAAGTACCAGGACTTGATGCTTATATAAACTTTCATGATAAGCTACGTTAGGCACAAACAGCCCTTAAGAAAACTATTCTGTTCTTGCTGATGATCGCTATATCCTTTCTATTACTCAGAGCATAAGAACACAAGGCAAAAGAACAGAGAATCCAGAAGACACTTGCACCATTAATACTTTAAATTTTCCCTTTGCCAGCCTTTGCATGTAAGAAAGAAATGTTTAAATCTAAGTGTGCCATTACTAGTTTGAATCTGTGTTTATAGTGTCTGTTGCTCACAATTTAGAAAATTAAAGTTCGGGGAAATCCCATCTTTCTGGTGATAATGAATTTCAGTTTCTGACACCTTTGATGTGTAATGTCACATAAAATATTTGTTCATTTAACACCAAGCAGGAGCTGTGATGGTATTGCAGTTGTTTTGAGTTTCTCTCTTTACGGTGTAGCACTGTGGTTCAGCCTTAGCCCCTTGCTATGAAATGTTGTGTGCCCATGACCGGGACCAAGTTGATACACTACAGGAAACAAAGAAATGACTGAATTTGGGAATGTGAGGGCAAATTTGATCAACCTTTAAATGTGACATCATGCTTTCAGAGTAAAACCACTGGCATTGTTAAATACAGCACACTTTGCAGGGTGTTGGGCTACTGCCTACACCGAGAAGGTGGCAATGGAAAAGTCATTGTTATTTCTAATTACCAGTTTTATCTGAGTAGAGACAACAACTGCAGAATAAATCTTCTGTCTCATAGTAGAACCTGGATTCCCTTTTTCTTATTTACTGTAGCAAACAGAAAGGAGCTACCTGCTCTCATACTAATTCTTTGAAGACTATAACATGATAGTTTGCTGTTCCATGTTGGGTTGCAGCACAGTTTTGCATGACAGACAGGCTGCTTTTTTGGCATAGCCCTGGGAGAGGCTGTGCATGGTGTGTGTCTGTCATGTCCTTATCGTTGTTGGTAAATCCGCCCTCCTGTGTCATGTGTGGAAGAGTATTTGAGGCCAGGTCCCCACCTGGTTTAAAATGGTCTGGTGAGCGGAGGTTGTGCTGAGGTTGCTGGATGTGGGGTGGTTTCTGTGAGTTGAAGCCCCATCTCTCTTCTCACCCATCTGCCTCCCAAGCACTGAGCATCTCCCCTGTGATGGCTAACTCCTGTGTCCTCTCCCCTTGGACACCCTCGGATGGACCCTTGTGTCCATGCCCTGCCCGGCCTCTGGTGCCCCTGGCTCTGTGCCCCCCTGCACCACCTCCACACCCCACCGGTGCACCCTGGGCTGCCTCTGCTTTGCACTTCACGAGGTGTAAGTGTAGGTACCAACAGCTCCACATGGAGCTCCTCTCCTGAGAGCCTTCAGCAGGAATGTTCCAGAGCTTTTTGGGCCAGCTCACTTGCGTACATTGTTGGAAGTGTTGAACTGACATTAAAGGGTGTAAAATAATGTTGAGGGATGACTAAGGTTGCTAAATCAAACCTCTCTTTTAATTCTGTCATCATCTTCTCTCCTTCACACCAGGAGTTTTTGGTAACCTTTGCTGATGGCAAGTAGCTTTCTTTTCCCACTGCCTTTCTGCAGTGCTTTCCCATACTACAGAAAAAAGCATTTCCAAGTAGTTATTTTTTCTTAATACTAAAGCGGCTGCTTCATGCTCCTAAGACAAACATTATTTAGTACAGATCTCTTCTTTGTTCCTTCAGTATTACGTCAGCAGAAATGAAGTCAACAGAAAAATGTGATGGTCACAAAACTCAGCTGCCAAATTTTTCCATGACTGAGAGCTCTCAGTCAGGTGTCTGCAGATATCATGAACAGCAGCATGTTAGAGACAATATAGGGGAGGCTCAAAGGAAAGACTTCAGCTCAGTTGTGTAGTTGTGTAGTTTTTGTGTAGTAAAAAGTACTTAAAAGTGGAAGATATGACTGTAGGGTCACTAGAAGTATTTAGAAAAGAAAGTCCTTTGGAAAAACCTATCAGTATACTGGTGTGTAATAGAAAGTTGGAGGTCAGCTGCAAAATATACACACCTTGATTCCTGGGGAAGCGACCTAAGGGTAAACCCAGACAAATTAATCCTCTGGTTTTAGTGGGAACAGGGTTACCAGCTTCAGGACTCTTAGGTCCTGTTGTTCCATGGTAATGGAGAAGCGGTGTGGGTCCCCAGGGTTAGGAAGGACTGTGATCATAGCAAGATACATTTCAGCTTTTAACACACCATTGCTGCAAAGACATCTCACAAGACATACACAGTTGCTTTTTTTTTTTTTTTTTCTCCTTTCTTTTGTGACTGGTAAAATGGCCCTGACTGAGGAAACAACGTCTTGCAGCCTAAGAGTATATCTAAATAAAAGTGAGGTAAAAGTGGGCTATAACAGCAATATTGCCACGGTGGCCCTGGCGTGATTGGGAATCTAGGAATACCCTGGAGGTGCTGGACAGCCTTTGGTGCAGTGACTCCTCTGTTTTGGTACCTGACCTCACTGATGTAGTGGTGCAACACTTCTAAAAGGACTCAGGAAAGCATCTGTCCCTGATAATATGAAACATCTAATAAATAACAGAAATCAGCCATGGAGTGTTACTTGAAGATGATGAATTGACACTGACTACCAGAAACATCAGAGACTGAGCTAATTACACTTTACGAAAGAGGGTGTTGGAAAAGCTGGAATATTTGTGATCTTTCCTACTTGGGAGAGAATGTCCGCCCAGATCCTAAGACAACGAAAGGAACAGGAGGAAAAGGTAAAAAAGAAAAAAAGAATTCTCCTCATTATTTGGTTGGTTTGCCCTATCCCATAGAGCTGATTTTAAAAAGATCTGTAGTTAAGGGCTGTTGGTAGCTGAGCGGTCAGGCCACCTACTGCCCAGGCTGGCAGGTTGCTGGCTCAGGAAGGTTCATATGGGATACAACTGAGAACCTGCTGAGGAAACCAAAAGGACATTTCTCTTTGGCTTTGAGGAGGTATAGAAATGCACAGCCCCACAATAACCTACAAAGGACGGGAAAGCTGAAGCCTTCTCTTTTGCTAGGGGGTGGAAATCCACTAGATACCTTCTGAAGGCAGGCAGCAAGCTGTAAGGCTTTGCTTCATTTTTGCTCCCTTGGAAAGAGATGGTGTCACTGTGAAGACCAAGAGGGAATGTTGAAAAGGAAAAAAAAATTAAAAGGAAATTCTAGGATGTATTCAAATGCTAAAGAATGGTGCCTGAGCCAGAATGTATTTAAAAGGGGAAACAGGAAATGTATCTAAGAAAATGAGAATTAACTGAAGATATGAAGAAGAGGACTAAACTGACCTAGGGTCTTATTTCACTGGCTGCTTTTGTGGTGTTCCTAGGATGAATTTGGCTCAAATTCTATAAATGTCAAAAGCAGGTCAAAAGATAGCTGTCTGTGTTATTTGTACAGAGCCTTCCTTGCTCTTGGTGGTTGCTGTTCACAGCTAAGGCTCCTGAGCGGTTTAGCAATACAACTAATGAAGACTAATAATGCAGGTAAATTGTTTTGCGTCTGATGTAGAGGAATATTTTTAAAACTGTAATGATGTACCTGGGAAATTTGTGTTCATTTTAAAGTTCCAGATGGTTTGACTGTTAAATCTGATTTACCAAAAAAACCCCAACCCAACCACCAACCAAAAACATCCTCACATGCAGCATCTTCAAAACCTCTGTGTTTAGACTGTGTCTGCCTTGTCACTTAGGATAAGCAAGGTATGTAGTTTCCTCTGCTCTTCCAGGAAATGTGATTTATAGTTTCATACTGTGTACCAGGAATAGCAAAATGAGAGATTGAATGAAGCCAGGAAGAAGCAAGCTTGGGTGCTGTGCAGGGACGGCGTCCAGGTTTGGTTAATTACAGTGAAAGGAATGACCACTTCAGCAGTGAAATCATTGCCTTGCACGTTATTTGGCAGGTCTGCTAACAACCAGTTCATACAGTCGAACTGAACTCTTGACACCGCCTGTCCACTGATGACTGTGCAGTGGGATTTTTCCCTCTCAGTCCCTGTTTTATACACGTACATTGTGTTCTTGGCTGGTGCCTGGAGTCTTGGTAGGAATCAGGCTGAACTTCCTTTTGGCTTGCCGAGTTTGGATAGATAGTTCCCCTGGGAAGCAGGGGGCAGGCGAGCAGAAAAGATGAGACTACAGAGCAACACACCCTCCTCTTCCTTCCTTCAGGCTTTTTCCAGGGGGTTGGTATGGGGATAGGGAACACTCTCACCTTGCCTTTCAAAAACAGTTTTTTTCAGCCCTTTTCGTATACAGATTCCTATAGGTTTTCGGTGAAAGTGCATTTAAATGTTCTGGTGTCAGTCTTACTCTCTCTCTGCTATTTGTGACCCCTTAAAAATTAACGTGCAGGCCCTGGGCAGCAAGCTGAGATCCACCAGCTGCCCTGTGTCCCATACCTCATGGCTTACAGCAGCCAGCACAGTGCCTGCAGGCTGGGCACATCCTTCCCATCTCTGAGCATCTTGCAGAAGTACAGCAAAGAAACCAGCCGACATCTGCGTATAGATTGTGCTTTTGGCCTCCTGGTTGGGTAGGGGAAGCATGAGCAGAGCAGTGTTTTGTTTAGGTTGGGGTTTTTTTGAGTCTATGCTCGTGAGGTCTTTATGGAAAGCTCTCCTCTGGCAGCCCACGGCGTGTGTGTGATACGTGTCCAGGAAAGGACTTGCAACAGATTTCCTGGTGCTCTTGTTCACGGACCCCAAACACCCTAGCCACTGAAAGAAGGGTTCAGTGGGAATTCTGCTTTGCAAAATTCCTGGATGCCTTTTTGCCTTCCTGATGTTACTTTACAGGAAAGCCCGTTGTGGCCCTTTGTAGTATTAGGAAGTTGTGTTGATTAATACGAATTACCTGTGCGTTACTTTTAGTTTGATTTCCATCCCTAGCTGAAAAATGGAATGAATCATTGCAAGGAGACCAGTGAACTCCCGTAGTGTAGCAGAACTGCAACCAGCAGGTCAAAAAACTTTTAAAGCCAAAGTCATGATGATCAGAAGGTAAAACCTCAGGTGGAATAACAACAAAAATTTCACGCTGGTGTGTTGTACCAGGCCTTTAAACAATCCATGTAAGAGTGTCAAAAGTCCAGTAAAAAGGGTTATTAGGTGCTGGGTGAGAGGAACTTTGGTGAGCAGGCACCAGGGACCAGCTGGGTGCAGGGGGGTGTGACGGCTCTTGTCATTTTCTGGTGCATCTGATTTTGTTTGTGAGCAATGACTACTGAACATCTCAATCTTTGCATAATTCTGGTAATTGTTAAATGATTTCTTCTCTGTTGTTTCTCCAGGGAAATGTTAAATTATTCTTTTTTTTTTTTTTTTTTGCCCATCTGTCTACTGGCGTTTATCTCCTCCTGGAAGAAATCCAAGTTTAGTAATTAAAGCACTAGGAACAGTTAGAGGTTTGATCAGTAGATAAAACGTAATTATAGCAGATCTGTGAGTCTCTCTGCAGTAAATATTTTAATACCTTGGGCCAAATCCTCCATGAACATAAACAGAGTTATTGGAGATCACACTGTCTTATACCAACTGAGGATCTGTGTACAACTGCTCCATTGTGGTTGTTGTGGGAAAACTTAAACCTTATCTTTGGACGATGATGAGGTGCAATACTCTGTGCCCAACAGGCTGTTTGGCTGAAATGTGGGAGTTTTTTCCTATCCTGGAACATATGGCTGCTTATCTTTTTCCCATGGCTGTTTTCAAATATCCTGAAGTAGAGTTATGTCTGTATGGGTAAAGTTTGCAAAACTAATCTCTTCAGTTGCAGTGGTGAGTACGCTCTGTCTCATAGTTGGGTTACATATACTAATTAGGCAAGTGGTGTAACTTATTCCTTAATTTGGGTGCTTAGGTGAGGGTTTGTGGTAGACACATTTCACAGTCAAAAATCGGAGGATTGTTTTGGAGAACAGCACCAAATTGGCTGAAAATAGCTGAATTCCACCATTTCTGGGTCTCCTGTCTACTGAAGTCTGGAGCAGGTTTCCATGCCGTAGCTAGTGGTGGTCACTATTTCTGGCCTCCCTGACCTTGGAAAATGCTCTAATGGGACATTGGCCATATCCCCAAGGTCTTCCTCAGCTGTGAGCCCTGGGGGAGCCTGAGGTCAAGTATTATCCACTGAACCTGCAAAGTACCAGATGTTGTCCTGCTGACTCCTCATCCCTCTCTGGTGGGCTGAAGGCTGTAGGGGAACATGCAGGAAGGTTGCCTGCCCTAGACAGGACAGACATGGAAAAAGAAGGATTTTTCGGTGGAACAACACCCCCGCATGTGATGGAAAAGTTTCCAAGGAGACTGTACTGATGAACCATAACACAGTTTGAGAAGCTGTCCTCACTCTGGGTGGTGTTGACAATCCTTTCATCTAGTCAAGACTTACTTCTTAAAAAGGATTTAAACATTTTACTGCTGAACAAGTAATGGGAGCTGGTAGGGAGGATAAGCCATTCTGCCATCCTTACAAGTGGAGTTCGTTGTCTTTCCATGCTGTGGGCTGTCTCTTTCCTGCTGCTGCCAGGTAGAGAGGCTGAAATGTGTCCACCAGTGAGAACTTTGCTGAAGGAAGGGAGCTGGACAATCAGCTTTCTGTGATGTCACAGATGGCCTTTATGGGGCTCAGGATCACACACAGAAGTAGTGATAGGATCTTACAAAAAAATGAGTGTTTAACCTGTTGGGGAATGTACTTACTTCAGCCCTGCTTCAAGCAGTCATTTGCACAAATGGCCTGATGAAATTTTGGAGGGTGCTCTCCACCTGATTGCATCTCAGTTTGCAGGGGTCATTCAGAAACTCAAAGGCATCAAAAGCAAGACAAAAGACAGCAAAGATGAAAATAAAAAAAGTGAATTTTAAGGCTGTGGAAAACTGATGGCAACTCCTGCTTGCCAAAATCATGTGGCACAGGTCCTGCAGGAGGGATCGTGCAGCAAAGGCAGCAGCAGTCAGTGGAGAACAGACAGTCTATAGCATAATAAACTAATTTGCCAATGTGCCTTGCTTCAAAAGCAGAACGAATAACCTAATGTCTTCCAAATTATGACAGCTCAACTAACACAATAGAGAATTTAAAGAAAGCATTGAATAAGAACATAACATTATCATAATATGAAGTAGAGTCTCATTGAAATGATAGGTACTGGCTTGATCCTTTAACAGAGGTTCCAGGGACCTGAGGGTAAAAGTTGAGTCTATAATTCTTCCTGTATTAAGATAGAATAGAATAGAATATGAAGAGGCTTACTTCTGTTCTCCCAAGGGTCCAAGGCTCAGCTGGCCCTTCTGGGTGGCCTCTTTCCTTTTGTGGAACTGATATGAAAACTCTTACCTTGAGTTTATGTCTGCACTGTGTATGTTATCAAAGAGTAAACCGCAACAATCTTTAAAGTCATCAGAAAGCCACATGTCTATAAGAGAAATATTTCATTATGTTTTAGAGATGCCAAAAGCATCGTTTCCATTCAAGGCTTGCTAATTCATTTGAAACAAGATGTAAAGGATGCATCTGTGCAAAGGCTTGGAGCGGTACAGCTGCAAAAGGGGGAAATCAGTTGTTTATCCCCTCAGAAGTCCTGCATTCACAAAAGTAAACAATGCACAGATTGGAAATGATGTATCCCATACCGTCCAGCGATGTCTGTCTGTGTCTAGCCGTGAGCGCTCATACAGGAAAAGCTGCGGTTGGCTCCGACCGTAAGCTTTTGGAAGCAATAATGAGAAAAGCTTGTGGCAGCACCAGCACATCTATAAAACATAGTGATGTTCCTGTAGAAATATGCTACTGTGGTCAAATACAGACCAAAAGAAAATACACCCCATAGAGATCTGTTGATCAGATGGTTTCTGGCAGGGGAAAACAATTAGAAGGAGGTCTTTTCAC
This sequence comes from Falco cherrug, assembly GCF_023634085.1. Classification (NCBI taxonomy): domain Eukaryota; kingdom Metazoa; phylum Chordata; class Aves; order Falconiformes; family Falconidae; genus Falco; species Falco cherrug. The sequence goes on from NC_073703.1 coordinate 30,883,842, forward strand.
GTGCAAATTAACTTTGGGCTGAGCAGCATTGCTGAGGTAAGAAGTGTAGGGCTCAGCCGTGCCAGATGCCCAGCTGGTCTCAGCCATTGCATTGCATTGCAGTGGTACAGCGGCTGTCCCAGCAGGAGTCAGCAGTTATGGCTTTGGGGGATCCACACAAATTTTGCTTATTTTGGGAAAATGTGTTTCACAAACAGTGAAGAAATATCAAGAAACATGAAGTGACATATCTCCGACAACTTTCATTTCTATGGGATATTTTCACTCCCTGAGACAGAGCTTGGTAGTGCTGATTGAAATGAGATGCTTTTTTTTGTTGAAACTAAAAAAATAATAAACTGTCTGCAATTAGAATTTCCAGGTTGTTTTGTGGTGGTTTTTTTTTTTTTTCTGGTTTCTTTTTTTTTTTTTTTTCTTTTTTCCTATTAAGCTCAAGGACTCTTACTGGAAATTGCCAGTAAGAGGTATAGAAAGGGTCTTGTTATTTACACCTCGTTATTTATATGTGTAAGAGTTAGCTCTTTGAGAAATGTTTATTGTTTGGCACAGTTCGTTTTAGTTCTGTTTTCCCGGAAGCCAAGGGCATCAATAATAAGATTTATTATACTTAGAATCAGTCTTGATGGCAGTTGCTACCCTCAGATCAGCTATTACACACAAACAAAACTTTTGGTTGAGACATTTGTCTCAGTATTCAAAAAGCAGCTAGACAAACTCAGGGGAGAACCTGCCTGTAGATATTAAATGCAGAGAAAACACCTCTGGCTCAGGAAGCTCCTGATCTGCAAAATATCACAGCTTTGGAGAGTAACCTGGGACTATATCTTCATATGCCTGCTATGTTCTTGTATTCCTTCCCACACACCTGTTCTTGGCCAGTGCTGGAAACAGGACAACGTGTCTTACATCTAAGGTAGGATCTCAGGTTTTTGTCCTCATGTTTTTATTCCATGTCATGTAAACACATGACCTTTGTTGCTTCTAACATGTTTCTCAGCAGCAACACACCTAACTTTTGGAGCTACTTTGGCTCCACATCACAACAGAAAATAAAAAAGCTTGTTGATATGGTAATCTGCATGCCAAAGGTTGCATGTGAAACACAGAAAGAGTAGGGAGTATTAAAATGGAAAGGTGATGCAGTTAGGTACACCCGCCCCCCAGGTAAGTCTGGAAACTCACATTTTGAAAGTAACCATTAAAAATTAAAAAGACATGTAATAAAATGTCATGAAAATCCCTTTAAAAACTTAATACTGCTTCACTTATTTCATTAAGTAACAACCAGGGCAGTAAGCCGTTTATGGCTGGTTCTGCTCATATGTGCTCATTTGTGGCTTGACTTTCTTTTGATGAAATTCCTTGCAAGAGCTGCTCTCAAAGGCAGAAAAAACAATGGGTTAGTTTCATGTATCTGATTAATCATCTTGCCCAAATTATCATTTCTCACTGCTGCCAGGGAATCAGAAACATCCCTGTATCCTTCTGCTCAGTCTCACAGGTCATTCTGGCATGCACAGTGGTCGGACCAGGTGAGCATGGAGAAGTGTGTGGTAGCAGCAGTACAGTGGAAAGTTTAAAGGATTAGTCTGCACCACTAAAGCCCTTACATGGGGTCATCTGGCTATGATGTCCAAAAGTCAGGGACAATTTCCTATTAGAAATACTCAGTGGACCCCCAAGAGGTTGTGACCCTCAGCTGAGGAGATGTGTCAGTGCTCCTCCAGCTCCTTGATACAGTCTCTGTCAGAAAAAAAACAAAAACATCTGCTCCACTCGTGGTGCTCCAGTAGTGGTTTTCTTTGGCTAAAGATGTACCCAGCTATGTGTTAGGAAAGAAAAGACCTCTCCACAGACAGCTAAATAATGTGGTTTAACTGTACTGAGAGGCTCTTACCCTTACCTGATGCTATTTGCATTAGCCCAGCCCACACTGATGGAACTGGAGTAGTGTATTTGCATATTTGCATGCTGTCTTGCGTTAGCCTTCCTGGAAAATACCCCAGCCGGCTAAATAAACCTATACATCATTCTGTTTCTTTTTTTTTTTTTTTCTTTTTTTTTTCCCTCTCTGAATTTTATAGTCAAAGTTTCAAGTTTGAGAAGTGAAAAACCATTTAATCAAAATACCTTTCAAAAACTACAAATGGAAAAAGACGTGTTGCCTTAACAAATGTTTTAAGTTAGTTTGAACTGCACAACCGCTTGAGGAATCCTAGAAGGATGTAAAATAAGGCTACACCTATTTTTCACCAGCACTCTCCAAACAAGTTTACCAATTTTTCTATTATTTATTAAGGTCTTCTGCATCCTTTTAAAGAGATCCATTCCACAGGAAAGAGTGCTCAGCCTCTGGTCTGACAGCTCAGGCAGAATCACGTGCCATCTTTGACACGCTGGTCCCTCAGAGCTTGGGAAAACAGTGAGAAACATGAGATGTCCTGCGGGAATGTGGAAGACATCATGTGCCTTGGAGCTTGCTGAAGTTCTGGCAATATATATTTCAGTTCCAGAGCCATATTAATTCCTTAAAATCTGCCATTTGAGCTGCTCTGAGCTAAGAAAACTGGAGGAAATTGAAAATCAGCATAGACCAGTGTCACCCTTGCCCACAGGGGCCTCCCAGTCGAGGAGAACAGCTTTAGATATCCCCGTGAACCTAGTGAAAATGTCTCCACAATGCAAAGCAGCTGTGAAAAGCCAACAACGGTAAGTAAGCTGTGTTAACAAGGAAATAGGGAATAATACAGAAAGTCTAGGGGGTCTACAAGCTAATCAAAGCTGGGCAGCAGTTTAAGAAACCTCAGAAAGTTCTAAACCATAGCTGCTCAAATGATTTCTACCAAAAGCTGCTGGATATACGTAAATGCTGCAAGCAGTTGTGTCATTTCACCCCCCAAGGGATGGCAGGTTACACGTGGGTGCTGGGGCCAGGGAGTGGAAGTTGCTTTGCAGCACCGAAGGGAAACAAGGGGTGATGCTCTGGTCCTGTGTATGAGGTGGAGCGCCTGTATGCAGGACAGGGAAGGGGCTGGGGAGAGATTAGATCATGGGAGGGGATTTATAGGGCTGAAAGGATTTGGGAAAATGAAGAGGAGGCGTAGGGATGTCTTCTTAGAGAAGAGGTAAGAGAAACAAGATGAAGATGAGTTTCTGGAGGCATGGGGGGAGCAAGCAGAGGCAGATGTAAAGACAGGCTGGTGGTGGAGGAGGCCTGCCGTTGGGTTGGGAGATTGAGGAAGCATAGAATACATTTTGCAGCTGGTCCTTTTTCAACAGCAAATAAAATCAGTAGACCTTGCTCCCATCTCAGCAGCTGGGGAAGGAAAATGAGGGAGCATCACATTCAAAACCCTAGCACAGCGTGGCAGCTACAAAGAAGTGCTTTCTGGACTCTGGGAGGAAAAGAGGAGGAACGGCAAGGGGACATGCAAAGTAGGTGGCAGAGATCCAGATTGTGAAGCTGCTGTAACAAACTGCTTAAGAACTGGGAGCCCCCTCAGATATGGGATGCTGCAGTGTGGCTATTCACCGTTATCTCCAAGGGCTGTTATAGAGGTTCTGGGTTTCTGGGGTTATTACTATCAACAGGGGCTTCAGAACATAAGGGTGACTTGGAGCTGCGGGATTTGAGAAACAAATTAGTGGGTGGAGTAAAAGAAAACAGAAGAAGATTTGAATAAAAAGAATTGGAGCTAATACGTTCTACATTTGGTCTCTATTCAGACTACATGGGCTTGGATTAGTAAAGCTTATTCATTAAAAGCAGAGGTGTGCTATTTGCTTTTCAATTAGTAGGTGGAATTCAGGTTCCTAAGCCAAGGCAACGGAGTAGCTGGAGACACACCTGCTAGTGCGGCACCTGAAGCTGCTCTGGTCTCCTTTACAGGCGTTCCTCACTGGTGTGGCTCCTTGCTGATCTGTCAGATGATGCCAGCTCGTGAATCATCCCAGTGTACTTACTCATGCTTTGCCTAAAATCTCCTTATAATGGGGGGTGGGTAAAGATCATCTTAGATTCTGATTGCGATTGCTCATTATCTACAACATGAAGGACAGGAATGTGTTTGTTTCTTTGGAAAAACATCACACACCTGGGTAAGTTTGGTGGTTCATTCAATTGCAGTGCTGTTTTCTGAATCCATTGTTTATCCATTCTGAACCTGTTCCACCATTGGAAGAGGGAGGTGGAAGACCAAGAAGATTTTGTTTAAGAGGTAAGAGGTCATGAGTTTGGGTCATGAAAAGGAGGAAAGCAAGAAGGGGAGTGGGATGAGTAGGAGTGTGAGACAAAGGAAAGAAACAGCTGCAAAAGGAGGGAAAGGCAAACTCTGTGATCCAGGAGGATGCAGGAGCTGTTGGAGCCTGGCGGAGGGAGCACCAGTCTTGGGTGAGGGCCAGGACCCAGCACTGAGCCTGAGACACAGCACTCGGGGAAGCAGCAGAGCCTGTGATGTTAAACACCACGTGCATTCACTGTCTTCTGCTCAGTTTGTGCAGCTGGGCTTGGGAGTCAACTGGAAGGCAGCTGAAATCAGGGGAGCACTGAAGTGTTAGGATTTGATGTTACCAGGACAAAAGAATGGTTTAGAAGAGGCAAACAGTTTTGCTTTACAGCATAGATCATTCTGATTATATTATGTTTTCTGGTTTTGCTGGCAAAAATCTGCCAGCAGGAGACAAGAAATGGCTTTCAAGTTACTGTCTTCTCTAAGGGGAAAGCATTACTTTTAAAGATCTCTCCATTAAATCTGCATATACTTGGAGCCTGAAGAAAACAATGTGACCTGGGGAGAGGGATGAGCTGGAGGGGGAGAGCTGGAAATCTGTTTGCTAAGTCCTGCAATGTAGAATGTACATGTTAATGTGAAACCGTGATGACAGTGGAAGCTTTAGACAGCTTCAAAGCAAAAGCATCCAGGCAGGCAGTCCTGCCAGACATCAAAACTTTGCAGTGAGACAAAGCTTTTTGTACATCAGAGCTTGAAATTCCAATCGAGCGGAGCGCAAGCCAAGCCAACTTCGAGCATTCTGCATTTCGCTCTATGTCCTTAAAGGCTGCAAGAGTTTCTTTGTCGCTTGCTTGCATCACGTGCTATTTGCAGTGCTGTTTTGCAGGTATTTCTTTGCTCTTCTTCTTCCAGTTTCACTGAGCAGTTACATAGATTTGTAGCGTATCAGGTGTTTCTTTAAAGCTTTTGTTCAGTCGATTTCTCCTTCCCTCCCTCCAGCCTCAAAGGCAGTTTTACAGGAACCTTTCAGAGATATGACACTGCATTATTTTAAAAGCTTTGTTCTTCTTATCTTCACGGTCTTAGGGGTGATGAGGGACTACATAGAAGGATAAAGAGGTCCCCCAGCATGGAATAAAGCCAGACTGGATTATGCAAAACACTTTACAGATAAACCCAGAGAGTTTTCTCAGTGCCTCCCCTCTCTCCCATCGCTGATGAGATTTCTGGAATTTATTTTAAAATGACCATAAGGAGGAGGGTAGAAAAAGCAAGTAGATCCCCAAACCTCTATCAAAAAATCTGAAATAACATTTTAATTCTATTCAAATAATGTTGGCTCAAGAGTGGCTCAGTAGAGATATTTTTATGTCAAAACCAGCAAAGGAATATTGTTAGCTAATTAATGATAGGGTTTATATTTCCTTAATATCCAAAAAACTGTTGAATGTAGGATGTTTTCAAATTAAGGGTAGAGAGGAAACTGCATTTTCTTTTGTTGAAGGAACAACTGGATATTGCAAAATTGTTTCAGTGATGAGGCTTTGCTGGATTTGAAACACAGAAATGCTGAAAGCTTGGTTCTGCATTGCTCATGTCTTACACCATAATTTCAATCATGCCATCTTCCTCCACGCACTGTTGCAATTAAGGAACTTGTATGTTTTATCATTTTCAGTTCTGGCACAGGTCAGCTATGCCAGAGATGAGGAATTGGGAGACTTTGTGTATGACATTTGGCTTTGGTCAAGCCCAGCAGAGGACCCAGGTGACTGGAAGGTGAGTACTCCAAGGCTTTGCTATCAGGGTGCAATGTTGAAACCTACACCAGCTGCCCCTCTGCTCTAGGTAGGATGAGATCCAAGTGACTGAACGAGCATCAACCCACCCTCCTCCTGGGCCACTTGTGCAAATAATAAAAAATGGACAATTAGGGCTGGTTTTGCCAGGGCTACAGCAGGTGTGTGTCTCATTGTAGCATGGCTGGTGCTGGAACCTGTGGAGCTCCTGAGGTGATTGATGCCCAGGGAGGGTGTCCCCATGTCATTGTGGCGATGGCTGCTGTGGTCACACAGAGAGGCGCAGCCCAAGGGACCTTTCACAGTCAGGAAGAGTTTTGGTGCCCCTGGTCTCAGGTGCCTCTCAGTACCCTGCAGGGCACCGAGGGGCTGGGTGGCACTTGGGGGGCTTACGGGCACCCATTCTGAGCACCCAGGGGTCTCAGCACCACATGGACCTGCTGTGGGTGGGTGCCACTTACAGCCTGGCAGGACTGAACCAAGTGGCTTGAGAAAAGCTGTTCCCAGCACAGGCAGTGTAGCTCTGCCAGCCAGAGTGGGGGGCTAAGGCAAGCGGCAGGAAACAGCTCTGCTCAAAGGGCAGCTGGGCTTGGCTGGGGGTGATATGGCTGAGGAAGATGGGTTTTGCTTGGCTATATGATTGCTTTCCATTTTTTCGGAAAGGGTGAAGACAGCACCCAAGGCCCTACCACGTTTGCTCGATGATAGGCATCTCTGGGCTACCAGCAGTCTCAGAATGTCTCCTGGTGTTCCCCTGCACTTCAGTGTTCTGTCATTTCATAAATACATCATTTTGCCCCTCTCAGTCCTAATCCTGGTATTGCTGGCATGCTTTTAACCTGCAGGCAGAGGCGAGGCTATTCCCCAACGAGAAGCAGCTGTGCCGGGAGCTCAGGTAAGGGATTGACATGGGGTTTACGCCTCCCGCTCCTGGCTGTGCTGTGGTTTCACAGCAGAACGCTGACAGTCACTTAGCGCTGGGCAGCTCAGCCATCTGTATGGCAGGCCAGGTGGGTTTCCAGGGTCAGGCTGGCATTTGTTGGTGCCCACCTCTGGGCTTTCTTTCTGATGAACCTGGAGACTGTAGCATCACGGACCGCAAAGAAGAGGAGATGGCACGGCACTCCTCACAAATGTAACTAATGGCAGCATTTGCAGCAAAATGCGAGAGGATGGTAGTTCCTGCTGCGTGTCTCCAATTCTGATGCTATTTCCAGGTCAAGACAAGGGAATGGCCTTTGCATTTTGCTCTGCTTCGTAAGTCTGAGCTATTTATCACTTCCATGCTGAGTGGTGTCTTTCTCAGCAGACAGATGCGCAGCCAGCTGTGGAGGATTAGTCCAGCACCCTCCTCTGGGGGCAGCTGGCAGAAATCCTTGCTGAAAGATGAAGGCACAGAGATGAGTACAAGCAACCTCCTGTCACTTGCAAAAGTGAGTCTCACCTCTGAAGTTACTGGCTCTGTCACTGCTCCTGAGACTGCAGGTAGCAGGGGTCTCTTAGTGTCCTCTGCGGTCCAGAGCCAGGTAACAACCTTCAGTCAACACAAAAAGTGCTGTTGGCCAAAGAAATTTTTGGTGAAAAAGCTTCACTTCATTTTAGGTATTTTTTTTACTTGTTCTTAGGTTTTGGTTTTGGTTTGTTTGTTTTAATAAAGGGCAATTCCGAATTTAGAATAAAACAATTACAGAAAAATTAACTAGCTGCAGCTGGGTAAGTTTTCGGTTTGGGTGTCTTCTCAGAAACTACCAGTATGTCGTGGAGAAGCTAAAAACCTCAAGTAGTTTTTGTTTTAAACACCTGATGCACAATTAACATTTTGGGTTATTCCTAACAGGTAACACAGAGGCCCTAGGCTGTGGCTGCTGATCGCTATGTTTGAGCCTGCAGGACAGGTTGTTACATCACGTTAATCCTGTGATTAGATACAGAAGCATCATGTGTACCAGGATGTGGCTCCTCGCCTGTGGAGGAGGTAAGAAATGCATCCAGGTGAATCTAGACCATGATCTCTGTGCCTGTGTAAAATCTTAAATGTTCTGTACAATGTTTTTGTCAGCAGTGGGGGACGGAGGAATCTCTACGTGCATAGGCTGGGTTTTTAGCTATATGTAACCAACAGGGGGCATTAGGTTTATGCTTTAAAAATGTGTGTTTCTACTCCTAGCAGAGAAAAATCTCTTTAAGTTCTTTGATTGAAAACAGCAGGATGGGAATCCTGTATCCTACAAAAGATAGAGGATTCTGTTTTTTTCCAGGACATTTAATAACTGTATAAGCCTGTTCTGTTGGTATAGCTTGTCTCTATTTCGAGATGAAGATAAGTGAGATTGATGTAATTAAGAACCAGACGATTTTTGTATGATCTGTAGCTCAAAAAGCACTTGAAAAATATTTTCTGGTGCAAATTCGCTTGTATTGATGATTTCTGGTTTTCTAACCAGAAATTAAAGTAAGGCTGCAATTACATCTTTCTGATGGAAATTAGATTCAGCAGCACACAGTCAACTGCTGCTATTCATTATGGAGGAAACCTTGCCCTGAGTTATTTGATTACTGAATGCAAAGGACCTTAGTGAGGAGTTACAGTGCAAATGCAAATTGTGGTCTTCAAAAATGAAAGTAATATTTATTACAGAGATAATTATTATGGCTACAACCACACGCATACTCCTGTATGTGGAATTGTTCGTGTACACATTCGGAAGGAGATGTGGTTCTTTTATATTTATAGCACTGACTGTAGAAGAAACTTTTTTTTCTTCACACATGAAGTTGGAAAACTGTAGCCTGCTCTGCGCTCCTGTCACACCCCAGCAGCTGGAAAACTGTTTTAGGTGATTTCTACAAGCTATAGTTAATTTGAGCTGCATTGGGAAATATGGAAATAGTTTAAGGAAGTAGATGTTAAATAATTAGGTGATACAGCTGGGGAGAACTGCTTTCATAAAGCAACGTCAAAACAAATTGTTGGCTAAAATGTGCAGACGATCTAAGTTTCAGTAAGTTGATTTAATTACCTGCCCTATGTTAAAGTGGGGTTTACATAACCTACTAACTTTAATTCCTTCCAAAGTAAAGTAACAGTTACGATTTTGAAATGAAGTAAACAAATGAGCAGTCTCTAGCAGTTGCAGAGCTTTTGCCTGCCAGCGCATCTGGGATGCTGTGAGCAATTCATGGTCCCCCACAGTCACGCTAGAGAAATTCTAATTGGATCAGTGGCACACAGTATCTCCCTTCCCCTGAGCCCTCTTCATATCCCTGTCATAAAAAAAGGCGAGAGGAGTCTGATTCGTTTTTATCTAGCAAGGATGAAGGTGTGAAAGGGATACAGCTGCAAACAGCCAGTCCTATAGCAGTATGCTGCAGAGTTTATAAAATAAAGCACAATGTTTGCCTGAGAAAAATGGATATAACTTTGCAAACCTACAGGTGATAAGGAAAGGTATAGCTTTCGCTAGGCCTCTTCAGGTGGTGCCTGAAGCAAGGAGGGTTGCGTGCTTCCCAAACATTCATCCGAATACTAAATGCATTCGGTCGGTGTCTTCCTCGGGGTGCCTGACCCCAAACTTCTCTGTTGGAAGTGTCTAGTGGTGGCGTTTCTCGAATGCCTGGGTGCTCTGATGTACTGGTCCTACTGAGCTCCAAAGCAGGGGCTGCACCGCTCTCCCACCACTCTCTGCTGGGGCAGAACTTCGCTTCATTTGGGTTCCCTGCATGTCAGTACGGGTCAGCGGGGGTTACGGAGCACTTCTCAGCCTTGTTGGCTGGAGGAAACCACAAGGAGGGTACAAATGCTTGTGCCTCCAGTTTGCTGCTGCCTGGCCTTTCTGACCTCCACCTGTTGCCCAGTTTGTGTGTTGGATCCTAACAGACACCTCTGCGTTATTAAGCAGGTTGTGGGAGACATGGCAGAGCCCAGGTGCACCCACAGCTCCTTGGAGAGCCCTGTCTGCACGAGGAGCACAGCCCAGGCTCCCTCCAACGCACTCTAAGCAGCAGCTTAGTTCTAACCGCTTCGATCAGGTGGTAGGTTTGCCTGCATTGGTAAATGACTCTTCAAGATGTCAAAGTGTGAGTTACTAAAAGGTAATTGCTACAATAGCTTCCTCTTGAAATCTGTTCCTATGTCTGCATGTATCTATCTTCTTAATGTTAACTGTGATTTTCTCCAGCTAAAAGTCCAAATGCTCAGAGGTGAAATTCCCATTCAAGCCTTCAACACAGGAGCAGCTTGTAATTTGAAAAAGGGGAGTTATGAGCCAGGGAGAAGGTTGGATCAGATTCAGCAATAGAAAGAACACTCACCTATTCATCTCTTCCCTCACCTCTCTTCCCATTCCCTGCCACCTGTTTTTTGGATTCATGTAGTGAACAACTTAACAGCCATGGAATAAGTTTTATTTTTGCCCTTCCAGGATACATTTCCTGTAGTTTGCATTGCTCATCTCCTGCAGCCTCCTACCCACATCAGTGAGTGGATGGTGCTAGATGAAACTTTTCCGTAAAACTTCAAAGCCTGAAAGCTTGCTGTGGGTGCACACTATTGTGTTTTAAAGTTCTTGGTCAGGATTTCCAAAGCCTGGATCATGGAGAGCTAATATATGGGTCTGACTTGAGCCCAGGGGCCAAGTAACAAAACTAAATCCCACTTGGGTGCTTGCATACTTCTTCCAAAGGCAGCTTTGCCTTACTTTTGTCCAAACCCAGGAGCAGTTCCTTGTGCTTATATATGTATGTGTTGGTCTCAATGTCCCATTTTGTGTCAGATTCAGAAGCAGTTGTGGTACCTGTGGTGCAGATCTTTTGTCACTCTTGTGTGTTTTTCCAGAGCAGTAAGAAGGTCTGGAGGAATGCTTAGAGCGTGATAGCAGCTGAAGTTTCAGTCCCTGAGTGGTGTTAGCTCTGGTCTCCTGACTGCTGGGCTGTGTGTCCTGGTCCAAGAGGGACCCTGTAGTTGCTCCAGCTGCAGTGATTTGATTCTGAGGGACACCAGCTCTTAGGACTTCTTCCATAGCCCAAAGGCGCTGCAGGCAGTACAAGGCCTGTAGGCTTCAGACTGGCCGCCCACTATGAAAACAAAAGCATGTTTTACATCACATTGCTTACCTGGCATGTTTGTAGTCTAAAGGGCAGCAACCAGATCATCTAGAAACATTTTTTGAAAGTTGTTTGGTCTATGCCCTGTCACATCCATCCTTCTCATAAAGCAGTTTAATGTCCTTCAATACTTAATTTATTCTGAACTGCATTTTAAACAGCATCTCATCTGTTGGACCTGCTTGCGTTAGTGAAGACTTGTGCTCTTCTGTGTATCCAAGAGAACAGCAAATTAGGGACGTCACCTTTTCCATGCTAATCAATTAGTCGTGTAAGATATTACTGCTTTCCAAAGAAGTGCTGGAGTAGCAGCCGTGTTACTTGCTATGAAAGGTTTGTGTGTCAGCAGATTCTGTGTCTATGTTATGTTTTCTGCAGAGCCAGCAGCAAATCCTAATAAAACTTAATTTGAGAAAACATCGCCAGTGAGATGATAGGTTGAGATTAACTGCACTAAAAAGAGGCAATTCCATGCTAAGTTTTTTAACTTCTCTGAAGAGTCGCTATTATAAGCATACCAATTTAGGGACTTCTTTCTGCTTCTGTGAAAATCAATATGAAAACTTGCACAGAATTAATCTAAAGAAGAAAAAGCGGGCAGCCAGCTACCACTCATCCAAAGCCTGGACAGCTAAACGGTGCATAGGCCACATGAGCACTGGACTCAGTGGAAAATTTTACTGGTGCAAAAATATTTAACTGAATTGGATGTTTACTGGGGAATCTGTGTGGTTATCCTGCAGATCTTTTGCCTTAGTACTTAGGAAAAGGGACTCACAAGTAATTTACTTTTTTTCCTGTTACAGTTAGACATAACTTGAAGGATAACATGTATGGAAGGGGCAAGGTCAGCTGCTTTCCAGAATGGCATGAATGATCTGTTCCTCTGTCGTGTGATGGAACCATAGGTAATTGGTTTTGCTGTACCATACACTGAAATTAGGGTTTCCATGTCAAACCTGTCTCTGTGAAGAGAAAGAGTATGCACACAAGGGCTAGTGCAGACATGCACCTGGTGTCACCCTTCTCTGTCTGAAAAGGAGTTTGGGGCAGGTGCATGAAACATCAGGCTGATAAATAAAAGGATCTAAGTCTATCTAAGTCTGATTGTGGGCTCTGCACTGATTTTTTTTTTCCTAGCCTAAATGTTCTGCCTTAGTTTGCTATCTATAGAACAATATTTTTTTGCCTGTCTTTAGCTCAAACTGAACTATGTAGGTATATATGCATATAGGCACAATGTCTTTGTTGCTGAAACATTCTGACTTTCCAGTAATACAAGTTCTAACAAGTTCATTTAAACTCAAAATTTAGCCCCCTGGTGAATTCTAATGATAATTTCTAAAAAAAATTTAATAAATAATCAGTTGAGTTAAGTCGTGTTGTAATTCCTTCTCAAAGATATTTTTTATGAACAAGTGTATATAAGTAGATTTAAAATTGAAAAAAACCCCTTGTTGCTAACCACATCACTGTTGCTACAACTTTTTACCCAAAACATATAAAATGCTTAACTTAGACTGCCTACATTAGAAGCATATGCTGTGTTTAAGGCATTTTTCTGTTTTTGTACATAATTTTCAGGACAAGTTAATGCCATCCACTTATGTCAGTGCTTCAGCTGTCAAATAGTCTTGAGATTTTTCTAGTGCACTTGATGCACAATCCTCGGGCTCTCAGAGGCATCCCTGTAACAGTAAAATGTGGTGAACACAGTGGACCTCTACACCTGGAGAAGGTTTTCTCTGTAGCTCCTGCTTGTTTCAGAAGAGGCTCCAGAACCCGACATGGTTCTCACAGTGAGAAGGGTCCCGAAGAGGTGTTGGATGTGTCAGTAACTCATAACACTTCTGGGAAGGACAATGAAGTGATGGTCTGTCTCAAACCGTCCTGCCTGCCACAGCCTTTGCCACGAGCACCACTGACAGCTGCCTGGTCCATCCTCCCTCCTGTCGGTGCAGCTTTCCTGGCTGCTTTCCACATGTGCGGCCTATCAAGTGTGGAAGGAAAGAAGATTCAACCAAAAAAAAAAAAAAGAGCCAAGGCCAGACCTAGAGCCCCAGCTTCTCCACTCATAGCGTTAAAGACTCTCAGCTTTCACTTCTTTAACAAAGAAAAGTTTCTTCCCTTGGGAGCCCCCAGAGACCCTGGAAACATGGTCAGGTCAGCCTACGAAGCAATCCATGTCTCTGAGTCTGCAGGAAGCCTGAAAAACAGTTCCGGTGCAGAAAATAGCTCCGTCCTCCAGTGGGGTGCTTGCTTTTGTCCTGTCCCCTACATGTGACCACGGCTGGAAAAGAACAGTAGGGGGTATTTGCAGCTATTAAATTCATATTACCACTGATAGGATTGAGACCTGTGGGGGTACAAGGGGGGATATCATACTGTTTGGGGCCCCTGTTAGTCTTAATCCAGACTGTAGTCCACGGCTGCCTGAAAAAATATCCCTTTCTGCTTTTAGGGTACCATTTATTTCTGGGTTCCCTGCCCCTGTGGTGTCAAGGATTCTGGTTCAAGTAGTCCAAAGACCCCCAGAAGTGCTGCACCCTGCAGTCAAAAGCAGTTTTTCTGTATTGTAAAGTGGGTCTGGGAAGGACCTGTGAGCCCATGCACTCCTTGCCTCTGTTACGGGTTTTCTCAGAGCATGCCTGCAAGGTTTTTTTTTTTTTTTTTTGCTATAAAGACTTTAGGATTAGTCAAAAAGGCCAAGAAAAACAGAAGATGCTTCTGTGAGGTGTTTTGAGCTGGACACTACTTTAAATGCAAAACGCTTCTTCTAAGATATAACCGTGGATTGTTTCCTGTTCTGAATCTTTTCTGTGATGATTCAGCTATTGGCAAAAATAACCCCAAGAGTATGATTTTGAAGCATGAGAATACTCTGTAATCCCATCTTCACATGGTTGTTATTTCAGGCATTACCTGTTTGTGGGCAGAAATATTTTCCCCTTAAAAAAAAAGAAAAAAACTTGCAAGAGGAGAAGGATATCAGTCTGTTTTTCTTGGCTTTCTGTATTTAATCTGGTGATTTATCTCTGTAAATTCCGACACTACATTATTGGTTGCTATCACTTTATTTCTCAGGAAGAAACTCTGTAAGGGGAAGTTGCCACAGACTCATTAGAGCACTCGGTGATTAACCTCAGCACTGACATTTGCTGTCCTTATAGCATAAGGTGAAGGAATAAAGGTTCCTCCCCTTATTCCACATCCCCTTTTGGCCTACTGAACATCAACCATTTACACCACTGCCTGCTGTGACTGTGCCTCATCTAACACTGCTTCTTGGGCATCTGTAAGCTGCCATCCTGTGGTACTGCTCTTACTGGGTTTTTAGGTTAACTCAAAGGACTCTTTCCTGTTCTCCTTTCCAAGTAGGAGTTTGATGTTCCCACCTCTTCTCTCTTGAAAGTTTCGAAGACATGGAAACTTTCACGCCTCTTATGGTACGTTTCTCTACCCATCAATGGGCTGCAGCACCTGTGATGGTCTCCTTGCAGGATTAGAAATATGAACTCTGTACCCTTGAAAAAAAGGAATTTCCCTTCTTTCCAGGGAGAAAGTCCATAGCAGTCTTGGTCTGGGCCTTGCAGCACCTGGCTGGTGCTGTTATAATGGACTTTGAAAGTTTCAATGCTGTTAAATTTGAGTTGTTATTTTAGGTCATTTCAGAAGGTTTAATGGCTCCCTGTGACCGCACAGCTGGACTGATGATAACTGAAGCACAGACTTTGCAGGTGAGGGAATACAAAACACAATGTTAATAAAATGGTACTATTTTAAAGGCTTCTTTCCCTAAGTGTCAGATTGTGACTCAAGAAGAGCCAGTGGAAAAGCAAAACTGGGGGCTCCAAGCACTCCAAAGCGAGGCAACACCTATATGATGGTTGAGTTCCTTCTGTCCTTGTGTCTATTCATTGCAACACAGCCTTCAGTTACGTCCCCTACAATATTTCATATGTGTCTGTGTATATATATCTCCTCCCATTGGCTCCCAACTTCTGTGCAGCTTTGGCCTGCAATTCCTTTGCTGTGTTTGTTAAAAGAAAACGAAGCAACAAGGCAAGGTTTATAAAAAGTCTCATGTTAAAAGCAAACAAGACCTGGAATTGTTAAATCTATTACAGGGCTCTTCCATGAAGCTGTGCAAGTCACTCAAACCTACTGTCTCCCAGTGCCCGTTCTTCCTATTTTTTTCATAAGCTCATGGGAAATACACAGGTTGAGATCTGGAGAAATGCTTTGCTCTCACAACTCTGAAGTCACCAGGCAATGAACATGGAATCTTCTGCTAAAGTGGGACTCCTCTGCCGTAGGATCTTGGATGTCTCAAGTTGGACACTATGACTTACCAGATGACTTTGACCTTAATCTCACTGTGCCCCAATTTCCTGCCTGATCCCTGTACGACAAGGTATGATGTAGAAGACGTTCACTGATGCCTACAAAGCACCAGCAGATTAGTGATATGCATGAGGAAGAAATGAATGGTGCCATACTTGAGCAGAGGTTGGCTGGTGTCCCAGGAAGATGGTACAGGGCCATATCGAATGAGAAGTATAAAGGGGAAAGATGTAGCCATTTCCCATTCACTGAGCACCACCCTGAATGCATCCTAGGCACACGATACACAGAAAACCTTAATTCTTCCTAATTCCTGTGTGCTTGACGCAGCTATCCAACCCTCTCTGAATGCTGTTGCCTCATGTAAGTTCTGCATCCCTTTGCTATGAACTGCCAAAGGGACTAAGGGACAGGAGATCCACAACCTCCATGTCTAGTTGTCCAGACTTGCACAACTCAACAGAGAATGAAGAATTCTCATTGGTGCCAAACCAGATGCTAGCAAGTACTTTGTCTCTTTTTTTATCAATATTTTCATCAATATCATCTACTCATTTTCCATCAATTTTTATACCAAAAGCAACAAGTTCTGTTAATTTTTTATTGATTTGATGCCTGTCAAACCGCTTTTTCAAATTTCTAAGGGGGGGGGGGGGAGCAAATGACAAAAAAATAGGAAAGAAATGGTAATTTATTCCCTCTCTCCACTTATTTTTTTCTCCTAAGTATTCTTTCTTGCCATCACTAGCTGTTGCTATGACCAGAGGTATTTCCTCCTTTCTGAAGGCTACTGCCCAAACAAGATGAAGAAACGCTGTCACATGTATAAGCTGATCTGATGGCATCCCTTCAGCAACCTTCAAACTCAGATTCTACCTGCATGGTAAAAGGGTCAGTGGGCTCACAGACACTTGCAGATTTCTGATGAGTCCCACACACGCTTCTTGGGTGGTGTTTTGGAGCCAGTAAAAGAGAATTGACCTTATAGTCCTCCCTGCAGAGAAGAAAGGGGCAGCATGAGCTCACCTTTGTCTCACTCCAGTTTCTGACAACAGGTGTACTTTAACCATGGAGAAAGTTTTATTAAGGACCTCATGCCTCATAGGTACCAGACACGTCTTTTTTATCCCTCATAGATACCAGACAAGTCTTTTTTGTCATATTGTTCTGTGCAGATTCTCTGGGTTTTAAGGAGTGAAGTCTACCTGCTTTTCCTGCTTGCTTCAAACATCTCCCTCTGTTATCTGTTTCCCACCTGAGCCCTTGTTTCAGCAACATGCCTGTAACTCATGAGACACAAATCCATTGGAAATCAAACATTGCTGGTTTTGGAATTCATAGACCAGTTTATACAAATCATGTTGTTTATAACCAAAGCTTGTGGTCATTTGGTTTTGATTTTTAGAATGGGAAAACTTCTGTGTGGACCTGGCTTAGAAAACAGCTCTGAGCCTTGCCAAGCCTATCCCATCACTCAGTTCTGTTCACAGTGGTTTTCGACCTGTGTGTCCTGGGTGCCAAGGTGGTCCCAGGGAACCTGACTCGCCCTATTACATACAAATACTGAAAGCAAAGGCAATGTTGTGAATCTGTTCAGCAGCTCAGATGTTTTAATGACTCAGGCCACTGGGGTGGATCAGTGCCAGACCCGTTTACGCTGGCCTATGCCTCCCTCCTCTTCTAGGAGCCCCCTGAATCCCAGGTGACAATTCTTCAATTCATAAATTCACAGAAGACACATGTAAAGTTCTGTGCTGCGGGTAAGAACCATTTCTGAAAATTTTAATAGTCCCTGAGGTAAAATAATCCTCTTCTGTAAGTTTCGATTCAGAGGGTCAGCTCTTCACCAGATGCAGACGGACTTCATAGCACGCACACGCTGTCTCCACTTGCTGTGGGAGTCAGTGCTTGCCCACCGCTCAGCGGACACGGGGTGTTGTGCCTTTCATAGAAATACCAGTAAAGAGGTAAATCACCCTGAGCAGGAGTTTCAAATCTCAGAAGAAAAGAAACGGTGAAGCAGCAGAGGAAAGGATCATGATTACCTTTTTACCCTGGTACAGCAATGTGTTCATTCCTTTTTAACCTTTATCCTTTTAGGGAAGGAAAGCTAGTTCTTTGCTTAAAGAAATAAAGTTTGAAAGCTGGGAAGAAAGAATGACTAGGAATCTGCTGATCTTCCATCAGGAATGTTGTTACATTTAGCTTAGATTTTTTTTTTTTTTTTTAAAGTTTTAACAACTAATTCCCTAAAACTCAAACTGTGTTGACTTACCTGTTCTGGGATAAAACAAAATAATGCATTTTGAACCACCGTGGATTTTCTGCCACATTTAAGAACAAACAGCTGGTTGAGACTAGGGTATTTTTGATCTGGAAGGAAACTGCTTAGCTGCCTTTTTCCTACTTACACTGACCTCGAACCCTCCTGACAGCTTTCTGCATGGTGGCTTGAAGTTGTTTCCAAGCACTATTTGAAGATCCCCAACCGAAGACAAGAGTCTTTGCAGCACCCAGTTTGCTTTCTTTATCAGACTCTTCTTTTCAAGGTTATCTTTAGCATCATCCAGCATTTCAGGGAAAAAAAAGAGGTGTCCTCTGGAGTTTTTTTGCTACCTTGATGTACAGGCAAGCATCCCACAACATGTCCTGCCCTTTCTACCCTATCAGACATCTGTGACATTTAAAGATATGTTTTTTGGAATTGTCCTGTTCCATAACCTATTGTTTAATTAGTGCCACTGGAAATACAGCGGCAAAACTTAATACTGGGATCTGAAGTTGAGGACATAAGCAGGGCATGCCTGGCACACCACAATGGAGAAGTTAAGTAGAAAGGGTAAACAAGAAGGGGTTTGATCGGTAAATCAAAAGATGGGGCAGTGAGGGCCGGGGGTAAGTAGGCAAATCTGGGTTACAAAACAAGGACAGAAAAGGAGTAGCATTCAAACTGGGTGGAACAGAAGGAATTGGGGAACAGAGGTCCTGGCAACACTGTCCAGACAGATCAGTCACACAGTATTTGCCTGTGCACACACATTTTTATACGGCTGTTGCTCACATGAAAGAAGCGAAGGTGTTGCTGTCCACCCGCCAGTTACTGGGAGCTGGATTTCCCTGCACTCAGCAGGCACATCTTTTAAACCACACGACTCTAAGGAAAGCCCTGAAGATTACTGGTGGGGAACCAGTAAGTAAGTGTTTGACAAATAGGGTCTGGTTCACCTCTCAAGCCAGTTTTCTATCAGCATTCACAAGCTGATGGCAATGGAGCTGCTCCTGATTTGCAGGGGTTAAATGAAAGCAGAACCGGGTCTTTCCCCCACAGCAGCTGCCTGGGTGCAAGAGCTGACAGCAGCTCTGGTAACAGCTCCTGGCGTGGCACAGATTTTAAACACGCGCTTAACTTTAAGCAGAGGAGTTCAGGTGACCTCAGTGTGACTTGCTGGACCAAGACCTAAGCACAGGAAGGAGGAGGTGCTGAAAACAGGCTGGAAAAAAGAAATACTTGATTTTACCACGGTGGAGTAATGTTGTCTGGGAGAAGCACTGCTGCTTGTGCCAACTACAGCTGGAGTGCACAGTGCACTGGGAGATGCTCTGCAGGGCATACTCCTGCCCCCAACAAACAGCCATTTGCCATCTCTTCTCTCCTTCTACGGCCCTCTCTAGTCTGTAGCAGCATGCGAAAGGAGCAGAGGCTCAAGCAATAGGTGGAGAAATTACTTCCAGGCTTCCACTGCCCACACCTTTAACAGGCACTGTCCGAGCGATGGCAAGGCCGGCTGGGGAAAGGCGGCTGGTGCCTCACCGCACTGGCTCAGCTGCTCCTGCGGGGCTCCGGGAGAGGAGCAACACGGTGGAGCTGGGGCCCTGAGCAAAACGCTAGAAAAGAGGGCTCCGGCCCCAAAGTGGGCTCCTGCTGCCCGCCCCCCCACGGCAGCCGCTCTCGCGGGGAAAGGGACGAATCCGCCAAAAAAACGGCCGAGGGCTTCATGCGAGGCTGGCATTTGACACGTTACCTCGCACTTCGCCGTGATCGTTTGTGGGCAAACTGCAGCCCCCCGCCCCCGCGAGCACGGAGCCCCCGCCGGCTGTGCTCCCCCAGCCCCCCAGCGGGAGCGCCGGCCGCCAAACCCCGCTGCAGGCGGCAATGCCGGCGGGGCGGCGTGCCCCGCGCAGGGGGCCAGGGCAAAACTTCGCAGGGGTCCCCGCTCGGGGCCAGCCAGGGGCCGCGGCTCGGCGGGCCACGGCGCGGGGCGCGACCCCCGCGGGGCTGCACCCGCCCCCCCCGCGCCACCCCGCCCCCGCCCCCGCTCCCGCTCCCCGTCCCGGGGCCGCCCGGCTCCGCGGCGGGGCGGGCGCGCAGGCGCAGGGGGGGCGGGCGGGCGGCGGCGCTCGGCGGTGCCGTGCGCGGCGCGGCCCCAGTCCGCGCTGCAGCCGCCGCGGGGGCGCCACTACCATGAGCGGCCGCGGCCGCCCCTGCGCGACTCACGGGCACCGGGCGCACCAGCCGCCGCCGGCCCCCCCCCGCCGCCGCCGCCGCCGCCGCTGCCGCGCACCCCCGGCCCCCGAGCCCGGCGCTGCAGGATGCCGGGGGGCAAGAGAGGGCTGGTGGCACCGCAGAACACCTTCCTGGAGAACATCGTCCGGCGCTCGAGCGGTGAGAGACCCCCCCCGTCCGTCCCTCTGCCCGCCCGCCGGCCCCTCGGCGGCTCCCGGGGCGGGGGTGGCTCAGCGCCGGGGAACGGGGCTGCCGTGCCCCCCGGGCTCCGCGGGAGCTGCCCTACCCGGTCCTGGCCCTGGCCCCCTCACCTCTCACATCCTTACCGGTACTCCGCGTCTGTACCTTTTTTTTTTTTTTTTGAGCCACTACTCATCATTTACATGTCTAACATCTTCTCCGCTCGTCGGGTCATTTCCCCCCTCCCCCCTTCTTGTTCTTTAGTTCTCTAGCGATTGGGCTTGCAGCCGTTTTCATTCAGGATTTCCAAGTCTTTGCAATTCTGTGACACTTTAAAGTCCGTGGCAAAGGTACTGGGAAGGAGGATGAGGGAGTGATTGTGATTCGGACGATGGGAATCCTGTGGCAGAGCAAATATGTAGAGAACTTGCTGCAGCTGTTTGCCTACATCTCCTCTGTTTGGTGAATATTTACAGGACTGGTTCAGGACTGCATGGCCATCAAATTATTCCTTGCTGCTAGAGTTGCTGTTAGCCTTTCATCCAGCGCAGAGCCCTGTGCTGCAGGCAGCTCTGTTAAAGTTACGGTGTGGTTGCAGACCACTGGCTCTGTAGGTGTGTTAATGTAGATGCTGCTTTAGGCAAGTCTTGTGCTAGTCACATTCCTTTTTTGCCCAGTCTTTGCACTGGCACATAACTACTGAAACATCCAAGTGTTCGCCTAAATGAAGTCTAGTCCAGTAAGAGACCTCGGCTTTGGATTTGCTGAAGGATATCTCCTTGGCCAGCCCAAGTTCAGGGCGACCTGGCCGTACCAGGGCACTGCTGTGCCAGCGTGCATCTGGGGACCGAAATGGGAAAGGTGGGCAGAGCAGACGGCTGAAAGAAATTGCCACATGTGCAACATCGAGATGCTAATGTGGCATGGGATCGCACCGAAAAGCGTTCCCCTCCACCTTTCTTTCTGGCTTCACCTCACGTTCACACTAACATGGTCTGGTGTGCTGGCTTGAAGTTGATTTTGATGGCAGGTAGTGGATTAGCGTTTCATTGACTTCCACAGGCGCAGGAGTGGGATGAGGACTTCGGAATTTGTTTTAAAATACTGTGTATTAAAATGTCAGCCTTGTGTTAAGCCGTCAACCACTTTTGGGGGGGCTTCCTCCCTCTCGCGTTGCCTGTGTCAGTTTTGTGGTTGGCAGCTGACTCTCTGTCCACCCCTGTAGCTGCACAATCACTAGGAGCTAGTTTCCCGCAATAGTGTATTTATTTACCAGATTAAATGTAAGCTTAATTAATAAGGGTTTATATAGCACTTTCCCTCTGACAATTTCAAAGCACTGGGTGGAATTTAATTACACTTCACAGCTCCTTGTGGAAGAGGACACACAGAGGCATTCCCAACCTGTTCTTCGAATTATGGTATAAATGGGAGCTTGGGGCATCGCAGTTTTTTTCCCAAGGTCATGCAGCAAGCTGGTGGCAGAGCTGGGAACGTGGTTTGGGATTGCCATGCTTTTGTATTGTGCTCTAATTAAATCACATGTCCTCCCTGGTGAAAGCTCAGTAAAACTTTTGAGATGTCAAAAACTGGAAAACCTCATAAAGCTTTTGAACGTTACTTTAAAAGCATATATCCCCCTCCAGTTTTTAACCTGGTCTGATTGTGGAGCATAAATCATGCTGGTTATTCGTTCTGCTTTTTCTCTGCCACTGATGATGCCTAAGCATGATGCTACAGAGCCAAATCTGCCCTTTTGGATCATAAAGCCAAAAGTGGATTGGGAATTTGTTTTTGACTTGTGTAGGTGGTCAGTGTTGTGCCCTGAAACATGATATAGTTCTTATTTTTGTCATCCAGGTCATAACAGTATTTGTCCTTTAGACAAATAGTAATTTTCATTGGATTCATCACTGTTTAATCCAAAATTAATGGTATCCAGTAGGCCAAATCCAGTTCAAGTATCTCCTGACAGTGCTCAGTAGAAGGCAAGGATTTGGTCTGCTGGCAGTGTGCAGGGTTTTGATTTCATATGTGGATTCCCCAGTTTCCAAGATTTTTTGCTGACAAGTTGAGGTACAGGATCAGGGAAAGTCTGATGATTATTTTTTAAAATACATCTTCAGCATGCTCGAAAAAAGCCCTTCTATCATCTTTTTGGGTTAAAGAACATTTTTTTAGAGATTTCTCACATTTATGCAATCCCATTGCGCTTCTTGACCATAAATCTCCTCTTAACCAGGAGAAGGTTTGTAGATAGAGGTAATATCTTCTATTGGGCAACAGGTGTGGCTGGACAAATCAGACAGGTATTTCAGCAGATGATAGGCTCTTCTTCAGGTGGAATGGAAGCAATGGTTTCAAAATGAAATGCAGGTGGAGACAAATTACTCCGAGTTGCCAGAGATGGGTCTGAATAACAAAATTTATAGACAAAACCACAATAATTTTAAAATGCGGAAAGTCAGAACTGGCATAGTGGGAACACTATGAGCAGACTAAGTGTGGTGGCCAGCCTGGTGTTAAAAATATATTCAATTTTCAGCATTATTTAAGCATTTTCTGTTTTAGGAATAGTGTGACCCTTTCCTTTTCACCCCAGCTTTGGCTACAAATCAGATTAAAATTGTGGGAGAAGCGCTCATGGTCAGTCAGTCCTGAGCAAAGCATCAAAGAGCTGAGCAGAAAGGAACAAAGTGACTGTGGCTCTTCTGCCCTCCATATGGAGGGGTGGGATTTCTGGGATGCCCTGCCACACATTCCTCTCCTAGCCAATGCGTTTGGGAAGGATGGAACGACTGCTAAAGTAGTGGTGGGTCTCACAGTGTCCCTTTGCCCAGGGAACCTCTCTTTTGAGGCGACTTTACACCTTGGAGCTTGTGAAGTGTTCTAGAGCAGCAGCATACTTGGCTTTTTGGACAGCAGCAGGTTCCAGGTGCTTCCCAAAGCGTTTGGTGGTGGACAGTAGCCTCTAAGTTGCTTTGCGGGTTCTTTGCCCACATCACAGCTGAGCTCCACCCGAGGAGAGACAAAGTCTGCGGGGAGAAGCGGGTTCTGTTGTTAGATAACTGCTGCAGTTGGTAAAAAGGGACGAGCCCTTAGGACGCGCAGACCTATCCTCAGGGTAATCCGAGTACGCTCTTTGCAATCTTTTTTTTTCCTCTTAAAGCACAGTGAAAATACATGGAGTAAAGGTTTTATCTGAGGCTCACAAAAGATTGATACAATCTTGCCACAGCCTTGACTGTGCCCTGGATCTTAAGAACACCAGGTGTTTTGCTGAGCTGAAAGAAGTAGTGTTTTGTGAGAGCTCTGGGTTAAATCACATGAAGGTGGCTGCCTTTTACTGCCGTTAGTAGTTTGGACTTTTAATAAGGGCCTTCCTTAGGGCAATGTTCTCTCTTAAGATGTTCTCAGTGGTTTGTGCCCGTTATTACTAATGTTATTGGTTGCTTCTTCAGTATGTTCAGAGCTCTTGCTGACACTGACCTCGGCTCAGTGCTGCGGAGGTGCAGAGCGAACAGAAGCGGGCAGGGCTGGGCTTTGCGGACCTGGCCCACGGGCAGGGCGATCCGGCAAGTCGAGCCACATGCACGGGGCAGAGAAACGTGTCTGTCTTGCCTGTCCATCCTCACCCCTCGCATATTCCAGCAGCAAAAGAATTCAGCTTGTGTTAAAGGTGTAATTTGCTTTTGTGGTAGAGGGAGAGTTTGGGAAAAGGTTAACTCCGGGACTTTGCGGCATTATGCAGTAAGAAGTGCTAACAGCCTGGAAGAAGGGCTTAATTTAATGAAAGACTATATGCAGTCTTATCTATATGACAAGAGTCATCGTTATTGGTTATTGCTTCTGTTGCAGTAACTCTTAGAAGCTTTGTCGGGAAAATGAGTCTTTCAGGTCTTTGACAAATGTATTTTGACACTTGGGCTGAAATCTCTGCTCCCAAAGGCTTACGTGGGAATTTTACCATGAACATTAATGAAACCAGAACTTAATTCCCGGCCTTTTTCAGCTTTGTGCCACATTCCTACAAAGCAGTTCCTTTAAACAGAGCTTTATGCCCTGCTGGGTCCCTGTGACTTTGATGAGCGAAAGGATCAGCCCTGTTCACAGGTGTCAAGGCAGGTTGCCCAGGAAGGGGGAGGGAAACAAGGGTCACATCTGTAGCACTAAGACTCCTTTTTCATTTTTATTACACTGGCACTATAGCTAAAATAAGTGTTGTCCCTCCTGTCCTTCTTACTAGCCCATGTAGCATACCTGGTGTCTTACAGGCAGGGTGACAGAACACTTGTACTTTTGGCACATAATACACGTAGGCTTCTCTCCCCTAAATTAAAACAAGCTGCGTTTTCATCTGATCCAAATTAAGTTACGCTGCAGAGAGAAAGTTCTTTTAACATGTTACTTCAAGTTTACAGAGTGTCTTGTCATTGGGGATCCTCTGAAAAATATGTGGAGGTCAGCAGTTCCCTAAATCTCTTTTAAAGACACTATAAACTGTGGGGTGAAAGTTCCCATCCTCCAGCTGATGGACTGCAGAGAAGTTACTGAACGGATGACCGAGGAGGTTATGTCGTTAGGGATTTCTCTGGCATCTGAAGGCACAGGGTGCCTTCTGCAGCTTCTATGACTGCAGGGGTCCTGCTGATATGTAAATCAATGCTAAGTGGGTTTTTACACTAAGAAGCATTACTAGATGACATTTGCGAGGAGTTTTCTATTGCAAGTGCCCTGCTTTCCTTACTTTTCAAGTTGGCTTGCTGAATGCAGAAAAATTCAGCACAACTGACTGCTGCTGAAATCGGGGGAGTTTTTATATGTGGTTTTGTTTTGTTTAGGGTTTTTTTTGGTTGCTTTTTTGTTTGGTTGGGTTTTTTTTGATGCTTATGGCAGCTCTATACCATTGTATTAATTTAGAAACCCAAATGGTGCCATATCGTTAGCTAAAGGAATAGCTGGATTTCCTTGAGGTCTGGTCAGCTGTTTTGTGTATTGTGGGTGGTCTTTTCCTGGTACTTTTTTTCTCTGCGTGCTGCTGGCGGTGGGATGGGGCGGTGGGAGATGCTCCCTTCTGGAGAGGCTGGAGTGCTGCGGAGCGGTTGCCACAAGAGGTCACTGCAAGAGCTGCTGCATCCCCAGGTTAATAGTGAAATCTGAGAGAGAAGAGAAAAATGAAATTATTGATTTTTTTTTTTTTTTTAAGGGTAAACATCCAGGCTTTTTATTGCTGTTGGAAGGAGTATACAGCCAAAGGATAATGTCAGGAAGTGAGCCGTGGAAATACATTTAATTAGCCTGTTTAACAGGGTACTGTTTGGTGGTTAACTCGAATTTTAAGTTTTTTTCCCAGAAAGCTAAGGAAATAAGATTTTCCGTTTTGATAAAATTAAGTAATAGAAGAAGATTTTGGAGTTAGCACTCCAATTACCTGCTTTTCAGACAAAAATCTGATACTTGTTTAATGGGCACGCTCAGTGTCTGGCTGTTTTAAATGCCAAGTCCCAGGTAACCTAAATAGCCAGGGCCTGATCCTGCACATGGCAGTTGGAAGGAGTCCAACTACTGGCTTCTGGATGGCCCCTCAGGAGACTGGCCTGAAGCAGCACCTTGGTAGTGGGCTGGGATCTGTCTTGTTGGTAGGACACAAAGAGGGGAGCATGGGAGATGCAGACGGTGCTCTGCCAAAACGTTTTTTTTTTTTGAGATACAGCCAGGCTCTGTGAAACTGCAGCCAGGACTAGCTTCAGGCTGAGTGTTTGGAAGAGGAACCCCTGTGTCTGAACAGCTGCTTTTAGCACAATTTTCTCACCTGGGAACGTGAAGCCAGCACTGTCATTTGTATAAAGCCAAAAATCGGATTTTTGGTGCTCTCTGAGAGTGCCCGTGTGCCTTGAGTGAGAGCTACAGTGTGCCCCAGTTTAAATTTAGCCTTGCTACATCTATATTGTCTTCTGCATAATTTTAAAAGAGAACAGATTCAGCGGTGGCATTTAAATGATAACTGGGATAGGTGAGGGTTAGTTTAACTTCAGGATAAAAGAATCTGTGGGGGAGAAACTGTGATCGGAATTGTATAAAATGTCATTTTACAGGCAATTCATAGGGACACTGTCTTGTCCTTATTGACTCAAAACTCTTCCTGGTGTCAGTGACGCCTTTATTGTGCCACAATAAAGGCAGGGGACTGCACTGTTTGTGGGCTTTCACATTCAGAATTATTCAATTTAATTTTTTGCATTTTCAGGAGGTAAATTCCAGGCAGACTCTAATCTCTCTTCTTGAGCTCTCTTGCTAAATTGCCCAAAGCTGCTGTGTTCCCAGCTAAGTGACTTACACGTGGATTTAATATTTCAGCCAATGCTGGATTATTTATCTCTGTTTTATTTGAAGAGCACTTATTTGGGGCAGGAAGTAGATCATTTCAGCACAGTCAGTATGGTGGCATCTTGCTCTGGGTTTAGCCCTCTGCATTTTCATAAGATGAGTAGTAAATAAAAACAACACTGGTACAGAAAGGTGACGTAAAGAGTTAGTCCTTTGAGAGATTTTTTTCAGGCAAGCAACGCTTAATGTGCTGGATAAATTGGATGACACTGATGTTTTGCATGCTTTAAAGACACCGGGGAAATAACAGCTTTGTTAGAAAACAGCAATGTGGTTTTATAGTAAGGAGTACAAAGCGCTGGTGGAGGTTGCTGCTCCAAGCACAGCAGTTTGTCTGCAGCCGACCCCTAAGCTGGAGGGACATTGGTGCCCATTAGGCTGATTTCAGAGGGTAATGTCCTCCAAAATGGTTTAGGATCTTCTGGGTTTTTTTCTGTGCGGATGCAGTACGTCTTGAGTATGTGGTTGGAGTCACTGTAAACAACACCAGTAGCAGTATGTATTATCAGGGCCAAGACTAGCTCAGGAGAGCTAAAAGAAGATAAAAAAGGAGAACATTTCTTAGCCCCCCCCTCCCCAGCACACACACACAGAGGAGCCCCACAAGTTTTCCAAGATGGTCTAGACTGCAGCAATATGCTGACCCTGTGTAGTCATGAAGAGAGTCAGCTGACAGTAGTTGAAGTTGTTTGGGGCTTTTATAAAACAGCATTAGCAAAAAAGGCAAATTCCAGCCATTTCACAGACCCTGTCAGGTCTGGGCTGCGTTTGCTCTGCAACGGAGGGGCGGTAGTTCTGGACAGCTCTGTGTAAAGTTGCTTGAGTTAGGAGTTTATTCCTAGATGGAAACACTGTTTCTTTTTATTATAATAATAATAATTATTACTTGTGTAGTGCTACTGCTTCATTTTTTTAAAAACACCTTTTCAATGGTGGCTTTTCTAAAAAGCTTAGTTGCCTGTTTTCTTGGGATGAGATGGAATTCTGAAATGATGATTTAAACAATTTTGGCTACAAGTGGTACCCAAACATTCTTGAGAAAAGATGATTAGAGACAACATTTCTCACTTGGCTAAGCATATCTCTTGGAATGATTTAGCTGTTCCTGCTCTCCTGTGATTACATAATGTGAATTTTACACTGCTTTGGGCATTGTGTTGGTTAAAAAAAAAAATTGCTTGCACACTGTGGTTTTTTTCTTTTTTCTTTCTTCTTTTAAACAAAACAAGGCTCAGCACTGTCTTGAGTGTTAGCTGCTGCAAGATAGAGTAAGATTAAGGGCTTGCTGCTCTACAGCATGACTGGCTTTGTACAGAAAGAGCCTTTTCACAAAATAGAAGCACAACAACAGCAAATACAGCGCCTTTAACAATTGTTTTCCTCAATTGTGTTTTCCAACCTGAAATTCTGCTAACTGTATGCCTTGAATACCCGAGTCCTTGCAATCAGTATTAAACCTTGTAAACAGCAGCGTTATATTAGGTAATAAAAAGCCTGCTGACTTCCTAAGAGGAATCTAGCAACTCCGAGACATGTAGGTCTGTTCCCCTGCACACTTACAGACAGACACTGATGTTCGGGTGTGTCTAGTCAGAGAACTTACACAACTACAGATTTGTGATTTGTGCTTTCTGCAATATATCAGAAAGGAGGACAGGTGGAGAAAATTGGTGGAGGTAATGACATCAACACAAGCTTAGAAATAATAAAACCTGACTTTTATCTATAAGGAAATCGGAAGTGAAAATGCATTTTTGGTGCATCAGAGCAATCCAAGCAAGGATGAATGCAGTACCAGACGTTTCAGGCTAATCATCATGCAAGTCTTGATGTTAGCTGCATGTTAATGTTTTGAGAGCGTGAGATGTTACCACAGGGTAAGCTGGATCACAACTGCCCAGGGTTCCATACACTGGATCAGACCGCTGGTCTGTCAGATTTACTGTCCTGCTTTCAGCAATGGCCGGTGAATGTCTAGCGGACCACGGGAGGAGTTTCCAGCCTCCATAGTAAAATGCTTGTTAGGTTGGGTGTTGCTGTACATGGAGAGAGAAGGCTTTCCTTTATGGGCCATAGCACAGATATTGCACAAGTTTTAGTTACCAATGTCTTACTCCCGAATGCGAGCTGTATTTATGCACTGCCATCTGTAACTTTGTCTGTCCTTGGCAATGCGTGCTGTGATACTATTCTTTCAGTGAAGTTGTTATGTACTTAAAACCTGAGTAAATTCAGGTGTTCTGGGTGTAGTGGCTGAATTTGGTGTTGTCCTGTTGTTAGTAACTAAACTCAGTTAAGAAATGCTTACCCTTGAGAATACCTCCAATGTAATTTAATCTTTAAAGAAAATAGCTTGCAGAGTATAGCTCTTGCGTATTGAATTCAACAGGAACACAGCTGTGGAGATCCCAGTGTTAGTGTCCTTGCTATGCTCATCACCCAGCAATTTGCAGACCTTTTGTTGGCTCCTTGTCTTTGTCTTCTGAAGAAGGTGCAAAATTTCAGTCTTATCTGTTGAAGATTAGAGCAGGCAAGGAAAGCTTGCCTCTCCCCTGGGTCTGTCTTGCAGGACGTGTCTGCTCAGGGCAGGGGTGGGGGGCAGTCCTTGATGTGTGGCATTGCAGGACTCACACCCATGCTTTAAAAAAAGGCTGATTGTGTGAAAGTCCTTTGCCTCACTCCGTAAAAGATCTTTGGTATGAACTGACCAACGTGGAGTGTGGGCTGTCAGGGGAATGTGAGGACCAGGAGTGAACCTGGGATTTGATGCTGGAGGTGCACCCCGCAGCAGTGCCGGTGGGCACGTCCCTGGGCTGCCACCGGGTGACTAGCTTAGCTGTGGTCTGGGTGCGTTTCCCTGTTGGGTGCGATGAGTATGGATGTACCTCAGGAAGGAGCAAGTCAGTTGGCAGCCTGAAGGCAGGTCTGTAGCACGCTTGTCTGTCCTTAGACCTGATCTGCTTGAATGAAGTCTTGGCTTGTGCTAAGGGGCTGCTACAGGACTTCACCACAGAGTCACTGCAGCAGCACACAGGGGGACATCAAGGTGCCCTTGCTGAGGGTCCTTGCTTTGGAGCTGCTGGCAAGGGAGGCCAAGGGGAACATGCAGCAGTTGTGTTTGGAAGTGAACACATTTTTGGTGTTAGGCTGCCCTATAGCAACTGGAGGTGGAGAAGAAATGAGTTTTTTCCAACTCTTGTCTCTTACAGAAGGTTCAAGCAGCCAGCTGGAAATTGAACAGTGGGATTTGCCCTAGATTGATGGAGATCTTAACTCAAGACATCTGTGATTGCCCTCTCTTAATGAGGAAACCACATATCTGAGCTGCAGAAATAAGGCAGGCAGGTGGATTTAGTCCAGGACTTGTTAGGACCCAGCCTTAGAGGAGGTAACTGCAGTAGTGGACTTGCATGGGTAGTTAGTGGTGATGATTTGATATAAAGCAGTCTCTTCGCCAGGCACACAAAACTCCTAGAAATGCAAAGGTTGTGTTCTCTGCTAAGGAGTCTCTGTTTTTGACTAAGGTTAGGCTCCAGAACAGAAGCATGTTAGAGAATATGCAAGGAGTTGTAGCAGAGTACTCAGCAAAACCCCCCTCGTATTCCTTTGCACTCTGTGATTTTGAAGAAATTATGGCCAAAAAAAGAGGTTCTCTCAGTGTTCTGCCTGCCATGCAGTACACAGATACTTACAGCTGGGCATGGACTGGCTAATGTAGAGTTAAATCTGCCTGGAGTTTTGATTTGGAGAAATTGTAGAAGTAAGAAAGAATTAATATGTGTCTTGGTTGGAGAAAATAACATGATCCTGATAAAATGTAGGGTAGGTATGGAGTCCAGTGGCTCCTAAGACTTTGGTACACAATAAAACCCAAGGGTCAGATGGTGACCTGTTCTTCCTTAAATTTTATCAAGCTGCTTGCTGCTCACTGAGCAGTGGCATTAATGAAATGTGGATTCCTATGGCTTTGTGCCCACAATTAGATTCATTGGTCTCTAACATGCTGCAAACATTGATTCTGGATTTTTCTTCCACTGGAATAGGACACACATACATACTCACATGCTGAGCATGGATGAATAAGCCTTACTTCCTTAGGAGACAAGGGTAAAAAAAAAAAAAAAGCCTGTTTAGTAAAGGGAAATTCATGGGGACAAAAGTAAACATATTCTAACATCTGGTCACGTTTCTAGTACATACACTACATATCTGATCTAACCTTACAAATACTAGTATCTACCAAGATACCTCTTGTGTCTATTTTCTTCTAATTCTATGGGATTTTTTTTAAAGCTATCAATAGTTTGGCTTTATGTTTTGTTCCCTCCCGAGTTTTTAGTGGATTTGATCAGTTTAGAGAATGCCTTATCAGGTATTTTGAGACCCTCAGGTGTAAAGAAATGTAAAATCTGTAGAAGACAGCCATTAAATGCTCTGTGTCAGCTGCTGGCTGCAACACGTATTTTCTGCTGTGTATTTTGTGTCCTGAAACAGTTACATGGTGGGAATACAGAATCAAGGTTACGTCTGTTGAAGGTGGAGGTTTTGAAGCAGGGTTATCTGCTTTTGGACTGTGGTCCTCTGGGGAGCACCTGGATGTGCACAGCATCCACAAGTGACTTTGGTATTGCAGTCTCTCAATGCCCAGGTTGTGCCTATTGTATCTGGATGTGTGAGCAGAATGTTGGTGAAAGGCAGTCTGATAAAGAAACCTCTTTCCAAATCTAACCAGAGAACTTGTAATATTGGTTGTTTCCCTGTGCGATGGGAAATGAAGAGTTGCTTACGCTCTCGTCCTCTCCAGCTGCTGCGGTGCGATGGTGGTAGGGCAGCTGCCATGGGGGGACCCTTGTGGGTTTAGAGGGCTGGTGGTGTCTCCCCTTTTCCAAGTTAGAGAAGATGCAGGGTGTTGGGGGAACATCAATACAGTGGGATGAGCTCCAGTGAACCCTTTGGTTTCCAGGGAGTTAGGGTTTTCTTTGTATTAGGATCTGCACTGTGCTGAGTCCCCTGTGCGGAAAGGGCTGTGGAAAGCCAGGGAGATTTTAGGTAACACTCAGGCTTTACACCTTGTCTCCCACTGCTTGTAGTGAGGGCTTCTCCCTTCGCATAGGAAAGTAAATTTTTAAAGTTGACCTTTAGGCTTAAGAATATTTGTGATGGATTCAAGTAAATTCTTTGAGCTTAAAAGTGTTAGATTTCACAAAATGTAAACTTCTGTTTCTCACATTGGTTGGCTTTTAAATATTTTTTTTAATCTGCTTTTCTGTAGAAAATCCAATAATGTCCAGGTTATTCTTTTCTGAATTCATTCTTATAAAGAAAAAAGAAAGCAGTACTGTTTTTTTCAGTAAACTTTCCTTGTTCAGCAGGATGTTTGCATAATGTACCATCCAGTCACAGTTATAAATACTCTTGAGACGGACATGCGTAGCTCATGCAAACCCAGTGCTACTTTTATGTGAAAATCAATGTGTGCACCTGAGTAGTCTGTAAGTAATTGGCATAACCATTCTTTGGCTATTATGAGGAAAATTTGTAAAAGTCTCCTTATTTTTTTTTTCCTCTGCAAGAACTGCTGAAAGGAACATTTCCTGTAATTTCTATATGGCAGTGATTGTTGATAGCTACATTTTAATAGCTTTTTAGCATAAGTGAATGGGACTGGTTAATTCCATAGCTGCAGTCAACATGAAATTTAAAACTGACAGGAAAAATAAAGAAAGCTGAAGATCATCACAGACTACAATATGGGAGCCTCTGCTAAATGAGAATATTATTTCTGAAACAAAATTAGGAATGTTTACGGTATTGATGAACATAAAATCCCACAACGTTGTATTTAAGCAAAATGGGCATTTCCTTCTTTGGAAGCGCCTTACTAAAAGCAGGGATGGAAGAATCTTTCCAAACTAGTGAATAAAACTATTTTAGGACTAGCTCATAATATGTTGATGCCAGTCCGTGCGTGTAAACTGTAGGCACTGACTGAAAGAACAGATGACTGAAGTGATATTTAAACCTCAGTTCAGCCTCCTAGAAATACTCGCTGCCCATATTTTGTATGTACAGCAACGGATGCATGTTAGTAGAATGAGCCAAACCCACCCATCTGCATTTTTAATAGACTGCCACTGAAATTCAGTACCTGTTTTGTGTTATTTCAAATGTTTAAGTCCCTTTGGCACTCCTCAGTTCCCTGATCATGCTGAATTTCCTCGTGGGTCACTTCATATCCACTGTCCCAGGCGTGATGTGGCTCGTGATGTACCACCAGATGTAGCAGGCGCATCTTGCCCCTCCCCAGCAGCTCCTGGCACTCTCTGTCCCTCATCCCAGGGATGCTGGCTGTGACCTGCAAAACAGACTGGGACCTGCCAGGAGGAAAAATGTACTTGTCTTAAGCAAGAAAGTTGTCATCAGTGTTGGGCACACATATACGGTTCAGCATTTAAAATTCAGTTTGCAAGTTTCCAGATACATATAAAATGAAAATACAGCACGATACCCAGATGTTGTGAATAAATGAATCCTTTCTAAACTGCAAAAGCATTGGTGCTTATATCAATATTTTGGGGTGCAAGAAGCTACTTACATTACTAGAAGTTACCCTGTTTCATCATGATTTCTTTTCTGATGCCCATTTTGATTTCAGTTCCCCCTGAAATTTTGTGATAGTTACCAACATGAATTACTCTGCATCTGCTGTGTAACACATGGAGGATTTAATTGTACTTTGCCACTGACAACAGCTCTTTCTCTCTTTTTCTCTTTTCAGAATCCAGTTTTTTGTTGGGAAATGCTCAGATTGTGGACTGGCCCGTAGTTTATAGTAATGACGGTTTTTGTAAACTTTCTGGATATCATCGAGCTGACGTCATGCAGAAGAGTAGCACTTGCAGGTATGCCAACTGTCTCTTTGTTGCCACTTGCTGCACTTTTAAAATTTTAATCTGCTGGGTAGAACAGTGAGGTTTCGGAAAAAAGGGCTGATGTAAGAAAAGCATTGTTTTGCAGAAATTAAAAGTACTGCAACAGACTTTAAATGAATGAAACCAGCAACGTATCCAGGACACTGGATAAGTAAAGCAAAGCATTTTGAAATTTTACCTGACTAATATCAGTATGAATGTGCTGTAGCTAATGATCCAGTAAAGAAAGTGGGTGTTTAGGTAATGTGTTTCAAAGGCTTTTTTTTTTTTTTTTACTAGATCTTTGTTAAAATGCGAGTAGGCGTGGGCTCTTCTGTAGCCTATGTTGGTCCCTGTTATTACATAGACACACAGGGCGCAGTAATGGGCAAAGTGCATCTTTATACCTAAGAGAGTGATTAAGCTGATATTTACTCTAAGCATTGCAGCTTTATGGCTTTTTCCTTTCGTTGGTGGTCTTTCAGGAGCGGGCAGCAGTGATTTATGGTTAGACATGTGTCTGTGCCTTGACTGCTGCATCCTTTAAAAGGAGATGCTTTGGGGAAAGCCTAAATCCCTAATGTGTGTGCATGAGCAAAGTAAATGAGGGGCAGAGGCAATAAGGAATGACTGAGATACAAGTTTGGGTAGGTTTTCCCTTTATGTGTTCAGGGAGTGACCAGCTCCAGGGCACTGAGAGGATGCAGTTGCATATCTACAAGTGATGATTTCTGGGAGATGGGTGCTGCCAAACATGGATCATGATGCTTCAGCTGGCCAGAGCAGGGTGGGCAGTGAGCCTGTCCTCAGATGTCAGTCGTTGCTTACTCCAAAAAGCAACATGTGCTGACATGTTGTTCCTGCTCTCATCTGCCAGGAAGGGGAGGAAGCCTTGGGGGCCCAGGGTTGCTCTGTGTAGCCAGGTATCCTTTAGTGGGCAGTGGAGAAGAGATGGGCATGTGCTGCTGAAATGAAATATTCATTCACACAGTAGTAACAGAGTCGATATACTCAGTGGGGCTGAAAGAAACAACCTTATCGCAGCTATCCTGGGTATACGTACATGCTTTCCCCTTTGTTCTATGCTATCCTGTGTATTGAACTGTGTAAGTTTGCTCTGAGCCAGCACTTTTATAGTTTTTTGCATGTTAAAATAATCACAAATATAGTATGGAATTGTAGGAAAATGTTGAGGAAGTGAAGGTTTAGCAGTACCTCACTGATAATGATTCCCCTGTGCCTCAAATACTGAGGAGACCGAAAGGTTTATTCCATCTGAGTGCTTTATGTAAATGTGATGGGCTCTAGTTACCATTTGGAAGGATCCTGTTTTGACCACATTCAAGATCATACGGGTGAATCATACAGATGCAAATTCAAGGAGGAATTATTGTGGAAAATGGAATTGGTAGCAAAGATACATTTTTTTTCTTTAACCTTCATTCTATACATCTATCTCTGGATTTTGGAGAGGCCTCTACACTCAAAGCATGTTGAGTACTTGTTTTGTGTCAGGGTCTTAGCTGGTGGAGTTATACATGTAGTGTGATGTTTCCCGCTTCTTAGGCGGCATCCCAGTCTTTGCACATTAAAGGAGAGCTGGAGAGGTTTTCAGCATGGTCTCGACATGCATTGTGTAGCCTTCCAGAGCAGTGTTTTTGGAGCTGCTCCCTAATGCAGGGCTGTGCAGCTGGATGGAATGGAAACTAGTCTTGAAGGCCAGTGGTGCCTGCTTAGGCTTACTCAACAGAATGTCACTGGAGGTATTTTGATATCTGGGGCTATTATTCAAATTATTTTCTGGGTCAGGCTCTCAGTCCAGATTTGCTATATTATGCCCAGATTATGTTACATTATATATAAAGCAATTTTTATGTATAAGGTTTGCTTTACTGTTCTAAGGCAAGTGCTCTGGGATAAGAGAGTTACGGTGCCGCACCTTCAACACAGGTTTTGGAAAGGTCTGTTTCTATGGCTTCTCAGTGTCAAAAATCCAACTAAAGAGAAATACAGTTACCAACAATGTAAATCTAGCTCCTGATTTGAGTTATTGTTGTTACTGAGCATGAGGATGATAAAGGACAACTTACAAATTTTGGAACATTTGGTCTCTTTTCTCCTACCTATAAGGTATAGTGCCTTCAAATCAGCTCTCATCCATGCTTTTCTCCTGAGTAGTCCAGCAAGTATTCATTATATCCTCTTTCTGTCTGTCCCACCCCACACCCTACATTGGGGCTGAATGGGATCCACCTGAGGGTACGGAGGGAGCTGGCACAAGTGCTCACGGAGCCACTCTCCATCATTTATCAGCACTCCTGGCTAACTGGCGAGGTCCTGGTTGACTGGAAGTCATCAGATGTGACACCCGTCTAAAGAAGGGCTGTGGAAGGAGGATTCGGGCAGCTACAGCCCTGTCAGGCCGGCCTCGGTGCCGGGGAAGGTTATGGAGCAGATCAGCCTGGGTGCCATCACACGGCACGTGCAGGACAGCCGGGGATCGGGCCCAGCCAGCGCGGGGTTATGGGAGGCAGGTCTGGCTTGATGGACCCGATCTCCTTCTGTGACAAGGTGACCCCAGTGGATGGTGGAAGGGCGGTGGGTGTTGTCCCCCCTGGACCTCAGTACAGCCTTTGACGCCGTTCCCCGCAGTGTTCTGCTGGAGAAAGGGGCAGCGGGTGGCCGGGCCGGGGGTGCTGCTCGCTGGGTGAAAAGCCGGCTGAGGGCCGAGCCCAGAGCGTGGTGGGGAATGGGGTCACCTCCTGCTGGCGGCCGGGCACAGGGGGTGTCCCCAGGGCTCGGCGCTGGGGCCAGGCCTGTTGCGGGGCTTTGTCCCGGTCTGGGCGAGGGGTCGAGGCTCCCGCGGTCAGTGTGCGGGGGGCACCGGGCTGGGGGCAGCGCTGACCTGCCGGGGGGCAGGGGGCTCTGCAGGGGGGGCTGGGCAGGCCGTGCGAGGGGCCCGGGCCAGTGGTGTGAGGGTCACCCCGGCCCCGCGCCGGGCCCTGCCCCTGGGTCACACCAGCCCCCGGCAGCTGGGGCAGGGGGCTGGGAGCTGCCTGGGGGGAAAGGGCCTGGGGGGGCCGGTCAGTGGCCGGCTGGGCATGAGCCCCCAGCGTGCCCGGGTGGCCGAGGGGGCCAGCAGCATCGTGGCTTGTGTCTGAAGCGGCGTGGCCGGCAGGGCCGGGGCAGTGCCCGTCCCCCTGCGCTGGGCACCGGTGGGGCTGCACCTCGAATGGCGGGTTCAGCGTTGGGCCCCTCACTGCGGGAGAGCCATGGAGGGGCTGGAGCGTGTCCGGAGCCGGGCAGGGGCTGGGGAAGGGGCTGGGGCACCAGGCTGATGGGGGGCGGCTGGGGGAGCTGGGGGGGTTGAGCCTGGAGAAGAGGAGGCTGGGGGGGGACCTTCTGGCTCTGCAGCTGCCTGGCAGGGGCTATAGGCAGGTGGGGTCAGTGTCTTCTCCCAGATGAGGAGTGATGGGACAAGAGGCAATGGCCTCGGGCTGTGCCAGGGGAGGTTTAGGTTGGGTATCAGGAAGAATTTCTTCACCAAAAGGGTGGTCAAGGCTGCCCAGGGAGGTGGTGGACGCACCATCCCTGGAGGTATTTAAAAGACGTGTAGATGTGGTGCTTGGGGACATGGTTTAGTGGTGGGCTTGGCAGTGCTAGTTAATTGGACTCTGATCTTAAAGGTTGTTTCCAACCTAAATGATTCTGTGATTATGTTCAGTCTCAGGTCGTCTTGGCTGTACTGATCACAGGGAGCAATGGATAAACTGAAGATGTTGGAGGTGTGAGTGGTTTTTGTTCCAGCTCAGGCAATGAGTTAGTCCTGTGACAAGCTGGTAATCCCTTTGATTTTGGAATTATCTCATCTTTTTAATCAGCAATAATGTGCCCATTGGCCGGAAAATCACTTAAAAATACTACAGTGTAAGTGCCAGTCTCTCTAGTTTCCTGGGCACTGTATGAAATGCACAGTGTATGTAGGGGTCAGGCTTCATCAATATTGCGTGATGGGAGTCCAATGTGTGTTCTTCCTGGGTGCACATGGCACCCAAATTTGCATTTCTAGGTGGGGCTGATACACAGAAATATTGGTGTAAGTGAGCGCTAAAATTTTTAGGTGGAAGAACTTGTGTGGTGGTGAAGCATTACTGTGTCAAATGAAAATGAGCTGATGGTCCAGGAGGAACAGTCCATCTGCAATTGTGGCACCTCTAACCTTCAATTAACCGTGCATACCCCCCTGCCTGGAGGTGCACCAATAGATCAGCCAGCATGCAGTTGTTTCATCCCCATTTGCCTGCAGTCATGACAGTGTATGTCTTCAGGAATACATTGAAAGAATTAACAGTTATAAAAAATTAAAATCCAATTATTATTGCACGCAATATCAGCATTTTCTAAATACTGTTGCTTATCAGTTAAGCTCTGTGTTCCCATCAAGCCTTTGGAAGAGCAGGCACCCTTTGAGTGGCTGGTAAATAGACCTGCCCTGGCATTTTACAGTCTGCGTTTGCTCCAGGCTTTGCTTTTCCTTACCTTTCCTTGCACCTGACAGCTTCACGCTGGGCTGGGAGAAGTTGGTTGCTGGTTTTGTTTTCAAGGAGGAAACCTGCTCCTAGGCCCTGTGTGTGTTGCCTTCCAGCTGTACAGAGGGATGGAATTGAATCTCCTTGCTGAAGCTGCTGTTTACAGGTAGCATTTCCACTGCAACACTCACAGTGCTCCAGTCAACATCTCTGCTCTCCCTTGTTTTGATTTACTGCCATTGCAAGTGGGATTAAAAAAAGTCTTGAGAGTGGAATCCTGGCTGCAGTGAAGCTAATGGCAAAATTCCCACTGTGTTCAAAGAAATGGGATTTTGCATGATGGGAACAGCATGCTGGACTTGAAAAAAGTTAGCATTGATACTGGGATGTCACCTCCATGGCCCGATTTTTGTGTTCGTGAGAAGGCCTCCTTACACTGCTAAAGCTGTGCAAAGAAACCTTGTTGAGTGTGCCAGCGGGATCTAGGGAGCTGCACCATTTCTCCTTAGAAATGGTACCTGCTCTTTAACTTGCAAATTTTTGGATCTGTTGATGTGTACTGTATTTGCTGTGCCTTCTGGGTAGACATTTGTTTAATTGACACCTTTTTCATCCAACAGTGTTGGCTGAAGAAAGCTGTAAATTGGGTGTAGGATCATATGCCTTCTGTACTTCACCTGTCTTCTGTCCTGAGTAATTCCTCACAAACAGCTGTTAAATACTGCCCTGGCATGTGCTGCAGACCTGGAGCTGTTCTGATGCTGCTGCTCTGGATCCTGACAAAGGACAGAAGAGCACAGTAACAAAGGTTCAGATGTGGCTTTTCTGTGCCTGGGAATGCTTTTAAAAGGAGGCGGTAGCCTAGGCATCTTAAAGGACAAATGGTCTGTTTCATCAATGAGGAAATTACTCAGAGAAAGGCACAATCTTAGAAATTTCAATAAGTCTTGTTTCTCTTTGATAAGTCTATTTTCTAGGTAGTAAGATTCCCAGTAGCAGAGTGGTTTTGATATTTATGTCTTGTAAGTTTGCGCTGAAGGCACTTGACAAGCACTAAATAACAAAAAACATGAGGCAGAAAAAGACAGAGTGATTGACTGAAGATGTAGGAGGCCCTCCATGTGTACAAAATAGGACAGACTAAATTAAATTAAGTTAAACCTGTGATAAGCAAAGGTCTTGTATAACTTGTACAGTGAGTGGCTTTGAGGTTTCTTCAGTGTTTTAAAAATTGTCTTCTGAAAAATGTTTTTATTACTCCACAAGCCTTTAAAATGTCTCTTTATGTGTGAAAATAATGCAAGATTTGAGTGTTACAGGTTTACTCCAATAACAAACTGGCTTTCATTTAAAACATAAAGTTGATTTATCCTGTTTAGCAGTGCTAACTGGTATTGTCCACCACTCTGAACGCCAAGTATGATTTGTCATTTTAATGCTAATTAATGATGACTATCTATATTATAAGCTGTGTAAAGTCAAGCACTTTAACAAATTTTTGTTATTTTTTCCTTCAGGACTAAGAGAAACATTGTTTAAAATATCAAGAAAACAAAAAAGATAATTCAGTTGCACAGCAGGCTGCGTGAAAACTATCAGCTCTTATTTTGTTTTGCAGACAGGAGAGTGATCTGCTGTACCTCATCAGTGCATTAAAAAAAAGGCATAATTGAAAACAATTAATGATCAAACTCTTCCCCCCCCCCCCCATCATATCATGTATCAATGTATTAAAGGTTATCAGCTGAACTCAGGAAAGAAAGGCGGGTCATTTGGAAATGAGCAGTAGGCTGTGTTTTGCATTTCCTAAAGACGGCCGTGTATGTTAATGATAAGCAGTACCTGTATGAAACTTTGTGCCCTGGTAAAACCATTTCCTGATGTCAGTCGCTGTAGTGGCATCTCCGTTACACTGCTGTCCCAAAGGTAACAGTCACGGTGTGCTGTCTATCAATAGCTCTCCCTGTGTTACCAGTGAAAAAGGACCTGTAGTGACCTACAGATGTTGCAGTCACTCTGATGCCCTGTGTCTGCCTCCATCACCCACGCGGGGCAGCCCCTGGGAGCAGCCCCCTTACCTCCCTTGGTTGGCAGTGTAAAGAAAGGATTCATGATCTGGCCTTCATTGAGTATTTTAATGCTTTCCAAGTCACTAACCACTATGCTGTTTTATTGTTTCTTTCAGAACAGTAGACATAAAATAAATGTTTATTGAACCTTTGGAGGTCTGTTGATCAATAAAAGAGAGGCTGCATTGAAACCACAGAGGCAGCAATAGCTTTTCTCTTTCATATTCTCAGGGTTGTCTTGTACGTTTCAGCTGAAGCTCAAACTGTTTGTGGACAAAGAAAATGGGAGGGGGAAAAAAAAGTCTGATCAATTAAAAGTATATTCATCCAAGTGTCTGAAAGCTTTTATCCCATGTTCCATTTTCCTTCAGTTCTGTAATTGGGAATTTGCACAGAGTGGTCTTTGTTTATTTTTAATCCAGGGAAGCACGACAATAAAAGCCTGGCTGTTCTTAAAAAGGCTTTCAAAAGTAAGGTCAGGGGTTGGGGTTTCTTACATCAGCTGAAGGTCTGACCTGGAAAAGAATGCAAAGATGAGATGATCAAGTAGCAAGAAGTAAGAGAGTTAAAATTACATTTTGATATTCTTGGCCTGGAGAGGGATGAGTCTTCAAAAGCATTTTAATGTTTTCCAATTTTCATCAAAATAATAAAGAAAAGTGGCATACATTAAGGAAAATGAGGGTGAATTTGGTTATGTTTGGTAGTAGTGCAGACATGGCTACACTGGGACAACTCATACACTTGCTTTCTGTGCGGGGTTTTCAGAGCATTACAGTCATTAGTTCTTACTGGTTAAATCCCACCTCTGTTTGCCAGTATTTGGTAAAAGGATTCTGATTATCTCATTGTCCCAGATGCATCTTGACAAGACTAGGTTTGTAACCATCAATTCAGCCAACAGCCTTTACCTGTAGTAGCTTCTATTCCTCTTCCAGAAGCCTTTTCAAGGGGATTAAACAAAATTTAGGAGGTTTTAGAGGTTTTGTTCAGCTTGCTTTGTTTTGACAGCAATATTGTCATGGCCTGCATCTGTGTCAATAATGGTTTTATAGGCTATTGGCTCTTTTTCTAACCACATATCCTTAAAGATATGCTCAGAAGAGCACTTAATGAGATGTTACAGTAGATTTATTTGTTGTCGTTTACAGTAAAAAGGTGGTCATAGTTACTCACTGCTGTAGGTTTCCTTTTGACATGCTAAATATTTAAATGAAGTGTAAATCATCATTAAACTTTGGTAAATGACAGTTAATAGCATCTCCAATGCTTATGCTGTTTAAGGTGGCTGCAACATCTGGTTGTTTTTTTAGAAAAAAAAGAGAAACCTTTTTTCTTTTTCAGTTTTATGTATGGTGAACTGACAGACAAGAAGACCATTGAAAAAGTCAGACAGACCTTCGACAACTATGAGTCAAACTGCTTTGAAATTCTCCTCTACAAGAAAAACAGTATGTATATACTTCTGTATGGTGTTGGGAGTGATAAAAGATATTTAAAGTATATAATAAACTAAAATAAATTTTTATTTTGACATATGGGTAAATTTGGGGCAAGATTTAGAGAAGAAACAGGTGTTTTGGTTGCCACAGCTCAAAAAGAGCGCTCTGTTTTCAGGGCAGGTGTTCAGGTGGCCAAGAATAGTAGTTGTTCCCTGCTGCCTCTAGTCTGACTCCTCCTTTCCAAAATATATTTAGTTTTGAGGATTGTTTCCCTGAAGGGAAACCGACTGGGTTAAGTGAAAAGAAATCCTGAATGAGGTTCCCCCACATCCCTCAGGAAACACCCCCATGTCTCCACAAGTGAGAACTCAGACCGTGATTGCCGTGAGTGGATGCTCCCAGCAGTGTCAAGATGCTTCTGTGGTGTGTAAACAAACACGTATGAGCTCTGGTAGGAGTACTAGATTTGGCATAAAACTCAAGGATTAATTAGAAAACCAGGGAATTTCGTAACTTAATGAGATGTGGGACCTAAGTCCCTTCCTCTTGGTGGCATTGAGTTTACAGGAGGTTGCCAGAACCAGAGA
Source organism: Falco cherrug (assembly GCF_023634085.1). Lineage (NCBI taxonomy): Eukaryota > Metazoa > Chordata > Aves > Falconiformes > Falconidae > Falco > Falco cherrug. Next base: position 30,925,929 of record NC_073703.1, read on the forward strand.
GGATTTTCTTTATTTTGTCTTAACCACGAGTCACTCCGGTCACATTTTCTGTCCTGCCATGTATGTGGGTAGTACTACTTCTGACTTATCAATGTAATAGCACATATTAAGCAAAACCACACTGTTGTGTGGTCTCACGCTGGGCTTGTGCAATGTGAACATTTCTCCTGGGCTGGCGGTTGAATTCCATGCTGTTGTCAGGGCAGATGAGCAGCCTCCTCTACTGGCGCAGGTCATCTTCCCAAGGCAGTGAGCCAAAACTATCACATGAAACATGCTCCAGAAAAGCTGGTTCCTCTACCCTGAGCAGAATGAGTCTAGTTGACTGGGTCTGTGGGCACGTCAAACACAAGCCAAGAGCAATCTTGATGGAGATGTTTTCTTCCATTTGACTTCCATTGCCCAGTACAGGTGCAGGTCCTGTGGGGCTGGGGAGCTTTCCCCCTGGTTCAGCTGCCTGGAGCCCAGTAGCCAGGGCCATGCCTCCCCCCACCCCACCCCCATGGACTTTGGTGCTGGGATGGAGGCTGGAGGTTTCTTTTGCATGCTGTGGCTGAGGGAAGGTAATGGTGTGCCTCAGGAAAGAGCTACCTGTGCCTGACTGCCCCATTTCACTGCAAACTCACATAAACCTTTCATCATAAACCTTGTCTTCTTGAATCAATGCTTTACTTCCACTTTCCCTTTTTAGACTAAATCTTCCTGTATGTGCACTTAAACAGTAGGGAAATGTCTTTAGATTTCTCCAATTCTGCCTGCTTCAAAGCATTTTAGCCAACACTTTAATTAAAAAGAGAAGCAAGAGCAGCTCTGAAGTCCAGCTGTTTCTGTAGGTGCCTGGGACAGCCCTCCAAAGGACCTCTTTTCAGTGCCTCAGCATGGGAATGCGTCTGTTCTCTAGGTTTTCTGCTTCTCTGCCCACTCCCTGTGCAGGTCACCTGGACTCCCCCTCGAATTGGAGGAATTTCCCAGGGCAGACCTGTGTTGGGTATCTTTGCCTGTGCTGGTGCCCAGCACTGCCATGCCCTCTGTCCGTGTGATTTCCTAAGAGGATCCCAGAGACCCAGTGCTCTCCCTGATCCTCACTTCTGTTATTAACTGGGCTGGCAGCCCCTGCTTTAGCATGGGCCAGTCCTGAACTAAATTCCTTTCTACTTTTTTTAAGTATGAAAAGAGGTAAGCCTTCTCTTGGTGGCTTTTCTGTAACAAGCCAGCGGCTTTTTGCTTTGGCTTGTGGATTGTCTGCTGGAGCTTGATGATGCTTTAGAGATTTATTGAGCTGCAGCTGCCTTAATAAAATCTTCACCTTTGCCCAGATCTCCAAGCCTGTCCTTTCCGTAAGTTATGCAAGATTACAGAACGACTTTATGGAAAAGTACTCTTATTTCTTTTCAGGCTTGAGTCAGTTCCCATCCTTAACATCTGTTGCCAGCTTTCTTCTCCATCACGCAAAGCCCAAAACTTCAACCTCTTGCTAATGCTTATAGGTTCACCTCTTGGCTGCAGTTCAGCAGCTGGTTTGCCCAGGGTTTGCTTCCATTTATCATACTCTGAGCCTTGTGGAAGAAAGTCCTTCAAGAAACTGCCTGCTTTATCCTCCAGGCAAATATTGGAACAGATAAAGAAATAATAGTTATCTGTTGATATGAAGACACTTCTGCAAGATGTAGGCAGTTACTTTGTGGAAGGGCTTGTGTTTGTCACCTGCAGAGACCCTGAATGGGGCTTGCAATGCTCTCAGAGCCCCCTCCCACCCATCTTTTCAAACTGTATGTCCAGAGGTGCTGTGTATTTTTGATGTGGTACAATCTCTGCCCTGCACTAACCCCCACCCCCCCCTTATGCTTTTGGCAGAGGGAGATTTTGAGATTTGCAGGTTGCTTTCCCATCCTTCTTTCCTTTGCCACAGAGGTGATCTTTAGGAGCTGATGTTCTCTGGCAGCACCCACATGACTGCTGACTTCACATGCCCCCTTGACATTTTATCCCAGCTTGCAGGTTTCAGGTTCAGACCTGAAAGTTTGCTACAGCTTTCTTCTGCTTTACTGAATTCCCTCATCTATAGTCCTCAGGTCTGCCCACCAAACTATTCAGCAACCACGTTAGGCATGCATATATATGTGTATATATGGTAATACTCAGGAAATGTCTTTGCCTGCTTTTGCCCAAATTGCTGCTTCTACAGCAGTAGCCACTTTGCCTCTGTGTTTGATTTTTATCAGTGCTGTTGAACAGGTTATTTTGCCTACTTACTTTTAGAGCCTTTCAAAAGTTGCCAATGAGTTGCCAGGTGTAAGTGCAAGTATGGTATTACTCCGGAGAGCTGCAGCACTCTGTTTTAGAGCTTATGAAAGAGTCTTTTATCTTGGGCTAGCAACTGGGAATTGAGATAATCAACTAATCAGCATAATGGCTTTGGAATTATCACAAAAAGCAGTCCCCCATCTCTCCCACTTCTCCGGTTTACTGCTGGTGAGTTACTGGTTTAATCCCAGTTCAGTAATACTGAATTCTGTCATGAACACTTGTGGATTTTAACCTTCCCCCAGTAGTCCTAGTCCAAATGGGTTTCATTGCCCTCTGGGCATCTATCCTGCAGTTCCTGGCACAGCTCTCGGATGTGGTGCATTAGAGGAGGTTTGGGTGACCCAGTGGTGCCTGTGGGATAACAGTGGGTAAGCAGCTTGTCTCTGTGTCAGCTCACAGGCTGGCATTCAGGAGCTCAGGAGAAAAGCCATTATGTCAACTGGCTGAAAGCACATCAAATCCTGGAGGTAATTAGCTGGCTGTGAAGGTATTTATAGTGCACTGTATGTAGGTGCAATTTTGGGAGGAAGGGGACACAGCCATGGGCATGGAGCTTTGCAGGATGGAAAGCATCTCTGATATTCATATCCTTGCAGTTGAATAGGATGCTTCAAAGCAAATTGCTTGAAGTCTTTTAGGATTTCGACCCTCACACAGCAGATCTGCATGTTCATAGAGGACTGCCATGTGCGTTTCAGCTGAGGAGGAAACAAGACCAGTTTCAGCTCTTGAGCACCTGCAGGAGCCCTGTGTGAACAGTGAGGATTTACCAAAAGCTGTGCTAACCACTCCAACACTGTAGACATTTTTTTGATGTTTATTTGTTGAGTGGTAGGATTTGAAGAATATTTTGTATTTCTTTCAAAAGCTCAATAGAGATAACTGCGTTGTGAGAGTGCTCCACTGGGCAGGACAATGAGGAAGTGGAGAGTATGACCTGAAACACAAAAAGGAAATCTGATCTCCTGATTTGTCCTGATAGGACATCAGAGGCTATGTCTGGATTAGCTCAGGTCCTCTTAAATAACGGAGTTAAATCAAATTTTGAGCATTTGACAGTATACTCCATCAGTTTTGGATTTGATCGCTCAATGTTATCCATATTACGAAGAAGGAATCAAAGATACCATCCATCAGTTTTTGGTTTTTTTTCTTGCCTTCCTACCTTGCAGGCACTAAGTTTGTGAGATGTGCCGGGGGAAAAAAAAGAACAAGAGAGGAAGAATAATATGTTTTATTTCAGAATGGAGATTTATGAAACATCCTGTCTCTGCTTATCACCTGATTAGATTAATGAAGCTGTAAAAATGAGAATATGTTGTTTTCCTTTGCAGAGGTAAAATTGAAAGATCTGGAAGATGTAGAAATATTGAGATATGGTCCTAAACTACATGTGTGTTATATTAACATATAAATAATGAAATATTCTGTGTATAGGTTGGGGAAAGTTTGTGCTGCACTACAGTCCAATTTCACCTTTTTCTCTGCTTTAGGAACCCCAGTTTGGTTCTACATGCAAATTGCACCTATAAGAAATGAGCATGAAAAAGTGGTTTTGTTCTTGTGCACTTTTAAGGATATCACTTTGTTCAAACAACCGATTGAAGATGATTCAACAAAAGGTAAATATGAAATACACTATTATTTTTTGTAAATTATAAAGTACATGCTTGAGCTCAGTCCTGTGGCAGGAATGTTGTGCCTGTGATCTGTGTCTTGAATTCAGACAATTCAGAATCAAGAGTTTCAATGCCGCTCTCCTATATTATTGCTTAAAAATAAAAGACAAATCACCACAAGTACAAATTCCCTAATAACATTTTGCCAGAGTCATAAGCCTTCCTTTTCCTTTGTAATTTCACGGCTGGCATTTGCTAAAAATGACATAGTTTTGAGTCATTACTGTGTTGTTTTGTGAGACCTTTCTCCTAAGGGGCTGGCATCTTCTGTTCAGAAAAAAGTAATTTCAGTTTCTTTGTGCTGAGGTGTTGATATTTCCTCACTTTCTTACTCTTGGAGATGAAGTGCAAAAGAAACAGCCTGTTTGGATCCTTTGTTATTGGTCGGCAATGGTGACTGCATGGCAGTGGACCTCACACGTGTTACTTCACAGCTGCTGGTGGTGATGTGTGTTGAGATGCACCATGCTGTCATCACCTAACGACCCATGGCCAGACCCGCAGCTTGGCACAAGAGAGAATTGGGGGGGGAAAGGTGGAGAGGATCTAGGAGTATCCTCTGCTTTGGTTATAAGGTGTATGTCTTGTGTCAGGTTCACTTGTTTATTGCTTTGGGTAAAATAATGCATGCTTACATAAAGAAGGGCATTTATGCCACAGCAGCCACATCCTATCTTCTCTTGGAAGTTGCCTTCTGATGATTATTTCCTTGCTATATTTTTCACTGCATGTTTAGAAAGGCTTGTTTTCTCACTGAGAGCAACGTGTGCTCTAAGCTGTCTTCTTTAGGATAAACTTGGTGTCATTTGAATGCAAACAGGTTTTGAACTAATTTCTTATGATCTAGTTAACGCTTACTATAGGTGTTTGTGTAACTGAAAAGTAGATTTGTAAAGACAGACTTAAAATAAACCAAAAAGCCTCTCTTTGGGCTAATGCCAAATATAAGAACTTTTTTGTCTGGAGGGTATATTATCCTTGAAGTCCTAAGATCCTGATACAGGAATACCTTCTCAGCCATTGTAAGCTCTATTGCCTCTCCAATTTAGCTGGCAAACTGCAAATGTTCCTTTATTTCACTTTCAGCTCTTTAACGTGGAATTCTTCTGCCTGGAAATAATCTTTTTTTTTTTTTTAGGATAAATGCTAGTTAATTGAAAGGACTTCAGTTGTAGAGGTCTGAAGGCATCAGACTGGCTGCTTGCTGCAGTGTATATAATACGTAGTAGGAACTCATAAAGGGAAGAAAAACAGTCTTTGCAAGGATCTTCTTGTAGGATTACCTATTTGATGCTTTGTGCGGGGGGACTGAGATGTATCTCACATGGAACCAACCCTCAACCCTCCCCCCCTTTCGCTGGCTCTACCCCACTTCCCACAGTATGTAGTTGCACTGAGGAGCGCGTGGCTGCGGTAGGACAGGGAAAACATTGGAGGTGGCTCCCAAATGTAGAAATGATGAATGTTGCCTCCTTTGGATTCTTGGCCTGGGAGATTTGTATTCTGCTGCCTTCCCTGGGGAGGCAGGGGTGTGCTGAGGGGACTGAGCTCTCCTCCTCCCCATCTTGTGGTGGAGGAGCAGAATCCACCCGGCATCCATTATAGGAACAATAATGTTCCTATGGGAAAGAGCAATAGCTGTGAAGTGTGTAACTTGTGTACTGCTGTTCCCCAGTGAAGGGTACCATTAGTTAAAATGCCAGGTATTGGCGACGAGCATTGCAAAATATTGTTGTCGGCAGCCAGAGAGGTTTGTTTCCACAAACCTTGAAACGAAACATCGCAGAAAGCAGTACAGTCTCTCAAGTGCCTTTAAGGTGTATGATTGGAGTCTTAAGAATTTGCTTAAGGTCATTTGATTAGAGCATTGGTTAACATTGATATGTCCAACAAGCTCCATGATTACACACCACTGACCCAATTTTTCTGCTGCTTTTGCAGAAATTAGGACTTCTCTTTTATATTCTTCATATAAAAAAAATTCAAATATTTGCACCATTTTACTACAGGGATGGGGAAACAGCACTGTTGCATTACCCTTTGTGTGTCAACTGGGTGGATCTGCGAGATCCCAGGGCACTGGGATCTCAGTGTTGTTTTGTCAGACATAGTGCTAGGAGAGGTGCATAATTCATTGTCCCTGCAGATAACATTACAATGTGCTTAGAAGTTGTCAGGCCACTTTCTTTTTGAATTATGAGATTGGTAAACATATACATTACAATTTAGTAGAGAAAATTCAAACTTTTGTAAAAAGTATTTTGGTAAAATACTGCTGTTGAGTGCTGGGACTTGTCATTGAAAGGGCTATTTTTTTTTCCCTTTTAAAAGAAGGATTTTGCTTCAGAAATTCTACCAGGACCATGCAATACATAATACATAAATAATTATGGTGCAGATGAGTTACTGTCTATTACTTATGGGAGCAGTAAATCTGAGATAAAAAATTCAACAGAAATAAAATATTGATGCCATTATGCAATAATCTCTGTACCAATATATTCTGCACTGTTCGAAGGTATGTTGCTTTGTTGTGAAGCTTCAGTATATCACACTCCTATGAGGTACAAGGATTTGTTTTTTAAATCATAACAATGGGTGTATCTACACTGCAGGGTGTCTGTGTGTCCTGGCTCCTGGAAATAAATGGTTGGGTTTGCCAGATCTGCTTCTGGTGGCTGCAGTGCGGTCAGCATCCCATGTAGATCTTGCAAGGGAGCAGCAGTTTCAGGGGGCAGGGAGTGGTACCCAGGTGCTGAGGATGCAGAACTGCTCAGAAGTGTTGAGAAGCTTGTTGTATTTGTGAAAACAGGACATACAAATAAAAGAAAATAGTTGTCTTACTACAAAGCACATTGCAAGGGAGAGTTGGGATTTATTTTTCTCTGATAGAGGCTCAAAAACATGCTTGTTTACAGGCTCAGTACAAAAAATACAGTTGGCGTCATGGGGACTAGCCCTGTGTGAGTGAGGGGAGTTAGAGAGGTCTGGGGCACTGTGACACTACTTACCTGTGTGCTCGCTGTTTGCTGTGTATTAATACCGTCAGAGAGGAGGAGGGGGCTTTGCTTGCAGGAGGGAGTAAAAGTAATGAAAAATTTTCCTGGGTCACCCAGGAGACTGTGAATTTGTTGCAGTCCAGAAAGCTGTTAAAACTTATTGGACTTAAAGCAAGACTGGAGAAAAGGGATATTTAAAACCGACCTTCCTCTGATAAAATATAAAGGCAGGGATCAAAAGACTTCTTTTCTGAGAGGGTATGGGCAGTTCGACACTAAAGACTTGACTGACTTGTTTTCTTGTTACCTGTGCTGGCATCTGTTATCACTGGGCAATGCGTGGGAGACCTATGATGTATAGCACTGTAACAGTGACCAAGAAGTACTGCTGATTCCTTGTAAATGGAAAATTACTTAAAGTGTCTAACCATGTGAAAATGTAAAAAAAAAAAAAAAAAAAAAAACCAACAAAAAACCCCACCAAACCAACCCCAACCAAATGAAAAATAAACAGCCACTGAAAAACAAAACAACAACAAAAAGCCAAATGCACCCCACACCCACACCCCATAAACAAACAAACCCAAACTAAAACCCAGCATCTAAAGTAGAAGCAGTGAAGATAATAATGGAAGGAAATGTCAGCCACCTGGGTGCAGGTGCCATCAACAAGTCTGGAGGGTAGGGAGAACACCCTCTGTTGACTTGCTTTATGGTTTGTAGTGCCTGGGCTCCTTACTGGCTTGCTGGGTGAGCTGTGGATGGTGGCAGTGTGGAAGAAGAGGTGTGAGAATTAGTGGCAGCAGAGATGATGTCACAGGAGATGATGGCCACACTTGGTAGTGACTGGACAATGCCTTATTTTCCGGTGAAGGAGCTGTGCTGTTTGTCTGGTCTCTCTTTCTTTCCTTCTCCTGCTTCTCTTTGGTAACGTGAACATTTGTCTGATCTGGATTCAGTACCAAGCAGTAGATCCTGCCTGTGGTGGTGGAGGGTCAGATCCCCAGGTGTCCTGGCTGAATGTCTAGCACAGCAGAGGTGGAAGGTCATTACAAGCATATGAATGGTCATATTGTGTTTTCTTCCAGAGGATAAAACCCAAAGAATCTTTCTTTTTTATGTTTGTACCATTGTAGGGTCACAGCTGGGTGCTTTTTATCAGCTTGCTGTGCTTTTATTCTGTCTTTACCCAATGGCCTTTTAAAAACATCTAAAGACTTTCAGTCCCTCCAAAGACACACAGTGGTAATAATCTTATGTTTATTTGTCAGAAAAAAATGAAGTCATTTTTCTGAGCCCTAGCTATTTGAAGGGCAAATAGAGCCACTTAAAATGTTAACATCATTTGAAGCCAGGAGTGTTGTAGATTATAGCAAACTGAAAGTTTAAGGCTAGAAAAAAACTGGCATTTTTTTTTTTGGCCAAAAGCGGAGTTTCACCTAGTTGTGCAATGGCTTTATTCCCTTTGTGTCATCAGTGAAGAAGAAAAAGTGGCCTCTAGGTAAACTTGGAATTTTTTTTCAGCTAGGATTCTTACTGGTTATCTTGAGTCTCTTGAGTGAAATATCAAGCTTTTCAGCTGCTGGAAGTCATTGGGAAGTTCTGGTGAGTACTGATGGGACGCTGAATTAGGATGCAAAGATGAGTTAATGAGGCCCCCACAGCTCAGGACTGTGTGCTGTTGACAGATGGGATCAGGAGATGGCACAGCAGTATCCTGAACTTGGGTGGTTTTTTTTCCACTTGATGGATCCAGGCTTTGATAATCAAGAGTGTCTGGGACAATGCTGTAATGCTTCCAGTGATATAACTCTTTATGGTTATATAACTCTATATAATGATACAACTCTATCTCAGAGTGTGACAGGGCTATAAAAAGTGTGGTAGTTGCAGAAATACGCACTTTTGCTGGCTAATCCTTGCTAAGCCTATAATTCTGATCCTTTTTTATCTTTAATAAGTGCAAGTTATTAAGCATATATAACTAGTTGCACATGGGAACTTTTTTTTTCTTGAGGGGGTATCAATCCTGGTGATAATAGAAGTGGGTAGAGGGATTAGAGCATGAAAATGAGGTTTCTACCTTTAGCTGAAGCACAGCGTACCCTGTTAAATACATCACCTTGACGGTAATCCACAACAGTAATTTAGCAGGTCAGAATTTGGATACCCTTGCCATGTTTTTATTGCAGTTTTCCATGGCTGTAATAACAAGGGTCTTGGTGCTGTGGAGACCGACTTGTTCTGGCGCTGCTTCCTATTGCTCTGATCTGCAGAGTTTCACCCCCAGTGCCTTCAGGCACCAAGGAGATCACCTCCATCTCTCCATCCTCCTCTGGGTCTGGAATGCAGCATCCAAGGACATCTGGGCCTTGAGAAAGGACTTTGAGGCTCTGTGTGTGTAAAGAGAAGTGGTCATTTGCCAGGACACCAGGTAGGCTTCTAGTGCCAAGAGTAGACAGCTCAGAGGAATGATGCTATGATGCAGTCTCTTGGTATTTGAAACCATCCATTTTGGATGAGCACAGCTTGCTAGTAACCAGGAAAACTTTCCGAGGTCACTTCACTCCTGTTCCTGTAGTTACTGTCTTTAGTGACGTGCTGTGGCGCTTCTAGCAGACACTGCAAAGGCTGAACAGTCACAAGGAGTTTCCTCTCTGTTTTCATTGCTCCTAGAGGTCCTTCTTCAAGGCTTTATTTCTATCCCCCTTTGCTTGCTTTGCTGCTGTCAGAGACCCACCATGATGAAGAAGAGAGAATTTCCATATCCAGGGCTGTTTGTTTTCCTTCACAGAAATAAAGTACTTTTCTGAATCGAGTATTGCCTTTTGAGGCCTTTGTGTGCTCCATCAACAACCCACAGTGCACATTAACTGCCTGTAAATTTCTAGAAGCTAAAGTGCAATGAAAAAGAAATCCTATTGAAATCAAATCTTACCCTGTGAGAGATTGAATTAAACTGGATGTTGATCTTTGAAGCAGTAACTGTTTGTAGATTGATACCCTTTCTATGTAGAAAACTGAACATTCATAAACCATATATGTAATAATAAGTGTAAATATAGTTGAGATATTTAGGACTGTAATCGGTATATCACAGGGCATCACATTTCACTAAAGTTACTCCTCTGCTGAACCCGTTAACTTTTGTGTAACTAAACCATCCCCTCCAGACAAACATCCAGTATTGATTTAAAAGTCTGAAAAGCCCAAGGGTCCACAACATTCCTTCGTATTTCTTTGGCTTTTTCATTACACTTTTGGCTTTAAAAAAGTGTCATATTTAAAGTAACGTGGCTTCAGCTTCTTGCAGTGGCATCTTCTTACGCATTTTTTCTACTTGCTAAAAAAGTCCCATTAAGGCATTTACACATATAATCAAGTCATCGCTCCACCTTCTTATGATAAACTGAATGAGCTGAGCTCCTTAAACCTCTGTCCAGCCTGAATTTGGAGGTCTGGTGTACGGGGTTGACCTTGGCTGGACTCCAGGTACCCACAGAGCGATTCCCACTCTCCTCCTCAGCAGAACAAAGGGGAGAAAATAAGATGGAAAAAACCCTTGTGGGTCAACATAAAGCAATAGCAAAAGTTGCGTGCATGGAAGCAAAGGAAAACAGAAGATGTTACTCTCTACTTCCCATCAGCAGGTGATGCTCGGCCGTTCCCGGGAGGTAGGGCTTCATCAGTATGTGTAGTGGTTGCTCCAAAAGATAAACATCATAAATAATGGATGCCCCCCCTGTCCTTCTCCTTTCTCTTAGCACTTAGATCTGAGCAGATGCCATATGGTATGGAATGATGTCACTGGTCACTTGGGGTCAGCTGTCCTGGCTGTGTCCACTCCCAAGCCCTTGCCCACCCCCAGCCTGCCAGTGAGGCGCAGGGAAGGCTGGAGGGCCAGCCTTGGTGCTGTGCCAGCACCGCTCAGCAGCGGGCAAAACACCCGTGTGTTACCACCACCTTTCCAGCTGCCAGTGTGAGCACAGCACCAGGAGGGCTGCTACGGGGCTCAGCCAGACCCAATACATCTGGTGATGGCAGATGCACAGACACTTACCTGCACTTTAATTCAGCTCATCAGCAGCAGTAGGGATGAAACTGTGGTGGCACGGACTTCAGCCTCCAGTTTCCCAGTCAGTTTTTGTGGCCAGTGTTGTAGCCAGGTGAGTTCACAGCTAACTTCTCAATATTGCCATTGCTTAGCCTCTCCAAGCCTAGCTCTTGCTGTTGTATATCCAAGGAGCAGGTGACTTAGCCAAAGCAAACCACGTGCTCATCTACTAAGACCTCTGGATCCTTTTCAGAACTGTTCTTTGCTAGGGACATTTCCCACTCCCACGCTGGAGATAAATGGGCAGATGCCCAGTTATCAAGCACATCATCTTGCACGACTGTCCTCACTGCTGTTTAACATTCCTCTAATCTTCTTGTCATCTGGACATTTTATCAGTCATCTTACAATGACTTTTAAACCATAGAGAAAAGGACTGAATATAGAAGGGGACCTGTCCAGAAAGTGCTCGGTAATAATGTTTTACTGTTTTCTGCTACTTCTTGTTTGATATCTGCCAGGTAGCAAGTTCTTCACCCATTTAACCCATGATTTACTAAACTGTTATGGTGACACAAGTCGAGACAGACTGAAAAACACCATATCATTGTAGATGGGTTCAGACAAAATGGCTCTTTATTGCTTTGTCATATTGCTTATGTATCTTAGATAGTACATGTGTCAGACCCTGACAGGCTTTCTGTCGTCTTCTTCTTGCTTGCTATTTGCTGTTGCTGTATATGCCCATATGCTGCGGTTTTAAGTTCCGGGTTTTCACATCCCGTTTACATACCTGACAATTTGTGGCTGTCTCAAGGGTACACGACTATGTCTTCAAGGTCAACCAACTTGTCTGCAGACCCGCTGCAGACCCCTCCACTGTGTAGTCTTAATATTTTGTCAAGTGTGTCACACGGTGTCAGTTCAGTGAAGAGTAGCGTATAAGAGGATTTGGCCAGGCTGTGGCTCTGAGGTGGTTCAAGTGCAGCACCAGGATGAGGTGGTGTTACGAGATGAGCACTGTGGCTGTGCCGATTTGGGAGCTGTTGGGTCCTTGGCTGCAGGTGGGAGAAAACCAAGGGCAGCCGCTGCATCAAGTCAATGGTCCCTGTTGTTTCCCAGCCCATGCCCAGAAAGGGAGCACTGGTACAGGGAGCTGCCCTGGCTCATGCCTCTCTGGCGTACATCACACATATGTGTGGCTCTGGCTGGCCATTGTATTTGGCTTACAGCTTGTTCTGTCAAGGCATTTGGCTGTCTTCCTGAACCAAATTTATACTCTTACAAAATAATGAAATTAACATTGTGGGGCATTTTACATCATTTTGTATTGACAGCCATTTGTTATGTTCCTTTCCTTTTCTTTCTTATTAAACGTATTGAAACTCAGATCAGCTTTTCTCGCATTTTGCCTGGCACTGAGATCAAGCTGAGCAACCTGTAATTACTGGGGTCAGCCTGTTCGCCCTTTCTGCATATGGGTGCAGAAAGCCTTTTGATTGTACTCTGGGAGTCCTTTAAAAACTTCATTGTTACTGTAATAAATCCAGCCAGGGAAGGATTTTTCCCATATGTCTTTAGCTTTCCACGTCCATTCTCATTAACCATAATTTCTCATTCACATGCTCACAAGGTCCCTCTTTCTTCCCACCCTGTGTGCTTTATTATATGCTGTTTTTTTAATTCTAGCAGCTGCCTTCCTTTTGACCCTGAGCTGGTATAGTCCTTTTTCCTTGGCCACTGAATGGCACCGTTTTGCTATCTGACAAACTCCTAAAAGCCAGTTGACTGACATTTACAGGACTTAGTCTTTTCTTTTTTCTTCCCCAAATTTACACTTGTTTTTATATACTTATGGGGAAATAAGTTCTTGGTGGCCCTGTGTGTGTGCATAAGGTTTAGCTTCAGTTGCAGAAACATGGAATTTAAGAAGTTGTGCACTGTAAATTTATGGCTATGTCAGAATTAAATTTAAAAATGCATTGTATACTAAATGTAGTCTCGTGGTATATAAATCTTAGCATTTTTCATCAGTAGATCTCAAAATGGCTTGCAAAGTAGGTCATTAGCCTTATCTTCATTTTGAGGAGAAGAAACTGAAACTCAGAGAGGTGAAGTGATATGCCCAAGATATTACCCATTAATTCTCCACCCATTTTGAGCTCCCCAATAGCTGTAGTGGGGGGGTGGTAACTGGGGGTACAATGCTGATCAAGAATGGAGGTCAGATGTAAAAAAAATAATCCCAAGAGTACAGTCGTTATCAGACAGTGGAACGCAGGATTTCAAATCAGGAAATGTATCCTAATATTTTGAATTACATTTGAATAGACTCTGTGATTCTTCAGTCTGTAAATTGTTTTACTGCATCGTGGGAGTGATTGAGCATTGTTTGACTTATTCTATTTATTCAGGAATCTCATTTATTCCTCTCTCTCTAACAAAGCAAACCCAGGCTGATGACGTTTTGTTTTTTGTTTTTTTTTTGAAGAGGCCCTGAGCTCTTTCAGCCATACTTCACCTACAATGAAGAGCAAACAGCCAGCCATTGTAATGATTTTACTGTCCGAATATCTAGAAATGGTTGAGATTTGTAGATGCTAACTGTAGATGCAAAAGGATGATCTGTGTTGTCAATTGCATTCCGTGCTGCCTAACTCTGAGCAGTGCTAGCTCTTTGCCTTTGTAGGTAAGTCATGGAGTATATATTATTTAAGCATTCTGTATGTTATCTTCTCCGTAAGGAGGAGAACAACCACCTTTCCATGGTCTGGAGGTGTTCGTTATACTTCTGCAGGCGGGAATTAACATGAGCATTGCTGAAATCACCCTCTGCAGTTGTTTTTCCCGCAAAATATTTGTCTTAACCCAAGTGTTTTCACTGCAGTCTAAGATACTGGATAGTTCCCTGTTACACTGATTTAAAAGCCATCATTATTTCTGATCCTTTTAAGACCAGACAAACCTTGACAAAAAGGTTAATTGCAACCCAGTAGAGCTACAGTAATGTTTTATTAGGGGGAGCTAGTCATGTCTAGATTTTCCAGAGCAAGTGCACTATAAAGAACATTGATATCTCGTCTTGAGATTTTGAACTCTTCATAAACTCTGAGGTACGAATTTAGCTCTAAAATAGTATAGTTTATGAACTAGAGATTTTAATTAATTTTTTTTCAGTGTGGCTGCTAGCTAGGTGGCTAAATCTGTATTTGGACCTCTACAAAACTCCAGAGAGATTGTGGATTTTCAACTGCTAATGAAATTATGGGGAGAATTCGAAGAGTCTTCTCATTTGTGGATACTTACATTTGAAAATATTTGCTGTTATCTTTGAAGGCGATGGGTAGGGCTATTGACTGCTGAGGTTTGTACAGGGAAGGTGGCTGAAGCACTAGTAGATCAAAACAGCCCAAGTCTTTTTTGCTCACTAGCCTGTGCCGGGGCAGGGACTTCACCCTGGCTGAGGGAACTGCCCAGCTCTGACCCGGTGCCTTGGTGGGAATGTCCCTGTGGGACAGGCACCGGGACTCGCTCCTTGGTGCGAGTGGGAGCACAGTGAGGTGGTTCACAGTTTTTGATGGAGTCTAACCAAATCTCTGCCTGCTTTTTCACTTTGGGAGAAATGAGAGGGATTAAAAGGTTTTGTCTCCAGATAGCCGTTAGGAAACAGTGATTCGTTTCTGTCCCATCACTTTCAGCATCACTTCTGCTTGGTGAAGCCTCTCTGGCTGGACTTTCTTTGGACATCTTTTAGCCTGGTCCTTTTCATTCTCTGCCATACACTGCAACAGCATCTTTGACCTGGATGACATTTCTCCTTAGAGAAGGCAGCAGGATGAGGGAGAGGGTGTTGGAGATGGATGAGTGTTTGTGTACTGGATTGATCTGCAGGATGTATTAATGGGAAGGAGACTGGTGAACAGAAGGGCAGAGAGAGAGCTCCTTGTGGCAATGCAAGAGTGCGGCTCACAGAAGGTCCCTGAACCCAGAGTAAGCAGTGAGTGTGGTGTTGGAGAAGAGCTGTTAGGAGGGCAGTTGCTGCAGAGCTGTTCCTATCCCAGCTGTCCAGTATAAAACAATGACCGATTCAGAATCTCAGGAAGAAAGATGCGTGGGCATAATACTATTGTTGGAAGAGTAGCTGATGGAAAAGTACATGCTATGGTGAATAAGGGGTTTCAGGTGAGCTCGTTTGGACTTTCTGACAGTGGAGGGATGGTAGGATCAAGTTCTAAGCTGGAAATACTGTGTTCCCCTTGGACGCCACATAATTTCTGTAGTGGTGTATGGACCTAGTGAGTGGCTGAGAGAGCATCAGAGACCCATCTGGAAAGCTTTTCCCTCTCCAAGGAAGTGTTTGGGTGCTCTGCTTTGCTTGACTATTGCCTACCTCCTTTCTGTGCTCCTGCACTCCCTCAGGCATCCAGGCACAACATTAACAGCTTCAAGTCATGTCATAGTGTCTAAGGTTTGAAAGAAATACCAATTTATTTATTTTTTTAATTTAGTACTCTGGGTTTTTTTCCCCCTTCAGAGAAACCTTTGGCTCAGCTGTTGTATGAAGTGTGCCACAAGTCATCCCTGGCTCAGTTAGCCCCACAGTCAGAGGGCTGTGAAGTTGGAAGTCTTAATTAGAGCAAGAGATGTGGAGAATGTTTTGTAGTTGTAAAATATTTAATTATGACTAAAATTCATGGAGGAATTAAGAAGTTGCATGCTTGGAAGGACAGCCTTACAGCTGGGCCAAGGCAGAGACTAGTTCATGTCTATCAGTATGCTTGCCTTCTTCATGTCCTATTTTTGTAACTGTATGGAATTGTTAAACCTGCATCTTCAGTTTATTTAAAATGCAGGAATTTTAATTCGAGTAATAGGTAGGAACAGGGAAACGTTTTGCTAGGCTCCTACTTAAGAACAGACCCGTGTTTTGGATCATGAGAATGAATGCAGATTATGAGATTTTTTTTTTCAAAGCAGGGGTACAAATTCTTCCAGTTTTGTCCATGAATCAGAAAGTAATTAAAAAGAACCAGGAAAACCAATCATTTTATCTGTATGTTATTCCACAGTTTTTCCATTTGAGGTAGTTAACATCTTCCTCTGAAATACCCAGTTTAACTTCTTGTAAGAGGAAGCAGCTGCTGGCCTGATCTGGTGTGTGATCTGATGATGTTCACTTTGTTTGCAAGAATTTCAGTACAGTGTTGCAAGTTCAGGATGTTATTTTTCAAATGGTGCTGGGGAAGAAAGATGCAATCCAGCTGAGCTGAAGACAGAATCAGAAGTGTTGCATTTTCTCACAGAGTTCCCCCCCGCCACGTCCCCACTCCCCCCTGCACCTGCTATTTGTTCTGCTCCTTCACTCCTTCCAGACTGAAAATGTCTGTGAGGACAAGCGGCCACTAATACGTGGGATCAAATTATCATTCTTTTCAAGTCTCTGTAGAGGAAAAGAAAGGAGAGAATTGTTTGAAGAAACATTGACAGCAGTAGGCAGCTATGCAAATTTTGCCTGGTCTATTTAAACATACACATTGGTTTTAAATATAATTCTGAACTTACCTCGTCTACAACAAGGTCAAGAAACGGAGAAATGTACCCTGTACAGATTATTTCAGACGTGAGGCAGCCTGTATACATTTTCACCTTCCCACTCATGCCCCAGCATCTTGCTGTTGCTATGTTTTTAATTCCCTTTGGTTGTAAATAGGAAACAAAAGAACTTGGTACTTTTTCACGCTATTGCAGATGGATAGATTGGAGCACGTAGAATAATGCAGGACTTTGTGGTGAATTAGGAAAAAAGTCATGTTGGTGTATTCTGTACTTCCAATGTCTAGAATCATGGGCTTCACAGTGAAAATGTGAAGTCTCTAAATGAGGCTGGAAGGGTTTTTGCAAAAGATCTGCGCTAGCACAAAGCAAAGCTTTGGTCTTGGTGGAGAAAGGACATGATGAAATGGTTTGCTCTGTGAAAAGAAGAGGTCAGACCAGATGTGAGCAGAGTGGTAACCCTGCATGCTAAAATATGTGGCTGCTTTCTTTCACATGACCTTGATGATCTTACCAAGGTGGAAAGAGAGTATTTGAAAAACTCATAGTTCTTTCCTTTCTTTTTATTTTAACCGCAAAAAGATTGCTGTTGTTTGTATGTGTCTTACTCCAGCTCCTTGTTGTACATCTTCCTCAACTTCCCCCAGGCTTTTCTGTAGATGTGGCTACTGCAGAACAGATGTTTTTCTTGCCCAAGATGGTGACAAGGGGTTTCTTACCAGTTTTGCATGTGTAAGAGGAGGGGCATTTTTGAAGCCCATGTTTTGGTGAGTGGGATCTCTCAGCCTGTGAAGCACCATAGGAAAGGATTTCTAGAGAGTATATGAAGCCATCCCCTATCATTGCCAGTCCGTGACTCTTCTCCAACTCTTTTATTTAATCACTGTACTGATTAATTCCCTAAACCTTAGAAAATAAAGTAAAACTTGAATCATTAACCATCAGCCATCAGAAATCACAGAATGGTTGAGGTTAGAAGAGACTTCTGGAGGTCACCTTGTCCAACCCCCCAGCTGCCCATGTCCATACAGTTTTTTAATATCTTCAAGGAAGGATGGAGACTCCACAACATCTCCGGGCAACTTCTGCTAGTGCTTGGTCACCTTCACAGTAACAGTGTTTCCTGATGTTCAGAAGGAACCTCCTGTGTTTCGTTTTGTGCCCATTGCCCCGGCCCTGTCACTGGGCACCACTGAAAAGAGCCTGAGTCCATCCTCTTTGCACCTTCTCTTCAGGTATTTATATACATTAATAGGATCACGCGCCCACACGCGCCCACCCCCCCACACCCCCCCACACACACCCCCACCCCCCCTGCCCAAGCCTGTTCTCCAGGCTGAACCATCCCAGCTCTTTCAGCCTTTCCTCGTAGGAGAGGTGCTCCAGATGCTCTTTACTCATCTTTGTGGCCCTTTGTTGGACACTATTCAGTTTGTCCATGTCTCCCTTGTACTGGGGAGCCCAGAGTTAGACACAACGCTCCAGGTTCTGGCCTCTCCCGTGCTGAGTAGATGGGAAGGATCACCTCCTTTGACCTGCTGGCAATACTTTGTCTAATGCGAACGGTACCCTTGGCTGCCTTCATTGCCACACAGGCATGTTGCTGGCTTGTGCTCAGCCTGGCCCACCAGGAACCCCAGTTCATTTTCTGCCAAGCTGCTTTCCAGCTGGGGAGCCCCCAACATGTATTGGTGTGTGTGGTTGTACTTCCTTAGGTACTTTGGACTTCTTGTTGAACTTCATGAGGTTCTTGTGAGAGCTGGAGTAGCTGACAGAGCTGAAATGTGACAAATAAGGGTGTTTGGGACTGAATCCAGCAGTTTGGCTGTGCTGGTTTTGGCTTTGCCAAGCACTTTTCCATCACTTTTCTATCAGCTCGGTGGGGTAGGGTGACAAACTAAAGTTTGGGGACTGGCCTGAATTCATCCCCATGGACCACAGGGAAGTGTCTGTCAGGGGAGGAGAGCACCGTAAGCATGTGCATGTTTGGGTGAGTACCTGCCCAGGGTCTGGGGGTGGGTGACCACCTGCCCAGAGGAGAGCTGCTCTTTTCCTCTGGTTCTTGCAGCATGGCTGTAGGGTGCCAAAAGCAATTGGCTGGATGCACTGTGGCCTCAGCAGTTGTGAGAAGTGTCGAGGCAGAGCAGTCCCAACGCTGCTGCTGTGCTCACTTGCTCTTTGAAATCACTGGCTAAGAAAGATAAACAACAGTTCTGATTTTTGTCTTAAAGCTATCTTCCTGCCACAGTTTTGTATATGATTAGGAAAAAGAACCACAGGATTAGGAAAAAACACATTTTTTTCCTAGAAATTCATAGTTCATACTCAGATCACTATAGTCTGTCTTAAACTTGCTTTATACAGAAGATGCATGGTCCTAATAGAATATCCCTTGTAAGCTTGAGAAGCGTGAAGTGTGTCTGAAATGCACATTTAAGGTTTAGATTTGAAAAGTTAATAATATTCCTATTTTTTACCTTTTCCCAGTGCATTTTTTATGTACCTTTTTGAGGTCGTATGTAAATAGCCAGGCACAAATGGTTCGTTCTGTGCTGATGGTGTATCATGGTATTTAGATATGTTCTGATTGCTGCTTGATGAAAAATGGATTTGCATTTGTGTGAATGTGATATAAATGTAGCAAATTGAAAAGCCAAACTAAATTTTTTTTGAAGTTTTATTGTCTTGTCTGTTCTCTGCTCTTCATTTTATCTAATCCTGGGCTTCCCTTAACTTTTCAAGTCCCTGACATCGTTTCTCAGATTTGATGTTTCCCCCAGTTTTCACCTACTTAGCATTCAAGTTAAATAAAAGTAAAACCTTCTCCTGAACCCATTTCCTGTCCATAACTTGTTTGATATTCTGTACACAGCTGTGTAGTAAAATACCAGGTTATACCTGGCTAACCTGAATGTTGAACATCTCCTTCAGTGTTCTTGGGGAGGCAGTTCCTTCCTGTGGATACTTGGATTTTCAGTTTTCCTGCTTAACACTGAGGTGCTACACTGCTTGAACCCCTGGCATTTTCTTTGCTACTGCTGATTTACCTCATCAGTTGACATATCCACGCCAGCTGTCACATTTGGGTGTTTTTCCAGCAGGATTGACTTGACATGTTCTCGGGTTGGTGCTGCTGTCAGTAACAAACTCTGATTACTCCTTTCTGAATGCTGCAGAAAAAAATTCCCCAGGGGTGGCCCAGTGTGTGGGTCTCAAGCTACCATTAAGGCAGCTGTTTATCATTAGTTTAGCAGCTAAATGTATTTCTTAATGCCATTTAAAATCTAGTGCTAAATCTCTTTAAAGTCTTTTTTTTTTTTTTTTTTTTTTTGTCTGAAGCATTGCTGTTGCTGTAGCCCTGAATTTCACTGATTTTTTTTTTTTTTAATAGTTTTTTTTCAAAGTTTTAGTTTTATCCCTGAAGACCTGTTGGGGCAGGAAACAGTAAAGACTTGAGGATCAGACTTTTGGGGCTGCTCCAGTGGCCCTGAGTCAGCAGGAACCTTTCTGGATGTGGGGAGGATTTTATTTCAACAGGATTTGCAGACTAGGGAAGCCTTTGCATTGACTTCAGTGGCTTAGAATTAGATTTCAGCAGCACAGTAACTCCCCAGAAGGGTGAAAGCACAATGTGATCCCTCTAACACAATGTCTCCAAAAGGCAGAAGAAAGAACAAGCCAGAGCATTGTGATTTTACTCAGATTTACTCGTGGTTGCCTTGAAGCAGCAATATTTTTCCTCTTTCGCAAGGTCTTTAAGCTTGGAGCCTGAAGCTGTGCTGTGCAGCAATTTAGAGAAACTATTCAAGTCTGAGACTTGGTATCGGGAACATGAAAGGAGATTTACTGGCGATGAATGAGCTCCGAGTACTTTTGACATGATTTTCTTCTTTCCCACAGGTTGGACAAAGTTTGCTCGGTTGACGCGGGCCCTGACGAACAGTCGGAGTGTGCTGCAGCAGCTGACGCCGATGAACAAGGCTGAGGTGGTGCACAAACACTCCCGGTTAGCCGAAGTAAGTGGGGCAGACGCCAGCCTGCTTCCTTCATAAGGCAGGAAGAGACATAGGGAAAAACCCCATGCTAATTCTCATTAATAAATAATATTTTTAGAGGAAAATATTTCCCAACTCTCATTTTCCCAACCTCTCCTCTGTTTATCCTGAAGCAGCAGTGTGTGCTAAGCCCACGCTTCTGGGGCAGGCCATGCTCTTTCAGTCATGAAAACAGTCTCCATGGGTCAGTTTTACTTACGTGGCCCTGTTTCTGTGCATGCAGTTCTGTTTGCTGGTTGTTGCTTAACTTGGAGTGCAGAGTGTGCTCCTTTACATGCTGTCTCACAGCAACACGGAACCAGATTGATGTCCTTGATTCCTGTGGATGGTCACTTACTCTCCCAGGGAAATGGGATTGTTTGAGAAACCTCTTTGGAAGCATCCATGTCTGGGTACCTGGGGTTGTACAGCCACGCTGACTACATATACACCTTTATCTTTACTTTCTTGTATAGTCGTTCCTGCAGTATTTTGCTCCTCATTTTTTTCTTCAGAACTGATGAAATGAACTCTTTGGCAGGTTGCAAACATCTCCTTAACAGTGCAGATGGTGCAACAAGTGAATGCCTTCAGGTTAACTGATGAAACAAAGGTACTGCTTTTGTCGTCATGTCCATCGGTAATGAAAAATATCCAGATCAAAATTATATGGTCAAAATACATGGGCTACTGAATTACAGCCCTACCACCTTCTGCCAGAGAGCTTGTCCTGTGTTCAATGCTAAGAACTGGTAGCAGCTTTAAATGTGTTTGGTTTTTGTTGTGGGGTTTGTTTTATTTTTTTCATTCCCCTTCTGGTTTTCGTGGACTTTGATAATAAAACCTCTACTTAAATTAAAATCAGAATGGAAACCCACAGCTTTCAGGTGTCAGCTCTGTGATGTTTTCCTTTAAATTATCCCATACCAATAGCTTGAATGACTGATAAGTTTCTCTTACATGTTGCTTTTCTGATTCATGACATTTCAGTGTTCGTAAATCCATTGATATCCATTATTGGTTTAGTCTAGAGAACAAAACACGGGAGAAGATATGGTAGCAATATTCAAATAAGTCTTAAAGCAGTTGCATAGGATGAGGGAGGAAATTGTTCATGAGGACCACTATAGCTAGAGAAAAAGTAATGGCATTAAGTCACAGCGAGGAAAGTTTAGATCAGGCAGTAAGGAAAGCTCATGTAAGAGAGCAGGTTGTCTCGGGAACAGGTTGCTTGGTGGGTGTGCAGTCCCCTCTCTTACAAGTTGTTTAGAGCTGTAGAGTGCTGTCAGAGTGCAGGCACGCCATTGTTGTACAGGCCCCGTTTTCAGTATTCCTGTGTCTGTGGAGGAGTGTTATTGTCACAGCTCATCCCTTGCAGAAAATACCGCCCACCTTTATCAGGCTTAGCAGTTATTGGCCATTTTTGTTAGTTGCATACAGGAATAATTCAGAGAGTCTGTGATGAATGCAGCTAACAAGATACTGTGTATTCTTTAGTGGTTTAAAATTAAAAATTCATGCAGCATGAAAGAAATAATCATTATAGTTCAGTGGTCTCCACAGCCACTTGCCACCCACTCACCATGTCAAACTCAGCATGATATTATGTTAAGAATAATAATTATGCTTTTACAGTATCATGGGAGCTCCTAAGCACTCCACAACTAGAGGCATAGGGAACTATCAAGCATATGTTCATTGCATTCGGCTCGAGCCCTCAGTAGCTATTATTCCAGCTATAGTGAGTCTGTTTCCAGCTTCTGCCCCAGTGAACAAGGCAGGGAACAAGTATGTCTGGAGAAACCAAGGAGAGAAGTCCCAGTACTGTTTCGTTATGACAGAAAGTGTTGACCACAGATGAGTCCAGAGAGATAACTGGAGATAATGACCAGCTTATAAGTCAAAGCCAAAATGGTGTGTTAAGTGCAGGGGACAATTTTGACATTAAAAGAAGTTTCATGGATTTGCACAAAGGCTGCTGTGAAAAAATGACTGGTTTGATCATTGCTTTTATTCCAGGGGAGGACCTGTGGATCCACCAGGACATTCAGTGTGCCACAGTGGCCAGCTGAACCTTGCCTGCTGGCCCATTACAGGCATGCTGTTAGCAAGTCTTGTCCTGGTCACTGAGGAAGGGACACTTGGAGCCTCATACTTTTATGAGTCTCACCAGGGGTTTGGCATCTGTGAGGGTCTCTAGAGTGCCATTGGGACCACACAACTCGGTGTGCCTTGCTCTTCAGCTGGAGCTCAACACATGGCTTTTTGTTACACCAAAGCTGGTGTGATATGAGGCTGTAGGCAAAGGGAGCAGCCATGGTCTCCTGGAGGTCTCTGCTGCACTCTCACTGCTGCCTGTGTTGGGGGTCTAGTGGTTTTTTGGCTACAGGATAAATTTGTGCAACTCAGCTGACTTCATAGAAAACAAATGACTAACTAATGTAACAGTAGGTTAGTTTTTCATCATATTGGTTTTAACTGACTTTCCTCACAGAACAAAATTGCTAAATGTGACCTTAGGGAGGGTGGGAATAGGTAGGCAGAAGCAGGTTTGCATCCTATCAGATCACAGTCTGACATTGGGCCAGATTAGACATGTTGGGAAGCCACATCCTCCAACACAGAATAAGGCAGGCTGCTGTTGTTGTCCCTTGGTGATTTTTGAGGAACAGATTTTGAGTAGAGCTGACTTTTGCTGTCTAATCTCAGTAACGGCTTTCTCATCTTAAAAATAAGACTGCAAAGAATTAATGGAAAATCTCTATCTGTGGTATTCATACTCTTAGTTGTTGTGCTGTTTATTCAGAGCCATTCATTCCTCTTCACTGAGGAAACATCCTGCATTTGATAGTTTTTACGCGTATAGGACTGCCATACACAATCCAACTGTCCCTGCAAAGATGGTGCATCAGGTGTAGGGCTGAAATGAGTTTAAAAATTGCTGGGATTGTATGTTTTATCCCATACAGACTTGAGATCTCCAAATGTAAAAAGTGTTACTAGTTCCAAAATAGACATGAATCTTTCAGTTGTCAGTGCAATATATTGTCATGTTGTGTGTTCCTTTGTGCTTTTGTTTCTTGTGTTGGACTGAGACAAGAGGTAATTAGATTATCTGGGGGGAGGAATGTCTTAAGCAAATTTGGCTTGGTTCCTTTGCAATGTTTCTAGTTTCACTTTTTACAAAAGTCCATGTGCAGGAGGTTATAGTCATATGCAAAAAAGAAAAGTAATTAGGAGAAATAAAAGAGAACCTACTAGCAATGCTGAGCTTGTAAAAGCAAAAACTCTTTGAAGGAGGTGAGAAGGAAGCATGATATTGCCAGGGTGTTAGGGCAGAAATTGTGCGCGCAATGCTTTGTTTTAGGAGGTGGTGAGCCAACAAGGCTGAAGTCTGATTTACCTTTGATAGGGTATTTTTCTGGCTCAACAGTGGTTTAAAAAAGGGGTCAGGCATGAAGAGTTAGTCTTGTAACACTTCAAGATATGAAGGAATACTTGTGTGTATAACTGCAGAGCATAAGCTGTTGTGTCAGTTTCTCCTCAGTCCGTCAGCAAAGACCTTAGATGCTATGCTGTTCCCATTCATCAAGTGGCAGCTGCCTCCATAGATTCTTAATACATCAGATAATTTAGAAACTGCAGGTTGAATTGCAGTGTTCAATGAACACAGTCCTGTCTTTATGCTGTTCCTTACAGAAATCCCCTTATTGGATCATATTCATTAAAACCAGTAACTTTTGCTTTCTGTCTTTTATAGGTTCTTCAGCTGGGATCTGATATTCTTCCTCAGTACAAGCAAGAAGCTCCAAAGACTCCACCACACATTATACTGCATTATTGTGCTTTTAAGACCACTTGGGACTGGGTCATCTTAATTCTAACCTTCTACACAGCAATTATGGTTCCATATAATGTCTCCTTCAAGACAAAACAGAACAACATTGCCTGGCTTGTGCTGGACAGCGTCGTGGATGTTATTTTTCTGGTTGACATTGTTTTGAACTTTCATACGACCTTTGTTGGCCCTGGCGGAGAGGTTATATCTGATCCTAAACTCATAAGGATGAACTACCTGAAAACATGGTTTGTGATTGATCTTCTGTCCTGTTTACCATATGACATCATCAATGCCTTTGAGAATGTGGATGAGGTAAGTGATTGCAGTCCACCTCAAAAGACTTGTTTTAATTAGGAGTTAATTTAGGTGCATGCTCCCAGGCATCTGACAGCAATAAGAAGCAACTGAAGCTCTGTGCAAATATGGAGGGGTGGCCTTAAGCTGCTGGATTTTACCTACGGGGCACTCCTGTGTCGGAGAAGAGGTATCTTAAGATTTGGGTACCATGTGTGGATGTGTGCATTAATAGATGTGGGGTTTGGAATCGCTTTTCATGCAAAAGTGTTGTTGTACATCCATATCCAAATAGGCTGGAGCAGTTGAGATGTCCCCCTGCCACAGCCTCCTTTTTAAGCTCATAGCCAGTGATTGCCCTTGAGCAGTCCTAATCCATTGCAGGGCAATCTAATACAGCTTAATGTAAATAATCAAAACTCTGTATCTGCTCTGACTGAAGCTGGTGGCAAGTTTGCCACTGACTTACGTGGAAATACAGAATGTCTCTGAATGAGAATTTTTAAAATCCTGCCCTAGAATTCTTGAACCATGCTGTAATTTTTTTTTGTGATGTCTTTTTAAATATCTGATTGAGAGGGAGGTTTATCTCTTTCTTTCTTTCTTTTTTTTAAACAGTTCTTGATCTACTGTTGGAATTTTAGAAAAACTGTAGAAACTGATTGAGGAGAGAAGACATAAATGTCTTGAATGGAAACTAAATTAAAGCTTTTTAACTGCTAAATGTATTAACATTTATGAAATTGAGTTTGTAGCCTAAGATAATAGAGAAAACAAGCAATAGCTACAACATAATGCATGCACAAGTCAGCGTAGAGAAAATTCATTATTAAACTGCAACTATAATGCCATTAGGACTTGTTTTAATTTTTCTTTAGGGCCGTAAAGAGATGAAAAAGCCTCTGTTCATTTTTTGACATTTCAACAGCTTTCTCTTAGAACACCATTGAGTAGTGTTGTTTGGTTTTTTTAATTCTCAAATTCTGCAGTTCTGTATCCTCACTATATAAAATCTACGTTCTTATTTTTTAGTGCAGACTTTGTAGAGCTCCTTTAAAATTCCATCCCTGTCTCTTTGCTGAGTACCATCTTTTGACATTGTTCCACTTTATTTATAGCAAATACGACAGAAGTGATAATACTTGCAGCTTAAATTCAAGATCATCTGAGGGCTCCCCATCTGAAAGCAGGTTGTATAGTCAGGGTGTGTAAGGAGGTGCTATTATCAAGGTTGTAAATATAATACAGCTTTATAAAATAGCCAATTTCAGACTGAGAAACCTGATTTTTATAGAAGTGCAATGTTCTTTCCAGATTTTTGTGCTTTAATATGTAAAACAAACAGAAAATTTCTGTACCCAAGCAGTACAGATTTAGATGACGAGCTTAACCTCTTTCTCTAACATATAGATGGAAAATAAACAAGCTATCTGTAATATTTGTGACAGTGAAGGGGATCATTGGCATAGTGCACTATAATTGAGGCATGCTTAAAGTGGCAAACTTTAACCAAAATGTAATAAAAACAGCAAGGTATCATGAGCTCCAGTGATCCTGGAGCTGCTGTCATTTACCTTCAAACATATGAAATATCGACTCCTTTTTAAGAGAACAGATAGTAACATTTATTTCTCATGAAATGGGGTGTTATGGCCCTGGAGCCTCCAGCAGACACTGGAGTATTGTAACTGCTTATGTACTAGCATGCAAAGCCCTCCACCTCCAGTTTCCCCTAGTACCTGAAAATAATTGAAGGGATTATGAAAACAGGTATGTAAACAGTCAGTTTTTTCTTCTTGGGTTAACATTTTGCCTTTTTTCTGTCTTCCAGTGGAGATTTGTGTCTGTGTGTGTGCGTGTCTGTGTGTGTGCGAGAGACAATGTCTTCCTTTGTGACATTTAAGTCTTCTGAGGCGGTCAGTGTGTTCTGGGTGGTTGTAGTTACCAATGCTCTTTATCTTCATTTGACTTTTAGCATTTATTTTAACTGGCTTTTCTTTTCTGGGGTTTAACTTTCTCGCTCACTAGCAGCAGTGAGCTCAAACACTGTTCATAGATAAAGAATAACTAAATCAATAAGCTTAATTTGGAAGAAATAATCTGATTGATTAAAAGGAGAGTGTTTCTCATTAGAAGGTGAGTGTTTCCTCCTTAGGACAAGTAGGAGAGAGCAGAGTTCTTTTAGCTCTTGATTCTGGTAGGTTTTAGTTCTTTATCTTGGCCCGTGGTGTTGGATGAGGGCATTTGTCTTTAGCATTAAAGAAGGTGATTGTGGCACTTCGGTGAAAGTTAACTGAAAATCAGAGCTTAGTGGTATAGACCTTGTGGGCAGAGTCCTGGTGCTCTCTGTGGTCTTGGTATGGTGGCAAAGGATGGACCTAAATCAGAGTGATTAGCCCTAAAAGCCAGCTGAGTAAAAGGTGGCTTTCCAAACTTCCCTCGTGTGTCCCACCTCCATCCTCCTTTTTCCACATAAAGCATCAGATGCAGTTTTGTTAGTTGATACAGGACTAGGTGGGGAGGACATCACTGCAGGCCGTTTCTTTTCCTCCTTATGGGCAGGTTTCTCACACATAAGGAAGGATAAAGCCAAGGAACTTTAAGGTTTGTGTCTCTGTTGTATATGTACATTACTATACGTGATAAAGGTGCTTGGAGGTTCTCATGCACAGGCTGCTGAGTCTTTGTATGAGATGCCTTATGCAGGTGAGTGCTGTTTATAATGTCAGAATTAAGGACATAATTGAAAGATTTTTAAAAAAGGAGTTTGAAGAAAGGAAATGTGAGTTTTGTTACTGAGGATTGGAGTTCTTCAAAGGCAGTTAGTTTTGGCTGGAGTAGGAACAGTGTCCTTTCCATCACGGAAAACATTAGGCCAAGGCTGCAGTGTTGTGAAATTCCCACCTGAGGGAAACATGACTGCAAATCAAAGTTATGTTGTTATTGAGAGGATGTAAAGCCTTAACAGAAGGATATGATGAAAATAATTATGACACAAATTGAGAATTTGGGGGGATTAAAATGGTTTGAGGCAGAATTAGAAGTGTAGTTTTCCATGCTTGGAGTTACAGAGCCAGGTTCTTTCAGTCTGCTCAGGGAGGTTTGGGTGTATGACAAGGAGGGGAAAGGTAAGATAATGAGAGAGAGAGAGAGAGAGAGATACCTTGCACAGCACAGAGTGATCTAAATTGATGTGATGGATGAGGAATTAAGTGTGTAAGTGGTACTGAAAGGGTAGGAAAACAAGGTAAAATAGGCTGGAGAAAAATGAGCTGAGAGGAAAGTGGAATCCTTAGTGAGATACGTACTTTATTTAAGAAAATTGGTAGGGTGATAGTCCCAGAAATCAGAAAAATACCTGGCATCTTTTCTAATTGGGAAACATTATTTGCACTGAAATACATCCTAGTTAAACCAAAGCCATATTGAAAACCTTTCATATGTAGTAGTGTGAGAAAGGACACTGTAAAACATACTGAGGAATCTAGCCAGTTTTTAAGGTATGAACCAGAATGGAGGATGTGTGCTCAGAGTCTCTGAAACTAGGCTGTTTTTTAAAATATTTTTTTAAAAGTAAAAAAGTTCTCTGAAACTTCAGATTTAGTCCAAAAGTGCATGTCTGCCTCTTCTTTTAAATTAAAAGAAAAAAATAAACAACAAAAAAAAGGAGTTTGGAGTAATGGGGAATATGGTGTTTGGATCCAAAGATGATCAGAGTGGTGTGTGTTGGAAGGAGCCTTAAAGATCATCTAGTTCCACCCCCCTGCCGTGAGCAGGGACACCTTCCTCTAGACCAGGTTGCTCAAACCCCGTCCATTCTGGTCACACGAAGTTGCTATCATTATTAGGCTGTGAAGTACGTAGCGACTGAAAGTTCGATTTTTGTCTTGGCGTTACCTGTCACTTGTGATTCTCATTTTTTTCCCCTGAGTACTTTGGCTGTATGTATCAACTCTTCCATTGGTGTATGCACCATCACTTATGTTTCTAAAATCTAAGCCCCTGCTTTTGAAGCTAGATAATTATGTTACCTTGAGGCTTAACCTAGATATGGTTCCACCTACTAGAGAGATGTAAATATCCAATAACTGTCAGTCTGGGCTACCAAAAGGTTGTTTATGGAATGGGTAACCATCAATTCCATACAAGTCAAATTATCAGTCACACTGCAGATAGTCAGCAGATGGGTTTACCGTGTGCCTGAGGATGCTGATCCCATTTGTTGTTCAGATACGATCAAACCATGCTACAGCTCCCTTTGGGACCAGATGGATTTATATCCCAGGGAAACCAGGATGTTGTGCAGGTGCTTGGCTCTTGTCCCCACATGGACCCATGCAGCTGGGAGAGTACCTGGAGCTGGCAGGCCCTCAGGTACTCACACTCAGATACACGCAAGCTAATACAGTGCTGCTGAGGGCTGCATTTGAGCCTTTGTAAATTAGTATATAGAATAAATACGCCCAAAGCTACTAGGTGAATGGACAAGCTTTTTGTCAAATGGAAAATGCTTCCCCAAATGAATTGTTAAATACAGCTGAAAAAGCCTCCTTTGCTGTTTGGAAAAATATTGGTGTCTCTATTTATGTATTTATTAACTTATTTATTTATTTTCTGGGAATTTTCATTGAGATTCATGAATTTCTGCATTTGTAATGAAACAAAACATAGAGGCTTGATCTCATCTCTGCCAGAAACGTGGCTCTAAAATGACATGGCACATGTTGTGAAGAATGGGACCAGATGTCAGGATAATACATACAGATAGTCAAATCGATGGCTTTCAAATGGGTTGTATAAAAGATCATCCTTTCTGCAAAAATTAGTTTTCATGAGCCAATGGCTGGAATTGAAAGCAGACAAATTTAAACGACCTAAAACTCTGAAGTTCTATGTCTATTGTTTAATAATGTAAGACTGCATGACCCAATGGCCTTTAAAATTTAGTGATCTGTGCAGGACATACTAGGGCATGGAATCCTTGTAATCGTAATCTTCTTTTAATTACTATTATTGATCTATTTCAGCGGTGGCAGAAATTTCTTTTTGTCACTGCAATTAATAGCAACTAAAATAGCAATATCTGTAAATTGAAAGCAAATAAAAGCTGAGAAAAACTATTTTAGCCATATTCACATCTGCAGGGCTTTACTGCTAACGTTCCCTTTTCAGGAGATATTTGAAGAAGGGTTTATGGACCCCATTCTGAGTGGCATATTCAAGGTGAAAATATAACTGTGTGTTTCAGCATGCGGTTTTGGCTTTGAAACAGTCTATGGCTAGCTACCCTTCTTAAATCTAGGTGGCTGACATGAAGAAAATAATTCCCAGGACTAAATCCCTGCTGCAGCCAAGTGTTAAACTATGATGAAAACTCCTAGCAACGTAACGACAAGACGCGCTAAGCCTGGGACCTGGCATTTTCCCCTTTGTTATGCAGTCAGAAGGCAATTAAATATGAAGAATACTGTCATCCTGCTGGAGTGTGTGGAAAGCCACAATATAATAATACCATATAATAATAATTCCAAATATAAATATATCCACCTTAGGCATATATTACGTAGGTGGTCAGCTATAATTCACCCCTGTCACTTCTTCATCCCTGTCAGCCCTTTTGTACTTAGTTGCAGAATTGCACCACGTCTCTTTAGCCTTTATTCAAGCTAAGGTTTTATTCAAGTTCTGCCACTGTTTAATTACCATTATTTTTTTAATGCTATACAAAGTCTGGGATATTTCTGCAGGTTCCCCTGTGGAGACACATGGATGTCATCTTGATGTGAGGGGCAACTTGTGAAAGGAAGGATCTGAACTGGAGTTGATGGAGGGGAGGGGGAGTGGGGATGGGAGGGAGGGCAGACAGGGTTGTCCCACAAGATGGGTGTGACCTGGTAGCCTCATGGTGCACCGCTCTGATGTGGATTACGGCATACTGAACTTTAATTATATCTCAGTGGACTTCCCCCCCCCCCCCCCCCCCCCCCTTTTTTTTTTATGTGTTGTATATGTTACTGGGAAGCAGATGTTGGGTACAAGCCATGTAAATCAGATCTTCAGTCAGAGCTGTATTAAGTGATACAGAGTCCAATTGGGGCAAATTGTGTATGGAGTACTTTCAAGGGAAGCTTTGAGTCCTGCGTGATCCCTTTTCTTACAAAAGAGGCGAAGCAAATGAAATAATCCGGTCAGATACTCACTGAAATAATGCTGATGGGAATAGCACAAATCCATATTACTGAGATTGCTGTGCACAGCCGTCAATGGGAGGAAAAGAGTCGCAGGCTTAGGGACTGGCAATTACTCTGCACAAAATGGAGAAACTAACTGCATGGCTAATATCAGAATTAGCAAAGTTTTGCTAGCAAGACAGCCTTGTATCTTGGTGTGAGTCTTATTGTGTGTTACGTCTACCCCTTGGCGGCAGGCTTATGTGTAGTTCCAGAAGTACCTGCAGGACCATTGCAGCTCAGGTTACTCTCTCCAGATACTTTTTCTTTTCCCTTTTTTTTTTTTTTTTTTAATTCCTATATTGGCATAGAAAATTGGTTTGTTGCTGGCATTAAACTATCAGCTAAGTTCCGCATCCTGCTCAAAAGCTGTCCCAACCAATGTGACACACCTTCTCCCTCCCATTTCATCCTCTGTCTGCCTTCCCTAAGTAAGTGAAAATTATCAGATTTCATGATATCATCCTCTTTTTTTTTTCTTTTTTTTTTTTTCACCCAGCTGAGCACATGGACACAGTAACAAATAAATAGTGCAAAGATGCCACATCCCCCTTAACTTGAATCTGGAAGAAATATTTTGAAATTGCCCTTCTTTTTATAACCTCAGTTATTCAATGTTTGAAATGTATTGCATTGTATAGTTATACCATAAACAACTCACTAGAAGTTTATTTATAATATTATAGCTTATTGACATTTGTGTTAGGGGGAAAAGTATGAAAAGCTCACCCATCCTTCTGGAAAAAATAAATCTCAAGCGATAAATTTAGAGGTGCTTTCAGAGGCTGCATGAGAAAACCTACTTACTTTCATTTTGCTGTGAGGACTCAATTTTGCACTCACTGCGGTCACTACTCCCATTGGTGCCAGTGGTGCAAGGTCAAATATTAGATGGACTCTGCTTGTATCTGGACCCAGGATCTAGACAGCTTGTGCAAAAGCAAATCCCCTTACTCTCATGTGGTTTTGCAAAATTGAATGCAATCCTAAATTCGGTTCTTACAGCGATGATAAATCAGAAATGTTGCTTTTTTATTTTTTTAATTATAGTGTTTTGATTTGTAACTATGCAATTTTATTACATTAATTGTTTATCTAAAAAGAAGGGTTTCTGAGATATGTTGGCAGATTAATTTTAACATTAACTCCAGTAAAGAAGCATTTAAGGAGCTAACCAGGGATTTTAGAGCTAAGCTCTATTTAAGTAGCTAAGCTCAAAAATTTATTTTGGGAATGATTTGCTGGTTAAATTTCAGACAGCCTATAAGTCCTCCTGGATACTCCTCCAGCACTCCTGTACTGTACGGAATAGTACCTTCTGGGTATGTGCCTGCAGCTTACCGGCTCTTGTTGGCAAGACTCACCATTTCAGTTGTTCCCAAAATCTGTAGGCACTTTGTTTTCTTTTACTTTGTGTACCATCATGTAACAACTGCTCTGTGAAGATTACTCAAGGTTTACAAAAATGGTGGCTTTTTCACTGCTTCAGTACCAAATGCTGTGCTGTATCTTAACTTCACAAATCAGTTAAGTGATTTGTTTGGGTCAATTATTTTTTTTAATATATAATTACTGCTGGTGAGGGAAAGGTAATGGAATTTTTGCCCATGCTTCTTTAAATAAAGTATATGGACTACATTTCAAGCTGTACTAAGCATGGGATTCATCTAACGAAACACAGGGCCAGGCATGGTCCACAAGGAGATGCAGGCACATTCAGGGTCTGGCTCCTCATGTTCTAAGGTGCACCTTCAAAACAGGTCTGAGTCGTCACCCTGCCCTAAAATGCCTGTTTCTCACCACTGACTGTAACGACACACTAGTGCGACTAGCTCAGCTGCAGACTCCTCCGTGGTATAGTTTAGGCTGAGGTGACATGCATCCTCCCTTTGAGAGTGTATTTGCCTCACTTTGACTTTTCAAAGGATAAAAACAAAAGCAGAAAAATACTATAGGGGTAAAACTCACAGGGACCTTTTGAGTCACTGAGCCATTGGCTTTCATGGGCAGGTTCATCGTATCACTCTTCCCATAAATGGTCAAAATCCACTTTAACACATGGTGTCTGCAAGTCTGCCTTAATTTGCGGTCTGTGCATTTGTTCCTGCGCTGACCTTCTTGGTTAAATACTACTTTTCCTTCCCTCATGTTTATCTCCTCAATGTGCTTCAAAAGAACAGTCATCCCCCCCTCCCCCTGCATAAACATGCCTGTTTTCCTTTCCTTAATCTAGGAAAACTGATCATGTCTAGAAACCTCATTTATGCAATTTTATGAACATTTTCTTGGCCATTCCAGCTGCCTCTCTCTGTGTGGAGTTAAGTTTAAGTACATCTGTTTAACACAGAGCTGTACGTATTACTCCAGGCGAGAATTCATCTTTGCTTTGTAATTGGGGTTTGGCTTTTCCTCTTGATGTTGGAAACACTCAACTCATCCGTCCTGAAACTGGATTAACCTCTACTGTGAGTGCAACCCACTGATTGCTCTGAGTCACTGTGGGATTAACCCATATTCCCAAATATTTATTTTTCTCGGTCATCTTCAGCTAAAGATCATTGTAGTTGTAGACATTTTTGTTAATTTGCCCTGTAATGGGTGCCTTGAGACTGCCTTGTTAAGCTTTATCACATTTTCCTTTATTCCCACTCAGTTATTCTTTGCACTGACAGTGTGTTCCAAAGGTGTGCCATCAGTAGATTTTGTGACAATATCATATTTCTGCTGCTTTCACTAAGAAACCGATGAAATCACCGAGAGTTGACACTTGTAACCCTTGCTAGGCTTCTTTTTAATGGTTTCCATTTTGCCATCCTTTTCACAAGTTCTTCAGTCACCTTACCATCCCAGTTGTGGTCCCTCAGTCACCTTACCATCCCAGTTGTGGTCCCTGCTTTCTCTGTGTTTCTTAATAATTTCACCCCTTACATTACTGAAATACTACTTATCTTTTGTTTAGAAAATGGGGTGAGTTGTCAGAGAAAGCTATCAGGAGAATTTGGCTAGTACCCAGCTAACCTAAGCTTAGCAAACCTATTGCTGCACTGATAGCATTTTGATTTATCTCAGTGTTTCTGATTACTCTTTCCCTTAACATTTGTTCAGGTAATGTATCTGTTTATTTCCTCCTTGATGCATTAGCTTTTCTGGAAAACATCAACATCATCATTGAAAACTAAAGCTAAGAATTAATTTAATTTTTCACCCAAGCCTGGATTATTTTTACTTTATTGCAGCTTGATCACTTACGTTCTTTTTTCATTTATGAATGTGAAAAATCTTTGGGTATTTGTTTTAATGTTCTTTACAAGGAAGAGTTCAGCCTGACATTTGGCAATTCTCACTTTATCCCTATTTTTATCCTCTAAGGTGTAGCTTTTTGTTGATCAACTTTTTTATTTCTTATATATTGTTAGTCCTCTGTTTCTGTTTTCTTCCTTGGGGTGATTATGTATGCGTTTATAACTGATGCCCAGCTTTACAAGTTTTCCCCCCTTCTTTGAGGTACAACCTTTGGATATTTCTTACCTTTTGAGATTCTGGGTGTCCTCTGTGTCCCGGTGTCTGACTCTCCTATCTTTCACAGTCCAGTTGTCTTCAGTTATTATTGTCTATAGTTCAATATATTATAATTAATAATTTACCAGCTCTTTCCCTTTTGAGATCAAGAACCCCAGTTCAGTTTACTTTGTGATTGTACATTTTTTTTATGAACTAATTCAGTTCCTTCTTTAAGCCAATGGGGACTTCTGTGAAACCCTGTCAGAACCAAGGGTAGTGTAGCATCACTTTCTGTGGAATAATTGGCTATTCAATGGAGAAACAAGTACACTATTGTATCTGCAGAAAATCTCAGCCTACTGTTATTAGTAAGATTTGTTCTCCAACCTCATATTGAGGAAGATGCCTCAGCTCCGTAATATCTGTCTCTGTAATAACACGATATGGGTTTGGATGCTGCCCAGATCTGGGCTATCCAGATTTCTAAGGATGGGTTTAATTTCTCCTTCCTTAAACTGTGTGATAGGCTTCAGCTTCTTTGTATTCAGTGGTGGGGGAGAGAGACAGGACAGTTCCAGGAGGTGATTCATCCCATCCCGGCTGTCTGAGATGCGCTGGCTGAATCACTCTTGATATGCCTCTCCCTTCACTCACCAGGGAGGGAAGCCGGACAATTCACATAGGCTGGTTGGCCGTAAGGTTGTGGCATTATGTGAGATGAATCCCACCCCAGGAGGGTGCTTGGAGCTCAGTCATGGTGTGGCTGTGGCTTCTGCCCGTGTGCTCGAGCTGAGCATATGTGAAACCGTTTTGCTGTGGCACAGAGATAAAGACCTCAGCCTGGGCTGCAAACGCCTCGGAGGATTTGATCATTTAATGACTAGTATTGCTGAATGCAGGTAATTGCTTGTGTCTAGCAACACTATGCATATGAGCTTAAATTTAGCTTAAGAAGGTCTGTATACGCAGCAGTCACACCTTTGACTGCAGTGGCAGCATCCCCTACAGCATTTCATAGAAAGGTACCCAGCTCAGGTTTTTGGCCACTCCATAAATTCTTCAAAACCACAATGTGCTTATCATGAAAACATAGTGAAAAGCTGTTCTTTTTTTTTTTTTTTTTCTCTGACCTTTTCTGAGACAGTGTTTCCTGTTAAATGATGCAGTACCGATCCCCATTTCCAGAGCCAGGAGGACTTCAGTTTTAGAACACATTTAAAATGCATGTTTCATATTTTTGTTGTGGTTGCGTATGTGCCCACAGCTAATAACAAAGAAATAAAAAATCATGGAGTGAAATCTAGTTGAAAAAATGCCTTGAGTTAAAAAAAACACCATTGTTCCCTAATAGGAAATAAAAAAAAAAGCGCATGAATTTACCATTTCATCATACTGGAATTTAGTTTTGAGGTTTAAGCAGATTTTAGTCTATTTAGATGGTAGATAATAATGGCTGGTTTTGTCCTTTAGTTTTCTAAACACTTATGGAATAATTTTTTACCACAGAAGAGACTTACTAGATTAGCAAGTAACCAGCTGATTAAATAGTTTTCGGCTTTTACAAAGACACAGCTCTGCTATTCTGCTCCTTTCATATAGAACAGACTCCTCTCTCTCCTTCCTGCTTTAGGAGGACGTCTTTGGCACTCATGCTAACTTGAATGATTTACTGCACTTGTTAACCTTCATTTTCCTTTGGTGACAATGTTCCCTTTATCCCCATTCATGTTTGGCTCTCAACGCCTGTATAACATAACTTTTAACAGCTTCCTCCTTCCTATTGCCTGGATTATTAGGGATTCATTAAGTGCCAGAGAACTTGGCTCCTGTGCTTGCTTGAGGTGCAGAGGTCTGTTCCCACAGCGTGTACTGCAATTGCTGGAAACAACTTTCTTGGTCTTGTGGTCAGGTAAGTTTAGCTAGATGCAGACACACTGTCTTTCATCCTGGAAGACCGAAGTTTGACAATGTGGTAACATCTGGGATCTGAACTGGCAATATTTGGGTAATGTTAATAGGAAGGAGGGGTCCCTGTGCATTTCAGACTGGGTGCCTCCACTATCAAACTGGATTTCCTTACTTGTGTATATCAAGGGAATTGGAGAACACAGACTTTGCAAGGCACTTGTGTCAATAAACTTGGGCTTTTTTTAATCATGAGTGGCTCATTTAATTCCAAAGTTGAACATCCATTCCTCAAAAATGTCTTTCTGGATAAATTTGACATTGTCTACATCCTTTGTGGTGGCTTCAGCTGTCTGCTAAGTAGAACCGGTGGTACAAAAAGGGCTGGTTCAGAGCTACTGCTTGTGTCCTCTCCTGATACAGTGGCCTTAGAAGTTACTGGGAAAGTCTCCAGTGGCTCACACTTGTAACACTTAAATTGATTGATACGTGTCAGATAGGAATTTGGTTCCAAATTTGACACGCAAAGTACAATTTGGAAGTAGGTGGTTTTTCAGGTAAAAGATTTCTACAGCTGAGATGGCTGAAGATGAGCAAGCTGAATGCCCTCATCTGATTAAGACATGATCAAATACGTTAGTGAAAACCTCAAGGGGCAGAATTGGATGGTTCCTAACATAACGAGATATTCTCAGTCAGAGAACACAGACCAGTAGATATTACAGTTGACCCAACTGACTGAATACAGCAACAGAGTGAAATGCTTCTCCCAGAAGGCTGGATCTTCAGCATAAAAAAAAGGCGTTATTTACGTGAGGCTAGTGCCAGACAGGATTGCATGCTCCATACAAGGTTTCTAATCACCTCTCTGTTCCTTGAGTGCTGAGGTTATGTTAGAGCAGATGCTCATCCTTTAGTAGAAAGGTTTCCAAAATACTCATTATGGAGCATAAATACAGTTAAAAGAAAAATGAAATTAAGGGCAGCCAGCAATCAGTTCAGCGTAGAACACTGGATTTCTTAACAGCCCAAACTTAATTCAAGGCAGTTAGTCTTTCACAGAATTTCCACCGAAGGGATTGTTTCTGAATCTTAAGAAAAGCTTTGAGTATTAACAATTGTGCATTTATTGTCAGGCATTTTTTTTTTTTTTTAAAGTATAAAGGTATCAGCTTGACTCAACACAGTACTTTAACAGTGCGATGTATCACATGTTCATTTAGTATATGCTTAATTACTCTTAGGTAGTGTTTTCTGGATTAGGCTTGTAAAGCTTTCAGTATTGTCTTTGTATTTTGCAAGATAATGCATGAAATGTGAATACTTCATAAATATGTCTCTGTTTTTTCGACCTTAAAGTAGTGGGTGGAGACTGCACTGACTTTAAGACTTACAGTGAAACTTACTTAAATGAATTACTCTTTGAAAAGATTACATTTCAATGTCAGCTAAAATGAAACGTTTCTCTTTGGTTTATACTTAAGAGATGTGATTGATATCTGTGCTTAGGGAAAAAAAAGATCACAGTGCAAAGTTTCTCCCAGACTTTGAAATATATGCTATATTTTTATATTAGTTGTGCCACTGCTAAACTGTCCATGGAACTTAGAGGGAAGATGTAATATCGATGAGCGATGGAGTGTCAGACAAACTCTCCTGATTAAGGGTTGACTCAGTTTGGGTTTGGGCAGTAGAAAGTGCAGTGTAGGCCTTGCCACTGGGATGAACTACTGGATGCAGAAATGGGACTCCCAAGTTTAAGTTCCAGGTCTTTAACTCCTTCCCTAGCCTTCATCTTGGGAATGAACAGTGACTGTTTAAGTAAAATGTGTATCTTCTTGACCAACACAATAGGACCTAATCCTACAAAAAAACCCCAGCTTTTTTCTGCCTCTGATTTCACAGCAAGTTGTAAACTTTCAGAACAGGGTTAATTCGCTGAAACAAACTGCGGATTTATTTAGTGAAATACACTATTAAACTACTCTATACTTTTCTTTTTTAATGTAGATACTGTTTCTGTGGGGTATGACTCTTATTTAGTAGTCCATTGTTCCCAGTCCATTGTGTAATGAATATTGTGAAGGACTTCCCAGTTTATTGGGCAAGTTGGCTGTTGGGATTGCCTCACAGATATATATCCCAAAGCAAGTAAGTACATATATGTCTAGGTGGAAATAAGAATGATAAGCTAGATCTGTGTCTTGTGTAAATGCAAAATACAGAAATCAAAATGGGAAAATTCCAATTCCCTCCATGGTATTAGTCATCATGAGAGCTTGAATGCAAATACAGAACTTCAATTTATTAAGGATTTGAGGATCTGAAACAAATTACAGCAGGATTTGAAAAGCATATAAGAACTCTGTCAAACATTATATCTAGAAATATCAGATGTATGTTACCCTTCAAACATTAGTTGTGAAAAGAAACAGAGGTGCAAAAGAGATTAATGTTTTTCTGGTATGGAAAACTCTAGAAACTCCAGTCTTTTACTGTTTGATAATATAATTAGCCAGTGTTTTGACTAGACTGATTTGATAATGATGCATAGAAAAGGGCAATTTAATCTTGGCACAGTAACTAGGAATGTTTGCCTCATTGCTTTCTATGTCTTAATTTCTACTTTAAATTAAATGTCTTCAGCTTCTGAATGCTTTATATTAGAAACCTTCCTTTACAAACCTTCTATTTTGAGCCACTAATTAATTTAATGCACAAGTTAGGTATATCATGGGATTGCAATAGATCAGGAACATATTTTTCTTCTCTTTCTGCATTTATTAATTCTATTAAAATACATTGCAAACAATTTGTGCATTGAGGAGGGCATGCACATTTCTTGTTCCCTCTCAGATGTTTATATTAACTTTTTGATTGTCCCTGTGCTTCTGTTCCCTAAATATTTGTACTTTCATTTGTTTGTACTTCATTTATCTTGTGTGAAAGAAGACACTGCACAGATACTTGCTTTAGGAAAATAACTGCAATGTCTTGATCAGAAAGGAAATTAACCTTATATGCAAAGGCGTGTGGTTTTCTTGCCAGTGCCTTGTGGTCTGTGTTACCCTCACTCAGAAAGGTGATGTGCCCACGGTTGTTAGTTCCATGTTGTTTTAGTGAGACTTCTTATAAATAACGAAATACTCAGCGTTCTGTTAGCTGTGGTGAAGGATAATGAGGTGGAGACTGTTGGACTGGAGGAAGTTACCCAGCTACTTTGTGGTGGGTGAGGGGAACAGCAGGCAGATTTCTCTGTAGTTACCCATTACAGATACTTTCTGACGTTTTTCTTGAGTGTCTGTTAAGCTAAGGGTTGTTGAAGTAGGTCGACCCCCATTTTGGCCAGAACAGCAACCCTCTGCTTGGATTTAATAGAATACTGTTTTCTGAGAAGCTTCAAAAAGAATCCACTTGGATGGTGTAGTTCTGTCTGTGACTCTGCCCTTCCACTGCGTTAGAACTCCAGGAGGTCAGAACAAGAGTCTCCCATTTACTTCAAACTGGCAAATGATCGAATCGCTCCCGTGTTGTAACAAACATACCATTTCTTTCTTTGGATCCCACAGAACTCATCTGTTACTTGGAAAGACTGAGCTTGAAAGAAGTAATTTATCCATGTACTGAGTGCCAAACTTGATTTACCTTGATGAGGATGAAAGTGCTGCAGTGGGGGGAGGGTTTGGTTTTGTATTATGTCACCTGAGGCATGAAAAAATTGTATAAAAAGATTTAAAGCAGATGTAGGAATCGTTGTACAGCCTTCTGTGCTAACCAGTGGGATATTTCAGATGAAATAATAATTTTTATTCTTTTCTAGGGGATCAGTAGCCTCTTCAGTTCCTTAAAAGTGGTGCGTCTTCTACGACTCGGTCGAGTTGCCAGGAAGTTGGACCATTATCTGGAATATGGTGCTGCTGTACTGGTACTGTTGGTGTGTGTATTTGGACTGGTGGCCCACTGGCTAGCTTGTATATGGTACAGCATTGGGGACTACGAAGTTATAGATGAAGTCACTAATACAATCAAAACAGATAGCTGGCTCTACCAGTTGGCACTAAGTATCGGGACACCATATCGATACAACACCACTGGCTCAGGGCAGTGGGAAGGAGGACCCAGTAAAGACTCTTTGTACATATCTTCTCTCTACTTTACCATGACAAGCCTTACAACGATAGGATTTGGAAACATAGCACCAACCACTGATGGAGAGAAGATTTTTTCAGTGGCCATGATGATGGTTGGCTGTAAGTAGAATTTGATTTTATTGCGTTTATTGCGAATTCTTGTATATTTGAATTCAGGTAGTCTGACTGAGTTTTGCTTTTAAACTTGCACAGGCTTGGCAACGTTTGAAGTGGGTTTAGCCAATTCTTGAAACATGTAGTGATTCCATAAAGTGTTTGTGTACATTATGGCGCTGGTTTGTCTTACAACAAGTCCTGATTTTCTCTTCTGAATGTGGTGACTTTTGTCACCAGCAAAGCTAGAAGGGAAGGGAATCATAAGACGCTGTATTGCACCTTTTCTCTGGTTTCCACTGTTTCACAGCTCCACTGATTTAGTCTAAAAACAATAGTGGTAAGGCACATTTCTCTTTTCATGTGCTGTCGAGGTTAGATCACTCAGCTGCTCTCCAGGCTACCAGAAATCTTGAAAATATAATAAAGACTGCTGAAAATGTTAATATCATTTGGGACAATTATTTTTCTGTTAAATAAATAATTCTTGGTATTTCCCTGATGCTGTTTTCCGAGCTGTATACAAACACTAAGCAATTATGTAATGAGACCAAACAAAACCTTTTGAAAATAAGATCTGCATAATCTCCCTGATAATTATCTCAGCTAACACTTCGAGCTCATCTCAGAGAAATACTGAACTATAAAATGGAAGTTTTCTTGCTACAGTCTTTCTAGATCTTTAGAAGATTAAAGTCATTTGTCTGGAGATTTTAAAATGCTTTTTAAAAAGAGAGGTTGCAGTTTTAGGACTCTGCTTGCCGCGTGGTGCAATGAAATTTCTGCTGAACAGCATCTTTACATGATGGGTTGATGTGTTTTAAAAACATTTCGAAGTCCATAAAAAGCAAATCCCCAAGCTAGAGCATTAATGAGCTATTGCAGCTAGGCCATACAAAACCTTTAGGTGCTGATTAGCCATTTGTTGAAACTGCTTTGTGGTATTTACAGAAGGCTGGGGATTTGGAGAATAAAGTGGATATAGAACATTTTAAATATTTTAATATGTACTTCCCTTGTCTTCTGTGGGGACTTCTGTTGCCCTGCAGAGGAGGGTCTCACAGAACGAGCTAAGCATCTGTGGTAAATGATTTAGGATGGGGTGAGCGCCATAAAAACATAATGAATAATAATAATAGTAATAACAAAATAGATACATGGCGTCGGTAAATAGAAAGGAAATAGAGATTGCAACCTGCTTTGTTCTAGGTGGATTATACTCTTCTTTTTTAATCTCTGAAACCCATGTTAAAGATGGGGAGTACACGTAGCAGTATCAAAGGTGACATTTACAACCTATGTATGTGCCACTGGTTGATTTTAATAGTTTTCGTAAGCATTAGCTACCAAATTATTGAATGTACATGTCAAATTTATAACTGGTACCTTTAAGCTTAGTAGTTGGAAAACAATGAGTAGGTTTGTAGGCTTTTGGACAAAGTCAAAAGTAGAATCTAAAATTTAAGAAGCCTGGCAAAAGGACAGTTAAGTTGCTTATTGTGTAAAATTAAGGCCATCAGAATAAATGTGGCTTATCCTGTGAGGGGGGTGAAGCGCACTGTGGCACACAGGAAGGCTACATACAGAGGAAACCACCTTTTTAGATTATTCACAAATGTAAAAATGCTCAATTATGATCCGATGGTTGAATCTTTTGCAAACATATCAATGAAGATTTGAAGATTTTCAGTTCATGCAGATTAGTACAATGACTACTCGTGAAATCTAAAGGACTTGCTTAGTTGGTTAAATAGTGGTTAGAAAATATGCAAACTTCCAAACAGAATACTGGTCTTGGGTTTTATACTTGCAATATTTCTTTCAAAGAGATCAGACCTGCAGGTGTATAAACATGCTTTGCAGTGCCAGCTGCTGAAAACATGACAGTCTGAACACCAGAAAGGGACAGAAAGGCACAACAGATAGCTGATGAAAAAAGCAGTTTGTCAGGCAAAGTGGTTGGTGATCTTGGGAACGGGGTTTGGCCCCAAGAAAAGGTGTAACTAAGAACTGAAAATTTTGAGTTGTTTTCAAAGCAAGGTGTTTCAGTTTTTCTTTTGAAACAGTGTTTTGAGATAAAAAATCAGCAAAATTCAATTACAGTTCAATCAATAAAAAACACTGGTTGCTGAACTGACTGTTATAAGCAGAGAGAGGTTGTGAAATATCTTTGATAGTTTTCCTGAAGAAGTTTGCTAATACCAATAGTTGATATTGGCAACGTCCTTTCTAACACCGTGCCAAATAAACGTCTTAAACTTAGCACTGGAATCAGAGATAGTAATTCATCACAATCCCAGCTGCCTACTCATGCAGACTGCAGATATGGAAGAAATCTTCACTGCATTGTCAACTAGCGACGGCTTGTTCTGCAAGCCTGAAGTTTCCTGTTCACACTGGCAAAGTTATCAGGGCCTGGGAGGAGTATTTGGAGAGATTTGCAAATCCTTCTGGTGGGCAGGATTGCAAAATGGTGTACTTGTTAAAAATAGCCAAATTAAGATTCTGTAGCTGCTGATAAAGCATTGCTCGGTGCTGGGCACTGGTGGGGAAACCTAGGTGAATGGAGATGCTTTTCAGTTTGATTGGCAGTTTGTCACTTGCTTGTTCACTGAGGACAGAATTGGGTGGGATATTTAGACTGAAATACATCACCTGTCTTGCAAGAAAGAGAGCTTTGAATAACTTAACCTCATCTTGTGCAGCTTACTTCAGATTCCTTTTTGCCTCACTTGCTTTTTCTTGGTGTCCAGTGCTGTTCAGCAAGATTTTTTCTGTTGCTTCTTGACACATGAAAACCTAAAAATAGCAAACATAAAGCATCCGATGACAGGGGAGCAAGGTTTTCACAAGGGTTATTGTTTAAATACCTATTCTGCATTTGCTGCCTGGAGTTGCTGAATATACATTGAAAATCTGATTTTGTAGCTCCGTTTGTGTTGATAGGAGGTCATTTTGTCCCCCCTCTGCACAGAACAGAACAAATGTCAGATACTTTC
Organism: Falco cherrug; assembly: GCF_023634085.1. Classification (NCBI taxonomy): domain Eukaryota; kingdom Metazoa; phylum Chordata; class Aves; order Falconiformes; family Falconidae; genus Falco; species Falco cherrug. The sequence continues at coordinate 30,969,569 of NC_073703.1, forward strand.
AGTGGACCAGGAATTGTTTATCATTCAGGAAGGACCTTTCTTGTAAACCTCCCATTATCTCCTCTCAGCCTCTAGCAAGAAACTCGGTCTCTGCCGCTGCACGTTGCTCTAGCTCAGTCCACAGGCAGGTTTTAGGCTTCTGCAGCACCACCATAGATGTAGGTGTACAACAAACTGGTTTTGTGCCTTTCACAGAAAGGAATGCATTAGGGAGCCAGGAAGATAGATACTTTTGGTTTGTATACCATTCCTACCTTGCAACTCGGCACAGCCAGGACTTCTGTGAGCAGAAAGTCTGTAAAAGGGAAAAGGTATTTTGGAGAAGGTGGCAATCTGGCAGGGTGAAACAGCTTGCAGAATGAGATGGGGTTTTCTGAAGAAATAAGTGTGAATGTTTAAACGACAAGAATTTATGTACTACCGTATGCCTTCTTCCCTCCTGTGCTTCCACTGAGAGAAAAGTGGCCAGCTTCCCAGTGTCCTGGTTTCAGCTGGGATAGAGGTAATTTTCTTCCTTGTAGCTGGTAGGGCACTGCATTTTGGATTTTGGATGAGACTACTGTTGACAGCACACTGATGTCGTAGTTGCTGCTGAGCAGTGCTTATGCCAAGTCAAGGACTTTTCAGCTTTTCATGCTGCCCTGCTGGCGAGTGGACTGGAGGGGCACAAGAAGCTGGGGGAGGGGACAGCCAGGACAGCTGACCCAAACTGGCTAAAGTGATGTTCCATACCATATGATGTCACGCTGAACAATAAAACTGGGGGGAGTTGGTTAGGAGTGGTGGCAAACTGCTTGAGGACTGGCTGGGCATTGGTCAGCAGGGGGTGAGCAATTACATTGTGCATCACTTGTTTTGTATATTCTTTTATCATTCCTATTATTTTTCCTTCCCTTTCTGTCCTTTTGAACTGTCTTTATCTCAACTGACCAGTTTTACCATTTTTCTGATGCTCTCCCCCATCCCACTGGAGGGCAGTGAGTGAGCGGCTGGCTGCCTGGTGTTCAGCTGCCTGCTGGGTTCAACCACAACGTGCAGCTTGCAACTCAGAAGGTCTCTGACACATGTCTGTGTGCTTCATGTGTAACCTGGAGCAATCAGTTTGCCCCTGTTCGTGTGCAATGATGAAATTGCTCTGAATGACCTAGAGTAGATTGCAGTGTCAGTCTAGCTGCATAAATATGGCATTTCCATGAGTTTATTTGTCCGGCTGAGTGGATCCAACCCAGCATGTCCTTCCTCTAACAAAAACAGAAATCCACTATATTCCACTTGTCACTGAAATGCTCCGATGATTCTTGCTGCAAGGGAAGGTCAGAACAAGATATCGAAGTCAGGAGTATCAGTGAAAGTTGAATACTTCACTGTTCCTCAGGATGTGAAAGTCCCAGGAGAATCTCTTACTCATCCATCAGTCCCCAGAAGAGCTTAGAAAGGGTGCTTTGTTGTTGTTGGCTTTGTTGTTGCTTTAGGGAGATACTTATATCTCACATGCATAGCTTGCTTTGGCTTTTATTTACTTCCAGATTTATGGGGAGGTGATTGTGGGGGAGATGCTATTTTTCAGTGACTGGTTTTAAATTATGATGAAGGCAGGCTTGTTAATTCAGATGGGTTTTGTGTATGAGCAGAAGAATTTGTTATGGTGATTGTATAGGATACCTTGTCTAGAAAATTGGTCATTTCTGCCAGTTATTGGAGCAATTTCTAGGCAGCTCTTTCCAAAATTCAGTTTCTAATTTCATGGCTTGAAATGCTGACGACTTGTTTTCATCTTAAAAATACCCAGGATGATGATTTGCAGGTTGGAAAAGAAAACAGACGTGATTGCTGTTACTTTGACCTGAAGTTATTATTGTTCAGGGAGAGCTGATGAAGGAGAGCGTGGGTAGGTTCCTCTTGATACCCTGCTCTGCTTTTAATCTTACTAAAGAGAGAATAGGACATGCTCGCTCCTACCGAGATCGGGTGAGATGCTCTCATCTGAGCCACCTCTGGTTCTAAAACCTCCCATATTGGGTAAATGATGCTGAGAGTCTGCTGGTTGCTCGTGGCACCCTCCCTTGCTGCTGCTCAGCTCTTCTTTTGGAGTTGTGACTTGGGCTGCCACAGACTGTCACTCATCTCTCCATTGATCTGCCAAAACCTAATTCATTATTCAAGTGGGTTCTTTCATTGTTCAAGTAACATTTGTCAGTTCCCTGCCAATATATGGTAGTTAGCCACTTCAGTGCTGTTTGCATGAATCATGGAGGTTTTTCTAGTAAATTTGTTAAGCAGTGGCTAAGCCCACGCACTGACACAACAGTGTGTAATTGTAGGAAAACGCTTGTCTGGCAGGCTTCCAGACAAGCAATCCCAAGAGTCCATAGGATTTAATTTTTGATCCCAAGGAAAATGTGTAAGATAGCACCTTCTAGCAAAAATCGTTGCCAGTAGCGTAGATTAAATGGTATTTTTCACAGCAACAGATAGTAATGTGAGAAGGCTTTACATCTGCAGGAATTCAGAGGCTTGAGTGTTTAGCTATGGTTGAAATCCAGCTTTGCTCTGACGGTGTCCTACAAGAGTCAGTCCTGTGTAAGGGCATTTTCTTTTCCTGCAGAGATTTGGGATATGGGAGAGACACTGCTCTGCACCACCAGACCAAGAGCTGAGAAGAGTTTGACCTCTTCAGAAGTAGAGGACTTGTGCCAATTTTTGCACTGCTCCTTAGAGTTTCTTAAAATGTGGACCAGTGGGGGGAAACGTACCTCTTTGAACAAGAGCGTGGCCCTGCTAGCAAGCCCTTGTTTCAGCTCTGTACAGATGTAACCCCCAAGCTGTGTTTGGCAGGTGGGGTGCAGGAGGTTTCCCCAGCAGTCAGGGTGAGGTGGCTGGAGAGCTGGGTGACAGCCTGCACCCCCTGGAGGGTGCAGGTTATTGCCAGCTTGCAGGTTATTGCCAGCTTGGACTTAGTATTTGATTGTCCTACAAAATTTGGCCCAGTGATGGAGCGATGAAGCAGCTTCTCATTTCTTCATTGTCTTCTACGTTGTACAATGTGAATGTACTACAGAATTTGTCAAAACTGCCCTGATTGAGGCTACTGAAAGGAGCAGACAAGGATGCTTCCAAACTGTGAGCTCTTCTGCCTGTAGCTGCTTCCCTCCTACTCCTCTACACAAGCATGCATCCACCTGGAAAGGCTGACACTCAGCTGTGCATTAATAACTATGTCTCAAAGACACAGCATTTTGTTTAGGGGTGCTGGAGATTGTCTGGAGGAAACCATTAGTTTCTGGTTGGGCTTCTAAGAGGTGAAGGGCTAATGGAGGAGGAGGTGTTGATCTGGGGAGTGGCTTGCAGTGAAGAGCTGCTTGACCCAGAGTGGTTTTAAATGTTGAGACAGGGTGCCACAGATTTTCCCAAAAGGGCAGATTTGGGTGTATTTCTAGCTGTCATGTTCTGGGCAGGTTGGCATTTGGCCTTGTCACCAATATCCCGCTGGGTGAACTACAGGAAGTAAAGCTGTGTATCACCCTTACTCCTTGTCTTCGAAGTGAGAGTATCTTGGTATTTCAGAGCTTGAAGAAAGGTTCTCAAAAGGCAGCAGGACACCAAGAAGACTAAGGGTAAAGATTTGTGTACAACTGAGTCCATGATACAAGTTATAAGTGAAACTAAGGTTAAATTTATTAGTTTAGTATTTCAGATGAGGCAATGAGAAAGGTGATACATTCTTTAACATCCAGATCAGGAGAAAGTAAAAACTGTTCATTCATGCTTACCCATCAGCGCAAACAGAAGGAAGTGTCACAAAGTTACATGAAGTTGCCTTGCAAGTGGAAATTTCCCCTTTTGAGTACCATTGAAAAAGCATTTTGATATTTCTGGACTGCTGAACCATAGTTCAAGTGCTATCAGCACTTGATATCAAGATATTTCTGTGATTTCTTTTAATTATTAGCAGTCTTGGTTATGTCTCACAGCTGGAGCAGATAAAGCATTTCCAGACAGGGTATTGGTCTCAGTGCAGCAGCCAAACTTGGCAATCTGACTATTTTCTGAACAGCCGCATGGAAAAGGCAGCCTTAGAGTATAAGCATATCAGCAGCCTACAGTAAAAAAGAAGTTACTCATAGAGAGTAAAAGATCTAGCATCATCTACTGTTTCATGAAACTGCAGTGAGAATGGGGTGGATACAGCAAACGTGATCGGCAGAAGCACATGTGCCTTGTTTTGCTTTAACTCTGACACGGCAGTAGGTTTTTAGATATTCAGGTTCTAGTTTATAGCAAAACCACCATGTGCCTTTTTATATGAAGAGCTTTAAAACTGTAAAACAGCCTCCTTGGGAAGCTTTATGGGATTTTTTTTTTCCCCCCAAGGTTATAGCTAGTGTGGTGTGTTTGTATAAGCTTTACTTTTATTATCATTGGCTTGATATGTTTAAATGAATTTATGGTATCAAGAGAGATGGGGCAATGAGTGGGAGAGGTAAGAATGAAGAAAGAAATGTTATTTCATGCTATTAAGCTATGTTATTTAAAACAACTGAAAATTGCTATTAAATAAATGATACATAAATATGGAAAATCAACCTTTACACAGTGCTCTTGCTCACACACAGTGTAAGCAACCACCTGAGATGGTCCCAGAGGAATTATCGTGTTGTCCTGAATTACTCATAACATCTGTATCTCTCAGGAAGCAAAAAGTTTTAATTAATCCAACTAGATCAGCAAATATATCTGACTAGCTCACAACACAACACAGCTTTACAGCATATTGTGCTAGAGGGGTAAACAAATCTTAGATAAAAGATAACCCTGAAGGTATTGTACCACTTGGATGGAAGGGGCTGGGGAAATTGCTCGTGTTTTTCTGTTCTGAAGTTTCAGAAAGCCAAGTGAGTGATGTAGGCCTGTGTCTGCACAGAGATCATTGGAAATCTGCAGGGCTTAATTTTATGTACTCATGAGATAATACCTGTGTGTAGCTAACATTCAAAAGGGAGAGTTACCCAAGTCAGTCTGGCCAGATACCCGGGTAAATCCTGCCTGATTTCTGTGGAGCTGTGCTTCTCAGTGGGTAAAATGGCTGTTTTCTGTTAAATCTCGTTAATATTGGCCTACCTTTACTTGCAGGCAAGTGCTGCGGTTTATAAATCAGAGTGTATGGAAAGTTGTTAGGATGGGCAGTGGAGTGAGGAGACAAATTGTTTTAGGAAGTGTCCTGTTGTAGAAAAGTTGAATCATATCAGTAAATCAGGCCTTAAAAATAATATTTTTTTCAGGTCAATCAAGAGATTTCCTTGCCTAAATTTTGTTAGGTTGGCTTTTGGAACTGAAGAACTGCGTGACATCATTGCACATCCAGAGAGGCTGATGTGGCTTTTGTGGATTTTGTGTTGGTTTTGTAAAAGAAAGAAAAAGCCCAAATCTTTGGAAGGCTTCATTATTGCATTGCTGCCTGTGGTACTGTAACATTTTTGGTGGCACGAAGAGATATCAGGTAATTGAATAAAAGTTGACAAATATTAGTTCTTGGTTTCTCATTGCTTCATTTCTGTAGGTCTGAGGTAGTACAGTGTAATGTTCCTCTTGAAAATACTAAGGGCATTGAGGACTAAGCCAGCACGTCTCATGTCTCCCTTCATCATTCCTGCAGCTTTTTCTGCAAGAACTTTGGTAGAATCAGGAAAAACCTTCCACTGCTGGAAGCATAGCCTATGTTGAGAGTATGACTGCAGGTTCCTCCTTAAAGAGCTTTACCCCTTTCCCTTCAATTTGGAGGAAGGACAGGGTAGCATCCAAAATGGCATCTCTCCTCTGGTTACCTGCTGTACATCCCTGCCAGTGCTAAGTAAAAAAAAAAAAATAAAAAAAAAAAAAAAATCCAGTTGTACTTTAGTAGGAATATTTTGGTCATGAATGATTAAAACTAGTTTTCTTCCATTGGCCAGCAGCCAGCATGGATTTGTCAAGGTGAGTTCATGTCAAATTAATCTGATTTCTTTCTTTGACACATAACTGCCTAGTGAATAAAGGGAATTTAGTAGACACAATATATCTGAACTTTTGAAAAGGCTTCTGACACTTTTCTACATAGTGGACTCATAGCAAATGAGTGAAAGGTGATCTCAACACGGTCATAACAAAGTTGGCAATAACTGACTGAAAAACCTCTCTCAAAAAATAATCAAGGGCTTTGCTGTCAAGCCTGGAGGGAATTGCCAGGGAAGTCTTTGCCCCATGTGTGATTTTATTCAATAGTTTCATTAGCCGAGTTGAGTGACGGAACAGAGAGAGTATGTCAGGAGAGTTAGGGGAAGGGTTGCAAGTGGTTTAGATGACAGCATCAGAATCCATAATGATCCTGGTAAATTGGAAAGGCAGCCCAAAATGAGCAAGGTGAATGTTAATAAAGACAAGTGCAACGCACCACGTGTGAAGAAGCACAATATAGGGAATAACTGTCTCTGCTGCTGTGAGGCTGGAGAGGGTCCTGAAGGAGAAGGGCGGGGGAAGTGGTGGGCAACTGCAGACTGAAATGTAGCTCATCAGTGGGCTAAAACCTGTAAATCTAGCTCTGGAAAGTATCAGGAGCAATGTCACAGGCAAACTGAGGAAGGTATTTATTCTGCTGGGGTTAGGGCTGGTGAGACATCTTTTTTACATTGGTTTGGTTTGTTTGATAGAGGGCTTTAAGAAAGCTGTAGACCAGCTGGAGAGAGAGGAGCTCAGTAACAATCTGCTACAAGATGCGATCTCAGGGGGACAGTTGGTGGAACAGACTTTGGTTTAAGCTGATGGAAGGTGAAGGGGAACGTGAAGATTGACTTCTACTATGGAAAGAGTGTGCTTGAAAGGTAAAACAATGTGGGTCCTCTGTGTTCGCTGAAGGGCAGTCAGGTCAGTTAGGAGGGCATGAAAGACTGATGTTGGTAACAGGTGTTCCCAGCATCAGTCCACCAAAACTTTGCAGCTGTGAGTGGATTCAGACCATGGGCAAAGCAACCATCAGATTTGGTAGACTCTGCTTCATCGATGACTATTCATCAGGCTTGCTCCAGGTATCCTTGCTCCTGCCTCAGTGTGGAAGTTGGACCAGGCAATCCCTTGAAGTCCCTCCCCACCCTGCACCTGTCTGATATTGCAGGGAGAGTAAAGTACAGCTGAAAATCTCGTGGTTAAGCAAAGCAGAGCTAGCAAAGCTCGCTTTCTGTAGATGGTTGACCATCCGTTAATGTTCAGTGATGTTTTATGGTTTGTGATGTAGTGGCTGCATGTTTGCGCTTCATATTCACCCTTTCTCACTTCCATTTATGAACTGTAAAATGTGCATGCGCATGCTGGGATACATTTATTCTGGGGAAGTTCAGTTCCCTGTGGAAATGCTGTTGCCATCCAAATCGTGCGAGGCATTGAGAGATGAATGGAGTGTCTAAAACAAAGCTGTAGTGGCATTTTTTTTCTCAAGTATGAGGGCTGCATGGTGACATTCATATTGTCTAACATATTTGGAAGCCATTGTTTGGAGCTGACCAGTCTTGATTCAGTTATTTATGGAAGAAGAACCTGTTCTCACTGTGGGTCTGAATAAAGTCCATCTGCAGGAAACAGAGGGAAATTAATTCCAGTAGAGGAGTTTGACTTTATTTTGTCATTGAAAGTCCTTTGTACCTTAATACAATTCTCAGATAAATGTTCTTGCCTCAGTGTTTTCATCAGAATGTTAAGAAATTAAAAGACTTACACTAAAGAAAGAGAAAATACTAATTTTATTGTGGAAATTTTATTTCCTCCCTCTTTCCTTCCATCTTTATACCTTTAATTTCTTTTAAAAAAAAATTAAAAAATCACATCTTTTGGTATTCCACACTGGAAGAATAATAGAAAGATGGAAGCAAAATCTTCCTTAAAGATTAAGAAAAAAAAGAGAGATTTGGGGGCAATTTTCTCACTTTCAATGATTTCCCTCTTTTTCCAGGGGAAAATAAGCAAGCAGGTAAAAGGAAGGATACCAGCGGATAGAAAAAGATATTTTTTAAAAGTTGAAAGATTACAAGCTTTTATTTTGTCTACATTTCTGTTGCATAACAACATGAAAGATTTTCTAATAGAGCAGAATATTTAATTTCTTCTAAAATATGTCAGGAAAATTAAAGCATATTTCAAAGCTGTACTGTGAAGTGTAATCAGAATCAATATAGGGCGAAGCTGATGGAAAAGAGATTAGAAATATCTGCCACTGATTTCTACATGGTGATGTGACAATTAGAGATGGCTTGGAGATTGAATTCCTCTGGAGGAAAAAGCTCAGCTCTGTAGAAATGGCATCGTGGCGAGTTCTGTGTCAGTTTTTTCCTCAGTGGAAAATAGTCAGTTTTGAGGTAAAAACCCCTTAAATTGGATCTTTTCCGAAGCTGGAACACTGAAGGTAGCAGTCATATCCTTGTCCCTTCCAAATTTTTGTTTGTGTGTGCACACGCCAACAGTAATGGGTAGCAGCAAGGGAAAGACTGTCGTTCTTGCAATGTGTTGCCAGGGTTGAACAGCCTGAAAACACAATCATTTGTCGTACAGGCAAACATCATCTGCCTTTGGGTGGGGTGTTGCATCCTTTAAGTCTCATCTCTTGCCTCATACGCGATTGAATGATGTTAGGTTAAAGGCTTAGAGGGGCAGAGTGAGGTGTGATGAATTCTTACCTATTTTTTGAAAGCATTTCATCAGGTCCTTTGGTCCTTCCTGAACTGGGACCTTAAACATGTGGTGTGCTTTAAGCACTTGAATAGTCCCACTGACCTCGTTGTTGCTTAATGGGAGCTTACCTTTAAGTGTTTTTCTGGCTGCAAGCCATAATGAAAGGAACATTTCTGACGTTTAGGTTTATGGGTGGATCTTCCCAATATAGTCAGGAGGGAATTAGAAGGATGAGTCCCATTTGAAGGTCGCTAGGACTTATGCCTGAAATTCATCTAGGTGTATTGTAAAACCTTACCATTCATTTCAGCAAGGTCCTGTGTATGGAAATTATTTTTTTACGTGATATGATTGAATGATCACCTGTTTGGTAAAGACTTGGGAATAAGCTATAATTCCTTTATATGGTGAAAGGACTAACTTTATTTGCCCTTCTTCCTCCTCCTTGACCAGAAACATTTCAAAGCGTGTAATCTGATGGATGTTTCCACTCCATTATTTTGAATAGAAAATTGAGGCATAAAGAAGGTTACTACTGTGCCTCATTAATGCAGACATTTCTTGCTCAAATTGATAGTCCACCTTACCTAGAGGAAATATAACTTTCTGGTTAATCAAACACAATCTTTCTATAGTGGCACTTGAAAGAAGGAAAAAAAAAAAGGGCAAGTCAGTAAGGTAAGAAGTTCAGTGAAAAGCTGCTGGCACCAGTGCCATATCAGAAAATATTGAAAGGCTGGAGGATGCAAGTCTGAAATAATTAAATGTGGGTGAAGATTGGCCATGCAAGAAGGAGCTTGTAATCAAATCTCCTTGTCTGCAGATGAATGAAGTGAAGAAGGGGAAAACAACTGCGTGAGATGCCTACAACACCCATGGCATGGTCACAGCCCTTTGGAGGTCCCTGGCCAACCTTCCCTTTCCCCATGCACTCGGTCATTTTAGCAGAGAGGTCTGTTTAGTGACATGCAACGCTGTCTGTGTGGTGGTGTGTTGAGCCCTATCACATGTTTCAGTTGCAGCAGGGGCTGAAAGCTGGTCCTGCTGGTGTCTTGTGGGACCTTACGGGAGCTGATGTGGTTGGTGCTGCTGAGTACCTTGTTCTCTTTCTGTTCCTTGGGTAGGAGCAGGCAGGTGTCCGTGGTTGCACCCGTGTTGAGGTTACTCCGCTGTCTCTTCTGGGATGTTGACGGGTAGCATTGGCTGTTAAATGGGATTTTAAATGGCAGAATTGATTTATCTGAAGTGTTAGTCTTAATGTAAAAATAATAAATCTTCATTAATATTTTTCAGGGATCATAACAGATGGATGTTATTTGTGTTGTGTTGATGGGCTTTGGAGTAGGCTTACAATTTTAGGAAGCTAGTGACTTCCTAGATCCCACAGCATACTTTGGCCATTTTAGGGGGGGGGGAAGTAGGAAAAAAGAAAAAGCTTCAGAGTGGGACCAGCACTGCCACTGTTTTACGTGTTCTACCAACTGCTAAAGGAGCAATCCAGGAAAACACAAGCTTTAATCAAATTTCTGTGTAACCTGTTAAAAAAACCCAAACAAACCCAGGAATATCAGAAAATATTACTGAATTAAACCCTAAAGTGCTTTGCTAAATGGAGGACTTAATGATAAATACTGGGGCCGTCCCAAGTAAACTACTCTCTAGCTATCTTTGGAACAAGTGAGATTTAAACCCCCTTGCGTTACAGACAGAATAGCAAGAAAATTATTCATATGGTTTAATAAACATGGGTGTGTTTTTGTTTAAATGCTTTATATAAGCAAGAGAAGCCGTTAAATACTTCTAAATGTTTGCAATATTAGAAGCGGTGATTAGAAGCTTTGGAAGGAGTTTAATGGAAATTGCATCAGCGTTGAACACCCACACAAACACACAGACTAGGAGGGACAGGAAGCTGAGCTGAGCAGATTTGATCTAGACTAATTAGTTAGACTGTTGTTGTTTTTACATGCTATTATTGATATGCAAACACACTGTTGAAGAATTAGTAATCTAAAACATTGCAGTTCATTAGAGATTTAGTGGTGCTCTAATAGCCATGCTCCATCTGGATGGTAATAAGAAATAATGGACCATAGAGGAGTTATGCATCCTCACCTTACAATCCATTTTCAGCCAACTGAGGAAGAACAAGGAGGATGTTTGCTGAAATATATCACTTTGCGATTATAAATGCAAAGGGAACAGAGTCCTGTGTTCTTTATCTCTATGCCAGATATTTATTCCTTTCTTTCTTCGCGTGCTGCACAAATATTTCTAACCAAATTACACTGTGGATAAAGGCACATCATCCTGTCAATATGACACAGACATCTGTGCAGTGCCATGACATTTGTAATGGTTTTTATGTTACTACAATAAGAATGTCAGAATGAATCAGACTTTCTCATCGTTTATTGTCTTCCAGGTTATAATAGTAGCAGCAAAGCATCTTCATGTATAATGGCAACACACATAATGGCCGTTGTTAACTAATGTGTTTTCATATGTACATGAAAAGGAGGAGTTGTCAGTGGTGGTCTCTTAATTGGTAGCATTTAGCAGAGGAACAAGAGCTTTTGGGTAGAGATGTCTAAAGGTTAAGGCTGTCATGTAGGAATGTGAAACCTTTACTTTCATTTCCAGATCTGACATTTGGTAGAATTGTGAAGTTTGGCATTTGATAAATTTTGTGGTTCTTTTTTTGTTTCCAAACCTATGCATGATTTATTGCTTTAAATGTTAAATGGTTAGGGTCAGGAACTTCACATGTTTTTGTACCGTGCCTACCAAACAGTGTTCCAAGTTATGGGGAGCCAACAGAAACAAATGAAAATGTTCCAGGAATCACAAAAAAAGGAGTCTGACTGCACTGAATTAGTCTGAATTTCTGTAGTTGACTTCATGTAACTGCTTCAGACCATGGGTTAAATTCAAACAGTGCAGGAGGCATTTAATTTTTATCAGTCAATGGTTTAAAAGCTCAGGTGAATGCAGAAGCAATTGGGGGATACTGTCCATTGCTCTGGCTGATTTAGTAGCCCACAGTCAGGTCATTTCATGGTAGCCAAAAGCTCATGCAGGTCTGAACCACAGCACTTGTGGAAAGAAATTAGATGAACCTTGTAGTTCATCCTACTTTAAAAAAGATAGTAAAATATATATATATATATTATCTTGCTTCGGGGAATGCAGCCTACCAAATAGGACTGGAGGCAGTTCCTTCTACCACAAGCAGTATGTTCGATGGTAAATAGTTCCAGGATTAATATAGCCAGGGTACATGGGAACAGTACAGATTTGTGCTGAAATTAGTCCCCGTCTCTTTCTTCTCATAAGAATGTGATGAGCATATGTAGGCATAAATGCAACAGTCCAATATATCCTGACCTTTTAAATCGATACATTAGCATGGCAACACCAACACTTCTTAGTAGAATGGCAACATATATATGGCTGACATGACAAAGTCACAACAGGTATCTGCTATAAATCTACAAAAGATTTGGAAGCCCCATCATAGACACTGGAAATGAGAATTGTTTGGGATATTAGGTAACATATTCAAAACACCGATACCGCTTTGGGGATTTTGTCACATTCACTTTCAGAGAAATCTTGGCTTTTACATCACATTCCCTTCTTTCCCATTGCAACCAACCTAAGCATTTTAAACTAGTTTAGGATCTTCTCTTTGCTCCCTTTTTACCCCTATCCCCACCCCAAAAAAATAAAACAACAGAGAAATGTTAGTTATAAAAAGGAAAAATGAGATAACAGCTATTAAACAGGCAAGATTAGGGTAAACCATCAAGCCATTACTCTGAGGTCCCTGACTTCTGAGCACTAGGTCTTGGAGTGCTAAACCTTAATAGTAGATTAATGTAAGACACATTTTTTCCATAAAGAGCAAGAAACCAATTTAAGATCTGTTTCTAGTTTTTTAATTCTGATGATTTGTCACTGGTTTGTGCTTTCTGCAGGGAATTTCCTTGGTTTCTTGTTCTTGCAACCTGTTTCTGTCTGAAAAATTTTGGAGTAACCTTAGGGAAAAAAAAAACATAAGGTCAGTTCTACTGTAGATGAACAAACACGTTGGCTTTGAATACATTTAATATTGGAAGGATATTTTCAAAGTTTGTATGTATATTTTATCCTAATGTGATCAATAATTGCATCACATTTGATCTTCTGCCTATAGCTGTTGTTACTCTTACATGTACTTCCAAAAATGAATGAAGACGACTGTATTTTTCATGTAGAGCTACAACAAATGAAAAGCAGCCAAACTAATTTGCCCTCAAATTTCCTAAACACATTCACCTTGACGCTGGAAAATATCAGGCCAAAACAAATTTGTCTGACAAAAGGAAGTTAGTTTAGAGTGGGAGGTGAAACTCTGTCTCAGCTGGGAAATGCACTGTTCACTCTGCAGATAACAGTTTAACTCCTTTTCTTACTCGAAATTAAATATCCTTATTTTGGTAAAAAAACACATTGAATATATATTTGAGAGACATAGTATTACTTTGCTTCTATTTCCTGCCCCAAATAAAATCTGACAATCAGCTTTATATTTATAATATCCTCTTTCCTTCATTTTATGGTCGCCTTACATTCAAGACACCTAACTAAAAATATCAAGAAATTTAACATCCTAGTCAGAAGATCTGGTTGGAGAATTGTCATGAAATGAGAACAAAGTTAATTTTTGACAAAGCCATTTCTTAATTCCTATTCTTAGATTCTATGACTTCATTTTAGAACCTAGTATAAAACAATGGACTTTACTGAATTCTGTTTAGGTAGTCTAGGTATCTCCTGTATCAGATTGAGATGTTTTGACAATTATTCCATTGGTTATCCTCAGGGACTCTGTCCTCATATGCTGTTTTTCTTGAAATGGTTTCTGTGAAGATGATAATTAACTTTTTTCCTAATCTTTTCCCCCCAACATTGCTGATGTGGCACAACTGTTGACCTGGCGTGCAGCTAGGTAGTTACATACAGCTATAATTGGAATAAGGCCATCTATGCTGTCCCAGGGTAAAATCCTGACATAGTTTTTCTGCTTATTTTCATGTAACCAGAACGTTACCCCTGTTGTCTTGACAATGAGGAGAGGCCTTCAGGATCCATAAACTCAACTATGCAACAATGTATCTTGCTGATACTAATTTGTGCTCACTTTTCGAGACAAGGTAGAGTGTGTAGCGTGTTATCCTGGAGGCTGGTTTACGTGGCATCTTCTCATTAGAACAGGAGGACTCTTCACCCCCCATTTTCTTTTCCTTCTCAAAGTCAAGCTAGCTTTAGTTAGGGTGTACTTACAATGTTGAGATGTGAAAGTAAGGATCTATCAACTCCAGAGTTATTTTTTGTGACTATTAGTAGCATCTGTTTGTATAGGCAGAAAGTGAAGCCTGCGTTGTGCATCACAGTAGAATATGGGGTTGTAAAAAACCCAAACCACTCGTTTTGTTATGAAATTCTCCATTCCATCTCATAACATAGTGGAAATAGCATGTGAAATAATTGCTGCTAATTAAACCTTCCTGATTTAAAACCATTTCCATAACCAATTAGGCTAAGTATGTAGCTGAGTGTTGTATGGGATAGTTAATGAAAATATTTATGTGCATGGGCCATGGTAAAATTAGAAAAGGTTGAAATTAATTATGGTCAGGAATTTTTCTTCCTCTTCTCCGACACTGAGTATATAAATGAATTGGGATGTGAGGGCTGGCAATGAGGTTTGCTCCCTGTATTTCTTCATGCTACTAGAGGAGAAATTTTCTGCTGTCATTTGAAACATTTATCTCAGCAACAGGCGTATTTCCTTTGGGAGGTTAGTGCTCTGTGTTCTTTATACAGGATAAATAAGCTTTTTCACAGAATTATGTTGTCAAAGTCTTTAAGTACAGAGACATTTAAAAATATATTAAAAAATCACTTTGGCCCCATTTCATAGCAGTCATTCTGTTTGCTTTGGCTTTAATCTTGCCCATTTTTCACTGGAAAATTTGATGCACAGTTTTCCCACAGAAAGGATAGACTCCCACCTTCTCATAATCAGTACATACACAGGATTCCATTAATCAAGCACTTAGCAGAGAGTGCAGCAAACTTACTTCAAAAAGCAAGGTGTCCCACTTGACAAATCTCTAAGGATTAAGGAAATATAAGAAGTACCAAATAGCTGTGCTAAATTCTCTGAGGAGGAGGACTCGGCTTGCCTCTTCCTTCCAGTGATGGCATTGGCAGAGCTGATTTCTGTGTGCTTTGTGTGGATCCCGGAGATTTCATCTCTGCAGAGGGTGAGCACAACTGTAGGTAGAGATGGTCCAAGGGAAAAATGGCAGACAAGTGTGGTTTTCCTCATCCAGAACTTATGGAGGAAGAAGGGCACAGATTTTGGACTGTCAGTAGTTACCTGGGTTCATGCTAAAACTTTGGGTGAAACTGGAACGGTCATTCTGTGCAAGGGGCTTGTTTGCAGTGGAAATGTCTTCCTGGAAAGGACAGTACACTTTTATTTTAGGTCTCAGAAAATTTCTGTAAGTGGAAGGACCAGTATAGTCAGATTGAAATGTTTTATCTGGAGATTTTATTCTGTCAGTTTCTTTACTGGCCTGAAAAAATAACAAGGTGGGGAAAAAAGGGAAAAAGAGGACTAGAATCCTCTGCTTGGAGCATGCAGGAGGTGAATTTCAAGGCACTTTTTCCTCCTTCCCCTTGAGAAGTTTATTCCTTGACCTCATGGTTCTAATTCCATCATAAATTTTATTCATTGACCTCGTGGTTTCAATCACTTTGCTAATTCTACTCCTAAGCTTTGGGCTGAGTGGGGGTTTGTGTCTTTGAATCTGGTACTATGCCGCCTTAGCTTGTTTCTGGTTAAAGGCTGAAGTGGGGGGAGGAGAATTAGAAGCTGCTTTTCTGCACATACCCAAATATATTGCAAGGGAGAGGCAACGAGTTCTAGGCCCAGAAGTTATCGAGAGACATTTATGGTAGGAAATGCAGGCAAGCAGTTGCAAGTTACCTTAACGTGGGTGTCATTGACATAGATGAACATTAAACTACTCTTAAGATGAGTCTTGTGAACTTGATTATCATATTATTGCAATTATGTCCTCTGGGAGGATTTGCGTTAGGAAGATTTGCAAATGAGTTGGACGTTCAGGCTCAGAGAGTTAAGAGGAAGGTTTGGGTGTGCTTTGCCTGTGTTTGAACCCAGTGAGGAATATAGATTTACTGACCAGCACATAGCAGAGGCTGAGGATGGAGAGATGAAAGGCTTTCCATCCTGTCATTTTGCTTCTTTTGAGTTACTCAGTTTCCCACAGTGCATCAATTTTTAAATGGAGACTTTAATCTACAACATTTTAGCCCCTCTCATGAAGAGATTTTTTTTTCTTTACTTTCCTTTTTTGCCAGTTATGTAAAACCATCTGCTGTTTGCATTTTGTCACTTTGAGTGCTCACTCCCTTTCTTTATTCTTGTTCCCTTCTGTCTGTCACTCTACAGAAATAGTCATGTTATTCAGAAAGTTCATTTAAAAGTTGCTCATTTTTGTCTGTGGCAAGTCCTTTTGCTGGCAGCCACAGCAAGGCATGTAGGTACTGTGATGTCCTTCTGTACTTGACACTAAGAGTTGATTTACCAAGGGCAGGATGGAGTGCAGGCAGCTGGGAATGGTACTGACTCCCAACACCCACATTAGCAGTCTTGCAGGGGTGTGCTGTTGTGCAGCTGTGGCTTAGAGATGGTTTTCAGGACAGTCTTGAACTCAGGGTGTTTGTAGAACTTGTTTGCTGGGCCCTGTAGTGATCTGGTTTGTGTTTCACCTTCTGGATAAGATGTAGAGGGAAAAGGCTACTCTGAGTAAATGTGGGATTTGATGCTCCACTACTGCTGAGAAATGATTCCTACAGACAGCAGGAAGATGTTTTTCAAATGCTGATTTAATTTTTACTCTTACTTTGCTGGAAAAACCCTAGATTACTGCTCTACAGTTTTTTCTGGTTTTAGCCCAGCTTTTGATCAGCTATAGAGCTACATGGTAAAAATGCTGACAAAATGTTCATCAGGAGTACTGAACAAAAAAAAAAGAGGAGGAAATGCATTGTCAAAATTGTTCCTGAACAGCTTCCTCTTCCTTTCTACCCCAGTGATTCCATTCCCTAGAAGCTAACTCACCTAACCCGGGGTAAAATTCCTCAGTGCAAATTATCATTACCATTGTTATTTGAATAGCACCATGTAATTAAAAAGACTCTGTCTGCTAATTCTCCACCTCTCATTTTTTTTCCCCTCCCTTCTTTAAATATTTAAATGTCAACTCTGTATCCACTCAACAGTCTCAGCACTTTAAATATTAAATACCTGAGAGTACATTGACTTCAAAGATCAGGCATTGGGACAGCTGTAACGCCAAAAATTTTGGAAAAGCTAGTCAAACCAGGAATGTCAGCGCTCCCTACATTTTAGTATCAGTCTTAGTTTTGTTTCATTTGTTAAATGCAAAAGCAGTGGTGGTGTCAGAGATAACAGAAGCCCAGACCTGATGTCAGAGGTCTCATCTGCTGGTAAAACTGTCCACGTGTTTCTGATATTGCTGCAAGTGCTGTTGAGTTCCAGGATGAAGCCCCATGCTCATCTGTGCTCAGCAAACACCGACGCCTCAGCTGCGTCGTAACCAAGGCTTGGCAAAGTTGCACCATGTGGATGCTCAATTTGTTTGGCAGTTTTGAAATTGCCAGGCAGAGAAGGCTCAAGCAGGAAGATAGCATTATGTATGTTGGAAGAGTGGTTATGAGAAACTGATGTCAGGGCAGGGGCGGGGGGGCTTTGTCTATGCAAAACCTGAAACAGGGAAAACAAGTGTTTAGCAGGTGGTTGAGGTTCATGGGACACTTGTGGTGTTTGTATGGCCCAGTGCTGACACTGTGGCTGTCCTGGGTTAAGGACATCTTTCTGACCCAGCTTGTGGAACGAGGGCTGGACTGTCTGTCTTGGTAGGGAAAGGCATACCCCTATGTCTTTCATAAGACGTGTATGGGATGTATACATATGACACTATACATTGGGCAGATGCAGACCTTCTCCATGCATGCACAAGCAGAGTGGCTCTTTAACCACATTCCCTGTCAACTGTGAAAAGCTGAGGGACTTTTTAACCTCTTACCTAAAATGGTGTGATAGAAAATGGAAAGACTGTTTCTGGAGCAGTGAGACACAGTCTCAGTCTTACAGTGAAAGGAAGAGAGCGCTCCGATATGATGACAAAACCGTAAATGCTGCATAGCCTGATGTCAAAGTAGCTTAGATAATTTCTTAAATATGAAGATGAATTAAAATGGACTGTATTTGTAGTCTGATGGAAGTTATAGCTGAGGTATGCTGGAGATCTTGTTTTAATTCCGGTTCTCCAGGGTGTTTCTCAGCCCAGAGTTTTCTTTACGCTTTATCTTGTGGCAGATGCTTTATAGGCATTTCAGTCACTCAAGCTGCTATATTTAATGCATGTATTACTGTTAACACAGAAGGTGTTAATATCCATAATTATGTTTCCGTTGAAAAAGCCAGCAACATTTATTCTAGCTTTTTATCTTTAATGTGATTGTCAAGATTTTGCTATTTTGGAGAAGGAAATTATGACATGCAAGACACCTCAGAGTAGTAATTCCATTAGAGCACTTTCCAATTCCTTAGCTATGGCCTTGGCTTCTTTAATTACCAGAGAAATTTAATAGATATGTATCCATCAAAGGAAAGCAGCTTTGGAGTGTTACCTGAAGACAAAATAAATACCCACTTTTCTGTTACAAGTGGGAGTAAACATGGACAGCTGAACTGGATCCACAGGGTCTTCTCCAGGGCTTTGCTTTGAATGATGAACACCAGAGGTTACAAAAATGCCCCACCACAGCAAATCTTCAAAGCAGTGGCTGAAGCTACAAACCTTCTTATAAATTCTAGGTGCCATTTACTTGCTTTCTGGATGGGAGTGTGGGACAGGAGCAATATGGAACTGGCCAGAGGAGTTGGCCATTGTCTAATGGGTTTCTTGTTGAACACAGTGGGTATCCAAATGCTGGAAATCTCACGAACAGAAGCTTATAAGGCAGGGTGGCTACCAGGATCCTCTGCCCATCTCAGACCCACCACCACAAATGAAGTTGGGAGTCAGCAGTTATTCTTTGAAAGGAGCCGACAGGGGTTCACAATGGCTGGGCCACTGCCCTCACCTGTGTATCTGAGGAGAAGCTGGTCATCAGGTTATTTCCGTAGGACCTGGGCAACCATCCTTGGTCTGAGGGATTTCAGTCCTGCATCTTTTACCTTCTAGAGGTCCCAGGTTACCTTCCTAACTTGTCCCTTTTATTGCACCCTGTCCTGGGCTCCTGCCTGTTTCTCTCCCACATGTTCTCTCCCAGAAGAACTCATTCGTCTCCTGTGACCAAGCCTGACCGTTCTTCTTAACTCTTTCCCACATCCACCTAGTTTCAGCAGCCTCCACTGTTTGCTGGTGCCTCTGCCTGGTGCTTCCCATATTCTTACCAGATCTGTTGGTCTCTGCAGAAAAGCAGCATTGAAGGTGACTCGAGGATATTTAAATTAAACAGAGAAGCAGCTGATGATTCCGAGTAATTCCAGGGTTAGTCCCCATTGCAACACAATGATGCAGGCACCTGAATTTCCTTAACTTTTCTTTTCTTCTTATGCTGCTGCTTTGGATCTGTTCCATGATGTGCAAAGACACTAACAGTGATCCAGTTTTCACTTTGGAAAGCACTCATCCAAGTGAATTTCTCTGTTCTGAATGGTTATGCTGAAATACCATGGCATGGAGGCAAAGCTCTGTGTACAGACCAGTTTTATCTGCAGTACCCTGTCCTGCATTCTTTTTTCAAAAATTTCAATGACTAAGAATGTTTAATACGATTACATAATCATGTTATGAGAAAAAGTACATTTTTAAATGGAATGCTTCTTCCAAATTTGGTATTTTAAAAGATGTCTTGCTTCTTGAAAAATCAAACTATCAAGATGGTATTTTTTGTGCAAATGCTTGCTACTTTTGCAGGTGGGTTTTGGTATGTTTTTTTCAACTTTTGCAAAAAATGTTGAATACATTAATGTGTAATGGTAAAACATCTGAAAATGCTATAGCCATTTTATTACTCCTTATAAAGAAGGGTGAAAATTATGAGAATGTTTTATATTTGGAAAAGGTCTGCTTTTTGCATAAGTGATAGGCTTTTATTTCTCAGATGGTTTTCACTGTATATTTACTGCTGTTTGTGGGAAAAGCAGCAGCTATAGTATCTTTCTTGAGCAGGGAAGCTGAAAACAGGCAGCTGAAAATAACCACAGTCAGGTGGTTACTGGGGATATGGACAGAGAGGAGAAGGTTGCACCTGTGTTTACCATCCCAGTGCAACTGACTTCTTAAATCTTTGATCACCCAATTTTTTCATTACTTTTCTCAGTCAAAAATAGTGATAGAGTAACAAAGCAAAGCAGTGCTTAAATTCTTTTGCCTTTCCCTGTCATTTCCTCTTTAGTTCTGCTGGTGCTAAAATCAATACACATCTCCCTGATATGTCTCTGAAGTTGCTTGGGGCAAAGGAATCAGTGTGCAGGTTTACTGTCAGAACAGTGTGAATTCAGCACCTCCAATAATGTGGATGATATGAAACAGTCTGGATTTAGACAGGTTTTGGTTTCTCAAAATAGATGGCAGCTTTTCTGTATCGATTTCAAATTGATCATGAAATGTTCATGTAATGAAAGTAAAAGGATTCTAAAACCTTTTTTACCAACAACTGGAAAAATTATTATGTATTGCCAATGAAACCTTATTCCCCATCTTTTATGCACCTTCCCTTTTCTTCCTTTTTTTTCTTAGCAAGGGATTCTTGAAAAGAAATTATGTCAGCTTTTAGGGAAGGACTATTGCAATTGCTGGAGATTGATTCTTCTGATGCCAGGTTTATGTAACTTAGGTCCCAGAACTTCTATTGTCACTTTTCTCTAAATAGAAGACATTACACCTAATATATATTCTTTTTATCTTTTTGTCAATTAAATATACTACCTATAAATTTAGAACCTGTTCAAAATTTTCTTTAGTTAGGAAAATAAAGTACTGGGTAATGTTCTTATTTCTGACAAAGAGCTGGTTACAAAGATCTGGTGAACAGCCTACAGAGCCACTAGTTCATCAGTGACAGTATAGTATTAAGTATATTTTAGATCCACGCAGAGGAAAAAGTCACTGCTTCTCCGTAGATGGGGTGTACTGCCCTTGTCATGGCCTTAACAAAAAGGAGTTTGAATGATTCAGTTTCTATTTGAAATAAAATAGTTGAAACATAGTAAGAAATAGACTTGCTTCTGAAAGACTGTAATATATAATATGTATTTTTAGTAGTAATATCTAATATGTATTTTTAGTAGTTGATACAGAGAAATACTATTTTTTTATTTTTCTCTGAAGGAAA
Source organism: Falco cherrug (assembly GCF_023634085.1). Lineage (NCBI taxonomy): Eukaryota > Metazoa > Chordata > Aves > Falconiformes > Falconidae > Falco > Falco cherrug. The sequence goes on from NC_073703.1 coordinate 30,990,770, forward strand.
ATGAAAGGTAATACATGGAAGATCAGGTATTGTGTTCAATAGCCTTTCCCAGATGTTGTCTCAATCTATGTGAGAATCATATCAAAAAGAGTTTTCTTCTTCCAGTAATACAGAAAAATCAAGACACTAGGCAAGCAGTTGCTTTCAAACTGCTAGTAATAATTTAGTACTTGATTGTTGTGTCACAGTGGTAACTTGTCTGAACAACCTCATGAGTTTAAATACAAAGATATTCATTGTGGCCCTTAAGTCTGAATGCAAATACAAGCGGAATATCTGAGAAATCCCTTACTAGCAAGTAAACTGGCAGATTATTAAAGCTAGTTAAATTTTTTTAAGGGAGAATATTGTTTCAGCAGAAGAAGCTAATTTGTTAAAGAGGAAGCATTTAACTGGTCTTGCCAAAACATCTTTTAAAATACTGTGTGTCCTCTTCCTTCCATGGTGTCCTGATAAATTCAGTATGGGACAAACTGACCCATCAATTTTGTCATTAAGCATACTTTGCTTTGAGTTTTTTATTCTTTAGTGTTACCTAATGCCATATAAAATAGTGCAAAATGATTTAATTTTAATTCCTATTGCTACAGTCAACACCCACCTACCCCCAGTGTTTAAATCTAAAAATTATTCTTTTGTTCCAGTTTGGTCTCAAAATCAGAGTTTCCTGAGAGAGAGAAAATCTGAGCCATATCAATCTCTACATGTTTTTTGAGTCTAAAGGGGGTAAATATCAAGCTTTGTGGCAAAAAGCAACAACACCACCAAAACGAACCACAAAAAAAAAAAACACAACCCAAAACAAAACCAAAAAAATCTGAATTTCAAACTGTCCCTGGAAAAGACAGTGGCAAAATTACTCTTTCTAGTAATAGCTGGAGATAGAGTGAAACAGCCTGGCCACCAGCTCAGGAATGGGACCAGACCTACAGCTTTTGTAGTCAGAGATCACTGAAAAGAGCTGTAGATAAAGAAAACTTTTGCTTTTCTGCATTTGTTGGCTCATTTTCCCAGTGAGTATATGGTAAGCTGACTAACGTGCATTTTTGCATGTCTTTGGCAGCTTCCCTTTCCACTGAGATGTTTTTTTTATGGCCGTACTGGATGGTTTTCTGCAGCCTGTTGGCTTCAGTAGCTGTTAATGAGGGGGGGCATAAGGGGATGTGCTCTGCCATGTATGCTGCACTGACTCTGCTCAGTGACATTCATTTCTTTGGTCTTGCCTAATTATGGAGCAATTAATGACTCTATGTCTGCCTGAGGCAGAAGGAGATTTGTGGGGTGGACACAGGCTTGCTTAAATTGTCTCTGGGTTCCAGGCAGGGTTGAAAGGATCATTTCTCATCCTCTACTCAGTCCCTCCCAGTATATGTTCTTTAAAGTACTTAGCACTGGCTGATTGACTGTAGAGGACAAACCTGGAAATGGACTATACATTCATTTTGTGTAAATGAGATGTGCGATGGGCAAGCTCTTACTAATTATAATCAGTAAATAGTAGCTTTTGAGAATTTAAATTTGTTGTTACTTTGGTTAGAGCACTCGGAAAAGTCTTTCATAAATGAAAATAAATACATTCAGTAAATAAATTGGTCCTTGAATCTGGCATGAATCTTCTAAAAACAATAATTAAAAAATAAATTTAATAATAGCTTTATGTCTCTGAAGTGTGAAATGGAGATAACATCAAGAACTTCAGAGGCAATTTCTTATATCCGACTTTTTAGTTTAGATTTTTTAGCTTCTTATCCTAGTCTTGTGGATGAATCATCATCAGCAACAACAAAGGCAGGTTTTATTCAGCAAGTTTGTTAATAATATAAAAATGAAAATAAATTAATGTTTTCTTAACATAAAAAGCTTGGTTATTTCCAATTCGTATCAGTTCTGCAGTATTAAGTACATAGTTTTGAAGAACAGAACCAGAGCTCTAGTGGTGTGTGTAAATAAAAACAATGGGTGTAGCTAATACTCTGTTTTGCTAGCAACTTTCACAAGGACAGATATACTACAAGGATTGTCTGTGCTGTAAATTTCAGACTGCCTTAGGTATGAACTGTGATCCTTTAAATTGTGCATAATTGTCCAGAGTACTGCAATACATGCAGTGTGATCACTGCCTAAATCTTGTTCAAAATGGACTGTAGAGATGGAGCTGTTAATGCTGCTTGGTGTGTATTTAACATGCTTTGGCTTCATTTTGTGTTTTCAGACAAATGTCCTGATTGGAAAGGTCTGGGCCATGAGGTAGGGCAGATTGTGAGGAGATCAGGACTGAGTTTTGGGGTGACTTAGGGGCCAGACAGGAGGAGTTGGGGTTGCCAAAGTTGAGTGGGGACTGCTGGCAAGGACCACTCACCTGGGAGGGATTTCAGCTTCTTCTGGATATCCTTACTGTGTCCCTGCTGTTTGCAGGAGGTCCCTTCAATGCACTCCTCCTTCTGCAGCTGTTAAGAGCTCCAGGGCCTTTGAAGCATCTCAAGCCATTAACATCTGTTCTGAAATTTGCCGTCTCTAATAATATTGCTGTAATTAGAAGGTTGCCTGAAACTTTAGCCTTAGGCTCCAGCTTTTTTTCCCTTGAGCTTGGGTCCCATCAAAGTCATACCTGCCTGAGCTGCCTTATGCTGATGGTATTGTGCCTGTGCCACCTCACTGCTTATTGCTTTCCACTGGGCACTTTTGGTTTGTCACATCGAGCATAGCCTATTTGCCTTCACTTCCAAGACCCTTTGCCTTGCCAGTCTATCAGAATCCCTCCACTGTCAGGGTGGTCCTACCTCTGAGCAGCCTGTGGTACCTCTTCCTTTAGCAGGGACTCATTACATTTTCAGGTAAGTACGTTGTTCCTCATGTTGTGGAGGAGGTTCACACATGGTCACAGAGATGCTAGAAGGACACCTGGAAACTTCCCTTCTTTGTGGGTGCCTTCAAAACATATCATTAGGGAGGCCGTTGTCTATAAGGTCAATCATTGCTGTTGAATTACTTGTGTTTTGCTGTCTGGAAACTTGTGCAGGAGTCATGCCTCTGCCTGGCAGTGCCTTGACTTCTGTGTTACAGTGCAGGTGTAGACATAGAATCATTTAGGTTTGAAAAAACCTTTAAGATCATAAAATCCAAACATAGGTATGGCATGAGTTGAGGCCAGCATGCGGGCAGTCGTAGCTGTTGTGCTACGGGAGCTGCCCATCCTGCTCAACTGAACGTGTGGTGGTGGTGGCTCATGGAAGGTGATGGCAGATGTAGAAAGGTATATTCTCTGCCTGTGTTTTGGCTGAATTTGAGAAGAAAGATGCAGTTGGAGTGTCCTGGTTTGGGCTGGGATAGAAGTACTTAGTAGCTGGTACAGTGCTGTGTTTTGGAATTGGTGTGAGAACAATGCTGATAACGCACTGATGGTTTTGGTTGTTGCTTAGTCATGTTTTCAGTTTCTCAGGCCCTGCCAGTGAGAGGGCTGGAGGGGCACAAGAAGCTGGGAGGGAGCAGAGCCAGGACAGCTGACCTGAACCAGCCAAAGGGGTATTTTATACCATAGACTATCACGCTCGGTATATAAATGGGGGGGAGTTGGCTGGTGCCTGCCAATGGCTGTGTGCGGACTGGCTGGGCATTGGTTAGTGGGGGGTGGGCAACGGTATTGTGCATCAGTTTTCTTTTTTCCCTTCCCTTTGGATTTTACTCCTCTCTCCTATTTATTACAATCGTTGTTATTTTTTTACTTGTTGAACAGTTATTGAATTGTTCTTATCTCAGCCCTCAAGTTTTACCTCTTTCCTGATGCTGCTCCCCATCCCTCAGGGTGGTGGGAGTGGAGCTCCATGGGTGGGCAGGTTAGAGAAACCAAGGAGAGCTTTGTCCTTAAGCCACCGTGAGTCTTTGGTATCCCTACTAACTCTAGTAGGAGCAGCAGGGCAGAAGCTGGCAAGGCAGTTAACTATGATTCCTTCAGCAAAAAGTCCCCTGTGATAAGAGCTTGCCATTTGGCAGCTGAACTAATGGTGCTTTGTGTGACAAAGGTGTGTGGTGCTACAGCAGAACCCCTGAGCTGGAAAACAGGGATGGGGAGCAGAATGAAGTCCCCATAATCCAAGGGGAAATGGTCAGGAACTTTTTACACCAGTTAGACACACACAGGTCTCTGGGGCTGAATGGGATCCACCTGAGGGTACGGAGGGAGCTGGCACAAGTGCTCACGGAGCCACTCTCCATCATTTATCAGCACTCCTGGCTAACTGGCGAGGTCCTGGTTGACTGGAAGTCATCAGATGTGACACCCGTCTAAAGAAGGGCTGTGGAAGGAGGATTCGGGCAGCTACAGCCCTGTCAGGCCGGCCTCGGTGCCGGGGAAGGTTATGGAGCAGATCAGCCTGGGTGCCATCACACGGCACGTGCAGGACAGCCGGGGATCGGGCCCAGCCAGCGCGGGGTTATGGGAGGCAGGTCTGGCTTGATGGACCCGATCTCCTTCTGTGACAAGGTGACCCCAGTGGATGGTGGAAGGGCGGTGGGTGTTGTCCCCCCTGGACCTCAGTACAGCCTTTGACGCCGTTCCCCGCAGCGTTCTGCTGGAGAAAGGGGCAGCGGGTGGCCGGGCCGGGGGTGCTGCTCGCTGGGTGAAAAGCCGGCTGAGGGCCGAGCCCAGAGCGTGGTGGGGAATGGGGTCACCTCCCGCTGGCGGCCGGGCACAGGGGGTGTCCCCAGGGCTCGGCGCTGGGGCCAGGCCTGTTGCGGGGCTTTGTCCCGGTCTGGGCGAGGGGTCGAGGCTCCCGCGGTCAGTGTGCGGGGGGCACCGGGCTGGGGGCAGCGCTGACCTGCCGGGGGGCAGGGGGCTCTGCAGGGGGGGCTGGGCAGGCCGTGCGAGGGGCCCGGGCCAGTGGTGTGAGGGTCACCCCGGCCCCGCGCCGGGCCCTGCCCCTGGGTCACACCAGCCCCCGGCAGCTGGGGCAGGGGGCTGGGAGCTGCCTGGGGGGAAAGGGCCTGGGGGGGCCGGTCAGTGGCCGGCTGGGCATGAGCCCCCAGCGTGCCCGGGTGGCCGAGGGGGCCAGCAGCATCGTGGCTTGTGTCTGAAGCGGCGTGGCCGGCAGGGCCGGGGCAGTGCCCGTCCCCCTGCACTGGGCACCGGTGGGGCTGCACCTCGGATGGCGGGTTCAGCGTTGGGCCCCTCACTGCGGGAGAGCCATGGAGGGGCTGGAGCGTGTCCGGAGCCGGGCAGGGGCTGGGGAAGGGGCTGGGGCACCAGGCTGATGGGGGGCGGCTGGGGGAGCTGGGGGGGTTGAGCCTGGAGAAGAGGAGGCTGGGGGGGGACCTTCTGGCTCTGCAGCTGCCTGGCAGGGGCTGTAGGCAGGTGGGGTCAGTGTCTTCTCCCAGATGAGGAGTGATGGGACAAGAGGCAATGGCCTCGGGCTGTGCCAGGGGAGGTTTAGGTTGGGTATCAGGAAGAATTTCTTCACCAAAAGGGTGGTCAAGCACTGGCACAGGCTGCCCAGGGAGGTGGTGGACGCACCATCCCTGGAGGTATTTAAAAGACGTGTAGATGTGGTGCTTGGGGACATGGTTTAGTGGTGGGCTTGGCAGTGCTAGTTAATGGTTGGATTCAACGATTTCAAAGGTCTTTTCCAACCTAAAAAATTTTACAGTTCTGTAAAGTTTTCCGATCTTGGCCAGTATTAATAGAAGGAGAAAATGTTATGAAAAAAAAATTTTTACCCCTGTTATTCCAATGAAACCAGGCTGCAAGGGCTAGACCATAGATTACTTTTTATGGAGGTGTGCGAAGCTGAGGAGTTGGTGAAAGCAAGGTGCACTGTATAAATTCTTCAGAAAAATCCAGGGATGGAGAAATACGGAGTAATTTTTTACAGTGTCATGGCAGCCAGCTCTACCCAGAGGAGGCATCTTATTAATTAAGTTAAATAAATAGGAATAACATTGAGTAAAATGAAGAAAAACAGCTTAGAGTGATGTCAGGTGAGGGGCAGCTAAGCTTCTAGAAACAAAAAATATGCTATTATCACTTCTGGAAGACTTCAGCAAAGGCTGAAAGAATATGTGGAAAGGAAGAAGAAATGGAGGCAATTTATCAGAAAGTGAAAGAAATTGTGATGGAAATTTATTCAGATAATATGGAAAGTATTCAGAAAACCCCTTAGTTTTGTTGAAAATGTATTTTTATTGAAAACGACATATTTTGAAGAAAAAATATACACAACATTTTTGTCTTACTTTCCAACTAGTATGTCCCTGTTTTCAAGATAACAGAGAAGTCTGTTGCTTATGCTTTTATTGTGCTGTTTAGATATTTTTTTTTAAACTAGAAAGAAACTGGGGAAAAATCTCTCTCTTTGTTTTCTGCTGGAAAGGTTGTTTTAAAATGAGTGGAAATGTTACTTTGTTTTTAAGACTTCACTTTGATGATGGAAAAAGTAGACTATGGTACAGACATTGTGTTTCTACTTTCACAACTACAAATTCAGATTAAGAAAACCCACAGATGTTACTTTCTCTCATTTTTTTTGCTAAACTTTATCCTATTTCTGTAAAAAAAACCCAGATAAATAATAAAATGGGGAATAATAATTTTTAAAACCAACAAATTTATCAATTTTACAAAATATTTCATTCTCAGTTTTCCAATGAAAAATAGAACAGAGAAATTAAGTGACAAAATTGAATAATATATCTTTCTTTGTAAAATGTATGCATAAATGTCAAATACAGAGTGGTTGTAATATTATTACTGTTATTACTAGCACTACTCTTACTACTAATTCTTACTATGAATAGACATGAAGAAAATTAAAATAGCTTCCCAAAGGCCTTTGCCCTGCCTTTGGGAAATTTTCGATACAGATTCTCAGTGGACATGATAGACATACCTGTTTATTGCTGACCCTAAAACTTACTAACATCAGCAGCTACTTTCCGTTGACCTCAGTGAATTATGGACCAAAACCTCTGGGAAAAATGAGTTCAGATTAATATCATTAAGTACCAAAGCCGGTTAGCTTGCTAATTTGATTCAAAGTATTTTTATTTAGGTTAGGTAAATATGTTTTGATGTTATGCTTACTAGTATATACTTGCAGGAATAAACACTTGCATAAAATGAGAAATATGTGAAAGATTGTTTCTCCCAAGCCATCATTAGAGGAGATGAAGAGGCTCTGCTACATAGATAACAAATCTGAATGCCTGCAAAGATTAAAGGAGATACTTGCAATTTGGTCAAACAGCTGTGGGGAATAAAATGAACTCTGTTGGGATCACGTTTGCAAAACTGAATAAAAAATGTAAGGACAACAGCTTTGCAAAGGTAACTACAATTGATAGTTCAGTATAAAATTAATGTACCATACTGCAGAGGCTTGGGAATAAGCAGACTAGAAGACCTGGAAAGTTGTGCTAATATAAATGGCTTGACTTTCATTTTCATTGGGTTTGAAAACTTCATCCTGCGAGGCTTACAACAGTTTCTTACAGAAGTAATCAGTGGTAGGAACAACTGAATGTGTATGATACCTGCAGGTATGAATAGCACTGGCTGGTTTAGGTCATTAATGCAGAGGGACCAAAAAACCTGAGAATACTCTCAAACTCCCTATTCCATGTACAATTCCTATTCTATGTATAATTTAAGATGTCATTGCCCCTAGCAAAGGAGATTAATGGCATACCCGCCCAGTTATTAGTGCCTTGTAACAGCTGAGAAGCAACTGAGGATGCTTCATATATTGGCAAAATAAGTGTGGGGAGAAACACTGCAGTAATTCCTTCAGCTATCAGCATATGAACAAAAAACATCAAAGGCATCAAGACCGCTTAAATTAACCTACCGTGTTCATAGCTGATCTCCCTGTTACTTGAATAGGCAACAGCTGCTCAGTGTCATTAATGGCATGTGTGACACTGGGATTGCCAAACTGGAGGGTCAGACATGTATTTTAGAAATTAATCCTTACTCTTGCTGCTAAAGCGTTAATATTCAAGGGACAGCCCATAATAGTTATAAATGTTGTGTCACATCTTTACATTTTTATTCTGTGAATTCTCTCATTTATTTTCACTGGACTTTTAGGGTTGGCTTAGTCACTCTGGGATAAAATCCAAGGATGAACAGCTTTGCCTATGTTTTCCCTGCTCCTGCTTGTAGTAGAAAGATGATAAAATCTTCCCAATTACTGGGACCTAAGCCATGGTACTAACATAAACCTAAAAAAATGTAAGAAACAGTGCAATTTTGCCCAGATGTTTTTTATTCTTTACCTCGTAGTTCTATCTAAGTGCAGCTTTTCTCCTTTGTGCTGCAGGTCTTTTTTCTGCTTAATCCTGAAATTAGAGTTTCTGGTTTGATATAGCAGTCCCACCACAGAAGCTATTGTGAAAAGGACAGATGAAATTCAGTGTCAGTACATGTAAATCAACACACGTAGGCAAAAAATAGCTAGCTATACCTATACAATAATGGTTTCTAAATTAGCAGTTACCACTCAAGGAAAGACATCTGACTGTTACTGTAGATAGTTCCCTGAAAATATCAGTGCAATATTCAGTGCCAGTCAAAAAAAGGTAAATATAATTTCTAGGCATGTAATTGAAATGCATGTTGTTGCACCACAATGCACAGTTCTACAACAGGATTTTGTAAGACTGAAACGGGTGTCTAAAAGGTGACAAGCATGAAGCATGGAGTGACTTTCTCAGAAGGAGAGATCAAATAGATAAGGCCTTTTCACAACTGAGAAAATGCGGTGGAGGATGGCTTACAAAAATCAAGAGTGGTGCATAGGAGGTGGAGAGGATTACTCACTGTCTCAGAAGGGGAGCTGGGGGTGGCCAATATAAAGGCTAGGGCCACTAGACTTGTAGAATAGCACAACAAAATACTTTGTCACGTAAGATTGTGGCAAGAAAAAACAGAAATGAATCTGTGGAGAGGATTAAATATTCCTGGTGGAGACGTCTGGTCGGTGGCTAATACCTACCATGGTCTGGATGCAGTGGGCAGTTTAGAAATTTAGAATTTAGAAATGGGTTTGTGGAAATCTGGAAGGAGTAGCCCAGGGCAGAGGTGCCCTGTACACCCTCTTTCTCATATTTTTATCCTGGAATGGGCTGCAGAGGAAGGGTTTTGGTTTAGCTGGCCAGTTGGTGTGATGCTGCGTGCCACTTCTGTTGCTGTGCACATCTCTTTACAGCAAGAACACCATCATTCCAAAGAGAGTAACATCACTGCAGCATCCAAGAGCAGAAGTAGTGGATTTTAGTGAAACAGACATTTTAAAAATGCTACAAAACAACTGCAAGGATGTCAAAGGAAAGTAATAAAATGCACTCAATTATTCGCCTCAGATACTCTACAGACGTCAGTGTAATTTCATTGACTTCAGTGAAATTAGTGTTAATGTAGGAATGGAAATGCAGCAAATCTAATTCCAGCATCTCCTTCCTGGAATAGTGAGCAAGAAAACAGAGAGGTAATCAGATAGATACAAGTGCTGATCAGAAGGAGTTGGACAGAGAGGAGGAAAGATCCAGGAGCTGCTGCCAGGAAATAAAGGCACTTTTCCAGTCTCACATAGTCATGGAGAGTTCAGCAATACATGCACAGAGGCTGAAATGAAAGCCAGAATTGTTTTGTTTGTTTTAGTTTGCCAATGTATGCAATCTTTTGTTCTGTTGAATATTCTCAAACCACTTCTACCAGGAGAGCATCAATGACTAGTAATGCTTCCAGCAGGGTTTTTATTCTTGGTATTATGGAGAAGGGAGTGAAGGAGAGCTGTGGTGGTGGAAAGAGGTGGAGGTACTGTGCTTCATACAGCGTTTAGACAGCTCTTGTTTCATTTGAAAACATGTCTGCTTGTAACCTGTGGAGTGATGATGTGCAGTTATTACTCTTGGGGTTTGTGATCCTCTGATAGACAATGCAAAAATATATTTAGGGTGCTGCCTGCCATTTTGCCATGCCATTGCTCTTCAGCAGAACAGTTGCACTTGCAAAGGTGAATGTGGACAGCATCTTCCTAGGACCATATACGTTCTCTCAAGTGTCATAAAAACTACCCAAATATACTGGGATTCAAATTGACATTGTGTAGGAGACTAAACCCTCTCACTGAGTGCATTCACACTAGTATCTTCCCCAAAGAAGTCACTTCTCTGCTGGTGAGAAGTGGCTTCATGGTGGGTGGTGAGTGACAGCAAAGCCACAGACCTGTGACCAAAAACATGGTCCCATTGATGTGTCAGGGCTGGGGGAATGGATGTACTTTGAATATGTAAAGGGTTAATTAATAGTGCTGAGTGCTAAATTAAGAGACCAACATTTTCCTCCCCCCTCCTCCCAGAAGGATGCAGTAGAAAGTGGCACACTTGATTTCATAGAGTATAAAAGTGGGAAACGTGCTTGTTTTTGCAGTTAGGTTTCACTTGGTTATTGACTGTTTTACAAGACAACCACCGAGGAAGCTCTGAAGGAGCTGTCAGGCTCAGTGACAGCTCAGCATCTGCCACTGTTAAATAAATACTGCAATGAAGGACAGGTTCCCAAAGTGGATAATCAAAGCAGAGTAAAGTTAATTCACCTTGAAAGCCTGAAATTATTAGTGTGATTTTTTTATTTTTTTTTTTAGACAAAACCAGCATCATTCCAACAAACCCTGAGAGGTCCAGCCCTGAGCAGCAGCCTGCCCAGGCGTTGCCTTTAGTGGGAGTGGGGAGCAGGCTTCACAGCGGCCATGTGCACAAATGCTCTGATAACATGGAAACCTGGTGCTAATAAATTGGGCAATAAGGGGTTTGCATTGGCCCTGATTACTAGCAGTGTGCTAGGAACTCATGGTTTGGTTCTGTGGAAAATATTCCATTAAAATATAGATTTGTGTGTGTGTGAAGATAATGAATGTTCCGTTTTTTCTTAAGCTGTTAAGACATTTTTTGCATCAAAATGGGATTTTCTTCCATTGTTCAACTTTCAAAGGTTTAAAATCAAAAGACTGGAGGAAAAATGTTTAGCTATGAATTATTTTAGCTTTATAAAACCTGGAGGTGAATTGTTTCAACTTTTTGTGGAATTGTATTTTTCCCCCCCTTGGTTTTAGTGCAAACACTTCAGGGAAGGCAGGCAAATTTAATTTGAGATAGTCTGTCAGCATCACATAGAAAATTCAGGTTAACAAAATTTTGCTCAGCTCTGTCCAGAGATGCTGAATTTGCAGGACTGAGAATTAGAGGGAAGGTGGTTCTGTAGATGACTTAGATGGGTAAGAAACATTATCGTTCAGTTCAATGAGGCCAGTTTTGTAGACATTTTACAAAGCAGAATTATTATGAAAATAACAGGATGCAAACATGACCTCCAAATTTGAAGCTTTTCATATTAACAGGCAAGTACTTTATTTTGTTCCTTTTATTCCTAAAAATACCCTATAATTACATACAAAAATCTATCCTCACACAGAGTTCAGGCTGCTGAATTAAAATACAGAAAGAAGGAACTACCAAACAGAAGCCGCATTGCTTTACCTGCGTTTGCTCTCATTATTTTCAGGTGAATCTTGTATAAGCATGCACTGTTAATGCTAACAGGTGTGTTTACCACACTTCTCAAGGCTACGCCTGTGTTTTATGTTTGGAATCATTTGTCTAATTGTCCCAAATCCATTCTTATTAATTGGGCTGAGATAAAAATTGAATGTTTAATTAAATGAATAAGCAAAGTTAGATTTGAAAGAAGTAGAAAGCATGAGCAGATTAGAAGACTGAAAGGAAAATTAGCAGCTGCAGAGTCTGAGCCTATTCATATTGTATGTTCACCTTTACACTTACATACAGGTGTATCATATGTACATATGTGTATGTATATATGTGTATTTGTGAGTATCTAAAACACACCAACACGTAGATTTATACAATAGAAACTTTTACACTGGCATATGCAGAAAGAAATAACAAAGGAACAGAGAGCTAGAGACATATTTTAGTGCGGTCCAGTACTTTGAAGGTGTGTTTACAAATTTCCTATTATATTTTAACAAGACAGGCAATTTAGATGGTGTTCCTTAGTGTGCAAGTGATGTTCTGGCGTCTTGCCTCCAGCAACATTGCTATCCTGGGTTCATCTTTAACGTGACAAGAGCTTGGTGTCCCACTAAAAAATTCCCTTAAAAATATTAAAGAAAAAAAATCAACAACAGAAAAAAACCCTCACAGCTCAAATCCAACAACAAGCTGTCAAATTGTTTCACACTTGTAATACTGACAGCTGCCAACTTTGCTCAGAGAACTTTTTTTTGGAGATGATCCTTTTGGTTCCTGTGCTTCCGTTCAGTAGTGCTGGAGACCCTTTGCATCTTGTGCTTGTTACTGGTGACAGTTTTGACACGGTGAGGAGGGCACATGGGGTGGGTTTGGTCCACAGGTGTCAGCACTGGCCAATAATAACAGTAAAGACAGCACCCTGGGAAAGCACCTTTCTTATTTCTTTGATGGAGAAAGGAAAGAGAAAGATTTATGTGATGGGTAGATGATTGTATGACAGGCACAATTCAGATTTTTCGGAAATACTAGAGAGATTTGCATGGAAATGAGGCAATGTTGAAGATAACATTCAATGTGGAGAAAATGATAAATAAGGAATGAAGCGAAGTGCTAGAGGCATGGGGTTGCTGGCATTTATGGTGAACATAATTCTCATGTATTCTGGTCACCTTATGCCTGTTCACTTTCCTTCTGCCCTCACGTAATTTCTTTAGGGAAGTGATTGTATTGTAATTAACATTTACCACTGCACAGGACTTCATGCAGCATGTGAAATGCTGGGTTTGGTAAGGAGGTGATGAATTTCTGAAGAAACAGGAATGACGAAGCATTAGTATAAGAAATGCTTTAGCTCATTTCCCTAGTTAGCTATTCTCTGTGTTTGTCATACCATTCTTATAAATGGAAACTTAAATATTCCTCCCCCAATTTTGTCACCACTGAAAGCTGTGACGCATTAAACCAACTTCCACTGCATATGAAATACGTAGAAAAAGTCCTAACTCTGAGCTTCTTACTCCAGAGCTCTTAGGGAAAAAGTTTCCAGGATTAAGGCCCCATAACTACAAGATACGGGTTTTTCAGGCAAAGTGAGGTTTTGCCACTCAGTTAACACAGGGTAATGCTATTTGCCCTGCTGCCTGTTGTGTAATTGCAGCCATTTTCCAGGCTGTGCCTTCCCATAAGATGCCTAACACCTTGAATAATATTGTGAGGGAGAAGCAGACTCTAGCAGACCGAAGACACGTAAAGCTTTCAAGTTGAAAGAAAATGCAGGAAATTGCACCCAGATGCCAAGAGGAGACCACTGAACCTGCGCTGGGCTGTATTTCTGATGGCTAGCACTGTTTCTCAGGTGAATGAACAGAGTGACCTAGTAACACGGGGTGGCTGTGGTAGGGGATGCTGAGCAGGGACGATGTTGCGTGTGAACTGTGATTTCAGGTTGCTTAGCATCTGCATCCTCAGACCCAGGCAGCCCTTGGCCCCTCATCCTCGGGGGGGGCAGGTGTAATTTTGTTGTCTATGCCGTTGAGTAACCTTAGTCAGCTTCAGCTCGTGTCCATCGCTTCATCATGGCTAGAAGCCAAACACACTGTTAGCTGGGAACAATGGTAGCCTTAATTTAAGACTATGTTTTACAGTACCAATTCAGCCAGTCTTGGATTGCAACTGCATGCAAAACTGTAGCTAGTCAGCTCATCACATTTGCTTGTTGGAGAGGCATTGGAGCTTTAAAGTAAACATTTTCCATTAGCTAAGTGCTCTCATGAAAAAAGCTCCCAATTCCACTAATAAAAATTAGTGACTCTACAAGTGTAGTTGAAAGCCCTTATTTTCCTAAAAATTTATGCACAAAGTATGCAAAATGCCTAACTGCCTCCAAAGCAGCTGTTCTACTCTGCTGCGCAAAGTGTGTCCCCTATAAAGGGAAGAACAGAGAGGGTGAATTTCTACAGTTTACTACTGATGATCTTCCTAATTACATAATTATTTAGTTCTCGTCAAACAAATTTCTCGTCACTGTTAACAAGGATTTTACAGACCTGTCTTTATTATCATTATCCTCTTAATTTAGTGTTTGCATTACTATAGTGTCAGGAAGGTTGTTGGGTCAGGAAAAAAGGGGTGAATGTCAGCTGGACCCATGGAGGAGCTGTGCATCTTCTGTGAGTGCAGTATGGGATACAGGAATGCATGGATGGCCACCACCTTGTTGCCCTGGCCGTATGGAACATATGTCTCAGGCACTGTATGTAGAGCCTATAGGCCACAGTGATGATACAATCAGACTGGCCATGGTGTGCATTCACCTAGACACAATTGCATCCAACTGCCCCCTGATTTCAGTGGTCAGATGATTTTGGTGAGAAGTTCAGAGCTGAAGTTCACTGCTGAATCCAGACCTTTGCCCATTACCTTCTCCTCTGCAAAGTGGGCATAACAATGCATTGTTGGGGCTTAAGGGAGGACAAATACCTTGGATTATGTGGCATGGGACAGTACACTGATAAGACTGCAGGGGTAACTGAAGGAAAGATTTTGTTTTTACTTTGGGTACTTTTGGAAGTAAAATTTGAAAGCTAGTACGTTCTGGTGTTGATGTCTCCTCCCTGTAAATGGAGAGTAGTTGTATTTAGGACACTGAACACTGATGTGAAACTGATGTCAGCATTACTGGAGTAGGGGAGTGTATTTTAACAGCACAATATTTACTGGGGCCAAGGATTCAAAATCAAAATTGACCTTTTAAAGACCTGTAAAATCATGGGGTTGTGTGGGTGCTTTCATTAGCACAGTTGGCAGGCAGGTCTGTGTCTGCACGGTGGAGGTGGGAGGCTGAGGCTGCGGGGCAGGATGGCGCAGGCATCAAAAAAGTGCTATGAAACAGTGAAAGGGAGGGGGATTAGAAGGTTTATTTTCTTCCAAGTAATACGCTTTGTTGAATAAGGTTGATGGATTGGGAGAAAGCTGTTTATTGCGGTGGACTGCAGCTCAGCGAGGCTGTAGGACTTAGGAGACGGACAGTGCACTGTTGCTGCCAGGTGTTGCACCCAACAGTGCCTGCAAGCGTTTTGCAATATAATCAAATGTGTTAAAAGTGAGGTGGGAAGAAGTAACAAAACACTGCTCAGCTTTTAAAATAAAAAAATCAGATATTTGAGTTACTGGGCTTATGTCTAATTCTGTCTAGTATAGATATATTTGAGTTTGCATCAAATGTCTCCTGAATGATCTAGCTTTAATATTAATCTAATGGCTTTACAGGAATACCTAATTCCAAAAATTCATTGAAGAAGTTGCAGCTAGCCTCAGCATGCGAAAGTTAATATCCGTATTTTCCCAGGATAGAATAATTTAGGTTGGAAAAGACCTTTAAGATCAAGTCCAATCATTAATCCAGCACTACCAAGCCCACCACTGCACCATGTCCCTAGAGCACCACATCTACATGTCTTTTGAATACCTCCAAGGATGTTGCCACAACCACCTCCTTGGGCAGCCTGTTCCAATGCCTGACCACCCTTTCAGTGAAGAAATTTTTCTTAATATCCAATCTAAACCTCCCCTGGTGCAGCTTGAGATCATTTCTTGTCTTATCGCTTGTTACTTGGGAGAAGAGACTGACACCCACATCTCTAATCTTCTTTATAATTACAGTTTAGAGGCATATTGTATATGCTTAGATTAGTAATACTTTAACACAGAGCAGGCCATAGGGAAAATTAGGTCTCTCAATCAAGCCTTTAGTTCCTAAAGGCAGATATTCCTATCTGGACATATTTAGCATATGGTCAGGATACTAAGAGATCTGAAATGTTATGGGATAATTTAGGTAACTCTGAGTCACATTTTTTTAGAAAGTTCCTTGTTTTTAAACAGACAAAAAGATTTATGTAACACTATTGCTAAATCATTCAAAAATGTTTTAAGTATTTACAAATATAGTAACACGCATTTTATATTAAAAAATATATAACACTTACCCTTGTGTATAATTTAGGGGAGATTTTTCAACACTGAAGTGTAAAAATAAAAATTAGAATAAAGTTGAACCACCTACCTCCCCTTTAGGACTGAGAAAAAATATTTCTGCATCATTATATCAAATTGATCTCTATGAAAAGACTATGAAGTCTCTCTAAAACTGTTCCAGATTTACACACACAATTAAGTAAATGAATGCTGCATGACTGTAGGAACATAACAGGAAAGATCTGGAGAAATGCAAGTCATTAAAGAGAAGGTGAATAAATGCAGTTTGACCTAACCAGTCATTTCAAGAAATTGGGTAATTTTACCTTCAACCTTTGTCCCATCATAGAATCACAGAATGGTTTGGGTTGGAAGGGACCTTAAAGGCCATCTAGTTCCACCCCTCTGCCATGGGCAGGGACCCCTTCCAGCAGACCAGGTTGCTCCAAGCCCCATCCAGACTGGCCCTGAGCACCCCCAGGGATGGGGCATCCACTGCTGCTCTGGGCAGCCTGTGCCAGTGCCTCATCAACCTCACAGTGAGATTTTCTTCCTAATATCTAATGTAAATCTACCCTCTTTCAGTTTAAAGCCATTATCCCTTGTTCTATCTCTTCGTTTTCTTGTAAAAAGTCCCTCTCCAGCTTCCTTGTCGGCCCCTTTAGGTACCAGAAGGCTGCTACAAGGTCTCCCCGGAGCCTTCTCTTCTCCAGGCTCAACAACTCCTTTCTTGTAAACAGACTAAATTGAACTATAGAGTGTGTATATACCTTTAGAGATTTCTTTAGAGGTTGTTTAAATCCTTTTATTGTCAAGAGAGGTACAGTATTTTATTTCCTTCAGAAGCTCGTACAAATGATCTTTACTGCCAGTGCCACCTGCCAAACATAATGAAAATACAGCAAAAGTGAAATGCCCTCAGTCATACTCCTCTGCCATTTTTTTTTTTTTTTAATGTGAAGGGTAAGGTTCACACTTGGCACTTCAATATTTGCTCATTAAATAGGGGTGCTCTGAGAGATCTTTGTTTGTTAATTACAAGCACTAAGGGTCATTGATGGAAAGCCTTAGACGTTTTGAGGCTGAGAAAGGCAACAGCAGCGTTAGATGCTCGCCAGCATGTGCTTGTGTACGTGCCTGCATGTGTGCAACTGTGCACAGGGGATCCCACGTGCTCTGGAGGTGGTTGGTTCACTGAGCTGAGACACCTTTGCCAACTGAGGAGCAGATCTAGCTCACCTGTCTGTTTTGTCCCACCTCTGATGTATTTGCAGCTAATGCAATTATGCCAGCTTGAAGTTCAGTGGGGAAGAGCAAAGGCAGGTACCTTGTATTTTCAAGGGACCCTAACCTCTTCTCTTTAGACCCTCCCAAGCAGAGGACCCTTTCCCTGTAGAGGAGTGTCATAGCAGATGCAAATGCAATGCAAATAATTTTATTTATATATTTATTATTTCATTATCTGTGCAAACTTGTTTTGTTCCGTACCAAGACCTGCAAACCCATAAATACTAGTGGTTTTTTTAAAGTGACCCCCTTTTCTAGGTATCATATAGAGAACAGGGACGGGGGGTTGATTTGCAGAGAGGTGGATTTTCCATGTCAAATTATGAAAAATGTGCTGTCCCCAAAAAAACAGCCAACTGGTTCCAGCAGCTGCCAGCGGTGGCGTAGGGAAGCACCATGAGTGAGGATAGTCTTTGAGGCACAGCTTCAAAGCTGCAAAGATCTAAGGTTCCCTTTAAATGTTTGCCAGAGGCCCTCCATGCAGAAACCTGTAAGGGAAGTGGAATATTTAGATGTCTTTACCATTTCCAGTAGGAGACAAATGATTTCCAACCGAGGAATAATGCTGTTTTGCCTGTGCGCACTCTATCGCATGTAGGCTTGTGAATTCTGGTGTAGTGAGGTACTGTTGGGTAATGGTTTCAGCAATTTTGCAGGCTTAATCCAATGACTTATTCTGTCCTTTATTTCTTGAACAAACATAATCTTTTTAAGTAGAGTGTTCCAGGACCCCTATATTGGGAGATAAAGAACTACATTTTCTCTTCTGGCCGTGTGCTTTCTACAAATTGTCTCTACCAAAGAGCCATTTTTTTTGCAGAGGAGATAACATGTGCCAGTTGCTTCAGGCAAGCTGTTTTCACTATGGCATTCTTAGCTGTTTCCAGCCTGGCTGGTGTCAGAGTTGTATCTCTCTTTTCTCAGCCTTACAGAGCACTGTGCCACATTTCCAATCAGCGTGTCATCTGTGTCATTTGCATGGCCAGTTGTATGCATTGTAATTGCATGTGCAGTCTAGCTGTAGTTACAGGCTTGCATAAATTTTACTTATGCAGACAGGCAGTGTTCTGGGGACAGTTATGGCTTCTCTCTACATTTATAGTCACAGTAATTTGTATGTGCATCTAACATGAGAGGGCAAGACAAGAGATGTTGTACACTCACATACCTGATGAGCTGAGTTCATGATAAATCAACAACAGTTCTTCAGAAGGATAAGGGATGTTGCACTTAGAAGAAGTGATACTTCATCAAGTTTGTCCTACTACAAAAGTCCAAATGAGCAGAGAAAGCTGAAAAAAAGAAGAAAGAAAAAAGTCAGGTGGCATTCATCCATCTAGACTTTTTTATAGTTCACATACTCTTATACTGTGAGTGTTGATATGTAACTGAATGGATACAGAGGTAGAGAAAACCTTTCAGTGTGATATGATACAGCAATCAGTAAAGCAAGGAAAAAATCCTGCTCTTGCAAAAAGCTTTATTTCTGGACTTTACATACTGTATTGATCTGTTGTGTTTTCTAAAACCTGGTGTTCATCTTTGATGCACATTGTGTGACCTTGTTTGATATGATCTGGTGTGTTGAGATGGAAAATCCTAAGACTGATAAAACAATGAATGTCATATTTCTGATGAACTTCAGCATCTAATTTTTGCATGGATGTAGTAAAAAGCACCATGAGAAATGAAAGTAATTTTTTTCTTTTAGGAAACACCATGTTTCTTAAAAAATGCCACCTCTCAAATAGGGGGATGAACAATAGTAAATTAGTATGAAACAGTGGTAAATTAGTATGAAAAAAAGTGAGTTTTCTGGAATGAGGTAGAAATGTGTTGTGTAGAGGGAAGATATTATGCACCAAGAGATGGAAGGCATTTTTTCCTTTTGCAGTGGATTATTTCTTGCCATTTGTAGGCTGCAGTTGTTTTTCAAAAAAGCAATATGGAAATGCATAGCTGCATTCTGCTATAAAGTACCTCCGGGCAAAGATTATTAAAAATGTCAGGCACATTTCTGTGTATTTGATAATGTCAAGAGCAGAAATACTGCCACACATTGGTATTATGAGATATCAGAATAATTCTCTTTTCTGCAAAATCTGTAATACTGAATGGAAGGATGTCATTTTGGGCTTGCTTGCAAGCTTGTTTGGAGGAATAATTACATTGTAACTCAATAAGGCACCTTAAACTTGCTTGACTTTGAGCATCTTTCAGTCCACCACTAGTCAAGACAGAGCTAGTAAAGGTGTCCATTTCAGTTTTTGCTTAAATGCTTTGCCTAATGTAGGCTTCAGAAATTGACTGGTCTTCATCAAATAGTGCCCACTGTATTACACTTTTAATAGTACAGTGAGGTTGGTGCCTTTTTGGTTGGACAGGCTTACTTAAAACCTGTGATTTTCTTGAACATGAGAGGTCATTCTTTGGTGTTGCACAACTCAGCTGGCTGAGCATACCAGTAACGGTGGCATGTTTGGAAAGGGAGAATCAAGCTGGAAGAGAAGGTTTGAGGTAGTGCTTCCTACTCTGCTGTGTCCTTCTCCTGCCCTAGTAACATGCCCTCAACCAAGGGACTTTCTATTGTTCACTAATTGAATTTTTCTCCCTTTGGAATCATTAGTGATGGGCATCTAGAGTTGTCATGGCATACCCAAATCATCTGCTGGGGTTGGCTGTGAAATTGGGCTGTGAAATGCCACTCTGAATCTTTCTTGTGCGTATCTTGGCTGTGGACACAGGACCCCATTTGTGCAGATATCTTTGCCAGGCTTCCCAAGTTCCTTTATTCTCAGTTTCATTTCTTCTTTGGGACTGAGGCCATTCGCTACTCATAGAATGTGCAAGCTGAGTCAATGTTACAGGAGGTCCACATGATTCTTCGGATAGTGCCTTCAAGGTTTACTGGCATGCTGAAGCTAGATTTTAAAATTAGTTTGGATTAGTATAGGATATAAAGCTAAAATGCACCGGCTGTTTTTAAATAACTCCATGTGTGGACATTATCTGTATGACTGATTTTGTAAATTAATGCACACTGAGTAGCTGTATGAGCTGTGTGGGTAAATTCAGTAAATAACTTTGTACATGTATGTGTGTGAGAGTGTGTGCATAAATAGAAATTTTCAGTTTACGCCTTTGCATTTGCAATAATTTGTAACCGTACATAATTTTTTTTACATTATCCTTGAATTATGATTAGCATTTACTGGAGCATACATATTTATTTTTAATTACTTTTGGTTTTTTTCAGCTCTTCTTTATGCAACTATTTTTGGAAACGTCACCACCATTTTCCAGCAAATGTATGCCAACACCAACCGATACCATGAGATGCTGAACAATGTGAGAGATTTCCTAAAATTGTATCAAGTCCCCAAAGGCCTTAGTGAAAGAGTCATGGATTATATTGTCTCAACCTGGTCCATGTCTAAAGGAATTGACACAGAGAAGGTATGAGTACATGAGGTAACAATTTAGATAGGAAGAGTCCATTATGTACTTTCTTTGAAAGAGGACTGTATAACAGCATATAACTTACTAACAATTTCTTAACTGCATGCTGCTCCATTATTACGTTTTGTTTGGATCAAAAATAGGGATGTTTTAAAAAGGACTGTTTTGCTGCTTTCCAAATATGCCTTTATTTTTCATTATGGTGTATGTTTACTGCTTCCCAGTCTTACTCTGCCTAAATATTAAATAATTTTAATGTATTTAACTATTGAAATCAACGGGAAATTGGTCTTCAAATTTGTCCGAGAACATAATTTGGTGTCTAACCTACATCAGTACTAGTCAGAAAAGTATTGGCATCTGTGAGTTGCAGTGAAATGAGTTTGTTTGGCTTGGACCTATGCTGATGCCCAGGACATCGACATGTCCATCAGCATAATTAGTATAGGATTTAATGGCAGTAGAGATTGATCTCCTTGAGCTAAAATCTCTCGACTAGAACGTAAGGCCTTTGATAGGTAGATACAGAAAATGTGATGCTGCTGGCAGCCATGCAGGGTAGAAGTCCTACAGAACTTTAGCCCTCAGAAAGGACCGGTCATTTAAGTTTCTTCAAAAGCTGATTAAAGAAGAAGGTCGTCTTCGGAGAGTGATTCATTGTGTGCCAGGACAGACCATGTGAGTTGTCCTCAGTGCCTCTCTTTCTCCATGATATGTGCAGTAAGTCTGTATAGCCTTGGATATTTTAGAGAGCTGAAGTCAGATGGGAAGGTTTTCATCTGCAATACCTTGAGTGTAAGCAAGATATAACAGTTTTAGGTCTAGATTTTTGGTCAGTGGAGATCAGTGATGCTCCTGTGGCTTCTGTGGACCTGATATGCATCAGTTGAAATTAGGCTTTCAAGCTTCAGTTTCCATGAAGATTTCCCTCCTAAGAGCTTAAAAAGCAAGTGTCCAAGGGAGGGTGAGGAAGTTCATGGCAGATGAATATGTTAAAATGTCTAGTGCTTGCAGAGCTTTGAAGTTCTTGCTTCAGCTGAATCTAGTACAGAGTATGCAATGATGATGCAGCTTGTTCAGATATGCCAAGATGAGGTCGCTACACTGAAAAATATAGTCTTACATCATGCCAATGCAACAGCAGTTATCTTATTAATCATCTGCTGTGGAATATGGTTTACCATCACAAATACAACTATGTTAAGCAACAAAGATTTTGATTTCTTTGAATCTTGTGCTTCAGTATGCCACATTCTTTAATATGTTAACTTCTTATACACTAATACCCTAACTTCCCAATGCTGATTCATAGTGTTAAAAGTGAGCTTTTATGTTGTAAACTACTGTAAATGCATTCAGTCCTATTGTGTAATCTCAAAACCATGTGAAAATTCAACTTTCGTTTGCATTTATCTCCTTGCAGTTAAGCCAGATTCCTGTGTTATTCCACTACAGTTTCATTAAATTTTAATGATGCTTTGCAGTTAATTAGGAGAACCTATGCTTTAATTACTGAAATTTCCTTCCATAGTTTCCGCATGTCCGGTTTTATAGATTATAAAAATGCAGTTAGAGCCATAGTCTTCGACTCATGTTAAGCAGTGTTCTCTGGTCTGTAAGATAGTAGTGGCTGCTTAGCTAGATAATTAATACGGCTGTAAAATCTGTGACTTAGGTTTTTAACAATTTTCCCTTGGTAAAGACTTGCCTAAACTTAGGCCTGGATCCAAAACCTATTTAAAACAGTGGAAGGATTTCAGGAACCTCCGCATCTGGACATCTGTAGTTGCATCTAATCAAACTTCCCAGAAAAGTCCATGTTACAGAAGAACAGAGGCAAGATAAACGTAAGAACTTGAGCACCGGTTTGAATATTTTGGTATTTTGTATCCCTTACAGCCTGCAAGTCTGCAAAAGCAACAGCACCAGCGGCCTGTAGTGCCCGCACTGAGCATCCCTGTGTCTGTACAAGTGTAAGGATCGGGCAGTTTGCTTTCAGCTGCAGAACCTTAGCCAAAGTCAGGATTTGTTTTGGCAAAGGGTGGAAAGCTGTGTCATAGCCAGGCAGCTTTCCTACCTTTGTCTCCACTCAGGAAGGTGTTTTGATGTGCTTCACCAAAACAAATGAGAAAACGTTGTAAATCCCAGCTGAAAAATTATAGAAACAGTGGTACAGTCCCAGAGACTAGCCATGTAGGGTGGATCGTGTCTCTTGCATTAGTTCCTTCATTACCCCTTCAAGCCCTGTTGTAAGACCCTCTGCATTTAAATTGAATCCTTCTGTACTAAGCCTAGAGCAGAAAATGGATGGGAGTGCACTGTAGGGACCTCCAAGGTACACAGGCTTAAGTCAGATTTATTACTGGTAGACACAGTGGGGCTAGTGGGGCTATATTGCACCTGCAGGTGAGCTGCTAAATCCAGAGAGTGCTCCAGCATAGGTTGGAATAGGGGATTATTATCCCAGGTCTTGAATTGCTTCTCTGCACTGCTTTGGCTGACAGCCTGGACGTGACCTTAGGGGTTTCTTCCAGTCTAGTTTTCAAAGCTCCAGTAATGCGATTCTGACCAGTCTGTTGTCTGGATATCTTTGCATCACATGATTTCCCATTCTGCATAATTTTTATGAACTTTTCAATAAGCTTCTTTTTATCTTGCAAAACACGTGTGCTCATGACACATGATAATTAGTGAGGAATTTCTCAACTTTTCAGTTTCCATCAGACAGCTCAGTTTCCATCATCCAAGGATGTTTTTCAACCTAACATACAGCATTACATCCTAAACTGTTCCAAATATATCTGCATTGTCACACTGGAATGTGTTTTGCAACATCATTTGCCACAAATTTGTAACACGTTTCATTCAGTCACTCAGCATGTTGAAATGGCTTTGTTTTGAAATCCAAATTCAAAGAACAAGAAGGTTAATGTACTAACAAAGAATGAAATTTCTTATATGAGTGTTACAGTAGGTTCCTATAGTGATGAACAATCCTAGCAATTTGGTGGAGTAAAAATAAACACGTGTGTGTGTTTGATAATTAAAGATTTTAATATGCTTGGAATTAAAATATAAGTTAATAACTTGATTGGAATTACTGCTGCTTAACCTGTGTAGATTTGTTGAGTCAGATCTCAAATATCTGTCCTTGAATGACACATTCAATGTGTAGTCCCAAAGAAGATCCTGACGAAAACTGGTAAGGATAAGTTCTTAGACAGTAACTGAAGGCAAAGTGGAGGACAGCATGGAGGAAATTAAATGAAGATCTAATCCCTGCTGCTCATGAGAGCAAGCTGCCCCAAACAGAATTTTGTCTTAAATTCCCAGTCTGTTGTCCTTGTATGTGTAAGAGGACTTGTTCTGTCACACTGAAGTGATGGTGCCTTAAGCACACAGTCCTGGCTTCCCGCTTCTCCTTAGGAATAGCTCATCTTCAAATCCTGTCTTCAAACCACAGCACTTCAGCCCGTCTCTGAGTGTTCACAAATAAGGAATTAACAATGACACTAAAAGCATTAGCATATTTATTATTATTACTTAAGGAGAAGCAAGTGGCCTCTGATCCATAATCTTAAATCACTTAAACATGAGAGCCCTCCTCTGACAGCTGGGATGATATATGTAATACATGCACATGGACTCATCTCCTGGTGTAACAGTGGCTCAAACAAGATGGATTTTTTTTTTTTATGTTTAATGCTACAGGTTTCAGGGTTATTAATCTAATAATGAGCAGAGCTAAAAACATTACAAAACTAAGAAGCCTTTGTATACTAAACAGTATTTCTCATCCAGCAGAACCTATTTTTTTGAGAGGCAGTACATTCTCTGTATATGACCATTTTTAAGCAGTTGAAAAAAATCCTTACAGTAATAATTTGATATATGAAACACACACTGAATTCAAGTCTCTTAGTTTTTATTGAAATCTCTAGGCAGCAAATGAAAAATTTATAGATATTAGCTTTTCTATAAGAAATAGGTCATTATACATGAAAGCAGAACAACCATTAACTAACGCGCAGATGTCTCAAGGTCTCATCTAATCATAATGTTCTGAAATGTCAGTAAAACCCAAAGATTTTCTCT
Organism: Falco cherrug; assembly: GCF_023634085.1. Taxonomy (NCBI): domain Eukaryota; kingdom Metazoa; phylum Chordata; class Aves; order Falconiformes; family Falconidae; genus Falco; species Falco cherrug. The sequence goes on from NC_073703.1 coordinate 31,015,628, forward strand.
TCTTGGCCTCTCTGCTGTTGTGTGGCTTAGGATTTGCTCAGAAAGCAATTAAATAAATGTCTATCATGTTTTAACAGTCGATTCCTTCAGAAATGCCATAGGTTGAAATAGAAAGAAAGGCGTCTATTTAGTCTCAACCTAAGCGTCAGTGGCGATTCGAATAATGAGAGCCAATTCCACATTGCAATGACTGAAATGGAAATCATGGGAAAATAACAACAGTATCAAAACTATTCACTGCTGGTCCACTAAGCTTTCATACAGGAGAGATGGGTTTATGGTAAATAGACAGAGGTTGTAACTTTATTAAACATTAATCTACAGAAGGACAGTGCAGTTTAGTTGTGTTGGCCGTTAATAAGATCTTCAAGAGCTGTAGTAATAATTATTGATACCCTGAGACAAACAGGGGACTCAGGCTGCCATTCCTACGGTGTACCATCACAGTCACATAGAGGTGTCTGTAAGTGCTGGCTGGATTTCCTCGTGGATGACCGGGGTAGAAGGCTTCCAAGCTTCGTGGCCAAAGAGAACTTCTACAAGGTTAGGTGTGTCAGCTACATACAATTCCCTGCTGAGGAGGGAAGGTAAAAATCGTTTGGACAAGTATTTTTGTTTCGTTGTAGAGGCGGGGTTGTTGGTCGTTCCTTGCAGATCGGGACGAGGTGAACAAGAAGTCTTCCCTCACCTCACAGAGCTGAGCTAGGACCAGGTACAGTTGCAATCCACGGTTCTTTGGAGAGTGGGATGCAGGAGATACGGTCAGGGTCTCACTGCCCTTCACATGGGTCCAAGAGCGAGGCCTGTGCACCAGTGGGGCTTTCTGTTTCACCTTTATGGATGGTATGGATTATTTACCTGCTGTATGCACTGTCTAGAGCCAGGAAAGATTATCCACAATTATCTCTGCCTCTTGGATATGTTCATCTTGGGATTGATATGGATTAAACTATGAACCTGTCATGCTTGAGGAGATGCCAGGGCTACGGAGCAGCTCATGAGCTTATTTCCTGGGGGAATAGTAAGTACCCGAGTGGATGGGTCGGGCATTTTCCTGCACGCTGCCACCAAGGGGATGGAGCTGACAGAGGGGCTGTCAGTTCCAAAGACCACATCTAGGGAAAGGTCTTCTCCAGATCTGTTTTCTTAATGCTTTCACCCTTGAATGTCTTTACGTAATGCTGCATGTTAGAAAATAAAGACACCTCCAGAAGAAGCACAAAAGCATTGATCGACTTCATTCTTCCAAGGGTGACCTTTGTGCCAGAAGTTGTCGCTCCAAAAAATGTTGACTTGAGAGATTCTTTGATGTATGCCATATTCTTTCTGATGTTTATTTTTCTTTTATCTAAAAAGTTGATTTTTAATGATAGAATTCCCTGTAGTCTGCTGTCCTTTGTCCCATAGGAAGGTCATGTAATGGTCGTGCTTGGGATAGTTATGATAGCAAAACTGAAAACAATAAAACCTTCAACTGTACAACCATTAGCCAACGTGGGATCTGCTCCTTTGAGTCATCGTTCAATCTTACTAGTGTGCCACACTTTTCAGTGCGTTAGACAAACCAGCAGGCCCCATGCTGGGGAACTACTTGATTCCTTAAAACACATGGTGATGCCGCTCATCTTCCCCTGGTTTTCAGACCCTTAGCCAGATTCTGCCTGTCTTGACAATGCTGAATTTAATGTAATCTAGAGGCAATTTCTAGGGATTTTTGAATGGCTCTAACACTTGTTACTCAGTTTAAAAAGTTATTTTTGTTACTATACCACTAGATCTAATCATTTTGATCGCTGGTTCAGCTCACGTATTGTTAATAATAAAATGAGCCAAACTCAGCCTATTAGACTTGATTTTCAGATCTTAATTTCTGAGTGTGTAAATCCAAGTGACCTTGGATTTTAGTGCAATTAAAGCAGAGCACACCATTGCTGCTGAAATTCAATTCTTAGTGCCAAGATACTCAGTGATATATTAAAGATTACCCTAATGCATGGAGGGTTAATAACTGCTCAGTTCCATACATCATCTTTGAGTTACTTAGAAAATTACCTGATTATTACAGGAAAACGCTCTGTGATTTGCCAATAAGTTGGGTTTTTACCTTTGTCTCTTTGGCCTCCGTCCAGTGCCAGATGTAACACTTTCAGCCAGGTCTGCAAAAGAATTCAACACTCAAATGAGCCAAATCCTTCTAAAAATCTAAATAACTTCGTCAGATGCCTGGAGGGTGTTGTGGTTTTTTTGAAAGAACTGACCTTGATTATGACTGCTGAACATGTCTGAAAATCCAGAGTGGCCTTTCTCCACAAAATAGAGCGAGTTATCTGTGGTTTATAACTGGTTAGAAGTTGGAGGAGTTTATTTTGTTTATTGTCAAAGCTTATACTTTTTAGTATCTCCAATATTTGTTACAGGTTTTCATTTAGGAAATAGTCCTTGTTATTCCATCACTAAGACTGTCTGAGCTCTCTCCTTGTGTATCAGTCAATATATCCCCTAGCTCCAACCCCGAGAAAGTGAGAAGCCTGCATGCTGAAAGGGAATTGCAGACAGAATGTTCATGATTCACTGGCCTCTGCCCTTTTTGTTAACAAGTCTTAACAGATTCTGTAATATTTGCTAAGCCATCCAGTAGTGTTTTCCAGTTGAGATATTTTTTTTTATTATTTATTAAATACCCAATCCCATCCTAAAAGATATTTTTTGGACACACTCTTGATCTGTTCAGGTTTTGTTTTGATTCATTTGCTTTTCTTTGAGTTCTTTATAATCTCTGCTCTCTGTAGAGTTCTTCGAGCTGTTTGAGGGGCTTATCTTAAACTGCATGAGCATGCCAAGGAAATGGATGGGAGAGGAAAAAATTATCAGATGGAACCTCCCTGGGAACTTTATTCCCCCTATTAGAGATGTTGAGCTGAAAAGAGAGTGAGATGCTTTGTGCCAGTTCCCCATGAGTCATTCAGAGCTGGTTACTGCCTTTCTGAATCTCTAGCAGCAACCACAAGCTTTTCACTCACCACCAGCACTTTACATATGCTATAGGGTACTCTAGAGATGACAGCGGCGCTGAATCTCTGCATTGGGTGTCGTTGTGTTGGGGTTTGTCTCAGCTGGGTGCCAGGTGATGATGGCAGAGCTCAGCAGTTGGCTTATACTGACTTTGAGGAGGTTTAATTTTCTGTGCAGAGAAGGGAAGCGATAAATGTTATTCTGTGCTTTACTTTCTCTCTCAGCTTTGTAGTGGTTCAGGTCTTTGTGGATACATGGATACTGTTCATGTGCGGCATGGAGCCTTGCTCCTTTGCTGGTAGAAACACAGCTTATACAGCCAGTGAAGATTTTCCTCTGGGTAGAATTTGTCTTTCTCCTCTGATTTTGCATTGAAGCATAGCAGGTTCTGCTCTTTCATGTTGCTTGGATGCATATGGGAAAGCTGACTGCGAAGTCTGTGGCTACAGATTTATTACGGAGCAACTTCTGTAGCGGTAGAAGCACCTGGTCCCTGCAGACTGCGTGCTCCAAGTAGTGTGCTCCAAACCCATCAGATAGTAAAGCATTGCAGTCAGCAGCCTTAATATCCTGTCTTGCTTATAAACTGCAGGTTTCACTGAGAAAGGTCTTGAGTCTCTAAGGAAATTTCCTCTTCAGAAATTTGTCTTGGTGGTTTTGATATGCTGCTGAAAGAATACACAGGCTAGAACAAATGTCCCAGCTGAACTTTGGTTCTAATAACAAGAGGTGTTGGAGGCATTTCCTTAACAGGGAAACAGCAGATTGAGTGTTACAGGATATCCTTTACCTTAAATTAAATTTCTCTTCTACACCCATGTGTGTGCATTTGTACAACATATGGACTCACATACAACCATGTTGCTACTAGTTTGTATCTTTTTAGTTGCATGCTGCCTTAAAAATGCTGAGATCTCAGTAAGAGCATTTCACAGTAAGAATGTTGAAGTCTTGTATTACCAATAAGGGATTGTTTTCAGAAGAATATCTGAATTTGAAGTACTCATTTTCTGCTCTTAGGATCTTTGGACTATTTATCATTAGCTTCCAAATGCTTCTGTGTGATCCTATATCACATTGTGTCTTTTATGGAAGCAGGAAAATTACTACATACTGTAATCTGTGTCACCAACAACACCTTTCTACAGTGCAACTAATAGAGTAGCTGGTGGCATCTGTGAGACTCCTTCTGAATTCATGATGTTGGTATTTGTAAACGCAAAAAGAAGTGCTGCAAAGTCAGGTTGGAGTTTATGAAGTCCTGTGCTTGGAGCATACAGTAAACACATAGCTGAAAATTAAGATTGTCTGTCTTTGCTCTTTTTTCCCCGACGTGCATCTACATTTATCTTTATCAGTCAAAGCTCCTTTGACAAATCTTTTAATATCAAGTATTTCTTTTAGTTGTCATCTGTTTCGTTTTCTGTTCTTAGTGCTTGCAGTGTAGCAGACAAGAAAATTGAAATAAAGAATATTTTTTCCTGGCTAACTCTTGGAGCGTTACTCCTTTACTGCTGTACTAGTTGATAAGGGATATCTCCATATATCTCCATACAGTAATGTGTCATTAGGAGAATCACTTTATCATGACATCAGAAAATTCCTGAATTATGCTTTCTAAGACTGGCTTTTTCTGTGCAATGTAATTTTTTCTGTCTCTCCATATTAACAGTGTGTGATGATAGATATGTTTGTTGTGTCTGTAAAAAGAGTAATGCATTGAGTGCTCACTTTTAATACTCTGTATTTAACTCTGTATTTGTGAGGAAACAGTATACTGCTTTGCATCCAAGTGGCGTTTATTCTTGAGGGACACAACTGATTTACACTCCAAAAAACAAAGGGTCCCGGAACATCTCCGAATCTACAGTAACAATCTCTGAAATAGTTTAACCCATTTTTCCCGCAGTTTGGAAGCTTAAAAGATAAAATTTGGAAATCAGTCATGTATGAATACACACATTTTTCTTAAGAGCAGTGTTTGAGGATTCATCGCTCATGGCCTTGTTAAGTCAAAAGCACTTGCATTACTGATAGTATTAAAGGGATCTAAAAAACTTTTAACCATGATTTAGGCCCAAGAGTAGATAAAAATGTTAAAAGTCATCAATCATGATAGGAAAGAAGGCAGGATTTTTCATAAAATTACTATTGAGAAGAAGAAAGATGGCATGTTTCTATTTTATTATAACAAAGACAAGCTTTCTGTTTGATCCAGAAGTAGGGCTGAGTTGAAACAATCACTCAAAAATAATTTTTGTTTTTTACCGGAAAAACTAAGGGGTGTCTATATTTCTAATGGCAAATGGAATGACTCAGGTAAGTATCAGTTTGTAAAATTGGCAGTTGCCCCTAATAAAATTATGGAAATGTGATATGGGATGTGGTCAACAGTGATTCAGACAAGACATTACTAAAGCAAATGATGGTTTATGGAGAATGTGTCTTGTCAAATGTGTTTAATACTAATTTTTATGATAAAACAACCTTATGCAGGGTATTTTAATGTGTTCTGTACAACATTTTGTTACAGAAAGATAGCATTAAGCCAAACTGACTTATTCTGTGTTAAATGACATAAAAAGTAATTATCTGGTAGATCTGGGAAGGTTGTAGCAAGTCAGAAAATCTCATGCTATGGGAAAGCTGCCAAAGAGATACTGTGCTTCGTAGTGTTAGGCACAAGAAGCATCATCTCTCTTGTTTATTCAAGATGAGATTGAGAGATGACCTGGTTGTATTCTATAAACACCTACATGTGGAAGATTTTTCCAATGATTGCAGATCTTTTATCTGAGCAACATGAGATCCTCTGGCTCTTGGCTGACATTTTTTTTAAAAAATCAGTTCAGAAACAGCACGTGTTTTAAAAGAGAGAGTAGCTGTTGATTAGAATGACTACCCTGTATCATTTGGAAACATTAAATCAAGGCTATAATTTCACCAAGTATTCTGGGTTTGATATGAAAATTATAAGTGCAGGAGGTTAGTGCAGCTGGCTGCAGTAGCCCCTTCTAGCCTCAGGTTGTCATAATACTGAGGATAGGAGAATAACTTCTACTTCACCTTTTTGCATTCATTATATCTTTGACTGCAAAGGAGCTCTGATCTATTGATACAAGAAATGGAATAAATGTTATTATTAAATTAGAAATTGTTGATTATTTTCCCATTCTACGCTTTAGGGCCTTTAGTAATACTGAACAGTAATATGTTTTATACCTCTTCTGCATTAAACAGAAATGAAAGTCGTGGCTTCACTTCAATATTAATATGACCGTTTGCCTCAAAGCTTAGGTAGGGTTACCAGAGTCTCCCCCGTTTGCTAATATTCAACAGTCAACACATTGACCCCATGTCCCTGTCTCTCACACTGCCTGCAGAGCCAGCTGCCAGATTAATTCTGTACAGTAAGAAATTAATCAGTACTATTGATCTGCAGCCTTCTTTGTATGAGACTTCCAGAGTGCTCTTAATCTCACGCCCTTTTCTGTTATTTATTATAGGAAAAGTTTAAAAGGTTTTACATGTTTCTCAGTGCAATTAGCTACCATGCATTTTAGGGTTCTAAGGACATTAGTGTGTCTGGGAGGATGTGCAAATATTAAACACATGGTTTACAAACCTAAGAAGACCCACAGGTTTTCACTTTCTTTCTTCAGGTGTATTTGTGTTACTGTTTCAATAGGGAAAGCTATTTAAGGTAAGAAATTAATTGAAGATCTTATTTAATTGATCCACTGTGAAGACATCTTCATTTTCACAGCACAGTTTTTCACTCACCTTTACTTCACATTTCATAAAGGTTTCATATATTACTTTCTTTTTGCTCTGATCTCAAGATCTTTGGATTTTCTAGTCTGTAAGCCCTCCAGGGCAGGTTACTTATTGTATGTCTGTACGGCACTGAGAGTAAACCCTTGGTGTGTTTGGATACGTGTCGGTAAGTGGTCATCTACGTAAAGACTTTTGAAGACTAGGTTTTCTCGATGTGAGCAAAATGTGTTTTCTATTGTGAAATTTTCTATTGGTCCGTCTTTGCATGTCTTCAAGCTCCTTCAGCTCTGAGCGTCCATTCTGTGCTCCTGCAGGGATTGAGCGTAGCAGCGGGCGGATAGTCTGGGCAACAAGTCTGGAGGGATATCCACAAACAGGACATAGTAGTGCCACCTGCAATTATGGAAAAAAAGTGTGAAAACTGCTAGGAATGAGAACAGTGTTACAGAATAGTCCCTTCTTCCACATGACCCTTTCAGCTGCAGTGAAAGCAGTAGATGGGTAGAGAAAGACTACCCCAATTCAAGATAAAATTCCCACCAGAAGCTTTATGAAATAACTGGATGGGTGGATTTTAAGATCCACCCAAGCAGATCTTAACGTCCATCCATTAAGTTATTTCATAAAGTGCGCGCTGGCCTGGTGTCATATTCCCAGCTGATTATTTTTCATCTTTCTTTTATTCAGGTTCTCTCAATTTGCCCAAAGGACATGAGAGCAGATATTTGTGTGCATCTAAACCGGAAAGTTTTTAATGAACACCCTGCCTTCCGGCTGGCTAGTGACGGCTGCCTGCGAGCCCTGGCTGTGGAGTTTCAGACGATCCATTGCGCCCCGGGGGACCTCATCTATCATGCTGGGGAAAGCGTTGATGCTCTTTGCTTTGTGGTCTCGGGATCCCTAGAAGTCATCCAGGACGACGAGGTGGTGGCTATTTTAGGTACTGTGATCTCTATTGAAATGCTGGTGGTTTGGATGTATTTACCTTCTGTTTAGCTTTGAATGTTAACTAGTCTTGCCTGCTGTCAGCTGGGACTACAGGATGCTAGTGGTTGTCATAAGATGGAGATGTTTTGTCTCCAGGGATACTACCCTAGAAGCAAACCGTTCATCTTTTATGCCATTGGGAATGCTCTTTCTGCCCAGTATGGCTCACTGGTCACAGTTACAGTGTCTCTGAGCAGAAGAGAATGGCATCTGTGTGCTTGACATCTCAAACAGCCTGGCAGAGGAAATGCACATTGTTTTGTATTAGTCTCTCAGGAGGATTTCCATATTAACCTTCACACAGAGATTTTCATTTGTCTGTATTCTAGCCCAGAATAACACCCGCAAACAGTCTCTACAAGGAAGCAAAACTGTTGCTTGTGGTGAACTGGCTTTACAGAAAATAGTCTGATCTGACTATGCAGAGATAGGGATGCACCATCTATTCTGCAACAGTCATGAGAAGTCTGAGTAATGGGGGAGCTCCAGTTAATCACCCCATTACCTCACAGTAATGTCTGGTTTGCCAGCAGTGGGTGGGAAAGAGCCTAATGCAGAGTCCTCAGTAACTCATATGGGGTTAGGAAGGGTATAGCAGATGGTGGGAATGAGCGGTCAGTACAGGTGTTGAGGCAGGAATCATCCTCAGAGGCAAAACATCGTAGAGAAAGAACAGGTGGTTCTGCATGAAAACCATCCAGAGTCTGTCTTGCCTGTTTAAAATAGACCCGTTTATTGTAGAACTTGTCTCCTGTTGAATATTGGCCATTTGCCTTCCCTTAACCTGGATCTGTGGCTCCCTTAGGGTAAACCCAGTGGGTGGCCTTGCCCTAGGGGACCTGTCACACCCCACTGAGGCTCTGTGCCGCTTCTTCCCTGTAAGGGTGGCTCCAGCAGGCTCCACGTATCTCCTGGGGATGATCACAGGGACATGAAGGTTACGCTTGGGAGTTGCACTGGCTTGTGGGAAGAGGACAGACATGGGGAGTCAATACTGGTCATGAATCAAGGCTTCAGCTCCTTCCTAGCTGGCAGCAAGGGGGAGGAGAGGAGAAACGAGGAAAAGTGTGTAGCTGAGGGAGACTCCTGATGTGTTACTGTACAAGCCTGTGTGCGTGTGTCCTGCACTGGGGTGGGACTGGGTAGTGTGCAGGTGTGTGGATGGGACTACATGGGGATGGCTCCCTGAGGGCATAACCCAGGTTTGGAGAGTATAAACTCAGGAAAATGCACATCCATGCTCTTTCAAAATACCTCTTGTAGCTTTCTGTATTCCAGTATATACTAAGGTTTTTAAAAGAGAGATTTAATGTAAGAATGAATCTGTTTCCATATTCAGGTGTGAAGTCATTATGGTGAAAGCTCCTAAATCTGCAGTTCCCATAGTAAAATATTCCTTGTATTTCAGCTCACTGGACCATTTCATTCTTATTATTAATCTCAGTGACGATATCTTATACTTGCTTACAGCTATTTAAAAAATAAAAGCTTTAAAAGCAGCAGCATTTAAACAAATAAATGGTTTTCTGGGTATTACAGTGAAACTAAGCAATAAATGTGTAATTTACTGAACTAGAAGCCATCACTAAATGGATTACATGCAAAACTTCATTGCATTTACTAATTAATATTGTTTTTGGAATGACAGTAAGATCTTTTTGTTTCTACCTTGTAGATATGTTATTCTCCATTTGGCTGGAGAGACTTTTAACCATATCTAGTTAAAGTAAATTACCTTTAATTACTGAAAGTGCCTTCGATTCTGCCGTGGCTGCTGACAGGCGATCCCATGACTCAGAGCTATGTTCATTGTGTACTACAGGGATTGGCAGAATGTGTAAATGTAACTTAAATCAAGATAAACTGCTTCCTCTAGTCATAGAGTACACTGAAGAGTTTTTTCATACTGTGACAGATTGTTTAACAGAATTGTGAACTGAGTAACTATGAGATGTCGTAGTCTAAAAATTCACTTATGGAAGAAAACCTCTCCCAGATGTAGTTGCAGAGACATTTATAGTGGCAGCTGTGGTACCTGAAAGAGTGACTGCAGATCAGATGGTGAAGAATATAATTTTTATCAATCTGTTCTGCCTTGAGAAGTTCAAGCACAAGGGACGGGAATCTGCCTAAGGGGGAGACAACATTTAAAAACCTCTGCCAAATGTGAAAACCTCAGTAGCCTGCTTTGAGTATTCCAAGCTTCTGCTGTCACACTGGGTTCCCAGGGAAATTCCGCTTACGGACTTGTACTACCAGTCCGTCCATCTTCTCTGTCCCCCAGCAGTAGCCTAGAGTGGCAATGCGATAAGTATCCTTTGGAAACCTATCCTCATTAATTTTCTCTGTGGGAGCAGGAGCATGGCAGGACATGCTGTCCTAAGTTTTTCCTAAGTTTGCTTTGGAACTGGTACTTAGCGGTTACTGTTTTAAAGTGTAGTGTTATTTAATATGGTAGTGTTATTTGCTTTGCTTGGAGAAAGAGAGAGAATGTGTCCTCTTTTTTTTTTTTTTGACTATACTCACCCACAGATGGAAGTTTTGATGTATTCTTAAACGTGGAATATCCTAGAAAAGTGAATCACGTAGGGACACCAAAACAGAAGAACAGGCATCATCCATCTCTTACATTCATGTGTCTGTCCAAAGTGCAGGGCTTCATCCTTCCTTGAGTCCCAGCATGAATCACTCTGCTATGTTGCTGCTTTTTTCCCTTCTCCATCTTCCCTTATCACATTCCCTTGCCTCACAGCCATGGTGAGTTGGCACATCCAGCCTCCCTGCCTGCCGAAAGGGTGTCCTCGAGGGACTTGGCATCCCATCCAGGTGCTTCCTGCACACCTCACGGTGGGGGCAACCATTCTTTAGTTCAGAGGCATTTTTCCTGGATCAGTGGCCCCAGCTCTGGCATTTCTTGTGCTTGAAAGCAGGTGAAACCCAGTGATTGACAGGGAAACTTGCATCACTGTGACATTTTGTTCTCACCTGGTTTGTTTTGTTCTCATTTGTGTGTAATTAAATGCCCAACCCCAACTGCTGCAGTAATCAGCATTATAGAAATCGGTACGGTAAGAGAATGAATCCAATTGTAGAACCACAGTTTATAGAACTTATTAATGAAGATACCTAGGTGCCCCATTACGTTCCCCTCATTAGTTGTCTCCATTTCTTGAGGACAGTCTCCCATTTTTTGCAAGTAGTTGCTGCTTCTCTAGCAGAGAATGCACCACATGCAGAGCTGGTGTGATGGGGTGCTGCTTTGCTGGAGAAAACAAGACCCAGTCGTTCTAACATAACTCATCTGCAGTTGCCAGGATAATAGAGAAGGGCAGGCAGTCATGTCTCCAATTATCAAAACTTTCCTAGCAAGCGAGGTGACCCTGAGAAGGCACGTCAGTAATTTTCCACCATCTCAAGCAGGAGTAAACAATTTAACTGCCACTGCTCTGCATAGGGAGGTGTTATCAGCAGAGAAGGCTCAGGAAGGACCGGGGGTTTGAAGTCCCCCAGGCTAATGAAACAAGACATCTGCTAGCAGAGGACACCTAACAATTCACCCAGCTGCAATTAACCTGAATTTGCTCCTGGCGAGGAGTTTCACGTAAGTGGCAATGCCAACAAAGTGTCTCTGGAAGCTGCTTTCCAACTCCCACTATTTGCACAGCTGACTGTATAAGTTGTATGGTAACTTAAACCAGGCAGATTGATTAACAAGGTTTAAAGAAGTCATTTTTGCCAGCAGAAAAATAATGACACACCACGTTTAGATGTCGATTGTAGGAATTGATCAAAAATCCTGCTCGAACTGCATAGCAATAAAAATATATTGAGTAGTAAAATCCTATTGGGGGCTGCTGCTGAATGGATTCAATTTTGATAGTTAAGCCAGAATAAATATCGATTTGATAGCTCATGTTTCAGCCACACTTAGGGTCCTGATCCCGTATGTATTCAATTAAGTTATTTGCCTTCATGTGTTACATGTTAATTCTCAGCATGTTCTGCATATAGTCCCAGAGCAACTTGTCATTTATTTGATTTATTTTTTTTAGGCAAGCCAGAGTTTCACTTATTGCAGGTCTGATTCATGAATTATTTCCAATGTTTGGTCTGGGAAGAGGTTATTACGCAGTATCAGAGTTAAGGAAAGCAAGAGCACAAGTGACATGTTATCTTTAATTTGGTATGGCAGCTGAAAATAGGGGTGAGTCTTTCTGCTCTTAATCGTATGTCTGTTTGGAGGTCAGTAGATTAAGTGATCTACCAAATCACACAGAGGAAAAGTCAAGTGTAGCAGCTCCCATTTAGGTGAGCAGGAGATCCATCCAGGCACTCCATAGCTCTCGTCTGTTTGGCATTAATAATTTGGGAAAGGAAGGGAAAATTGCATCAACTTTGAATTTCCTTGGTGTTACACAGCCAGGCACGTGTGTGATGCACTGTATGAAGCACGTGCCTTGGAGTAAGTCATGTATTGCAGATCTGGGTTGGCATACATAGTACCATGTAAGATTTAGTCCTACTGATGCTTGTTCAAAAGTGTTATTAGTTCTCACTGAAGGGAACGTTCAATTTTTCACATTATTTTATAAATTTAAAATATTTTTGTCTCTGTCTGCATGATAGTTAACTTTAATAAGAAGTATCAATCTTAATTTAGTGCTAGCCGGTGTGTTACAGATGTGCTCTTGCAGCCTCCAATGTCGGAAAGATTCCTTTCGCTGAATTGAAGTGTTTCTGAATTAGACCTGCACGCTTCAGTGCCAAACCCGAGAACTCAAAACTCTTGGCAGTGCAAGAAAAGGAAAATTATTTTAAAATAATGTGACATATTTCTATAAAATCAGACTAATGCTTTTAGGCAGTCTGGTTTGTCTTATGAGTTTTGAAGTTGGTGGGAATGGTCATGCTTTCAAGTTTATTTCCTCAGTCAGGAAGGATAGAAACTTATTTCTGTATAAAATCAAAATGGAAATATCCTGTCTCCAGGAGCTGGGGCTTCCAGAAAAAAATGAAATACTAGACTTGCACTAAAAATGAGAGAGATGAGGGGAGAGTATCTATACAGACCTTTTGCTCTTCTTGCAGCAGTCCTGAATGCTGTATGAAAGGTAAATTTCTTCTGTGTTTCTGTGAGGATATGGGGAAGTTTGCATTGAGTTAAATAATGCAAAGTACCTTTGCCAGTGTGGACTTAGATCTTTGGCACAGTCTCTTGTTACTGTTTCTTTACTGACTATTTTGACCATCTTTCAAATGCTAGGAATGCTGTTCATCATTCTGCCCTTGCACAGTTTAATGTGCAGTCCTGTAGAGCTAGATTTCTGACTGGTCAGTGCTCAGCTCTGATCTGATTTTCAAGGGAGTTCTGACCCTTATAGATGCCCCAGAAAAGGCTGAAGTTTTGGCTAAAACGTTCACAGAGGCAAGGAGACCTCTCTGACAGGGCAGTAGTCGTCTCTGCACATTGTAGGCTGTGCTTACAGGAGGCAATGACAGCCCAAACGGCAGGAGGCAGCTGATGAATTTGCACCACTACATCACCCCCATCTTCTCAAGATCCCCTCTTCGGGTATAAACAGCTGTATCAGCTAAGTCCAGACATACAGCCAACCCTGTCTCCAAAAAAGGCCAACAGCTGATGTGTGGCAAAGAGTAGGCAGGTGAAGTAAGCAAACAGTGATACTTCCCCAGAATATTCTCCGAGCCTCCACTGAATTGTGTTTCAAGGTCTTCCTCACCCAGACGGAAATCTTTTGTGTTTAGTAGCCACAGATGGATTTTATTTCATGAATACATCCCATCATTTTGTAAACTTACACAGCCAGCCCCCATGTGCCATGGGAAGCAGCTGCAGAGCTTCCCTACTGGCTGAACCGTCACAGAGCTGTGTGCTGCTCTGGGTAGCAGAAGCTGATTCCCTCCTTGCTTATTGGATTTTTACATCCATTTGAGATATGTCTATTCTGCAGCCAGAGGTTTCACCATAGATGTATAGACATAGGCAGGTGTATTTGTACAAGTATACGTACCAGTATATGTAGTTATGGGTGCAGGGGCTTGATTATTTGGTCACTGACCTCCACTTCTGTGCATGCTGCCATCAATTCATGGCTATCAGTACCCGAGCTGATTAGATGAACCTTTTCTCTGTATGATACAGTTTATGTGATTCTGCAACAACATCAGACTTTGTTTTTCATAAGCAACAGAAGATTTGAGCATATCATAACGGAAAGCCTACATTATTCATCGTGTCTGGCTTTTGCTAGTGTGACTGATGGGACTTTGAAGATGTTTTAAAATGGGAGGAAGGGTAGTTGGCCGATTAGCTGAGACTGCACAGCACAGAAAAACACCTTATCACCTTAAGAAGTCTTGGTCCCTTTTATGTGTTTTTCCTCAGTGCTGTTTTCCACCAAGAATTTATTCTTCCACTGCCAGCCCAAGCTTTCTTCCAAAGGCCTCATCAAATTCTCATGTCTGCTATGATATTTCTTAGCTAAGTTTTGTTTTTGTCCCCATCTAGAGAAGGATAAATTTTGCCTTTACATAGGTATATATGGCTTCTGAGATGCTATTTCTCCCTGAGATGTCTTTTCTCCCTGAGTCCAAGGACTTTTTCATTCCCTTCGCAAGCTCCTGTGGAGTTTCATAAGGCCCTTAAGATTTTTTTTTTTTTTTCTGCCTGAAAGGTCCAGGTGTGAGCTGCTGGCAAATGGCAAGTCAGTCCTTGCTGCAAGGCTGCAGAGAACATCTGCCCCTGCCCCCCTCTTCTGTATGGGAGAGTTATCATAACATAAAAAATAGAATAGTGTATAGAAATTTCATTATATATTATATAGTTACATACCATATGATTGTCTATAAATATATATACAGATATGTGTGAATATATACATATATTTTATGTACAGGCATACGTACATAATACCCCAGCAAATTTTTAGATTCCTACCAGTGTAGCTATTTCAGCAAAAATTATACCTGTCACCAACACCCTGCACATGTCCTCCTGGCTTCAATGGTTCTTTCAGTCCCCAAATCCTTACACTTATATTCCTGCCAGCTTTAATCCAGCAGTATCCAAATCCTGACTCTCCTCTTCCCTTTCCCCATACCAAGTGTAAAATGTATGTGAGTGGGTCCCACTCTTAATTCATGGCATTCCTTTTTTCAGTGGCGCTTTGAGCACTGTGAGAGCAAGGACTTCCCAGAGCTTCACCTCTACTCAGGAGGAGTATTAAGACTGCTCAGGGCTCAGCAGTGCAGATTTGGGAGGTAACATCCTGGGGCCTCAAGGAATCTCGAGGGAGAGGCTTTGAAAAGTCTGCAGGCTGCATCAGCCCCAGGCACCTCTGGATTCCCAGCTCAGCCCCGGGCTTTCCCTGGAGGCATGCACATCATGCAAGTGTACAGCGCATCCCTGCCTCCAAGTAGCTGGTGTTTCAGACCTACCAGTTAAATTTTCTGTTGCAACTCTGAAAGTTGGTGGGTTTTGGGTTTTTTTTTTCATTTAGTTGCATTGTGTAAAATTAAACTTGAATGAATAATTACCGCGTTTTACTCGGTGAGCTAGAGTTAATAGGGATGAAGTATAGTACATTAATCTCTGGGTTTATGAGAAAAGACGTGTTGTTTTGATGAATCTGGTTTGGTTTGTTTTCATTCAGTACATTCCTTAGCACATTTATAACAAGCAAAGGAGACTAAAAAATGTGTGGGGGAAATGTCAAATTCAAGAACCCTTAAACGCTTCCAAGATTTTATACTTTCTGATGAGAATAAACCACAATGTAGTAGGAGTTTACAGCTTCACCATTCAAATCCAGTGACTGATGGCTTATGGAGGAGTGAATAGGTGCAGTTCGTCATGTCCCAACCTTCCTGAGGGACCAAGTGCAGTTCCTCACGGAACTGAAGACAATGCAATCTTCTCAGGTTTATGAATGGTGATTTCATCTGTCTGTGCTTTGGGTACACACTCTGTAACACCCCAGCATGCAGCGTTTCATTGTGGGAATCCACTGCTTTCAACCTCTTGGCTTAAATTTACTATGTATAACCTTACATTTGGAAAGAAAATGAGTATTTTGCTCACATTTCAGTGGGAAAATCATAATAGTCCCTATTATTGAATTCTGACTCTTTAACTGCACTCCACAGCCACTGAAAGCAGGACTCAAGTCTATCCTGTGTCTGTCTCAGCGAGCAAATCCATTAAGCAATTTTGTGCATTTCAGAAATGGTCTATTTCCTATAAATTATTTAATTGTGATGAGTATGTCTGTAAACCACGTTTTGAACTTTGCGTATAGACAAGGACAATTAACTGCAGAGGGTAATTTCAAAACAGTATATTGGATAAATGATATGTTATTAGGAGGTGCTCTGTGATAAGGAGAGCATTTTAAAGAACTCATTTTAGAAATTATAGCAGCTATATTTTGCATTGTAGTTAATTTTAATTACATCAAAATATGTAGAATTAAAAGCGGTTAAATGAGAATGCAGTTATAACCTTTCTAAGGTATGATTCTGCTCTGTAGACTTTTGTTAGAAAATAAAAACAAAGAAATGAAGATAAGGACTTGCACATTTTATTTTACTCTGCATGAAAAATGTTAGATAAGTTTTACTGGATACAATACCTAAAGAACAAATGGAAATAGAGAAATAGAGCCTCTGACCCCAAATAATAAGGTTGGATAAATTATTTCTCTGGTCTGTGTTCCCAAAATAGAGTTGAGTGAAACGTTACAAGTTCTTAAAAGAGGGAATATTAAAATGGATTACCTTTTTTATCCCAAAACTATAAAATCACTAACCTTCCCCAAGGGGCTGCTTGAGGTACCTGAAATCAATAGCAATACCACTACTGACTGATTTTAGTTTTCTTTTAATAACTGCTAAAATAAAGAACTGGATATCATTGGGGTCTGAAATTAAAATTACCCTTTTTACCATGGTTTCTGCTTCAGGATTTGAGGTGTCAGCCTCAAACCACCCACCATGCCTCTTGCCCAGCCCATGGCTGGTAAGCAGCCAGGAAGCAAGAGGCAACTTTTCGATGCTTCAGGGTGCTTTCTTTTGCTGCCCCTACTTCTTCTCAGAGCAACCATAGGGTCCAAACCTGAAAGCGTATCTCCAGTCTGCACCCGTGCTGGTGTTTTGGCTGGGTCAGGAGTGTGATTTTGAATCATCCGACTTGTTCTGCTTTGGTATCTAGCACAGCTGTCAGGGGATGTGGATTCCTTGCAGAAGAAAGGAAGCTGGGATACATTGGAGCACATCCCATGCACTTCCACCCCTTGGAGTTCTTCTGTCTGTGGGACGGGACTACAGCTAGTTCTAGTCCTCAGAATGTGCAGGTCCTCAGCATCAGGTGTTCTACTGCCTACCAATGTAGAAATAGCCTTCAGGTGTAATTTTCACAGCTCTTTGACATTATTTATACATGCAGGTGTCCAAGGTGTCAAAGCCTTTCTTACTCGGCAAAAAATTAAATACAGACTGAAACATAGGCCTCTACTTGAGTAGATGTGTTTGGGCTTAGAACTAGACTTCTGGGTGTGTTTAAGATATAGAGCTGGTTATTCAGAGATGAAAATTCTCAGGGAGGTTTTTGGTGGGTTTTTCAGTTGCTACACACTGGATTAGAAATGTTTAAACATCCTTTAGAATATGGTCCTTGGGCCTTGGAAGCTGGCTGTTCACCCCACTGCAAAGCTGTGGCGGTGTAGGAATGTAGACATCATAGAGTTTTGGTAAGAGCAGGGTTCCTAAGTCACTTAGGAACAGACCCTCAGAAATATTCCATCACCTGAACATTAGTTAAGTGCTTATTATATTCAGGAGCCTTTGAAAAATCCATTGCCTGTATCTTCAGCTACAAGGAGACCTTTACAGTCTGCCTTTCATGCTTTGTGACACTTCACAGAGCAAACTGTAAATACTTCAAAAACCTGGGGCTACTGCTAAGGGTACCAAAGTTCCTCAGATAGGTTTAAAACTTTTACCCCTGTTGACTTTCACAGTTGGGAGCTTATGCTAGAATAATTGGAAGCATCATTTGTGTGCTGAAGACCACTGCGTAAGCATTACTGGAGTGCTGTGTCCAGTTCTGAGCTCCCCAGTTCAAGAGGGACTGGGAACTGGAGAGGTTCCAGCAGAGGGCTGTGAAGATGATGCGGGGACTGGAGCATCTCCCTTCTGAGGAAAGGCCGAGAGAGCTGGGGCTGCTTGGCCTGGAGAAGAGAAGACTGAGAGGGGACCTTAGCGCTGTATGCGAATACCTGAAGGGCTGGTGCCAAGAGGACGGGGCCGGGCTCTTTCAGCGGTGCCCAGCGACAGGACAAGGGCCAACGGGCACAAACTGCAACACAAGAAGTTCCACCTGAATATGAGGAAGAACTTCTTTACCTTGAGGGTGACCGAGCACTGGCACAGGCTGCCCAGAGAGGCTGTGGGGTCTCCTCTGGAGACATTCAACCCCCCCGGACGCGGCTCTGCGCAGCCTGCTGTAGGTGACCCTGCTTTAGCAGGGGGTTGGGCTGGGTGATCTCCAGAGGTCTCTTCCAACCCTGACCATTCTGTGATGCTGTGATTACCTTTTAACAAATTTTTCCCATTGTTTTTCAGGTAAAGGTGATGTGTTTGGTGATATCTTCTGGAAGGAAACCAGTCTGGCCCATGCATGTGCCAACGTACGGGCTCTGACATACTGCGATTTACATATTATTAAACGAGAGGCGTTGCTTAAAGTGTTGGACTTTTATACTGCTTTTGCAAACTCGTTCTCAAGGAATCTCACGCTCACCTGCAATTTGAGGAAACGGGTAAGGTGACAGCTCTTATTTTCCCCTTTCTCTCACCAAGAGATTGCACGCTCTTGCAGACTGTTTGCAGTGTTTAACAGCCCCCAATTTACTCTTGATGTTTTCAGGTCATTGCAGATTAACTGGCTTTTCAATAAATGTAGTTGCTGTTTGTTAATGGTGTCTCAATAAAAGTTACCCATAGATTTGCAGTTCTGAGTAGTCCTAGCAGGGTGAGATATGAATTACATTTCTTTTCATTTTCTTCATAGTTGCTGGGTTTTGGATCACTGCCCACCCCCCCACCCCCCCATCCCTATTGTATAACATATAAAGTTGTATCTTAGAGTCTAATAGAATCCAGATTCTGGATTCTTAGAGGTGAGGTTTAGTTTCTCACCTGCTAAGATATAGGTCACAGGACAGATAGGTGGATCTGCATGGCATAGACCAACTAAGAGAAATTCATTGATGTTAAATAAGTAAAATGTACTCAGCAAAAGTATTGTATTAATACCTGCTTCTCTCATTTGCACGGTTTAGAATTTTAATATGGCATGGTTAATAAAGCTTGGTAGCGGTTTTACATTCACAGCTCACTTCTTATGCCCTCCTGCTCATTTTATAATCAATCAGCAATGCTCACTATCCATTAGTCCTTTCAAAGAACACTCTATCTAAAAATTAATTAGCTATAAGGATGTACCTTGAAAACAGGTTAAGGGATTCTTTAATTCACATTGCAGCTGCAAATTTTAATCTTTATGATGTTTTTTTTAAGATTGATGAGGGCTATATAAATTTCATTTGCATAGAGAAATCTCATAACAATGATTTATAGATTACTGAGCATTAACTGTGATCCTGTAGCTGTTGAAACACATTTTTCTGCAGCTGTACCTTGGGCATCTCACCCGATAATGCACAAGGCTACCTCACTATTTCACAAGACAGTTTCAGCCTCTGCAGTAACAGGAGTTCAACACAACTAGAATTTTACTTTTTTGAGTCTAATTTCTCTCTAGGCACCGGAGCATGTTATAAATGCTTCTTTCAAAGCAGGTTTATTTTTTAGTGCATCCCTTGTGCTCATTAATATACCAAGTATGGCACAAAATACCCATCGCAAAAAGCAGATGCAGTGGAATTACAGTCGCCCTCTGTATGAGCTGGAGCCTGAAAGAGCTGGATTGTAATCAGATTTGGTTCCAGTTCGTTAGCTTACCTCTGACTTGAAAGTTGTTAACTCTGCTTCAGACCTGAAGAGGGG
Source organism: Falco cherrug (assembly GCF_023634085.1). Lineage (NCBI taxonomy): Eukaryota > Metazoa > Chordata > Aves > Falconiformes > Falconidae > Falco > Falco cherrug. The sequence continues at coordinate 31,035,491 of NC_073703.1, forward strand.
CTTTGGGGCTTGAACACTGGTTTGGGGTTTCTAGCTTATCACTTCTCTGTTGTTAAGGTTTCCTCCAAACCTTGACTTCAGCATCACCCCCTTGCCATCTTGCCTACCTGTGATGTGCCACCAGCTACAGTCCCACAAAGACAATTCTGCTCATGCATTGCTGACAGTGATTTCATGGGACAAGATAATGCCACATACATTGTGCCAAAATGTATTCTTTCCTTCTTAAAACCTGTGAGCCTGTCCATACAACTCCCTCCCTGGGACTTCCCCTCCCCCATTAGCCGTGACATGTTTGTACACAGCGAAAACATGTACATATCATTTCCTGACAGGGCAATGTGCTGGAGTTCAACTCTGTAGTCCAGGGATGTATATGGGGAATAGGTTCCTGGCTGGGTTTTCATGTATTTTCTTCTCTCCCATGCACCTTTTTTAAGGAAAATTGGTTCCCTTGCAGGGCCCTGGCATAGGGAGTCACCCAGGTAGAAGCACTGGTGGAGCTTAGGTCCCCAGTACTCTAGCTCAGTGCTAGGTACAGGGACTTTGCCACAGGGACAGTGACTCAAAGCAAGAAGGTACAGCATTTCTAAAAGAAATGTTAGATTTTGCAGAAGGAAGGGAAATGTTGGTTGGGCGCATGTGTGAGCATACCATGAGAGTGGATGGAGACTCAAAGAAAGGTTGTGTCAGTGTGGTACATGCAGGGTGGAGTTCATTTCACTAAAAGTTGGATGGTAATGTCCAAGCTAGTCACCAGTCTGGTTCTGGTTCCTCCAGAAGGCAGTCATCAGGCTCCTCTTCAGTGCCCAGTCTGTGATGATAAAACTATCCCCTTTCTGTTGACTTTTGAGAGAGTCCATGATCGCCAGCTTTTAAATACCGAGAGTACATCAGATGGACTCTACCTACGATGTCTCCTACAGTTTTACTCAAGAACTATTTTGCAAGGAGTCTCACTTCTAGTATTGCAGTAAGATCTGCTGAGCCAAACCTGCTTTGCAGAAATTCTGTGTACTGTTCCTGGGCATGAAATAGATCATGCTGCTTTCAACACCAGGGACACAAGCTGAGTCCTGTTACATAAAGTTGTTCAGGGGATTGTTTCAAACCTCGTATCTGCTGCAAGTGTACGTGATTCCCTGTTGGGCACAGAAGTGTTTGATGGTAAGTTCATCTCTTAGGAAAAGCAGTGCTGTCCAGGACAGTTCCATCAGGCGAACAGAAAGCAGTTGTTCAGGCAGTGAGACTGGGCTGACAGGGCTGCACTGTACTGCAGCAGTTTGTGCTGGAGTCATGTAATCTAAACGGAAAGAAAATCATTGTCTCCTTTAATTGATTTCAATAGAAATATACTTAGCACTTTTTCTACACAGTCATCACTCATAAGGTTTGACATTTAATTATAGCACAAATACACTTCTTGCGGTTCTGTGCTCAAGAAAATGGCTGTTCTCACTGTCAAAAATATATAGACAGAATTATTCTTTCCTCAGGTCTGCTCTTCAAAATATGTATATATTTATGTGGGTGCACACACACACACGTTTGTGCTGCACTGTCCCTCAACCAGCACTTAGATGTAGCCCATAAACTGCAAAAAATTTAGATGCTCAAAAGGCTAATAAATTAATGATACTACTGAGCACAAAAGGTTAGTTCCACATGACAGGGTAGAGAAAGTCTCAGTGAAGTGGGAAAATAATGTTTTCTCACTCCCAAACAACATTTAGAGGCCTGGCATGTTGAATGACCTATTTAAGGCATCTGCTCAGCATACTATTATCAGCTCTGGATTTTTGTTGTCTTTTTTTTTGTGTTAGGTAGCTCAGCCATCACACTGCATTTATGAGCCCATAAAGTGAGCGTGCCTGCTAGCTTTTCAACCTGAAGTCACCTCTCCTGCCCAGGGTGGTGAGGTGACTTTTAATCTGTTATTGCAAAGTGTTGCAGCATATCATGTTTCATGCTCTAAAATCTTTATGGCATGTCTAACGTCACTAATGCACACTCCAAGGCAGAACCAGGACTTTGAAGCTTTTCTCCCAAACAAGGAAAATAATTAATCTGGAAAGATATTCTTTAAAATCACAATGAGATGACATAGTTGCCTCTGAGGACTGAAAGTTATAAAGCAGTGTTTGGGATGAGTCTTCAAAGAGTTAATTACTGCCTTCTGATGTTGGAAGAGGATATTAATAATGTCTAATTCATTAAGTGCCTTTTAAGATTTCACACAGCTGGAGGAGGATTTCTGCAAGCCTGAGCCATGGAGCTTGGCCTGAGGAGAGGAGCCAAGGCAGACCTCTAGGAACCTCAAACCCGTATAAAGAATGTGCATCTTATTGATGGTCAAAGTTCAGGAAGGAGGACCTACATCAAGCTACCAAATATGTTGTCACAGAAAATAAGTGTTCAGCTGAAATATTTTTAAAGGTTTTGTTTTTTTAAAAACTTTTCTCATCATTGCTTCCATTTGCATCAGCTAATACACCACCTCCACCTAACTGCTGGACCAACACGGTCTGCGCCAGTGTAGGCAAAAACAGAACTGAAATTTTGGCTTCTTAATTCACAGCTAAAATTCTCCTGTGCCTCAGTATAGGAAAGATTTTCACCACAGCTTTTAAAGTACATGGTCATATACTACTGTTTTCTACCACGAGCAAAATGAGCTGTGTTAAAGAAATGAGGCAGGAGCAGCCAGGGAAGAGGACAATTGTTTGTATAGGACCTCTGGTGCATTTGCTCCTGTAAGGTGTGCTGGAGAATGAGCCAAGGAGATGGTAGGAGAAAAGAGTGCCTTTAAGGCAGTGAAATACTGCCCGGAGAGGCTCAGTCCTTTTCCCTGTGGCCCTCTTAAAGCCAAGGACACCGTGAGCGACTGATGTTATCTAACTCCTCCAGTACACTGTGAATCTCTGAGGCTTTTTAGCGGGTGAGTTCATTAGACTGTCTTCAACACACGTCCTGTTTTTCTTTCTCTTTCGGAGTAGAATAATTTCTTTTTAAATTGGCTTTCTGGTTTTGCTTTAGGTTTTAATGAATCACATGCAGTTTGTTGACTGAATCACTCATTTCTGTGTCATGTAGTTTTTAGAAAGACTTCATTTTAATTTGAATTCTGCATTCATGTCTCCTAAAAGTGAAGGTTGTACCAAGGTTCATTCAGGATCCCCCTTTTTCATTTTTAAGGCTCTCCAGATGGCGTGCTAGATTAGTGAGTGTCCTGATGCAGAAGCAATGTCAGAGGCAGAAAGCATTGCTTTGTGTATTGGGCCTTGCTCCTGAAGGTTGCACATGTTCTGGTGAACCTGAGGACTTTCACAGGTTTTGAGCTCTGTAAGCCATTCACAATTATGGCAGCTTAATTCAGAGCTGTTTACACTTTGCCAGCTGGCACTCGCATTCGGTCCTGATCAGTTGTGGGGAGTGATTTGCTTACATAGAAAGAGATCTGAGCATCATTCCTGGGTGACTCTGGCAAGCAGAAAGCTGTGAGTTGACTCTGAAGCGGGACATGCTGAGCCTTCTCTGCCCAGTGGTCCATCTGCACTGCCAGGTCCATCATCCATTTTCACCTTTTTTTGGTCTATTATTGGAAACTTTTTCCATGTGGGACAGCGATGGTGGCAAAACCTACCTGGGAAAAACAAGTTTTTCCATCACTATTAATGAAGACAAGTAGGGGAGAAAAACATGCTGCTTAGAGAGCTGCTGTGACTGATAATGTAGATCAGCTGGTGAGGGCTTCAGTGAGGACCTGGATCCCTGTCATGTGATAGGGGCTGTGCCCACCCCTAGGCTGGTACTTGGTCCTCCCCTATCTGTCACTCCTGGTACTGTCCTCTTGCACATGCAGCTTATTTTTCTGCTGGTTTGAGCCAGTGACAAGGGTCCCAGGGAGTGCAGGATCATGCCTCTGGAAGGGCAGATCCAACAGCTCAATTTCATGGCTCATATGGCCAGCAGGCTACTGGCGTGACTTAACGCAAGTTTATTTGTAACCCAATGACTTGCTCAAGCCTATTGAAAATTAATTTGATTGACTTCTTTATGGCAGTATGTATGGTGTGTTGCATTTCCCTGTCTGTATCTCTTCAGGGATTCAAAGCATCTGCAGGCTGGGCTGATACAGCTGGCTGCTTGCTGACCCTAGCCGAGGCAAGGGGACATGGAGAGTTCCTCAGCCAGGCATGCTGATGCCCCTCGTCACTTCTCCAGGGCAAAGCACGGAATGACGTTAGTCATAGCCCATGGCTGTGCTGCCCGTGACACCGTGTTTGGGTGTTTTTCAGCTCTTGCTTCATTACTGCAGTAACAGGCAATTCTCTGGTGACCATGACAAAGGACACCTTTCTCAGCTGTGTAAGCCAAAGCTCTCACCTCTTACTTTTCCTTCTCACTCTTTCATCACCTATAACTCCAGCAAAAGCATTGCACATTAGTCCTCTCTCTTTTTTTTTTTTTTTTTTTTTTTTTTTTTAAGTGATAGGGTCAGTTCAGTTGGGGTATAAAGGGCGTACTTACCTCCTCGTGCTCCCTCTGTAGAGCTCACAGGCTACCCTTGCCTTTAATTTCACCAAATTCCTTTCTCCATCTCCATGTGAGAAAAGGATTGTTTTACCTTGTCTCAGGATGCTCCTTACCTTTCCTATCCTTCTCTGGTCTTCGGTTGTCTGGTTTTTTTCTTCTTTTGTATGAACATGCTGTCCCAGGAAATGAAGTCCTACAGCTATAGTTTAGCTGTAGTGACAGTTTAGCATGATTACAGAGCAAATAAGTTATACCCTCAAAATCAATTTGGTTTTGTTTTGTTCACATCTTAGCAGACTCTGCAGCCTCCGTTACGCTTGAAGAAGCTTTTGCCTCAGACAGTGTTTTAAAATTTTTTATTGTTTGGCTTCCTTGTGTTCACAGCTATCTCCAGATTTGTTAATATTCCGTTGCAATATTTCCTAAAGGACTGTTTCACTGATTTAGATCTAGTACCACCTCTGATGGTGTCTAGATTTGTATATTGAATGTGCATGGGACAGAAGAGCCCATTTCAGGCACTCAAGCAATTAGACCTTGTCCAAACTGCAAATTGACAGTGGTCCCTGGGTGGCCCATGCCCAGGAATTTCTTGAGAAACTGCTAACAGGTCTGGGCCAAACCTGTGTGAGGAATTTATCAGCACTGAGAATGGAGTAGTTCCTTGTGCATTTGTAGCTGTGTGGTTACAGGCAGCCTAGCACAAGCCATGCTACACCTTCTGCCATCAGGAGACCTATGTGATTCCTTCTGAGTGAAGATTACAGATCTGAGGCTGGAGTTTATTTCTGCAGCTTTTCCTTCCCATCTCCTGCTCCCCTGAGCAATTCCATGGGTCTTTGCTTCTCTTCAGGGCCATGGAGATTTGAGTTCAAGGCAGTCAAAGCAAGGAAGTTAGTCCTTGGAGGACCGTGGTGACTTTGCCAGGTAGAGAGCAGCATAAAAATTCAAAGAGAAAGCTGCAGCAGCATTAACGTCACCCCTCTGTGCCTCTCTGCCAGCAGCGTGGGACAGCTGTCTGAGCGGAGCAATTGGAAAAGCTGTTGGTGGGTTTGCTTTCTCATGGGTGTTTCTGGTAGCTGTGAGCCTGGCTCTTTTCTGTGTGCCTCACTGCCTTCCCTCTCCTTTTTGCCACTTCATCACCACCCTTACGGTGGTCTCTTCTGGGTACCCTTCAGGTCATACAGACTGTGGGAAGTCGGGGCTGCGGGAACAGTTGCCCCTCTGAACCCCTCCCCGGAGGCATCGAGTGAGCACAGTGGTTTGTTTTCTCTCCCTGGGCAAGCACATTGTGCTGCCTTGGCTGTGACTGTTTGTGAATGGGGGCAGAAGTGGGTGATAAACCTGAAATGTTTTGAATTCGTCCAGGGGAAGGCAACACAGCTGGTGAAAGGGCTGGAAGGCATGTCCTGTGGGGAGCGGCGAAGGACTTTGGGCTTGTGGGGAGCGGCGAAGGACTTTGAGCTTGTCTGGTTTGGAGAAAAGGAGGCTGAGGGGTGACCTCATTGCTCTCTGCAGCTGCCTGAGCTGGGGAAGTGCAGAGGGAGGTGCTGATCTCTTCTCCCTGGGATCCAGTGACAGGACACTGGAAATAGTTCAAAGCTGTGCCAGGGGAGGTTTAGACTGGGCGTTAGGAAGCTTTTCTTTACCAAGAGGGTGGTCAAACACTGGAACAGGCTTCCTAGAGAGGTGGTTGATGCCCCAAGCCTGTCGGTGTTTAAAAGGCATTTGGACAGTGCCCTTAAAAACATACTTTAACATTTGGTCAGCCCTGAATTGCTCAGGCTGTTGGACTAGGTGATCATTGTAGGTCTCTTCCAACTGAAATTTTCTTTCCTCTCCTCTCCTTTCATTGCCATCTCAAAGACTTTGGGGTCTGAGTGAGTGTTTAAATACTTACCTGAAAAACAGGGCACTGTATATCCCCTGGGGGTTTTGGGAGGCCTGGGGTAGTATGGATTCATGACACAGTCTGGATTAATACATTTTGCATTTAGACTGCTGGCAGATGCAGAGATTAGCCAATGCACTATCATCTTTAATAGTGTTTCAGAGCCACATTAATCCCACAGGGTACTAGCAGGCTTCAGTTCTATTCTGAATATAATCTCTAAATTAAATACCTTCCTCAGATGTCCTGACCATGCTTCTGTAGGAGGGATAGGCAAAGCACCACCAACTCTGTTAGAAGTAGGACTGAGCCCAATTCTGATAATCCGTTGCCATTACAGAGGTAGACTTACTTTTTCCAGGACATGTAGCTTCCCTGTCTAAATCTAAATCAAAAGGACATTTTATCTTGTTTGTCATACTGCTGGTTTTTGTTGAGAAATGCAAGGCAATTTAGCATACTTTTCATTATGGGATCTTTGAAAAGTATGGTATGGATGCATAAAAAAAATAATTGTGTGTGCTGCTTTCTGCACACAGGGACTCAGCAGCTGTTATAAAAGTCACTCTGCTGATTTACCCCAGCGAAAGCCATCACCATCTCTTCTTCAGGCAGGCAATGCAAACTCAGTGAATTATTTGGTTGTGGGAAGATCATTAAATAGAAAATGTCGGGGATGGGCAGTGTCCGTAGGAAAACAAAGATGTAAATTGGCTATATTGGAGTGAAGGTTCAGATAGGCAATGATTTGCTATTGTGCTTTTTGTGAATTAATACCATTTTCTTGTTTAGAAAATGCTAAGTTAGAAAGCTTTCATAATTAAGAGACTCTCCCTAGTTGACTGCAGGCTGTCTGCTAATACCAATTCAGGGCAGCATTGCTTGCACAGAACTTGAATGAGGATAAATAAAAATAAATCAAAGGTTTGCTATTTTTAATCTTGTAAATATTAAAAAATAAACATTTTGTGTTCACCTCCCCTCATCGATTAAAATTGATGCTTTTAATCTCTTCCAGCTGCTAGAGAAGGGGAGGGAGCATGCATGGTGCAATGGGAAGCAACATTGCCGTTTCATTTTTGATTGCCAGTTTAAGGTTTTTATCATCAGCTCCCCCTGCGTTTTGATGTTGTGATGAACACGGGCACTGGCAGCTTAGCCAGCAGCAGACCCGAGCAGATCACCATCGGTGTCCCTGAGCTTCCCTCATGGGCTGTTACTTTGCCAGGCTTAGCCCTGCAGCAGGCTGCCTTTTGGGTGGGTGTCGTAACAGAGCTGATCTCCCCGTAGCTTCGTGTGACTCCCCTGGTGCCTAGGAAGCCATGGCAGTATTACAAAGGCATTTCTGTTATAGCTGAGAGTAGCCAGTTTATTTTGCGATGCCAGCAGTGTGCCTGGGAGCTGCTGCTGCGGCAGGTGGTTCCCTGCTTGTGGGGCATCCTAGCAGGTAGAGTGGCACAGAAAGTGGGGAAAGAGGGTTGTCGTGTTGTCTTACCCCCCTACAAATAATTAGCCTAGAGCAATGGATTTCTTCTTGCGTGGGCTGCTGAGCCTAATTACTGTGTAGATGTACAACTTTTCCCCCACAATAACCGCAAAAAGATGGGGAAATGTTACGAAACTGAGATGATTGATTCCAAGTGCTCTGGTTGCTTCTGTCATTGCTTTCTGGAGGTGAACGCCAGATGTTCTGATAACACAGCACAGCATGACTTGCAGGTATAAAAATGAGTTTCTACACCAGACTGCTCACTCCCCAAACCTCACTTCTGCAAAACTGGGAATGCCAGTTACAATGCAGCCACAACCATGGCTGGGGAAAGAGAACTTCTGCCTGTTTGTTGGAATCATATAAATGAATTCCCACAGGTTTAACAAGGAGCAGACGGAGCTTTAGCAGTCACCCAAGTGGGAGTTTTCTGGCTCCGCCCAAAATGGGATCTTTTGACCAATCTAGAAATGATCAGTAATGATTTCACAGCTGTTTTGCACTGGAGAGAGCACCGATTTTTTTCTTGCCTTGCCCTCTCTGAACAGGTTTTTGTCTTGGCTTGCTCAAAAAGGCTCCTTACCAGTTACATACAGGAGCCTGTGAAATGCCAAACAAAACTCCCTGCATAAGGTCCTTCTTTTCTGTGCAAGTATAAATCTGTCCATCTCTTTTTTTGCAGCACACAATTCACAGATGCAATAATACCCAAACGTGCTGGATCAGCATGTGATGATCATTGCAGCCCTGCAAATCCTAGATTTACCTTACTTTGAGTGCTATTTTTGGGCTGCTTTCTACAGCAAAGGAACAGTCCATGTAAGAAAGTATTAAATATTACACAAAGTGCAAGAGAAACTTTGTGCGGAAGTTTGCATGAATCCCATTAGTTTTAGTTAAAAATAAAAGGCAGCCTGTCACTTCCAACTTAATAATGGCTGATTGACTATGTCTATTTTTAATTGTCAGTCAGTTGCTGTGATGAGCAAGCTGCCTTGGTTTAGGTCCCATGCAAGGGAAGTCTGGAGGAGCAATTCTGAGAGTAGCTGATTTACATGTGTGCCAGAGGTGGGCATAGCTGTGGGGAGGGGCAGGGGGATACTGAGAAACACCTGAAATAAGCTGAGTCCCCTGTTGTTGCATTTTTGAGCAACTTGCTGAAAGGAAAAACTCTTCCTTGTGTTTAGGAAGAAATGCATATTATTAATCCATGTTTTTTCCTCAGATTTTTACTTCTCAGTTTTCACAGCCCTTAGTCTTAATTTGTTTCTCTTCCTAAAGATAACAAAAATATAATACGGTTTTCAGATGTAAGTTACTGTTAAAAAAAGGAGCATAGTATAACCAATTATAAAAGTCTCTGATTCACTTAATGCCATTAATTAAATTGTCAGTGATCTTTCGAACTTTGGAACCTTCTCTTGGACTTCTAGGTGAATTTCAGATTATTTTATTAGTACTCCACAAAGCTGTCTCAGTTGCTTGAAAGATTTTTTTATAGTGCTTCCTATCCTAAATATTTCCATTAGTCACTGTAACTCCAGAGCAGGGGGACTTCAGCTCTCCATGCTCTGTGAGTATATATCCCTTTTGGAAACAGTTCATTGTCCTCTCTTTTTAATTATGGACAGCACTTCTGTTACCACAGGAACAGGCTCTGGCTTTTTCTGAGAGCCTAAACCACTTTGTACTCCCTTAAAGATGTGGAAATTGAGACCTAAGTAACCAGCAGATGACAGCAGCAAAGAGCAACCATTTCTAAGCAGGATATTTCTACCAGACAGCCGAAATGTAGCATTTTTATCAAGATTAGCTCTGGTTTTCCATTTGTGCCCATCGCTTGCCCTTCAGTGCACAGATACCCAGTTTTCCTTCTCTATGTCCCTGGACTTACCAGAGCACCCTGGCATCTCGGCACTTAACTTCTGTGTCTAGCCTCACTATTTTCACTGATTCTGCCTCCCCTGGCTGCCTGCCGTTGTAATGAATTTCTATCTTGTCGTGGTTTAACCCCAGCCAGCAACTAAGTACCAGGCAGCCACTCGCTCACTCCCCTCCCCTTGGTGGGATGGGGAGGAGAATCAGAAAAAGGTAAAACCCATGGGTTGATATAAGAACAGTTTAATAATTGAAATAAAGCAAAATATTACAATAATAGTAATAATAATAACAACAGCAACAACAAAAAGGAAGGTAGCAGAGAGAGAGAGAGAGGGGAAAAAAACCAAGACAGACAAGTGATGCACAAGCCAGTCGCTGAGCAGCAGTCGGCCCCTCCCGGCCAGCTCCCCCCAGTTTATATACTGAGCGTGACGGTCCATGGTACGGAACATCCCTTTGGCTGGTTCAGGTCAGTTGTCCTGGCTCTGCTCCCTCCCAGCTTCTCGTGTCCCTGCTCACTGGCAGAGCGTGGGAAACTTGAGAAGTCCTTGACTCAGGGTGAGCACCACTTCGCAACAGGTGAAACACCAGTGTGTGATCAACGTTATTCTCGTACTGAATCCAAACCACAGCACTGTTACCGGCTACTAGGAAGAAAATTCACTCTATCCCAGCTGAAACCAGGACACATTTCCATCATGTATCCAAGGCAAATCCATTTTTGAATGGAACAGTTGTTGGTAGTTCAGTGCAACTCGATTATGAATGACCCCCATCCTTCTCCTAGGCTGTATTAGCCCTCCTGCTGAAGAAGGCTACAATAGAAATGTAAATGGATGAACTGAATCATGCATCTTTTTCATGTGTTATTAATGGTCCCTGTTTCCATTTATTAAAGGACTTAGCCAATAACCTCAAGATGTTCTATGAAAGTACATGAATAATAATTTACAATCTCAATGCAGTCATGCATTAATACATCGAACAGATGCCTGACTGATCATGTGAACTATCAGCCATAACTTAAAGTATTTGTCAGAAAGTTTGAACCAAGGCACTTTCCTCCCAGACCAGTTCTGCTCAAACTCAGTCCAGCATGTCAGATAGCTGCTAATATGGTAGATAAGTACGCTGCTGGGACAGAGACTGTTCTTGCAAAATCCCCAACAGCCGCTTTCAGCTTTGCTAGCCTTCTTGTGGGCAGATGCTCTTGCTCCATGGATCAGCCTTGCCCCATGAGTGGAACATCTGGCACAGCTGCACATCTGTAGGCATCCTCTAGCATCTAAGGCGGGTACCAGACCCCGCTGGGAGGTGTCAGCCTTCTAGAAGTGCCTGGACAAGGCCTTTCTTGGAAGAAGTGACTGATGAACTGCTGTCTCGTGTGGGTGGCATAGGGTTAGCTGGGTTTTTCAGACACCAGAAAAAAAATCAAACCAGATAAAACCAGAGAGAGTGCTTTGCCAAAGTCTCGGAGGTCAAAAGGTCCTCTGGGAAGTAAATGCAGCATCTGAGATGAAAAGTAACAGAGCCAGAGGTAGAGATTTGTACTACTTCTGTCTGGTGTCTCTCTGCATCCTTGCAGCAGCATTTATGCTGTACCAGCTGGTGTTCTGTTAATTGTGTGTGTACAGGGAGTGGTAGAAAGCATGCAAAGAGTGTGTAAACAGGGTGCAGCATAGTCACAAATGGGGAAATACAGAATCACCAATGATATCGATTGCAAAGTCCTTTTATTTGTGCCGATACAGGGTTTTCTTACTAGCCCCAGACAGGAAGAGGGGACAAATCAACTGGACCGACTCCAGTTTTACATGAGGAGGTCATTTCTGATCACGTTTAAAGGCAAATTTGCCAAAGTATACAATACTAAGGATTAAAAACAAATTTGTTTGGGTCTGGAGCAATGAGATAAGCTAAGGCTGGAAAAACAGCAGACTCAGCCCCTAAGGAGAATCCTGTGTCAGTGCCTAAATACATGGATGGGAACATAAAACAGTGCTGATGAGCTTTACAGAGATCCACATCTAGAAAAGAGGTGATGGCTGTGATATTAGGTATTAGGAAGATCACTGAGAATCACATGAGAAAATCTGAAAAATTCTCTTTTACCTGAGAAGAGACTAAATGCTGGGATACAATAGAACGATACCCACAACTAGGATATAGCCAGATCATTAAAATCCTCCCCAGCAGAGCCTTAGCTTACTGCCATGAAAGCCCAGGGATTGATTTAATGCAGTCAGCATGTAAATGGGAAGGAAATGGCTCTTCACCACACCATCTGTTTATCCCATCCCTGTAACCCCACTACTTAACTCTTTTGTGTTGTCTCTTCCTCATGCTGATACCCTTCAGAAATAAATACAAAGCTCCGCAGAGTCACCACTTGCCAAGTTTCTCAGTCACATCTTCTAAGACTAGGAAAAACATCTAATGGTCCCTTTGGGGACAGGCAGAGCACTTCTTCCTCCGTGGGTGTTTGTCACAGAGGCAACCTGCTGGTTTTGCTCGCGAAGAGGCTCTGATCCGACTATCATTAGCGACTTCATTTCTGCACAAGTAACCTTCAGGGAACAGCACGCTTCTCTTTGTGGTGAAGTTTCACATGGCTGATGCAATATTTCCATGCTGTCCTGGGAAGCTCAGTAGTTGGTGAATAGCTCTCCTCCAGGCTTTTCTGGCTGTGGGTGATTTTCCTTGACTTTCCACCACAGAAAGGAAGAGTTCTTCACTGGTGCAGATTCAGGTATGAGGAAACATTAGCAACATCACTGAAATGTGGTCTTTGCCCTCTAAAAATTTTTCATTTGATTTTGCTGTAAATAGAAGGCCCCTGCTCTGCTGGCAATCACAGATGCCTCTGAAAAACTGTAATTCCTTCAGTCTCTTGAACTAAAGCACCCTCAGAGGCAGCGCTGCACCAACCACTTTTGGCTAAAGGGAGATGCTCGGGTGAAAGTAACACATCCTCTTCATAATATATTTGTTCTTGACTGGATACTCTTCAATGTTTTCATGCTTATGTCTTGGGTCTTTTTTGCTCCTCAGGGGGTCCCTCCCCACTGAAACGCTGGCCGTGACCGTATTAAAGGCAATTACAGTACGTTTCAGCGGCCAGCACTCCTTACACACTGCCAACGGTGAGCTCTCAAGTGGGAAAATTGTAGCTCTTGCTGGGTGAGATGTTTCACTTGAAGAATCCCAGGGACACTTGTTAAGGTTGTTTCACAGAGCTGTCTATAGTTAAAGGAAGTTGATATTAAAAGTCTAAATTAACTTGTGGTCGGTTTTCCTGTTAAATTGGGATTTCCCGATGGTTTAACTGAGTTACTTCGCGTCTGTTGCACAGTGGGCTGACCCTGTCTTTCAGTCAGTGAATGATCTACCAGAGGTGTTCATCTTTTCTGAGTCTTGATTTCAGTTTAAAAGAATTGTCAGAGTCACACTGCCAGTGGATTTTGTGCTGATGTCTCTGAGCTGAGAAGCAGAGATGTGAGTTGCTGAATTCCCCCAGCTTATTCTCCCTTGCAGCACCCCTGTGGCTTTGTTTGCAGGGTGTCCCATGGGGAAGGTAGGCATAGGGGCACGTGGGACAGTCATTTGAGCTTGGTTTCATCCAAAAGATCTGTAGCAAGGAAGTGAGCGCTGGCAGCGCTTCCATGAGTTTGGTCGAGGCAGGTTCGGTGTTATGGCAATAGGCTGCATTTGTGGGTCAAGAAGGAAAAGATGTAGCTCTGAGGTACTTTTGGCGTGGCTGGCTGGCTGAAAGCAGAACCGTGGTGCACTGTGAGCTTTGGGCTTGAAAGCAGCAGATCCAGATTAGAGCAGTTCTGAACTAGTTCAACCTAATGAATCCTGCTTTTCTGCAGGGGGGTCACTACTATGCTGCGGCAGGGGTCCATGTGCCCTGCTCTGTGGTGTGACATAGACGTACCCTCACTTTCAGCCCCATGAGCATTTGAAAGATCAGGTCCTGGACCGGGATCTAGAAGCAAATAGGAAACAAGTAAACAACTGCCCAGCCACCAGCCCAAATCTGCCCCACTCAGGAATACTACCGCGTGTTTGAATTACCTTGAATCTGGAGTCAGTGGCTCTCCCCACCAAACTGGTCTCCACTGGTTCAAGTGAGGAATGTCTGGCAGTGGCAGAGCAGGATGTTTTACCTCCTTGTTTTGTAATATGGAAAAATACAACAAGGTTGGATGCCTTGGCTCCCTGGTGTACAGAGGCTGCCCGTTGTCCCTTTCCCTTGGGTCTGGCATTCATATGTTCTGACCTTTAAAATTATTTCTTCATTTCTGACTCATCACTTCCAAACGAAACTGATGGTGTTCTACATCACATGGCACTGGAAGTGCATTGTTTTAATTGAAGCTCAAGTTATAAAAGCTTTTCAATAAATTAACAAAACTTGAAAATGATGAAGTGAAGAAACAGAGTAGCTGATAGCACATTCCATACAAAAACAGTGTTTCTGAAAGCCAGGTAGAATATCCTCAATGTCATAAGCAAGGCTGATAGTAATGGGTGTTACTTTTGTTAGACCAGTGAATATAGCTGGGAAAAAATCAACAAGCTTTCAGTTGCCAAACACTTTTTCAGATTTGAAGACTTCAGATTAAATTTCAGGCACTTTATAATCAGGGACAATAATATTTAGAGGGGAAAAAAAACCCATAATGATTCCAATTAATTTAAATTTCCACTGAAAGTAGAGAGAATAGTTCATTTTGGGAACAATTTGCAATTCTTTTGCTGATGTATGACTTTATAAATGGGGACTCTTAGGCCTTTATTGAGACCATTTAGTCTTCAGGCAGAAACCCATAAGAGGAAAAACCACAGAGAACAAAACATGAATTCTGCAAATCCTCTTCACGTATGTTCTGTGTGGCTTTGTGCTAGGGACATGCAGGAATACAGGGTCTGTCACCAGTAGGGCTGGCCAGAAGCCAGACGTGAAGATTTTGACATTTTTCATTGGAGTAAGAGCAAGACCTTGTGAAAATAAACAGAGGTAGTGCGGCCTACCTTCCCACCCTACTTCCAACACAAACCTGAACAGCAGTAAAGTCCTGGACTGGATATATTTGCAGCAATTAGCAATTACAATTGAGCACTTTCAATTATTTCAAATCCAAAACTATGTTTCCCAGGCTGGACAATAGTGAAAAGAAAGTGCATTATTATATTAATAATTATATTTTACTTTAATAAATGTATTTATATTTATATGTTTAATCTTTCTGCAGTATGGCTTTTCCTACTGTGGGGACTCTGGGTTGGAAACCTTGGTTCCATCCCTCTTGCTCATCCACTAAGCAGCTCAGTGACCCTGAGCAAGTGATGCATGACCTCTCTGTGCCCTGGTTTTGATGTCTGGCAAAATAGGCAACAACATGGATCCTACTTTCTCCAGTACAGGGAAAGAAGAGTGGTAGATTAGTACTGTATATTTATATTGATGATCAATTTTCTGTTCCAAGTTAAATGAGACTGAAGAGCAGCTTGAAAAGTCTTTTGGTGGTTTTCACCATCCCAGAGAGCACCATTTCTGCATCTGCCCCAAACTCAAACTACCCCGCTGTCATCTGGAGGTTTTGAACTATCTTGCCCTGTTTATGCTCAAAAGCATGTCAGCCTTAGGAGATACTGCACTGGGCAAAGCGAAAGCTGCTGTCTCTGAGGAGTTTCTTTTTTTAATCATCTGTAGCAAAATGCACAGACCGTAAATCATCTGCACCACAGCAAAGCCTCAATCAATTGACACTGCTGCCTACTGACATTGCATGAGGTCAGTGCCAATAGCAGATATTGATCCAGTGGCCGTTCTAAGTTTGCAAGGACCCAGCCTGCCTGATCTAGTTGGAGACTGTCCTGTTGAAGGGGCACTGTCTCACAGTGAGCACACCACCCTGCAGCTGAGCCAGGAGGCAATGGGAAGCTACCTTCAACTTTGAGCCGTAGGGTACCTAATGGTGATGTGCTGGAAGGATTGGTGGTGGCAACTTGGTCTTAGCGCACCACTTAGTGTCACCAGCTATTTACATCAATGTGGAGTTCTAAAAGTCATGGGATGGTTTTTGTCGTGGTGAGTGGAGGCCATCTTTGCTGGGATTCTCCTTCCCATCCAGTGAAGGATCTTGAGTCTGTTGAGCATGGATTTTTAGCCTTCTGCGGGATTTCTTTTTCCCAGGGGCTAGAAATCCACCGTGATCTCAACAAATACCTCAGCTTCCCTTCTTGCAGAAGCTGGAAGGAAAGAAAGTCCTGCAGGTATGTTAGAAATCTGCTCTTCTCTCTGCTTCAGTGCCAGGCAAAGAAGTACAAGAAATATCTCTCCTGCCCTTTGCTCACTCTAATAACTTCAGTTAGGAAGCTTCAGTAAGGAAGAGAAGGGGAAGGGAAGGGAGAGGTGAGTACACAATGCTCTCCATCAAGAGGACATGTGCAAGAAGGAGAGATTGGGAGAAAGAGGCAGAGGGCAGGAGGAACTGTTTACTTTGCTCACCCACCAAATGACCATCTGAGGCTAAGATTGTTTAAAGGGAGAGCTGTTATGGAGTAAAGGAAGGTGTGGATTTAAATCCCAAAGTGGTTAAACCTAACTAGTGAGAAGGAACAAGGGTCCCCATGAGACACTGCTCAGTAATAGTTACACTGCAACAGTTATCCCAAAATTGCTCTCTGCTCAATTTCCCCATGCTTAACCATCTCTGTGTTGTATACAGAAAACAAATTAGGCCTTAATCCCACAAAGCGTTGCAGCTCCCTAGTCCATTTTAGCCTTTGTTATCGAGTTCAGTGTAGGATTTTGGGTCCTGAAAAGGAACTGGGAGGCTAAAGCTGTATTTGATTGCCCCAATAGTGACAGGAGCCCCATAGGAGGGATGGTGTCTCTTTGGGTCATGGCCACAGTTCAATTTCTTCTGAGGCCACACAGATAAATAATCCTCTGTGCAACGGACTGACCCTAAACTAGGCAATAGACCCTGACTGAAAAATACCATAAATTCATAAATGAAGTAGCCTTTCTGTGTGCATTTTGCTGTCTTCGATAGTATTGGAGAAATAGGTCTGAATGTGGCTGTTCTACAACATGCTAAGGCATCTGCTGTTTGGTTAAAGCAAAGAAAACAGAAAATAGTGAGGGCAAAGTAGCAAAATGAGCGAGCAGTTTCAATTGCAGGGTCTTGTTTAAAAACCGCGGCAAAGCTCCTCACTTCCAAAGGTGCACAGTGCCCTTCTTCAGCATCCCTTTCCAAGCAGAAACACAGAGGCCAGCAGGCATCAGATATAACAGCTAAGTCTGCAGCAGCAGAAAGTCCATGCATTGGTTTCCCTGGGGGAACAAAGAGGAAGAGGCGTCTAAGTGCCAAATGTATGGGCAGGAGGTAGGTGCTCATGTCTGGGCAACTGGAAGAAAAAAAAGAGCTTCTGATCTCCTGATCCAGGAGAATGAGCTGCCCTTGAGGTTGCTGTAAACGTGTGCAATTGTGCAGAGTAAGAGGCTTTGGCATTTTTTTGGAAATCTGACTCCTTAGCTTAGCAAGTGCTTAATTAAACATGTAATCACACCATTTGAGGAATCAGTGCCCGTCACTCAAGCTGAGCAGTTTGACTGATCCTTCCTTGGAAATTAGGTGTCAATGCTACCCTTAATGATGGTTTGGCTGATGTACGATGCCACATGAAGTCCTCTCCTGATGCCCTGATACATCTGGTGTGCACTGCCCTAGGCATCTTACTGCAGCAGTGCCTTGAGCCCTTAATCTTGAGTGGTAATCCTGAGAACATCTAGGTGTATTATTTTTTTTTTATGGCTGTGTTTTTAATGAACTGTCTTAGTTTTGGCAACAAGCCAAAACAGTGACCTCTCTCTGCTCTCAGCCATGCATTGTAGTCTCTCAGCTGTAAATAGTTAGCAATGATAGAGGGATTTTCAGTTAATTGGAGAAACGAGGGCAGTGTTATTATCCTCTCTTACACTGGGAGAGATGGAGACATGAAGAGGCAGTGTGCTTTGCACAAGACCTCCCGCTTGGCCAAAGATCAGGCCAGCAGAATAACCCACCCCCCTGAATCCCAGCCTGGTGCCGTATGTGTTGGGCCATGGTGCTCTCAGGATGTGACAAATGTGACTTGGATCTCTGCCTGCTTCTGTTCTCTTACTTCTTCAATGCAGGCATGTTGTAAAGTAAAGCAGGATGACTTCAGATCCATACCAAGTATGAAGTAGATTGGGCAAACTCTCAACCACTTTCTTCTTAATATGCATGCTTGTTCGCAAATGCAGATCAGCCTAATTGGCTGCCAGCATGCACAGATGTCTCTCTGCAAGAGTAGTTGGGTGCTGTGCGAATTGATTGCAAACACAAAATGGAACCAGATTAAAATCTGACCTACAGTAACCAATTTCTAAAACACAGAGCAAGTGGTAACAAGGTGATGGAAGTTCTGGGCTTTGGGAAATCAGTTAGTGGCTGTTGGGTTCTTCTGAAGGGTCTCTCCCTCCCTGCGTGCCCCACCTTTTCTTTAAATGAGCAGCTTGGGGGACACAGATCTTTATTTAAAGTCATGATGAAAGGATTAACCCCTTTATTGCCTATAAAATGTCATCGGATGTCCCTTAAAAGGGCTTTTTCAACATTATGGGAATAATTCTCCTTTCCTTGAAGTGACATCGCTTTGTTACTCAGATTGGAAATCTTCACATCTCTTACAAGCCACTTCTGTAATCGCTTAGGAGGGAACTACATGAATATAGTTTCTCCAAAGCAAAATTAAAATGTGCTTAGCAGCAAGCTTTTGCTTCTGCATGCTACCATGTCTGTGAAGTCAGGATCAATGGAAATTTGCAGAAAGACTATTATTTACTGTTTCTTTCAAGCCGCCAGCAGACTAACCTACAAAAATCTTCTTTTCCTCCAAAATCCAGCATGAAAGACTGTTTAGTGAAACATTTCTATCCCAGAGATTAACTAATTGCTCAGCAGTCAGTCGTTTTCACTGCACAGCCAAGGACAGTGATTCCTTTCTCACACGCAGATGGAGCAATGGTTTAACATAAAACAGTTCCTGGGACAGGAGGATTAAGGAGAATTTACTGGAGAGCAATTAAAACAGTTGTTAGAGCAATTTGTTTTTGAGGCTGAATTTCACATCAAAGTAAAGCTATCTGAGCAGAACAACAATAAAGCCATCATTTCAGGCCATCTATTCTGCATCTTCAAAATGCAGATTAATCAAGTGAGCTAAAAGGACATGGAGGTTTACAGGAGTAAATTAGGTGAAGCAGTCTACATGAAGTTTGCATTTGGAAAGAACCACCCTGGCTTCAGTCTCTGTTGGCTCTGGCTTTTTGTGGCTTCAGCTCCCTTCCATTTCTGCCAGGTTTCTTGTCACTGTTGCATTGGGTGGAGGGTTTCTGACTGTGCTTCTCAGTTGCAGAGACTGCTGCCAGCACAGGACGCCACAGTCAGAGGCTGCGCTCATGCAGAGCCGTACCAAAAAGCTGTTAATGGAAGCTGTGCTGGAGCCAGTGCTCCTTACTGGTGTTTGCTGGTCTTGCTGCCTTGCTTTTCACATCTGAGCTGTCTGCTCCTACTTCCTTGCCATGCCCTGACCTAGGAGGAGGCATTACTCCAAACTCTTCCTTGGGGTTAAGAGCTGGAATTGCATCTTTTTGTGGTAGGCGAGTAAACCTGCAACCAAACAGGTTTTGAAGGCAGGGAATCAGTTCAGACACAGTGGGACCATCCACAGTGCATGGCAGTGGCTTCTTGCATCTATCCCAAGGAAGGCTGGTGTTACACCAGTGGTTCAGGTTTCTCTGGCACGCTGTGAGGCTCATGGGCTGGACTCTCAGGCAAAGGACAAATACAGATGGCCGGTGGCGGCTCTGTTAGACTGAACTGCATGTCACAGCTCCGCTAGCCCAGGGGCTCCACTTTCTGCCTAATTGCAAAAAGGGCTTGCCTAAGGTAATTTCCTATTCATTTCTCTTCATTCTTGCAGTAGTTTAATATTTTAAAGTTAAGCACGTTTTATTTCATGTAAATAAAAAGGGAGATTTGTTAGCATCTTAAAAGTTATTTTTAAAAGGATATTTAATATCTGAAAAAATAAGGTTTAAAACCACTTTAACGTCAAGTATTAATAGTGAATCATGTTCTCTGTGACCTGCCTAGATTTAAAAAAACACTTCAGTTTTGGAGCAAGCCTGTTTACCAAAGGTTACATGTGAAAAATTGGGCTTGACTGGCCTAGTTTTCAGACTATCAAAAAAGAGGGTACCAGAAATGTCCTGTTTTGAGAACTCAAGGCTCCTGCAGAGGACTAGTCCTCAAGGATTGAGGGCTGAAGCATCCTAGACTCATCTGAGCACATCAAAGCAATGGCCTGGGAAGGGTTTGCTGGTGGTGACAGTTCTTAGCAGCGCACAGTGCCAGCAGTGGGAGAGATCCCAGCAGGACCTGCCTTGCAGCATCTGGGAGCTGGATGAGATTTGCAGTGCCAAAGGATGCTTGTACGGGAGCAGCCACAGCCATCCCAGGTAGGCTCCAATTTCCTAACTGCTGTGGGGAGACCAGCTCAGTTCCCTTCCCGATTAGTGGTTCATCCGATTGCTCCCTGCAGGCAAAATGTCTATTTTTTTCACAAGCTCTTACTTGGACCCACCAGTTTGGCATGGTCTTCTGTGCAGTTGTCCCTCGTCCTCCCTCTGCAGCTTTTAAAATAATAGTGTTTATCTGGAAGGACTGGCTGGTCTCTGAGGCTGGGTGGGGAATGTATCCCAGCCAGGAACTGGCAATACCCCAGCACGCTGGGGGGAAATAAAAATAGCATCAGGGGATGGTACACACACATGCACAGAGAAGAGCTTTGCAGGAAGGTTTTTTACACCATCTGCACCAAACTGTGACATTTGCACTGCTAGAGGCAAGGGTTTGGTAATACTTACCCACTATCACTCGGAGGATGTCTGCATCCCAGCAACATGTACAAAGCTCCCTGTATGGACACACTGGAGACAAACAGGCATGTCAGGGTACAGCTTGTCTGGCCCGTTTTAACATCTAGCTGCAGGTGAAATGACTCACACCCTCCAAGTGCCTTTTTGTCTCCCTTGACTGTGCAAGGCTCCTGGAGGATGAGTTCAGATGCAGACACAGGCTGTGTAGGTAAACCCTGTTCTGAGTGTCTGTGGTCTGGAAACTGGGTATTTTTTGCAGTTTATTCTTAGAAGCAGGAAAATAGCACACCTGTCTGAGCACCACATGGGTTGGGGCATCCTGTGTCTAAATCCTGGATCTGGTACAAAATTCACCTCCCTCATTAGCATGAGAAAAATGTCCATTACTTTTCTACAATGCACTCCAAGATGTGAAAATTAATAGTATTTTTTGCAATCATCTTTACAAAAGTTTGTTTTATGTTGTGCAGCCTAGGCATGACTTAAGGTTTCCTTATTATTTTCAGTTGTGTTTGTTGGGGTCTTTGTAGCTTTGTTTCTGAAGAAAATGAGGTATATGCGATTGCTGTATTTGTCTGGTATTGGTTATATCATCAAAAACTTTAAAATCTATTTGCCAGCTTCAGCTGAGCTTGTGCAAAGGACTCACCTTGAATCATTTCAGGCCAAGGAGGGGATGGAAGACAGCTCTCCTATTTCTGAAAAAAAAGGACCTATTTCATTTTCAGTGCTTCTGGGGAGGGGAACAGTAAGTAGTTGTCTTCAGGGCCACAATACTGAATTAAGGTGCCTTCTAGGATGTTCCCGTATTAAATGGGAGCAAAAATACAGAGATCTGGACAAATACATTGGATTGTGAGTAATCAGATGCAAGGGACATGGGGCTTCTACAAGACGTAGATACAGACAAGATAGTTACCTCTGGAACAAATTTTTGAGAGGTGACCACCATCCACATCAGCCTAGCCTGTGCATTAATGACTGTGACCTGTCAGTTACGGATTGCAGCCCCAATCCAGCCTCATGGCAGGGTTCCTCCTTCTGCTCTACATGGATGTATGTATCTGTGGGGACTAAACGTATTTGCTTTCTGTTCCAGTTTTTGGCACTGCAGAAGTGCCCAGTGAGCTGAGTCAAGCCAGTTCTCCCACGACAGGGTCTCTCTCCCCTTGATGCAGGACTCCAGCATCCCTTGCCCATCACCACGTTTGTAGGATGCCACAGCTTGGGCACCCAGAGTTTATTAGTCACTGTGAAAATCTTTACATTGATGGCCTTATGTGACTTTCCCTCTCTCTCACTCTGCGTACACTCACCGTATTCATCACCATGACAACTGTGTGCCCTTTTGCTATACTGTTACCTGTTTCTGTGGATTTCTGTTTCTGTGATGGGGGGCAGGTGCATATCGAACGCCATTAACAACAGCATGGGATGTTCTATGAATGGGACAGGATGACCTCTGGTCAAATATTTGCCACTTCTATGAACTTAACTGTAATTCCTCAAGACTTTTACCATTTTTCTCAATCTGTTCACATACCTTCCTTGGAATCACTTACTAAGGGATATGTGTGAATGGAGCAAAGTAATGAAGGGATGATTTTCACAGTACTCATACAAAAAAAGGCAGCAGAGAAGGGATGCATTTCAAAGCACCTGGAAAGGTCACAGCTTTACTGGTTATTTCAGTGGTAGATGGGAGAACTTGTGTGTATCTCAGCCTTGAGCTTGCTCCCCAACCTCTCATTGCTGCTGCCGTTCTCTACACTTGGCTTTGGTTTGGTTATACAAGCTGGCACCTCAGAGGAGCTGCTCCAGCAGTAATGTACCCACTGCCAGTACCTTTGGTAAGGTCCCTCTTTGGAAGCAGCACTGGGCTGAGTTCACAGTCACGGTAAGTTACCTCTCTGTATGGAGGGGATGGAGGCTGGGGGTAACATCACATGGAGAATCTCAATTTGCGGTTGTGTCTTCTGTGCCTGCCTTGTACATCACCCAGGGCTGGCCATCAGTTAACTTCTGTTTAACCTTTCCCAGCTCAATAATTAATGTCACCTCCAATCCCTTTCCTTCCCGAAATAAATACATGAAAAGCAAGGAAGGATTTATGTTGCATGGCGCAGTCTTGCACAGTCCCATCTGTAAAGGTAGTGAAGTCCTACACTGAATCTCCGTCACATTAATGAATTTAGCACTTGTCATGAGACAATTCAGTATTGTGGCCCTGAAGAAAACTCTTTACTCCTTGAAATGTGCTATACACACAAGTTAATTCAGTTTCTTCTGATTAAATCCTTTGGGGTTTGTGTCTATTCCTGGGACATACGTTTGGACAAGCCTATGTGTAACATCTCTGAAAAGGACTAGGGATAACTGAAATAGCTCATCCAATTTCAGATTTCACAATAAGCCTCTCCCAGTTTGCTGAGGAACGTCAGGTCGCATGAGGTGTTTTTCTGTTCTTATTTATAGAGAAAAATATCCAGTAATAGTTATTAGACATAATTAAGTCTCCATGTAAACGCATTTAATCCTATTCTGGCTTAGGTTGAAACACTGTGGAAGTGGATTAGATCCAACCACATGGAAAAATTGCGAATATGGAAAAAATTGGCAATGAAAAAAACTATTTTTGCTGGAATTCACATCTCTTTTTCCCCCACCCCACCCCTCAATTCTTTGTCTGTACAAGAGGACCTTTCTTTTCTTTTACTTGTGCACATTCTGATGATACCAGGTAGTCCTGACTGAGACTGGATCCTTGCTGTGCTAGTTGTAGTGCTCCCTTGGTGGCGGGTGGACACCCTGCAGAGGGGACTGTCTCCGTGGGGTGACACAGGGGTGAAATGATTTCCTCACGGTGAAAGAGTAGTGCAGTGGGTGAATCAGGACCAAGACCCCAGCCTCCAAAGTGTTATAATCTCACAGTGCCAGCTGGGATATGAGGGTCTGCTTGGTTATGCATTTCAGAGTGGAAAAGGAAATAGCAAACAGCTATGAACAAATACAGCTTACATGAGAAAGCCAAGGGGAGGGTCGGCCCACCTTTGCTCCCTTGGAAGTGTAGCTCCACCAAGGCAGATCAGCCCTGAATCCTTAACTCCCAGCCAGACCTTGGATTTCTGAGTCCCTGGGCATTTTCTGTGCTAATTCAGAGTGCAGCAGGCTTGCTTCTTTGAAGGAACTGCCCGTAATCATTGCAGGGTGTATCACTTTCTGTCCCAAGCAGGGAAAGAGGAAAAGATTTTTCTGCCAGGCTTCAGCCTGCATCCTACCAGAGGGTGAAGGAACATCTCCTCCTGGGGAGGTGACAGTAGCACTTTGGGAGTGTCTTCACTGCATGGGCGTAAAGTGCGGAGAAAGCCCATAACTGTGAGTAGTTACTGGGTTCTTGGTCTCACTCAGCCAGAGCAGATGTGCACAGCACGTCTGGTGGCGTTCATCATCTCGGCTGCCCAGCCCTGTAGCAGAGATGCGTTCAGCTTTCCCCAAAGCCCTGGCCCCGTGCTGAGACACGGCAGCGCTCAGGCTCCGATTACCATGCTGCTGGGCTCAGCTCGTCTGGGTGGTGTCTGGCCAGGTGGTTCTGGGGCAGGAAAAACCACGAGTGATTTCCTGGCTTTCAGAAGGGCCCACGTTGGGAGTGTGAGGTACAGGTGGTGTCAAATTAGCTAAGTCTTGGCTTTTCTTCTCCAGAAGGCAGGAGCAGTCATGGATAACTATATTCTGGCAGGAAGATAACCTCTGGCTGGAGAGGTTTTGAACTGAGAGGAGAAAAGGGAGAAATGAAAGAACAAGGGTAGGCGGGGGGGGGGGGGGGGGGGGAGAGGGAGGTGATGGTAGTTTTCAGTGATGTGCAAGTGTTTGGAGAGGAATCAAAAACCGGTGCTGAGATTGTTGTTGTTCTGGTCTTTATAAACAGCTGGCAGGACAGAAGCTGTCAAAGTTACCTCATGCCTCTCCTGCCCACACGTTTAGTGCTGCCTTGCAGCATCCCCACCTGCCTCCGGCCACCAGGCACACGCTGGCAGGGGAAGGGGGGGCTCAAGCAGTAGGGTCATGGCCAGACCGCACGGAAACATTGGGCAGAGGATGTTTCCCCCACCCCCACCAGATGTTTTCAGGGACCCAGCCACGCTGGCCTGGCTCAGCACCAGGCAGAACAGCACAGGCAGACAGGGAGACCAGCGGAGGAGCCAGCCATCTTCTCTGAAGTGGGGCTTGGGGGCACATCCTTGCAGCTGGTTGCTTTCAGCATTGCATCATCTGCCAGAGGTGCCGCGCTGCTCTCCAGGGAAAGGAAGGCACAAACAAAATAACACAACCCACCTTCCAAATCTTCATTTAGGGAGCGTGGCTTCAATTAAATGCAATTACTTATTTTTGAATCAAGTGCAGCTTCTCTTGCGTTTATTCGCTGTGCTCAGTGGCTTGGCTGAGAGAGAGTTGCTCCATGAGGGGAGGTGCTGATGAAGGGGAGCTTCCAAATGAGTGTATGTGCCGCTGCATCTAGGTCAGAGGAGTCAGATGAAAGTATCCTCCATGTTTCTTTCTTTGTTTTGTTTTGTTATTAAACTGGGCTTCTAATAAACATGTTAACTTTCCAAATTATTATAAATGGCTAGATCTATCAGCAGCACACAAGGATGTATTTACTGTGTTTGAAAGCTCTCTAATGAAGCTTTGAGGTCCAGCCCATCCCAGATTCACGCAGGGAAGGAGCTGTAGCCATCGTGGCACTCCTCTCTGGCTTCTGAAGATGTGAAACTTGAAAGCAACTATTACTTTGCAAATATGGACAGGTGTGAGAAGCCTTTTTATAGAAAGTAAATAGGTACCAAAATACGGATACTCAAATGGATACTTCAAAACCTACATCTGACTGTCACAGATTTTGTTCATGTGTTACAGGGGCTTGCTATTACTTTTCTTACCAACACTATCCCTACACAGTGTGTATTTGCATTTGATCACATGCTGTTTTCACTTCAGTATCGTCATCCAGAGAACAAGTTTCCCTAATGTGTCTCAGTCCCACACTCCAGAAAACTGGATGAACCTAAAAAAAAATAATTTTGTATGAGTAAGATGCATAAAATCCACAGCAAGGTTTTTACTCTGTGCATCCTACCACAGCTTGAGGCTCAGATTCCTTTTCGCTTAGAGGCCTGAGAGATGCTGCAGGGTCAAATAACTGTGGCATGAACTGGCATGGTGGCACAGAATGGTGGATCGTGCTGGGGTTTATAGTCACACCCGCTTGTTATGGTGCTTCTTCATGATGCTCCCAGTACACCCACACATACTAGCCATATAAACTCTCCAGGAAATGCTCATGTTGCTGCGTGAAGCCACCCAACATGGTACATGGGGAACCTAATTGCACCCTCCAGCCACTCCTAAAAAACTAGCAGCAATAAGCACAGCTAGAAAGTGGTAAGTACACTTGGATTTTCCAGTCTCTGGAAGGGTATGTACATTGAATTAACTTGTAGCTGTGTAGTCTCCACTGAATTACTGTTCCCTTTTGATCTGTACTAAAGATAGTGATGGAGCAGGTATGAGTGTGAGTAATGGGTAGATAGGTATCACAGTATCTGGGTTCTTGCTTACTTGCTTGCTTCTCTTTATTCTGTTTCTTTCCTTCTCTTGGTGCTGGGATGTTTTTAGTTCTTCAAGGCTCTATCTTCTGCATCAAAAATAAAGGTGAAACCTTTTATACTTTTAAGAAAGTGTGTCTGTGGGTTGACAGTTGGACTTGATGATCTTAAAGGTCTTTCCCAACCTAAATGATTCTATGATGTTATGATTCTCTCTATATGTACCCTACCTATGCTGTGGCATATATCTGAGGTTACTGTGTCGTGATCAGCTCCATGTGAATTCACTACAAGAAATCAAGATAGAAAGGAAGGAGAAATGGCTGTTCTCTCCATACTGTTTCCTCATCTCCCATTACTGTTTGCCATACGCAATTTCTTTTGTGTACTGACTCTGTTGTGGATTTATGCCCCATAGATCATCTTCCGAAAGATCAGCGATGTTAAGAAAGAAGAAGAGGAGCGCCTGCGCCAGAAGAACGAGGTGACACTGAGCATCCCTGTGGACCACCCTGTGCGGAAACTCTTTCAGAAATTCAAACAGCAAAAGGAGATGCGTAATCAAGGCTCAGCCCACATTGACCCAGAAAGGAACCAGCTTCAGGTGGAAAGCCGGGGCGTGCAGAATGGGGCCTCCATCACAGGCACCAGCGTGGTCACCGTGTCTCAGATCACCCCCATCCAGACGTCTCTGGCATACATGAAAACCAGTGAGGCTGTGAAGCAGAACAACAGGGATGCTATGGAGCTCAAGCCAAATGGAAATGGAGACCAAAAATGTCTCAAAGTAAACAGTCCGATGCGAATGAAAAACGGGAATGGGAAAGGGTGGCTTCGACTGAAGAACACCATGGGGACCCATGAGGAGAAGAAGGAGGACTGGAACAACGTCACGAAGGCTGAGTCCATGGGGTTGCTCTCTGATGACCCCAAGTGCAATGACTCGGAGAACAGTGTAAATAAAAACCCACTGAGGAAAACAGACTCTTGTGACAGTGGAATAACAAAAAGTGACCTTCGCTTGGATAAAGCCGGTGAGACTCGCAGCCCCCTGGAGCACAGCCCCATTCAGGCTGACGCTAGGCATCCTTTCTACCCTATTCCTGAGCAGGCCTTACAAACCACGCTGCAGGAAGTCAAGCACGAACTCAAAGAAGATATCCAGCTGCTAAGCAGCAGGATGGCTGCCCTTGAGAAGC
This sequence comes from Falco cherrug, assembly GCF_023634085.1. Lineage (NCBI taxonomy): Eukaryota > Metazoa > Chordata > Aves > Falconiformes > Falconidae > Falco > Falco cherrug. The sequence goes on from NC_073703.1 coordinate 31,063,071, forward strand.
AGGTGGCAGAAATTTTAAAAATATTGTCTGAAAAGAACGTACCCCAGATCTCTTCCCCCAAGTCTCATTTATCACCCCAGCGGCACCCCCAGATACCCTGTCAGGATATTTTTAGTGTTTCAAGGCCTGCATCACCTGAATCAGAAAAAGATGAAATCCACTTTTAGCATATACCTGTGTGTATATATGTATACAGTATATATGCAGCGGTGTATATATACCTTTATACATATATATGTGTGTGTGTATACAGTAAATATATAAACATATATATTTTCACTTGCATCCAATATGACTTGAACACACCAAGGGTTTTGATATGTAAATATTGCATGTCCAGCTGGATTCTGGCCTGCCAAAGAAAACAATTATTAACATAGATATTGCTTGTATAATATGCAGTTGACTGCATGCACACTTTACATTTATTTATAATCTCTATTATGTAATAAAAGAATGACTTTTGTTTAACAAAGGCAATGTACTATTTAAAGAATCAGGGTCTAACCTGCCAATATTGCCATGACAGTTTTGATCTCAGGCTGGGTGAATTGAGCTTTTATTTCCTCACTGTCTTTTCTGCCGAGTTAAGCAGTAGATTAACGTGACATGGAGGACGCATTCAGACTCCAATTAGTATTGTTTCCTGGATTCGTTCCATTACAATATACTGTATATTTGGTGATAAATTCCCTTACTCCTCCTAAAGGGGAGGGCTCAGCTCCGTGGCCAGGGAAGTGCACCATGTCTGGTGCTGGGGGGGATCACTGGAATTTATTCATGTGGGTATGGTGCATGCACAGCCTTTTATTTCAAGTATTCTCCTGCTCTTTTAACATCATAAGTAAGAAATAATAACGGTGATTTATGTAACAAAATGAAACTAACAGAAACTCCGTTAGCTGCACTCCCTGAGTGTTTGGGGGTAACTTCTTTCTTGAAAGCCTCCTTTTACTGATGCCATTTTTACTGAACTGTTAGAGTAACATTATGTAGATTCTCTTTGCAGCACTCAGCGATGGTGTCTGGTTCTGTCAGTATCTTCATTAAGATGTCCCCTTTGTGTAGGGCTGAGGTTGCTCTCCTGCTGTCCCCCACATTGCCTCTGGCAGAAAGACTTTGCATAAGCAAGGGAGAGAGCAATCTTAGGATCCTCGGGAACCACGTGAGCAGGTTTGAAAGCCTGAAGGTAAAAGGCTGCAGTTAATTCCCCTCTACTCTCTTTTCTGAGGACAGTTATCCGTCTGCAGCTGCCTTTGAGAAAGAAAATAACTGGTCAGGATGAAATTCCCTTTAGTCCGAGGCACCTGGATGATAGTGTTTGTGTGAGAGAGTGGTGGGGAAGTGTGGGGAAGATGAAGTCCTCCCTAGGGTGCTGCCCACTGCTCTTGTCTTGGACTTGTGGAAGGTTCCAGTGCATGGCAGGGGCACGCTTCAAGAGCAGGCACATGTATTGAGTCCTTTAGGTCTGTGTCAGATGCTCTGACCCTCCTCTTAGCTAGCCCCCATCAGCATCTCCTAGTCTTGGACCTTGCTCAGACTCCATCTCCACCTCCTAGGCTGGAGCATCACCCTTGACATGGCGCTGCTGGCTTCGCAGGGCTGCAGCAGGGCAGGCTTTTGCACTGGATCCTGTTTGTTCTCCTGTTTGGAGCTGAAGTTTTGGACTCTGCCTGAGTCTGCACCTGAGTGGGATGTTTTTTGTTGGTTTTTTTTCCCCCTCTCTGTTTGCACTGGTTTTGAATCCAGGTACATGTGATGCACAGCAGAAATGGTCATCACATCTTCAGAGCTGTTTACCAGTACAGCTTGAGGGCAGCCCAGCAGAGTGCAACGGCTCCTTCAGAGAAGGATTTCTGCTCCACACTGTTTAAGTCCTCTTGCATCGAGATCCTATATTTTCAGAAGTGCCTGGAGTAAAACAGTATATACCACAAGGCATCACTATCAATCAGGTAAATAAAAGATATGTTTATAATTAGTGGGCATCCTTACCAGCCACCAATACCAGCTCCATTACTTAACATTAGGAAACTAAACTGAACTAAATCACTTCCTGAAAAACTAAAAAAATGCCAAACAAATGAACAAAACAAACCATCATTTGCAGTAGGGACAGTTAAGAACCTGCATCTTAGGGTGAACCTGTCTTCTACTGTGAAAGCCAAACCTGTAAGCCCCTAAAAGTTTATAAGCAAGCCAAAGAAGTCATTGCTTCTGTTGTGTCAGTTCGCAGCGGGGTTCGGGAAGGTGATGGTCTTTCTCATTTGTTGTTTCCTTTCTATCCTGTTTCTGCCCCTCCTCCAGTTCCTTTCTTTAGGAAATTATTGATGGGGGGTGGGAAGGATAAAAAGCCACCAAAAGGCACAGCTCTTCCCAAAGGCTGGTGGTTAGGCTGCCTGCTCATTCTATTTTTCCACAGCTGCAGTGGCTGCTGTCAGAAGTTTCAGCTGTGTTCTGCAGCTGCTGTTCTGGCACAAGTGCAAATCTGTAACTTTGCAACCACGCTTTGGTCTGCAAGGACAAACTGCACTTGCAAAGCAGCAGGACTTTCAAGGTCCTACTCTAAATCCCACCCTGGGACTCTGAAGGAATAGGGGGGGTTATGGGGTTAGGGAGTTACAGGGTTGCCGCAGGCTGCTGGAGTATGTACAGACGTGGGTACAATTTCAGTGCCAGGCTTTGAATATTCTTGCCTGACCTGGATTGCTGATTAAGACAGCAACTACCCGGAGCTGCCCAGTGAATAGCTGAGTCATGCAGGCTGTCTGGGGTGCAGATTTTGGTAAAGTTCTTTGAATGCATGGATTTGCTGTGATGTGATGCTGCAAAAGAGCCAGCAGGGTAACGGGGGTGACTTTGTTAGAAAGCTTTAGCCTTAATGGCATTCCTCTGCCTTTGTGAAGGACTTCTTTTCTTTCTCTGTAACTGATACTAGTTCTAGATAGAACTGCATGGCATGCAAAGGGATCTCTATTTAGGTTTATCTTGTAAGTCAGGTGTAACTTTGTGCCACTTTATTGTGAGAGAACATGTAATAGGATTAATCTGACCATGAAAATTGTTTGAGCCCGGAATGTCTATTACAGTTCAAGTGCAACTCGACTGGTTAAAATGTGTAGTGGCTAAAAGCTATAAATAGTGTAAAAATACCAAGTTCATGAAACAAATACGGTGTTTCCAGGTCCACTTCTAGTGCTGCTTAGACTCTGATATTCCACTGTCATCCATTGGAAGTTCCGTGGAGCCAGCCTGTACCTTGTACGAGGCAGTAGCCTGATGGGTACCTTGCAAACGTAGAGGCAGGCTGCAGGTGGGCTGGCCCGTGCCCTGTGCGCTGGACTGCAGCCAGAGGACCAATTTGCAGGATTGGCGCTGGTAGCCATTGCTCTCCAAATTTGGCTTGGACAATTCTGAAGCTCTTTGCCTCCAAAATTTCATGATTGGAGCATTGCACGTTGTTTCATGGAGTGGTTACTGGGGCATTGGTTCAGCTTTCCTGTCCCCTCGTGGTTTTGCATGTTGCAGTCGAGCGTGCAGCCAGCTGGGGCATTCCTTTGCAGTTAAAGAAGCATGAGTGAGTCATAGTCTTGTAGTTCAGGCTTGACTGAAAGCAGCCACCTGTAGTCATTAAGTGCAATAAGGACACAAAGGTGTCTCTTCCACCCAAGCCAGTTCTCAAGCAGCTACTTGCTTGTGGAGGGACCTCTCGGCTGTATGCTTTCCTTTCCTGGAAGAGCTGTACATTGCACAGATGTTCCTGCCACACGCTGGTGACAGTATTCTTAGCACGTGTGCTTTGTGTGTTCAAAGCGTTTTATCTGCACACAAGTGGATTTTGTCTTTCTGGACTTTGGAATAGAAATAAAATGTGTACAGAAAAGTAAACACTTTCCAAAGCAAATGAACTAGAGTACCTTTAATAGCTTTTTTTGTGTAACATTACATAGACGAGCTAGAACAGCACTTCAGGATAATTGCGGAAAAGAATTAATTGTACTAGTGAAGATTCAGTTTTTCTGAACGTGTATTTGTAAATTCTTTTTTCCATCTTTCTGTCTTTGCCAGGGGACAGGGGTTAGAGCAGAGCTGACTCTGGAAGTGACAACTTTAAGCTTTGCCCATTTTTCTTTTCTCTGTTCTGCAGAAGTAGTGCAACTGTAGGGGCTCAATGCTGCCAGCACCAAACTTTGGGCTCATTGCTAGATTCAAATTTGGTCTTCATTTACCACCACATGGAAAGCAACCCTGTTAGGTGTGAATTGAAGGTTGAATCTGGTAATTGTATTGTATTTTGGATCCCAGGACAATTTTAGAGAACTGGCAGCTGCAGAAATAATGTTGTACTATTTGCAAGCCATGAGCAGTCGCTCTGGAAGTAACTGAGACCCTTATACAGACATCATCGTTTGCATGGGTCAGAAAACAGATGTTGTGCTCATGAAATAGCTTGGCAGCATTTGGGGGAAAAAGGTGTCCTAAACTGGAAGGGAAAATAAAAAGCCAAAGGTTTAATATGTAATTTGGGAGTGAAGAGGCAAAGGAATATATTATAATGAATTGACACTTTTTTACTTGTATTTTGAGCATTTAGGAAACCCAAACCTATGTTTTTGGGTGTCAGAACTGGACAGACTGTTAAAATATTTTTTTCCTAAGTGAGTTGGCACCAAAGTGCTACCATTTTTTTTAAAAAAAGTGTTTGAATACCATTTTCCTACAGAAAAGGGTTTTAACACGTTTTGTTACTGTTTTTAATAGGCTGTGTCTAAAGGCTTGTATCAGTTCTTTTTTTTGTACCAGAAGCTCCTGTGTTAGCACATATCTTCAGGTCTCTAGGATCTATAAATCTTTATAGTCCTGCTGTCAAGGTACTTGTCCAAGGGTTTGAGGAGTGGATTCTTTTAGAGAAAGGCATCTCCCCATGGTAGCTCGGGCTCTGTGACTCTCCCATCCTGAGCTGCAGTGAGAGCTGGGAGCACTAAACAGCAGCAGTTTGCATTTTTCTTGGCAATTCTGCATCAGCACTGATATCCTTCAGGGAATTTAAGGCAGGCAATAGAAAAGTTGACACTCATTTTTCCTGGATGGCCCCAGTCTTTCACATATGTCTGTGCTGCCAGAGCAGTGCTTTCCCATGGAGCCTACAGGGAGGAAGAGTTTGATCCAGCTAGATTTCCACATTTGGGAATAGTTTTTATAACTTTCCCATTATTTTTTTGGTACAAATGGATCACATGATCTCTACGTGCTTTGTTTGTTTTAATATGTTATAGTGCATTTCAAAATTAAATACATTTTTAAAGCAAGGTGCTGAATAGAGCTAAAATAGACAAGAAGTCCACATTATTTCTGGTAGAAAAGCAGCAAATTTTCTTACTGACGTAAAGAATATTGTGCAAAAATCAGCTTTGTGATATCTAACAAATGACTAACAAAATAAAATCATCCTTACTGAGGGTATGTTTAGTCATACAGAAAATTGACCTTGTGTTGCACAGTGGGACAAGAAGGCCTATATTGATTTTGAATACTCAAATGACAGAAGCATTCAGAAAGGGTTTAACCAGGCCATGATAAATAAATTCTATTAATTTATTATGTTATGTTAATCATCCTTCTCATGCAAGGCAGGTGGAACCAGGCATCTGGGGCAATGTTCTCACAGCCTTTTTATCCATTGTCTGTAAAGCAGATCAGTGCATTTCTTCATTATTTTCTGCTTGGAGATGTAAGCTTGCTTGGCCCACAGTCTGAGACTATCGGTGTGCACCAACTCTGTATCTGGCTGTCCGCCACGAATACATCAATTAGCCTTAGTTAAAAGCCCTGTAAAAAGTACTTTGTATTAGGTTGGGCTCAGCTCGCCCCCCACCTGCAGTCATGACTGTATGTTACCTGGTTCAGATTTGGTTCAGACTGAGCAATGGCAGAATATACTTCTGCCTGCCTGCAGAAGATGTGTAAACACACCATATGTATCTATACCTACCCATTTGGACCAGGGACTCAGATCTGGCCCATTTAAGATGGGTGTTTTGGACAGGTGGGATAAATCGTGCTCTGGAGGTGCCAATCTGTCATCATTTACTGTGGAGTAATGACTTGAGAATTAGATGCTTGATTTGTAGACTGCTGGAGGGTAAATGAAGTGAATCCAACCCATAAGTCGAGCTCCCAGCCTCATCTCGTTTGTATAAAAAGGTGCCTCTCAAAGAAACCGCTCACCACCTTTCCAGCACAGAAGCACTTTCATGCAGGTATGACTGTACAGGGAACACTGAAATGTCTCACCGTGTGGCCACAAACAGTGTTCAGCTCCTAAACTGCTAATGGGAGCTCCATAAAAACAACCAGATGCTCAGTTCTTCGCCTGTGGTGATCAAGTTTTTAACTTTTTACCCCAGTGGCGTGACAGGATAGTCCATGGACCCCCATTTTCACAGGTCCGTAGCACTTGAGATGCTCTTCATCATAATGCACGATGCTAAGGCAACAGAGGGGGGTCAATGGTCAATTTAGGGACAGTGAAAGACTGCCATCTGTTTGGGATCTGCGGCTGCTCTGGGACATTGAGGATGTTGGGAGTTCTATTGCTGAGCTGCATCATGCAGTGGAAAGAGGCCAAGGCTTGGAAATGTTCAACGAAGAGAAAAATTGTAGTGAAGCGCTTCCAAGGTAGAGAGTGCCCAGCCATCAGGCGGCTGCCCAGGCCACTCTGCGCTGTGCAATGGGAGGGGAGGGGGGAGAGCTGGCAGAGAGGAGGTGAAGAACGGTGCCTAAAAATGGTGACAGTATTCCACTGCAGTCAATACCTACTAGTCTTTGCATAGCGGCTGTTGGTGTTTTCATCATTTATTTATTTGGAAGTTGGCAGACTCCTTGTTCCTTCAGGTGGCATTTAAGGATGAAGCTGGCAGCCCTTTCTGGGGTGACGGCTGTGGGACGAGGCAGGGCCATTAGAGGATACTCAAATATAGATGCCCTTAGGGGAAATGGTGGCCTTCAGGAGAGCCAAAGCTCTTCTAGCCTGCCAAAGACCTGTCTGAAAGGGGACATACAGTATCCAAACCGTGCAGCACCAGTGTATGGACTTGTATGTATGTATGTATGCATTTGAAGCTGGCCCTGCTTTGAGTGGGGTGGGGGCTGGACCAAATGATTTCCAAAAGGACCCTGCCAAGCTATGTTGTTTTATCATTTGGTGATTCTGTACGTTTTAATAGCACAAATAGAGATGAAGTAAAATTTGAAGGTTCATAGTTATGTTACGTTATTTTCTGGTTTTCAATTTCAATACCGTACTGAGGAATGTGGTGCCAATTTTCAAGATAGCAAATATTTCTAAGAGCTGATACTCATCAAGCAGACACCATAGAAATTTGGCATATTCTAAAACTACAGTATATAAATAAATGAAGCCCTTCACTGGGCATCAGCTAACATCCACACTGGCTGCCAAACACTGAGAAAAATGTCTCAGCGACCATGCCGTTTCTGGAAGCGGTGGGCTAACATGGATGCATTGGCAACAGCCACTCCCTCCTCCAACCTCTTCACCAGCTGAGTGAAAAGTGATGACAGTGTCTGAAAATGCCAACAAAAAAAAATCAATAGCATTTGAGCTGGTTTTCAGTGTCGCCTTGGCAGACACGCACATCCAAGGCTCTAGGAAACATGTGAAGGGCAGTGGCAAGTAGTTTTCGCGTTAGTGGGCAGGATCTGGAGATGGTTTTTCCCCCGCTGGATTCAGACAGCTCCTCTCACTGTCAGTGTGTCGAAACCATTGCTGAAATGGCCTGAGCTTGTCCAGGGGATTGAGTGCCTCCGTGGGGCCCATCACATGCCTAGAGTCTGCCCCAGCCCCATTCCCAGGCTTATTCCCTGCTTTTCTAGGCACATTCCAAGGTTAACACCTGGCTTTGTTAGATTTAACAGGAAAGCTATTTTTCCAGAGTCTGTAGCCTCCTCCATATCCATGATGCCTCAGAGGGTTACTCAAAAAATCCTTCCCAATCTGTGGCTTAGCAGCAAGTCTCCAAATTAAACAAGAACAACAGGGCAAGCCTTCTGCAATTCTCAGTGCATTATTTCATTAAACAAACCTTGGGTTTTTGGTTGTTTTTTTCATGGCTCTTTTGTACAATCTTGAACAGTATGGTGTTCTGTAGAATAGCAGAGTGTTTGTGGGTTTTAATGAGGGAGTTTGAGAAGAGGAACCCAAGTAAGACACCAGCTTCACACTCAGTCCAGCATCTGCCAGGTGGGACTGTTGCCTCTGTTTCCTCCTCCCGTCACACCGCAGGTGACCCTCACCACAGGTGGCACTTTGCACTGATGATGGCACTTTGCACTGATGCCATGCCATGCTAGTAGCAGTCCGCTTCCTCGGGCAGATCCTAGGGTTCTGCTCTACATTTCTGTGCATTCTGTGGAGGACATGAAGGCACTTTCCTGTCCTGGGCTTGGCTTCAGAAGAATTTCCTGAGTCATTGCACCTCTTTTCTCTGTCACCACTTTGTTTTCCTAGGGAAAAAAACCCTTTTGTGCTGGTGTCCACCTCCTCCAGCTGACGAGGCAGGAGAGGACATGCATGGCTCATTGCAAGCAGGTGAGGAGCGGTGCGGTGACACTGCACTTTCTGGCTGATCAATTGGGAATCCAGTTGTAGCCGGGGCTGCTGACAGAACCATTAGTTGGAGGTCACAGTTCAGTGTGTAAATTGGGTGCCTTACCTGAGCTCTCATGGAAAAAGTTGTTTTTGTTCTAAAGCAAAACAAAATTTCTGCTCGGCTTCTAATTAGTCCTCTGTTGTCCCTGCAGGATTAATTACTGCCTTCTTCACTTGTAGCATCAAGTGCTGTTTGGTAACAGCTTCTTTTTTTCTTTTTTATTTTAGGTATAATTAGGAGGTCTGGCATTACAAACAAGCTCAGTCAGGCAGTACTTAAGAATTACAGAGCTGAAATGTCACCGAAACTAGTAGTTTAAACCTAGCTTTTGAATACCAACAACCCATTGCACTTGCGGCCTGTTAAGAGCTCCTCACATTGGGGTCATCAGTACATCAGTGTGAATGTCCTTCCCCTGCAATCAGTAACAGAAGGGGTTTGGTTCTGCAGGGTCCTCCCATGATGTAGCTCTTGGAAAAGGACTGTGGGTGCAAGGATGCAGTGGCACCTCCCAACTCTTCCTACTGCCTGTTGATGCCCTGTAGCTTCCCAACCACTTCTTTTTTTTTTTTTTTTTCTTAAACGAAGGGCTGAGTGCCACCAGCTGCATGATTCTATCAAGTGGTAAATTCAATTTATCGAGTGGGAAAGGCAGTAGCTAGCAATAAGGCAGGATTTGGGTTTTAAAAATCTGCCTTGTGGGAATTGAGCAAGCTACCAGAAAGACAATAAAGGATTAATCTGGCAATGCATGCCAAAGGAATGCTGAACATATAAGCGGGAGAATTTATTGATACCAGTGAAAAGGCTCATTAACATTAAAGTGCAAAGCAACTGTGTAAATGTACCTTTCAACTGTCCCAATAAAATCCCTGTACTCAGACAAGGGGAGCTAAGGCTTGTTTCTGTGGAGTGCAGAACTGGCTTACTGGCTTTTCCAGAAAACTTGCATGCAAAACATGTTTCCTCAAATGTAATAGTTGGCACTATTTTACTAGCACGGGCAAATTACACAACTAACCTCAATGTATTTCCCCTGCCACTAGTTTCACACTGATTCAAAGACGCTCCTAAAGCTGGTACTGCAGTATTTGTCATAGCACAGGTTTGTTCCCTTCCTCGCTTGTCACTGGCTGTTGAATACTTGCCCGTTAAGAAAGCGGTGGCCCTGTAAGGGACATGGAACACCACAAGGGACCTGCGGCTGGTGGGGGTGCAGTGGAGATCAAGGATCACCATGTTTTTTTCCAGAAAATATCCCAGTAGTAAAAATACACTTGCTGACTGTCTAAAGCTCCGACGCCTTATCAGCACAGTTTGCGTAACAGAATCCCATTAGTGTTGCAAACCATTCTCACGTGAATTAGGACATGATATGCTTCATAAACTTTACATACCTATTTACTGTTATGCATATAGCACTTGGCTGGGGCTTGTACATGCAGGTGTGGCTGCGTATCTCGTGTTAGTTTCTGTGTGTTTTGAAAGCCTCATAATACAAAGCAGAGGATTTTCTGCAATGAAAAGCAGTGATTCCCTTGTTTATCTCTTTTCTCTTTCTCTTCTTTTTCTTTCTTTCTTTCTTGCTTTCCTTCCTTCTTCCTTTTTTTCTTTCTTTTTATTTTATTTGTATTTCTTTTTCTTTTGCTTTTCCTTCCTTGACTTCCTTTTTGCTTGCCCAGATTATTAGGCTAGCAACATGTAGAAATGAGAAGATTCATTAACTAATGTTGCACCAGCAGATTTAATGAGATAATGATCTGTTTTGCTATTTATGTTCAGAAGAAATAATATGCTAATAGGAATTGTAGTTCAGGCTTATTTTTTAATGTCCTGCTTAAATACCAGGCAGCGACTGAGAGGTTCGGTAAAGTGGTCTCAGCAGAACTTTGAAATTGTGTTCTTCGTTTGCAAGGTAAATATTTTCAGACTTCAAGCATCTTGTGTAAATGTTCTTATTAAGGTCAGTGGAAATCTTTCCATTAATTTCTCTAACTCTAACCCAGTTCTTGCAGAGGGACCAGGACAGTGAGTTCCAGCGTGGGCTGAGCTTTCTCAAAACCGAGAACTCCGGGTACTGGAATTTTAATTTCAGGCCCTTGTCTAATGCAAATGGGTCCAAGATTTCACGCCCTACAAAATGCTGCATGCTGAATGCAGGCAGAAATGTAGGGGATGTGTTGGAAGATTGGGACAGCAAGGTGAATTGCCATAAAAATCAGCTGAACCGATCAGGGAAAGGGCACTTCTTAATTAATACATATTTGAATCCAAATGACTTGTTCTCCATGTCTGAACTGTCAGTAATTTCCATCCAAAGTAACTGCTCAAAATTCATGACTGTCTAGAATATCTTTGTACAAGCCAGATATGTACATAAGCTGTGCAAACTCTCTCTGGGGAGCAGCACAGTTAAAAATAAAGTTATTATTGCTACCACAGAGAGAGAGGATGACAAAGACAGGAGGTAGCGCGGCAGATCCTGTGAGGCACTGGCTCTTGCCCTGCAGCCCTGTACCTGAGTGCTGCTGATTCAGGCACAGGCTGATGTGCTCAACTTTTGAGTGCTGTTTGTGTTTCCTCATGTCTGGCCACCCCTGGAGTGGAGCAGAGCATCACGCAGGGAAGGAGCAGCTCGCATGGGACTGCATGAAGTGTATCACCCACCCCGGACCAGCCTGTGGAGAGGGGTGTCCTGGCTCCATGGGGGCCACGGGAGTTTTGGCATGGGGTTTGGGATTCCTGCCCTGCCTCCCCCACCTCTTTGGGCTTATGGGTTCCCACTTACGTTAAGGCAACTAGTCATCCTAGGATCTTAAATGAAGAAAAACCTGGGGGTACTGGGAGGAAAGAGGGACGAGGGGTGGGCATGATCTTGCAGACCTCTCTGTTCACCCCACCTCCGCAGTGGTGTCTGGTGAAGTGTGCTTGTAACAGTATGCTCGCAGTATCCTCACAATTAGTGGCAGGGGGAGATTTTTCTAAATGAATTGTCATCGTAGAGGATCTCATTGCAGTCAAAACGTTGTACTGTTTTCCCAGCTTTTTTTCTTAAGCGTTCCCCTCACCCCAAATGACAACTGACAACTAAACTGAGCAGGAGCTGCTAGACAAGCCTGCACACAAGAGGCTGAACTAAAAAAACACCCCAGTCCACCCTGGCCAGGTACCCACAGGGTCTGTGCTGAGCACCCATCCTAGGCATAACCTGCCTTCTCATTCTTTTTCCCTGCAGAAATGCAGCCGCATAGCCAATACTTCTTTTTTTTTTTTTTTTTTTTTAGTTTCTGTGGGAGCAGGCAGCCTTGTATTGCCAGCCCAGCACTCGCTGCCTCACTCCTGTGCTGCGACACCTCTCTCTGCACCCCTGAGCACCTAACAGGGACGGTCCTGCAGCGCTAATCCCTGGTTTGTGGGAATTGTTCCACTAATGTTAGCAGGACTTTCTTCCCAAGCAAACCCTAATGAGCTTTAAAGCCTCCTTTTTTACCTGAAGTCCTCAGTTGTGATTTCAAATTTCAAGGTGTCCCATTAGCTGAAAAAGCACCAGCTGGTATAATTGTGTTTGTGCAACCCTCATGGAGAAGTTGGGCAAAACGAGTGGTTTTAAAAGCTCATGTTGGAAAAACTGATCTACGGAGTAACTGCAGCTTTTGAATGTATGTGATTCACAGACACTGGACTGCGGGGAGGAAAAATATTTTGAGAAAACTCTTTTTTTGCAAGGGAGAAATTGGGGGAAAGGGTTATTGCTTGGATAATGTTTCTTTTATTACTACTTGCTGCTCTTTGTACACTAGCCAATGCAAATGACATTCATGTTATTGATGATATTTTTGAAAAGCCCAGCTATCTTTTTTGCTGTTGTTAATATACTGAGGATTTGGGGGGATTTAAAATGCCTCTGCCTTTCAGGATTATTTCTACAAAAGCAATTGAGAACTGTGTTTTGACAGCAGGAAGCTTATAAAAACCTAGAGAAAAAAAATAATAAAGCATTTGAAACTGAACAGCTATAAAAGGAATGCACCTCTGCTACCATATCAGAATCCTGCAAAGCAATCATGAATTACATCAAGGAAGGACCATCTTTCTACTGGAAATGACCCATCAGTTCATACAGAGCGGATGCTCCCTCGACCACTGGCATGACTGCTGAGGAGGAGTGCGTGGGAATGCATTGGTTAAACGTGACTGCCCTGTCACTTGTGGACATTGCCACCTGTGGTCGATTGGAATTGGTTAATCTGTAGCGAGCTTCTTGTTGCACTTTTTCTGTTTGCTAAAATTCAACAAGGAAAATGTAGGTCACTTTAAAGCATTGGCAGACAACTGTTTCTAACCCAAAGGATTATGGGTTTTAGCACAATGAACTGTACTTCTTCAGGGAGGATCAATGTTGATTTTTTTTTTTCCACACGTCTTTATTTACATGTGGCTATATTTTCATTGATACAAAATAAAAAGTGCATTTTATTGACCTTGTGTGTTTGTGTTATTACTTGTCTTGAGCTCTGGCACCACAGTAGCTCTTGTTTTCCTGGCCAAAGCAGGACACAATTTGTTGAGATTAGTGAGCAAAACAATCTTACTTTTAGGAGGCTTGGGGATGGGGGAGATGCATAAATCTATTGTTGAATATAGCTTGTATACAAAGCAGTAGGAACAACACTTGGCCTTCCTCCTCACTAGCATGAAGACAATAGGAAATAAATCAAGCTGAGCTGGGCACGCATCTCATCCATAAAACTTCCGTAGCATCTAACTCCCTCTCCCAAGCAAATTATGATGAAGAGGGAATACTTTATCTAAGTGGATAGTAAATATTTACTTATTACCTTTTGTTCATAAAATGTTCCATTTTATTTGGTGCAAATGCATACCTTTGCTTAAAAAAAATATAAATCAATATGTTAATTACATTCCAAATATAAAAGAAGTTTGGGAGGGTGGTGTAGAGGCAGAAGTGTTTCACTTGGAAATCTAAATAATTTCTAAGACATTCCTTCCCTTTGCTTCTTACATCATTAGCTTTGTCACAAGTGGCATGCCCCAGAGAACCACCTGTGCCAAGGTGCCAGTGACTTTTTTGACATAAGCACATTGCTGACATGTTCTGGAAGCCACAGTTGCCCCTTCAGCTCAGAAACCAAAGCATGTGGAAATTGGTGGCTTTTTCCCCATTCCCCTGCAAGTGGCTTTGACCCAGATCATACAGGCTTTGTGCCAGCAGTGATGGTACCAGGGTAAAACACCCAAATCCAGCTGTCCACAGACAGGTGTTTCCATAGGGACAGGGTCTCTGGGGAGAAAGTGTTTTCTGTTTATTGTGAAAAATATTCATTGCTGACCCTTTCTTTGACTCACTGAGCACTTACTCTCAGCATCCTCAGCTGCGGTGAGGAGACACCACGCTCAGCACAGGAGGGAGGACAGCTTAAAACCTTCATGGCAGGCACTGGTACAACAGGCCATCATTTCTGTCACTGAAAACCCAGTGGCAAAGACTGCTCCTGCTGCTTGTCTTTTGTAATTAGGGCTGGCTTTCGCCAGATTGGAAGCTGGCAGCATCAGTGCAGCAGCTTTTTCCAAGTGGGCGTTCAGGACCATGTCAAGGCTGTGCATCCCTGCCCTCAGAGCCAAACTGGAAAGGGAGCTGCCAGGCATGACAGAGGGAGACTGAAGGATGAAGAAAGACTGGATCTATTGGCAGGACTGTCTGACAACACTGGTTTGTACAGTAATGCAGCTGTGCTTGAGCAAGCTGGCACCTTCTGTCATTATCCATGGGACTGGTCCTCACCAGCATCCCAAACACCTTCCATGCCCACAGACAGGGTTTGGCTTGTACCCCTACAAGTGGTAAGGATGCTGGTCAAGATGTAGGATCAGTCCCTGAGATTGCTGAGGCTCTGGGGGAGACAAAGCACCCATTTCACTTTGCAGATTGCTTTACCTGTGCATATTACCTCTGCTTGCCCCTGAAAGCCAGGGAAATGATTTAATATATATGCACATTTTATTCCCTTTACGAGAGCACCATCCAGCACACTGGGCTGAAGATTTATTCTCCGGGGCTGATGCTCCCACTGATTTAGGATCCAGCTATAAATAATGTGTATAAGCTATCATGGGCCAGGAGCATGGGGCAGGGACAGAGGCTCGCTTCAGACCAGCTCCTTCGTCACATCAGTGCACCCTTTACAGGCAACTTCTGACAAAAGTGTTTTTCCTAATTGTCCACAGTTACGTTATTTGGCAGAGAGTGAGGCTAAAATCATCTTACACCTCTGATTAGGTGAAGTAATGAAGACAGAGTGAGCAAGTACTTGAATGCTGGAAATTCTTCAGTGGCTAATTTTGCTGCATAGAACTAAAACAGCTGCTCACTTCAGAGCACAGATTGAGCCAGACACTGGAAGCTACCTGAACTTTTTTGTTGCACAACTCAGAAAATGGATAAAGAGAGAGATGCCACTGATGTCAGCCAGTTTTGGGGCCACCTTGACCACCTCACTCTCCTGGCCAATGATTTCCATCTATCCAGGTCTGCCTGAGTATAGTTTCTTGCTCACCTGGCTACACCTGAGAAAGTTCATAGATTGTTACCTTCAGACATGAGCAGGCTGGTCCTTCAGGTCTGAGGGTGGGCTGTTTGAAGTGTTTGGGCAGCATAGGGCAGATAGATGAAGAGCTACACTGAGCTCACATGCAGCAATCTGTCTCTTCAAACACCCCTGTAGCAGCACTGCTCAGTGCTTTTGACTGCCAGTACCGGCAGCTGCTCAGCAGCCACTGCCACAACTTTTTGGAGATGATCTTCTGCCCTTGGTTAGATAGAAAGACAGAAGAAACACATCCTCATTGCTTAGTTCAGATGTGGGAAACAGGGGTCTGCCTTGCAAGGCATTTGTGAATGACTTCTCCTGTTCATAACCACTCCTCATCAAAGGTTGACAAACAAATACAAATGTATCGCGTATTTATAGAATGAAATACAAATAAATTGTGCTGTATAAAGAAATGCTAGAGACACTAGCAAAGTACTTGCCTTAATTCCTCTGCCACCAAAAATGGGTATGCAGAACATCAAGATCTGCTGATGTTTGCCAAGAGTCTTTCTTACTCCTTACTTATTATCTCATGTAAAATTCAGGCACCTCATTGAGGATGCCAAACTGGAACCTGATCCTGCTAAAGAGCCCCCACAATGGGCAAGACACAGGGCTCTTCCAGCTCACTGAAGCCCTTTAGATGAGTTTATCTGTCCCCATTACCCAAATAAGAGGGGCTAAGGCAGGAGACCCTTCTGTCATTAGTGTCCTGGGCTGATGGTTATAAATTGCCATTGTGCCGTACAAGCACAGGCACGAAAACATTGCTTCCTGCATCTTTGCAAATACATATCCTGGGGGTGAAACGCAGTATTTAGAGACAGCACACGAGGCTTCAAGAGCAACATGTACAGTACATCCAGACTGTTCTTAATGAAGAGCCCATTTGCAAAAGACTCGAAGAAAATTATTTTTAGAGTTGCTGCCAAAAGCTTTCTGTGAACATGTTATGAGGGGCTGGCTAAAAGATTCTTAAAATGCAGATCACGAAGGGAAAAGTTTGGTGCATTGGTAGTATCTATTATTCTTCTACACACGGAGAACATGTTCAGGAAGAGTGAAGGCAGCATGTGTTAAGAAAGGACATACGGATTTTTTTTATTGCTGGAAAGGAAGCCACAGATGGAGCTCCCCTGTGAAGAAAGGTGTGCTTCTGCCCAGGGTTTTTAAAAGCACATTCCAGAGAAAAGCCAATGGGTTGGTCTGTGGGATGTAGGGACACGGTTTAGTGGTGGACAAGGTAGTCTTGGATTTACAGTTGGACTTAATGATCTTAAAGGCCTTTTCCACCCAAAATGATTCTATGATTCCCCTGCAAATGACAAGTCTCTCTGCTTGGAAGTGCCCAATAACTAAACCAGCAAGAAGGCACAAATCTGTGTGACAGCTCCTGTCTCCACAAGCTCCCCGGCTCACGTCTGCCAGGCGCTG
This sequence comes from Falco cherrug, assembly GCF_023634085.1. Classification (NCBI taxonomy): domain Eukaryota; kingdom Metazoa; phylum Chordata; class Aves; order Falconiformes; family Falconidae; genus Falco; species Falco cherrug. The sequence continues at coordinate 31,079,788 of NC_073703.1, forward strand.
CCCCTCTTTGTTTTGCCCTGTGCCTGCAAGTCACTTGCTGCTGTCCAGCTCTCACGGACTTTGCTACCCTCCCAAGAGCTCCCACTACCATCAGCAGTGCCTGTTGCTCCCGCTAAGCAAGAGAGACGGAGAGCTGAGCACATGTTCACTCCCTATTCAGGGCACAGTTTTAAAGCTAAGAGAAACAGACAAAGAGATTCCAAACCTAAGTTTTCTCTACAATTCTGATTTTCAGGGATGCTGAAACAAGGACGGGAGTACCTGAAATCAGAAGAGGCAGGTTGCTGCTTCTGGAAGCCTCATCTCTGGCTCCCAGGGTGGAAAAGCAATCTGAGAGCTTGAATGGGCCACCACTGGGGACAGTCCATTTCTGGGCAAAACCATTTCTGCAGCGAGTCATGGAAATTCACTGTCAACCCCACACCTAAATGACTGGTGCGGTCAGGCCAGAACAAAAGTTGGCCACGTTTGGCCCAGTGCTGTGCTAGCCCACTAACTTTCAAAGATGTCCAAATATCATAGACATTTTCCAGAATTCCCAGTTTATACAGACCACATGGAGGGTTTATTTCTCATTAGACCAGCACAACTTACAGCGTTCTTTGAAAATAGGCTCTCACTGAGAGGGTTAGAGGTAAGAAGTCTAGGGTGGGTTAAATACTGTAGCAAAGGGTCTAAATCTGTATCTCATCCTATTGGCATGAAGGAGAGCACAGCTCCATCAGCTGGAAACCCCCCATTGAGGTGACCTTCCTGAGAAACAGCCAAGTATGCCACCTCAGAGCTGCTGTCTTCACAAATGCTGCTACCAGGCTTAGTGCTACTCAACACCTCCTTTAACAAACAGGAGGAAGGTCTTCTGAGTATGCTTGTGCCGCTTGCAAATGGGAATAAATGAGGGGGAACGGCAATCAGCCAGGAGAGCGAAGCACAGGTGCAGGACACGCGGCCAGCTAAGTGCTCCTGACACAGGATGGTGCTGGCTGTGAAGAGCCCTCAAGGGCAGGGGCCAGCAGCACATCACCAGGCACTTTGAAAATATCTCTGGAGCAGAGCCAGGAGTGTACATTGTCGGGAACTGGCACTGATTGGCAGGAAGATGGACCGACCAATTTAATAATCCTCTTCCGTCTCTCTCCTCTGTAATTCTGTGACATTTTCACTAAGAAAGTAACACGCGTCCAAATTAATCTGATTGCAGTGAAGCGACCTGTCATCAGCCCCTGGAGGGAGCAGGGTGGTATGATGGTCTGTCTCAGCTGAGCGCAGGTGAGACCGCTGCCCCAGCGTGGGGCAGAGGGTGACCCTCCAACAGGTTGCCAAGTCTATTTACTAATAATTAGCAGGGAAATAAGGAAAGGCTGGATAAGGACATTGAATTTTTTTATTGCCTGCTAGGTAAGTAAAGCACAGGCAAGGAAAGAACTGAGATGAGAAATAGATGGCCGGGCAGACTTGATGCATTCATCAGTCTTGCCATCTATTTATACGTAGGCATTAGGGTGGGATTATAAATCAGTGATATAGACACTGCTTAAACAATAATATATTGATATGCGCGATCTAAGACTGCAGAACAGGCACTATTCAACATGGGAGAAGATTTTGGACATATTAGCACAATATATATATATGTGTGTGTGTTGTAATATTCAAAGACCCCACTTCAATACGCCACAAGTTGGCAGTACCCTGCAGCAGAGGAGGAAGGTGCCCGTGGGACTGGCCATGGGGAGGGGGTGCAGCCCTGTCTCAGATTTATTTCAGCCATTTGGGCTGAGCGGAGCCTGGGCGAGGGCTAGGTGCTGCGGACACGGGAAAGCACGTCTCACTCAACAAGCAGCAAGAGAAAAGGCAAATCTGTGATCAAGCAACATGTGAACAATCAGAAGTCACATCCAGGGATTCAAAAATCGTGGCAAGATTTTGCATTTGTTGAGATGGAAAGGAAGGAGCAAGAAGAACAGAGAAGCATAATTCTGTCCCTGATGCTCCCCCTCTTCTCCAGTTTCTTATCTTTTTTTCATTCAGATGCGGTAAATTACGGGCTTTTGTTGGGAGTGTAGAAAATATTCATTAGTAATTATTTTCCACTGAAACATAAAGTGAAAAATTATATCTCCGGTTTCATGGGTGGAGGAAAGTCGAAGGGTCTGGAAATACCCACAGCCTTTCAGAAGCAGTTTAGCCTGTTATTTTCCAAACTTTCTCAGAAGGGTTCTGCTTCATGCTTGGGACGGCAAACTTCCTTCTCCAGCAGCAATTTTTTAATAGGAAAAGCCCTGGATCAATGGGTATAAGCAGAACCTTTGAATCCCATTTGTGGTTCACAGTCTGAGAACACAAAGTGTATTATTTTTCCAAAATGCCCTCATCCTCCTTATCTTCTATTTACTTTGTGAAGCAGGGCCAGGAGCTGCAGACATTTCCTCCAGCCACCAGATCACCCACCCTTTGTCTTTCTCCTTCCTTCTAAAAATTAAAAAAGGCTACTTCAGTTTTTCACAGCATAATTTTTTAATTGTCTAAGCAATCAGCGTTTCTTAGTGAAAAATGAAAAGTGCTGAACAATAGTTCCTGAGACATGGGCAGACCAGGAACAGATAAGGCCTGGCCCAGCAGAGACTCATTTCTAATAAACCTACAGCTTCAAAAGGTTGGGGAAATTCATCCTGGGAGCATATGAGAGTGTGATGGCTTCACAAACGTCTCAGTTTTCCTTTAGTAAGGTGATGTTTTCTTCCCCTTCCCTTTCCCTTTCCCCTTTCCTTTTCCCCTCTCCCTTTTCCCTTTCTCCCTTTCCTTTTCTCTCTCTCTTTTTTTTTTTTTTCCACCCTTTTTTTGTCTTTTTTCCTTTATCTTTTTTGAGCTCCCTCAAGAAATGCAGACTTTTGTCCTGGGTGGTTTGACCTGCAGTTTTGAGGTTGCTTTGTTTATTCTGGCCAGATGACTTTCTAACTGTAACAGGGAGAAAAAAATAATGGAAGGAGTCCAACCCATCAGCTGTGACAGCCCATGTGCACTGGTCGTCTAGCACACGAGATTTTCAGCTAATCTTGCTTGAAACAAAGACAACTAAAGAAAACAAACTCACAAAACCCTCCGACCTGTTAGAAGTTGACGGAACTAACCCCTCACCATATGATATTTGCTAATGAACTGCATGCAGTGAAAAATGTGTGAGAATCCTTTCTTAAGCTTTTTGGGAAGGGTGATGAATTATATTCAAGTAATGTAATAAGCAAGTCTGAAAATGGGTTGTGGTGGGTGGTTGCTCCCCCCCCCCCCCTGCTCCCCCCCCCCCCCCCCCCCCCCCGCCCCCCAGCTAAATCATGCCATAAATGTTTCCCTCAGCAGATGCAGACGCACATAATATCTTTCGGGATTTTATAACCATGACAACCAGTTTTAAAGGAACGTTTTCAGTTTCCATAGTTTAAATTAGAAGTGTATCCAAAGAGGGCTGTAAAATGAGCAGAAGTAAGCTACTATTTCCACATCTCCCTAAGAACAATGGAGTGTTACATTTTTACCTTTATTATTATATATAAATATGATACGGTGTAAAATAAGCTTATATACCAACTTTTACTTTCAAAATTATTTTAAAAGCAAAGTTTATTGCCTTGCTAAAAAGCTTTCATTTTAAAGATAGTGAAATTAAATCTTTCTCATTTTAACTCATGTTAGATTTAATGATACTGTAATTTATAATGAGTAAAGCATGTTGACATTTAATGCATATGACTTCTTTGAAGTTACATCCTTTTAGTAGAAATGAATTTTTATGAGTTTTTCCAAAAGGGTTGAAAGACTTTAGGTAAGCTAAAAATAACCCAGGAGCGAGTTTAATCTGTGTAGGACAACGTTCCTTTTATTTTACATTGAAATCTCATTAGCAACAAGGTGCAGACAACCTTTCAGTGCTTTTAAATACTTTAAAAATTGATGCCAGGCTCTGGACTGGAGTCACGAAGCGGGGCCAGTACCCAAGCCCAACATGGTGCCAGTGCTAGTGTCCTGATGACCTGCTGAGCTGGGGCTTCACCCCAAAAGGCTCCTCTGTGCTCCCCATTTCTGTTCTAGGCTATGTTCTGTTCCATCCAGGGCTCATCAGCCCTGACTGGCACATACTCACCCAATGCCCAGCACTGCTCATTAACACTGGTATCACCCATTTGGCCACCTGAAGGAGCAGGGCAATAGGAAAAAATGGGTGTGAGTCACCCATAGAAAGAGAGATGGTGATCCTGTCTCAGAATTCCCTTTTTCCTTATCCTATGAAAGAAGTTAGAACAACCCTTCCTAGTACCACTAAATCGAGGGCTGGGAGCTTGCTTGGATGCAAGCAAAGCACTGAGCAGGGCCACGCAGGGAAAAAATGTTCCCTCCTGGGTACATGCTGCTGCCACAGCTCCACGCAATGTAGCGTTCATCTGTTCAACTTTTGGTGCCTGACCTATAGTTTTTTGCGTCTCAGCTGATCACCCAGACCTGTTTTGCAAGCAACAGAAAAAGGCAGAGAAAGTATGTGCCTGTGCCTGTGTGTGCACATGTGTTCATGTGGGTGCATGCATGCAATAACGTGCCTAAGCAGAATTTTTTCTCAAAATCAAACATCTGGATAGGTCAGATGAACAGTGCTTTACAAACATCTCTTCCTCTTTTGGATTAAGTTAGGAACCCAGAACCTCACTGAGATGCAGGTGTCTGCCTTTGCATGGATAAATCCCACCTGTTCTTTGAGGGTCTGATCTGGCAAAACATTCCCCTGTAACCAGGAGATAAATAAGAACTGATGGTCCCCAGGCCTGCAGAGAGTGCAGCAGTGCTCCAAGCCCTGGTTACAGCAGCCTGGCTACCATGTTCATGCTTTCTCTTGGTTCAATTCCATGTTTTGGCTACAAGAGCATTTATTACTCAGATTATTCATTTTAACCTTTGGTGGCTTACCTGCTCAACATCAAATGTATTAAACAGAATGCTCAGTAGGGCTTTTCAGCATAGGTACTTAGCCGTATCTTAATTACAGCCATATCATACTTAGCCAAAATATCTCTTTCCATTTGCAAGTTTCACATGATTAGTCCCTAGTTTGTCATATCTCCCTAGTTTGTCATTTCCAGATCATATTTCTAACCCTTCTTGAAGCAATTTGCATAAAATCTCTATGGAGTTGTTTTTGTTCGCCATGTGGCCAAAGCACCAAGTCAGCCTGGCTGGGTGATGCAACCCTCCCTCCTCTTCTCCCAGGGCAGGGTACAACCTGCCTACAAAGTCCTAGGCAATGCCTGGGTTCATTTACCATGAACAAGTGTCGTTTCACATGATACATGTGAAAATGTACTGTCAAAACAGGCAGCATATGACATTCAGCTGAACCTTTCTGCATCAAATCAGTGTTATTTTGGCATTTCTAAGAGATGCTTTGCTACATGTTCATGTGTAACAAACAGCAAATTCTACACCCATGTGACTAGGGATCCACCTGGGGATCCACCAAAGGAAGATGTGCTTGTTGGGCTGTTTATTAGAAAACTACTGAGGACTCAAGAGTTGTGCAATTTCTCATTAGGGATGACTAAGGTGACCTGGTCATTCCTCCCCCACGGTGGAGGTCTCCAACCCTATCCTGAGAAGGTAATTTCAGCCTGCAACACAGCCCAGGTTTCTGATCTGAGGTTCACTATTGCCGGAGGGGCTTCTTCCACATGCACATTTGCATACAACTGCTGGCACTGCTAATTGATCACCCACTCGAGCTGCTTGCCAGGCTGGACACAGCTCTTGAGCAGCAGCATCCTCTTCTGCAGAAACACCTCAGTGCTCCTGTGTGGTGCTCTCTGGAGAACGTTCCGACCCGTGCCTCGCTCCCTCTGGCTTGACGTTGTACATTCAACTTCAACTGTGGCGTCAAACCAAACCAAGCTGCTGGTACCAGGCTACAATAATTGGCTTACGTTTGCATTAGCTGATCCCATCTTTTCATGCTGAGCAATAAAATCCCAAATAAATGAAGCAAAATGCTAGCTTTAAACAAGTGTTGCAGATGATTGCAGCCAAGATCCGATCATCCGGAGAGCAGCAAACCAGGAATGGGTAAGCAACCTCAAAATCCTTCAAAAAAAGGTAACTCGACATGGCTGACAAGAAACTCCCAGGAGATTGGCTTCCAAAACACCTTGAGTTCGTAGGGGTTTTAATTTGAAAACGCATTTCTCCCATCTGATCTCTGTTTGCTGGTCCCACAGTTTTGAAATTAGCAGTGGGCTCATCTCATCTGAAGATCCATTTGAGGAGTTAGTGTTAGGGTAAGGTACACCCCTCACCCCCCCACCCCAAGGTGTCTCTCTTGATGAGACAAGAAATTATTTGTCTCATTTATTTTTATGCCTGAGAGCAGAGGAAGGGGATAGCTTTTGGGGTGAAAAACCTTTCTCCCCATCTGCACTTGCTGTTGCAGAATTAAGGACAGTAACTGGAGATTTTAAATTTAATTTTCATACCTTGGAACAAGCATGTGACACACAGGCATAGAGAGCAGAGATGGGGTTTCATCTAGCACAAAGACCTGCTTAGGCTGAGGGTTACAGAAACTAATCATGTTGTGTTTATTGTTATTGTTATTACATAAAATTTCTTGACACCTGGCAGCTGTAAAAGCATTAGATCCTACAGCCATACAAATGCACCAGCACTATCACTTATATGTTTTAAATGGAAATGCGTGGCTCACCAAACCTGGAGAACATGCCAACTTGCACGTGAAGTTATGACCTTGAACCACTGCCCACACCACTCTGACATCTGCGTGCTCTGGGGGAAAACAGGCTCATGGCTTCTGACTGTGCCGCGCTTGCAGTGCTGATGGCTGAGGAGGGACACAAAAGCACCTTGGATTTCCTTCCCCTTTAAACATTAATTTAATTTGAGTTTGATACGTACGTGCACATGAGAGAGACTGCGTGACTACGTTGCACAGGAATACAGGTTTCTTGCTCATAGTCCAGCTGAACTGCCAGCTCACTGCTGAGACCCCACTGCTCCCAGCACTGCCGAGACCTCACTGCCCCCCAGCACTGCTGAGACCCCACTGCCTCCAGCACTGCCAAGACCTCACTGCCCTCCAGCACTGCTGTACCCCCTCACTGCCCTCCAGCACCACCGTGCCCCCTCGCTGCCAGGGCTGGGTGCAGCGTCAGATGTGCAACACACTTGGCAAAAGCCAGGAGAAGCAGTTGCTCCTTTCATAAGTGGAACTAAATGCAACAATCGTAAACAGACCCATTTCCCTTCCCTTTTAATAGCAGGTCAATGACACAAAGTCTCTAATTAGCAGTCACAGCTGCCCGTAGCCAAATTACTGGAAATGTTTAGTGGCCCGCAGGTATTTTGCCATCCTCCCCTTTGATCAATGGCTACTCTCGACTGCAAACACTTCTGCTCTTGACTGCTGTTACTTGAGCTGAAGAGCTGGCTGCTCAGCCCAGTCTGTGGACAGAGAGAAGATTTTTGTTACCTCACTCAAGTGAACAAAAACGTGGGCAATGAGCAGCTTTCACAGACGCTTCTAACCTTGGTGAAATCAGGAAGAAAATAGGTTTGGGTTAGAGGGCAATTTAAATTCCTTCCATCCTTACCTAGATCTGATCTAATAAGAACGAAGAAAGCGCTGGGTGTTATTCTCAAGCAGGAGTCAATGGATATGACACTGACTGTTTAGAAGAGCCCCTAGTCTGTAAGAGGCAGTAGTAACTTGCTTTCTATTCAAACCGCAATATAAAACTGTGTGCTTATACACATGCACACACATATTCCCATGTGCCTGCAAATGAAGCTATTGAAGAGATGGACTGAGGAGAGAAGGAAAAAAGTAAAGGGAGACGGCAAGTTTTCACCCACTGGAACAAAAAGCATTCTTAGAATAACGACCACCAAGGAGACGGACGTCAGTGTAAAGCAGCAGTGTTTCCACTGCCTCTGTTTCTCCCCTAGCTAGTGCTACTCTCTCCTTTCTGCCCTCTGCAAAATAAACTCAGCTGAAGAAAAGGCTTCACGACACCAGCAGTGCAGGACTCCTCCAGGGCCATGCTTCTGCTTTGTTTGTGAGGAAGGGTCTTTTCTACCACGAGCAAGACTGTGCTGTGAAGGGTTTAATCTAAGATGGCAAAGTCCATTGCAGTGCTGTGATTTGCAATCACACGGGAGGAAAGGCACAGCTTATCGGAGAGTTATGCACTGGCTGAAGAAATCAAAGTGTGGTCTTGTCCCTGGTTTCTGACAAAGAGCGTAAATGCTTTCGCCATGTAATATTGCATGAGTAAATATCAGATGACTCTATGAATGGTCCTACTCAGAAAAGACAAGAACTCTTGAAAGAATAAAAATAGAAAATTCTGCAGAGATTTTTTTTAGGGATCATCCTTTCAAATCAGGTATGACACACCTAGTAAACATGTGAGGCTTGATGGGGCTGAGTGGTATATTAGACTCTCTTCCCAGGGCTCCTATCTTAATTTTATCACAGCTCTCAGGAAATTAAATGCATTTCATATTGTTCCTTCATTTGTGATGTACCTGACCTTGGTCTAGATTTAGATTTTTCCAGTTAGATCAAATTGGACATAATCCCTCCTTTCTGTTGTTGCTGAATCTGAAATATCTGAATTAATGAGGTCTCTTGTTTCTCTATCACATGATCTAAGCTGCCAAAATATTTATTTTCTCCCTGAGTGATGCACAAAAGAATAAAAATGTAAATCATCTACGTGCTCTTTCAAACACTCCTTTACATATAAACCACTAACCTAGCTGCTTTTTGCTTTCCAAGCTGTACACTGCAATACACAAAGAATGCTCAAATTCTGTCAAAAGTAACCACAAGTATAAAGATAATACCAGGCATGATGTGCTTTAGACCCACTTAAACTGCAAAAATCAGCTTAACCAAACTATCTGCTTATAGCTGGACTAAGTCCCTCAAATAGATAGCTTCCCACTCACAGGATAAACCAAAAGATGCATTATGAACTCAAATGAAACTATAAAGATTAGGGATAGCTAAGACTTTAATGTTCCTCTTAATATTCATTTGAAAGGGGAAACTTTCGCTAACAGGAAAGGAGAGCTGAAAACCTAATAAAAATACTTGTACTTTATGCAGCATCTAATGAATGATCCTGTAGCAAATGGTAATAAATAAGGCAAAACCCATTAAAGTGCTGTTGCTCTGGCCCTGCTGTCAGCTGGCATAACTCCATATCTTCAATGTAGCAAAAGCCAATTTAGCAGCAGCGGCAGATCTGGTCCACTGTGTTTGAAAAGAAGCAGATGAGCATCTCATCAGCATGATGCAAAGGCTTTCCTTTGCATTGCCTACACACTTCTAGTATACGGATGGCTGAGGCAACTTTCCACTTTTCAACTTGCAACTTGGTGAAAGGAGACAAATACCCATCTGTTGGCCGTGACAGTCAAGAGGCAGGCATCAGACACGATAGGTGTCCTAATGTATATGTCTCTAAGTGCTTCTGCAAGCTAACTGTGTACCCCAACTTCTGATAAATACGTATTTAAGAACAGAAATACCGTTGCTTCCTTCCTGGTCTGTAGGAAATACTCTGTAGTTTGGAATAAGATAATTAGGTGCAAGTAAAGAATTTACTGGGGTCAAATCAAGGACGTAACATCTACTTAGCACAAAATATACAGAGAAGGATACTCATTTCTTTTGATGCTTCCCTTCAGCCCAGAGGGATCCTGAGAAACTTGACTGGGATGACAGAAATCTCATGGAGTTCTACACGGAGATGCACCAAGTTCTGCATATGAAACTAACCCCATTCCCTTGGGCCGGCTGGGGTCTGCCTCGATGAGCAGCAGTCCTGCTGAAGAGGAGCAGGGGATTATGAACACCAGGTTCAATATATATTGAGCGCACATGACCCACAATTAGATGGTGGGGGAGCTAGGCTTGTTTAATCCAGCAGACAGGAGGCTAAAACATGATGAGGTGGGTTGAAGAGTAGTCCAACTGCTTAAAGGGTAGTTACAAAGATTACAAAGGCAGACCCACCAGGGGCAGACAACGTAACAAGGGAAAACACCTGTGAATTGCCATTTTGGAGGTTCACAAGGAATTCTTTTAACAGAGGGTGCTGCAATGCTAGAGCAAGCTGCACGGGGAGATGCTATAATGTCCATCCTTATAGGCTTTCAGGACACAGCTAGACAAAACCACAGCTGGCCAGTAAACCAGACTGTAGACCTCTGAGGTTCTTTCCAGCCAACACAGCTATGCCTGTGATTCCTGTAACAGATATCCCATGCCTACTCACCTTCCTCTCTTGTAATACCTGTATTCTCCTAGCTAAATGGAGCTTTTACGGTATGTCACAGAGTTCTGACAAAGCACAGGTGCCTTTGAGGAAAACGCTGGTCAGAATTCTGTTTTCTTTGGGGCAATCTGTGTTACAGCTTTGTGGTTTTTTCTTCATATCCTCAGAGTATTGGAAAGCGAAGAAAAAAATGATTCCAAACATCAACACAGTAAAAAAAAAAAAAAATTAACTAATAGTAGGTTATCGTCTGCTTTCAGCTACAGGAACTCTGTCTCAGTTGAAAGACGAGTTCTAGCTACAAAGCCAAAAATCATTTATTATGAATAATGCTACCAACCTCGGCTACAGCAAATAGGTCTTTGTTTGCATGAATCCAAATGGAGGATGGGCCACAGGCTCAGCTGGTGCAAGTTCATCATGTAACAGTTAGTGCAAATATTGTGATTTACACCAGCTGAGATATGGCTTTCTGTTTCTATTTTAATAAATCAGTTGTAAGAATAAATTTCTCCTTACTTGCCTGGTATGGTTCTGTCAAGATGCTTAACCACACCAACACGACGACTATGTTTTTAGTGCAAACCACAAATGAAACATCCTTTGTGCCTCATAAAGCACATCTTCTCACCCAGATTGATTTTAGAGGTGCTAATTATATTATATAGAATTGCAGGAACTACAGTAATTCACTTCTAAAATCCATTTAATTTCTTTTTAATTACTCATGTTTACCAATTCCTTTAGATTCGGAAAAGGCTCAAAATTGCAGTTAGCAAAAGAGGCTTGAAGTGGAATGATTAAGAACATCTGGCATATACATAATTATACCAAGCAATTTATTCCGCCTTTACCATTTCACTATAGCTGTGGTAATGAGATAGAGCTGGATTCTATCACTTTTCTGAACATTTAGAAGTACCTTACTGCACAGACAGTTTCACTGAAATAACTGGCAATAATTAAAGTGTGTAACACCAGACCTTGGGAGAAAGGGTGGCAGATTCTTTCCCTTAATAAGTGGAGCTGCCAGCCCCAGATGTGTGGTCAGCTTCACCTGTGAGTGAATTCAGGCAAGTCTGAGTTTATCTGAAAGAATACCTGAATGTAACTAACTGCAGCAACCATCACAGGCAGCTTGTTAGAGTTTAATGAAAGAATGAATCAATACAAAAAAGTCATGTCAATTCTGCCAATATTTTATCTTTGGAAGAAAACAGAAGTAAAGAAAAAAGCAGACAATGTCACACTATACTATTTCAAGGATTTTTGAAGTTATACATTTCATTCTTGCTTTGAAAAGTTGCATGTTATGTGAATGTAAAGGAGAAATGAACTAAAGCATTTTACTTCCAAAACATGTTCTTCATTTTCCTTTGTGGCCAGCTTAAAAGATTTAGATTACTTGAAATTTGTGCAAGGCCAAATTTCCATAGCTTTCTGAAGCAGATCTGAAGCAGATGAAGCTCACGGGTGGCGTGGCACTGCTGGCCGGGGGATCCTCAGAGAAGTTCAGACAAGGTAAGAAGGGCCTTTGTTATTTGTACATCTACAGCCTTTTGTGATCCCTTCAGCCCACCAAGTATCCCACCTGAACAGCACTTACAGGGGTGAGAACAACAAACAGGGCAGCATCAGTAGAGGGAAGAGAGCCCTGTCTGGGCTCTGCACCTGCATCTCCACAATAATTGTGGATTCTGGTGTGCAACTCACACATTTGCATGACACAGGTATAGTCATGGTGGCTTCGGTACCCTCTCTTCAGTTAATGGAAAAGAAAGTTATGAAGATCATGGTCAAGACCATGGTGGGGAAAATGTCCCAGTTAATAAGTGATGACTTGCATGTGAAAGACATTACAAAAGCCAGTGTGAAGGTCACTGGACCAGTTCACATTAGAGAAGAGAGAGCACTGCTGTTGCGCTGACAATGAGTGGCTTCCCAGACTTATGGTTGGCAAGTGGTGGGTCCGACATCCCTTGGTGTATTTAAAACAATTTAAAGTGACTCAAGAAGAGCTACGAGCTTCATACATAAGTTGCTGCCTGAATCTGGTTTTCATTATGTAAGTGGTTGATCAGGGTGACTCTTCCTGACAAAGGATCTGTTAATCTTATTCCCTATCTACCATCCCTTTGGATCTCTTTATTCTTAGCACCCACTGAACGGGCACAACGCAGACCCGTCTCCTGGGAAGTGTCACTAACCCCAGTGTTACCTACAGTGTCTATTCCCATGGCACTGTGAGAACCTAGAAGAAGACTTCTCCTAAGAGCATTCCAGGGTGACATGACCAGTGCCAGGAATAACCATCAGACCCAGATGACTGCATAAAGCCTGACTCCTTCTATATGAGTTCTGAGAAAAATGAGCCAAAAAAGAAATCAGTGAAATGTGGGCTCCTTTCTCCACAACATTTCACAAGAAAAAAGTGTTGCCGTCACATTAATTTAGAGTCTGAACAGTCCAATTTGAAAACCAATATCATTGCTTCCAAAAATTCTGCTTTATGGATTCAGAACATATAAAATAGAAAAAACTAGCCCTGACATACAGTCGGAACAGTTTCAGCTGGAAGGAGCCAGGGCTGAATAATGAAATATAAAAGGGATAATAGTAGGTTTGAGAGTTTTGGAGTGCTTAGTCTGTTATGCACCCCACATTTTAGGGCTACTACAGCTCACCACTCTGGCCAGTTGATGGAGGGAAAGCTCACCCTCTCCACCTGGACAGCTGAAGGAACACTTCATGTCTATGCATCAGCTAGGGCTCAGAGGAGGTGGGTTGGTGTATCCCCATGAACGCCATGAAACTAATTGCAAAAAAGATGATGCACCAGACCACCAGCCACCTGACTTTCTTTTTAAGGATGACAGGATACACTACACGTGCTCCCCATGTACTGCAAGTAAGCAAAACAACTGGCGTTTTATAGGCAAGTAAGCAAAACCATGTTCTCCAGTGTCCGTTTCTTTATGCCGTTTCTTCAAGTTCTTTGCCCAGGACTCTTTTTCTCCTGCTGTCTCCTGTCCTTGTCATTCACTTGTTATTGGCTCCTAGCTGTCATACGGAACTGATTTCCTTTTTTCATGCAGAGGATCTGTCAAGTCCACCACAGCACCGACCCTTATTTATCTTTTCTTGTGGTTTTGACTGTCTCTTGCTCCATGTTCCTGTCTGTTCTTTTGTGCAATTTTAAAGATCCTTACTCTGGTCTATATTACTCTTGTGAATACAAGTGACATATATTGAGGATTCAGCTTTTCTTCCTTGTTCCTTGCCTGCCAAATATTGAACCAAGTTATTTTGGAGACTGTTCAAATCTGTATACTGTTCAAATCCAGGCACTGAAAATGCATATGCTTACTCTTGTTTTAACCAGACAGACTTCATAAGATAGAGTCCAAATTTTATTTGAGTTGGCCCAGCAGCTTCCTTCACACAATAACATTAACATTTCCCTGCATTAACTGAGTCTTAAAAAACTCATTGGAGAAATTCTTATTCTGCAAAAAACCCCCACCATTTTTATAGGACAGGTGCATGTTCCCACCTCAAATTCAGATTTCTTTCCATATATATCTTACCTAGGTATATGTCCACATTTCTACAAAGGAATTTATTTCATACTCTTTCAAAGACTGAACTGAAAGATGTTTTATTATTTATTCTAGTGATTGTTGCTTTCAGTTGAAATAATTTATTGACATATTTGCATATTTCTTGCCATGTGCAAATTCTGCATCTATGGCCAGGTCATGATCTGATTTCTCCTTATGGAGCCAAAATGTTTCCTTGTAATTTAGTTATGTAAACCCCTGATTTAAATCTGTTTAATTGAGGTGATACGCTTTAAGTCTGATCTGCACAGCTCTAGTGACTGCACATTTTCCTGGTCAGCACAAGATCATGCACTGGTGTAAGTGACACCTTAAATCTAGCTTCCTGAAAACCACCTTTTGGTCACCAATTCTCAATCCATTGAGACAACCAAAATAGTTTTCAGGATATGTCTGATGAAGATGCTCAAACACAGAACTCTTAGTTATTTTTACCATTGATGGGTTGGTGGGGTTTTTTTGAAAACAGTATTTACTTGGTAACTTCTGGCTATGGTGTCAGTCCAATTAGCAGAAGTTTTGCATGAAGACAGGTCTCACCAGACCAGTCAAACCACCCTATTTTTTTGGAACTACACTGTTGCTGTGAATAGCACAAAATGAAGGACAAGAGAAAAAAAAAAAAAAAGGTAAGAGAAGGAGAAATTAACTGAACTACGTGGCAAACCTGGAAACTCACAAATTAGCTGGTCCAAAGATTTCATTTCTATTAAGTTCTTGTTTTCATAGTCCTCAGCCTGTTTCTTATCCTGTTTAAGTACAAATGTGCTGCTACTGGTCAACCTAGCTACACTCTGGACAGAATGGAAACTTTAGACTTCAACAATGACAATTTCCGTCCTTCCATCAAATTTAAATCTATTTTTCTGGTGCTGTAAATCAGTGTTAGCATCAAATATTGTTGAGGATACACATGGGTTTGGGGGTTTTGAATTAAATTAATGGTATGCATTTATCAACACCAACTTCTGTTGTTTAATGAAGGGGAGCATAACGTTTTGAAAGCAAGATGGCCTGTGAACCGTTTCAGAGGGGTGGTGCGCGTGCAGGCCAGGCCTGATAACACAATACTTCTTTTAAGAGATCCTGTTTTCTGTTGCTTATAGCTTTCCCATACTATCACTAAAACTTTCCACTGCAAGAATTCATGTAAGGTAGATATTGATTAGGCTTTTTGTTTGGGTTTTGGTTATTGTGGGGTTTTTTTCCTTTTTTCTTTTTTGGTGAACACCACTCAAGAACAAAGTTTAGCGCTCCAAAACCAGAACAAGAGAACAGGAAGCGTATTTTCCTTTGTTGCCTTAGAGTTGTTGGTTGACAAAACTTTTAGTTTTGTTTTGCTTTTCTGAGTTTCATTGGAAACCGTGAGCATACTAGAATTTAGTGCAGGTGTGATCTCTGGGGTCACAGCTCTGCCTTTTCCTGCTGCCGTGAAAATCCACCAGATTATAAAGCTCAGTTTAGTGGGTTTTTCCAACTTTGCTGATACTTTTGAAGGTGACAGCTTTAGTCTCAGAAGATTGCTCACCTCTGAGATGTGTGATCCTTGTACATACAACTGGCATGGAGCACAGGCCACAGCCCCATGGGACACCACGTGCTGCAGCCTGCAGTGGCGAAAGTGGACTTTCTTTTCAAATACTGCTGAACAGCGCTGTGTAGCACTTCACTGGGTAAACAGAAAGGCTGTATGAGAACAGCTAGGATGACATGCAGCCAAGATGAAGGGAATGAAGACCACCCACAACATGAAGTACTGATGGGGTAGGGGTTGGGGGAAAGGGGGAGACAAGAGTTTGGGAGGAGGATCCAGCAAAGTGACAAAATGGAAGAGAAAGAATGAAGAGACAAGAGAGGGTCTGAATTTGGCAGAAGGGGCTAAGTCAGGACTGAATGGTACAATACAAAAAAGAGACCAAAAAAACCAGGTTGGAGGGGTAGAGCTGAAGAGCCCAGGCTTATAGAAGGAAGAGCAGAAGGACCTAGTTGGGATTTCCAAGGAAAAATAATGATGTTTTGGAAACTTCCAATACAACTCTCTGAGCATCTTTAGACACTCAAAAATCCAGTCATGTTAATACAGTGATAAAACCCCGTTAGTGAGGAGCTCAATTACATCAGTAAAAAAGGCTTGAAACTACACTTTGTCCAGAGAGGAGAAATGAATGTTGTCCACTAAGGTAGTGAAGAAGGCCAGGGGATTAGATGGCAATCAGTATAAAGACTGTATCAAAATCTGCAAAAAAAAGGACTTTGCACAACCTCTTTAAACCTGGCAGTTAACTCCTGAGTGCTTAACTCTGCACTTGATGATGTTTCTGGAAAATCATAGTTTTCTCTAACAAGTGATCTTTTAAGGTAAGAGTTTTGAAGCACTTGGAGATGGTTGCTTTCTACTAACTGTAAGTGAGCTCAATACCAATCTGTTCTAAAATTCTCACCCTTACTTTACATAGAAGTTTTCCTAAGGGCAGAAAGGCTTCTTCAGGTATGGAAAATCAGCAGTGCCAACCAGACCATGCCAAATAAAACAGAAAAAAAAAAAAACCCAAACAAAAAACCTGCTACTTTTTTTCCCTTAAGAATGCGATGCAGAGCTATTTGAGACCCTCAGAGCATTTTACATCTGTCTCACATTGCACTTGAACTTGTTCCCTTTAAGAAATAGATGATAATACTGTTTTCTTCCAGCCTTTTTCCTCTCGCTTGATGGATATAGACAAGAAAGTCTTTATCAGTAAATAATAAAGCAATTGTTTTTAACAATTTCATTTTCTCAGTAGAAATAAATAATGAAACAATTATTTTTTCTTGAAGATCTCTGCAGAAAATCAGCACACCCTGTCTCTGAAACATATGTGCATCTCATAGCCTTTTACTTCTAGTCATAACAAAAAGACCTTGCTTCACTCTCTACAGTGCTACCACTTGCAGAGATGGTAAATGCTTTAACTCCAGCAATGGATAAACTCGTATCAGCCTACCAAGCCATATGAATTACTATTCACCTGCACTGTTTTGGATGCCACAGCTTTTGTTTAACCCTTCAATTCTTTCCAGAATTAAAATACTTCTTACCTTTTTCCTTTGCACTGGCCAGGTACTATCTGCAAGTACCCAAACTGCAAGCGGCCAGACTTATCGAAGAGGGGACCGTGCAATGGACCCACTCCATGGAGCTCATTCTGCAGCACAGCACATTTCAAACATGCCATCAGTCATCTTAAGAGTGCTGTTTTTGGAGGGTTGGGGTAAATGTAAGCATGCTATTAAATTCAGCTGACCTGATGCTGCTGAATTAAACAATAAAGCCAAAGAAGCTCTTCAAGCTATTGATTTCTGCAATGCATTGTATGCATTTACGTAAATCTAATTAAAACATTGTGCATAACCCAATTACAAGCTATTCCCTTACAGCAAGTTTTATATTTATCTGAGCCAGGCTGCACCAGCTGTGAGACATAACCCTGGATTTGCAAATCGCTATTGTGTAACAGCTGAAGTGGTCAGATAAATACGTGGACAATTTTGTCTTTCTGCTAATGGATCATGTACTTGTGGATCAGGACCATTTTTCGCTAACCCTGTTTACTGAGTTTTACTTCATTGACATATTTCTGCTATCAGATTGCTCAAGAGGTAAGATAAAGGTACAAATTAAAAGGCAAGCTGTTGGAAGGCTGGGGGACAACAGAAGATCTTCGCTTTGTATTTTGCTAGTAAGTGGGGAGGCAAGTCTGAAGAGGTAGTATTACCACCCTGAATTGCTCTTAAGGGGTGGCAGTTGTCCCCTACTGGGAATACAGCAGCACTGGCAATACAGGGGACTGGCCTTCAAATGAAAGAGTAATGCTGCATGCTCTGAGTACCCTTATTCCAGCCTTTAGGTTGAATAGAGCATCCGTATTTAGATTTTGATGGGGATTGTACTGATGCTCATCAGAATTCCTCTGAAAACCTGTAAGTGGCATCTCTGTCACCCGGGTAATAGTGGCAGAAGATGCAACAGGGGCCAGCTGTTGGTTGACCATAAAGCTTCCTGCGAGAGATCTACACCATGTTTGTCACAACAATAACCTATGTATAATCTTTTCTAACACTGAATGAGACGTAAGATTCAGGGGGAGAAAATGGTAGACTCAACTTTTCTTTCCAGGAATAGAGCCAGCCCGAAACCTCCTTGTTCTGTCCAGGAGCACTTTGAAGAAGTACTGTCATTCGAGGCTCTGATCTATGCTCTCCACAGTTTATGAAGAAGTTGTAACACAGAAGAACCCTTCCTAAGGCTGGGAAAAAGTAGAAAGAGGATAAACCTGGCTGAACCATATAAGAGGAGCAGTGGATAGGAAAGCTTAGTTAGGCATATGCAGAGGCAAAGAGAAGTGGAAAGGAGAAGACAGGGAGGCAGAGCCCTGCCAAGGGTGATACAGAGCCAAGGGACTGTGGGCAGAGCATGGGTGAGACCCCACAGAGCAACACTGGGACGAAAAGACGCAAGACTTCCTGCGGTGAGCCACTCACTATTTCATCCCTCTTAAGGCACAAATTGATGCTGTTGGGTAGAAAGCCCAGCCAAGTCGTCACCTATGACTCTCAATAAATAACTTTTTCTTTCCTTTCTCTGTTTTCCTGATGTCCGAGGCTCACAGGGACAGCCTAGCTGGCCAGTAGCTTAGTATTTGTCCCTGCTTAGGTAGCACTTTCCCAAGCAGTACTTCAGCCCCCAGCACAGTGACTGCAGAGCAGCATGATGAGTAGCAGTCTCTCCTCATACGACCTTTAAGCGTAGGCTTAGTACAGTGCTACAAGCATTCCCTGGGGCAAGTCAGATTGACGTGGCACCTGAACACATGTACTACCTAACTCTGGGATTTCAAACTACTTGCCATTTCCTTCCAGTTGGAGGCAAGTTTATGAGCTTGAGTAGGCAATAAAAGCTTCTCTCCATGCTAATGAAATTTCCAAGTCCTGACAGATTAGTGGTTTTCATATCAGACTAAATCTTCATTTTTGCTGATAAAGACACAAAAGTCACTCCTAATAGGCTTTCAGATTTTGTTAGCAAAAATACATCTCAATAGTGCACAGCGCCTGTGGGATACGAACAGGACAGAAGAGGCACTAACACGTTATGATGGACTGCTCAAAAACTGCTTTCCTCCAGCTGGCTGGGCAATGTGCAGAAGGCTACTGCTGATGTAGAGAAACCCTGTGGGCACTTCCCTAGAAGCCCATGCACAGCCAGCCTATCTCTGGTCTCTGCAGCAGTCCCCCGAGCTGTTCAGCATCCACGGTCAGATACAGGGCTCCTGGAGCCAGGGGAAATTCTCCTGCTCACTTCAAGGAGTTCAGGCCCTTTTGATACTAGAAGCTACTCCACATATCTCTTTGTGAAGCCTCTGAATGAACGGAGATCCCAAATCTAAATGTCTCACCCATAACTTTCCACACTGAAGAACTGCAAGCAGTATTTTGGGACACATCACCAATCAAAAAATTCCTCCAGAAAGCGGCTTAGGCCATGTCTGTGCAGCTAAAGGAAACAGCCTCAGACACCAAAAGCAAGTGGAACAAGGTGGCTCACACCTATGCCATTTAGATCTTACCCTTTTTGCCCTGAATTTGTCTAGAAATGAGTTGGAGAGGTCCGCAACAGTGTTGGAGAGTGAGTCATCAGCCAAGCAATGTAGATGATAGAGAACCAAGCGCTGAAGATGGCTCCCTGTCTTTCATTTAGCAGCACAGATATTCACTAGATGCCTGGCAGGACATTGCTTTGGACTAGCCTGAAAACACAGAGCAGCCCTGTGATGCTGGAGAGCAAAGCCTGTGTGCGGGGTGGTGGCGCAGTGTGGAGCCGCTTGCAGCCGTGAATTCCTGACCATGAATCCTCTGCCTGCAGCGCTCTGTAGGTGCACACACTCTCGGTCTCACAGCCCGGACCCCCCTTCTCGGGCACCTCTCCATGCCCATGTATCAGGGCTTTGTCACGCGGCTGGTTGTGCTTTGCCCCTGCACATGACAACGCTTTTGGTGACTCTTCTGTGGAAGTGGTTTAGTGTATCGACTCAACTGAAGGCTACTTTGCTGATATTTTGCACACATGGCTGATTTTTTTTTTTTCCCCATTCTTTACTGTTTGGAAACTTTTCCATTTGTTATTTTGGACCTTAATAGAATGATGCCATTTTCCATTTCAATCAATGCTCCAGCTTGCTCCCCCACTTCCATTTCTGACTGGGACTAAGGTAAGTTTTAGAAAGGAAGGAAAGGAGATAGATGAATTATGGCACTTGAAGTCAGAGGAAAAAATTCTGAAGGGAAAATGTAATTAAGAAATAAATTGAAAATGGAAGCACCTGTGATAGAGTGACCAGGAATGTTTATTTTAGGGGAGAAATCATCACAGGCAGCTTAATTCCATTTCATTCTGTTGCTCTCAGGATTTTGAATGTTTGCTCATTTATTTGGATAAAACATAAACTTCTTCTACTTGCATTGTTAGATGTAGTGAGTATAATTTTGCATTTAATTAAGTACTGACACATTCCTACTGATGGAAAGGTTTCCACTGCTTTTCAGAAAGTGCTAGGTCATTTGATTTATAGGACAGAGTTATTAACTGCTCAGCAAATACCTGGAATAGAATTTTATTTTACCTATTGGGAAAAGCGCTACCATTCCTGTAAAAACTAAAGTCTTAAAGTGATTGATATGTCTGGAAGAAATTTAAGATGGGAAGGGAAAAAATCACAAGAGGGTGACTGTAGAATGGTAAAGTGACATTTTGAGTGTCTGGTCAATGACTGACATAAATATAATTTTACATGGAAATGTGAGTACACTGGGGCAGGAAGCACTGCTGGACCTTTGTCAAGTTGGGATTCAGTAGCTGGTTACCTAGGTGGTATGAGGTGGG
Organism: Falco cherrug; assembly: GCF_023634085.1. Classification (NCBI taxonomy): domain Eukaryota; kingdom Metazoa; phylum Chordata; class Aves; order Falconiformes; family Falconidae; genus Falco; species Falco cherrug. The sequence continues at coordinate 31,100,664 of NC_073703.1, forward strand.
ATGAGTTGCAATAAAAGTACTGACATCTGAGAAATGACATTGAGAGAGTTAGCCAAAGCTTCCCTCAGTCTGAATTTGTTTGGGATAAAAAAGAGCCTTTTCTTAAGTGAGTTTTCCAGTAACATTTAAAGTTGCTTCGTTGCTATTCATTACTATGGGAAGGGAGCAAAGCAGGAGACAAATCCAAAACTGACCCAAAGTCCAGAATCACAAGTCAGAAAAGTTCTGCTCAACAGCAACCCTGTGCTGTTAACCTCTTCCAGCTACCTCTTGACACCTTTTCTTCTGCCCAATACCAAAACTGCTCTTCCTGATACTGGATTTACCGTTCCTACCGAAGACTTGCTAAGCATCTAGAAAGCAGGTGGGACAGGGACTCGATCTGGAAATGCCTGCTCTGTTCAGAGCTACACCTCACAAACTCACAGGATAAGGCTCTTATAGGATGAAGCCTATCTTCTCTGACCATTTTTTAAAAAATAAAGCAACTCCATTTTTCAGGGCTTTTGTCATCTGGAACAAGACAGGAACTGGAGAGCTGCCATAGCTGTCTCTGCGCTACAAAGGAGGGAGCTGGTCCCTGCATCTCTTGATGGTCTCGATCATCACTACGTGATGGCACCATTCAGGAGGTACCTTGGTATGATGGGAACAGCCTCTATCCTGGGGTATTATATGAGCATTAGAGCTTGTCTCTAGCCCCTCACTCTTGCAGGTCCATCTCACAGGGCCTGGAAGCAAGGTCCCGTGGAAGATCTTGTCTAGTAACACAGAAATACATTTCTCTGATGGGTCTGAAGCCAACCCATCACCACAGAGCATTAAACCAAACCCTATCACTATTTTTTCCAAAGTTGCAGAAAACTTCTGTCCTCTTTTCTTTTAAATTACCAGACACACAGGGAATCTTTGGTAGAAATGAACATTATGGAGCAAGAGACACTGCCTGAAATGTGTCAATATTCCTACTTCCTAGACAAGCTAGCTCTTTTTTTTCTTTATTGTGTTTTTTTTTTTTTAAAAAAAAACAACCAAAAACAACCCCAAACAAACAACTCTAAAGATAGAGGGATGTGTCACATCTAATAGTTACACCTCAAATGATTTCAATATGCCTTAATTGAAATGCTGAGGAAAAACAAATCACTTCTGAACAGATCAGAAATACAACAGGTGCTATAAGCAATCTTGCTTCACAACTTCTGAACAGCACTTTTAGTACGCTGTTCGCTTCTGTGCTATTGCAAATTTATCAATACAACCTTAACAGCTGAAAAAAGATTGAAGATGCACAATCCCACTGGAGCATCACAAGGGAAGCCAGAGAAATAGATGAGACGACATTAATCTAGTTACTGGGTTTATTAAATCCAAAGTACTTGCTAAAAGTAGAGATGAAAATTTAAAAATTGTTGCAATTAATTGTCACCAGAACTCTGAGACTCTAAGGCAGCAACAACCTGCATAAAGAATAACTAGGCTGAATTTATAACATTTATGTTGTCTTCAGCCTCCCTGAAAAACATGCACAGAATCTAATTAGCAATACATCAGACCTGGTAGGAATCCAGAACTGGTCTAGACAGTGAGGTTTCTAGTACTGGTGTCTCTTGTCTCCAGAGCCGGGCAGATTATTATAGATTTGGAAGCTTTTCACACAGCAGCTCTGGGAGCTACAGCAGTTGACAGTTTTGTGAAAGACTGTTTTTACACTAAAAAATTACATTCTAGCAGATTAGAACCATATTGTGACAATAGGGACATTCTGAGGGGGAGGGGGGAAAAAAACCCAAACAACAACTAACCAACACAGAGAAGTCTTTTCAAAACAAGTATTTCAGTATTGTTGCAGCCAAACAGAATCACAGGCTCACAAAATGGATGAGGCTGGAAGGGATCCCTGGAGATTGCCTAGTCCCCCACCCATGCTCAAGCAGGGTCTCCTAGAGCAGGTTGCTCAGGGCTGCTCATCTACCATGCCTGTTGTTTCACCCATTCTCCTAGAACATGGTCCACCTGCATTTTACTGAAGTTCTCAGATGCTTGTGAAGTGAACACTGATGGTCAGGACCATGGACGTGTTCAAGTTAAAATATTAAGTTTATTGAAACAAGCTCTGTTTCAATATATTTAGGAACTTGTTGGCTGGTACCAACAGCTGTAACCGATTGAGGAAGTAGAGAAATCCTAGGTTATTTCAAGAATTTGTTTCTCGAATATTTGGCTCAGTGGAACCATGGGAAGACTATAGTCTTTCATAGACTGCACAAAGTATGTGCACAGAGTGGACACATTTATAAATGTTTGTTTTTAATGTAGTAGCATAGATCATTACTGAGTTCTTACTACAGTTGTGCATCTCAGCCTTTGGGGGTCTGCCTTGGGGCAGTCCAAGGCCACTGCTTTGAAGGAAAGACACAAATGATTTCTTCAAATGACCACTTGATGTCACTTGACACCATGCTAATAAACTTGATGAAGTCCACTTCTGGGCAATAAAGAAAGGTTCTTAGGATGAGGTGTCTGAAAACGGGCAAGCAAGCTGCTAAAAAAGCACTATAAAAAGTTTGTGTTTATTTGTTTTGGGTTTGTCTACTGTTCTTGTAAACTAGTGCTGACAACTGCTAAATTACTTACAAATACTCAATCTCTCTTTTCCAAAGAAGCATTGGTACCCGCTTTCTTTTCCAGACAGAGTCTAGAATTAATCACTAAGACTAAGACTTATTAAGTTAGGATGTGTTCCTCACTTTTTGGGTGCCCAGTTTTGAAGAGACATCAGAGACAGAGGTTTCTAGATTACCCTTCCCAAAATAAGATTCCATTAAGAATCTGGTGTCAGTAGTCACTTTGAAAGTTTTGGCTAAACCTCAGATTTTCTCTCCCCTACAGCTTCGTTCCTTACTGACATAGTGAATTTCACATTTCGCCTGTGTATGAAATACTAGCTCTGAAAACTAAGGCAAGTTGCCATATTTCCTAATCTATCCAGTCCAAAGTAAAGTGAATTATTGTTGCCCAACAGCATTTTTCATACGTCAGCATGACCTGAATTCTAGCAAATTCACATGATCACAGCCTTACAGTCTCTCCTCTCCCGCTTTCCATTTATGTACTGCTGCGACATTGATTTATGTGTGACAGAAACCTTCATCCTGAGACTTGTATATGTTTGTTTTATCCCCTGGTATTCAGCAGCCAGGTGGTCTTGCCAGGAAATAGATTTGACTGTCTGTAAAATGAATGTTAACCCAGGATGTTTTCAATCCCAGAGCTGGCTGAAATATCTTAGCCAGAAGAGATTTTCCTTGCAGTTTCATTGAAAGTGAAATGCTTCTCTGGATACTGGTTTCAAACTATTATTAGATAGAAAAAAGTAAATGACTTATTGAGGTTGTCCCGTTTTGTTTTGAAAATGTCACAGGAGATTTGTTCTTACTTTAATCAAAGCAAAATGAATGATTCTTATTCAACTATATTTATGAAATATTTTAAATTAGTTTTGATGTCTTTCTAGCACGAGTGGTTCCAAATTTAAGTTGGAACCTCTATTATCCAAAATTTTGAAGAGCAGAATAGATTCTGCTTCTTGTTTGCCTTTCAGCATTGGCATTTACCACAGAAATAACATAGCCAGCCCAGTGTTATAAATGATAGGCACTTGCTTTCATTTATGAAATGTTTTACTTGGAGACTATACGGTCTCACCCAGGTAACAAGCTTTTCCTTGGCAAGGTAGTCTAAATCGATATCAATAGGCCAGTTGCACTCCTCATTTGGTGTAAGTCAACTGAAGACTGCAGAAACTCAATCCTTACGCTCAAGGACTGTCTAAAACCCCTCCAGGTATTTCGTTTATGATTTGTTGTGCCTTATCAGCTATCACTCTTCCTGCTGTGACCCTCATTTCTTGGCTAACGCTGGAAGGAACCATCGTGGATCCTTCTGTGAAGACTCCTTCAAGAAATGTGGGGAAGATGTGGAACGTTTCCAAAAACCTTCAAGGACGATGAAGCGATGCATTTAAGCTCAACGGTCTGTAAAAAATTTACCTCTCCTCAGTAGCTGACCTGCTGCTTCTATTAGTGCATGTCAAGCCAAAAAACCCCAAAAGTTGGGTGCCTGTATGCACATCAGAAAGTTTTCTGCAGAGCTCTTTGGTGACTTACCGTATAGAGCCCCAACTGGGCTGCAATACCAAGTATTGCCATGCCTGTAGCTGGGAGAAGGGGCAGAAAGAGGGTCAGGCTTGCAGGTTTCTGCATCCCACACCAATCCATCCAGGCTGAATGTGTTGTATAGTGAAGCTGACTGTAAATTTGGGCCAGCTGTGACTCCTTCAAGAGGACAGAGAGCATGAAAATGAATTTACATAACAGACAAACACCTCTTGGAAATATTACCCTCTCTTACTTTTCATAGGAACCAAAGGCTGGAATATTTTTAAAGATCAAGATCCCAAGGTGCCTGAGATAGGTGAGAAAAGTATCCTACATGCTCTTCTCTCTAGAAGGTGATGCCTTGAATATTGCAGTTTCTATATGTGGGGGCATTTCTAGATTTGTCTGCCTATACCACTGCTCAGACCCGTTTCCAAAGTTCTGGGCCCCAAGGATCAAGAGAATAAGAATATTTTTATCATAATTAACTGTCTTCCTTAGGGAGGTAACTTTAGAGACAAACTGCTTTCCAGCACTGTCTTCTCTAGCTGCTAGTGCTTTCACCTCTCTAGTGCTTTATAGCCTTCATTTCCACAAGCACTGCACAGATATTGGTGATTTATTCCTGTAATTATCATGCTCTTGAAGTTGTACCAAATGGAGTGTACAGTTCCTTGCTAAACATTGCAAGTTAAACCCCACTGGTCAGGAAGGAGAAAAAAAATTAACAGCCTACTGAATTCTATCTAAAACACATTTTAGCCCTTGCTTGTCTGTCCATCAAAGATGATGGTCTACAAGACAAAAATGAGAGAAGGAAGCACATGTAATCCATCTTTTTTCAGCACAGGCAGTGCGTGCAAGTTACTTATCTAGGGCTTCAGATTGTGTCCCTTGGCCCATTGCTTTAAAATGAGAGCTGATGAGAACTTTGAGGTGCAGGAAATTTTGCTATTTCACTGAAGATGGAATGAAACCTACGTGTTTTAGGAAATTATAAAAATAATTGGTAAAGCAGTCTTTGTTGCAGTCACAGAGTTGGGTTCTAATGCACGCATAGATGTGATAGTAGTGAAAACTGACATAAAGCAAAAGCTTAAGAAAGACAACAGACACAGAGATAATGACTGTATCGTACCAAAGCAAAACATTCTAAAGAAACAGAAATGATGGAACCATCTGTTCTCATAGAAAAGCATATTTGCAAGGGTTTTTTTTAAAGTATATGTGAGAGTGTATTTATTTGCTCAATTTGAGACTCCTGACATCATGGGTTTGGCGCCAACTCACTGCGATCTAAGTAAACAATGAAAACAAAAATCACCCAGGCAGTGAATCACTGGAGTCAACATCTTCAGAACCAGACCGTGCCAGTGCTGGTGGGGTTTTTTTGCCCCATAAGGTTAGCAACCTGAAAAGAAGTAGGTTTGCCCTTGCCTGCCAAGCTTTTAATAACCTTACGTGAAAATGAGAGCACAAAAGGAAAAACTGGTTTGCTGGACCTCAGTTTAGCGAAGTAATTCTGCATAAGCTCAGCTTTAGGTACAGCACATGGCACATCTGCATCCGAAGGCGGGTACACCTCTCCACCCTTTGCTGCTCCTGGACAGAAATTTGAACATCACTATTTTAGCTTAGTCATGTTGTGTATCAAATCACCAATTACCCATGATTAATCCCCCCATTAGCAACCATTACATGGTGTTTCCCTTTCCATTTTCTTTTCTTCAGCTGTGTTTGCACTTGCATTGACTCAAGAAACATTTAGGGCTAAATCTGATCTTGGAGAGTTGTGAATCAGGCAGCGCCGTAAATCAGGCATCCACACTGGTGTAACAGCCACGTAAATGAGATTGAAAGAGACTTGCAATTTCATTCGATGAAAAGGAAGCTCTTTGCTTTCTCAGCAGGTTAACTTAGCCTTCCTCCTGAGAGATGACCCCACTTGAACATGAATCTGGGAGGAAGTGGAATGAGACTGTGCAGCACGCAACTAGCCCTGAATGCAAAACAGCACAAGCAGCTCTCCCAGCAACCTAAAAACTGAGGAGGAGTTGCACCTGCAATAGTTAAGGTTCTTTTGAACACCTTTGAACTGTGATGAAGCCAGCTTTGAGAAGACTGTTGCTTTGGATAAAATCACAAATTAAAATGAAAAACCGTGGTGTGGGTCCACAGCTGTGTTTTGTGTCTGTGCTCATTTAAAGGAGTCAGCCTTGAAGGTGGCTGTGGAAAGCAATTTATTTACTAGATGTACTCTGGCTTTCCACCCAGAGGCATCAGAAAGGCACACAGTTAGTTCATTAGGGTTCAGGATATATGGCAACTCTGTTGCAAACATTCACCTTATAACTTCTCATATCAAATTCTTGCCAAAACTTCGTATCAACATGTATAGTCCATTAGCAGAGACAGAGAGCAGGAAATGTCATCGAGTTCTCCCTGGCATTGATCAAATGCAACCAAGTGTTGCCTGTGTGATGCCTCTCTCCAAGCAAAATTCCATTAGAATTTCAGAACTGGATGTCCCCGAGAGCCACATTAATCACTCTGCAATGGCACAGCGCAGACCTCCAGTATGCAGCACGCTAACAGCTCGCAGCTGCAACACGAGCTTTACCAGGAGCTAGTCTAAGGATCTCTTGGCTGTCTCTCCAGTGAGATGGGAGTGCAAAAAGGAAAACTAAAATAAATAGCTAACTGAAATTCTCCCTCGGAGTTAGGATCCTGAGTGTAATGAAGCCATCTTCCCTCTTTCTGCATCCCGTCTCTGTAGCTCAAGAGGTGACCTGTCCAGTACTCATCACAGTGCATGTCGTAGATGTGCAATCAGTGTGCAAAGAAGTCAGATTTGTGAAAGAATGGGTGACACGGACAGTGCTGTGGTGTTCTGTACACCTCACAATGTGACCTTTGACCCTCCCTGAAACAGCCCATGGCTCTCACCATGCCTCTGCCCCAAGTGTCCTTCCACTCTCACTGAGACACCACTCCCCACAAAGGGTGGTGGGCTGGGGTACACCCTTACTAAACTCTCCTTATAATCAAGAATTTTGGACCAGAAATCCCTGCACTGGGAGAAACACAGGCTGGAAGTGACACTTAGAAACCACCCCTGAAAGAAGATAGCTTTCAGGAGCAGCAGTTTGGAAATGGTGGTTTCCCTTTTAACGTGTCAGAATCAGATTTCTTTGCTGATTATGTGTTTGACACAAAGATAGATCTCAGTAATTAATATCTTTTGTCAAGCTCATCTTACATTGCTGAAAGAAATAATTTGAGAGTGTCACTGTGATTCATTTGAACTACTGAACTCTGTATCATTTTCGGAAGGAAAATGCAGGATGACTGTATTTACAGGGCAGAAAGCACTGAAAACCACCTATTTATTTTCCTGGGAGCTTTCCTAGAGCGCACATCAGCACAGACACAATTTACAAAGGGTGTTTGAAAGCAAAGATACCACTCTATAGTAGAGCACTATGAACATAACAGACTTGCTACTCTTTAAGAGGGATACACATTCTTCCTGGTCCCTCTGGACAATCCTTTTTGCACCCACTTTGCTCCTCACCTTTCCCAGTGCTCCTCTTCCCGGGCTCCAAATACTGCTCAGATTTCTTTGACCTTACTTAATGCACACAAGACTAGATGTGGACCACATATCTGTCCTTTCAAACCATTTGACTTAGCATCTCTTCAGCCTTTTCATGGACTGCAACATCTGCAGTGCAAGTACAGTACAGGTGGTGAGGAAACATGCAAAAGTCTGTTCCTGGCCTTTCACAAAACATCTGAGCCAAGTCAGTCTCATGCTCAGGAGAATATGGCTGCTCTCCGTATTTAGGAGTCCAAGTTCCCTTAAAAGACATAAATTGAATGTAAAACTCCACAGTGAATCAGAAAGGGGGATTGAGGGCAGTGGGCACTACAGACTAAAAATTCAGGCATCCGTCAGGAGTCGTAGAAAATGGGGATGAAAGCAGTGGGACAGAAGAGATGCCTAATAAACTAAGGAGCTCACTGGTTTCCTGCTTCCTTGCTCTCTGTTGGTCAGTAAAGCTCAGCAGGATGAGTTCCGTCCACAGCATCCTCATTTTCCACGAAGGGAAATTTCTTACTTTACCATAACTTTCTAACGAGTTGCTGGCTGCAGCTGTCTCTCCTTGGCTGCAGTAGTTTCATTATTATACTTTGTTTCATAGGACTTGGTACATTCATTTCTGAATGTTTTATCTGTTTGCCACATGATGTGTCCATCCCCAAATACTCAGAAGTAGAGCAAGACTTCCAGACAATCTCTTTCCACGGCCCAACAGAGGGCACTTGCTCCTGAAAGGAATGGAGATGGATGGGGAGCACACTTCTTTTGTCTCCTTGGCCAGATCCTGCAAGTAACATCCAAGCAGCCTAAACTCTGCTCAGGTCCCAGTACTGATGCAGCCTCTCTGCTCTTCAGCACCGCTTAATCTTTGAATATCCACAATGTCCTCTGAGGTGGCCAGAAGGGTCCTTGGGCATCCACAAGACAGGGCAGCACTTTCTTGGCTAAACTATCATGTTTGGGCTTCCAAAGCCTCAGACTTTTACGCTTAGAGAAAAAGACACTCAGCAGGGCAAATGCCACCTTCCTTCTAACAGCCAGCCCTCAGAGGGCTTGGCCTGAAATAACCTCCACTGCAGGTCTTTGCTTGAAGGGCTTTCAGCCCATCTCAGTTGCCTGTGTGAGAGTACCAGAGCCACGTGGCCACTGTGGGATGGCCTTGCTGGGTGAGTGAGGGTGGGGGGACACTTGCTGCCTTTCCTGGGACATCGAGTAGCCAGGAGCACAGGAATTACAGGGCAGTGGGAGAGCACCTTAGAGAGAAAGCGACTGTAACACCCCAGTTTGGACACTCAGATGCCTGTACTGGTCTGGAACTGGTCAGGTTGGATCTTCTCCTGGCTGCACCTAACCTAGTCCATGAGGGCCCCATGTCGGATGCTGGCAGCTGAACTACAGCCGTCTGGTCCAAGGCCAAACCTCACCACTGTTAAGGAGAGCTGAGCCCATTGAACCAGCTGAGGGCAAAGTGGTTGTATGAACCTGACATTTACTTCTCAGAAAATATTTCAATATATATGTTACATTTCTTCAGTTTAGGTCTGACTAATCATTTTCTTCATGCCCACAGCAATGGGGTAGCAATCAGACAGGCAGAAATTAGTGCAATGAAATTGGTTTAATGTCCTCCACAGCACTGGAATAAAATTTGAACAGAGTGCAAAAGGAGCTACACATAGTACATTTATATTGAAGTGGAAGAAATAAAATTCTTCACTCATCAGAAATCTCCTAAAATAAGCACAGCAATATCAAAGCCAGTTAGGGAGACAATGATGTAACTCAAAGACATAATAAGCAATCCTCTGTGATGCGGTTTATGAACAATTTATCACCACACTTTGGTTCCAGCAAGAATATAGTCCAATAAGCTACTGGCTTCAACTTACCTTTAGATCTCTGTAACAGACTCAAATTGATAGAGCCAGGACCTGACAGTGCTGATAAAATTACCTATTTCTAATTATTCAGACTCCACAAAGGGTTTTCTAACAAACACATCAAATACATTAAAATGAATTAATTTTCTTTTATGGATTCCCAGCACTACTAAAATCAGTGGATCAGTGGAGTGGAAAAAAAAAGTGTGTGTTGAAGTGAGAGCATAAATCAATAATCAGATACAAATGTGAAGATAATTTATGCTCCTTTTGAATCCCATTGGGTTTTTTTTCAGCTCAAGTATTCCTAATGTGCTTCATGATCTGTGCAGTTCTGGGAGGCATGACAGGATGGGGAGGGAAGGGGATGTGTGAGAGCTGACAGCAGGGACGAGTAGAATGGAGAGAGTCAGCCCACAGGCTTGATGAGACCTGTAGATGGTAGGTGCAGTCCAAAGCCAAAGTGGCTCTGAAAAGAAGGTCCTCACCCAGGCCTGGAGAGAGTAAGCAGCACTAGGATTCATTACGAGGGTCAGACCCCCCGTGTGAAGCACTTGTCACCAGGTAGATGGACACATCTGACTTGCACTGCTACAGTCATGGGCACAGGGCTGCACCATGCAGAGATGCCAGCTTGGAACTACACTGGCACAGCACCATTTCCCAGCCAATGACTCGCAGTTTATGAAGCATCATCCTGATGTGACTAAACCATTTCCAGCTGTACTGACTTTTTGGGAAGCTGTTCAGGTGCCTATGACCCTCAGTGGCATGGGAAGGGAGCACATTAAGATAAAATACACAGAGAGGATGCCCACTACTGGGAGCAGGAAGGAAGCATGTACATTGTGCACTACTTGCCTAATGCACTAAATTAACAGAAACCCCATGTTTACTCTAAAAGACCATTGCAGCAGTAGAGGAATTTGAAAAGCCTGTTTCAGACAAGAGAAGCCAGGGTGAGTGTGCTGGAAATGCACAAACATATCAAGTACGAAATGTATGGACACTTGAGAAAGGCTTTGTCAAGGAATAAACAGACAAGTGCACACCTAAGACTTCCCTGATCTTTCCTTCTACAAATCAAGAAGCTATGCAGCAGAGATGACAAGCCTGGGCCTGGTTTCCAGTGAACTAGCCCATGAGTTTTATTCCTGATTCCAGACTCACATTCCTGGCTCTCAGGAATGAGGCTTCTTAGGGAGACATTTAAGAGCAGGGTACAGCATCCAGACAAGATGTTTCTCTCTCCAGGATTACAGAAGGTGAAACATCATCAATGAAGTGGAACTGCATCAAAGTCAAATCACCTTTTCCCATTGCAAAGATGCTTTGAGTATTCAGGCTCTCTGATGTGTCTGATGGAAAAACCAGCAGACAGATGGTCCCGAACTATCATCCAGTGATCTGGATACCAGCCCATCAAGTCTCTGCTTCCCACCAAAATTTCTCTCCTGAATGACCCTGAGCACTAACAACATGCTAAGGTCACTTTGAGCCAGGCAATGCCATTATTGCCCCTATGCCTCACTTGTCCTGAACTCGATGGGACACGGGGAGGGAAATAGGCTGCATGACAATCAACCGGCCTTTTGCTTCTTAGTCTGAATGACCACAGAGTTCAGTGCAAAGCCTGAACTGACTGCCCCTGCTCTGTAGCAAGTCACCCTCAGTATTCAGCAACTTAGCCAGAGGTGTTCTGCAATTATAACACAGAAAGCAATTCCTGCTTCAACGACATGGGGAAGAAACATAGACACTGATTTCCACTGCACAAACTGGAAAGAGAAGCACTGGAGGATGTTGACTGAGCCACACCACACAGGGAGCTGCAGACACTCACCAGCACAGGAGCAGCTCATAAGTAGTACCACAGCCATGAGGAACACCAGGTCTGCTGGTACCTCTGCTGCAGACAGCTTCTGCACACGCAGCTGGTCTAAGTCCCCTGCTGCTCTGCTAGGGTTGGCTGTGTCACAAGAAAAGTGAGTCTGAAGCACCAGCCTTCCCTTGTACGTAGAGTTCCTGTGGTGTGTGCATACAATGGCCATTTGTCTAGCATTTCCATCCATAGGATCAAAAGCCAGAGCTGCTGCGTGACTGCTTGACCGTTGCCTAATACAGCCCAACAGGCTGCGTCTAGGAGTGGTGGAGTTGGCAAGTTGAAATGGGTGGCAAAACTGAGGTCTGCCGAGTAGCACATGTAGGGATTTGGGGACAGGACAGGCATTCTTATTCCCAAACACATTTCTTAGGACATGATTTCTGTCCCTCAATTTGGGAAAAAGATACCCCCCTCTCATATCACTCATTTTCTCAGTATGGGGTGAGGCAGCAGATTCCTGGGCCCCCAGCTGACTTGTCCCAGCAGAGGGAAACAGAAAGAGTGTTTTCTGTTCCATGAAGAGCTACATGTTACATGATGGACATGTGGACTCCACTTTAGTTTGTGTGATGGGAACAAATCCCTTCACAAATTGCCTAATGGGGACAAATTCCTTACACCATAGTAAATGAAGAAAGCAAAGTGTTTGTTTAAAGCATCCAGCATCTTGCCTTGCTCAGAGGATCCTCAGCTTCTGTGTCCTATTTCCTTTTGTTAAACTGCTCAACTTGTCCATCACTTCCTTTTTAGGAAGACTGGTTCTTTTTGTCACACACTCCTGGTTATAAACCAGGTAATAGTGGCTAAACTTGCTGGCACGTGGCACATTCATTATTTTAAGTTTCTTAGCCCCAGAGACACAAGAAAAAACAAAGTTGAAGAACTAATAATTTTAGTTACACCAGCAAAGAGAAGGGCTGATACATTCCCTACTGAGCAACAAATTAAAATAAGCCTAAAGCAACAGGCAATTTCTGACTTTTCTATGTGTGTTTTTATTTCCATGTCTCTGGTGGCTACCTACAAGTAGGAGTATGTCAAAAGCTTCCCTTAACTCTGAATTTCAAGTCTGAATTAAATTATTAATGTCAGCAGATGCTCCAGCACGCTTATTTAGTTCATGCAGCATGGATCCAGGTTGCCTGGGCTGCCTGCCTGCCCCTGGACCGGAGAGCCTGCCTCATGTGGAGCGGTGGGAACTGTGGAGGTCTTGGTCAGCATGAGAGGGTGCAGGCTCAGGTGTGTGAGTGTCTGACAATGAAAGCCTAGCTGCTACAGTCCCTTCGGAGAACTTGTTACCAGGTCTTACATCTCCTGTATCTCCCACTCCCACATCAGACTCTTTCCCACCAGTCTATGGCATTTCCGAAAGACCATTGGTGCATCAAATTTTCCCTGGGCACTCAAGATAAACTAAGGCAAGCATTAACTCAGATTGTCTTCCAGGAATGAAGAATAATCAGGAAGGATGGGAAGACATACAGACTATGCCATGGCACGTCCCCACTGCCATGAACTTTGGGCCACTGATGCCCACAAGAGATTCAGTCCTTCTTCCCAAGCATGTTTGGCAGTGTGCAGCTGCAGGGCCATTACAGCCTTGCAGTGTTCTTACACCCCTACCTGCCTGCAAGCCTGTGAGTAAATCCTGCTGCTAGCCTTGGAGGAGAAACTGTTCATACCACAGCCATCAGCCTGCCGCTATACAGGCAGTCAAACCTCAACATCCGCAGCGCTCAGCTAGCAGTAATCAAAGCCACACGTTATTCTTTGCTACTTCACTCCCCCATCACAGCCCCAGCTAGGCTTGTTCTCCACTCCTGTGAGTGAAAAAAGGACAGAGAGCACAAGTTCAACTCGGGAAATGTTTCTCAGATAAGTTCTGCTTTGTAAGCATTTGGTTCCTGCTTGACTTTGTTCGCTGGTATCTGAACTGCCTGAAAAGAAATCAAACGCAGCCTTTCCTGCTACAGGGTATTAGAAGAGGATGGGACTTACAATACCTGCAGTGCCTAAAAATGGAGTATTGTACTAGCTACAATCAGTCAGTTAAACCTAAAATTGCTAAAATTAGAGCCCCAAATTCTAGGCTTTAAAGGGATGATTTTCCACTTGAAGATTTTTAGCCTTTAATATCTAATTTTTTGGCTCAGTTTGCTGAGGGTCAGACTTGTCTTATGAAGATAGTTGTGCTGCTCCCCCATCTCTTGTTGTGGGGACTCCAGTTGAACAACACCTCACCTTGTGCTGCCTTTCTGTGTACAGTGACCCCATTGTAAATGCCATAGAACAGGTAATGAATAGCATATGGTTGTCTCCAAAACCAATGACACCATATCTTTTTGCAGGTTCAGGAGAGTCTAACAGCTCCCTTTTATAATTATTATTATTTCTAAACATTTTCTATATTCAGACTTCACCAGGATCGCTGAGGCTAGAAATGCTTCTTGGCATCTGTAGGTAGAAATATACCTCATTCTTTGATAGCAATGTACTTTTTAAGCCTCATATTCATAAATCTTCTAAAGGCTTGCTAGATAACTAAGTACTATTATGTACTATAACAGTAACCTAAGGCAGAAAGAGGTTAAGAGACTTGTCATGCATTACCAACTGAGTCAGAGGTGGTTACTGAACCTCCAAGTCCTGATCCCTCATTTTTCTTCCGACCACTCACCAGCCATCCCTCTCCCAGTAACCAAGCAGTCTGGTAATTACAGTGACATTTCCAAACTTTAGCTGATGATTCTTATTCTCCCCTTCGGCAAAATCATTAACTTTTAAGATTTAGACCATTGTTTATGTAAATGGAAAAGACACTTTAAAACCTTAGCACAGAAGACTTGGATTTTCATTAAGGAAAATCCACCTCTCAGTGACAAGGAGACGGGGCCAATTCCTGCACCACCCAGTTGCTGTCTTCCCTTCTAAGGATCCACCTTGCGAGCAAATGTTTGATCCAGCAACCACGCTGCTGCCTTGCACCCGCATTTGGATGCTCAGCCCAATGCCATGTGTACGTTATGACACCACTGAGACAGTGGGAGGAGGTGAGATTTCACAGCAAGGTATAGGAAGAGAGGGCGAGAAAGAAGGCAAGGCAGTGGAGTAGGAGCACCACCGAAAGGCCACCTCGCCTCAGATGAAAGTGGCTTGAAGGTCCCTGGTGCAGCATCTTCTTGCATGCTCCTCTCAAGCCCTCTTGCCAGATGAGGAGGACAGGTCTTTCATATTGCTTTGGCTCCCAGCCTGTGCTAGGCAGACGGTCAGGCCGGGTACTGATGAATTCATCCAGAGGCCTCTAAACTGAATTCGTGCCTTTCCCAAAGCAATTTTTATAAGGTGGCACCAGCAGGTGTATTTTTCATTTTAAAACAAGAAGGCTATTTTGACAGGGATTAATCCTGGACTAGAATAATAATAATAAAAAAAAATCATAGGACTAAGTTTTAGATATTAAATTTTTCAGCTTTTAAAAATCAAGGTGTGGAAAGGTCACCATCCACTGCATCTCCTTACTACTTCAGCCTCTCAGTCTTGTTTCACCCCAAGCATTGCTCACTCTGCTGCACTTTTGTCATAGTCCAGTGCTGTGGCTAAAACTAAGACACACCAAATTCTTGCCCCTTGGGGCTATCCAACGCATGCCCCAAAAGGCAGGGAACACATGGGCTGTCTCCTCAGCTGAAGGTTCCTCCAGGGTCCAAGCCAGGCTTTCCTGGGCTGGAGGTCTGAGGACAAGCCTGTATAGTGGGGAGCTGCTTTGCCTTGCTAAGTAAATAACTGCATAACCCACTCGTGGGGAGATGGAGGGAAAAAGGGTCCTAAACACCTTTGACTTCTGTTTGAAGCCTTCATGAGCCAAATAGCTGCTCTAGTAAGAGTGGTCCTCAGCCTGCCATCTGCAGTCTCTGACGTAGGAAGAGCTAAGGCCACACCAAAGGGACGATCTAGTCATCCCTATGGGATGATCCCTCCCCATTTGACCTCCTTTCCTACAGGCAAAGCTGGCAGGAGCAATGCAATTCTTCACAGTTCTACTGCAGGGAAATGAGGAGCTGGGTGTTGAGGAAGCTCCCCTGAGAAGTCACCTATGGGGCTGTGGAGGGGCTCAAGTTATACAGCATGGATCATAGAAATTGCTGAAATACTGGAGACACAAGCCTCTGCCAGTTCCTTAGCTCTAAACGACACCTTTTAATCACTTCTTGCCCCACGCTCCCCAAAACAGGCCTTATTTGAAGGAAACGTTAGTGATCTCAGCTGCCCAAAACAAACGAGTTAGCCACAGCTGCCCATTAAAAGTGGCTTCAAGCAGGTTTGTTACAGGTGGAAAGACTAGAAGAAAGCAAGGATTATTGGTATCTATCCCAAAATCCAAGGACCAGCTGATACAGTGCTTGCCAAGCTATCTGCAAATTTGGAAGCCAGGCAGCTGCCTCCTGGCTCTGCCTGAAGCCTACTGACAGAAGCAGCTAAAGGAGCAGGTGCTTTGTAAAGACCTTATTACCAAAGAGGTTAAAAGATGACAGCTGTGAGAAAATGAAGCCATTCTCTGCAGAGCGGTTGCTGGAGGAGTGGGAGAACCTGTCTTGGAAAGAAGCCCTGTTGCAGTTTTATTACTCAGGTGTGAAAGGAATATTGTATACCCAGGGGCCATACGCTGCAATGCTGTTTCTCACATTTAACCTCACTCTTTTCTTTATAAGGGATGGAGAAAAAGTGCTTCTTGCAGTGCAGCTAAATGGAGATCTCTTCTCCATGAGTCTATCTGACTAGATTTTCACAGTGTTTGGTGGCCGAGGCTGTCAGCGTAGGTTCAAAACCTTATGCTGGGCATGAAGGCTTCCACTGCACCTGAAGGTTGTGGGGTTTTTTTACAGAAGTTCTGGCTCAACCATCACCAATATGCTACTAACTTTTTTTAGAAATAATAGGTCCAGGAGGCAAATTGCTTGGATTTCCAGAAAAAGGTCTATTCCATACCAATTCCTGTTAAAGGAAGGCAGCACAAACCAGCCTAAAAAAGATAGATAATCCTGCTCAGGCAGCAGAACTAATACATAATTACAGACGCACTGAGCGGAGTTATGGTCTTGGCAAAATTAAAAGCAATTAAGACCATTACCTCATTGTCCTAACAGAATGTAAAACCAGCAACATTTTGTGGAGTCATTGCTGAAGTGCTAACCAGAAGGTCTTTGCCTTAGGCCCCCCCTAAGACACCACCTCATGTTCTGGTTTCATCATCCTGGATTGCCCCTGAGAGCAAAGCATTTGGTCTGATCTGTTAATAAACCCAAGTGGGTTTGTAAGGAGAGAAGGTGACTGGTGGCTTCATTTTTAGCTCTGTAGCCACGTGATACAAGTCTCAGACTTCGGGGCTGTTACTGCTTGCATGCAGTGGACAGTAAGAATTTTACATTTCTTTCTTAGCTTGCTGCAAAATTTAATTTCTGTCTGGTTGCTTTTTTTTTTTCTCCTTTCTCTGGGCACTGAAGTGCAGCCAAATTTCAACACGAGAGGGAGGCTGCCTTTCTGGGACTCAGAATGACATTCTGCTCTCTGAAGTGTGCAATGCTTGCACTCAACCATCAGGTTTGGGGCTAGGAGGGAATTTTACCTCCAGGTAAGATTGGCAGGAAATTTTGAAGTTTTCTGGCTTGCATCTATCACATGCCTTATCTCTCTTCCATAATCTTAAGGGAAACCTGTTTATTCAGTGCTCTAGTATCACAAGGGTGTAAGACAGTGGCAATTCCCTCAACCTCTTCTGTCCTCTTTTTGTCATATGCTTCTGGCATTTGCTCATTTACTCCAGGTCTTAGATTGGTCACAAATGGGGTATAATTTAGGGTGCTGCTTGGTGTGAGGAGTAGCTGGTGGATTTTTTCAACTACTGCTTGGTGTCCTGCTCTTGCAAAGGACTGCATTCAATGCCCTGGATGCCCTCTTCCAAGCCAATGTTTTTTCATTTCATTTACACTTCATGAAATGCAAAAAACTCAACAATTTACAACAAGACAAAACATTGCTAGGTTGCTGAGATTATACTGCAGCTATACATGAACATGTTAATTCTAGTATATCAAGCAAACCTACTTAAAACCTGGATTCTATGCATTACAGAAACGCTCCATAATATCACTGCTTTTCCAGCAATCATGCTATTCTGACAGTGCCGTGAACCCAGTTCTCATGGGTTTGGAAAAGGAGGAGGAAGGCCAAACGTTTGCTAAAGCTGTCCAGCTATTGGTCGCTTTTGGGTATACCAGCAATATTAGGTTTCCCCTGGTGCAAAAGCAATTTCACACAGCATTTCAACCATGTGGTTAAAATGGCCACTCTTTTAGGAGCCACGGTCTTTTATGAGGACCTTATTTGACACTTCTCCTTGTTACCACCTCATACCTTGCAGATTCTCTGGAGCAATGGCCAACATTACAACGCCATTTTATATAACGTGCTTTACAGAAAATTCATTTTCAAACTCTGAAAACAACAGCTATTGGATGGAAAAATACCTCACTTGTTTTTCATGTAAAAACAGTGCAATGAGTATGTTGGCTCTCTAGTCTGATACAATTTCATTTGCTTGTATTTCATACATGGATGATACGGCACCTACAATGTCAATGTGTGTCTAGTGACACTCCAGTACACATATATTGAGTAGCTCCTTATGGGAACAACCACCTTGTAAAAATCCTTTCTGTTGTGCTTTCTCCGGTGCCTAGGAGAATAACCTAAGATCCATGATCGGAAGCTTCCTAGAAGCACTAATTAATAATATAATGATATCATGGATAATAGAACAACCATTCTAACATGCATGCAAATAAGACACAAATACATTTTCTTTTAAACAGTCACTAAACCATCTCACTGTATTTTAGTGCAAAGATTTCTAGAAAAACTTCTTGCTGACTTGAAATATTACAGTAATTGATTTTTAAGCAATTCATCAACAGAGTGTATTTGTTTGATAATGGGCATCACGAATAGTTCTTGGGTGCTGAATAATACACAATCTAGAAAGTGTGTAAATCTTACCAATGTCTGTACTCTGTAGCAAAGAAAATATCGATGCTCTAGAAACACAGATATCAATGAAAAATACTTTGTTTTCACAGTATTGAATACTAATGCCAGGATACCCCTGTTATCCATTAAAAACAAGGCATGCTACTTAAATGGAAATCCTTCAGACACAACATACAGCTATTCAACCGGGTGTATATTTTTTCGGTTTTCCAGTTGGAGGAAGTATTTAATTCATAGGAGATGCACACAAAGGGAAAGGAATACAGGGAGACTGTGTGAAAAGTCTGAGCATTCAGACCTCACTGGAAGCTGGTGGACAAGCACTGATGGGTCTTCACAAGATAACATAGACCGTATTGAACATTTTCAACAGGTTTTCAGTAGGCAAGATTGAGACTTGAAACCAAAACCTGTGTGCCACACTCAGGTTTCAGTAAGCACAAAGCTAAGGCAATGACCATAGGGAGAATACTGGGAAGGGAGTTAAAACCATGTAGGTCCCTTCTTGCCAGGAAACCTTCACCTGAGGGTAAGAGTGTGAGGTTGTGGCTGGGAAATACCCGTAACCAAATCTCATAACAAATTTGTGTATGAGAGTCCTAAAGTGGGGCCTGTTCACACCTTCATTCTGCTTGGTGCAGTTGAGAGAATGAGCTCACTTAAAAATGCCACTTCTGAAAATACTGTGCTTGGGCTATTCTCACCACCAGCTGTATCTAGCTGTGCTCTCCCTCAGCCTCTGTCTTTCTGACCTACACTACTGGTCTCTATGGAAAGGACAAAACCAAATAATGCAGCTGAAAATAGCCACAACAGTGTGTGCTATTGCTCATCCTCTGCAGACTGCTGGCTGTGCCAGGGCTGCCCTGCGAGCAGACAGTCCAGTTTGACCAAAGTCCATTAATTGTTCCTTTAAAAAATGACTCAAGATTTTGACTCAAGCCCGGCTGGAAGGCTGCAAAGCACTCCAGAAATCATTGCAACCAGCTGGTGCTGTGGTCAGTAAGGAGCTTGTTTTCCTCATACTAGGTGACACATTTCACACATGTTTTCAAGGATTACTAGTCACAAAGACACAGTGAGCAAGAAATACAAATACTTGAGCTCCAGTCTTTGAAAATATCCTGTAGCCAGGCACCACTTGGCCTTCTCCTTCCATTAGATATGGACTACCACCTTGATGGATTGAGGTGCTCATGCTCTGAGCAAATATATTGACAGTGACACATCCATTCAGTTCTTGGGGTCACCACTGACTGCACTGCCCCAGTCAAGCTGATTCAAAGCAACATTTGTCTTACTTATACCTGCCAGTGCTGCAGGGCTATAAGCGAAGAACAGCCTTGACAGTCTGTTAATCAAAGACCAGGAGAAAAGAAATTAAGAAACTTCAGCAAGCCTCACCAGCAGGTTTCTACCCTCTGAGCAGGCTGCTTGTTGGGGTGAGCTTGTTGCTCACTCCAGTGAAATAAAATCTGCAGAATTTTTTACTTTGCCACCAGCAGAAAATCAGCAATGGCCCCAGCACTGTGTGGTTTACTCTAGCAAAGCTTGTTTTCCTTCATGTAGCCCAGTGTTACGCTATGAATTCCCAGGATCTAAAAATCTTAAAGCTGAGTGCCTAAGACATCATGTTATACATGGAGGAATTTAAGCCTTTTTGTAGACTAGTACCAAAGCTTTCTGGAAATAAGCCTACTTTAAATAGGCACATATTTATTTGGATTGCAAAGTCAATAGTCAGAATGAACACCCACTACACCCACAGCATTGTTTTGTACATATGATACAAAGGCTACCTCAATATAAATGTCCTATCGTATCAAGTGACCAAGCAAACAAAGGACCTTGACATGATGTCTATGATTAATATTCAGATTCTTCTGACAGGACACCGAAATGCTGCTAAGCAGAAAGCGTCCTATTAGACAAGAGCGTTCTACTGGGTCGTGCAGTTTCTGAATAAAAGAAATTGGGACTGTCTTACAATAGAAGCATTGATGTCCTTTTCCCACTAAAGCTCTTTTCCACCATTGCACATATATGTGATCGCAGAATCCCAGAATGGTCAAGGTTGGAAGGGATCTCTGGAGATCCCCCAGCCCAACCCCCTGCTAAAGCAGGTTGCACAGAGCCGCATCCAGTCGGGTTTTGAATCTCTCCAGAGAAGGAGACCCCACAGCCTCTCTGGGCAGCCTGTGCCAGCACTCGGTTACCCTCAAGGTAAAGAAGTTCTTCCTCATATTCAGGTGGAACTTCTTGTGTTGCAGTTTGTGCCCGTTGCCCCTTGTCCTGTCGCTGGGCACCGCTGAAAGAGCCCGGCCCCGTCCTCTTGGCACCAGCCCTTCAGGTATTTGCATACAGCGCTAAGGTCCCCTCTCAGTCTTCTCCAGGCCAAGCAGCCCCAGCTCTCTCAGCCTTTCCTCAGACGAGAGATGCTCCAGAACCTTCATCATCCTCTTAGCCTCTGCTGGAGTCTGTCATACTCATTGTTCCCAGTATTCAGAGAATACCAGTAGTTCCCTGTCCCTCTTGAACTGGGGAGCCCAGAATTGGACACAGGACTCCAGATGTGGCCTCACCAGGAGTAAGGGGGAAGACAAACTCCCTCGACCTGCTGCCCACACTCCCTCTAATGCACCCCAGGATCGCATTGCTATTCTTGGCCACCCGGGCACACTGCTGGCTCATGGGCAGCTTGCTGTCCACCAGAATCCCCAGGGCCTTCTCCGCAGAGCTGCCTTCCAGCAGCTCAGCCCCAGCCTGTGCTGGTGCCTGGGGCTGTTCCCCACCAGGGGTTGGACCCTACACTGGTCTATGTTGAACTTTCTTATGTTCCTCTCTGTCCAACTCTCCAGCCTGTCCAGGTCTTGTTGAATGGCAGTGCAGCCTTCTGGTGATTTTGGAGAACAGATGCTGAAGGAGAACAGCATTTGTTAGCTGTCCACAGAGATAGCCTGAGTGGGCAGTCAACCCCAGCTGTTTTCTTTTCATCAGGATATGAACCAGTGCATGCCTAACAACAAGCATTCAGGACCAAAGCTTCTAGTTTCATATCTTCTTGTTCAAAAGATAACATGTACCGATTGGAAATATGCAGATTTTTAATTAAATTGCTAAATCTGCACCAATAGTAGCATACAACTGTCCATTTCAGAGTAAAACCCTGTATTTCAAACACTATAGACTCAGACAAGAATGCAGCATTACTGGATAGCTTTCAGTCTTGATTACAACGGCATAAATTTGAGGCAAATGCTCTCATATGGTCAATTAATCCAGATTGACACTAAAGCAACTGAGAGTCCAAGAGCCATGAAATGTCTTTATAATGCTAGTTTAATTATGATCAGCTTTGTTGTCTTAAAATTGTCATTGTGTAATTCTATATAATCACAACATGTAAATTTACTATGGTACCTATTACTTCTTAGTGTTTTCATTTGTAGTCTCCCAAGATACAAGCAGTACAAGAAAGCATCGGTTCCTAGCGGTTAGAGACAAAAACAGATCTGCTGTCTAGTTTCAGGTCTGCTGCTGACCTGCTGAGTAACACAAGTCATGCCTCTCTTACATTTGCCTGTCAAAGAGCCAACCCTCTTCTCTTCAGTACTGTGAAACCCACATACCTGTACTATTAAGGCTATACAGCAGGAATGAAAATACATTTAACTGGAGACTTGGCTAAAAAGACTGGGTATGAGATGAACTTCTGAGGTGTCTAATGATCTCTCATTAGAATGGCTACCATACCTTCACCAAGCCAGCTGCTTCCAAAGTTAATCGCTACGGAGAAATGACAAGTTTTCTTTTAGCGTATTTTCCCATTTCCTGAAGTGTCTTTTCACTTCCAGCACTTTCCATTTTTTGTCACAGTGTTTAATTCCACCAGTAAAGTCACTGAGTCATTTCATTATTCACTTCCTTTCACATTAGATGATGCATCAAACTTCCATGCTAATCCCTCCCCCCCCCCCCCCCCCAACTTGGTGTTCTTAAAGAGATAGAAATTCCTGCGGAAATCTCACTTCAGCATTTCTGATTTGGCACATTCAGGTGAATTAAACTACTGGCCTATGTAACAAAAGCAAATAACATCCCTTGATACAAGCAGAATTAGAAGCCATACAGTCATTTCTGAGGCATTGCCAGGCAGATAGTTTGCATTACATTAAGTGTTATAAAATCACAAATACTTCTTGGCTCTGGAGCTTATGTTACGATATCTCTATAGGGTACATGAAATGTGGGTGCATGGCATCCTGAGAAAGTGATTCCCACTGAAGGAGTGTGTCTGCTTTTGAAAACATTACTTTCTATTTCAGTTTGAGGACAACGTTGCTGGCTTTCATTGTTGTTGCTATAGCTGACTGATCCTATACTCTGGTGATATATTATTCTCCCTCGCCTGCCTTCACCAATCACTGTATGTCTGTCAAAAGTGTTAGAATCAGTTGGCACAGTCACTTAATGAGTGGGAACAAGCCAGGTCTTCTGGAAATCCTATGAATTTTCATAGCACAAACATGTTAGCTACAGAACCTGGCTGGAATTTTAGTGCTCTTCAAGACATTACAAAAATCAGTCAGCACTTAACAGGTCTGAATTATTGAGGCTGGAGGTAAAATAAGCCACCCAATAACAAAAAAGCAGTCAGTCACAGAGGACAATTGTGAATTCTGCAAAAGCAATTGGAACATTTAATAGACTTTTTAAAAGCCCTGAATGAAGTCACAAAGTCCTGAGACATCAAATTAAAGTATCCACAATAGCCTGTTCTGAAACGGAGCTTGGGATGTTTTAAAGTTGAATAAATGGCAGACTTCATACTCAGTGCCAGACTTCCAATTTTTAGTTGTTTCGCTTCAATATTGTCTAAACTTACTTTTTTTCTGTCTGTTGAGATTTAGAAATGATATTGCTGAGCTGGCAAGAACTGTTACTAGGTGCTGAAAAATTCAATCATACAGAAGCAAGTCAGGTGCGGGGAAACATATGCCAGGTTATTTATTATCTCTGTAGGAGCCCTGCATTTTGTCAAGGAAGCATCCTAAGGAAAATTTCATTGTAGTTATAAAGACAAGACAACAATGGGAAATCCAGTTAAAAATTTGGAAATTCTGACAGTAGCTCTTCATTCAGTCTAGTTTAATTCCGCTACATATCTTCAATATATGCTGATCTAATTAAGAACTGGTGAACAACTATTAATAGAAATGTATTTTGGATGCTAATAATGTGGGCTTTATGCCCCTGCCTAGCAAAGCTGATATGTTAGAGGTAATAAGAGTATTAGTGTCAGAGAGCTGTCACAATTGCAAAGGCGGGTGAAAAACTCCGTGTGGGCAGGATCTTCCTATCCAGGAGCTCCCCATGGCATTAACCGTGCCCCTCTGCCTATGTGATGCAAAGGATTATCATTTATAGTTCCCAAGTAGTTCAAAAGGATGACTGGTCTTCTAAAAACACAGGCGGGAAAGAGTTTATCCACAAAAAGAAGCAGTTTGTGAAACAGCATCTAATAGCTATCATCTCCTCCACCCCTACACGTGACCCTATCTTGCTGTTACAGCCCCTTGAGCTCAGTTTTAAAAGAAATAAAGTCACAACCTCTATTAGAGAAAGCAGAGCAGAGACTAAAATTGCAGAGCAGGACTGGAGGCATCCCGGGCAGGGACAGATTCTAAGGCACTTCCAAAAATGCTGAGTGCAGCAAATGTGGCTACCAGTCCAGTCAGGATGGAGAACATCTTCTCAGGTCTGGTACCACAGCCTGGTGCTGCAGAAACTCAGCATCTTCCATGTTAGAAGGAAGAGGAGGGAGATGGTTATCAAAAAGCTTTAATGTTTTTTCCTGTCATCATGTGCTAATCTTACATCTCCGTGATTAGGTGGATACCATGAAGGGAGGAAGGGAACCCAATGAGACTTAATTATTAGGTCAACCAAACAGAAAATCAGATGTAAAACCCCTTGTGATTCCTTTCTCCATGCTGGTTATCTAAATGTAAGACATCCAAACCTGCCTTTCTGTTCTTTGGCTTTGATTTTTTTTTCTGCTTTTACACAAAGTATCACAAATACTAAAAACGAGTCCAAAAAGGCTTCCTGTTCAAGTTTTACAACAATAAGCGCTTTTTTGATGGGAAATTTTGCAGGAAGGTATCAAATTCAGTCAGTGCTTTTACTGGAAATTACATTTCACTGTGACACGTTCAAATAATTTTGTTTCAATAGACTAATTTTAGCTACTATTATGACAAGCAGAAATAAGAGCAAAATGTTCTAAATTACTATTACGAAGCATTTCAAGAAAACCTTTTCAGTGTTTCAAGAACAAAAAAAATTCCCAAACTTCAGCTGGTATTTAATTTTGACTGCTAGTCCTGGTTTGAAAACAAAATCCTAAGTTTCCTGCAGAATGAAAATCCCATTTTCTGACCAGCCACCTTCAGTAATAGCATTTCAAATGTAATTTGGGGGAATACAATGGGTCTGTTTTCACACACTGCTATGGGGCACTGCTCCAGTCACCTCTTGGCCTATTACCTTACCAGAACCTCCTCTTCTCTCAGGGCAAACACCAAGGAGTATTTCATGGGCAACAGCAGGGAGCTCACACAGCACATCAGCGCGCAATAATAGCCAGAAGAGGTCTTGGTCACTTTCAAACGTTACAAAGCCAGGTTGAGGCAAATCTAATAAACCAGGAAAAGGAAACCTATTTCAGAGAGCACTAGAAGGGAAGAAAAGGAAAGGAAATCGAGTTAAGGGAACCCATTTACCCATTGCATGCTTCAGTGGGTCTCGCAAAATAAATTTGCAGAGATAAAATAGGTCACAAATGTTTTGTCCCTGCATTTGACAACTTAAATAGCTTAGTCTCGTACTTTCCACTATTTCATTTTTTTAAAAAGTTATTTGTATCTGAGAAAAAGGGAAGGAAGAGACCCCTAGGAATTTTAGTTTGTTTGCAAAGACATCCCCTTCACCCACGTACTCTGTGTGCATTTCCTTCCTAAGCAAACCATGTTTTTCTGGGAAGGTGAGTGACTTGGGGGAAGGCACTTTGGAAAGGTCTTTTTCTCCAGAGAACAGATCAGATGGGTATTTATGTTGTCCTTCCAGCCTTCACAAGCTCACCACCCCCACCCAGGTAATGGGAGCAATGGAGATGAGGCATCCTGAGGGAAACACACACAGAGGTTTATTTGAGGAATTGCTTCCCCTCCAACATGTTATGAGCTTGCACAGTCTGAATACATTCAAATGTTTTCTCCCCCCTCCCTCCACTCCCTTTCTCATAAGTTTCACATCTCAAGATAGTGCTTCCTTAGCTAGGGGATAACATGGAGATAAGCATTGCACACTGCAAAATTTTGTGCAAATTTTCCCAAGAGAAAGGGGAGAAGGCAGCATGCCCACGCAGAGGCTATGATGCATAGCCCTGCACTGGGGCAGCACCAAGGCAGGTTGTTCCTCTCCAGCCACTGGGCATATGAGAAAGCCAGCTTGGATTCAAATGGGCTAGGACCCAAACCGGTCATCTCGGTGCTACACAGAGCCCTGTGCAGGGGGAGATGCACAACAGGGAGATCTAGGCTGCGCTGCTCTTCCACTTTCTCTGCTACCCCATAGTATAAAAGCCAAAAACTGCTGTTTGATGACTTCTGCCACCTCCAGCCAGAGCCCAGCATGCTGTCTGGCCCCTCAAGTGGGCTGCATGCTGTGAAGTCAAAACGGTATCTTTTGGGAGGACCAGAGAGGTTGTTAGCAGCCAAGAGGTTGCCGATGTGACCTCTACCAGCATACATAGTGTCCTTCTGTCCCCATCCTGTCTCCATATCAAACAACCCCCACCATGCAGCAAGGGGCAAGGTCCTTCAGCCTGACCCTCTGGAGATCCTTGTGCTGGGACCAAAATCTGCAGGCTTGTCTAAGGTGTCACAAATTTTCTGTGCTTTCTGTCTCCTCACTGAGTTACAGCTGAGTTAAAATGGGTAGGAAATGGGGGGGTGGATGGGGAGGTGTGAAGTGAAAGGGTCTGAAAGAGGCCACAAATGTGAACCTGGGGCTGGCAGAAAAGGACAAACAGCCAAATGCCTTTTTGGAGAGATTGCAGGACGGCTGCATGGTACTGAACATCGCTTTCAGCAGAGGGGCACATTGCCAGGATGTGACCGGGGCATGCATCTAAGCGGTTCTGAGTCCTGTCTGTGCCTTTCCTGGTGCGAAAGACTTACTCCTTCAGCAGGCTGTGCAATGGGGATAGATTTAATTTGCTTTTCATAGGCATCTGTCCTGAATATCAGCCAGAATGCAGAGATATGACATTGACAAGCCAACCATCAGCAGGGTTTTATTTCCTAGCCTCTCTTTAATTGCAGCATTAACCTGTCGAATACCACAATACTGCTTTCCCATGACCTTTGCTGTTAACCAGAGACTTCAGGGCAAGCTGGATTGCTTCTCGTGTTCAGCAGCAGCTGTGGGGAGCAGCCAACTGCGTTAGGCAATCTGCAACCAGAGGAACCGACTCAAAAGCACTAACTGAAGTGTGAAATTTCCCTTCCCCTCTCCTCTTAATCAGCCCTTCACATTTAAAACTCCTGTGTCTACTTTGATGCCACCATGGAGGGGGGGCCGGACACAGCCGAGTGAATACAAATTATGGTATATTCATTAATTATGAATATTTATTAAGTGGGCTAACTAGTGCTAATGTGTTTCTCTTTGGGAGGGTCTCAGCAGATTGGTGGAAGGCTTTTAAAGAAGAGGCATTATTTTAGGGGACAAAGTGTCTGGGAGAAATGAACAGTTGTATGAAAGGCCAGAACATGTTATACACATCCAGACCCTGCTGGGAAGTTTTCTTCCAGGGGATATGTGTATCTTCCATGTACATTAGGTCAGACTCTGATCTGTTTGTATTCCCTGCTGATGCTTCATGTCTTAAGCACGTGAGCACACATAAAGCTGTTTCAGCGCTGATTCAAAAGAAATATTTTCTGTGGTCCTATTACAGCTCTGATGGCTTTGTGTACATTCCTGTTCTGGGTGGGTAGGGCGTCCAGTTCGCAAAATGAAAAGATCATCCCAAAGAAAATTTAAATTTTCCACCTGAGCCACAGTCAAAAATCCTTTTGAAATGATTGGAATTATTTTATCCAACATTGGCAATCTGCTCTTTTATCTCACACTTTACGAGGAAAATTCCACACATTGGAAATATCAGTAACGCCAGATAATAAAAACATAGAAAAAACCCACATATAAATTAATGGCTTCTAACCTTCCAAAGGGCTTCAACCCTTCCAAAAACACTTGCTCTTGACAGATGAACGTGGCTTCCCTCCCCACATTCCTCAAGGAGAGGCTGCCAGAGCCAGACATAGCCTGTACCTGCCGTACCACCCCTTGCCACCTCACTGAAACCTTGAACTTCATCTGTACCACAGGAGAAAATAGTCGCATTTTCCACAATTATAATGAAATACTCTTGAGTTCAGAGCACTTCACAAGCAAACTCCTAGGTATTACCTACATTGCATTAATAGGGCAATACAGACAGAAAGGCAGGGCTCCATAACAAAAGTCATGTGGTAAGCAGGTGATTGGACTGGGGAAGGACACCCACCCACAACACTCCAAGGCTATGCTGCCATCAGCCTTCTGGGACCAGTGTCTCCAGATTGTCCCTGCAGTGGGGCATGTGGTGACTGGGAGCCGGGGGAAGCGCTGACTTGGGTTGCCAGGTCCCAGTTTCCTTTCCAGGCTCTGGACCAGCATACAAAGGAGAAGTACAGCCAAGCCAAGCCAAATTCTCTTGGCAGAAGCACAGTGAATACTCTTATCAATAACAAGTTGCAACATTTTCAAAATATTTCCCTTGGAGGCTTTTCATATGCTGTGAGCAATGCTGCCTGTTGGAGATCTGGGGTTGATTTGGGGGCAGGGATGGCTTCCTTTAAAAAAGCAAGAGGCAGGTAAAGAACCGCCATGGTGATGGAAACATGAGATCTGTCTTCCAGTTACACAGGGATACATACAGCAAAACACCTGGTATTGTTACAACACTTCACCTTTTAAGTTTATCAGTGCCTTTTAGGCAGAAGTTCCCTCGTAGAATCCATGCAGCACCTCAGTATTCCCAAATACAAGAGAAGAATTACCAGTGTTTAACTAGCCTTGGTTCTTCAGATGAGAGCTAAATCCTGCTTGTGCTGCATGGTCATTCAGGAGTTCACAGGACATCTTGTCCTCAGGATATGATTTCACTCATTCTTTGGCTACTTATCCTTGTAGCCACAGCTTCACAGTATACGTTACTCCTAAAAATGGTGGCACTTCAGTTGTGTAGGGTATTTATAGCTCGGGAAATGCCTCTGGATCCTTTGGCACAAAAGGCAGAGGAGTCTGAGGATTCTGTCTCATTGCTCTATGAACCAGCTCACGCACACTTAACAAACACAGGGTAATCTTCAAATATTTCAGTTTCAGGGCCACATAAGTGGGATGAGTTTGTGCAACAAGATCAGTAAAACATACCCAACTGGTCTGAAAACTTTGGCTCAATTAGAGGGAAATGAACTCTCCCAGTTCAGTCTCTGATAAAAAGCAGGCTCCTTTATAACCCTCCCTGAGTGTTATGATAATCAACACCACAGCTCAGCTGTTAGTCTGTGATCGGGAGCTGTTTGGGATGGGAACAGCAGAGGATGCTTCACGCCAAGGGATCAACACATCTATCTGGGGCAGTCGCAACACAGCCTACCAGTCCTATGTCTGGCTCATATCCATGCTACTCATCCCTTCTCTCACATAAGAGCTGAGCTCCCTCTGCAAGCTTAAAAAAAGGAAAAAAAAAGCAAACTTTTTTCTCCCTCCATCAAATTCTGCCTAACCAGACAGCTTTCAAAAGTTCAGCATTTTCTGAGTTGCAAGTTCCCTTTATGTTTCTCACAAAGTGGTTGCCCATAGTCATCAGATCTGTTTGAAAACCTTTACCTTCACCCCTAGGAGATCAGACGCACAATTGCATTTCCCCAGGGTTTCAGAATGGTCTCCCTGGCTCACAAAACAGAGCATGAAAAAGGCAGGTTTATGTCAGAAATGCAGACAAATAAATGGTAGCTCTCAGCATGAGGATTTGTTTATTTAGCAAAGACTCAAAATGAAAAAGGAAGACTTGAAAGGAAAGAGCAAATTTGAAACTTATTTTGTCCACCACATGGAACTTCTTTTCTTAATCCTTCAGACATTTGAATATGTTTCTGGAGGCTGCCAAGATCAGAGAGATGAAAGGACAATCCTTCATGTAAGCACCAGCCCTCCACTTTAGAAGTTCCCTGTGCACTCTTTCAACTTACAACCCTAATTATATTTTTTTAACATTTGAAAATGCTTTAGGACAGTAGGTACCTATCTCGCTCATGCATTGTTCTGATGTCATCGCTTGCTTGCCCTGTGGCTGTCCTCTCCCGCATTCAAATCTTGCCTTTCTATGAAGATTAGCATAATAGTCATGTATCCTTAAAGGGAAGAAGTGGGAAGACAGAGGAGGTGCAGTCCTCTGGGACAAGCTAGCTATATCCCAGCCTGACCTGTGACAGGTCCGTGCCCACAGGTATTTGGTCTAATTACAACACTTCTGCTACAGGAGAAGCAGTCAAGTTGGGTCCACACCTGTATCAGGGCTGTGTGCTGCAAACCACTGGTCCCTCACATCTGAGGCTCTGCTGGCCGCAGCCCGAGCTGAAAGCTGCTGCTAGACTCAATGACCTGAGGTGCAGGTGGAGCTAGCAGAGCCAGAGAGAGGAGGCAGCAAGGGCCAGCCAGCCCCCAAACCACTGTGGCTGTGGTGCTTGAAGATGGGGCAGTGAATCTCATCTGAAAGGATGAAGGGACATTAGCAGACCATGCAGGGTAGGTTGATTGCTTTGGGTTTTTTCAGGGTGGGAACACATGAAGCAAATAAAGTATGTGGATAGCTGGTGCAGGCAGCCTGTCTTCCAAACTGCTCTGAAGATGATGACTCTGCGAGTCCATGCCACCTGTCAAGGAGACCCTGTGGTTAACTTGAGTGATGAATCCCACCCCAAGGGGTTTCCTGGAACTACAAACTGGAACAATAGCTTAGCTTTCATCTGTCTCTATTGCATTTTGCACTCATAAAAACTCAGCTGGCAGCTCATCTAGTCCCACATCCATTCTCCTTGCTATTTGAGGATGAAGCTAATAAGCCAGGCCTACTGTAATGACCAGCTAGCATCTTCTGATGAAGGCTAGATCGCTCACAAAAGACCCAGGGAGTAAGCTTCCGTACCTTGAGTTACCCAGTATTAGAGGCTGTGTAGGAAACCAGAAGGTAATAAACATACACCATTTAAAAATTCATATCTCTATAATGAGTCCTGCAACTGCTTTCTTTACCCAGAATGAGACAGGCCCGTATGACTGGGGAAAGCATTTAAAGCAATAAGAAGGCACCGTTCCCTCCAAGTTGTTCACGTAGATATTAACACTGCAGAGGGAGTCTGCAAATCATCACGTCCCACTGCAGAGCAGCTCACACAGCACAGTGCATTGCATGGGCTGCCATCTTGGTCACACTTATTAAAAAATAAATCATGTACAGAAAGGGAGGAGCAGCTTTGTGCTGCTCTGTAAGAGCTCCTGATTAAGCATGCTGCTGCTTTTAATGACCCTCAAATCTGGCATTTTAATGCCTGATGGGGTGCTGTGCTTTGATTTTACAGTATCAAGGGCACATGAAAAACAGATTCAGATGATTAAGTTTATCAATATAACCTTTTGTTTCTCATTTCTTTGTAGAAAACTGAAGTGTTCAAGGCACAGAGAAGAGATGAAACTATCCTGGCATGTCCTCATTACCTCTAGCCTCATCAGAGATCTTACTCTCATGGCCTAGTCACAACCACTGACTGTCAAATACCCAGGTTTAACTGCAAATAGAGCCTGGAAAGGACTAATGAGAAGATTTTTCAAGTGGGAAGGAGAAAGTTTAGTGCCTATACCATTCCCTTGGCCTTTGTTTCTGCATTGCTGTCTGGTAGGAGGCGCACTGATCCATCCTGACTTGCTACCTGCTAGAAACCCCAAAGAAGTGGAAAGATGTCATCCTTACTGCTTTCAGCGCTCACTCTCCTGCCACGTGAACAATGTGCCAGGGATAAGCTTCATCTGCACGTGAGGAAAAGGAGGGGAAGGGAATAGCTGGTCTAGTGCTCTCATCTCCCTTCACCTACGAGAGCGCTCAGCTAAGCTTTCAGGAGGTGCAGCCGTAGGATGCCCTTAGAGAACCTTCTCACTCATGACCTCAAGGGACATGGGAAGAGAAGGAGAAACGTGTAGAGCATTTCTGTTAGCAGGATAGCAGCAGTAAAGCTAGAGGGAATACCCATTCATAGTAGCAAAAACATCTTAATTCCCACTGCACCTCAGCCTTTCCTCTGTGGTGGTACAGCTTTAACGTGGCATATAACACATCTTCAGGCTACAGGGTCAGGAGTAAATACTGCTATTGTCTAGTCTGGTTTCCTGTGTAATGTATAACTGAAAATTTCCTGGGATTTCTCCCCATTTCAAGTACAGTTCCTTTTTGCAAAATATCTAATCTCATTTTAAGAGATGCCAGCAACAGACAGCTGACAAGAACGCTTTGCATTTGCTCTGGTGATTACTTGCCATTGCCATGGAAAACACAGTCTGTTTCTAATTTGGTTTTGGCTCATCTTGAATTTCCAGTGCCTGCATACAAGGCTATGAAAAAGTAGTGCAAGTTTAGTGAAGATGCATGTCTCAGGAATGCCTTTATGAGCATCTACAGCATGAGGAAAAGCTCTTTCACTGAACATGTACCCCATTTTTCTCAAAGAACGGGTGTACCAGCCCTTAATAATGAATTCATGAGGAACTTACACCCACGTGGTGCTTTCTACTCCCTATTTATTTCTGTCACTATAGTAAAGATTCTCTTTAAAGTCCTAGTTCACAGAGGTTATTGCAAACATTTGAACTTCAAATACGCTGACCTACCCATTAAAATTATAACCTCAGCATGTGTTCAATAAGGGCTAACAGTGCTTTGAGTTCAATGAAGTCTCTTTTATTGCTTTTTTCAAAATCTAATTCTAGGCGGTTTGGTTCTGGTTTTTTTGTTTTGTTTTGTTTTTGTTTTTTTAAATTGAAACAAATTTGTTTCAGATAAGAATATTAAAAATAGAGCTTTGTGATACTTTTCTTTCCTCTTCCAACCTGTGTTAACAACTCAGGTTGCAATGAACCCAAAGTGTCAGTTTGGGACTATCTGGGAAGATGGAGTAGCTGTAATTACTTGCATTCTTTAAAACATGACTGATCTAATGCTGTCACAGGAGAACTCATGCCGTATTCTGATGGCGCAGACTCTGCTGAAGTGAACCTAAAAGTGTCACTCTGTGATTAAGATACATAACGAAAGGCAGAATAATTTTTTTTTGAGCTTAGGTCACAGACCCCTAATGCCTCATGGAAAATGCTAAAACACGCTTGGAGATTATTATGCTGACATATCATTTTCTATATTTTTCTGTCTATTTTAAGTGCAAACCTATGCTTTGTCATCAATAGCCTACATACTTGTGCAATATCTTGGGCTATGCATCCTGGATTGCAAAAATTTTGACCTAATCCGCTACCACTGAGTCTTTCACCAGCTCTGTGATCTTTTGCTAGACATGTAATTAGGAGACCTGTTAGGAATTTTTTGGGGAGTGAAATAAATTTACTTCTATTGTTCATCAAAACTACTGACCGAAACCAAACCCTTTTAGGGAAATACTCTGTGATGATAACCTTAATCAGGCAAGGTTTATTAACATCAGTGCAGAAATAATTATTTAAATGGCACACAAAGTTTCACCCTACCTGAATAGGAAAGGGGCTGTTAACAAGATTATTCTTCCTCAACATGAGTGTGCCAGTTACAGGTGTATAGGGTTTCAGAAAAGACTGAACCCAAATATCCTGCAATCTAGTCAAATGTCCTCACAACCAAGCACTTGGCTAGTTGTGACAGCCTGTCTCTTTTCCACATTTCTCTTGTTGGAGCTGTTCCCTTCTGTATTGTAAATAAAAAGCTGTGGGGAAAGCAGCAATTCTGCAGACTCAGATTTAGGACACTCGCTCCCCAACCACAGGGAAGAGTCTACATGTCAGCAAAACAGCAGAGGTGTAAAAGAAACCAGCAAGCATGCTGAAGTAGCCATTTGTCACTTAGAAACTGGAGAAATTCATCTGAGGAATAAAACTAGAGAGAGATACATTCTGAAGCTGGAAACACACTTGGACTGAACCTCATCTCACAGACATGGCTTCCTCCCGAGTATCCTAAGTCCTTTCCGCTTTGATCAAATCCTTCACAGTTACCATCTGCAATTGCAGATCAAAAGGTTCTGATCTCCTAAAGAACAGAGTTTTCCCACAAGGTACACCTCAGTCCCGTTGGGGATGAAAACCAGCAGGGAACAAAGATCACACACCAAGTAGGGGAGCATAGTCCTAGCCTTCAAACCCTGGTCCTGAGGGAGAAAATAAAACAATCAAAATAAATGTCAAAGTTTTCCCACCAAAGATGCCACAGCAAAACCTTTGTGTAGGGCAGATGCGGCTGTGGGGCCTCATGTGGCAGCAGAAGCACCACAAGAGCAGGGGGACACTTGAAGGGAAGACCACAGCGATGTGGCACGCATCTCAGCTGCCCCAAGTCTATATGTATGACTGGTGGCTGGAGAGCACTTCAGTGCTGCTTGCTGTGTGTTGTCCCCATCTTCCCCCATGTCCACACCTGGTAAGGCAACCAACCCATCCTCACTAGGCTCTTGCATCCATAAGAGAGTTTCATCAGTGAGCTAGCAATAAAACAAACACATTCCTGAACATTTTCAGAAGGGAGTCATCATTAAAGCCAGACTAATAGAAAAGAAAGTGTACAAAATTTGGAGGAGAAATTATCTGGGACCAAGTTCTCAGCAGCTCTGTACTGAGTGAACAGACTGACCTCCGTGGATTTAAACCACTGCCGACAAGGAGCTGCATACCAAACAGTAAGGGTGAGAAGCACTTGTGAAAATATGCAAAGATAAAGAATACACAGATGCCTACAATTTGTAAAAGAAATGAGAATTGTTTATGAAGTAATAATTAGGTTCCCAAGTGGATCACGTTATGGAGCTGAAGGCAACAAGTAGTCGTGAGGTAGTTTATTGGCTAATAAAATCGCTGACAATAAAACCACTAAACTGCATTTATTAAAAATAGATTAACATCGCTTTTGGCAGAATAAGTGGCAAAAAGATTCAAAGCAAGACGGCATGGTAAGTCTAATCAAGTCAAACTATGCACAGCAATGATATGAGTAGACAGCAAATATCTTCCTTAGCAATCTGTGTAATTGACCAAAAAAATAGGGAAAACTAATAAAAAGGAAGCTGATGCAAGAAAATTAAATAAGAGGAACAAAATATAAAGACTCCTAAATGGTGCTTGGATATATTTATTAAGTGGGGTCATATGCTCTGTTCTTGTCTTCTCCTCTTATGGAATAATAGACTCACTGAGGGAACATCCATGATTCTAATAGGATGTTGGGAATCTGCATTATTTTAAAGACACATCTTGAAAGAAATAAGAAGGAGCCTAGGCTAATCAGTAATTTTCCAACAACATTATCTCACATCTAAAACTATATATTCATAAGAAAAGTTTTCAGCACGAAATTGTTGCTTTAAATGAAATTTCTCTCAAAAACACACAGACTGAAGTATTTTAGTTATATCAAATCATTGCAGTTGATGTTGCTCCAAGAGGTTACCTACATTTCGCAATACAGTTTAATTCAAGATGTGCTCTGACCCAATTAATGTAAATAACACAATCTGTTATCTTTTCTGGAACAGAACTTTGATTTTCATTCATGCCATTTTCTTTGTCAGAGAGAAACTTAAGATGTGATTTAAATGAAGGCAAGAGACAAGAACAGTGGAAACAGGCCCCATGTAAAAGACACTTTAAACCAGCAAAGGTAAAAATTTCCAATCCTTGGAGGCTTAAGTCTGCAAAGTCCACATACAGAATAAGACATTTCAAATGGTAAAAGCAACTAAGCATTGGAGAAGAATGCTTTACTACAATGTAGTATACCATGACCTGACCTTTGTAAGTGAAGAACAGGGGTTTTATTAAAATGTATACTCCATTTCAATCACAAAGTACCTGGCTCCAAGAAGAATAAGCTTCTTTGTGCAGGAGACCAAACCAGCTAATTACAATGGCTGAAACGCATTGAAACGCAATAGCAGGATATGCATGTTGTAATATGTAATATGTTGTAATATGTAATGCTACCTATTGATGGTAACAGCAATTTGCTGGACCATTTCTGTGTACTGGAGAGGATGAGACTTTCATCTGAGCGAAGAAGAGTGGAATATGGCTTCTGCGTTAACACATGAGTGGACATAAAAAGGTTTTGAAGGTTTTCTTTGAACGAGGCTCACTACAGAGTTCAGAGGTTGCTCTAAGCCTTGTACAGCATGTCACTGCTGCTAGAAATCCAGCAAAAGTGGGCTTGCAGCTGGAAAGGCACCTTTTCTCTCTCGCCATGCAGATGTGCCAGGTGCATATTGTCCTGGCCCAGTGGGCACTGCAAAGGGGAGTTTGGAGTAGCACTTATTTAATCATACTGCTTCCCTCTAAAGTAATTTCAATGTCGTTTCAAGTAGCATTTTTAGGGAGGGTTATTACACTGTAAAAAAAAACCTGGAGAGACATGCAGGCTTAAAGGAGTGACAAAGGCTCTGCAAAACCCTCGTGGCATGGCTTGTAAGTACTTCAGGTACTGTAATCCAGTTCTGGATTATCATAATAAAAACCCTTTTGCCCTGGTATCTCCATCACTAGAGACTCTTAACTGTGAAATGGAGCATGTGCTTTCATCAGGACTGACGGAATAAATCTGTTTCTACACAGAGTTTGCCAGGGGTGTGCTCTGTAATCAGCTACGATGCCTGGCTGTGCTGAAATAGGGGTTAGAAACATTCTGCTTTCTTAGGGGTGGGGGTAAGACAAAAAATGGGGGGACATGGGGTGCAATTGCCATCACCATCACAGTTTGAACTAGTAGGCAGATACTGCAGTTTCTGGTATAATCTCAGAACCTGTTCTTATTCCCAGAAGCTTCTCAGCTCTGATCATGTTAGTAGTCTTGTGGGACACATCTTAATTTGGCATGAGCAGTTCGCAGAAGTGAGGTCAGAAGTTTATAACAATAAAGTTAACTCAAGTGGAAAGATACTTGCAGGTACTGCCATCATGTTCCCTAGTGCAATCCTGCCTGTGCTGCAGCCAGTGCTCTGCTGTCAGGGGGACACAGCTCTGCCCTCGCTCACAGCAAACGGCTTTGAAACACCACGCAGCAGAGTTTCCGATGAAGCTCCAGGCACAGGAATGAAATACAGCAATGTCTGCACTACAGAGGACTTAATAATCTCTCCAAAGGAAGAACCACCACCACCCTGGTTTCTCTGGCTCTGAGTGACATGTTTGTGCAGAAATTCCCTCCTACTGCTTTTCTTCTGTTTGCTTACATAGTTCAAGCGTTATTGAGATTTTGCACCCGCCTTGCGCTACAGTCCCACGGCACTCAGACCTTCAGCCCTCAGACAGGGAGAGATCTGACATTTATTTGATTGCCGGGTACCCTGAGGAATACAGGACATC
Source organism: Falco cherrug (assembly GCF_023634085.1). Lineage (NCBI taxonomy): Eukaryota > Metazoa > Chordata > Aves > Falconiformes > Falconidae > Falco > Falco cherrug. The sequence goes on from NC_073703.1 coordinate 31,138,017, forward strand.
CCTATTATGTGCACCAACATGGTGTATTTTGAGAAAAGTATCCGGGGAATAGGTTTTCCCAAGTGTTTGAGGTAAATGTTTTATGCTGGACACCTGGCCTCCAAACAGCTGTTACGGATACAGAAATATCTCTCAGGAGTCCTACAGGTCCAGCCCTCATGCACCATATGGCTGACCTGCACACACAAAACAGCACCATCACATTTGCAGTGAATATGTCTGGGGTATTAAAGGATCCCTGATCTGCACGAGGCTCACAAAATCTTTCCAACAGGACCGCTCAGCTCAACAGCTTCTCAGGGAACTCCTTCACCCAGCTTTTTTTTTTTCTTGTTGCTTCTTGGAACACTGATGAATTACTGCCTTCTCAACCCCACACTGCTTCCCTTGAATGCAGGAGGTATTTCAGCACATTATCCCCAAAGTTCTAAGTTTACTAAGGTTATCTTGATAACCTCGGGCACCTGCTAACCACAGTTACTCACGGGGAGATCCCAAAAGCTGTCCAGACCTTGCTTTAAAGGAAGCAGAAAAGTGAGATTATTGAATCTGAAATGGGAGCTAGTTGGCATGGCCTGGGTTGATCGCGTTCATACCTAGCATGGCCCTGAAGGATACTCCATGGCTGGACAGACAGACCTAGGAAGACTGTATTAGCACTTCAACTCACTTCTGTTAACTGTCACTGAATTTCAGGGCAATTAGCTCATTTGCCCGCACAGCCAAAGCCTCACCCAAATCTCGGGCTGCATTTAGGAAAAAAAGGAATGTCAAAATGGCATTTTATAAGCCACTGACAAAAAAGAACAGGAGTCTCATGTTGCTGGTCAATGATGCAGAAAAAACATTGGATTTATAAACAAATGCATAGGCATGGATGCTGTGAGACAAAGCCATCCATCATGATTTCGTCTTTTGGGGTTGGAGAGTTTTACTGGCTGACTGACATCTGCATAAGCAGCTGGACTGCATGTTACCCAAGGATATTAAAGTAATAAATATGATGAATTAACAGCATCAACACCAGTTACATACTTGCATTACTGGAAAAGCTAATGGCTATAAGAATAACCTTAAGACAGTGGCATGATAAGTTATAGAATTTCTTAGCTATCCAGAGGAAAAGGTGAAATGAAATAGACTTACAGTGCCTGCCAGGTCTGCCTCTGATGCCAAGTCACCTTTTTCCAGATGAAAAATTGTAAGATTAAGGTCCTAACAGTTAGCAAAGCTATTCAAAAATATTTCATAAAAGAGTTTAAAGTCTCAGCTTATTTAGGAATACTATCAGGCCTGTTTTCCCATTCAGGGGCTTGGTCAGATTAAAAAGATTAACAAGGGAAACAGCAAATTCTGCACCTCATAGTGTTGTTAAAACAGGAACAAATCCCTATTTCCGAGACATCTGTTCTAGCTCAGACGAGGGTGGGATGCAATGCACAAGGCAGGGATTACTGGGAGGAATTCTCTGGCCCATGTTAGGCAGGAGCTGAGAATGGAATATTATAAACAGCCTCTTCTGGATTTGAATTATGGATTTCTGGTTTGCTGCCTTCTGGTGCAGGGAAGTACAAACCCCATCTCCCTGAGCATGTGAGGACTCTCAAGGGATGCAGTCGCTAGGGAGGACACACAGGATTTGACCCTTTACCCTGCCCTCTGACGGTCTGCTGGATCCACAGCTCCAGCCCACAGCCAGGGAAGCAGTAAATAAACTTCCTTAACAGTGCTGCTTTCACACACCATCCTGGCTATCACTCCCATTTGTGGCTCTGTGCAACAGCAAAAGCCCTGCAGAAGAAAGAAATGCTGGTGTTTCTTTCCATTGCAACCTCCCTCAAGGGCATCTGCCTCAGACCTAAACGTCTCAGAAGCTAATGTGACAAACAGAGGGTGGGTGCTGAACTCCAGGTCTAAAACAAAGCAAAGGATGACATAGGTGCAACCTGTGCTGGATGAGGTGATAAACTACAGCTAGAAGTGAAACCAAAAAGCTACTTTGGAGAGAAGAAAGGGAGACTTGCATCACACACCAAGAAAAGGGAAAAGGGAGGTATGTTTGATATTAGGACAAGCTAATTCCCTGGGAAGAACACCTGTGCTGTGCACTGGTTTACAGTCTGATATATCATCAGTACATGAGTTCAGGCTTTTGGGGCAGGCTGGATCTCACCAGCACTCATCACTCTCACCTGTGCCTCTAACATCTGCTTTGGAGCTTGTCTGTAATGTTGTGGTAAATTCCACAAGTTCTGCCTGAAAGGATGCAGTCATGTCTCTGGAGACCACAGGATGCACAGATGCTCGTATCAACAGGGCAATGGGGGTGAGAGCAACGCACACACTTACCTCTTGGTTCATTACCGCTCGCATCAGTGTGCCTCATCCTCTTGGGCCATATTTAAACATCTTATCACATTTAGCTATAGTTTATCATCAGTGTGTCCTTACAGCAAAAAAGACCAACAGAGTACAGCCAACAAGTTAAGGGAAGTCATCTTTCCTTTCTCATCCTCTCAGTGCCTGTGAGGATGCACTTGGAGTGCTGTGCCTGCTTTGGACTAGAAGGCTTCCTGGGGTGTTTAGTTGCCACCTGGGATTAAACCATGACACCTCCAGAAATCCTTTCCAACCCAAATTATTCAACAATTACCAAGGTGCTACTATACCTAACCCCATGCATGGCCCATTTCATCCCACGCAGGTAACAGTTGTCTTCCCTGGAGCTTCACAATGTATTTCATTACAGAAGGGGGTACCTGTCAGGAGAGGGTGGGACATGCCCTAGAAATGACATTAGGATCATGCTTAGCCACTAGTGATGCACACAAAAAACAAGAGAGGAAAAAAGAGCAATTCAGGCTAATGCTGACTGATGTGATGGGGGAAGACGCTGGATATCTGGAAAAGTTTTAAGGGCTTTTAATGGAGGGCTGATATAGAGAAGGGTATTTTAATGAAATTACAGTTACTGTGGGCTGCAAAATCACAACCAAAGTATTTTCAAGCACTTTCCAATATGCCCTTTGTTAGGGCAAAATATACTGCCATGTGACATTTTGATTTTCACTTGGGCAAGCTAAAGGAGCAATTAGTAAGGACAATTGCAAATAGATGAAGTAAAGAGGACTCATGCCTTTTTCAAGTCCAGAAAGCATCCCAAGCTGAAGGTTTAGAGCAGTGGATACAGAAACTGCAGAAATCCTTCCATTCTTGGATCAGATTCACTCCTCCTCAGAAACAAGCAGGGGCACTGAGTGTACAGTTACAGTTCAGTTTAGGTGTTGCCTTGAACAGATGATACTGCATGAAACTTGACTTTGTCTAAGATATTTTTACATCAAATGCTAGACAGAATTACTTGAGAATAGTCACAAAGCAAGTGTCCCTGAGATCGGATTCAAGATGGAAAATAAGACAGTGAGGTTCTCTCTTGCACTTCTTGGCCCATGGGCTTGGTCTGTGATGGAGAAAAGATGATAAAACCTGCATGTCAAGTAGAATAAAACATACCGGGAGCCACACTCCATGCAGATGCTGAGCATATAGTGGCTTTTGGCAGATTTAAGTGGGTTTGACTTAAAACAGACATTTATGAAGATATGTGCTGGTGACAGAGCTGTCAGATACTTGACTTCACTGCCTGGACTGTGTCTCATCTCTCCATGTGGATGAAGGAGTCTGAGTGCACATTGAGGCTTCTCCTTCAGCTAAATCTCATGGTGCCTGACTGATGCCTACCAGGGGATCCCTGGCCACCAGCTCGACCCCAGGAAAGGGTCTGGACCTGCACTTTGCAATATGGACATGGTCTGCTCAATGACATTCACTGCTCAAAATATCCACAGGAACAGGGTGAGACCTGGGAACACGACTGGGAAGAGAAGTAAAAAGCAAATGTGAGAAGTAATACAGCCTGTCCAAGACCCTTCTCTCACCCGGGACAGTTTTATATAGCTAACATAGCTGTGCCTTAGCACTGAATACCTGATATGGATAATGTTTTCACAATGACTGGGAAATGGCATCTTTTCTAATCTATCCAAGAACCACACCACAGTTCTATCTGTCATTTCTACTGTTTAAAAATATTCTTAAAGTTTGGATCAAAGAAAAGGAGCCAATGGTGAATAGGGCTAAGTGAATGGAAATGCAATCTCAAACAGAATCTGTCTTTCTTAATGCTGGTGCTCCTTCTTCAAAAGCAGCTCAGCTAAAACTTTCTTACTTCAGGTAACCCAGACAAAAATATAGAGACAAAACCTCAGAGGAAAGTCAAGTTTAAAAAAGGAGACCGTATATCAGGAAAATCAATTTCACAGGCAAAGCTTCTTATACAGGAAACTGCTAGCAAAATTACCAGTTTTATTTATCCCAAGTGGAGGTTTCTCACGTGGGGAGTTTGAGCTAGACAGAAGGTGGCTGCATGAAAGGGTAGAACTGGGAATTCCTGATTCCTCTAAAGCACAAACACTAACAAAAACTATACTAAGTACCGAGCAGGGATTTTTTAAATTCTATTTATTCTGACCCATGGAAACTTCGGGAACTCCCAAGTTTTCCCATCATACCTTGGGAGAAAATTAGGGCTTAATGTTTTTTGCTTAGGCAAAGAGAAGAGACTGTGACTAATTGCATGAAGGATGCTCGGGTGGACTCTGGCAAGCTGAGGGACAGGCACTGCCCTGCCAGCTGAGACTGAGGAGTTAATCCTGCTTCTTCTGGCATGTCTAATTGCTCTGAGGATCAAGGTGCTAGGCGCTTCCCCTCTTGGGGGAGATGTTCCAGTTTTTAATCAAACTTTAGGCAGAAGAGACAGGCAGGCTGATCCTCTGGGCTGGTTAGAGCATCCACCTGCAAAGTTGTACAGTGCCTAAGTATTTCCTGGCCAGTTAGATAGCCGAAGAGCTATAGTTCACTGCTTTCTATAGGGTGAGCCAATGCAGCTGGTCATGGTGCAGTGTCTCTGTGAGGATGCTAAGCCAAGGTTATTAATTCTGGTTTCATTTGTCCAGGGGGCAATCTGGGCAGCCATAGAAAGACCTATTACTTATATAGGTAGAGTATGTTCCTTAAAAGGATCATGTTCTGCACAGTCCTTAAATAAAGGGCAAGCAATGTTATTCTCATTACATCTTCCGACAAACACTGTGCTATATATTGGGGCCAGTACAGTTGCTGCTGCTTGTTTTCAGTGCAACTAAGAACACTAAAAATAGAAACCAAACCCCAAAACTCAACAGCAGCCTGCGTCATTGCTGTATATCTTCAAACCATAGCAATATGAGATGATAAATAAAAAAAGAGAAAGAAAACCTCCAGGCCATAAAAAAAGAGAAAAGGAATAAGTTTCTAAGGGGAAAAAATCCCTCTCAAATGTTGCAATTTTAAATGAAAAACAACATAACGTTAAGATTAGCATTTTATTTTTTCCGAGACACAGAGAAATATCCCAAGCATGTAAAGAAAAAATATTGTGGCTAACGAAGTCTTCTCTCTAAAGAAGTATACAGAATTGTTTAGAGCCTTGTACCATCTTACAGTTTGTGGGCCAAAAATCCCCAGCCCCAAAACCAGCATCAAACCCACAGTTTCTTTGAAGCTCTTGCCAATACTTTAGAAGGCTGTTCAGTCAAGCCTAGGATGGTGATGACCCCATATATCTCCTCATAAGTAGTCTCACTAGGGAATTATCCTTATGGTCAAAATTACACCCTGTTTCCAGCATGACTTTATCTGAATTTCCTGTTCCAATTCTTTGATCACATTCTGTCTTTGCTAATTTGAAGACCACTCCCCCAGTCTCAGGGTCCACCTGTCTACAGAGCGAGTAAACTAAAGTCACCTTCAAACTGAGTCTTTCCAGGGCACCATCCCAGGTCGGAATGATTTCGGTAGCCCTTCTTCAAGATTTCTGATCTCAGTTTTCAGGATGGCCACCAGAACCGAATATATTATTCCAGCAATGGCCTCACTAATGCCACCTCTCCTCACCTCCTGGCCAACAACACCTGGTCTGAGATACCCAAGGGTCATACTTGCCCTTGTACTGTGCCTGTGTCTCCACAGCCACCTCTCTGGAATACCTGCCCCCACACACCCCGCTGCCTGCTCCTGCCTTAAGGCCACCCTGTCCCCCTTCTACCTCCCCAAGGCAGCTACTCAGCCCTTTGGGCAGGCACATGGTGAACTGGTCTGAGAAACCAGTAAGACAGGATAAAACTACTGAAGACAAGACCCCAGCTTCTGGCAGCAACACAGGCTTCGATCATCTTATGAAATTGTGTTTTCAGAGCATTTCAGTACCCACCACAAACCCATGTCTCTGAACAGAAGCAGAACCAAAGCACCAACAGATACTCTGCCCACCGCTTCAAAATGGTGAGGAGGGCAGCACTCAGGCAATGGGAACGTGCGAGCTGGTGAGCAGAGCTTTCTCTTGAAGTAAGGTCCCCAGTAATCTAGGAAGGTTAGCACTGGTATAGACCACTTCCCTGAGAGCTGCCGAGTGGGTCTTTGGATGGGGCTAAAAGTCCATGGGCTACACTGACTACACAAATCTTGATTCCCAGACTGGCCTCCTTCTTCCTCAAGGAGAAATAATGTCTGTTTTGTCTGCACATACTCAATGATACCTGCACACCCTGAGGATGAGCATGACTGTCTTCTCCCTCTTCTACCCTTGCTGTTTATCACAGTCAGGCAGTCAGCAGGGTGGCTGCCCCAGCCAGCAAAAACTGATTATTTTTCTCCCTTTTTATACTAACCTAACTGCTTAAAATAATCAGCACTTATTAATTCACCAAATATTTATTTAACGATGAGGGGGCAAGTGGGGAGTTATTTTCACTCGCAGTCATGACTGTCTCTCTGGACACTATCCAACCATGAGCAGAATCTTTATTACCTTCACCCCTGCATGGGAACGGGAAGCCTTGCTGCACGGGGGCAACATTCTCTTTGTTCTGCAATATGATTACTAAATTTAAATGTCATTAAAATTGCATCATGGAGCCTGAAGCTTTCTAATCAAAGCTGGTTAGATTGCATCCCAGAAGAAGCTGTTGCTGAAAGACAATGTTTACTTATTCACCTTCTTTTTAATAGCAATATGCACTTAACTCTTCAGAAAAGGGTTTTCGGAAAGATAAAACTCCTGATAACAGGTCCCAATTCATTATTCTTTGGTTTCTTCTGCATTTTATATCTATGTTAAGAACATGAGGTTTTTTTGTATTAAAGCTAATGAGGGCAGATTTGTGCCTTTCAGGCAATTTATATATAAAATAGAAGCAGTTGTGTTTGGTAAGGTTTATCAAGTCCTGTAAATTAAAAATTTCTTCTCAATTCCCACTGCTATCGCTAGGCTGCTACATGATAACAAAAATCTTTTGTGGTTAGAAACAGATCAATGAAATTTCCATTGTCCAGGCTGAAACAAATGCAAAAGCAGAATTAGCGGTAAAAATCACTGAAAGTCAGTTACATTAAAAAGCCTTCCTGGGTGCATGTCTGTGTTTTTCGTGATGAGATTTTCAGCCCTATAGACTCTTTGATAACAGCTCCATGTCTCAGAAGACAGCAGCTCACTCAGTTTGCCAGTGACCACTTCTAAAACCTCTGTTAGGCTTACAAATGGAATTAGTGAGGTTTTCAAATGTTAGCACAGATTCACCACCAAAAGTTAAGCTCGCGTTTCCCATTGATAACTATGTGTATCAGATACAAGTAAAGCAAAATTAAAACTCAAAGAACAACTATCCCCACAGATGCCACAACGCTGAGGAATGCAGCATGAATGGACCTCTGTGTAGCCACTGGCATGCTTTCAAGGTACAGATAAATACCTATTCACATGATAACATACACGTATACGACATAGTGACAAATTATAGCAGCCTTTTCCTTGATTTCTTATACTCCTTTGCCTGGGGTTGCTTCTTCTACATATATAAAACCAAGCACACCTCAAAGAGTTTCTAAAAGTACTTCTTTAGCAACCCTATGCAGTACTTGCACTATCCTATTGACAGAGCTTCTATACTGAAGTATTGAAAAGGTAAGGAAAATTAGAAGTGTTTCTTAAACATGCCTTCCCCAGCATCACTAAGCCAAAGACGGCTGAGAAACCATACCACTCTAGGACTGAGGAATGCAAAATATATTAAATAAACAAGGGATCAGTGGGGAGAAAGGACCAAGTGTTGTCTAATAGATCACTGAAAGCCCAATGTGCCAGTGGGAGGCACTGGATTAAGTATAGTTTGTAAATGAGTTTAAAGGGCAGAAACAGTCCTGGTTTATTCCCTGAACTAGAAAGGTATGTGTATACCTTCAAATGTGACATCTTATATGAAGGTACTTTATTGACAATATATTATGATCCTGATTATAAGTTCCCCAGGCTCTGCTGGGGCCAATTTATGAAGGTTTAGGTGGAAGCCTAATGCTGGAAGATAACAGAATGACATTTTTTTAATACACAGTGAAAACCTGACCAGTAGTACTAAAGACAAAAAACCTATTGAGCTTGGAGCCAGCAGACCTTAGAGAGATGTCTCAAGGGAAGCCACATCTTGTGGCTAGCTTACATGCTGCAGCAGACTGTTTGTTACTGAAGTCGATTGAAACATTTTCAACAGGAATTGAAAGAATGAGGATTTCTTGCTGATTTCGGTTTTGGGTGTTGGGTTTGGGGTTTTTTTCCATAAAAAGAGGGATTCTACTGTTCTTGAAACATTTCAGTTTGCTAGAGAAAACGGAAAACCCAAGGACTTGGATTCTGAAAAGTTCTCAGATTTCAGCCAAAAAAATGACATGTGACTGGCGTGATGTTGAAATGCCACATGCTCTCTCCACCTCTCTGGGCTGGGTTTCCTATGGGAAGCACAGAGATGGGATTCAGGAGACTCAGTGGGGTGCTTTGGGAGGAGGGCAGGTCAGGAAGCCTCAGGACAGAACGGATGCACCAAGCATTGAACTAGAGCTCCCACATTGTGCTTCCGCAGCATTTCTAACCAGACCAGGAGGAAGAAGTGAGGGTGTGTTTGCTTTTTTTGGACAGGAAGAAATAAATAGCTTAAAAATTTACAGTTTCTAGTTTTGTTGGCTGAAAAGTCAAAAATCTTACATAGGGAAGCCTTCCACCCCCTCTCTGATCCCCGACCACATTTGTTTGACCAGGTTTTCTGGGTACCATCATACTGGTGCAGTGTTTCTTTTTTAGGGAGAAAGAGGAGACTGTAGTCTGTCATATCTGAGGGAACTGGGTTGGAGACAAGAGGCAGATGACAAGGGTGATTGGGCATGGTGTTGGCAGGGTGTCAAGGGGAGCTGAGAGGGGGTGGGAACCATCTGCCTGGAGGAGGAGGTTGCTGAGATGGAGGTAAAGGGGGTGGCAGAAGGAGAACAAGTTTGTACTGCGCTTCAGAAATACTTTGGTTTAAAGTTTGAGAGTAGGGTAAATGTGGACTCATTTGTAATGCACACATAGGGAGGTTATTAATGATGCTCAATATGAGCTTATTTTCATTGAACAAAAGGTGGGTGAACTCGCACTCAGGAAGCTAACATTTGCCTTGCCTCATGAGGCTATGGCAATATTGAATCAACCTGCAGGGAAGTGAATTTCGGCTGCAGAAAAGCTTAAAGTGGATGACTCATGCTCCTTCTAGGTATACATGCCAGAGGGTCTAATCGTAGGGATCTGAACAGCAACCAAAGATTCCTTCCCAGGTTTAAGTTATCTTTTCACTGCATGCATCATTCATCCCAGTATAAGCAGCTTCAGAGAGAAAAGCACCAGGTGTGTCTGGGTCTATAACCCTAAATGGGAAGGCTGGTAGAAATCGGATCTTTGCAAGTTTTCTGACCTTACAGAGTAGTGGGTATGCTCATGGAAAAAACCAAAAGGCACACATTCCTAGTCCATACCATCCTAGGTAACTGCTAAGCGAGGACCTCCAGCCAGGCAGCTCTCAGAGAATACCAAGTATAACATAAGCTTGAGGAAAGCAGAGCTATAGACTGTGTGGGAGTAAGAGCAGGGTGAAGGGGAAACCAAATCCACAGAAATAATTGATAAGGAAAGTGGCAGTTCAAAATATTCAACTGAATACTAGTGTTCTGATACGAAACCGTGAAATTAGTGTCAGGTAAAACAACAAAACATCATGGAGCTGCAGGACACTCAGCACTATCAGGAAATGACAACTCTTGGTCAGGAGTTTAGTAGTGATGTGAGGCGAACCCAGCCAAACCACCCTCAGGTGGATTTGCAGTAGCCTTTCCTACCTGATGAGGAAAAAGAAAAAAAGGAAAAACTCAAAAATGTCAAGTTTTATAAGAAATTGAAGCAGAACACTTTTTACAGAAAGTTCTTTTTTACAGGAGTAATTGGAAATCACCAAAAAAGTTAGAAAGGTAGAAAACAAATAAAAAAGGGGCTTATCAGCTGCCTGTTTTCTACACTTTGGCAGAGCTGGTTCCAGCCTTCAGGATTTGCTTTGGCCAACTCAAGGACTTTCTCAGTCACAAAAAGTCCATGAATCCCCCCTAATTCCAAGGAAGCTTTTTGTTTCCACCCTGTATGACGTCTATCTCACATCCGTGTTCTTCTCAGACTCCATTCTGTAACGCTCATGCTGTCTTTCTCCTCTTATCACCTGCACCCTGGAAATGTCCCTCCTTGACCAGGCTCCCCTGTCACCCAGGCAGAAAGCATTCTCCCTCCCTCCAGAGCCGCCACTCAAGATGATTCAGAGGAACGTAACATACACACCAAAACCAGTCTCATCAGACACTGCCCCTTGCATGCTTGGGAATACAGCTGCCTGTAAGTCAGCAGGTTTTGGGCTCCTCTCTTTCTATACCCAAACCTGCAGGCAGAAATATATGGTCATGAACCATGAAATACTTATGGACACATCAACCATCCAGGCACTTCACAAAGCCTCTAAGACTGGACCTGTTCTGGAAATCGTGTCACTCATCTTAATGGATAAAGAAATGATAAAGAAAGGTCTTTGAGGCAATTTTCTGAATGGAAATCTAGCCATGAAAATACAGATTTACTTATTTCTCCTCCTCAGAGGAAAAGCTGAGGTTCAACACTGAGTTTGGCTGGTTCACAGCCAAGCTCTTCAGGTCAGATCTGGAGAGATGTCTCCTGCAAGCCCAGCCAGTGTCCCAACTACTGGCAGTGGAGTCTCAGACCCTCCTCCACTTTATAATATTTTCTTTAGAAAGGCAGAATCATCCGTCTTAATAGTAAACTGTAGTTATGAATGCATTGCTTTATCAGAGTGCTCAAAATTAACTGTATTTGTGAACTCAAAATCACCATAACATTCAAGTATGTGCTGAAATCCTATTGAGATTAAACTACATTACCTTAAGTATTTGCATTAAATGAAGTTAGACTAAAGGTGACAAGCTTGCATATACAGCAGCTCATTCCTTCTATTTCTGAAATCCCTAAATCCCCATTTGGAATTCAGGATTCATTTTTTAAAACAGATCTGACTGTATCACTTCCAGCTCAAGAGAAAGACCAAGCAAGAAAGATACAGGTGGCAGATGGCAACATTTCTTCTTTTTCACAGTAGAAATTTAAATATGATATGAGTTCAAATGTATGGTTTTATTTGCATATACACTAAACTGAACAACAAACATTTGGGTTATCTCAGTATTAAAATAATAAACTTTGTTCTACTTTTATTGGAATTTGAAAATATTGAAGGGGGAAATATCTGGAAATCTTCTCAAATCCCCCAAAACCAAATAAATGTAAGTTATAATCCACAAAAAATTTATCTTTGCTCTGCTGAGCACTCACAGTGATTCCAGGACACCTGCTGGATAAACCCATGTGGGATGGGAGGTCTGTGTGAAAAAGAAAAGCTAATCGCTGTCATGAAGGCAAATACAAAACTTTCCTTATGGGCATGAATCCAAGTACCCAGTACGTAACCAACCCTCCTGCAGTCAGGCTGAGTGGAAATCGAGAGTATTCATGTCTGATGTCCCAAAAATATTTTGGTATGCCATAGCACAATAGCCTGTTTCCACCACCACCAGCAAAGCCATTGAAGAGCGAGAGATGTCTGAAGATCCCAGCCCTGCCTGGGGCTCCTGCTTGCCCACAGGGCCACTCCATCCCCTCGTTCGGGCTGTTAATTGCTCAATAGAGAAGGCTCCCACGTGAGTCCCAGGGGATACAAGGGCACATCTGTGAGTGATGCGAGTGCTCCAGAAATGGAAACGTGTTCAAGTAAATAATTTGATCAACACTTACAGAAATAAACACTTCTTGCATAAACAGAAGCAATTAAAAAGGAAAAGCTTAAATTTGCCAGGTAATTTGTTCTCAGTGATTAATTCAACTAACTCTAAACAATTCCATTATTTAGTCTTCCCATGTCCTACTAATCTGAACCTCTTTCCCCCACCTCCCAAGAAACCTTGTGCAAAAAAGCAGAGGAATGATTAATTTTTTAGCATGAGACAGCTTGACCCCATTCTCCATTAAGCAGTGTTTCCATAGTTTCTATGTAATTTGTCATGGATGAGTTCACCTATGTACTAAAGAAACTCTTTATATTACCAGACTTGCACAGAAAATAAAATCTGAATCCTTGCTGTTTAATCAAAGTATAAACCCCAAGGCAAAACTTAAAAAAAAATAAATATTCATATTGCCTGTAGAAGGCCAAAAGCCACTGTATTTTTAGACCTGTCTCTGAACTTGCAGCGCTTTTCACCAGATGAACAGACGCTGTGGCATCTTTAGCATTTCTGAGGATGTGAATAAAGCAGAAACACCTTAGGACAAAGCCCAGATCCACTGCAACCAGGAGGATTTGGGTCATTGATTTCAAAGGATCATAAGGCTTCATAGCAACTTGTTAGAATTTAATTTCAGACCTTTAATTAAAGGCTTAGTACCAGACATCCCCTTGCTCAGGGCAGACATTAAAGGTCGTTACTCGCCTAAGGATTTACAGGCTTGTTTGCAGTTCTCCTTCCTTCTGCAGTGAAGGCAAAAGCTCTCCTGATAATGCCAGGAGAGCACATACAGACAGCTCGGCAGGGTCCGGCACCCCATCCCACCCAGACGCATCAGATGGCTGGAGCAAACCAACAGAGGAACGGAGCAAAAGAAAAGGTAACGGCACTGTGGGTTTGCTGAGGTGAGGCGGCGCATGCAGTCAGTGCTTGCTGCAGTTGTGTTTGCTTTGGCAATAGGGACAACTGATCTGGTAAGCTGCGATACTGCGTTTGCCAGCATTAGCTGGCAGCGATCCAGAGGTGTAGCAGGAGGATTAGGGAGTGGTTTTGAGATAAGGGTGGGTTGCTTTTTTTTTTTCCTCCGCTAGAGTGCAAGTGAGAGAAGCTGGCAAAAGGGATAAAATGTTAACTCAAAATCTTTCCACTCTCTTGGCTGCTGGAAATGATTAATACAGTTTCCTGAAAAAAAAGTTTTTTCTAGATCAGCCAAAGGCCTTAGATGTGAAAAAAATAAAGAAATGTTCTGATTTAAAACAAAACAGCTTTTTATGGATGCCACAGTCCACACTTAGAGCTGAACATTAGGGTTTTCTCCGCTAAATCTGCTGAAGGAGAACAGTTCATGGTGAAATACAGCTAAACACCAACACAAGCACCAAAAAGTTTCTGTGCAATCAGTTTCACGTATCCAGATGCATTTTCCCCACACCTCTGTGTGTAAAACACACAAATGATCTAGTCTGAGCAACCACTCGGAAAGTACCAGGAGCACTGAGCGCATGTGGACTACCAAATCTGGGAGTTTCAAAGAAGAGATTGGATCCTTTTTATAAAGGTAACAGGAGAACAGATTGTGCCACCCTTTCTTAATGTACTGGGTAGAGCTGCTAGAAAAGAAAGTGTTTCTGCATTAAGAGAGTTCCTTGGGCAGCGTAAAGTCTTCATCCATTGATTTCAAAAGGCCAACATCAGTTCAGTCAGACAGGGATTGGTACAAGGAATAATGCTGCAGGACCCCCAGGTAAGTGCTTAGTTGGAATTACCCAACCAGGGAGTCAACAGCATTTGGAAAAGTGATAAAAAAGAAATTGTTATTGCTATGACTGGGAAAGAATAGGTGTGACTGCTTTCTTCTCCCAAACTTGTTCATCTGTAGGGACAATCCGTAGCTAAATTTCTGCTGCCCTTGAAAAAACAGTGATTCCTGTACTAATTCATAGGCAAAACCCACTGCAACATAGATGTCTGTTGGCACACTTGGAAAAGGAAAAAACACCAACACAAAACTGTCTGTAAACAGCTAACTGTACAAAGTTGTATCAACATGAAGAAAATTTCCCCACCTGCAAATTGTAGAACTTTATCACCAGTTTTGTTGTGATAAAGTTACATTGGTGAAATAAATCTGCAGGGTGAGCACATGCATGTACATGCCTCTCTAACTTTATTGTGATTTTAGGTACCAAGTACCATGGTGGAGAAATGATTGATATCAGTGATGATAACTCAATTCTACATCAGCATAGAGTTGTCAATCTTTTGACACACTAAAAAAAAAAAAAAAGCCTGAGAAATGTTCTATTGATGTTCTGTAGAGCTTCTCCTTTCTGATGTTATGTATTATTGCTGCAGCTTCTTCCAAAATTGTAAGGATTTTTATTGTTTACAAGGTGAATTATGCCTTCATATCTTTTGCCTTACTGTTTTCCCAATTGCTTAGCAACAAGTCTCCACAAAGAAAAAAACCAGAACACTCTTTCTTTTATGTTGTACATCAGCAGCATCTCTGGTACAACAGTGACCTCAGAAAGCTTAACACCCAGGATGCATTTGGTCCATTATGTTAATCCTGATGTTCTGTAAAGAGTCTATACACATTAGTATTTAAATAGTGCCTTTCTGAATCTGTAACTCTTCTAGTCCTGGGGCTACAGCTTTATAAACACTATCATCCACATTCAACATTTTTAAAACTACTACTCATTTCCAGTTTTTCCTTTTCAAGAGAGATCAGCCCAATTCCAGAACTTAAAGTACGTCAGACTTGTGGTAGGTTGAAGAAAACTGTAGTTACCGATCCAACAAGTCGATATGCACAACACTGGAAACAGGCTTCTGTAGCTGTAACCAATATATCATATCTACAAAATTAACGTTACTCTTGTTGTTTTAGACTCAAGACAACCAGAGATGCCCACCATGCAAGAAATATTTATTTGTACCTTGACAGATACATGTTCCTTTGGCTTAGAGTGAGTCCAATGTCCTAAACTGACTATTGATCTTCCATCTAGTGTATAAGGATAGGTATCAAACTCTCCTATGTAGGTATTCTATGCTCCCAAAAGTATCTGAATGGAGAAAGACAGACCAGGTGATAAGTATGTACAAGAAATACAGGGAGCAATCAGAGAAAATCTCCCAATCCCATGTGAAAATGAATTACACCTTCTCAAAACAACACAAAGGGTCAAACTGGAATACCAAGGAGGTGCCAGCCCTGCACTGCCAAGGGAAGAGTGCTGCATTACCTAATATCATTTTCTATCTTTAATTTTAATGAACATCAAGCTGATATATTCAAAGAAATGCATTCCCAAATGGGAAGGATAAATAGGTTTACAGACTTATATTGGTTTTAGAGTGCACGGAGTCAGATGGCTTCCAATAGTGGCTAAGGCAGCTTAATCAATCTTTAATATAATTCAAGAGATACGCCACAAATATGTGGTGTGTATGCACAGGCCAGAACACCTGTGCATTGATTTGGCAAGTTTGCTAGTGTCTGGAAGTTATAACAGTAGCTTGCTATGATATTTTGGTTTAGTGGAGGGCTTCTGCTATTCCAGTGACAAAGACTCTAATTTTTCCATGCTGAAACCTTCTGCCTCTACCACCCTGACTCCTTGGTGTCTATCTTCAGCTGCTTCATACACCTCCATGCACTAGGTACAATCCTAAGAGGGGTTCCTCTATTGTGGAGAAATTAATATATTTTATTGAAAACCTATAACCATTTTCAAAGCAGTAAAAGTCCTAGAAGGTTGTGTACATTACTAAGGAGCCCACATTCCCAGCTTATAAACCCCTGTGATTTAGCATTTGGGTGACAGCTATTCCATCCTTGCTAAATTAAGATAGTGGTGCCTTTCCAGCATCTGGCAGACAGCATTTAAATGGCTTTTGGGAGTGAGCACATTTTCCAGATGAGCCGTTACTGTCTCCCTTTGTCCATTTCCACAGCTCACATTTTACATTTCCAGGTATATTTAAATTGTTCATGCAAAGTACAGCTTGCCAAGAAAAGGGGAATGTCCAAATACGCTATTGGAGTTGGGCACCCTTACAGGGAGGTCTGAATATCATCATATGTGCAGGATGGATATTGAGGACCTAGAATGATAAAGTTATTTAAACAGAGGGAAGATCTTTCAGATCCCTTGGGGATTGTTCTGAAAGGTAAACCCCATATTCCTCTACCTTGAAATCTTCATCAGTCTCCTCTGAACTTATTCAATGCACTTAGTGCTTTCAGAGCACAACACATACATCGCGCCACAGCATAAGAGATAGGTAAGCAATAATTATTAGGGGATCTGGTAAGCACAAGATGTACAGCAAGACTCCAGGACATAATTAATTGCCCATAATCAGCCCTACTACCATTGCTTCAGTGCAAGGACAGAGATTTTCCTCTTCTGCCTTTATGACAAATCTTATTAGTCATATTCACACAGTGGTGCATGCTTCAGTTTTGCTACGTGAAACAGCTATCAAGAAGTAACCGTGCTGTTCTGTACAGTTCAATTCCAGGACACTCAATAAAAGTTTGGGCAGAGGAGTAGTTTTGGTATATCCAGCGATGTGGTCACAAGCACTTTTTAAGAAACACCCTCAGGTTCCAACCCTTCAGGAATGGAAAACACATTATTTCCTGCAGTCATCACCCACCTGACTCCACGTATTCCCCTTGTTCATGCACAGAGCATCACTGAGCACCACGTTGAGCAAGAGAAGCTGAGAATTAACCTTTCTCTACTCAAGGCTCACCTGTTCAGAAGTAGGGAGAGCAGAGAACAGAGGTAGCATATGGAAGCTGTGCTCTATACTCTTACAGTCAATGACCATGCAAACCTAGAAACAGATATGGGTAGTCAAGAAGAGCATGGTAGCTCTGTTCTCTGTGTTAGAAAAGACTCCTGACAAGAACCATGAAAGACATTGATTTGTGTCAAGAGAACCAGGCACTGCTGGAGACTAACATTCAAATTACAGTTCAGCTGCATATGGGCTGCACAACATCACATAGATTGCCTGGATCCAACAAGCTTCCCTGGCTGCAAATGGAGATAATCACTGCCCTTCTCTTCCCTGCAGAGCTTAGCAATGCTGAAGTCCAGTGAAGACTACAAGGTGTTACCAGGCAAATGAGGACCACAGAAGCCTCTAGGTGGATGGAGCTCAACACCTTACACATCAAGCAAAAGCATTCACATGTACATTCAGTGCAGCTCACCTCTGTCCATTCTGCCCATTCTAGTCCCTGGAAAAGTGCCTACGTATTTATGGAAAGGTACATGACTCTCAAGGATACCTTTCAGAAGCACACCAGAGCAAGCCAAGGTGAAAAAGCTCTGTCTAATAGCAAAGACATTTCTAAACTAAACCAGACATCCCTTTACACCTCATGTACAAGCTGAAAGAGCATCTGATGCAAACAGTTCATATTCTCTAACCTTTTTCCACATTTGCCAGTGCAGGTAAAGGCCAGAAGGACTTATTCCAATAGCTTGCTTCAGTGCTGTAACAGTCTTTCAACCCAAAAGCTGAAAGAACCACCACCCCAGGCACATACTACACAGCAACGTTTAAGCAGCAATGTAAAAGCCAATATCCTTATTTGCAAAGCAATCACAGCTAAGGAGAGTATACCTGAAGGGTATGGGCAAGGCAATATGGGAAGATGAATTATTCCCCAAGGGAACATCGCATTCCATGCATATTACTTTTACACAGAGTTGATTATTTTCAGTACCGTGCAAGGAGGCTGGCAAAGAGTACTTCAATGGCTGTTATTAGCGCTGATTTACAAGAAATCTAAAGTAATTTTTTAAGTATTGCAGGTTGGAAGAAATTAAAGTGCAGCAATCTGCACACAAGAATAGACTTAAAAAAACCCAAAACAAACAACAAACTAAAACCAAACATATCAAGTTTCTAGCTGCAGCTCCCATTTGAATTCATTCACCTGATAAACAACTTGGATTTTCCTGCCTTCATTAATCCTGCCCTGCTTTTGCTCACTTCTTCATGTAAGTGCAATGAGTCTGTGTTGACTCTACAGACCAACTGATCAGGCAATGCATATGTACTCAGTTAGGATCATGCCTAGTCCTTTATTCTTCAACTCAAGGGGTCTTTACCCACTTTATTGTTTGTTCAGCACAATAAACCAACCTTAACCTATTACAGAGTAAGGCTTCCTATCCTGAAAGATCAAAAGACACCCCACAAGTTTAATAGAGAGGGGAGGTTCGCATCAAACAAGGCACAGGGGGAGCATTCTGAGGCAACTCTAAAGGCATATCGAGACAGCAGAAAACAGTGTGTCACTGGCAAGATCTCCTCACCCTTTGAGCCAGTGGGCCACAAGGCAGTTCTGAGCTGGAAGCAGTAGAAAGACTGTAGCAAATGACTACAACAGCTCTAATGAGTCGTATATCTCAGCTGGGCTTCCTAGTCCAGGCAAGACTCCCACTAATTCAGGTACATGGTCTCTGAGCAGAGAATAAGGTCCTGCCAGTTGTGAAGGAGAGGTGTGACTTGGCTACACCTGGGTGTATCTACAGGCTCTCGGTTAGACTTGGGGTGACTCACCCTGGGTGTTTGAGACAGCATCTAGAGTCTTGCAGAACAATTTCTATGGTCATGGTTTTACCACCTCCTTTATTCCTGAAGATGTTGTGGGCCATGCTGACCACAGGGATGCAATACCTAGAGCGCTAGCTCAGTGAGGAGATGCGCTACATATTTCAATGGAGCTTTGCAGGGTAATCACAACATTTCATGCAAGGCTTACACCACTGCAGGGATCAAGCCTGACTCTGCTCGGGTAAAAAAACCTGAGAATAGGAAGCAACAGAAAAAGTATTGCTAACCTGAAGAGCTGCCACTAGATTTTAGGGAACTGGAGAGAAGATGGACAAACCCGGGAGAGGTATTAAGATATACCCTGTCCGAGCAGTACTTTGGACAGCTTGTACTTTAGCCCACTGTAAGGGAGGGAGGGAGGAAACCCATAGCTATTGTCCCCATTCCTTGTCACTGACTGTATGTGACTGTAGGTACTCCAGCTAGGTGAGTCATTCAGAAGAAATCAGTAATTCGATACTGTTGACCCATTTCCCTTTCACAAATCACTTTCACTGTGCTGGGGGTTTTTAACTTTTTTTACAGCAACACTTCCACAACAGTCTTTCTCAACTTCTGTCAGAGTAAAGGCTGCTCATGAATTATTTGTTGTTCAGTACATAAAGCGTACCGATTTGTAATCAAATCTAGAAGGTGATGTGGAGGTTCACAGGTCAACTACAAAATGAAAAGCAAGTCAAATTAATTTTGCTAACTTTTACTTAAATACGTTGCATGAGACTATCAGATACTTCACTGCTTTCATTAAAAGTGTTTTTAACCAAAATATTTTGTTTATCGGTAAATGTAAAAAATAATTTAAAAGGTTATAGAAACCACAATAGCAGGCTCCAAGACATACTTGCTGAAACATACCTTTGTGGGCATTTCTAGTCCACATGTGATTGGTGGTCCTTCTCAATCAGCATTTCTAACACATTCTTTGAAATAAAAATGCACAACAATAATACTACATGTGATTTTGTAATATTTGTATCCAAGATATCCGAGTAATTTGCCAACAATACTGAAAATATATACATCTCATAAGCCTTTATTCTTTACAACCTATAAAGGGTACGGCCATCAGTTTCAGCACTTATTTGGTACATTACTTCTTTGCCATGTTGCTATCATAATCATAAAATGTGATTGATGTACCTTTATCCACTGTGTCTTTGAGACAGCTTTATTGGCTAAACTACAAATGCTCAAACTCAAAGACCATGTTCCTTTTACAGAGGAATATTTTATCAGCACATTTCAAAATGAAAAATCTATTGCAATTCCATTTCTAATCTGAATATGGCTTTAGAGTTAGCCTTCAGACAAAACTTCTACAGCAGTGTATATGCTAAGTGTTGCATCTCAAAGAGTTTCATACTTATCCCTTCTAAAGATCTATCATCTCAGTATTTATTTATTTATTACAGCTCTGCCAAAGTCAGGAATAATCTTTCACAAACTGTTTTTTTTATTTTACTGTTGGCAAGACAATAGATCATGTACCCAGTTTTTATTGCATATGTGACTATAACTATATGAGATAATTTGCAGATTTCAAAGCAGAACAGCAAATAATTATGATGATAAAATAATGTTGCGAACGGAATTTATCAAAACTCATTTATTGCTCAAACTATCAGCAAGCAATTTGAATTTGGAATAAAGCAATAGTGGTCTAACTGCTTATGCTAATAGTTATGCCCTGATATTATCGCTATTCGTGTAAATGTCAGTATAGACAGCAACTGGGAGCAGAACTAAACCTGACCTTAGGCTCTAAAACTGTGGGTCTCACCATGTACAGAAGATTGCCACCTGAAAATTGCAAAAATATGAAGGTTGGTTTTGGTTATTTTATCCAGAGAAGAACAGGGGTTGATTTTACTTCACCAGCTAAAGACCTGAAATTATCCTTTCCCTTCTTGCAGAGGTAAAAACAAAATGTCCCCATGTCTTTGGGTTGAATTTTGATAAAATCAAGGCTAACATGTAGCAAATCAACACTGTACAAGTTAAAGATGATCTCATGTTTCACTTTCAGAAAAGCCAGTGTGAAGTTCAGCATGAAATTAGCCCATGGAAGTACAATTTCAGTTTAGAGCAATCACGAGTGACTGACTGAGAAGGTCAACTGCCTTTCATCCAGTTCATCTGCAAGATGAGCTGGAGAGCAGAACACATGGTGCCAGGCGGAAGAGGATATTGTGATGTGATGGGGGCATAAGAATTTCAGCAAGTCTCACACGGAGGATGAAAAGGAGGAATTTTCCATGGGACAGGAACTGGGAGAAAAAGCTAAAGCGGCACAGTGTGAACTGACAGGAGGCGCAGCATTTCTGAAGCACAAGGGGAACTGGAGAAGAGTGGTACTTCACCTGTGATGACATGAGACTGGGATCAAAGATGCACAATCCCAAATTCTCTATTTTAAACCACTGGCAAACTCCCCAGAAAGCATGAGACAGTTTAGGTGTTAAAACCTCGGTGTGACTGAATCAGCCCTATACCTAAACAGTAATCAGCTGTGCCACCAGAAAAAGCTGGTGTTGCCTTAGGGATCACAGGAACACTTTCCTATTTTGCTCTAGCTGGGAATCTGAACACCAACGCCTATTAGTTTATGCCAAAGAAAACCAACCTCATCTGCTGATCAAAGCTTTAGAAGCTTGAGCTCAATTTAAACCTCATCTTCACATTTTTTGTGGCCCATGAGTGCTACCAAAAGGATCAGAAGAGGCCAGAGGAGAATTAACCACTGATTATTAAATGAGAGAGACTACTCAATACATTTCAATCTCTCCAGTTAATGCTGAGCAGAAGCATGTGGGAAAAGGTGCATCTTTCATTAAAAACACTACACTACAGTAAGGCTTGATCTATTATTCAATCGATGCTTTTTTGAAGCAAACGGTCGTTTTACATCAAACCCTTTTTCTTTTTTGTTTTCTGTTTAATGTCATGTCTACAGAGCAAGAGGGGGCACTAAATATCCCTGGACAGCATTTATTCAGCTTCAATGAGAAAGCAGGGAAAGGAAAGGGACAGTCTATTTATAAGGCTATAGAAGACACAGAAGTGGAGCCTTCTGCACTTTCTGTGGGTGCAGAAAGATAAAAGGGCTTTGTTTAAATTTATTTTTTGGACAAGACCACAAGGAAGTTATTTATACTTCTGGCCACATTGAAAGTCCATTTTTGCTGACAATAGAGACCTCATAGGTATACCTACTTGCACCTTTATGCAAGGAGAAGAGAAAAGCTGCAAGAAGTAAACAGAGCCAGAGACCCTGACAGTGTGGAGACTGAGCAGGGAGAGCTGACAAGACAAATCAATAGAGTTATCAGGTGTCTGGAAGAAAAAGGCTGCTGCAAAAGAATCCTCTGTTGGAAAGGAAAGGCATAGGGTACATGGTTACGTATTAAATGAAAAGGCAGAGAGCTCTTAAGGCACTTCCCATGATGGTGAAGATGGAAGAGTGGGATGAAAAAGTGAAGCAGCTTGAAGTGGGAGAAGAGCTCCCTGCCTATGAAAGGGAGAGATGGCATCAGTGAGAGACGCATGTGAGCAAAGGCAGGAAAGCAGGAGACAAAACAGAAGGCAGCTTTGCAAAAATAGCTGCCAGTCAGAGAAGATGGACTGCCAGGGAAGCGTGTGTGCATGTGCACATGCGGTGGGGAGCTGCATGGAGTGACAGCATAGCAGTAGTTTCTGCAGACAAATCATTTTGGAGGGTGATTAATGTGTGTATCCCAAGCAGTACCACCAGCTGCCTCAAAACAGAGGAGTTTCAGGTTCTTCCTTTACAGAGACCAAGTACAGAAATTTACATCAGACCCTGTCCTAGAATAGCCCAGGCAGCAGCATGAGACTCAGTCATTAATCAGGAAAATGCCTCCTCTTTACAATCCTGCTTTGCTACCAGCAGAGAACAAAACTAGATTAGGAACTGAAGCCCTGTCTGCCAAAGTCAGTGGGAAACAACATAAGGACTTTAGATGGCTTTGGATCAGGTCATTGTAAAGGACAGAACATACTGGGATACCGGGAAGTGGGACACAGGGGTCAATAGTGCTAGCTAAAGGACAGACACAGAAGTATCTGGCAGAAAAGGATGCTTGATGCATATAATATTGCAGGTTATATGTGTGTGCTGTGTTTGGCTCGCTACCTTTCCCCATCCACAGGGCATCAGACCAGTGGCAGCACACAGAGCAGACTGGCCATTTCTGGTCTGGGAAAGTTTCTGGTCACAGAATGTCTGAGGCTGAAAGGGACCTCTGGAGATGGTCTAGTCCAAGCCCCATGCTCAAAGAATTTCCAGAGAGAGCAGGTTCCTCAGGTCTGCATCCAGTCAGGTTTTGAATAGCTCCACGGATGGAGACTTCACAACTTCTGTGGACAACCTGTCTTACCCTTCAGCTAGATTCACAGTAAAAAAGTTCTCATATGTTTAAACAGGATTTCCTGCGCATTTGTGCCCATAAGGCAAGGGCAGGATGCATCTAAAAGTGCATTCACATCAGGATGGCCCATGTTACACTGACCTCTTGTCTTCCTCAGGATCACAGAAAGAAGAGTTGAACAAATGCAGATTATGTGCTCCCACTAGGAAAGGCTTAGTACTCAGCTAGGAGAATGGAAGACATCCTTATGGTCAGACCACACTGTTGATGTTTTAAATAACATGAGATGAGAAGAGATCTCTGTCCATCTCTTTTGAGAGAGGATCAGCTGCCCACAGCCATCCCTGAGCAACTGTCCCTTATCTTCTGTCATGGGGAGTGGTAACCATTGTGCTTCATAAACAAACACATCCCATCCCAGAGCCCAGCTCACAGAGGAGACCAGGGAGATAAGGCCACAGCACTACATATCATATATTTAATTATAGCAGCATTTCCAGATTCCTTTGTCCAGGTTTCCAGGAGAAAGGGGAGGAAAATCACACATGAAAAAAATTGGGTCACTCTTATTTGGGACTTACTGTGCCACTTTGGTCAGATTTTCCTCTATGCTGGATTCAGAAATATCACCGGAGCCTCCAAATTTGACCATACAATGTTTGATTTCTTGCAAGAAACCTGTTTGTTCAATGAAACCATGGATACACACAGAACAAGCAAGCTGCAGGGAACACGATTTCAAGGGGAACCATACTTTGGTTCATACTACCACCCTGCACAATGGAGGGACATACTCAACACAGCTACAGTTTGCCTAACTTATTCTTTTGCTTTGCAGTGAGGTTAACTGCATCACATCTTAAGTCTCCTGTTAAGCACTGGAAATTCGTGGCATCAGATGCACGTGTATTGTGCTGTATTTAGCAGGACTCTAAAATGGATATGCGAACTAAAAGGTATAATTTCTGTCACTCAAAGGATTATTTAGCACAACTTATTTGGGCAAAATGGGAACAAAATATTGAAGACATACCGAAGTATTTAATTTCTACCACACATTATATGTAATTCTGTCTCCTGTACTTCAGCGTTGGATTGATTGATTTACGTATTCAGGTATACTAAATGTGCTTTTGATTTCTAAACCTAAATAAGCAGAGTTTTCTTCACGGGATAGGAAATGCTTCAAGACACCATGGAACCTTTTCCACCAATATTGCCTCACTCTCCAGGTGAGCTTTCTTTGTTTCCACATCTGTTACAGTCCAGATTCCTGCAGTCAATGACTAGCCAAATTTGTTTATTTTGGAGAGCAGTAACATTTGCAGAAAGCTGGTGTTCTAAAGCTTGCAGAATCTGTTCCCACCAGAAAGCATCTTTTCCTCATTTTTATTCAAGTCTGCCCCATTCTGCTTGTGTAGGTGGGACAAGGACACATAGAAGAGGAGAAGGGAAAGTTTTGCAAAACTCTGGTGAAGCAATAGTACTAAGGACAATCCACCCAAGGGAAGAGCTCTAGCATTTTCCCACATGCTGTGAAAGCCTCTTCCCAGCCTGCGCCAACTTGTTCCAGATACATAAGCAAGCTGTTAAGCAGCTCTTGTGGACTTTATTTCCCTAAATTTAATAATGTTTTAATATAGCATTGACAAGTTTGTGCCTAGCAATTATTTAGAAGCTGCCTCATGGTCAGGTTTTGTAGCTTATTGTTGCTGTACAATTTTCAATTGTGAACAATTGATAAAGGGCCAGTATTAAAATTACCTCACCTGAAGTATCTTCTCTTATCATGCATTGTGGTATGAAAAGAACTGGGAAGAAATAACATTTTCATTGAGTATTTATGCCTTTCAAATTCTCAGATTATTGAAGAACAGGAGGAACAAAATGGCATTCTCATTGTGCTGGTTCCTTTTATCATCTGGATGTTCAAATCAGACAGTAAGATGCATACATACATTTCTCTTCTAATAAATGGCTGCTCATTGTGTTTTACCGCATTACGTAGTGTCTTCTTTAGAATACTGGCACTTTGCACCTATTGTAACATTTCTGGGGGCAAGATTTCAGATACAGTGCAGTGCATAACTAGAACTAGAAGCACTACAAGATTCAAGGACTGGAAGCTGAAGTTAAAATGTATTCAGGCAAAGAGAAATGAGCAAAACATGAGGTGTATTTAACCAAGCCCAAGGTAAAGTATGCCAGGTGTTACCATCTTTCATTTGAGAACTTTCAACCAAGACTGGGTATCCTATAAAAGATATGTTTTTCTTTAGAGCTTTAGCAGAAAAAGGCAGAAGAACATTTGAGAAATAACCCAAGTCACATTCTTAAAAGCCTTAGAAATGTCCTAGCTGAACTCCAGCATTGCACCAGTCAGAGCTTTAACATTTTAAGGCCAGAATCCAAAAGGACACAGGCATGACGTCAAGGTCTGCAGTATGTAAAAATACTGTTCAAAGAATAAAATTCACACTACTTAGTTACACATTGCACAAGGATTCACACTTCAGTGCGCTGAATAAGTGATACTTAAAAGTCAACCATTGCTGAAGTTGAAAGGGCATGTATCCAACTGCCACACTCTTGGACGTAGGACTACATCTTGGGACTGCAGGAAAAAAAATTAGGGAAAAGAAAATTCAAGTTGAAGCTTTCTGCACTTAGCAGCTGACATGCCAGTCATGATTTCTGTCTTCTGTACAACAGTACACAAATTGAAAAAACAGTCTTTTTGTAGCCAAGAACCTAAGAATTGTAAGGTCAGAAGAAGAGCAAAGAGGACAAAGACCCATTCATTAGGTGCCAGGGAGTCAAGGGACAACAGGTAGATCTGCATACCAATTTCTGCCTCCTTGGGAAACATCATTACTTCAAAGATATGCTGGACTGAATTATAAGAGACATAGTTCAATGCTTTTTCTCAGTGTTTTCTCAAACAAATGTCACAAATCATGTTCTTCTGTATTCAGAGCTCCCCGGAATTACGGCTTAAAGGTGAAAACCTGATGAATGCATGATCTATTGAGCTGAAGTCCAGCCTCTTCTTCTTTGATGTTTCTCCTCCCTCTTTTTAGGGTGTTTCTTCCCAGACCTCTGTGCCCACCAGTTGGAGCATTTTCCCTTCCCTGTTTTTACCTTTATTGGAGCTCATTTGTGATGCTTTCTGGTACCATGCCAAGTAACCTGACCAACACTGTCAATAGTTTATTCTCACTTCTTTCTCCCAGGAAAGACATACAATTCAAGGAACATCTTGTTTTAAATAAACAGCAGCAACAAAATCCTTGCTCTTGGAACAGATGTAACATTAAAGATTAAAACGGCTTTGGCAACATTCTGGCTGAGAGCAGCCTTCCTGTTACTGCTCTTTGGTCTCAGCCACATCAGTGGTGGTGGTGGTCATCCCCTGCATCTGTTCCTCAGTATGTTCCCACAACCCAGAGAGCAGCTTTACTTCTACTGTGTCATTTCAGGAAATGAACAACTTTGTTTTACAGCTGCTTTTGCACTGGAAATGTACCAACCATTATACCAAGCACTGCTCTAGTCTGTCATCCTGATTTTGGAAGTCAAATTATTCTCACTACTCTCTGACTCCTACTCCTGTTACAAAGCCCAGATTTAACATTAAATTCCCCCATTGCTAAGCAGAATGGAGAGCAACTCTCCCACTTTGAAATCTGCAAGCAACATTACTACATACCCAAACATCTTATACTTCAGTTTTCCTCCTAAAACACTTTTTGTCAGCAATAAGCCAGTAGCATCTCTTTTCTCCAAGGAGTTCATGCTTATCATCAGCATATTTAGCACCTGCACAGCTTTTGTTGCTACAGCAACCCCTCTTCTTTCATTCCCCACCCCATACTTACTTTAATCACAAGTTTTACTAATTAGTACAGGCTTCTCTCACAGTTCTCTCTCAGATGTGAAAGTCTGTCACCAAAACTCACCATTTCCATTCATTATAGACTTCACTAGCCCAGTAGGGTACAGGCCCAAGGAAGATTTGTGCTGTTGACCAAGATTCAGATCTGGAAAGGCAAGTGATTACAGCACAGGGAGGAAAAAAAAAGGAATAAAGATGTTCTTTAGCTAAAGTTTGAGATGAACATGAATGTTCATAAAGATTTTAATAGCATTGCAGGTGAGTTGGAATGGGGAAGTGATAACAAACATGAAAAACCAAAAAGATTTTCTGTTTGTAATCAAGAAATAAAGACACTAATTCCTATTTGCACTTCTTGTTAGCCTGATCTCCACCCACTGCCATGTCTAGAGTGCATTGCTTCCATGTACTGGTCCCAGTGGGCCAGATCACAGAGATGCACCAGAAGTAAAAGATGGTGAAGGAGGAATCCTATTCACTCGCCAGATGAAGTCTGTGAACACAAAGTCCCAGTACGCTCCCAGCCAGAACCACAGTTTTGTGAGGGTCCAGAGGTAAGCTCTGACCTACAAAAACCTGCATGAAATAAGACCTGCATACTTGAGGGATTGCTTCATTCCCCAAGCACAGCACAGTTGGCAGATTTCCTCTGCCAAAACCAGCCCGTTGCTGGCCAGAGCCTCCCAAGGTCCCCACACCTCTGCGAGCCTTCCTTCCCTGGTGTCAGAAACGGGTCCCACACAAAGTCTGACTGCCTGTGGCAAGCAAAGCCAACCTTGTCGAGCAGGCATTCACTCAAGGCTGGAGCCTGACCTTTCTTTGGGGAAACAAAGATCTGAGAAGTTTTTACAGTGACGAGAAATGTGTTAGATAGCTTTCTAACACAGGAGAGCAGACGCTGCTATTTCTGTCTTATAACCTTAGAGAGTAGCCAAGATTTTTCCAAGGCTGAGCAGAGATTTGGAATGCCTCTGGTTTGGAAGACCTGTTAAAGAAACGCAATCTTAAGAAACGATGTGGTAAGCAATCCTTCACAGGGAGGCAACAGCACTCATCTCGATGCACCTGGGAGGCATCCCAGAAACCAGGGCACTTTGATTTGCATTTTAAATGGTACAATAGAAGGAAAAATTTGGATGTATAGATCCATACCCTGAATGAAAATATTCCAAGAACATCATTTCATCTTTCCGTCACTTTAAAGGGTTGGCTTTCTGGAAAGAATACTGATACGTTTGATAGAAAAAGACAATTACTTCACAATAATTTACTAATCTTTTATGGTGAATATCCCTTCAGTTATCCTAACTGCTCCACATACAAGTGTAACTGCAAGGAAAATTCCCTCAAATATTCAGTACTTCATATAGCACATTACCGTGTTGAACATCCCTCATGTTTTTTAAACATATTTTCAGAGATGTGTCGTCTAACAGAGTACAATTAGCTTGATGAGATTTAAATTACACCAACAGACCTCATTAGGAGAAAAAGTTTATAAAGTCTTCAGTGGTTATTCAAAGGCTCATGTTAACATAAGGACACAAGGCTCCTGAGCTCCTCCATAGTCAGTAAAGAGAAATTATGTTCCTGTAGAGAGCAAGAGTCAGTCCAGGGACCTAAGTCAGATGTCCTGATTCAGCCTCAGAGGATCACATCTCTCACCATCAACTCTGAACAAACCCCGAAGTTGCCACCTTCACAGAAAGAGAAAACCCTTTGTGGTGGCCCACAACCCTCCATAGCTACTGATGTATTTTAGGTTCTTCGCTATTATTTCAAAACCTGGTACAGAAAGAGGCACTGTGATAAACTGGATGAAATTCATAGATATAGTTATCTTCCATAGAACAGTCATGATCAAAGCAATTAAAAATGTCATTTCCCATATTTCATAAGTAGACTGTGAGCCCTGTGATATCCAGTAATGGAACTCCTGGTAAAACAAAAGACTGAGTCTTGAGCCAGATTGCTTCATGAATCTATTTGGTTAAAGCATAAGGTGAGTCCATTATACCTGGTCAATAACAGGATTAGCAAAAGGCAGAGAATAGGAATCACTGCTCTGAACTGAAAGCCTTCTCTTACATTCTGAGTTATTTTAAGAAGGAAAAGATTTTTTTTTTCTATTTTCTCTTCTTTATAGCCATTATAGAACATTTCAGAAGCGAGTAGGGAATTATTTCAACGATTGAAAGGTTTGATAAGCTGTTCTACAATGAGGAATTTGCTACTATATAGAGAACAAAACACGACAAAGATTGTAAATGGGTGAAGTTTGGTATTTAAAGCTCTAACATCATGTTATTATACATCTATCAGTGCTTGAAGTCTCCTGAATTCACACAGAATATAGTTTCTTATGGCTACAAATGACAGCTACGAAGGGTTAAACGTTCTTATGTTTCTTTCTCAGCCTTTTACCCCACTTTGAGCCTCATCTAATGGCCAAGAGCATTCTGTGGATTAGGAACAACTGTCTTATCCTTTCCTTTGGGAAGTAGCATTTTTGAGCCCTTATTCCACATTTTTCATGGTTTGCCCCCTGCCCCCTCTGTGGTCTGGCTTGCAGTCTGCTGCCTTCTATCAAGGCAAAGACAAAAGCACCCAGTACCATGTCATCTGTCATTCAGCAGACACATCCAAAATCCTCATGGCTGCATTGATGAATGCTTTTTCTGCACAGCCCTTCTTCTGACCATTCCACTACCAGCAAGTTCTTGCAAGCAAGTGGCCAATATCTCATTTTAAAGGCCAATATATTGCCCTTCTCCATTTAGCAATAAGAAAATTGGTATCAGTTCTTTGGTACTGTTTAGGTGTTTCCAACCCAGTTTGTACTTCACTTCGGTTACACCAAGGTGGACAGGAAATCTTTCTGTCTTCTCGTCCATTGGTAGTGTTGCCTCTAAACTTTCCTATGGCACGCTCACAGCTTATGTCCTCCGATGAACTTGGCATACCCAAGTCCAGTACAAATGCCAATGTCTTTCTGCTGCTGTTCTAGTAGTTAGTGCGTTTGCTCAATCAGTCCATATGCTCTTCCTTGCCTTCCAACACCAGACCTAGCTCCTAAAAATGATGAGCTTAAACAGCTTAACTTTTGAAGGGAGGTGTCATAACCCTGAAATTTTTAAATTTATTTTTCTTTTAAACAACACACCAGTATTCTGTTGGGCTTGATGCTTAGGATCCCACTGATAGCTTTATCAGGCTTTATATCATGGGAAAAATGTTGCTACAGCAAGGGTTCCCTATAGAGGAAAAAACAAGCTTTATACTAGTTTTTGTTTGGGTTTGGGTTTTTTTGTTGTTTTTCATTGGGCTGGGTTGGGTTTGGGGGTTTTGGGGGGGTTCTTTAGTTTTTGTGGGTTTTTTTCTTTAATTATTAGATGAAACAATCTAATTGGAAAAACAGACAAGGTTTTTGACATTCTTAGTATCAAAGGACATGACCCTGCCATCTGTCTGCTTAGTAAGATCTAATTATTTCCTCAGTTTATTAGCTTATTTCTCAGACTGATAACCCCTTGACTGTTAAGAATGGCCAAAGCTATAAGAGAAATGTGTTCACATAAACCAAACAGCGTTAATCATCATCACAAGAATTTGTTTAAACTAACTCCAGCCTAAACCCCAGTGTGTTAGAAACAAGATTAGCAGCAGGCAAAATGCCACATCATCTTTAGGAACATCTCCAAAACCTCTTTTAATCTTCACATATACATATTATCCATGTATTGTGCACATAATCTGACAAATATGGAATAGTTGATTTATTAAGATAAATGCATCGCTTTGTGTCACAGTAATATTAAATTATGTTTGCTTTATTACAGCAATATTCTATAATTAAAAAATATTGCACAACATCTTGTATATTACCAAGTTTCTTCATCTAGTGAGAAAGGACCCCAGTTTAATCAAACTGGTCCTTTGCAAAAATTGTCTGCGTTTCAGACCCATCACTTCATGATCTCTACTATTTTATTCCCTAATTAATAAATCAGACATTAAATAATTAACTAGATATTAGCCATGTCAAGGGCAACTTCCTTTTGCTATTTATTCCATGTCCTACCAATATTCAACCTCTGCTTTTCTTTACTCTGCAAAGATTTTTGGTTAAAATCAGTTAAGTTATGGATAACTTCTTGTTTCTCGCCTGCAAATTCACTTGTCTCCTGAGAGAAACAGTTACAGTTCTAATTTGTTCATCACATGTTTTGCCAGTTTTCAATTACATATACCAACCTCCAGTGAGTAAGACTAGCCTTAAGAAATTTTAAGAAACAATCCCTTCTTCACTTATTTCCCCACATCAACCTGAAACTTCAAGATCAGCTTTTGATTTCTTCTTGGTGAGAAAAAAGCTATATGCTCCCAAGTTTTAAAACTATTCTGGTTTAAAAAAACAAACAAACAAAAAACCCACAAAAAAACCCCAACACTGATTTTCCCCAATATCTATCATTTGTATACAACAAAGGATGAACAGGAAAAAACCCAACAAATACCCTCAGACAACAATACCATGGAGGCATCTCCACTGTGTGAGAAATCTGAATTGCTCTCCTGAACCAAGGTGTCTGCATCTGTCTTGGGTGTTAGAGCAGACAGTATGTCAGAGATGTCCAATTAAAAGAAACTAGAAGGGACTTCAATTGAAAATGGCCCATACGAGCCTGGAAAGGCTGATCTTCAGACTAGATCTAGAGCATAGACCTAAAACTTCAACGGGAGGAAAGAAACCTTTACAGCACTTGCATAGCACGTTTGGCAAATCTGGCGATGACAAATGCATACAAAGTAAATTAAAAGAACACTGAAAAATGCAGAAACAAGAGCATGGAAGACAAAGTGTAACCTGTATGGAACAAAAAAAGCACCACCTGAAAAGCTTTCGGTTTTTCCGGGTTTTAAAACAGAAGATTTGTAGAGCAGAAGAGCATTTGCAACAGAAACAGT
The DNA here is from genome assembly GCF_023634085.1 of Falco cherrug. Classification (NCBI taxonomy): domain Eukaryota; kingdom Metazoa; phylum Chordata; class Aves; order Falconiformes; family Falconidae; genus Falco; species Falco cherrug. The sequence goes on from NC_073703.1 coordinate 31,170,210, forward strand.
AGTATCTTTTCACCTGAAGAAATGCAAGTTTCCAAAATGTTATTTCTGGTTCGAATCATTACCTTTTTATCTGCAACACTGTGAAGCTGTAAAATGGAGAGAATTTTACTAATGTCAGAAGTTGCATAAGTGTGAAGAATAAAAAGATCCAGTCCCCTTCAAGCTTTTAATGCCACAACAGTTTAGTCAAGAGATTCCCCATAAGCAGAAAACAAAACAGTTTGGAGACCCAAAGTGCATCACATCATCTGGAAATTTGTCAAGATGTTGACCAGAGAGTCAGAAAACAGATGCAAATTGTCCCAGGAATTTAAATAGATGGCAAAGGAAGAGCAAGAATCAGGTATCTGAGAACAGCATCATGAGAAAGGTGGTTGTTTTCAGTGACAACTCTGCATCTGAGATGTGTTTGGCTGAAGGTTCAGACATCAGTTTGAACGCCACGGCTGAAGGAGTTAACACACAGTGGGTGTAATACTTCAAGAACACTTTATTTTGTGTTTATTTGGAGCATGAGCTGTTCTTGAATTAGATCTAGATCCTACTGATAACTTGAGACAGACTTTTTGTCTGTATGGCACCAAGCACAAAGGAAGGTCCCAGAAGGACTAAAGCCAATTAAGCACTGTAGAGCGTGATGTCAACAGAGCACCTGTGCACAGACAAAGCCATCCTCATTAGAGGTTTGTTTGAACAGGTTGAACAGACATCTTCAGAAAATGGTCAGAGTTAGTTGTCCAGAGGGTCTTCAAAGCTCTAGGGTTTATTGTATTTATACAGTATTTACGGTATAAATTTATACAAAACTATTGTATAATATTTATGGAGTATGAAGTCAATGCTAAACTGTTGTTGCCATCTTGTTCATTCCTCCCCAAGGGTCATGCTAGCAATTTCTCAGCGCATGCTTGTTTTACGCTACCAGACTAGAGACCAGAAGAATTCTCTCTGAAACAGAGCCAAGCCTGGGAAGGGTTGGACTGCAACATGAGTCAGAGGTGGCTCCATGCATACAAGGTCTAGGGGAAGACACAAGGAAGGAGAGGTGGCAGAGGTAAAGTGATCTTCATGTAAGATGAGACCCAAGACAAAGACATGGAACATCAGCTGCCCAGCTTGAGAGACCTCTTCCCTCATTGTCTTTTAGCACTAAGACAATTCCAGGGATGTTCCAGGAACATGAAGGCTTTTTGGCTAACCAAGATAGCAATCAAACGCAGTCACATTAAGGAGCGTAAGTGACAGAGCTGCTAACTGGCAGCTCCCCGTAGCTTGTTATGCTAACAGGAGTTCAGCTATTGCTATAACAAGGATAGCATTACTGACAGATCCCACACACACAGGATACTGAAATCCTGACCCTTGTGAAGTCGGTGGGTGTCTGTCATTAAGTTAAGCAGGGACGTGACTCCGTCAGAACGTGCTAAAGTTTCTTTTTTTATTCTCCACACACACGCATATGCACCCCTTCCTTCAGGAGTACTCATCTCAACAAAATCATCCTTTTCTGGATCAGTCACGCGTAGAGTACTGAGAGCAAGAAGTGTCCTTCAGCAACTCGCTTTCTATGTAGGGCTTACAGAAATAGGGCAGCCCCGTCTCTTCTGATAGCAGCACATACATCCCCAAGGTTTGCTGAAGGGCTTTTCAGCCAGGAAACTCCTAAACAAGCTGCAGTCTCCTCTGACAGCTGGGGCAGGTAACATGCACAGAGATGAGGAACAACTCCAGCACACTGAGCAGATGACAGACTGGGCCATCTTGCAGGAGAAATCTCTCTGCCAGGCTCTGTTAATCCAAAGCTCCTATCCATGGCATATCTCTGCTGGTAGGGTCACTCTTCCTACTTCTCAAACCATACGGACCAACTCAAGTGATGATAATCACACACAATACTTCACGAGAAGCTGTAATACCAGGCCATGAATCCATGAAACACAAAGCTAACACAGGGGAATTCAGAGTATCTACAAGACTCAGGATTTAGGTTCGTGGCCTGACATGTTTCTTTGGGTGCTCCAAGTAGTGCCCAGTTTCATTGCTCCTTTCCCCTCCCCTGAAGCCACCGATGCATTGGCTCTCACTACCAGGGCTCTGGCTTTCCCCAGGAGCTGCTGCTCCACCAAGTAACACCCCGTGTGCCCTTAGCATCACCAGTGCCGACTTTCTCAGGAGATCTTCTGGGCAGGACCACAATGTGGGCAGCAAAGCAAAACTCACTGTGTTTACTGAAACGTATGCATTTCCTACTCTTGGCTCTGTCAGGACCACTACTGGGAACCAGTTAAATAAGACACAAAAGTACCTGCCATCACAGCAGAGAACCCACGGGTAAACTTCTGCTCATTGTACCTGCATGAGCCTCTCTCTGCTCTTTGTGCTTTTAAGCTAAAGCTTGCATAAAAGCAACGTGCAGAAAAAATGCCTGCTCTTCAAGCTGTGCTGCAATCAGCAATTCTGAAGCATTTGAAGTCAGTGGGGGGAAAAAAAGGATGTTTTTATTTCTGTCATTCCCATGCTGAGGGATGCCAGAAAGGCCGTTCCAGAAGTATAGTCATGCCTAAGTGGACTATAAATCTGAAAAACAACTCTGAATGCAGCACCCCAAAGCTGAGCTGGAGACAGCCGCCCTCTAAAACTACTTTTCAGATGTATAAGCCATCGTTTACACCACAGGAAGTTACTACTAAAAAGCTTAGCATTTTGGTTTGGCAGACTCCAGGAGGAGCATTTATTATTGACATGGTGGTCGTTATTATGTGAACCATATAAAGAAGTGGCTTAAATATTACACAATTCTAACATTAAGGCAATGAATGATCTGAAGAGTCTGTTGTGAGCTCAGATCAGATCCTGAGCAGCTTTCTGGTAAAACACTAATTATTGATTTGGAAAATTAAATTTAAGCATAGATCCTCCCATGCTCACTCAACGTAACAGGTGAATCAATTTTTCCCTCCATCCCTGCAAGGGACCTGTGTGTGTAGAGTATTGTATTCATCACTAAACCTGATCATCTGCCTTTTGAAGTCAAAGAGAAGCTTTCCGTTACTTATAGACTCTGTATCATAACAGTTCTAATAAAGAGCCACACCAGGCAACTGATTATCTGATTTTATCATCCTGCCGCTTTCCAAAAGTATGACACAGACCACATAGCACTAAAGGTTATCACCAAACATGTCAGCTAACATGAGGGGAGGAAATCTCTTACCTATGGAATTTAAACTTATTACATCTAGGCACAACTGTTTTTATAAATCAATGTTTCCAATGAAAAAACACATGATTTTTCTCTTTGCTTGGCAGAAAATACATTTAAGAACACAGCAGCACTTAACCCGTGTGCTTGTCAGCAGACCAGGATCCTGTGCTGTTCCTTCTCTGATCTCAAAGAGTTTTTTATCACCCACAAAGCACATCCTGTAAGAATTCAATCCATCTATAATAGACTGGCTTTGTTAACACAAACCAGGGATTCACAAAACCTGCCAAATTTTCTCTAGACATGGTCCCAAAGCATATGCTTTTGACAGCAATGTCTTCTCTACTCCAGCAATGATTTAATTTTCCTATTGAAAATTCAAACCTCATCATTCATTTAATCTCTTTTGGAAAATAAGCATTTCTCCGTCACCATTGCCCTATTTTGCCTTCATTTCCAAACAGAATTAAACTTACACAACAGATGCCACTCGACAGCATGAGTTACATACATAGCTCCCCCAAAAGTTTTGAACCCCTCAGCTGATTTGTCACAGGAGTAAGATATCTCAAAAAAATATTAAGACTTCTACAGTTTCAATAATTACATATTTCAATAACAGAGAAGATAGATCCCCAAACAGTACTGCCTTAACACGAGCTACCTTCTCATGAGATACCAGGAAACTTAGAGACACCCTGATTTGGGAGAATATCAGAAATATTTCCTAAAACATTAAATACTTCACCTGCTGTTTCTATCTTGTTAGCCACCAAAGTACTCTCCGTAGGACAACAGGCTTTAATGTATAGGGATAAGGAGCAAGGGAGAAGCTGTCTACCCATCCATTCATCACTGCCTGCCAATTCCTCTCATTATTGTTGTGATTCTTTACCTGTGATACTTTATCCACACCAGAAGTACACAGAGTACAATTGATAAAAATCACTATGCATCAGTTTGAATCATCCCTGTATTTGGACATCAGCATAGGAAGAAAATTCAGAAATACTTCTGGAATACAGGAGTATTCTCATCACTGTCTGCATGTTAACCAGCCCGTGCCCAGCTGGGTTCAGTCTTGCAAAAGGCTGTCCTAAAATCCAGAGCTTCTCCACTGTTAGGTCATAACCTAAACAAAGAGGAAACTGGTTCTCTATCTGCTGTGGATCTCTGGTGTTTTCTCAGCTCTGATGCCACCCAGAAGGCAGCAAGGTATGCAGGCAGAGTAACTTGCATAAAATAAAACCTGACATTAACTAGGGCACAGACCCAAATCCAGAGATCTTCCTCTGCCCCACTGGTACCCAGACTTTCCTCTGAAACCGCAGGCTAATGTGAGACTTGGCCAACTGATACTTAATTCTTCTGCACAAATGGGGACAATTTCATGGTAAGTCAGTAAGAAATCTAACTCAGAATAGCCTTTTAGCTCTGTATTTGCCCTTCATATCATTTTGAAGAAACAGGTCTAAATTTCTCTTTGGCAGAAGATTTAAAGAAAGTGAAGGTGAGCACCTCCTGGACACTGGCTTTAGTTACAGACCTATTTGAAAAGGTAGGACTGGTGCTATCAATGCATCTACACACACAGAAGGAAATGCCTTTGCTCCTGCTGACATCCACACCACATCCGACTTTGACTTGTGAGTGGAGACTGGCGTCTATTTGCAACAGAGAGTAAAACCCCAGCATTGCTGAGAGCAGCGAGGTGTTTGCTGGCAGGAAACAGTAAGGAGGCTCTGCTTTAGACCACACTCTGTACAACTACAAGCAGCACAGAGAAGACAAGCACTGCTCATCACCTCTCTCAATCCAATAGCCAAAGGGCATCAGATGAACCTTGTCAGCATCAGGCAAGCAAGCAAACAGAAGCAGTTCTCAAAACAGATTAATTTTAAGCCATGTAATGCCCTGCTGCTGGAGCTACAGGCATCAGAAGGATGCACAAAGTTTAAAAAGCTGCTAGAAATTTTCATGGAAGGAAAATCCACCTTGGGCTATTAAAGATGAAGGTATCACTGGTGGCTAAGGAGCAGTAAGGACCCAGGACAACTTTCCCCTGAGCACCTGCTGTCAGAGGCAGGATGGTGAGCTAGACAGGCCTTTGGTCCAGCACGGCCACCCTCTTCTTTTTTCCTTGGCTTTTAATTTTTAAGTTTCTGCCTTCCTTCCTAGTTGAATACAGAGGATGTGCGAATACATGTTGAGGCACCTGCCTCAGCTGCTGACTAGGCAACAGGACATCTTAAGTTAGGCATCACACTGATGACCTCAAGGCCTTGAGGAGGAAATGTAGGGCTGAGGTTTAAAGCTCACACCCTACAAGCAATCAGAAGAAATGGTGTGTCCAAATACCTTCCCACATGCTGGTCCCAGCCACTGATCTTGCTGCTTGCTAGTAATGTTTGCAAACCACAGTGACCACCTCTAACATAAGGAGCCGGGTGGTGCCTTTTGTCAAAGAAAGGTATTCTGGGTCCATCTAGGCTCATAAGTTGCTCTCCCTTTTCCATCAGCAGCCTGAACAAAAATTAAAATTGCTGCTCTCTCCCACTGGATTAATTGCTACTCTAACTGTAAGGCAGTGAAAGAACATCAGAGCTGAAACATGTAGCTTTCACAGCTAAAACAGGCAGGCAGGAGTGGGGAAAGGCAGTGAATGTATCTCAACAAAGCAACGAAAGAGCATAGAAACTGCCAGGACAGAGAGACAGGCAGCCTGGCTGCAACAGGTTGTCACTGGCAGAGACTGCTGTGACAATAAAGCCACGCTTCTTCCTGACTGCAGCACAAATACCGAGACACAGCCAAAATGTTCACTGGAAGGCATCGGTTCCCGGAGGATGAGTTACTACAACTTCATTTCAGATTAGTTATAACACACTGGTAGGGACATGCATGGGGCAGAGGGTCCCTGCAGAGGTTCTTGTTAACCCACATTCAAGCTCTGACATGGAGACAGGATGCTTATTTTGTAGGGCCAAGCTATGTTAACATAGGCCAAGAGGGCACTGGAATTCTCACTGCTACTGTGTCAGCATCAAGCACTGCCTTGCTTTCTCTGTCATAACCTCCTGGTTTTTCAAATAAACAGTCTCCCCTTCTCAGTAGCTGGAATTAATCTGCCAAAGCAAAGTCTAAACAGGAATAAAGGCAAACTGAAGTGTCTCGTGATTTCAGGTATTGTCTGTCAATTGGACCCAGACACTAAAATTCCCCGGACAAACTAGTGCCTCTCCTCCACAACACCAAGTTCAGCTCTCAGAAGCACAACTGGAAAACAAAGGCTACTCCAAAGTGCAGAAACAATACCCAATGGAGGGCTGCAAATAACCTTATTGGGCTTAAAAATATGGCATCTAAAACTCAAAGCAAAAACTTCACATCCAGCTCCTGCCAAACGTTTCCGTATCAGATTACTGGAACGAACAGACCTTGCACAAGGACTACATTGTATAAAGAAGTCCCATCCTCTAGTTCCTGCCTCTTGCAGATGCCCATTTCTTTCCAAACGAGAAGGCAGAATATGGGAGGGCATTTAGAAGGAAGAAATCACCTAACAGGTTTCTCTATTCAATATTGTGGTTTCTGTAATGCTGCTCAACAGAATATCCCAGACTAAATACCACCAGCCCTGAGCTTTGTTTGACGCCAGTCCATATTCACTGGATACGGATCTGTTTTATTTTTCTAAAAAGCTATTCAACTAAAACAGTAATCCTTTTCTGTTCTGTTTGATCTTGCTCAAATATTTATAACATTCCTGAGCAAAACCACATACCAATAGTATACATTCTTTAGATTTCCACAGTGACAAGAGACCATCAGATGCAGGAAATCTCTTCTGTATCTAGGGCCTTCCCCTTAATACAAACACAGCGTCTTCAAGTCCTCTCCCTTAATGAAGCCTATTATTATGTAAGGTATTTCATGCTGAATGTGAAATAAATAATTTCATTGTAGCTTTTCTTAAATGTTATATCTGGGTATCAAAAAAACCTGCTTTTGGCAGATAATTTTTTATGCTATTATGAAACAAAAGCAAATTGAACTAGGATTAAGGTACCAGCCTATATTTCTTTTAAAGTCTTAATTACAAGTTCATTGATTTTTCTATAATGATACAGAATTGTACAATAAAAAGGTTTTGCAAGCAATGCATTTCATATTGATGTTGCAAATACCAGGAGTGTGACTGTGATGCATGTTCTATTATGCTAAGTGGAAATTAATAGATGAGGTCTTGTTGACATAAAACATTTTAAACAAAGGTAAGCAAAAGATGGGCAAAAGCAAAAAAAAAAAAAAAAAAAAAAAAAGAGAGATCATTATGTCTGTTTCATGAGCAAGAACCTGACACAAGTTTAGACCCAGGTTATCTTCCGTACCTCACCAAATACAAATCATCTTCATCTGTCCTCATTTTCAAAGCCACCCACATCGTTGCTCTCCTCATTATCTCTCAGATCAAACAAAAGCCCAGAACTACCCAGGAGCCAGTCTACAGTAGTTCTGATTTCAAACCCCAGCCCCTCTTACATCCTCCCTCCACCATGCTGCCTACTCATTACTATCAGAAGCTGCCTGCAGTCTTCCAGAGAACCCCTGCAGGCCTCTCCTCCCTCTTTCTCCATGCTGCTTCACCTGGGGAGGGTCACAGAAAACAGCCACAAGCACCACCAGCCTGGCTTTCTGTAACCAGTCAGCACCTCAGCTCAGTCCACAGAGGCTCTAAGGCAGGAATGTTCTTTTTGCTCCATGTCACAGCGAACAGTGAGCCACGTTGTCAAGTTTAGTGGCTATCCAAGTCTGGTAGTGAGCCTTCCCCCTCCCCCCACTATGCAGTAAAGCAACATAAAGGGAGTTTAGACTTGTAGACTAAAGTTCCTTCTCTAATTTGCAGCACATTTAGCAGGAGAGGATAGCTATGCCTTGTACCTTTCTTTTCCATACATCAGCTGGTGATTCAGCCTGGCAGTCCCACAAAAAGCATCTCAGGCTAAAAGTTAACGCTCTAGCAGAGAGCTTTGCACTAGGTTGCAATTTATACTAATTATGATACAAACTGGCCAAAGTTGTGGCTCTCAGGGAGCCTCCAGGTGTACATTCACATTCATGTGAGTCAGTATCGGGTTCCTAACGGAGAGGTGTTGTCTCCCCCACCAAATAAGAAATGGCCCGTAGGGGCTGCATTTCCTTTGCTCACTCTGTACATTTTCTAAGCCCAGCACCTAGCTTCGCAGACTTTGTGTATTAAAAGAGTAAAGCTCACACAACATTTTCCATGCAGAATTGGGATAGGTTTTGGAGTGACCTAGCACACACTGAGGGGTTTTTTAGTAGCATACGGGAATATTTATTTCCTAGCACACCTTCCATATCAGAACTAAGTACCATGCATAACCTACGCAGCAATCAGCTGAAAAGGAGAGGCAGTCTTCACAGAATCGTTTAAATTGAAAAAGACCTTAAAGATCATCAGTTCCAACCACTAACTAGCACTGCCAAGCCCGCCACTAAACCATGTCCTTAAGCACCACATCTACATGTCTTTTAAATACCTGTTACTTCAGAGACGAGAGCGACACCTTTCTTGCTACAGCCCCTGCCAGGCAGCTGCAGAGCCAGAAGGTGTCCCCCCCAGCCTCCTCTTCTCCAGGCTCAACCCCCCCAGCTCCCCCAGCCGCCCCCCATCAGCCTGGTGCCCCAGCCCCTTCCCCAGCCCCTGCCCGGCTCCGGACACGCTCCAGCCCCTCCATGGCTCTCCCGCAGTGAGGGGCCCAACGCTGAACCCGCCATCCGAGGTGCAGCCCCACCGGTGCCCAGCGCAGGGGGACGGGCACTGCCCCGGCCCTGCCGGCCACGCCGCTTCAGACACAAGCCACGATGCTGCTGGCCCCCTCGGCCACCCGGGCACGCTGGGGGCTCATGCCCAGCCGGCCACTGACCGGCCCCCCCAGGCCCTTTCCCCCCAGGCAGCTCCCAGCCCCCTGCCCCAGCTGCCGGGGGCTGGTGTGACCCAGGGGCAGGGCCCGGCGCGGGGCCGGGGTGACCCTCACACCACTGGCCCGGGCCCCTCGCACGGCCTGCACATCCACTCCCACCAACTCTGGGGATTCATACAGAATAGAAAAGAAATGTGAGTCACAAACCAAGACCCAAGGGCTGCGGCTGAATAAATAAAAAATGATAAAAAACCTGGAAATGAAACCCAGAGTTTTATCACATCTCCTGAACTCAAGTAAGCATAGAAGATATAGATGAGCTCTTTCATCAGTTAATTTAGGCAGATAAGCTCATTGGCTCCCACCGTCCCGAACTGCTTGTGCTGTTTGAAAATAGTAAGAAGCTGTCCATTTGAGAAACCATCAAACTGAGCATGGCACTGCTCTCCCCTCAATGATTTTGGAGAGTACAGACATAATGGCAAACAGCGCTCTTGCTAGAGCTATTAGTTTATTCTCCTTCTGGTCACAGTGCAAGCAGGCTTCATCATGGCTCTTCTAGGTATTACAGTACTGCACGTTGCAAAATTAATTCAACTTTTGGGTCAGGCTCAGCTAGACTTTTCCCCAAATTTGCATTCAACCCAAACAGTCATGATCTGGAAAGACAGAGCTAGTAGAGGAAAGAGGTGAAGTCAGATGCCTCCAGTTGCAGAAAGGAGAGAGGCATAGGCTGGTGGAGAAGTGTTTAGGAACAGCCACTATGGATGATCTGGGATGACTTCAGGCAGTAAGAAGCCAGTAAGAGCAGAAAGGAATTGTCCAACAGGCTATGTTTGCAAATCTTGTGCACTGGTAATTGGGTAAAGATTACAAACCAATAAATAAAACACAAGTCACCCCAGCATAGAAGAAAAATAAAAATATCTGCTACCAAAGAATTATGACCTAAGGAAACATCCCCACCTCTGCAGACTGACATAGCCAGGACAGACATCAGTCACAGCACACAGTCAGTAGCACTTCACAACACAAGGGCACTAACCACTCAACTCTGCATTGGCAGGCTGCACCCTGCCAAAGTTCCTGGCAGCTGCCTGAGATTACGGTGGTGACCAGACCTGCATTGGCACCAGGAGAGGTGAACACTGGGGCCTGTGATGCTTCCATGTACATAGGGAGTCCTATAATGTCTCCTAACTGCTATGAGAACATCAGAATAACATATATAATCACGTATTTGGTTAAATATAAACTGTTGACCTGAATACCAACAGGAGTGTGTTATATGCACAGTTCATGGAGGATGCGAGGCTGGCACTGGTCCACTACTGTTTAATCACAGCCCACTAGAGAGAATTCACAGCAAACATGAAGGTGCATGAGCTCAGTTCCTGAACAGTTTTATTTCTGCCTCCCATATCAGCTTTTGCAAGTCTTCTGCCTCCATTTCTGACTATTCCTTATTTGGCAGGGGGGGAGTGTCATAAATGTGCTAGTTCTCATCAACACTGGCACCCCTGTGATGCCTCACATTTGAAAACCCTCCTGCCATTAGGAGATTAACCCTTCATGAAATATTAAAGTGCTCACTTACTGCATGCACAGTCCTCCCATGCAAAGTAAAAGTGCCTTCACCCTTCATATCTGAGTATCCTTCAAAGCAACACATTTGTTGTTTGGTGGAAGGTGGAATAGAGTGGCACTACTGAGCATACACTTGACTTCATTTGGACTACAGAAACTCCTGTTCTGTTCTGGGTCCCATCAGTAGAAACTGATTTGTGGCAGACAGAATTGCTTCAGTCTCACCTTCCCAAGGGGAGTTAGTCTTGCAGAGAAGGAATGAATGAGCTAAGGGGAGATTCAGCAGGCACAGGTCTGACTGCTGTCAGCTGAGCTTTGCATAGGGAAGGAGGATCTCTTCATCCATTACTCAATGGACACTAGTACATACCTTGGGATAGGCACATCCCTAGTGCTGACCAGCATCTTGCTAATCCAGCCAGGAAAAGAACAACCCCTCTCCACCACACATCTCTCAGCTGCATGTGCCTGCAGGTCATTTTAACCTGACAATTACACCAAAGTAAACATCTGAGCTCTCTTGATGTTGCCACTGTAAGCACAGAATTTAAGGTTGCATTGTTCTTCTTTTGCCCATGACCAGCAGAGAAGCACAACCACGCCTAAGATGGCTGCTGTACCACTGTGCTCTGCCCTCCCAAGGACAAGCAAGTGATGATGCCATGTTCACATTGTGCCACAGCTGTTCCCAGCACAAGAATGTTCTGTCAGGAGGGTACATGTAGCCCAGCTATTCATTTATATTCATTTACATTTGTATTTAAAATTTTTAAACCTGAGCATACTTAAGAAGTTTGACTAAAAAGAAGATGAAGCAAACAGAGCTTAAAAAAGAGGAGGGGTGAAAATTACAGATACCCTCAGAGCTGATGTGGAGACAGAGTCTTTGGGCATGAAGGTGAGGCCCATGCTATGGTTGGGTCAACATATTTCTTGCTTCTTCAGCTGTAGCAGGTAATTGACAGCTATACCCGGGAAAATGTTGACTCCAGGGCAGAAAAATTAAATAAAAACCTGACAGCTTTTGTCTAGGATATTACAGTTGAGCTCTTCCCCTCCATGCCTCATGGGAAGCACATTTTGGACCCTACATAACTGACTCACATTCCTACATGGCCTGGACTTCTCAGTTACACTCTCAAAATAGATAAGCTACAGCCCCTTTGACTCTAGTATTTTTGACTCATTCATATCTCTGCAAGTCCCAGATCACAATCTCTGGAGAAGTAGTGGAATGATTATTTTTTTATTCTATATAAATTAAAGGGGAGCAGGGAGGGCAGCTTTCCACAGAAAAAGCCTCGTTTCTTCTGTCAAAGCCAGTTTTAATGGAAATATTTTAACAGGCTTTAGAGTAGCATAATGCACCTCTTGCCAGCAACCTTCTGCCTTTGCATTTACGGGAGTGCTTTGTCTGTGTTTGCTCCAATACAGAGAGCATCTTCAGCTTCCAATCCTTGAAGTCCAAGACTTAAGGCAAAATGTCCTCTCCCATGCAGAGTGGACACTTTGTGAAGTTTTCTGTGGCAAATTTCTAACAGTTACAACCACATTCTGCACAAAAAAAAAAAAGTTAGAGGTCAAGTCAGATTTAAAATAACTCGCTATCCTTCCTTTTCTAGAAAGATACTTTTACATGGATCATTTCTGTAACACAGAATAGCTCCAAAAGACCATATTGGTACAACTGAGGAAACAGGAAGAAGCAACATGGGAGAGAGACAAGAAAGTCTTAAGCTGGCTCCAGTCCTCACAGCCAAGACCTAAAGAATCTCCACTGAGAAATTTCACCTGACTTTGAAAGATAAATTATTTCTAGTAACTTGAGTCCTCCCAGGAAGAAGCAGAGTGGAAAAAATAATATATTGAACTGCCCTAAGTGTCCTCCACCCAGATTACTGCTCAACGAAAGAACAATATTTCTATTTACAACCATTAAAAATCAATCTGAACACATTTAATATTAAAGATCACTTCTAAATATTTCTTTGAGCAGCCAGGCAATTCTTACCTCCATGCATATGCCAAACAGCAGGAAGCAGTTACTTTCCCAGCTTTCAGAATTCTCACTGGACAGCAGATTCAATTGACATTGTCACTGTGATACAGTTGATGTCAGCAAGCTGAAAACCCGAAGAAACCATGCCTGTATATAATAATATCATAAATATAAAAAAATAAATAATAAAAGCACTAAGATGCTTATAGCACTGCTGAAAGACGTGCATGACATGAGGTATCTGGCATCTCATGGCTACTTCTAGGAAGCATAGCTTTGAATGAAGGTCCAGAAGGGAAAAGAGATCCACCCATGCACAGATCAAACCTCCTTATGTTCCTACTCCAAGCACAGCTGTGTAAAATTAGCTGAAGCATAAATCTAAAGCCTCCGAGAAGTGTAGTGATGTTGGCACTATGTGGAAACAAGAGAGCAATGGACAACACTACAGTGTCCAAATATCAGAGCTCATATCAAGAGGTGAGGAAAAGCCTGTCTACTTTACCAAAGGAGGGGTGGGGAAAGAAGAAGAAAAAAAAAAAAAACAGAAGACAAATTTATGGTTTGACTCTAAGGTCCTGCACAGAGCAGCAAGGACACAACACCCCAGCTCCCTGTGCTACCCTCCCCAGAATGGAACTGAAGGCAAAGGGGAACTGAAACTATTCTTCGACTCCTATTTTTGCTTGTAGCTGAGGGAAAACTCCCTGTTTTTCAAGGTGTCACTTGCAATAGGCTTTATTAAAGGAAAAAAAAGGAAAACCCACACATAACACCTGGCTGTTGTATCTTCCTCCCTGTTATTGAGCACAGAGACTGCCCATTTCGTCTTACTTTTCCTGTGCTCCGATCTTCCCTTGAACTCCAAGAAAGGACTTTAACAAAGAATGAGTCACTGATTTTTCATGGACATTCTAACTTTTATCTCAAATGGTGCTAAATTATCAGTGACACATTTGACTTCCCCTCCCCTCCATTAAGTACTTTGGAGAGCTGCAGGTTTCAGCTGCTGTGTGTGGTGTGGGCAGTGGGAAACATCTCTCGTCTGCAGGTTCAACGCAGTTTTGCATAGCAGCCTAGGCACTGGAGATGAAGTACAAAAATGCAAGGGGCTTGAGGAAAGAGCTAAACTGAGGTCACTGGAGAGAGGAGAAAAACAGGAGGATTTCACTGAAAGATGTAAGGATCAATTACCATCACACCAGGCTTGGAGAATATTTTCCCTCTACATATTCACCCTATGTAATGCAATGAACATGTGGCACATTCTCCAGATAGCTCATCATGCAAATCCGTGCTACCTGCCAAAACTGGCTCAAGGTTTTCGGATGGAAGAGATTTCAGTCAGAAGAATGATCCTACAGGAGGATCAAGAGTGTTGCACAGGAGAGTGTTGATGCCACCGAAGCTTTGATGGGCAGCAGGCAGCTTCCTCAAGAGCTCCAGCTACACAGAAGCCCTCCTGCAGACACAGCCAGCCCAGCCAGCCCAGCCACCAAGCAAACTTCTGAGGTGCAAGGCAGCCAAACATCTCAGTTTCTGAAACTATTTGTTTCTGGAGCAAGCAAGAAGGTTTGAGGAGTGAGCTGGATCTTTGTACTTTCTTAACCTGATGTTTTTGGTGGGTTTGGGTTTTTTTTTTTGAGGAAAGGCATGCTCTATTTCTTAACAAACACTAAAGCTGGCCAAAGGTTGAGATCTTCCGATCACTTCTTTTTGGTTACTTAATTTCCACAGGAATCTCAAGGGACTTTCAGGGGCTCAGCTGGTCTACACAAATATTCACATGCAAGCCAGTGTCTCTCTATCACCAGAATAGTTAAGGGCAGTTCATTCAGAGCAAGAATCTGTGGCCAGCAAATTTTGTCCCAAAAGCAACAAAAGAGCAGCAGCTTATCCATGGTTAGGTATTAGCCTCTTTTGAACAAAATATCGCTTAGAGAAATAAAAATATGAATTTCAAAGTTTGTATTCAACTGAGCAAAATTTAAACAGGCAAATAAAAAGTTATTAGTCCAGACTCCTTTCTGACCAATAAAGAAACTTCCAAGATTCAGTGCGTCTGATTTTGGACAGCTGACATGGGACGAATCATGGAGAGGTTTGAGCTGGAAGGGACCTTGAAGATCATCTAGTTCCAATCCCCCTGCCGTGGGCAGGGACACCTTCCACTATATCAGGCTGCTCCAGTCCCCATCCAACCTGGCCTTGAACACTTCCAGGTAAGGGGCATCCACAGCTTCTGTGGGAAACTTGTTCTAATGCCGCAACACGCTCACAGTGAAGAATTTCTTCCTAATATCTTATCTAAATCTATCCTCATTCAGTTTAAAGCCATTATTCCTTGTCCTGTCACTACATGCCCTTGTAAGAAGTCCCTCTCCAGCTTTCTTGTTGGCCCCTTTAGGTACTGGGTGGCTGCTGTAAGGTCTCCCTGGAGCCTCCTCTTCTCCACGCTGAACAATCCCAACTCTCTCAGGCTGTCTTCACAGGAGAGGTGCTCCAGCCCTTTGATCATCTTTGTGACCTCCTCTGGGCTCACACCAACAGGTACACGTCCTTCTTCTGTTGGGTATCCCAGAGTCTGACACAGTAGTTCAGGTGGGGTCTCCCAAGAGCAGAGGGGGTGGATCACCTCCCTTGACCCTTAAGTCACACTGTGTGATGCAGCCCAAGATACAGTTGACTGCTGCAAGTGTGCATTGCCAAAGGAGGTCTGGGCTGCAAGTGTACATTGCCAGGTCACGTTGAAATAAACCACCTCCTAAAAATATCCATTCCTCTTCATCAGCTTTGAAGGGAATCTCGACAAGTCAGATCAGCTGCTTTCAGTGCAGATGTCTACTAGTTGATGGATTCCAGCTCAAAACGCTATTCCAACCCTAGGCAGACTCTACAGTACTGGAGGTGAAAACTCCGCTAAAGACTGGAGAGCATTTGTTACACTTGCAGCCTGAAGACAAAGAATGCCTCCAGTCAACTGTAGTTGTTGTTTCCAGTAACAAAGCAGGAAAAGCAGTCTCTCGGTTGGCAGCTTATTTCTTTGTGAAGCTTAGGAGCTTTTTTGCAGACAAGATATCAGGTAAAGTAAACTTTTACTCAGCTTCAGCACTGTTGATGTTTTGTTCTCCCAAGAGACACAACTCTTTACTGCTACTGCCAGAAGAAAGAACACTATGATTTCTTTAAGTCCTCTAGGATAGCAAAATCATTGCACATGCCAAAGAAAACCCCACATGAGTGAGATACACATGCCATAGACAGTAAGTAACACAGTAATATCCACCAAGGGGCAGCTGTTATTAGTCTCCTGCCAAATCAAGTAAGGATGCCAGAGACAGTTGAAGGATGATGTCCTCACCACGCTGAATGTATCAGGTGGCCTAAACCAGCAGTGCTCAGACTGGATGCTCAAGGATGCACAAGCCTTGAAGCCACCGTCTCACGCTGCTTGCATGCCCATCATTTTTCTCAAAGCCCCTCTCTTTTGCAAAAGTGCTCCCTGACAAGCCCAGGCATCCTACCCAAGCCTCAGTCTTCTGACTTCTCCCTCATTCCCTACCCTAACTCACCCCCTACACACTTGCAGTGGAACCCCACAGCCCTCAGGGAAGAGAAGGTGGGCCAGGTAAAGGATGTTGTGTGGGAGCAGATGCAGGCATGTTCCCTAGTAAGGAGCCACTCTCAGGAAGCCCTACTGATTACGAGGCCCAGGAGCATGAACCCGCATGCTCCAGCAGCTATGTGGCAGCCTTTCCCATCACAGGTCCAAGTACAACCCTCACACAGCCTGCTGCTGAGTTATTAACAGCCATGCACATGACCACCTACAGCCCATCTTCCTTCCCACCCACGCAAAGGCTTAAGAAGGTCAATAGGTCTCAAGAGATGAATATAAAAACCAGTAAGTCTCCATCAGTCCCATGAACCAGAAGAGAATGAGACGAGGCTCAGTTTATAGTCAGAAAAATCTCTTACATAGACTTCACTGCTTTGGGGCTGTGTAAGTTTTCTATCCCACACATTAACTCCAGGTAATTAAAACCAGCTATGTAGTAGCTGCTTTCAGGTTTTTGTTATGTAGATTTTTTCCCTTTATGTTACATTTTCAATGAGAAATATGAGAGCTGAAAAACTGCAAGAATTCCCCCAGCAACAGCCTCATTGAAAGAAAGCGATATGCTTAAAACACTATTGATTTAACCTCTAAGGGAGCTATACATCAAAGAAAGCTGACACTCTTGACTCACTGCCAAATTGAAATGAAACTCAGCAAGCCACATAATGATAGAAGGACAAGGGCAATAAACTCCAGAAGAGTTCCTTAGCCTCCAACGAATTCAAAGTCTCCATAAGACACGTCCCTGGAGAAGAAGGAAAGCCCCAATGGATGTCCACCCATTAAATAAATACATCTAAGTACTTAAACCTGAAGACTTGTGCATTTGCTTGTTGATTTTCACCATTGCCCAAGGATACAGCACATACGAAGGGCACATCAACAGAAGTTTTGATGCCTCATTTCAATGCAACATTGAAATGCAGTTAACGGTCATCAAAATACATAAATAAAATTTTCCTGCCTGAATGCAATGTAAAGCCATCATGAGGAGCACATTCACCGCCTGTTGTTGTTTAAGCACCACAGGCAAGTGTATCCTGCTCTAAGGACCTTGGGCACCATGTTCCCGGCAAGATACAGGTGTACAGATTGCTCCAGAGCATTCACTTCTATGCAAACATTTTCAAAGAGAGATGATTAGAAGAAAAATCTCACTTTGAACTGATATTTACTATACCCACTAGATAGTCACTGAACAGATGGTAAGTATACAAACAACAGTAATAACTATCAGCAGCAGCAGAAATATAGAAGCAGATATCAGCACCGCTGGTACTTCAAGGCTGTGTCCAGGAACATACATAGTCAATTTTTTAAATAATATATTAACCATACAGCCTCACAAATGCTCCCAACAATTTACATGCTTCAATCTTTTGTCTGGATGTATTTAAAAAAAAAAATAAAAAAATCAAAGTTACTATTGGATTTTGGGATGTGCATTCTAATTGCTATAAATAAATCATGCATGATTGGCTCAATATATTTTTCCATGGCAACTCCTGCGTCACACACAGCGTTACATTTTTGAAAGAGAGCTATGCTCTTTGAAAGAAAGGCAGAGATTCACACTTGGGATGGGCCTCAGACCAATTTTACAGTTTCTGTTTGAGTAGAACATATATTAGCAATAAAACAGAACAGTCTTCAACTATTTGCAAATTACTTCGGCACCAAAGCATATATAGTGCCCTCCACCAGTGCATGGCAAATTCCCATGCAAAATGCAAGGCTTCTGGGTTGTTTGTGCACAGATCATCTGCAACAGCAAAATTCTATTCCATTTCTGTCTCACATTTAAGCCCTAAGAAACCTGCCTCCTGAAGTTGCCAGCAAGGAGAGGGAAGAAATTACTTTCCTGAGGTCTGTGATCTGGTCTAAAACAGAAAGCTGACTTCTGTGCATAGTACACTGGGCCAAGGAAAACAAAGAGCTCTTTGCAACAAGAACATTAGTAAACTAAAACAAGCAAAATATGAGTTGCAGGACATATATCCCCCCCACACCAACCCCCGTGCCCACCCCACCCCCCTACAAAAGAAAAAAAAAAAAAAAAAACACCAAAAACACACAAACAGTTCTATATTACCTGAAGTCACCCATCCACATTAGAAAGGAAAATTCCCAAAGGGCAGATTTCCAACTGTTTTCTGAAAGGAGCACGTGTAATCTTCAGTAATTTACAGAACCAACATCACTTTTCCATTTATTTGTAAACCAATTTAGAAGTTTTGGTATCTGAAGCCCAGAAACCCTCCATCACTAACTGAAATAAATCAGATCTAAAGAATCAGTTTATAAAACTTTCACAAGCTTGCCCCAAATCCCATGTGTAGCATAAACCAAGTTCTATAGGTCAGACAAAAAATTTCAGATGCATGTCCTGAGAGAAAAAAAGCAAATAGTTTTAACTTCAAAACTTCAGAACCATGTACTCCAGTTCCAGGGCTGGATAAAGGCTTTGAGAGGAACCATTCCCATCAGACTGTGTCTAACCAAGAGTTCATGAATACACCCGATCCCAGACATCCTTCCACTTCTTAAGCTTCAGCCAGAAACTCCCAAGCACCTAAGTGTTCAACAGGACTCTAATCCAAACTGTGATTTGGCCTTAGTTTCAGCTTATGCAGATACACATACTGATATTTTAGAGCACCACTAAAAGCTTGCATTAAATAGAATCCAGAGAAACCTAATTTGAAAATTAATTGGCAAGACTCTCTCAATCAAGAAGCTCAAGTGCTTCCTATTTCATGGTCTTCATATTGTTTGCCTCTGAACAAAGGTTTTAACGTCAGTTATTTACTCTGCGTTTTGTCATGCATTGTATATTTGTGACATCCACTGCCTACATTACACAGTTTAATTTCCATTTATTCAGCAGCATTCATGTTTACATTCAGTAACCTGCAGGAGTCTACACATACCTTTGTTAAACAGCCATTTGTGAAATAAAATTTACAGTGATGCGCAAACAGGTTCTCTTATTTCGAGTTCATAGTGAGCGTCAGGAGAGTAAGTTATCCACACAGGGCAAAAATTCTGGCTAAACTTTTTTCGTAGGAGGAAGCTGAGTTTTTACTCATGTGAACATATCTTAGTGTCTGTTTTCCAGAGAAAATGTTGAGCCATTTTTAAATTTTAGTCAAAACCTTAATTTTTAAATATTTTTACTTGTTCCATGAAGAGATCTATACTTTCTGTGCGTATCTGTTTTCATCAGCTGTTTCCAAAGTGGAAAGAAAAAGCTCTGAAACTGCACTGGACAGCATGTTCTCCTTGGTGTCATCAGTTAAAAAAACAAAAGAGCCCATTTGACAAGAGAGATTTTTTCATTATAATAACCTACCTCTTTTCAAGAACTAAAATGCTGGAATCTCTCAACTGTTCAATCTAAACTAAGCCAAAGTAACCATGTGGTTCCAGGGATGGGTAAACGTGAAGTCCTGCATAGATTATGTAAAGTCTTTTAATAATTACAAATGATCATTAACAGCAACAAAGCTATCTGAATAATAACAATCTGGTTTATGTTAATTATTACAGCTCTCCCACTAAGGTACCCTACTGTCCCAGAGCTTCTAGACATAAGGCCAAATGAGAATGGCTTGTACTTCATCACACCCATAAATCAAAATCACTTTAATTATTCTCCAGTGGGACTCCGAAGACTTCAAGTCAGCATGGCATGAGCCATATGTTTCTTTCTGTTTGGGCAACGCTGCTAATAAACAAAGTTGGGGAAATCTTATTTCAAAGTGATAAAGCACAAATCTCAGTGTATGTTTACCCAAGAAGAGGTAATTTTAATTGCAGTAAGAACAATTACTGCTGTATCAACAAGGAGGCTTTGAGGCTAAATATGAAACAACCTGGTTACATCCTCAGCTGGTGCAAGTCAATGTTGCTTCACAAAGCAGCTACACTGAATGAGACTACTCCAGGCTTCAGCTGGTTGTGTTGCTTCATTAATTGCTTACAACCATGTAAAAACCTCAGGGGATAACACACTCCCTCGCATGGGACAGCCCAAAGAAAGACTTTGCAAGAGGAAGAGTGTCGCCTTTCGAGGCCTGAAGATGTCTGCATTCTTTGACCTGGAGTTTCCCTTCTTTTGAAGGCAAAAGGAACAGTTTTATAAGCCAGAAGATCCCCATCATGAGCACTAGTGAAAAGGTCATTCCCTGCATCAAACCTTAGGACAAAATTTGTCGCCAGCTAGTTGACTACAGATGGCCACAGAAGGGTTAAAAAGCAAAGTGTTGACACCAAACCTTCTAACTTCATACTAGTTCAAATAGTCTTGAACCTTCCCTGACACTTTCATCTTGTGATTAGTACAGCTTCAACCAGCAAGGAGATAAATCTATTTGAAGTGAACCATGTCTGGATTTTTCCAGCTACTTGCAACACACTGAACAAAGCCTTGAATAAATTCAGCTTCAAGATAGTCTTTAAAAAGCACCAAGAGAATGGTCAATCCCCACTAAAGCTGTGAAGCCAAACATGAAGACTGCAAATCAACCCAACACCACAGCATTTGTTCATGCTACTGTGCAAAGGAAAGGGAAAGCAGGCAGGAAAACCCACCAGCAGGTTTCTCCTGGCATTTTCTTGCCTGGTTTATTCTCTCAATCCCAACCTCATGCCTCAAGTGCCACAACAGAGGCTCTGAAATTCCATCTCCTTTGGTTCTACTTAAGCACAAACACCAGAAGAGATTAAATAAAAGGGGGGGTGAGGGAACTTCACTAATAGCCTGTTGCTTCAGCAACTTGAGAAAAGGGTGCACTCATGATTGCAGTCATCAGAAACACTTAGAATGACCTCCTTAATTTCTTACCTTTGCAGTCAATTCCACTTTGAACACATCCAGATACATACAATTTCCCACACAGCTGCCATTTCTTTGTCTTAATCTCCCTCTGACATCTCCTATAACTGGTTAGGATAATTTTTACCTGTAATCTTTCTTGAAACTTTTCCAAGTACATATCTCATGTCCCACATCTTCCCCAGAATTTTGCTGCAAATCCCCCATTTTTATCAAGCTTCACTTACAAGTTAGTCAAAGGGGAAGAGAAAGTGATTTTAGGGGGAAAAAAAGGAAGAAAAATCCTTCAGTTGTTCAGAGTTATGAACGTTACATTAGCCAAATCAGTAACTTCCACTAAGAGTACACTGAAATTACATACCAATATATAGTGGATGTTGTACATAGGTTTCTCAAATGATCCAGTACTTCCCAGACTTCAAGCATTTCAGTTTTAAAATGATAACCTCAAAAGTCTCTGTGAGTAAGAAGGTACCTATCTAAGGCTGACACATTTTGAAATAGAATAAAACCCTGATATCTCAGCAGCCGCTGTTAGGGGAAGTAAAAATGCATTTGAAAGGCTAGCTTTCCACCACATTTTATCTTTGTTTTGTTAACAAAGCAGCATGGCACGATCCTGTATCTATAGGCATTCACAGGGCATTAATTTCTCCGAGTTTTCTGAAGTATAACACAACTTGACTCTGATACCACATTCAGGAATTTACTGGGGAAGAGAAGTAAACCAAGGAGAAGCTGCCACTGCTCCTACTACTGCTTGGTCATGACCAGATTTCTAGATGTTTCCACACTTAAAATTACAGGTGACCTCTAGAAGATATGTTGCTCACTGTAGTAGTGTTCAGAAATGCAAACATCTTGTTACCAGCAAGATTTAGAGCCAGATTTTTCTTGGAGGTGCATAGTGATAGGACAAGAAAAAATGGACACAGTGGTAATTCCAGTTAGAGACTGGGGACATAAACCACCACTTCCACACACACCCCACCACCCCCCTAAAAAAAAATAAAATCCTCTCTGTGAGGTTATTGAAACTCTGAAATGGGTTGCTCAAACTGGAGCGTCCATACTTGGAGATATTCAGAACTGGATTTGACAGAGCCCTCAGCAATCTGAAATAACCTGTCTTTAATTACAGGAGAGAGTTGGACTTCCAGAGGTCATTTCCAGCCTAAATCACCATCATATGTTATATTTCATGAAGCACCTACAAGTTCCAATGATGACTACAATCTGGTCTAAGGTTCTTTTGAAACTCACCCCACCCCCACCCCCCAAATAACGTTTGGCACAGTAAGGTAGTGGAAGAAGTTAAATAAACTGCAACATTCAGTGAGGATGCACACTCCTTCAGACAACGTTGGAGAGGACATTATTACAAGCATGTTGACCAAAACTAGGACTGAAGCACTCCTAACAATACCACTTTGAGGCAAACACCAATATCAAAGAGGAAACACAAAATAACCCCCCAAGAAACTAAAACACCCCACAAAAAGCAACACAAAGAGAAGTAGAAAAAAAGACAAGGTGTTTCAGAGAAACCCCAAACCATAACTGTACCTTGTTTGTGCTGAACGTTGTTGAAGATATGATGTAAGGCCCTTGTAGTTAGCTAGGAAATCTTCAGCACAGTATAAAAGCATTTTCCACGTACTTAGAAGGCAGTGCAATGTGAATGTTTAATCATTTTCCCAGGGTCTTAGCAGTCTACTCCAAACAAGTGAGAGAAAAATTCATGAGTTGCCCATCCCTTTGTTTCAAAGGCTTTTCTAGCGAGTATCAGTGTAGCAAAGGTATTTTGATCTGCATTTAAATATGCAGTAACAAGTCTACACAATATCCCCTTTCACCCTTTTTTCCAGAGACCTATCAGAAAGACTTTTAAAAGCAATTTTATGGGCTCTATACAATTTTTTCTATTTTTTTTCACTCTTTTAAATCACTTCTTCTGTTTGTGGTCAATCTCCATGTTTAGTAACCCATTCAATCTCTTTATAAGCCTTGCTTTCCTTCATAACTTGCATGCATAATTTCTTTATTAGGCACAGTCGTTCCTGCCCCTCTAAATATTTATTTCCAGAAAGAACAGGTTTTTCTGAGCCATTATTAGTTGCAGCCTTACCTTCATGCTAACCTCCCTGCCTCCACCATGACCCTACAATAACAACATCCAATTATATATGCCCATCAATTCCCTCATTCTGGAGAAATTGGGTCTTTTAAATTCAGAAGCCTAGCTCTTGCCTTCACCTCCACAGCTTAATGTACAAGGTCAAATCTAAGAGTTATGTGAATTCTGTTCTCAAAAGTCTATGGCCTTTACTACCTCTATGCTTCAGTACCTGTCATCTCCAGGATTGCCTCATATCCAGTTGTTTCTTTTTGTAGCTTCCATCTGGATATCTAATATCCCCAATTTATTAAAATCCTTCATTTTCTATCCAATTATAACCTGATAAAGCAAGATATTAGTTCTCTTAATTTCTTTACTACTCCATGAAAAGCATATGTACCTTGCTTTAAAAGGGTGTATTTCAGGATAAGTGAAATTCCTTCTCAATGTGAAGCTACAGTAATTCAATAATTAGTTGTGTAGTCTCATTCAAGTCAAGATAAAGAGCACCAAAGAGATGCTGCTCTTCCAAGCTTATCACTCTCACTCCAGGTAAACAACCTGTAGTGATAACCACAGGTGGAGCCTATTGCTGTTGTAATTTAACTCCTCCCACAAGCTTGAGACAAACAGGTAGGGATGGGTGCAGTGCTTCCATAGCAGCTAGTTAAGTGCTTTGCCACATTCCCCATGATACACAGAGAAATTGAAAATGTGTTCCCAATTTTCTCAAACAATATTTTCATACCCAAAATAGTTTGCAAGAAAAATAATCACCGGTTGTCAGCTAGCCAACTCTCCAGATAATGGACTTTTTCATACTTTCAGACTGAACTACCACAGCCATTGCTGAAAGGTCAGCATTTAAACAGTTGCAACAATGTTATTTAAAAGTGCTTTTTTGCACTTTGAATAGTAATTAATTACTGTAATGTTGTTGGTTAGCTGCCACCCTCAGAGACCACCTGATTTATTGCTTTACCAGCAAAGCTGTGGTCTTAATAAAATACTCTCAAATTCTTTGGAAAGTCTCAGATTTATACATCACACAGCCTGGCTTGGAATGGCAGGATGCTTGTCTCCTGTCCCTAAGTGTCTTCTTGATCTCCTCGGTGACTTGAGACAAGCTGCTTCACTCTGCACTGGTTCTGTCTTCTCTATTTGTAATCAGGGCACAGACCATGTCACTGGGAGGTGTCTGTGCAATGCCTACCACAAACAAGGCTCTAAGTCTTAGTATCCATGAAAGTAGGTGACAAAATGGTATGACATCTCAAATAAAATGTCATACACCACTGTTTTATGGAGTATAAAAACTTCCACCACTTACTATAAAGGAAAACAATGACAATCGTTTTAAGTCCCATTAAAAAATAGGGTAAAGCTTTCTCCTACACAATTAGCATTAACAGTATATTTTAAATGTGCAGTGGTTATTATGTTTAAAATCCAAATACAAATTTTGTGTAAGCAATGCACCTATACATCATCTTACAGATATGTACAGGATGTGAATACATATTTCTTTTCAGCAAGGTAGACTATATTCCAATTCCACAATGCATTTAGTACAGGGATCAGACTCAAACCAAACAAAAGACCACATGTTGATTCTTTGTCTCCATAAACAAAACAACTGAATACCGACTTCAGTATTTTACAGCAATGAAAAGGTGTAGATAATTGTTTCTATAGAAATAGAAAATTTGAAGAGCTTTAATATTTTTGGCATTTATATTCACTTTGCAATACTTCTACATCAATCACCACCCACGCATGCTTTGAAGACTGAAAGTAGATAGTAAGTCTAGAAGAACTTCATGGTGGGAGTTGCAGGTTTTTTTCTATCAAACCTCAAAAGTAGGCTTGTAAAAGGTAGCTTTAAAAACCTGGTTCAATCCCAAGGATGTTAAAATTTGGCACCAACTACTTATCTCTCAAGCCTTAAATCAGAGGTTTCACCATTTTAAGCCATTTTTAACTGAGGATTGGAGTATTTAATTCTATTTTTAAAAATAATGGGTTCCTTTAGTTCATGTAAATATTTAGATTGGGAAGTGTTATTGACTTTATTATGGAGGAGGTCAGAATAGACGGTCAGTAAACTCTCCTTTCTGGCCCTGCAGATTTACAAAACCACCACTGAATTTAGAGCAGGGAGATAGGATGGAAAAAATGGTTCTCATGAGACCTTGGAGAGAGCCCCAGATAAAGCAAAGGCTGACCTTTCAGCCTAGTCTAACTTCTAACCACCTGGTGATGCTTCATAGAAGTTCACCCCATCATTCACATGACAACCACAAGGCTTCTGCTTGACCCAACACACAGCTTTCAGAAAAGTTTTCCGTCCTGATGTTTCACCTTCAAACGAGAGAGAACGCAACATATGCAGTCACTGGTTGCACACATTTGCACCTGGGTAGAATGTAGCCATATGAAAAGTTAATCCTGCAAGTCATCTCAATAGAGCTAAGGAAAAAGGAAAAAAACCCCAGAAGAATACCGCAAGGGCTTTATTTTGATTGATCTGAATTTTAGAACAAGACAAGCATCGGTTCTTTTTCTACATGGACCAGTGCACTAACACCAAATACAAAAGCTTATATAGCTAAAAAAGCCCAGGTCCTAAATAAATTGTCTCCACATGAATACCATTGGGGCAAGCAAAGATTCGAGATAGGCACTTTTGCTGACATATCTGAGCATCCAAGCCTGAAGACAGGGCGTTTAGCAATCAATTCAATGGCCATCTACCCAATATTTTCATTTCGCTGTTGCGTATTTCCTTCTCAGAGCAACATTGCAAGAAGCCTGGCCTCTGACTGATACAGAACTAATCAAGGCAGCCAGCTCCCTTGTGAAGGAGTCCAAGATGATAAATTCACCCGTATTAATGCAATTTGACTCCATGACTGCTACAGACTACAGCAAAAGCTCACAGCTGCAGGCAGCAGTGGGGGATCTTTGTTCTTCTTCTTATGGAACTCTTCTGCCTGGGGATACCTTTAAAGAAGATTGTCCCTGTTCACAGTCAGTGGTTATCCCCTGTCAAATAGCAAATAACTCTAATCCCCAAAGTTGGTGGGTTGAAGGGCTACAAATGGAGCACTATCCTCTACCTTGAAACAGCTCTGCACCAGCAGCAATATGTCCATCCAGGCCCTCAGCCCTGACCTTATTGTGGCTGTCAGGCACACTTGAAAGCTGGTCTGCAGTTTCGTCATGAGGGGCTGCCACTGATGCGGTCACTGCTAGCCTTTTCCCCAACTCACACAGTCCCTAAAACCAACATAGAGGGTGCAAGAGCAGGTCTTGTGACCACACTGCACTGTAGATTACCAGCTTGGGTCTTGAGCATGTGGCGGCACCACCTAATAATAATTCTGCCTGCAGAGGTGATTCAAAGGTCAGGAGCTTTTTAAAAGACATACTAGACTGGTACTCTGTGGCATCCAGGGTCATGCCATGCTGCTTCCCACAATACCTGTTGACAGACCAAGACTACAGAACTGGAGGTCCTGCAGAACATAAGTGGGACCCCTCGGAGATGCTTTAAGTGTCCTGAGCTTGTCCCCAGCCTTCCCAGGGGAGGCACCTGGGAGGGTATGCCAAAGGATTCATGACACAGACAGCCTGAGATCTTAGTTTTTGGGACACAGATGGGCGCTTGTGGCAGAACAGCATGAACACAAACAGCAAGTGTACAGAAACTTGCTTGTGCTACACATTATTGCTGCTTTCTCAGAGCTTTTAAAAGGACAAAATACTGTAAGAGGCATGCTTGAACTACTGCTGGCAGTAAGTCCTTCCCTAGCACCAAGCACACCGGTGCAGGGGCAGACACTCAGTGCACTCTGGTCTCTTCCTTTCAGACACATTCTTCAGCCCTGCGCAGGTGGAGGTGACTGCTGGAAGTGACTTCACTGTCATGCTTCCCTCCAAGCACCCCTTCACAAGCCTCTTCCCAGCACTGGCTCTGCAGGGAATTTAGCTTAGACTTAACAAGTGCCTGGAGTTTTACATTCTGGGTTTAGGTTTTGGCTTTTGTTTTTATTGAGATTTTTAGTTTCAAGGTGCACATATACATACACACAAATACTGCCAAGGCATTGTCATAATAATCTTACAGGAAATAATGCTTCAGAAACTGGTAGGTATTCTTCCTACTCTCCTACACATTCTGCTTTTAAAAAGCAAGGGAAGAAAGAAGCGAGCAAAATACCAGCCACATTCTCTGTTGGGCACAGATTATATAGGAGAAGCCACAGACTGAAGTGTGTAAAATGACTGGTTATAAACTCATTTGTTTGAGAAGTTTACCATAAAAAACTTGAACTAGCCCTCCCTATTGTTGAACTGACCCATTTTACTTTTGAGCAAATTAAATTCATCAAACGTGATGAGCTTTTGCTTAGATTTTACCAGTTTATGTCCCACAGAAGGTGTGAGAGTATATTGCTGCCTTCTGCAGGCTTTGCATAGCAATATAATGTTGTTTTCTCTTTCTAACCTCCAATATATTTCTCTGAAACTGCAGACACACTGAATCATCAAGCTTTGTGTTTGTTTGCAGAGAATAACAAAAAAATTTCAAGCACCAGTAACTTTGCAGTACTTTCCTTGTATTTTCAGTGTTTCTGAATTATACAGTTTTAATCTACTTCATTGATTCTCAATGAAATTAACAGGCAACATTTCTAGTCCTAAATTATTTACTTATCCTAAATATGCAAGACTGTTGGAAGCAGGAGCAAGACAAGTTGTTTCTCATCTCTGATATTAGAATGTGGAGGGATGACTCTGCACCAGTCCATCCCTCCCTAAAAAATTTTCATCAGCCTGGGAATGGCTCCAGCTCCAGCTCTGAGCTAGGCAGCTCACTGACAAGCTTCAAGACAGCAATAAAAATAATCAACAACCTTCTGGAGCGTACATCACATCCAGTAATTATGTTCACAGAAGCAAGATGAAATACCAGTAACATATTCAGCAGAGTCTTGACTCGGTGGGCACAAGAGGAATGGTAAGGTGACAAAACCATACCAAAGAACATTTTAAAGAAAAAAAAAGTTGTTAATTTCTGTCTTTAAAACCTCGATCTAACAGACTATTTCAAAATGGAAAACACTTTTTATAGCAGTCATACCACAAGAGGAAAGCCTCTGCAACGGTAAAACCCTAACAGGTATTAAAAGCTGTGAAGTTTATCTGCTATGGAACAGAAGGACAAAGACAAGGTCATTCACCGTGTGCAAGTGAAAGAATAACGCTCCAAAATCCCCAAATAAACAGGGGTAGAAAATAATCTCCTTGGCAAAGTTTTGCAGTATTTGAGCATCAGGAGAAAGTCTGAAGAAAGATTATTGACTAACCAAGCTGACATTTGGCTACTGAACTATTTAATTCTTATAGTTCCTACTAGAGGAAAGGACACCATGTCCATCTCCAAGTGATGGCTTGGCACAGTCAACCAGAGAATACAGAATAACAGCATGTTTTTCTTAGTGGGTTGAGAAAGAGAGGATCATCCTAAATGTTTCTCATTTGCCTGTTGCCCTTTATCTTGCTTGACTAGCTGAATTTCAGCAGCACCTGAAGGCAGGTTCTGCTAACCAACCATTCCCATCTTCCTTCAGTCTTTCCTGTGGGGAGGTGGGTGCAGAGGAGGACTCCCAGAAGAACATGTATGCTGGATGCTACCACCAGTGCTGATGGCAGGTGGATCAAGCCACAGCATCCACACAAGTGGGACTGATAAGATGGAAGAAAATCTCCCTCCTGGGGTAAGGAGCGTGCATGACACAATGCGCTGAGCAGGAGGCTGCAATGGTGGCTGAACACAGCCTGGAAGGTGGTATATCCATCCTTCAGCAAGGTTCAAGTCAGACCAGGTCTTCTGATCTGGAATAAAATGATGCAGCACATCTCAGTCTCATGGCAGAAGCTGCTGAGAGAACAGCAGACAGGTGTATACCCCTTATACAGAGGTAACACTAAAAATTAATAATTGCAGGATATCTTTGTTGATGTGATCAGGGTCCAAAGACTAAAGAATCTGAATAATTCTATCTGTTTTCTGAGAAAGCTCCAGCTGGGCAGCAGTTTATACTCAGCTATCTGTATTTTATTGGCAAAGTTGCAGCAGTCTTTTATAATGTTCAGCCACAGAAAACATACTACATCCCAGTGGATATTCCATAGTAAACTGCTCAAGTCATTCTCCACCCCCCTTCTCTTCCTGTTTGCAAGCTACCTACAAGCAGAGTACAGATTTTTTTCCATTTTACTCAAAGGGCTTTTGTTAAGATTTCCATGCTCAATCTTTGATCTCTGGATTGCTGCACATATTTTAAGTTCAAAATCTGATCTGCATCAATTGCTGACAGGGAAATTTCAGCTATAGGACTGAATGCTAATGATTAAATGCAATGACTAAAAATGTAACTCTCAGGATCAGATTTATGGTGCAAATATTGAAAGGGTAGTATACATCTAAGAAATAGTAATAACTTTGGAAAATCATGGCATAAACGTCCCTAGATATACTCTGCAGACTCAGTTATCAAAAATCAGTAACTTCTGTGGGACAATTCATTCTGGTTCTCATTTTTTTGTTCATTAGCTTTCTGCTCCACCTAGTATCCCCTTTTATTAATTAAGGAAATAGAAAATCTTGATCAATTTTCTTATGACTTAGGACTTGATGCCTCCTTTCCCTGTTCTCTTTTCTTAAAACCCCCTCTCTTCTCTGTGCTAAACAACCTCTCTCCAGGCCACCTCCCCCACAAGAAGCTTCCTCGCCTGTAGTACGGCCACATTGCCCTGCACTGAACCCCTCCTAATTTCCCTTAATTCATCCTTTGCGCTGGCCCAGGCTTCGGAAGGGGCAGCTGACTTAGTCCCTCTGCCTGGGGACGAGTGCCCACATTACAAGGCATGCTGGCCGTTTCCCTAATGAACACCCAAGGTGCTGCTCTAATCCTCAGGACCATCCTGACTCAGGTTCGGGGGGGGGGGGAGATGACAGGTACACAGCAGCCAGCTACATCCCCACTGGTCCTCTGCCTTCACCAGACTGCAGTCCCTGGGCTGTCAGGCTCAGCATCTTTCAGGAAAACTAAATTTGCACCCACACACTTGCCCCCTCCCT
The DNA here is from genome assembly GCF_023634085.1 of Falco cherrug. Taxonomy (NCBI): domain Eukaryota; kingdom Metazoa; phylum Chordata; class Aves; order Falconiformes; family Falconidae; genus Falco; species Falco cherrug. The sequence continues at coordinate 31,200,674 of NC_073703.1, forward strand.
TCCTTTAGACATTATTAAAAAAGCTTCATTCCCTGATGATTCACCAACACCTGGGAGCAAATTCTGCTTTTTGTTCATCTCAGACTAAAATCTTTTCTTTCCCTTAGCAACCAAACGGCAAGCCTTCAAGATTTAAAAGAAATGAGAATGAGTGTGTAAGTGTACGCTCGCTTCCTTGGAGTGCATGAAAGGCTAATTACAGAAATTAAATGCTCATTTATCAAGATTAATACAGGCAAGTAAAAGGCTTTTGCATTGTTTGCATAAGAGGCTACTTCAAAAGCTTTCCTCCTTTTGCTCCTCACCTGCAATTTCTACCCTTCCTCCCCATGCTAGGTGCCAGCAGGTCAGGTTTTTAATTGGTGCTCATTAGCCAAGCTGTGGATGCTCCTCTCTGGTCAGTCCCTTTGCCCACAGGTGACTGCTGGCTGCAGCTCTGCAGCACTAGGAAGAGAAAAGCAGACACCCCTCCCAGCGACAGTGGCACTTTGAGCTCTGTCACCAGTGGCTTTCCTGACACCCTGTGGAGAAGTTTAAAGGGGAACAAAATATATACAACAGCAAAATTTCGCAGTTCAGCTCCTTTGTCTGCTAAGAAGACACAAAAACCCGAAGACATGCATTCCTGAAACCTGCATTATTTTGTTGTGCTTATTAATGGACACCGACTTCTACAATATATTGTCACTTTTGACCATGAACACTCCAGTTTAACATATCCCATTAAGCTGTCCCTTAAAGCACAGCACTACAAATGCCTCCATAAATTCAGGGTCCAATAGATATTTATACATACATATATATTTATGTTTTGTCATCTAAACGTTTTCTCTAACACCACAGAGGGCCTTGGCATGTCACGCCAATTACGGGTCAGACTGATGAACACTTGTAAATGAACGTAACTTACACTGTCACTCTCAAGCACAAGAAAAAGTAGTTGAAAATACATTATTTCATTTTGATTTTCTGAGCCAGCTTTCAGCAGGACAGTGACTCAGTGCAACCTACTGTCTAACCGTGTCTAACCACGCTGAGCGGGGCTCTCTGGCAGGGGTGATGACCCTACCGAAAGCAGCAAGCCCACCTCACAGCACAAGCTCTCTCTGAAGCAAGAAAGGAGAGAACCCAAACACATCAGGGCCCCATCCCATCGTGTGCCAATGGGAAAAAAAGAAGCGGGATGAATGTAAAATGTGTGCGGTGCTGTTCCTAAAACGCCTGGGGTTTTGATGCAGCCATCAGGAAAATCACTATTAGGTTTATGCTGGTGGTCCTCACCCAAGGAAAGCTACACAACTACTCCCAGGGACTTCACCAAAGAAAGAATAACAGAACTGTCCCTATTCAAGAGCTATAATAAGGTAAGGAAAGAAAAGGAAGTAATTTGGCATACCTACGTGCACATATTAATTAAAGATAACAAGAATAATTATACATTTGGGAAAGGCAAAGACAGGCCCTCAGAATATCAAGAGGCCTAAAAAATTCTGGTGAAAGGTACCAAAACCTAAATAAAAAGGGGTGTAATTACTCCCCACCACCCACCTCTGCTGAGTGTGGGAAGGGACAAGAATCACAGTGAGAGAACAGAAATGTCACAGATGGGTAGTAGTGACAACTGCGAAACACTTGGTAAGTTCTCCTCAGCAGAGAGCAGCTGAACCGGGAGGGTCCAGCAACAGGATTTACTTGCAGGACTCAGACGAAATGAAGGGGCATTTCACACCTCTCCCTCACTGGTGGGAAATGAATAGGCAACTCCTGAAAAATAATTGGAAAGGGTTAAGTTGATCAAAAACTGGAACGGGTTTTTAGCAGGTTGGTGATGTCTGCATTTCACCTCCTTCAAGGTCAGGACATGAAAACGAAGAGAATCTCCTACATTCCCCACCTTGTTTAAAAGCATGATACTTCTTCACTGCAGTACTTCTGCAGCGACATTCTATAGACATCAGAACAGGAAAATATCATTTACAGTAAGAGGACTGCATGCAAACATCTTTTACCTCCAGCATAAATGCATGAAACTAAGTAGACCCTAGCTAGCAAGGTACACACCAAGAATAGGTTTATTGAGCTGATATCCTACACATGCCTCTGTACATTAATTGTCCAGTAACTGCAGCTGACTCCATAGGGAGGGTGAGTTAGCTGACATCATTAAGAAAGCAGAAAGAAGAGGCTTGTAAGAAGATGTCCTTTGAGGACCAGGTACAGAAGCATTTCAGCAGTAATTTTGAACTCAACCAGATGTCTACATTGGGTTTAAGGCGTGAATAACATACATCAGCACAAAAGTAGGCCCTCCCTCATTTGATGTATATAGTGCATAGCTGCTCATAACATTCCACAGAGCAAGAAGAGGTGGCACAGCTCAATAAGCGAGTCTCAGGGACTCCTGTCGTTGCAGAGCAGACAATATACTACAGCAGTTTTAAAGCACAATGCCTTGAGCGATCAAAGCCTTCACTAATATGTGTATCCAGTCCTATACACTTACACCTCTGGTGTGAGCAAAAGGCAACCAACACTTAGGTTATGAACCTGGGATGTTGCATGACTCTAACCAAATTTCAGAATCTTTATTACATTAACCTCGGCACCGAATCTACGTGCAAGTAATAGATCAAAAAGTAATAGAGCACCACTATTTTAATCTAGCTGAAATACCAGAATATGGTTTATAAATCACAGTTTAACTGGAGAATAGTCACAACCAAACCTCATTTCTCCAGAATGTTGCAAGGAAGGTCTAAATCCGGAATGAAGACTGCTAGCTCCAGCAAAAAAAAGACATCCATGTATGTTTCTGCTGTTAGCCAACCTCCAGTTAGTAACCACAAGAGTTTCACTGCAGCCTTTGGATTACACTAATAGGAAGAACAGAGAAAAAAAAATCCATAGGTGATGGGGCCTGGGCAGGACAGGTGCAGGTCAGCTGGAGGATTCTAAATAACTTCTTCACTCTTGTTCAAAAGACTCACTAACTAAGCTAATACACCACTAATGATTCCCTCACTTTCCAAGCTTTCTGTTTAGTTTTCTTGTGTTAGGCACAAGTATCCATCAAGTAGTGCTACAGACATTACGCACAGAGGTTTGTCAGATCCAGTAAGTGTCTGGCCAAAGCTGTGGCCCAACAGTCACTTTACTAAGAGAAGCTGTTTGGTAATAAACATCCTAAGAAATTTCAGGTGCAGGTCACCATACTGACATGCTATCTGTTCACATGAGAGACAATAATCCAAATTCTTTTTAAAGATTAGTATCTGCACAAATAAATAGTAGTATCTAATATAAAAAGTGTTCTGCCACCCAACAGAAGACTCGTGATATAATTGTGTAATAAATGTGCATTTTTCAAAAAAAAGCATGCCAGAGGATTCTCACACTCTACAACTCTCTCAGTGGCATCAACCACAGATACTTCCAACCAGCTGAGCAACACTTAAGGAACTGAATTCTGCATTACAAAGTATTTACTCCTGGGTTTCCATAGGACCTATTTCAAGACAAAAGGCAGAATATGGTACTGATATCCGATTGCTCAGGAACTGTGTAAAACATAAGAGTTCTGGAAAGGTTTTTTGCCAGATTACTGAATTGCTTTGCTTTAGATAGTAACTTAGAATCCTTTCTGGCAGCAATTATATGGCATAACGTACAGACGAGATGTGGCACGCATTTCACCATATGGGCTAGAAAAAAGCAGATGTCTGGGGAATATCTTCAACTAAAAATATTGTGTCTTATCTGACTAAGAGAATTGTAAATATTTTAAACGATAGTCAGAATATTTAATTGCACTCTTTGAAATAATGGAATTTACATGCAACATAAACTGACAATTAGATACAATACCTTGAAAAAGTACTTTCCAGCCTTGTTCTGTGATTGCATTACAATAAAGATATATTCAATGTGTAAAAAAAGAGCAGAGATCTTCTGGACAATCTTTCAGTAAGAACTGAGGCAAAGGGAAATTCTAACTTCTCCTAAGATAGATTTTGTTGTCTTCTGGAACACAGTGAGAAAGACCTGATGACCCAGAAGACCTCTTCCCAGCATTCACAAGTGTCTGAGTTAAAATTAGTTTACTTTGAAAGCCAGCTGCAGAATATTTGAGATTCTGTGACTTAGCGCACATCACCCATATGCTAATTTCGCAGACAAGAAAGATTGTCATGGAGGATATCAGGGTGAGTCACGCTAGAAACTCAAAATCACTTTCTACATGATGGTGCCTTGCAGAAACTGACTTCTGCCACTCCACTGCCCGGGGAGACAAGGCTCAGTATACATTATGCAATTCTAAATTTTTCACATGCCAAGTGGTATTTGTGCAAACAAGAGAATTAGGAATCTTAGTCATTATTTGCTCAGGCAATGATCTGATTTGCATGTGAAAGCTAATGCTAGCAGATAAAGACATAGGACCAAAGATATTTGTAGAGTTCAAATAAGCAAAAGCAATTGTAAATGTTTCTATTATTTCAACAACTAAGCTGGTTGAGAGGGACATTAAGATACAAATAAAAATCCAGCACTAACTGAACACAACACGGCCCAAACCCTACCCTTCCTTTGTTAAGCGGTATTGGGCTTGTTTCAACTAGAGATCAAATAAAATGTTCCCAGCTGTCCCATTGTGGGGTGGGCATGGGTGGGAAGGGGATGCTGTGTTGTCAGAGGGCTGCAGCACTACTACCCAGCATGCCACAACCCTTTACATCTTCTGGAGAGAGGAGATGCTGCTCTACATATCTTCTGCACCAGCCTCCCTTCTCTCCAGTGAAGCACTGCAGGACAAACACCTATACATTCTTACCTGAGCTTTTTCAGTTCACTGTAATGGCCTTAATGGCATTTGTCACTTTGGGGCTCAAAAGCACCAAAAAAAAAAAAAAAAAGCACACAAAAAACCCCACAAAAAAAAACAAACCCCCCCCACTGCTTCTCTCGTCTGTATTTTATCCTCTGCACAGCTAGGCAAAGGAAAGCAGAAAAGACTGGCTTTGAGATGCTGCTGTATTTCCAGATGTGACCTGATACTCTGCTGTGCATCCTGCAGCTGTGAGAGTCCCTCCCTGCAGCCAAGTCCCCCCGTCCACTGGTGTCTTGGCTTCAGTACCTCTGCTTCACATCTGGGGAGCAACAGCAAGGCCACGGTGGCAGCTTTCTGCATGAGTAGATCCACTCCTGATGAATCAAAGCATCCCAGCACCAAGTAACCAGATCCCAGCCACACTACTCCATAAGTTTATGGGTGAGGTAAGACAATTCCTAGCAATAGGGATGTAATTAATCACCACAAACCCTTAGTATATACAGTCAGCAGTTTGCAAACCTGTCTCAATCCCAGACTCAAGTGTCCACGGCTC